>NC_135311.1:98163254-99413254 GCF_048772815.1 Callospermophilus lateralis
GCAAGCTGAGGACCCAGCCTTTAACACTTGGCCTTTGGGGAACATTCAAGATCTGAACTACAGCAAGTAGATCACAGGAACCGAATCATCTAAGTCCATTACCACGCCAGGGCTTCCTGAAGAGTACACACACAAACACACTTACTGACATATGCCTACACCTATAGATATGGGCACACCCACGGAGTACACAAACACACAGCATTCCAAAGTCAATTACTTCCTAAATCATCTTCTGTTATCTGGATCTTTGGAAGTTAAGTCATTTACCCAATTACAAAGAATTGTCAAAGCCCTTGTATCTCTTACCAACTAGTATACAGATGAACTCTTCAAATTACCTCTTAAAACTCAACTGGAAAACATATTGTACATTTACATTTAATTTATGTTTAATTTTCTTCAGACGCTCACGGGAGGGGTGGAAGTTGGGAGGTTGAAATCTCAATTATTCATCCCTTAGGAACCGAGAATGCCACAGAACAATTCCCACTGCCTTGCTTCTATCCTGGAAATAGACTCAGTTCCACTGGTCTGTAATTCAGTTCCAAGCATTAGAAGAACAGTCTCCTGTGGAGAGGCCCTGTGGTGTAGGGAAAGTTTAGAGACTAAAGTTGTCCTCTTAGATAGTCCTTAGTTCTAAGCCTATTCCTGTCCTCTCTAGCTCCATGACACCAGGCAGATGACTGAGTTCTCTTATAAACAAAATTAGGAGAAGATAATACCTACTTCTGGGCAATCAGGAGGATTATAGAAGATCCTTTACATAAAATGTCAAGCACACAATTGATGCTTAATAAGTCTTTATCCTCCCTCCCTCTTCCTGTAAAGAGGCTGATGGAGGGCAAAGGTCAGAGACTTAACCTTTCCCCTACATGGTAGAGAGTCACTAAGTGCCAACAAATAGAACCTATAATTACTATCTTTGGCCACCACAGGAAGGAGGTTTTTTTTTTTTTTTAAAAAAAAAGGCCAATGTTTGCAGGCGTAAAGGCAGGCCTGGGCATCATTGCCACCGTTGCTAGGTGTTGTTAAGCCACCCACTTAGCTGCAGAGTGGGCAGCAATTAATGTAATTAGCGCAGTGATGAGTGTCCTCCACAATGATAAACAGCTCAACCCTGCAAAACTCGACAGATCTGCTGCTCCCAGGAGCCTCCCGACCCTGAGCATCGAGGAGTGGTGTCCTGTAGCAGAGTAGAAACTGGCTTTGAGTCGAGTGGAAGCCGATGTAATTCTCTCTTTGCCAATTCCCAGCTGTCTGACTGAGGGCAAATCACCTTGCCTCTAAGCCTTAGTTTCCTTGTGTATAAAGTGGACAATAAATAAGTAGCATTCTCCCAAGGATGTTAGAGTTATCTTTATCACCATCATCATCATCATCCCAGCCCAAACCAGGCAGGCATTGAACTGCAAAGAGTACACAGCTGGATTGGCCCATTTCTTTTTCTCTGGCTAAGATCAGAACACAAAGCACTGATTTAAGTGATTTTAGGGAAACTACTGGAGTTTGAGATGCAAAAAATATTGATATCTAGATAGAAAATAAGGAAGAGGAAGTACTCCTTGATTTGATTAATTATATAAGCTAATTTGATAAATAATGATCACAAGTGTTATCGGTAAGGCTACTGATAACACAAACAGCACAGCAATCTGGTGGTTGGTAATAAAAACGTAAAACCTGCTTAGAACTTTGGATCTAGCAATCCCATGTTGAGAATTAATAACCTTGCAAAAGAAATAAAATAATCCAAAAGTTAGGGTGTGTCACAAATATTAAGAATACATAAGTTCACTGACTAGGGGTTGCCGAGCAGCAAAGGGTGAGGGAATGCACTCAAAAGTCTTTTAGGATTCTTTGAAATGAAAACTCTGAAAAAGGTCTGTAAAAGGAGAGGGGATCAAGATGAAGGGGAGCCGGAGGGACAGGAACACTCTTGGGCACAACTGAAACACTAGCCCCATGGAAGACCAGAGAGTGAGCCAGGTAGACTCTTGGAAATATGCATATGAAAGTGTTGGGAAAAAAAAAAAAGAAATAAAAGAAAAAAGAAGAATTGTCCAAGGACACCGAGAGTGTCAAGCTAGAAAGTACCTCCAAGAATATCCAGCCTTCAATCCTTTCCATGGAGACCTCGTGACAAGAGACGCTCCCTTAGCAAAGAATCTAGGTAAAGAAAATCAGTTCTGGTAACAATAGTAAAGATTCCCAGCTGCTAGATGGCATTGCACCATTTCCCCTCTCTCTTGAGAAAGAGTGCGGCTCAAGCTATTCAAGGCATAACCTAGAACTTACTCTCGTGCATTTAATAAAATAGAGGTTAGGAGTGTACACTGAGTCGAAAACCAGCGCTCCGGCCAGAGTCTCCAGGATCGAGAAGCTGAGGCCCCAGATGACCTATCTACCTGTCATGCTAGCACATAAGGCTTGCTCAATCAGTATTCATCGAATGCATACCTGTGAATAAACAGGCAAACAAAATGACGTGACCAAGGTTGCTCAAACTGTAGGTGGCTGGTATTGCATACTGATTTAAACTTAGGGAATGGAGTGAATTTAGACTGTAGAACATAGAAAGGGTTGCTCTTTAAGTTGCCTTTAATTCACTGGAATATAACATAAGAAATGAAACTATGGCCCAGCACACACAGTAGTGTAGAGCTTCCTGGGCACGGCAGAGAAGGTCACAATAATGGCCTGGTGTGGCGCTCCAAAATTCTCAGGATATGGAAGGTACCAGTGCCTGGGCTCCCATGTTTGAAAGACATGGCAAGGAGCTCCCCAGTGACACTTGAACAAAGGTTCTATTAACAAAATTGGCCAAATGTAGACACTGCAGGTGAATGTCCTCAACAGCTGGTCATCGGTGGCCTGCTCTTGCCTGGGATAGTTCTGGTCTTTCCTCTCTGCCTGGCATACCCCCTCAGATCATTCTTCTGGCAAATGGGTCCCCTTCTTAGGGGGTTCCTTTCTGTCATCCCCATCTTTCTCAAAATGAGATGGGTATTCAGAGAACCTCAGGTTCTTAGGCCCATTCATTACTGACCCCCATGTGAGATACCGATTACCGGCTCACCGATTCAACTAGCTACACCACAAGAAAAGTCTTTCAGGTTAGAGGCATTTACCACCCATAATATTTATTGACTACTGTGATTCTCTATTAATTGGCTTATTTATTATCTATAGCAACTATATACTAGCAATTATAGCTAATATGTATTCATCATCTACTCCATCAGGTACTGTTGCAAGTGCATATCAATCCATTTAAATTCATGATTTTTTTGAAATGGGGTCCATCCTGAATCTTATTTTAAAGATGAGAAATTAAGATCCACAGAAGAATCTGGCCAAGCTCAAACAGTGAGTAAAAGACGGAGACAAATATTGGACCCAGGCAATCGGGCTCCAGAGGGGAAGCACTTAAGCTATGAACAAGACTGAAGCACCAGGCATTTTTTCATCATCATTGTTAGTTACTACTTTGTCTCCAGACCTGGTAAAATGCTTGGCATGGAATAGGGATTTAACAAGCACTGGAAGGAAGACGAGAAGGAAGATGTGCTCCTAGCCCTACCCTGGCTCCCTCTTGGGTGAGGGAGGCCTGGGACCCACCCAGCAGTCCCTGCCTCTTGTGGGAACAGCAAAACTGAAAGAGCAGTAGATAGAGTTAAGTGGGACACCGTGTCCCTGTCCTAGAGGAGGGCCTCCATGTTCTCATCTCATGATGACCCCACATGAGGCCTGGACCTTCTCAGTGGGCCCTGAGTTTCTCCTTGCCTACAACAGGAAGTTCACCTGCACTTCCCCCTCATAGATATAAATATGACAGAGAACTCTCTCGAGGAGCTCATAGGCTAAGGAGGAAGGGGAACTGTGAAACTAAGGAGAGTAGGGAGACAGTGGCCGTGTCAGGTTGGGAAGGAGAGACTCACTGAATTCCACCTCTGGGATTCACTGTGTATTCTGCTCACAAGGCTGGGACTTCAAGACGAGATGCGACCTCTCACCTGCATATGGGGACTACTCTGCTCTAGTACATGCCGCTGTGACCCATGTTACAGTAGGACAGGATAAGACTGATGACCACAGGAATGACAGCAAGAATAATGTGCAAGCTGCTTGATTCTCCCCAGGATGTTAAAGCTTTGTTCCAAGAAGGAGAAGCAGTGGAGTGGAAGGTACACGGACACAGTTAAAAGCAGCCACCACAGAATAGAGTGCTGGAGGTACTGGACGTGATGCCCTTCTACCTCTGTCCACTCCTAGGCTGTTTGCCTGCGTGCTCTTTCTTGGAAGAGCTTATTGGACGGTGCCCTTTGGAGCGTTTGCCCTTACTCCATGACTCAGCAGCTCATCCCTACCTAATGCTTCCTTCAAGCAACCTTCACTGGTTTTAAGGTAACATCCTGTAATAGTTGTAGCACATATGTTTACATATATTTTTTATTTAAAGGTTGATAGGCCTTTTTAGCTCTATAATTTTTATTAGGACATTTAGAGTTTTATGTTAGCATTGTGAACACAGTATTATATAGGTTTCCATGTCTGCCCCAAACCTATATTTACAAACACCTTGTTATTTTTAATATATAATTCTGCAGAACACAAATTATTTCAGAATATATATATATATATATATATATATATATATATATTATATATATGTATATGTATATATACATATGTATATGTAAAATGTAACTTATAATGTAATATAAGTGTCAAAACAGAAATGTCTATCAATTAATCAAAAGCTTTCCTGTAAGCTGTTGTGATGGGAATGAATTCATTCATTTTTCAGATGAGGAAACTAAGGCTCAGAGTTGTTAAATGCCTTATCTAATGGAGATGAATCAGGACTTGAATCCAAGGCTTCAATTCCAAATCCATTTACTGAGTCTTCATTATAGCCTAGTCCCTAGTCCATGGTAGGCAATCAATAAATTATTCTGACAAAATTAACACTGTCTCTGGATTATTTATGTTTCTGATAATACAATTCATGTGTGTCATTTTGAAAAGTGTTTTTTTTAAAAAAAAAAAAAAGAATACTGAGGAGAAAAGAAGATAATTAAATGTTTTGAGCACCTACTATGAGCTAGAATGACAATAGATGTTTTTGAACACACACATACACACATACACATAGGTGGGAGATAGTTTTATTATTTCATTTTACAGATAAGAAACTATGCTAAACCACTTAAGGAAATTATACTACCACAAAGGGAATGAGTTAAGATTTGAACTGAAGTCCACCTGATTCCAAAGCCCATACTTGTCTACCATAATCAGTGGAAGATGCCTGCCACTTATAGAATAAGGACCAACATTCAATGGCACATCGACAAATCAATACTTATTTTAATAGTTTTGTACTAATATTTTCTTTAATTAAATGTCTGTGGCAATTAATACTTGTTTTCTACTTACCACAGGATCCAATCCAATCCAACAATATCTATTTATAATCTATAAACATCTTTTTAGAGTTTTAAAGAAGTGAATTATTTAGAAGAAAACATTAATTAATTTTGGACATGTAAGTGGACATGTAAAACTGAAAAAAGTGATGGGTAAATGTCAGAAACTTGAGAAATGGGACTTTTATTCCTAATAAATACTTAATAAAACATTTTGCATGTGAATGATTGATTCTTATAAGTTATACTGGCAGATATTTTCTACATTACTTAGAAAAGAAAGGACATTAGAACAGGCCTGTTTCCCCGAAGAGTGTTTTAGGGAATTTAACATGATACTCTTTTTCAACATTCTGTGTCAGTGGTTTCTTCATAGGATTCTGAGGTAGCTACTCTAAGAAGTGCTTGGGTTCTTTCATGCCAGAGGAAGCTGTAGAAACAGCAGCATTAGGGTCGTGCAAGTTTTCAGAGCCTGGTGAATGTTTCCAAGTGATCCACATGCTTAAGGTTTGGGTCGTACAGAGAAACAGAATAAAAGGCTCTGGGCCCACTCAAGACATCTGACTTTCCATTCCATCTTTGACCACTAACTTCCTGACACTCAGGTAAGTCATGGCCGGGGACCTCAGTGTTCCCACTGGTTAAATGAAGAAGCTTTGATTTCCAGAACCATTTTCCAGCAATGTGAGACACACCCAGTCGAGAATGACTACAACTGGCAAAAGCAGCCAAGTTAGGAGGCACCTGTCTACCACGGGCACCAAAGCCCTTCCAGTTCTGAAAGCCTGTGATTTCATGACTTTGGTTGCTTGGATTGCACTTGGCCACACAAGTAGCAGCAATATACACAGAGAGTCATTAAATAGTCCCTGAATTATGCTTATTATTAATGTCACATCACAAGCAGCGTAAGTCAAGCTAGTGTAAACTCTCTCTTGCCCAACCAGGCAATGAGTACTCTGGTTAATTAAATGTCCTTATTAACACCACTGTACTCGCTATAATTGAAGATATGGGGTTTTTATTTTTAAGAAATGCATAATGTGACTTTGGACATGTTATTGTATTGAACACAATTTAAACTAGTCTTGGTCAATATCCTCTTTTCTTCATCTTATTAGTTTGCTTTTGTTTTTACCTAAGAAAGCAATCCATGCTTATTGTGGTAGGTTACTCTACAGCAACTATTTACTTCCTCCTTCTGCAACCTCCCTCCCTGACTTCCCAGCTCCTCCGACATTGAATTTGGCCATGTGAATCATTTCAGCCCACAGAGGGTAGGCAGAAATGGCAACACACCCGTTCCATGTCTGGGCCTTAAAAACCTTTGTGTGCTCTAATCTACCCTAATCTGTTTCCTGAGAGGAATATGTCCCTAGTAGATTCTGCCTCTCCAGCTTGGGTTCTAGATTGAGATGCAGGGGATGGCCCTGTATTTGACCCTCTCTAGGCTGCAAACTGTATACGTGCAACACGACATCAAAGTAGGTAGTTCCAGGAAAAGCCACTGTCATTACTTAGAAAACTGCAGTGGTGTTATGTGCAACAGGGAGTACAGAAGACTGGCTGGGGCCTAAGGAAGGCTGAACCACCTCAACTGTGGGCCAATGAGCAGAAGATAAAGTGCTTGGTACTGGATGGCACTCAGACTTTGTGGTTTGCTTCACCTGTTATGACAAACATGAATTTACAGAAATGATCTAAGTTTCAAAGTGAATAAAATGTCTCTAATCCTGCCTCCAACTAAGGTAGCTGGTAATAGCCCTTTGGTGCTTTCTACTCCTCTGGTTTTTCCAGGGATTAAGTAAGCAAATGCTTATAAAACACTTAGCATTGACTATGAAGCACTCATTAAACATAAGCTGTTTTTATTAACGGTCTCACACAAATACTCTCAAAGTGTTTTTAAAATTCATCCAGAAAAGGAGCCCATACTATGTACTTCACTCTGAAACTTTCTTCACTCAATGCTATATCCTGGGGATCCCTCCGGGTCAACTCATTTCTTTATAGACAATTAACTCATCTTTTAGAATGGCTGCATAATGTTCCATGATTTGAATATTCTGTCATGTATTTATTTTACTTATTTTCATTTTAAAGAACTCGAGACTCAGAGAGCTGAGGTGTTTGTCAGAACATTTGCTTTCCCTCCCTAGCAAGCCCTCCATGTCTCACACTTGGCTTTGCAATAAACCTTAGCCAATAAAAGGTGAATGAAAGTGGTCTGTGGACAATGAAAGGTGAAGTGATCTGTGATCTTAGGAGCTACCCCATAGTGTTATCACTTTTTTTTTGTGACAGGCACCAGCAATATTCCAGACAGGCTCCTTTGGCCTGGGTTTTGCAGTAAAGAGCTCAAACCTGAATCCAGATGGACCTGTAACACCTATAAAATAAACTTATATTGTTTCAAGCCTCTGAGATTTGGGTGATTGTTCAATGCCACATCATGATTTAAAGAATATTAATGTGGTCTTTCCAGACCTTCAGGAATTTGAGTGTTTAATGCAAATACTCATCATCACTGGTTTGGCCAAGCACCAATATGCTCGATAAAGATGTAAGTTGACAGAGTAATTAGCAACAATCAATCCCCTAACTTCATTTTAGCAAATTATCAACAGCCCCCCTCCCCATCTGCCACCTCACTAGGCAAAGGACAAGACAGAATCACAAAAAGATAAATTTTCACAATCCAGTAAGTTCAGGACCATCCTCTGTGTTGGGGTCAGCCTCTCAGATAGGTCAGCATCATGAAAACTTTGACCCAGTTTCTCCAGGTTGCCAACTACATATACACTGACATGTAACACCTCACCAATGTCTGTGGTTCCTAGAAAAGTCATCATCCCTTCTTAGAACTGTGCAGGTACCATGGAGCAGGGACTGCAAAGGACCACAGGAAGTCTAGTTGCAGCTTTGCTGTGAATCAACTCTGAACTTCAGCATGTTCAGAGGACGGCTGTGAGACTCCAGTGAGGGACAGCAGCTACAGTGGTCACAAGAAGATTTAAAAACAACAACAAAAAGGCATTTTGGTTTTTTAAAATTGCGAGTGTACATGTTTATTGCAGAAAAGTTTAAAACAAACAGGGAAGCAATAAGGACAGTGGAATTTACCCAAATAGCAGTCATTGACATTTCTGAAGAATATTTTTTTAGTTGTTGATGGGCCTTTATTTTGTTTACTTATATGCAGTGCTGAGATTCAAACCCAGTGCCTCACATATGTGAGGCAAGCGCTCCACCACTGAGCCGCAACCCTAGCCCATTCATTGACATCTTGATGGCTACCCGGTCGTATTTCCTAAGAACATGCATTCACATCTTAGTGTATGATGCTTGGACATAGTGCAAGGCCTCCAGGTGCATTTCAGCACATGTGCTCATAAACCACAAAGCCCTCCTTCCATGCTCATCCTCACTGTTCCTTTCTTGCTTCCCTTTTGTCCCTCCAAACATGCCCTACATTGGTTAACACCAGGCCTTGTACGTCCTGACTCCTCTTAGAATAATTCTTTGTCTCTGCACCACCTCCACTTCTTCTGGGTGCTTCTATTCATCCTGGAAGTCTCAGTTTGAAACTTTCACCACCTTCTTAACAACAATTCTCTGGTCTCTACCCTTGTTAGATGCCACGTGCAGACATTATCAGACTGGACTAGTCTTGCCTCCTAGTTACCCACTTTCCTTGCTATCTGTCAACTTGTAGGCAGGCCTATAGTTCCTGTTTACCATGATCACCAGAGGCTGGTCTATGGTAAATACTCACACACTGTTGAATTAATGAATGTTTAACAGTATGTGCTCTCTGGATTCTTTCTGAAAACCCAAAAGCACCAGGCATTTCTCAGTAAATACTCACTCTACGATGAAATACAGAAGAGGACATAAGACATGCTAACATGCCTCATGAAGTTTATAAATTAGATGGGAAGAAAATATTAGCAAAAGGAAGCCTCCATATGCAATTAAGTGCCATCTGCTTTACTCTGTCTCCTCCATTAATTCTCTTCAAACGGGGACAAAACCTCTACTTTGGATCTGTGATCCGCCACTGAGGTTATCCTTCAGCAACAACTGCAGTAAGATGACACTGGCAGCTCTAACAAATATCCCAAATCTCAGTCCATCAACACAATAAAGTTGATTTCTCATTCCAAGTCCAGTGAGACTATTTCTGGGTTTTAGACGACCTTCTTTCAGAGATCCAGGCTCCTTCTCTCTGTGGTTGTATCCCTGTATATGGCCTTGGAGTCCCTTATCAGGAGATAGGGAGAGATGGTTTTATGAACCAGGCCTGTAACACACATCCTATTGACCCTCTTTGCAATGTTTAAAACTCAGGAACACCTACTTACAAAGGAGCCAGGAAATGCAGTCTAGCTGTGTACCAAGGCACAAAAGGGCAGGGGCTTGGTGGATACTTTATAGTTCTTCTACCAGAACAGTAAGGGAGTATCTCATCTTCCCAAGTGATCCTCAAATATGGAAGCAATAAAGACAGTGGATAAAGTATAGGTAATTTTGATTTATGATACTGAAAACACTTGTTTTTATAGAAGAATGTCCATATAACTAACACTGGACATGAGAAAACATCAATGCAGTTTACAAATTTTGTGAGTAAAAATGTATAACTCTAGAATTGAGAAACCACTAATGTTGGAGACAAACTCCAAATTCTAAATGAGACTACTTAAGATGGCTTTTATGAACTGTGAAAATAAGTGATGATTACCACAAGTACTATGTGCTTGCTAGGAATTATCATAAACTAACCTTACAGAGTGTCTGGAACATAGAAGACAATAAATATGTGTTGAGTGGAGGGAGTCCAATTCTACAGTTAAAGTAACTGTCCTGCTGATAAATAACTAATTTCACAAAGTTCTTCCTTAAATATAGCAGCTGTCTTCTCTAACTTCTAACCATTACTCTAGCTCTGACCTCAAAGCCTACAGAGTAAGTCAACTCCCCCTATTTGGAGACTCCTCTGTGTTCTGTCTTGTCCCCACCATCCCTACCCCATGCCCCCCTCAATAATCCCAGTTCCTTCAGTTCTTTCCCATGGAGCATGGTTTCAGGTCTCTTATGGTGTAGCCATCCTACCTTCAGATCTCTATGGTTGGCCAAAATTGCTCTCCAAGTTTCATACCCACAGAATTCCTGAAGGTGTGCAGCCAGCCGCACTAAGTAGAATTATTACTACTGCTCTCTGGGCATCATGTCCTCACTCTGTGGCTACAATATTTAAGTAGCCAAGATGCTGCCAAAGGAGGTCCTTCACTGGGAGAAGGACAGGTCTTGGAAGATCACCCAGAAGGACTCTGGCTACTTTATGATCCTGAGAGTTTTGTGGAAATTTTGAGTGCAGTCTAGGCATGCCCATGAGGGTGATGTGCAGTTCTATACTTCTCCTTGACCAAAACCTCTGATGAATAACCCAGACTGACTGAGCGCTCTCTCTGGGCCATGCTAGAGGCTGTAGACTCACTGAAGACCAAGAGATACTTTCTTCTGCCTTCTTGATGCTTGGCCTCTGGTTGGTGAAAGACACCTTAAACAAAAAGTTAAAAAATACACAATCATACAAAGAAATACATAACAACATATTTAATTCTATTGCTAAGAGGAAACTGCCGTTTCCCTAGCCTCAGTTTCCTGTGAGGAGACATTTGTTAGGGACATTTGTAAGAGGACTCTTTCAGACCTACTTACGTCCCCTGGGAAGGAGAGTGAGTTACTGTCTTGCTTCAGAAGAGGAGCCCCAGCAAGCCTACCTCAGCCTACCTCTTGCTCTCTTTCACAGTTAATTCACCCAAAGGAGGTTTACATGAATTGCCCCTTTGGAAGCAACCTGCAGCTGCCCATCTCTGCCAGGGACAATCAGGTTCGTTTAATTCAGGGGTGAAACATCAGGAAACCCTCTGTATGCTTCATGTCTGCCATGATCTCCAATACAGTCTATATTAACTGTCAAAATAACATCATGATCCATCCCCATTATCCGATGATCCCTGTGTCAAACTTTCAGCTGATTCTTAACTGAAAGGGGTGTTACTCATTACCTACCCTCAAATCCAAATAACTACAAGGAAAAAATACAGGTACTTTTGAGAGAATGTAAAAGGGGAAACCTAATTCAGGTAGGAGTATGGAAGTCACAGGCAATCTCTGTAAGTACCACTTATGCTAAATTCCATGAAAGAAAACAGCTGAAGAACAGGGAAGAGGGGGAAGGGCTCATATGAGGGTTCTGAGGCAACAGATAGTTTGTCATGTTTGGGGAACCAAGAAAAGTCAGTGTGGGAGTCATTAGAACTGGTCACCAAATACTTCCAGCTCTCTGCCTTCCAGGCAAATAGGATTGCACTTCCTGGCCCCTTGTGGCTGGGAAGGGCTGTGGAATAGGTTTAGCCAATTAATTGTGAGAAGTGACATGTGGCCATTTAAAACAAAGACACTTAATGGCCCAGGTAAGACCCTTTAAAGCTCTCTTTTCCTCTACCATGAGATCTGTTACCTTACCAAAAGTGGGTGCTCCATTAGTCTGGATCCCAGAGGAACATGGCACAGAGACCTTCCCAACTTTGATAGACATGTAGCAGAAGCAAGAAACACCATTCTCACCCTCCTTCTGTTTGTTTTTTATCATAAGTCCCAAAATCTGGGAACTGTTTTTTACTGTATCATAATTTAGGCGATCCTGACTGATCTAGCCATAGCCAGTGTGGCTGGAGAAAACAAAATAAGGGAAGAAGTACTAGCTGCTTCGGACTAACATTTTAGCTAGGGGGTTTCACATGTTCCATATATTATGTAATAAAACAAGGTACCATTTTTGATGTGACTAGTAAAACACCCCCTTAATACCACCATGGAAAAGGCTTTTTTAAAAAAATCCTCAACAACCATTCATTAAGCACCCTCTCTGGTTGCATATGCCCAGTTCCTTATTAAGCACTGGTAATACAAAATAAGTAGGACACATTTTCTGAATTTGGAGTCAAGGACTAAAGAAGGTATTTACAAATTCATGTGATTGACATCCTCTCCTTCAGATGTGTACCCAGTGTGGTGAGAGCCAAAGAAGATAACTTTGAGGGCTAGGTGGGAGAACAGGGTAGAAGAAACTTCAGAATGAATGATTATTTGAGCTGGGTCTTGAAGAGTGAATAGGAGTTCGCCAGTTCACATTTTGCTTAAGGACAAAAAAAAAAAAATGTAAAAAAGAAAATGCTAGAGGAATGGAAAATGTTTGTAGTTGAGACTCAAAGGAATGGAGGGAATGTGGAGTACAGGGTGTGGTGGACTGCATTACCATTCACAAATACTCCCTGTCCCTCCCCACTGACATCAGGCTTGGCCATGTAAACTGCTCTCAGCAGAAGCTTTAGAAGCCAGGCTCTTTTCTCTCTGCCACAACCACCAGTGATGCTTTAAGAGAAAAGATGCTTTATTAGTCAGCGTCTGGGACAAAGATGGGGGTAAAAGTACAAACACAGCTGACTTATGACAGACATGCAGCACAAGTGAGAAACAATTCAGGCTGTAATCCAGATTTGTGGATGGCTACCAAAGCATCACCTAGTCTAGACAGAGGTGTGCTTTTTCCATCTCTCTGACTTCTAGACACACACAGTAGGGTTGTACTTTCCTATACCTTGAAGGCACGGTCATGTGACTGGTCTGGGCCAATAAACAGAATAATGTGTTTCATTCCTGGAAGGAAGGGTTTAGAGTCAACGTGAATTTGCTGTGCTTTCTTTTCCTGCCAGGGTGACTGAATTCACTGTGGAAACATCAGGATGAAATCTTCAGCACAGGATTCTGAGTGAGCACAGTGAGCAGAGTCCCTTTGATCTCAAACAAATAGTATGAGCAAGAAATAAAGTTTCGGGGTTAAGCCACTGATTTTAGGATTTTTTTTTGTTACAGCGCATAACCTACCTGTTTCTGGCTGATACAAAAGTTGGCACCTAGACAGGGGCTGGGGTTGTGGCTCAGTGGTAAAGCGCTGCCCTAGCATGTGTGAGGTGCTGGGTTCAATCTTTAGTATCACATAAAAATAAATAAATAAATAAAATAAAGGTATTGTGTCCAACTACAACTAAAAACAATTTTTTTTTTTTTTAAAAGTTGGCACCTAGACAAAGGGTAATGTAATAACAATAATAAACACGTCAAGTACTCAATATTCATCAGCTGGCAAAACGCAAGAACACTTTATCAGAAGCTGAAAGGACAGTGATCTATTTGGTAAATCCATCATCTGTGATAATGTAGAAGGAAAGTCACCAACCTACCGAACTAAAGCAAGAAAGTGTAAAACCATGTTAGCAGCATGTGTTGGTGGCTGCTGGATGCATTTGGGAAATCATCCCAAATAACTTCCCAAAGAGATGAGCTCAGAAAAGATCTGGCCACTCAGTGAGCAGGAAGGAGAAAGAGTAGAGATAACCTACAGATTCAAGGATTTGCAAGGTTAGAAGAGGCAATCCAAACTATAAAATCAAGAAATGTTTTCCACCAAAAAAAGGACCTTGAAGAAGATCAGCTCTGGAACGAGGATCAAGTCAAGGGGTGTGAACCTAATGATAAAACCTCAGGATAAATCAGGATGTACCTTAGTGTCTGCTTCCAACTGGACAAAATGGCTCTGAAAAAAAGGAGGAGAAGAGGTCTGACAGCTCCCCCACCAGTGCCCAATAAGATTAAAGCACTCAAAACCAAGCTGAAGGCAAGAGTGTGAGAGACAGAGACAGGGATCTGCAGGCAAGAGAGCAAGGAAGCAAAGAAAAATGCAAACCATAGGAGTCTGTTTAGAAAAGCACTGTGGCTGCAGCTATTGGCACATGGCATACCTGGCATCCAGTAGACAAGAAGTCTACATATTTGAGAGAAATGTTCCTACAAAAGAACAGGAGCCTGGATTACAGGAGGCTATCACCTTCATCCATCCATCCCTCAATTCCTTAAAGGGCTTATTTTAAAATACATTCCCTAAGATACACTTTAATGTAGATAAGGCAGACTGTGAGAGGCAAATCCAGGAATCATAGGAAACAACAGACGAGGGCTATACTTAGGAAATGGAGTCAGGGTTTAATTGGGGTACTGGGTTGAGGGGACCTTCAAAATGTCTGCTCAGAGGGCCAGCATTAGCTGTGACCTTTAATTCCTTCCCTTTCCAAATGGAGATTCTATGTTTGTCCCAGAATAAATACTACGGGGGATGCAGGGGAGGTACCTTTCCTTCTGATGAAGCAGAGACACATCTGGACCCGAGACAGACTCTTCTACACATCATCCAGAAAAATCTGGAAAGTGAGCTGATGTTGTGACTGGAAGGCTCTTCAGGGCTGACACCCTTGAGGAAAGGGTGAACAAATACTGTCTTTGGGGCAAGAGTGAACTAAACATTTGGTGAACAGAAAGGGAGACTGTCAGAGTCCTTAGTTTCCTCAAGTACTCCTGGAGAGACCCTCCTTTTCAGACACTTGGCATGGTCACAGAGTCTTAAAGTTGGCAGGGCCACATGATTTGCTTTGGCCAGTGGTATATGAGCAGAAGTGACATACCGAGACCCAGTCCATGATCGGCTGAGTACAACTCCCCCAATCAAGGTAGTCGGGAAGCTCCTGTCAACATGAAGCCTCCTCAACAACAGTCCTTAAGTGACCACAGTGAGCAGAGCTTCCCTGCAGACCCACAGTGAGGATGAAACAGGAGCAGGAAATTTCAACAGGTTAAGACTTGGCCATGCTAGGGTTGCTCATTAGGACAGAAGAACTCAGCTTCCCCTGACAGGGAACTGGGAGGGACAGGGGAGGATGGAAAGAGGAGGTGCTGAACTGGCCCCTTCTGGACAAAGGAGTGGAAATCTCTCCTGGTAAAAAAGAGGAGGCCAATGAAGGCCTCCAGACAGGGACATTGCCATGATCAGAGCTGTTAATTTTGGGGTGAAATATGCTATTTCTCTACACAAGACGAAAACCGGCCTGCTACACCACATAAGGCAGAGATGAACACAAAGAACCCTTAGGCAAAAATATATATATTTACCAGGTCCTGAGATTAGGGTTCTACATACTAGAGCTCCGATAGGAGTTACAATCAGAAGCTCAGGAAAAAACATTTCTTCCATCTCCCAAGCACTCTTTCCTCTGCAGATAACTAATACTTCAGAAGAAAGTTTGCAGGAAAGGAGAAAATACAAGGAATGCAACACAGACCTGAGATCAAGACTATTTCCCCAGGTTTGGTCTGGGTAATTATATATGCTTCTCAAAATGGTTGTAAGAAGTCAATGGTATATTCACACTGTTTCGAAAACCTGGTGGATTGTGGGTGTTTGGTGCATGAAACTTGGTTTTATTATAAAACATTATATAGAACATCAGCTCCCTGATTACAGCAGATAATGATTCAGGCCACAGATAATGTTCCTCCTTGGGGGAAGTAACTGGATCCTGTCATCACTGGTATCATTACCCCACCCCCACCCCAACTCAGTGCCTGGCTGGTAGTAGCCAGTTATCCTCTGCTCCAGGAGTGACAGGGAGGTTAGTGCCTGGAGTGAAGAAAAGTTGGACGACTTCCCACTGATACCAGCTATGGTTTCTGAAATCACAAAAGCCACAGATACCTCAAGGCCCTAGTCTACAAACCCACGGAAGAATTCCCCCAAGTTCAGCAGCAGCAAAGTCCCGATCATAATTCAGGAAATTAAACTGCTATAGGACATACGTCAAACCCCAGACTCAGTTGGAAGGCTTGGGGAAAAGCTGACTGCCAACCTTTTCCTCCCCTCCTGCTCCTCACTGGAAAATACAACTAGTTCCCCTAATCACACTAGTATCCTGGTATTCCCTCCTCGGGGCTCTGGGAAACTCTAAGAAAGGGCAGGGAAGGGGCTGTTTAGTGACCACTTCCCTGAAGGCAACAATGCTACTAACTCCTGGCAGACCTAGGTGGAGGATCTCTCCAGTCCCACTTGCTGATGAGGCAAATGAAAGCTCAGAGAAGTTCCGTGATTTGCGCACTTCACACCGTGGGGGCCTGTCCAAGAGAGAACCACGATTCCCGACTTCAGTATTTCCACCGTACACTCCGGTCCATAAGGGTGGGGGGCAGGGGTAAGATCCTAACCGCAGAAAAGAAACCACTTACATGGGTCTAGCGCTTCCTAGAGGCTGCACAGAATATGGGCCCACCACCAGACAGGGAGTGGAGAGATATAAGCATGCTTCTATTCCAGACTCCCAGTTCTCCGCGGCGTGATTTTGGGCGAGTGCCCCCAGCTCTCTGGCTTGTTTTCCCGGAGGCAAATCAGGGCGGAAGGAGTGCTATAGTGTGTGCTGGGGGTGGGGAGGTGCACACGTTGCGCGGGGGCGGGAGTCGGGCGCAGGCGAACTCCCGGTTCCCCGAATTTCTGATTTCCGGAATGCTCATTCCCCTCTAGACGCTGAGTTGCACCCTAATTCCACCCCTAAAAAGACCACCCCTGCGAAGCAGAGCTGAACCCCCAGCACGCTTTCCCACACGTTCCAGGAGGGTGAAGTAGGGTGCAGGGGACTCAGCTAAATCCGCATCCAGCAATGAAATAGCTCGGCTTCTGCCGCGCAGCCACACAGCCCTGCAGACCCCTGAACTTGAACAAGAGACAAACTTCCGAACGTTCTCAACGTAGGGAACCCACTCTCAAGACCGTCCCCAAACTTAAGCCCACTTTCGTTCGCCAGCTCCGGGACCTCACAGAGCCACCTTAAGGGCGGTGCTCCCGCCCCCCGGAAGTGGGGGGGGCCGCGGGCTCCAGCGCCCAGCCTCCTGGCCGTGCGGACTCCGAGCCCCCCACGTGGGGAAGATAACTCCATTCCCTGTCTGCGCACTCTGCCCCAGAAGACTGGCCCGCATCCCTAGCCTTCCAAGTCCCCGCATCCCGCTCCTGAGCCCTGAACTTAAGCTTGCCTGGGTCTGACACTGCGAGCGTGCACCCGCTCGCAGCAGTCACCGTCACTAGACAGTCAAACCCCAAGACGTCAGCCCACAATGCACCGGGCGGGCCGGGAAAGACGCGCCGGGGCGGGGACCCGGGAAGAGACGGCCCGGAGGAGCGCGGGAGGGGGAAGGAGAGAGGAGGAGAAAGAAGGGCCCAACTGTAGGAGGGCAGCGGAGCATTACCTCATCCCGTGAGCCTCCGCGGGCCCAGAGAAGAATCTTCTAGGGTGGGGTCTCCATGGCGACGGGCGGGCCCGCCCCCTTGAGAGCGACGCGAGCCAATGGGAAGGCCTTGGGGTGACATCATGGGCTATTTTTAGGGGTTGACTGGTAGCAGATAAGTGTTGAGCTCGGGCTGGATAAGGGCTCAGAGTTGCACTGAGTGTAGCTGAAGCGGCAAGGCGGGAGTGGAGGTGCGGACTGAGGGAGACAGACACTCAGCCAGCCAGGAGGACAGCAGTGGAGTCTGAGCTGCAAATCTGGTTCTTTTCTCACCAACAGCCTAGATCTAGTGCCTGTGGCGCCCGGGCTGGGGAGCGCCTGGAGATCCCCTTTTCCTGCCGCCCCCAGGAGGAGAGCCCCGCTGTCTGGGCACTGCTGACAACCGCGGAGAGCGGCGACTATCCGCGCGGGGAAGTCAGCGAGCGGCGGCAGCAGCAAGCAACTTTCCCGGCCTCGAGGACCAGGGACTTGTGGCCCCGGGTCCCGGAACGAACTTTTGCAAACCCATCCTGCGCCGTAGGCTGCCGCGGCGACGGTAAAGAAAAGAAGGCAGCGGCGAGAGGAGAGACCTGCGCTCAGCTTCGCTAGCACCGGTTGCTGAACTTGGGCGAGCGCGAGTCGCGGCTGCCGGGCGTCCCCCTCCCCCTCGCAGCGGAGGAGGGGACAGACATCGGAGTTCGGGTGGCCACCACCCGCCGCCCGCCGCCACTGTGGGATCGGTGCTGCCCAGAGACGCCGGAGAGCCGTTGCCTTGGGAGGCGAGTTCATCACCTGGCTCCAAGGTACAGCTGCGCCCAGAGAGCGCTCAGTGAGTGACCGCGACTTTTTAAAGCCGGGCAGCGCGCGCGATCCAACGAGTAAGAGGGCTGGCGGCGTCTTAACCCTGCGCTCCCTGGAGCAAGCTGGGAAAGAGGGCGCTGGGGGGAGATCAGCCAGCGGGGGCGCGCGCTCTTTGAGAAACTTTCTTTGCTAAAGGCTCGGGAGGCGCGGGTGTCCGCTGCTTGCCAGCGCGCTGTTGCGACCCCGAAACTTCTGCGCACAGCTCAAACAAACCCCACGTGAAGTGACGGACTGTTCTATGACTGCAAAGATGGAAACGACCTTCTACGATGATGCCCTCAACGCCTCGTTCCTTCAGTCCGAAAGCGGTGCCTACGGCTACAGTAACCCCAAAATCCTGAAACAGAGCATGACCCTGAACCTAGCCGACCCGGTGGGCAGCCTGAAGCCGCACCTCCGCGCCAAGAATTCGGACCTTCTCACTTCTCCCGACGTAGGGCTGCTCAAGCTGGCGTCACCGGAGCTGGAGCGCCTGATCATCCAGTCCAGCAACGGGCACATCACTACCACGCCGACCCCCACCCAGTTTCTGTGCCCCAAGAATGTGACTGACGAGCAGGAGGGCTTCGCCGAGGGCTTCGTGCGCGCCCTGGCTGAGCTGCATAGCCAGAACACACTGCCCAGCGTCACGTCGGCGGCACAGCCTGTCAGCGGGGCGGGCATGGTGGCTCCCGCGGTGGCCTCAGTGGCGGGTGGCAGCGGCAACGGCGGCTTCAGCGCCAGCCTGCATAGCGAGCCGCCGGTCTACGCTAACCTCAGCAACTTCAACCCGGGCGCGCTGAGCAGCGGCGGCGGGGCGCCCTCCTACGGCGCGGCTGGCCTGGGCTTTCCCGCTCAGCCCCAGCAGCAGCAGCCGCCGCCGCAGCCGCCGCACCACCTGCCCCAGCAGATCTCGGTGCAGCACCCGCGGCTGCAGGCCCTGAAGGAGGAACCGCAGACCGTGCCCGAGATGCCCGGCGAGACGCCGCCCCTGTCTCCCATCGATATGGAGTCTCAGGAGCGAATCAAGGCCGAGAGGAAGCGCATGAGGAACCGCATTGCCGCCTCGAAGTGCCGGAAAAGGAAGCTGGAGAGGATCGCCAGGCTGGAGGAAAAAGTGAAAACCTTGAAAGCGCAGAACTCGGAGCTGGCGTCCACGGCCAACATGCTCAGGGAACAGGTGGCACAACTAAAACAGAAAGTCATGAACCACGTTAACAGCGGGTGCCAACTCATGCTAACGCAGCAGTTGCAAACGTTTTGAGGAGAGACTGTCTGGGCTGAGGGGCAACGGAGAAAAAAAACAAGAAACAGACTTGAGAACTTGACAGGTTGCGACAGAGAGAAAAAAAGAAGTGTCCGAGGACTAAAGCCAAGGGTATCCAAGTTGGACTGGGTTGCGTCCTGACGGCGCCCCCAGTGTGCACGAGTGGGAAGGACTTGGCGCGCCTTCCCTTGGCGTGAAGCCAGGGAGCGGGCCCGCCTGCGGGCTGCCCCGCTTTGCGAACGGGCTGTCCCAGCGCGAACAGAACGATAGACTTTTCTTTAACATTGACCAAGAACTGCATGGACCTAACATTCGATCTCATTCAGTATTAAAAGGGGGGCGGGGGTTTACAAACTGCAATAGAGACTGTAGATTGCTTCTGTAGTACTCCTTAAGAACACAAAGCGGGGAGGGTTGGGCAGGGGAGGCGGGAGGGAAGTTTGAGAGGGCAAGGAAGGCCTAGCCTACAGATGAACTCTTTGGGGCCTGCCTTCAACTGTGTATGTACATATATACTTTTTTTTTTTTAATTTGATGAAAGCTGATTACTGTCAATAAACAGCTTCCTGCCTTTGTAAGTTATTTCATGTTTGTTTGTTTGGGTGTCCTGCCCAGTGTTGTTTGTAAATAAGAGATTTGGAGCACTCTGAGTTTACCATTTGTAATAAAGTATATAATTTTTTTATGTTTTGTTTCTGAAAATTCCAGAAAGGATATTTAAGAAAATACAATAAAATGTTGAAAAGTATCCCCTAACCTCTTTTCTGCATTATCTATAGATAAAGGTATTTAGGTGGAGTTGAAAGACTTGAGTATCAATGAAAATCACCCATAGCGCTTCTTGCTATCAAGCAATAAAAACTGCTCTTTGTTAGACTTTAGGAATAAATGCACCTGATGCTATCATCAGGTTGTACTCTTCCCTTCCCAAGCTGTCTGTACAGAATTGCTTACCAAACTGGTTTTGTGGTAGTGTGGTATTTCAGGAGACTGGAAGAAGTTGGGGTTGGCTGAAGGGGAGCAGCCCACGGGGGAAGTCAAACAGTTGGAAAGTTTGAATTGTATCAAGTGGCATGTGCTCTGACCATTTATAATGTTAGTAGAGATTTAACAATAGATGCTTATTCTCAAAACAGGAGCTTGTTGCAAATTTTTACAAAAGATGTATCCATCCAATTTGAAGCCTTCACTTTAACAATTCCTAGATGAAAAAAGATGGCCTTTGCTTATGAATATTTATAACAGCATTCTTGTCACAATAAATGTATTCAAATACCAATAATAACAAATCTTGAATTCCTTTCCCTTTTCTACCTTTTTCTTCCCAAGCTATATACTTATACTGAAGCTTTCTTTTCAGTTTCTGGGGTTAACATTGCAAACTGAAGTTACTCGATAATTAAGAAGAAAAGAATTTTGAAAGAGTCAAACTAGAAGTTGTGATCTGGATGAAACATTCTCCCAGTGTCTGTCTGCCTATCTCCCTCTCCTTTTTCTCCTTTCCCCCTAAAAGGGACATCTATGCCTAAGAAAATTAGCAGTATAGCAGTTTACAATTTTGTATCCATATTTATTTCTTAATTTGTTTCTAAAATAAACTGGCTTATATAATTATTATAGAAACAGTTTCAAAAGATGCTAATCTAAATACTATGGAAAATATTCACAAGAGAAAATACAAACAGCAATCTGCTTATACATGTAAACCAAACTTCAGCTCTGGGGAAATGGTGAAAGTAAAATCTATCTGCAGATGTAACTTATATCAACAAGGCAGTACTCAACAAGGGAACAATTTTTACTTGGTTGCTTTTCATCCCAAGAGCCAGTGTGATTATCAAGCAGCAGAAGCAATTTGATATCCAGGAATATTTCACAAACCACTAATTGAGGCAGGGCTGTTTGCTCATTAGCAGTGCTCTAGTACCCAACAGGTCTGGGAGTGCTAATATCCTGCCTGTGGCTGTAAATCTAAACACACAAAGAGTTTCTCCTTAGGAGTACATCTAGGAGTGGAAGAGATTGGACAACCTTGTTAGGTATCAGATATACTCTGTTGTAATAACACTCTTAAACAAAGGGGTTACTGGGAGCAGAGTGGAGTTTGCCAAACAGTGAATTTGCCGATGTCAGCAACCCGGAAGGTAAGTTGATTTTGACCATATGTAGGAATAGTCAGCAGAGGGACAGTAAAGCACATTGGGGTGGGGCTCTGTGGAAGCTAAACAAGAGCCAACTAGAAAAAATAAGCAGGCTGGGGAATTAATTACCTGCAAAGGTAGACTAAGCCCAGACAACAGTGCAGCACAGAAAAGCCACACCACTCCCCAGTTTACTTTAGACTTCAGTGTTTAAAAAATGAAAAGTCAGGCTTATCCCCACACTTGATTTTTTCAACTAATGTTTCAATGTACATCCCTGCAAATGTAATCATTCTAAGCAAAAAGGGTGGAGAAATTGAAGAGGAAACTAACAAGTGACATAAAGTTTGAAAGCAGAAAATCAGCTAATTATGTATAGGCATACTCAATGATTAACTTCATTGTGGACCTTTGATGAGTTATTCTTTGGGTAACACTCGGAGAATAAAGCTAATGGCATATAAAGTCATTAGTCCTCTTTTAATTTGTTATATATATTTATATAATAAATAATTCATTCATGGATTCTTAACTCACTATGTCCATGGGGACAAAGCATTCATGAAATCAATAGAAATGACTACATAATGGTATGAGGGGGAGGCAGAGATCATTAGCTTTTATTTGACCTTCCCAGAATTCTGTGAACCCCAAAAAGATGAATAAGTCTGGAACTAATGGCTACATGCTCTTCTATCAGAAACACATCTTTGTATGAATCTGAATCCCACCCTCATTCACCCTTCCAAGATTCTGCTTGCACCCCTCAGCTCATCCCTCTGCCTGGAATACCTTTTCTTCTGGTTCAAAAAAGACTCCTACCCATTAATCAAGGCTTGCTTGGTATAAATGATATTTTCTCTGTGAAGCCATTCCTGTTGAAATAAATCATTTCCCCTGAGCATCATAGTATTTTTTCAATACTTCTATGACAGCCCTTACACAATGTTACCATTGTGAACATTTATGTCTCCTGTTCATCAGAGAATCCCCAGACTCTTGAAACGGGCCTATCACATAGTAGATGTTCATTTTATTAAAATATGCCTTTCTTTTAAGTTGTAGATGGACACAATATCTTTATTTATTTATTTTTATGTGGTGCTGAGGATAGAACCCAGTGCCTCATGCATTTGAGGCATGTGCTTTACCACTGAGCTACAACACCAACCCTAGATGTTCATTTCTGATGACTGAATGAATGAGTGAACTTAAATCCTCCTTCAATGTATTTCCAGGCTGTAATCTCTCCTAGAGAAATACGCTTCATCTGTTTCCTGGTATACAATTCCAGATGGATCAAAGACTACCACCTCACGCTGGAAAAGTAAAGCCAATCACCAAGTTTTAAAGCTAGTTCTCAATGAACATTCTTAAAAGAATTAAGCTGTTAACACATTCATACTCCAGCCATACAGAGCATCCCTTCTGTCTTCCACTAATGCAAGTGGGCACCTTTTTATGTAAAATGAGTCTGCCTGAAACATTAGACTTGAAGGTAGAGATGGGAGGTGGGAGAGATGTGTGTATCATTAAGCAGGCATAAAAAGCAGTTACAGATGTGACTTTATTAAAAACAACTAGCTTCACTGGTAATGACAAACGGGACTTTCTGTTTATAAAGTTATATGTATTTCAGGGGTCTTAGAAGTTCATACCCAATGTTTGCTTGCTGACACAGGGATCTTAATAATCCATCTATTAGATATGTCCTTTTGTTGTTGGAGAAGAAGTACATTGGTTGGTGCCAGGAAAAAGATAATTCCTTCCCATCCACCTGCCTCTTGCCTCCACCGCCCACTTCCTTATGGGTCAAGTAGAGTTTTGTGGACAAGGAAAGAGGAATAAGATAGGGAGAGCTCCAGAAGTGAAACTATCCCTTCCTAACTCCAGAAACCAGCTCTATTTATTTGGTCTTGGACATGTGGTTATCCTCACAAAAGGGGATGGCCCTCCTGAATCTCTCTGGGGCCTTATGGTAGACTATGGGAATGCAGCATGAACAAGACATCATTCCTGTTCTCAAAGAACTCATTCTGGTGAGAGACAATGGAGAGGAAACAGACTGTTCCATTGGCATAAGACACGTCCTCTAAGAAAGAGGTGCCAGATGAAGGGAGAAGAATCCATTATTTGGAAAGAGTTTATGGGACAGGTATCATTTGAGTGGATCCAGTGGAATTCACTAGGCAGAAAAGATTTGGGGGAAGAATTTGTAGGCAAAGCTTGAGAAAATACAGTGTGTTAAGGGACTTGTAAGATGCTTCAAGAGGCTGGGAAGGAAGGTGTGAGAAGAAAAGTGGAGGAGATGAAGCAGAGGAGTAATTCAGGGCTCCGACTGTGCAGTGACATGTATTCTGTGTTAATTTATAGGTGATGGAGGAATGTAGAGAAGTTGAAGCAGAGCAAGGACACTCAACTTTGGAAAGATTCATACTGCAATGATAGAATGTGGGGGGCAAACGGGTAAGCAAGGGAAGTAATACCAGAAAGAAGTCTCTGGTTGATCTAGAATGCCTGGAGTCAGGGGAGACGGGGGAAGAAAATGGCTTTGTCCAAGCTACATCACAGCACATTTCTCATTATACACCTTTAGGACAAGTTAGACCTAAAGAGAGATGTAGGAAAGCTCACTCTACACCTAGGCTACTGAAATTTTTCCTTCCCCTGGGTCCATTTGATATCCTGAAAGAAAGCCATCTTACAAAAATGCTCTCTATCAGGAAACTCAAATAAACAGATATGAAGAAATGGGCCTGCAGTTGCCTAGGCCAGGACTCCCAGGGGAGAGCCCCGAGAGGGTCCTCATGGCTGCAAGACCCAAACCTGACTTTGTCTTTAGTCACCAGAACTGATTAAGCGCATTGGGACTAATGGACTCAAACTATACGAACTTTGAAGAGGCCAATGTTTTATATTATTAATAATATAAAACAATATAATAATATTGAATAATATAAAAACACCTTCATACAACACTCATTTTCTTCAACTTGTAATATTGAAGGTCCACTTTGTGCCAGATACTAAGAACACAGAGGGGAGCCAAATCAACAGAAGTCTCCTCTCATGACATTTATAACCTAATAAGAAACAGTAAATAGGCAAACACAAATAAATGTGTGTGCCCAGATCAACACAGTGGGAGAAAAAAATGGCCACAAGGAAGGAGAAATGGTGTAAATTGGGTATAGCCTCTCTGGGAGAAGCACTTGAACTGAGGATTCTTAGAAAACGAAGAGTTCAATAGGTGAAGAGTGGAAGGGTAGGATTAGGAATCCCAGGTGGGGTCCTCCTGGGGTAGAGACTGGAAATGTGGGTTTACTGTAGGAGCCCTATGAAAGTCCAAGCCCTGCAGTGGAATAGGCAGAGGGGAGAGTGAAGAGTAATGTATTCACCAGTTCACATGCTTTTAGTTTCCAGAACATTTTTAATCCCTTCTATCCCGTATTATTTTCACCACTACTCTGGGTGCTCACTGATAGTAGTTATGTTTCACAGGAGCAAAAGCCAAGGCACCCAGTGAATTTTAAGTATACCATAACTAGTGAGACCATGATTCAGACACCAGTCATCAAGAGCCAAGTGATTTTTTTAAATTCATATATACCATAACTAATGAGACCATGATTCAGATACCAGTCATCAAGAGCCAAGTGATTTTTCTAAATTGTTGCAGATACGATGGTGACCTTTGTTCCCTCACCCAGTATACACCCTAACTTTTATATCCAGGACCCTAAGGAACTGAATTAGTCATTGGAAGTTTCTTTGATATGCACAGCATCTGAGCAAAGGTAATAAGATAGTCTCCTGGGACATTTTGTCCATGCTACAGAGACGTCTAATGAACTCTCTTTGCCCTTCTACAAAATACCCGCTCTTGGGAAGAAATCAAATACTCAGTGCTGAGAAACCCTGACATTTTCTTACTATATACACTCACTTCTTGTATGTATTCTAGAAAACATTGCCTGATAGTTGACTCATTATTGCTTCAGAAAATTGTGTTATTAGATCACTGATCAAGATTCTCCCTTCATAGGTTATGGGTACTCACTGATCATCGGAACAGAATTTGGATATTTCTCAAATCTCCTCAGGACAGTCTGTCCATCTGCTCCTACTGATGGTTTATCTCTTCCAGAATGTATCAATTCATCTTAGATTCATGCTTAAAGGAAGAACATTGCCTGCCTTTACCTCAAATCTTACAAGAAGGTGGATAGTTACCACCTGTTATATAGTCCACAGGTTAGGGTGCTTATAGGGGCCAGCAACAGAAGACACAATTTCAACAAAAAGTCCACATCTGAAAGAGGTTCAGAGATGGCTGATATAGTAGCTCTACAACATTGTCAGGATTCCAAGTGCTTCCTGTCTTTCCCTTTCCCCATTCTCAGAGAGTCAAGGAAGTTTCTTGCATGGAGTCAAGATACCTGCAGCAGTCCCTGGCATCACAGGAAAACACAGTAATCACTAGCAATTAGCAATGCAATGCAGAGGTGTTTACTCTCATTTTTCTCTCTTTTTTTTTTTTTTTTGCAAGAGAAATCTTTCCTAGTATCTCCCTTCCTCCATGCCAGTAGAATTCTCCTCAGGGTCCATTAGTCAGGAGCAGATCATATATCTATACCTAGACTCATCCTAAAGACAGTGAGCCCACCATGGTTGGTGGACTTCTGTATCTCCTACCTACTTGAATTTGGGTGAGAGACCTTTTGACTTTCTTCAGCCAATGATATTCAAGCAATAGTGACATGTATCCAGGTGGAAGCCTTAAGAATCAATACATTCCTTTTTTCTGCCTTGGCGACTGTAAAGCATGGAGATGGAGAGTCCATTAGCATGGTTCTCTAAGTAAGAGTAATAAAGATCAGAGTTCTCCTTGGAGCTCCCAGCATACTTACAGTGAACATTTAGCACCAGCAAAAACAAACAAACAAACAACAACAACAACAACAACAAAAAAACAGAATTTGTTGTTTTTAAATACTGAAGTTTAAGGCCTTCTTGTTATTGTAGCATCACTTTACCTATTCTAACTCTAGTTGAAACCAACAGTAGGAACAGTAAGTATCCTCTAGTAGAAATTAACAATGTCTGCCATAATTATTGTATACTAAAAACTGACATCTTTATAGTATCATATTAGATACCATTTACTAAGTTTCTACTTTGTAGCAAGTATTATGCTAAGGACTCACTAGGTAGATTGCTGGGTTTCTGTTCTCACAACTAAAAGGCTCAGGGTTTACTCCAGTTGAACTGGGCTGACTGGACTGTGAAAAATAACCACACAAGAGATACAAATACCTTTTTCTTCGGGTCGATGTGACGAATCCTCAGACCTTAAGGGTCCACGGGGGGGGGGGGGGGGAGAGGGAGAGAGAGGGAGAGAGAGAGAGAGAGAGAGAGAGAGAGAGAGAGAGAGAGCGCGCGAGCACACCCTGACCCCTTTTATTGAGGAGAAGCCTTTCAAATGAGGCAAGGGGTCAGGTTTCAGGGGGCCGAGTCTATCCTCATGATGTCCACTGTCAGCAGGTTGACTAACACCTGGGTAGGCCACACCCAAGGGCACAGTAAGAGAAGGGGACACACACAAGGCACTTCCATGGAAGATTCTATCCTAAACAGGGAAAGGGGTTATATTACAAAGGAACAGGTGAGGATAGCTCCACCCATGGGGCTGTATCAAGACAGGAGACACCCAAAAAAGAGTGGGGAAAGCTCTACCACATTTCTGTTACTGAGCGCCTCAGCACCCAGCCGGGGAGTGTGACTCAGTCACGTGCAAGGTTGGTCTCCCACAGTAGAGTTAAGGCTGTATTTTATATATAGGAAAATGAAGGTTCAGACCTCCCTCAAATTCACGAAATACATGTTTGATGGAAGGCTGAGCTGAATCCAAGTCTTTCTCACTCCGAAGGGCTTGCTTTGTCCACAGCTGACTTTGCTCTTGTGTAGTGTTGCCAGGTAAATTTCTGTCTCAGTCGAACCTCACAACTCCTCTGTCACACAGTTACCATTATCATCCCATTTTGTAAACAAGAAAACTGAGATTCAGAGAAGAACACTAGACAAATTTCAAAGAGCTAAGAAGACACCAGGGGCTGGGGATGTGGCTCAAGCAGTAGCGCGCTCGCCTGGCATGTGTGCGGCCTGGGTTCGATCCTCAGCACCACATACAAACAAAGATGCTGTGTCTGCCGAAAACTAAAAAATAAATATTAAAAAAAATTCTCTCTCTCCCCCTGCCCTCTCTCTAAAAAAAAAAAAAAAAAGACACCAGGACTTCTGCTCTTTCCCTTGTTCCTCACTACTCTTTTAATACACAAGAAGTATGATGAATCAGTGGAGAGAAGTGGGGCATTGAGTTTGAGCTGTACAGTTCTCAGAGATAAGTGCCCCTGGATTAAATCTCACTTCTGCTCCTTATGGCTGAAGAGGGTGGAGCAGGCCCATAATATTGCTAACTTTCAATTCCTTCCTTTGTAAAAATGAAGCCAACCCTAGCCACACAGAAGGTTGTCAGGAGGATCACTTTTGTAAAGCACCTGTATGTAGCAGGCAAGCAACAGTTAGCCATTTTTTCAGCATAGACTTGTTAATTGAAGAAGTGATCAGAAAAACAACACACAGACATACACACCACCCTCGCAGAAATAAAAACATTTCCCATCAAGATTCGACGAGGTCTCACAGGGCCTGCTTCTTGGTCATATAAGGCCTGGCAGGTCCTCTCTGCGGGCTGGAGAGGTTTTGTTTCCCCAGCTGCACTCGCAGGGGAATACTCTCCAGGCACAGCATTGTGAACCTGTTTGGCTTGGCTCAGAGGCTTGTCAGCACATTCAGGAAGTGAAGTCAGAAAGAGGCAAGATTTCAGACAGAGCCAGCTGCACACAAATGCCCGGGCAATGAAATGCCTTGCCCAAGCAGGGTGCCTATCAGCCTGCATTGCCCAGGGTGCTGTCAAAGAAGCCCCTAAGAATAGCACTGTGCCCAAAAAAGAGAGGGTAATCACCAGCACCCAGAAAAGAGCCCTGTATTGCACAACAAGGTAGTCAGAAGGGCTACACAGAGGTCATTTCAGCCAGCTCCTGACCATGGGCAGGGGACTATTAACCTGGGCACCATGAGCTTGCTGAGTGGAAAGGCTAATGCTTATCTCCTTGGAGTCTTGGAGTCCAAGTGTGGTGCAGGGAGGGGAAAGAATGGGTTAGATTGGGGAGGGAGAGAAATAAAAGAGGATGTGGGATCCTGAGAAAGGAACAGGCTGCCACTCTCCAGCCTTGTTCCCCTGCTATGAAACAGTACAGTAGCTAGGACCTGAATTCTCATCTCAACCCCTGGCTGTGTGTAAGAAGATATTCAGCTTCTCTAAGCCTCGGTCTCATTAGCTATGAAATGGAGATAAGAAGAATAATAATACCTACTCCCAATGGATTGTTGTAAGAATCAAATAAACTGGTGTGTGAAAGGGCTTAGCCTAATGCTGGAAAATCAGAGAAGGAGGGAAGAGGAACTCTTCAAGGTAAAGTCAGAATCTAGGAGAAAGCAGATGCTGGGGGTGGGGATGGGTGTCAAACAGAAAATTCCAACAACCAGAACCATCCATTTTGTAATTAGTATTTTTTCATTATTATCATATCAGTTAGAATTCTGTGATTGCAAGTGACAGAAAACTTAGTTTAAGCAAAAGGGAATTTCATTGAAATATATCATGGAAAAGCTCTAGGCCTGGCTTGATCTGGGGCTTCCCCAGTGTCATTGGGCTTTGATTTCCCTCCATCACTCAGTTTTCCAGTGGAAAAGTTAGCTCCATCCTCAGTCTCCATATGGCAGTGTCCAGCAGCACCCTGCTCTCTGGCCACACCAGTTCCTCATATCCCTCCAGCATGATGTTTCATGGGCCTTACTGGCTCTCCTAGTCATCCTCGAATCAATTGCTGGTGGCTGAGGGGTGGAGGTGGATATACAATTGGATTTCACCTAGGTCAAGTGCCCACCTCTGAAACCAGGTTATGGAGTCCCTTCAAACCACTTGGCCAGAGAAGTAGGGCAGAGAAACTCTTTAAGGTAAAGTCAGAATCTAAGAGAAAGCAGATGCTGGGGGTGGGGGTGGGTGTCAAACAGAAACTACCAACAACCAGAACCATTCATTTTGTAATTATTATTTTTATTATTATCAAGCTTTACAAACCAGGAGAGAGGGGCATACTCTTCTAAAACCTGGGCTGTTTAAATAAGTTGGGAGCTCCAGGCATAAAGCATCAAGAACATATATCCTTCTGGTGGAAAATATCCAGGAGGACTGTATTAAATGATATGACATATGTAAAAACATCTGCAATAGAGCTATTGACTACTATTAGGTGCTGACATGTTATGTCTATGTATATATACATGTGTATGTATATATGCAGTATGTATGTATGCATACACGAATAGGTATATATATGTTTATTTATATATATATATATATATTTTTTTCTTTTTTTTTTTAATGAAGTCACCCAGGACACTTATGGCAGAGAGTTGTGGATTCTTCAGACAAGATTCCAAAATGACAAGCAGCTCACCCAACACACCTACTACCACTCTGTGTTTTCCGCTACTCACCTGCCCATTTCACTGCATCAGTATCAATATCTGCATAATATTTCCACAATTCAATTATTTAAGTAGTAAAAGAGGAAGAGAGAATGAGATAAATTTATCATGACTGAAATTTGAAAAGGAGACACCAGTGTACAATGAAATCTTCTCCTCCTCCTTCTCCTTCTTCTTTTCATCTCACAATGAGATCCTGACATCTGGAAACCAGAACGTGAGAAAGGTCTCTAAAAATTCCTAGTAATAAAAACTTTTAATAAACATAACAAAGTGAATGATAAACCCAATGTTACAAGTATAAAGTACCAGAGAAAGTGGACGAGCTACTGTGTGGCTTGAAACACATCTAGGAGAAAACATGGCAACAGACTCCTAGCATAATGAGTCTTACAAACTCTCCATTTTAGTATGTTAACATGGAATTGAATTATCATCATTCTTGCAGAAGATGGTGTTAATTCTCTTCATTTACCCCACTTGCCCCCAAGTTTATGGAATGCCTCCTCTTTGCCAGGTATCACTAAACACTGGAGGTGAGAAGGTATGGAAGAGATTCATACTACTATCAAAAACTGGTGACAGTCTATATATTAATTGCTGTGTTAGAGGCTAATACAATGTACCTTGGGAACAAGTACCCACCTAAGAGTTCAGCAATGATTTTACTGAGGAGGTGACTTGAAATTGCATCCTAAAAGGAAAGAATAAGAATTTGACAGTAAAGTGGGGTGATGATGATGTTTTTGTAAAAGGGGACATCAGAGATTAAGGTAAGCAGGATTCAGAGTACCCACCAGCCAAACCTCAACTACTCATGGACAAAGTAGATGGAGTTTCTGCTCATTTATTGTCAGATAAAGAAAAGACACATTAAACAGATTATTACAATGACTTTATGAAGCCCAGAAGTTTTGCAAAGTGCTGCAAAGGTGTGTCAAGCAGTGTCCCTGCAGATATAGTGGAGGCACTGCCACAGCATTCGGTGGGGTAAGGAGAGTTCACTCAGCCTGGCTATTAGGGAAGGCCTTCTCAAGGAAATGACCTTAAGCGATACCGGAAGGAATTAGTCAGGCATATGGGGGTGGAAAGAAAGCATCCCTGTCTTCAGCAAAGGCATGTGTTAGAAGTAGCAAGACCAGTGTGGTTAGAATGTTCCCTCCGTTGGGGCGGGGGGGGGGGGGAGACCAGAGGGACAGAGATTACAGATGCCGTGCAGTTTAATATTCCTTGTCTGAACACGGCACCCAAATCCTCAAGTCTCCAATAACCTGTGAAGTTAGATGACAGTAAGCAAAGAAAAACCCAGGATTCTTCTGAAAGCCACATCTTTTTGAACTTAGGACAGAACCTCCAACTCCTGGCTGTGGGGAACCGATCATGACATGAGCTGTTCTTGTAGCTCTTGTGGTAAGTGCCTCCTGTATTATCTGCCTGTTGCCAGGTGAGGAAGCTGAAATGGAGTGATTACAGAAAATGGCTAAGACTGCAAGGGATGGGAACAGGCTTTGAAAGTCAAGCTCTTGATCATTACATCAAGCCACCAAGTGCATTAACAACGCTGTAAGATTCCAACAACTCACAAATCTCAATTCCCTGAGTGGTAACTTGATACATAGTAGGTTTATAACAAATGCCAATTCCTTTTCCTTGACAGAGAAGGTGAATTGTGGAGGTCCAAAGGCCTTTTTATTTTCTCTTCTATTCATCTCTGGACTTTATGCCCCTATTGTTTTGAATTCCATTTCAGGTAAAAAAATAAAATAAAATAAAACCACCCTCCACCAAGCCATTTGAATTTAAAACAGATGGATAGAAACCTGGAAAGAGTCAGGATTCCCTCTAATATATCAAATATTGTAGCCAGCACTCATCTGAGCAGCTTTACTGCATTTTGCAAAGAGAACAGGCCATATTTTGAAAACAGATGAGTAAGACTCACTGTTTCAACTTGTTTCAAGGTCTGAAGACTGGGCCTGGTTTTGATCCGACAGGTCTGGGTCTCCAAACATAGGTTATTCCCGTGCAAAGATGCATAGAAGCAGCACACTCACCAGGCACAAACCTGGAACAGCGTATCCTTTGAAGACTTCCTCCTGGGTCTTAAGTGGGATTTGGTGCCCATTGTGGAATCACAGTAATGAACTCAAAACCAATGTTTTTTTCATTACATCAGAAAATCAATCAGCCCCTCTGTTTTCTCAGGTGTTCGGCTGTATGCCCCGTGCCCTGATCTCTGTACAATAACAAAATAAATATTTTTAGAAGAAAGGGTTAGAGATGAAGGAATGTCACAAGTGGTAGAATGGAAAAAGCAGGACAGATGCGACTAGTCTCTTTAAAGATAATACATTTGCTATATACTCTCTTGGCTACTTGGTCACCTTCATAAAGGGGGAAAAATTTGCAAATGAAGTAGCTGGATTCATCCAATGAATTATTTAATAGACAACTCCTCTGCAGGGTGTTCCTTGGACTGGAAACGTCCAGTAGATGGCGCCAGAGAGCAAATGTGGTGCTCCCTGCTTCTCAGGGAGTAATGGATTAGAAAAAGCCCAGCCAAAATTCAACTGGGACATAAGCATGGGTGTTGTCCACCTTCAAGGGGGACCAAGTATAAACACATTTTTACAGAGTGGGGGAACACATGTGTTGGAAATGTCCTTGCTCCACTAGCAAGAGGACAGGAAGTAAGCGCCAGACACAGCTCCTATTTCAGGAATGAAGAATAAGACTCAGCAGGTAGGAAGACCTTGAGAACAAGCACTGAATTTCCAAGAAGCCCATGCTGGGATGGAGCTGCAGAGCACTTGGCTCATGGAACTCTTTGGATAATGAGACCAAAGAGGTTTCAATTGTTGGAATAAACTCATCTGCATTACCAGGGTGTTGCTAGCTTGGTATGCTGGGGGTAATTTGAAGTTCTAGAGTTGGGTGGAACTGAATTAGAATGTTAGATATGTGACTTTGGGAAAGTTCCTTCTCTTCATTGAGCACCATGAAATAGATGTTAGCAGTTGTTATGGAGGAAGTGGAGTTGGCTTATGGAAAATGTTCCAACACTCCATCTCCAACAGTTCTTCTGGTCATATCACTAAAACCCATTCATATGGGAAACAGGAGAACTCCAGGTGCAAAAAACAAACTTGTCATTATTTTTCACTATTTTGCCTTTGCATACTGATTCTCTATGGGCTTATCCTACTATTTTGCTTTTTATTTATGCAGGTATTTAATTGGACCATTTAAATTAAGGGTTTTTGTATAAATTTCTCTTTGCATCCCCTACATTATCACCACCCCTGGGTATAATAACAACTGTTGCACACACAAGTTTTTCTTACAAATAAGTTATTCCAGTACACCAAGATGAATGATTCAGATATAGTATTATGGTCATATCTCAATTTTTTCCTTTCGGTACACAACAAGCAAAAGAAAAAAAAAATACAAACTCAGTGATGAAAATAAATTTTGAGATTTTTTTGTTTTAGCCAAAGACCAAATAGGAGCCAGATGCTCAGTAGCCATCTTTAGTAACGTCCAACTCAACCAGCCAAGACTCAAAATAAATGCCAAGACAGAAAGAATTACAACATGAAAAATAATTCTATGATTTTTGTGTCATAGCTTACGACTTGGGCATTTGGTATTCTGTTATATTCATGCCAAAGAAAGAGGAGAGAGGGAAAGCAGGAAAGACCTGGATGAAAGCAAATTATGAGAAACCAAAGGGTTAGGGATGCCAAGTATGGCCAATACAATGGAAGAGGTGAGACCTCAGAGCTTGGCAATTGTGAGTTAGAGATGGTCACTTAGTGGTCATTTGATTGGGGAAAGTTATGTAATTGTTGATAGGCTCAATCTCTTCATCTTTAAAATGGGGTTTAGATAGATGAATCTGTGCTGTGGTGGTGACAAATAACAGTGACTTAACAAAAATTAACAAAAGTTAATTTTTCACTGACCCAAAGTGTCACTCAAAGACAGGTCAATGGGAGCCTTTCAGTGACTTAGAGGTTTCCATTCCTCCTGTCTCACCATGTGATTTCCAGTGTCACTGTGGCAGAAAAGAGAGATCTGGATAAGGCACATTGGCTCTGAGCTGCCTCAGCTCACATGTGATTCATGTCACATGTCAGCATCAGACACATGTCCCAACCCAACTGCAAGAAAGGACTGGGAACACATGGATATTTGGGGATCACTACAACTGTCTGCCTTGTGGAGTAATAACTCAGTCAATGAAAATTAGATTCCATTGCATAAAATAAAATAGCCGAATAACCATGGCTTTAAAAAGTTAGAGATTTATTTCCTCTGTTGTAGAAGGACTCTGAAGAGTCAGGGTGTCCCCTCTCCAGGCACCAGGAGCATAGGCTCCTTTTCTGCTCCTGCCCCACCCCTCTTTGCACAGGGTCTCCATCCTAAAGTCATGTCATGATTACAAAGTGCCCTCTAGTTATTGCATCCACATTCCATCCAAGAAGAAGAAAGAAAGGACAGGGAGGTAGCAGCATTAAAGAAACTTCCTCAGAAGCTCCACAAGCTTTGACCATATCTTTGACCACTCCTAGTTGCAAGGGAAACTGGAAAATGATGTCTTTAACATCTGTGAATGGAGGAATCAACATCTGGTAGGCAAATAGCAGTCCAACCCAAAATAACAACACTCAGTTTGTGGGATTGTGGTGAGCACTATGCAGATGATCTCTGTAAGTGTCCAATACAGGTTAGGCATTGTCATTATGATTTTTATTAACTAGGTCATCATGTAGGAAGCCTAACTTTAGTGACAGCATCTCAGGAACCTGTCAAGAAAAGGGGCAAGCCTCTGGTCTTAGGAGCATTTGGAGGAACAAAGAAGGGCACTAGAACCCCATGCCCTGGGAAATCCTCAGCACTCAAGAGAAAAGACCAAGATAGAATTCATTCTGGTGGCTGAGCCAAACCACCAAGGAGTTGGTAGGGGAACAAGAGGCAGATATGACAGCTACTGGTTTTCCTAGCATTGATACTCATTAAGAGATGCAATTAGCAGAGAAGAGGACTTAAGAAAAAAAAAATTGTAGAAGATTAGAAATCATCCCAGTGATAGCCTTGGTTAGAATCTTTAAGAATTGAATCTCTTATGGGTATGGGGAAAGGAGCTCACAAAAATAGAAGGCAAACCAATAAAATAGAGGAAGGAGATGGAGAGGGAGGAAGGAGGGAAGTGTATGGGGAAGTATTGGGAATGAACTCTACCAAATTGTGTTATATCCTGTGTGAATATACCACAAAGAACCCATTTATACATATAATTATAATGCACTAATTAAAAATAATAACAATAAAGTAAAGCAAGTGGATCAGGGGGAAGGAAAAGGAAGGTAGTGAGGAATGAGATTGATCAAATTATACTATGATATAATGAATCCCACTATTACGTATAATTATAATGCACCAATAAAAACAACTCACAAATAAATGAAAACAATAACAACAAAAAATCCAACCTCTCTTGCACCACATACTCCCTTTCTTTGCTCACTTCCTATCTTTCCATTGCTGGGATATCGCCTCACCTCTTCACTTGATTTCTGCTACTACAAATCTCAACTCTTCTTCCTGATATTGTTTTTCAATCTTTTGTACATCATATATGTACTGATTTATCATGGGCCAGATATTAGGGGCACAGGGGTGGGAGGGGAAAAACAGGTGAGCCCCTTTGTCCTGTGATATCTATTTAGCATTTTCACCTCTCCTTCCTTGGAAGGCTGCCTTCTAGGTAATTCTTGGACTTCTCTGATATCTTGCATACAATTCACTTACCATCTCATTGGTTTTAGTCTTTTGGTGGGGGGAGGTGAAGGGATTGAACTCAGGCCCACTGGACCACTGAGCCACATCCCCAGCCCTATTTTGTAGTTTATTTACAGAGAGGATCTCACTGAGTTGTTTAGGGCTTCACTAAATTGCTGAGGCTGGCTTTGAACTCGGGATCCTCCTGCCTCAGCTTCCTGAGCTGCTGGGATTACAGGCATGCACCACCGCACCTGGCTGGTCTTAGTCTTGAGGGCAAAAAAGTTCTATTAGTCACTGAAACACAGAGAGGGACAACATAATTCTTAGTTCCACCCAGTAGAAAACCAAAGTCTTTATGAGTTGGCTCAGAAGCAAAGCAGGTCTAAGCCTGTGAGTAGAGGCATTAGTAATCTCATCTGAGAGAAGCTGGAGAAGAAAACAGATAGAATGGACAAGGTAGGAGGCCATCCTGCACAATTCCAAATTTTGAGGTAGAAAAAGGAACACATGCTGCTGTCAGGGTTCTTGGTTGCAAATGACAAAAAACAAACTATAACTAACATAAACAAAAGAGGGATTTAAAAAAAAATTAAAAAAAAAAACTATGGATTGAACCCAGGGGCACTTAACCACTGAGCCACATTCCCAGCCTTTTTACCCTTTTTTTTTTTTTTTGGTATATTTTAAATTATTTTAGTTGTTAGTAGACCTTTATTTGTTTTTATTTATTTATATGTGGTGCTGAGAATCAACCCCAGTACCTCACACATCAGGCAAGTGCACTATTGCTGAGCCTGAGCCACAGCCCAGCCCCCCTTTTTTGTATTTTTTAGAGTTGCTTAGGCCCTTGCTACTTGCGAGGCTGGCTTAGAACTCCTGATCCTCCTGCCTCAGTCTCCTGAACCACTGGGATTACAGGTGTGCTTCACCCCTCCCAGCACAAAAGAGTTTTTTTTTTGTTTTGTTTTGTTTTGTTTTTTAACCCCCATAAACAAGATTTGAAGGGAATACTGAAGAGTAGGTTTTCAGAAAGAATAGGATCCAGATTAGTTTAAGGGCTTTGAACTCCTCTGTCAGGAAATATTGTCCTCCCTCATATTTCTGTACTCAGGAGACAAATTGCTAGAAGAGGAGGAGGCTACTGTCTTCGATTGAGTTACATTTTTACCTTTCCCTATCCACAGCCTGATTGACAATTTCTACCAGGTCTGCAAGTAATGTAACCTGGTAGTTCCACAAACAATAATTAGGGTGTGGCTACAAGATTGGGGAGTGAAGTTTGAGCAGGCAAATACCACAGCCGTCTACCAGTGCTATCATTTCCAAACCTGTGACTGTAGAAATATTTCACAAGAATACATCAGAATATTTCCTTCCTTCAAGGTTTAATATGGAATATTGTCCTTCCTTCTGGAAACAGTTTTAATTGTGAAGATCAAGACAATGGCTCTATCCCAAAAATCCGAATAAATTTGGTGTTTATGTGTACCTCAGTGATCATGTACAAGGACTTCTCCAGCACCACTAAACACACAGAAATATTGATGCTCAAATTGGGAATTAGGAGTGGGACTGATGGAAATAGGAATAACATGTAATTTAACTGTCCAAAAATACATATATTTTATTTTCATATGGTTTATTTTTTTAAAAAAATCCGATCTATATTTTTTGTAATTAGAATGTTATGACTAGCTGGGTACAGTGGCACTCCCTGTAATCCCAGCAGCTTGAGAGGCTGAGGCAGGAAGATTCCAAGTTCAAAGTCAGCCTCAGCAATTTAGCAAGGCCCTAAGTAACTCCTTGAAACCCTGTCTCTAAATAAAATATTTTTTTAAAAAGACTAAGGATGTGACTCAGTGGTTAAGTGCCCCTGGGTTCAATTGCTGAGACCAAAAAAAAGAAAGTTACTGTTAAAAATCCTTAATACACTCACAAGTTTCATGAACTTTCCTCTATCCTTCTGCCTGGAGCATGGATGCTGCCATTTTCTTTCTTTTTGGGGGGTTGGGGTGGGGGTACCAGGCATTGAACTCAGGGGTACTCGGCTACTGAGCCATATCCCCAGCCCTATTTTGTATTTTATTTAGAGACAGGGGCTCACTGAGTTGCCTAGTGCCTCTGAATTGCTGAGGCTGGCTTTGAAGTCATGATCCTCCTGACTCAGCCTCACAAGCAGCTGGGATCATAGGCATGCGCCACTGTACCCGGCTGGGATGCTGCCATTTTCAATAATGAACCCCAAAAATGTCAGACAGTGCACTGGAAAGAATCTAGGTTTGGATGATTATGGAATAAGGACATTATTCCAACCCCAACCTATATTACTATGGATTTTTATGTAATAGAGAAAAAAGCCATCTTTACTTGGATTTCTCTGTTACAACCAAAGCCAATCCTAACTGATTCGCTATGGTTACACAGCCAGTAAGTGGCAGAGCCCTGACTTAACTCATTTCAGGGCCCAGTATAATAAGACAAGAGTGGCACCCAGAGTGCCAAATTTAAGGAAGCACTCACTTTCAGGGTCATTCAAGTGATGACTCTGTACTTGTATAACCTCGAAAGGAGGTACCTCTTTAAATTGTGTACCCTGGGTACAAGTTCAGCTGGGTCTGCTTCCAGGACCCCTGCTCTTTCAGCCACATCACACTGCCAAGACAAAGCTTAAGACAGAATTAATTTATTGATATTACCATGAGAAAATAACTGGCCTTAGAAATTTAGGAAATGCCTTCTTTGATATTGACTATGGAATTTAAGAGTCAGAAACTTCCTAAAGTATTCATCCCATAGCACCCCTTCTATTTTGAGAGTTAGATTTCTCATTAGCTGGCAAGAGAATGAAAAGTTCTTCTGAAATAACTTGCCTCCCATTTACTCCCCAAGCATGCAGTCTTGTTTATATATCATTTCTCCCAGATGAATCATTTGTAGCAAGAGGACAGCTTCCACTTATCCTGGAGAAATGTTCAAAACAATCTATTCTACTCTACATAAAAACCTCAGGAGTAACAATAGACATTCAAAATAAGACTGCTATTTGTCAGCCTCTCAAAGTCAGGGAACAAATGTAAGTTATTACGTGCCATCAACAATCACTTTGAAAGAAAAAAAAAACAATTCTGCCTATGATGGCTTATTTTTTTTTTTTTTGAGCCTCCACACCCACCTTCTTCAAGACTTACTTTTATATTATGCTTCCCGCAGAAGTCTCTCTAGCTCCTTTTTTTTAAGGAGTTTGTTGTTGTTGTTATTGTTTGTTTGTTTTTGTTTTTTCATATGAAGCTTCCGGAGATTGGTAGAGTCATTGTGTGGGGAAAAGGATTTAATTATCATTTACATCTTAAGGACCAGAACCCCAGATGAAAGGTAGGGGAAATATAGGCTTATTTTACAATATATTTGATATGGCAAATTAATGTTGCACTGTACAAGTAACTTCCAAAGAAATAAATTTTCTGCAGATTCCTGTCAAACTCAGGAACAGAGAAACAGGAGGGGAGATGGGATGGAGACTTCAAGAATAGGATCTGAGTGTCTTTAATACTTGCAGCTCCACTTCAAAGTCATCATTTTTTACCTTCAGTTTATGGGTGGGAAAGTGAAGCTCAGAGAGATTAAGTACTTGCTCAAGATCCCAACAGCAAAGAAATGGTAAGCAGAAGTCCAAATCCAGGTGAACTGAGCTAATATCTGTGCTCTTTAGGGTGTACCTTGTTCCCAGTAAAAGCTCAATATCTTAATAGAAGAAAGACCAGTTTGGCATGGAAAGTCAGAAACAAAGCATGAAGACTTGGGCACAAAGCATTTCATTTCCCTGGACCTCAGTGGTCTCATTAATATAGCAAGAGCACGGAGCTTGATGGCTTTTAAGGTACTTCTGCTCTCTGACAGCCTGGGTTTCCATGTCTACTTTCATCAAAGTCATCCAACAAAAGAATCAAAATAACAGGAAGGGAGAGCCGCAGGCAGGATCCCTCCCTGGAGGAGGGAGTCCAGGAAAGGCCAGAGACACCCACTGCAAGATAAATAAATCGAGCTTGATGTTCATGGCACACCCTTTATTTATTTATTTATTTATTTATTTATTTATTTATTTGCAGAGATGGGGACTTCCTTCAAGACCTTGCACGTGCTAGGCAGGTGCTCTACCACCACACTACATCCGCAGCCTGTGCACCTTCTCATTGTATATTATCCTTTCTCTGAACTATGCTTTTTTTTTTTTTTCCTTGTGGTAGGGAGGAGATTGAACTCATGTCCACTGAGCCACATTCCCAGCCCTTTCTTTGTATTTTATTTAGAGACAGGGTCTCACTGAGTTGATTAGGGCCTCACCTTTGTTGAGGCTGGCTTTGAATTTGCAATCCTCCTGCCTCAGCCTCCTGAGCCACTGGGATTACAGGCCTGCACCACCGCACCCAGCTATGCTAGCTTTTCATTTGATCTCCACCATTCATTTCGTTCTGCCCTGTGTTCACTCCTATCACCAGTCAGCAGGTATATGAATTCAACTAGTTCAACAGAGAGAGCTAGCAAATTAGAGTACCTTTCCAAAACATAAATATGATCATCGGACTTTACTGCTTAAAATTCTCAGTGGCTCCGCGGGACTCCTAGGAGGAAGACAACATTCTCAGCTGGTATCTTCAAGCCCCTTTCTGCTTTTCCAGCTTAGTCCTGCACCACATGATTTTCTGTTCTCTTCCCCCCCCACCCCCACTCCCTCCCCCTGCTTCTCTGGGGAATAGCCCAGGCCTATGCTCTTCTGCCACTCGACCAGCACTGGCTTCACGAAAGAAGGTTCGATTCATGAGTAATTGCTAGGGAGTTTTAAATTAAAGAGACAAGATTCTCATTACCTTTAATACCAGCTCCTGAACAGCTTCTCCTAGCTCCCGCCTCCAGCCAACTCCAGGGAGTGGGCTTTTATTGGGGAACAAAAAAATTCCAGAGAAAATCCCATCCAATGAAGGTTAAGTGGGTGGCGGGGGAGGGGGGGGGGAGGGGGCAGCATCCCAAGGTCAGGTGTGGGAGGCCATTCTTGCACATGATGTGAGTTACCTCCCTGGCTGGGTGAGACGCTTAGACACAGCTGTGTCTGAGCCATTCCCCACCCTTTCCCAGGTCCGAGGGCTTGTCCATGCAGAGGCATGCCTGGCCACTGTCCTGAAGACCCAATCGTCGCCCCTGACCTTGGGATGCTGCCCCCCTTAACCTTCATTGGATGGGATTTTCCCTGGAATTTTTTTGTTCCCCAATAAAAGCTCACTCCCTGGCGTGCTCTACCTCTCTCGCTAGTCTCTTCTGTAAACCTCGCCACCCGCATTAGGTGGCTGGAGGCAGGAGCTAGGAGAAGCCATCCAGGAGCTAGTATTAAAGGTAATAAGAGTCTTTAATTTAAAACTCCCTAGTAATTTCTTATGAACCGAACCTTCTTTCATGAAGCCAGCGCTGGTCGCCTGGCAGAGTCAGGGGTGACGATTGGGTCTTCGGGGCAGTGGACAGGCACACCTCTGCACGGACAAACCCTCAGACCTGGGAAAGGGTGGGGAATAGCTCTGACACAGCTGTGTCTAAGCGCCTCTCACCCAGCCAGGGAGGTAACTCAAATCACATGTGAGGATGGCCACCCACACTGCACCACATGATTTTCTGTTCTCTTCTCCCCGGCTTCTCTGGGGAGTAGCCCAGGCCTATGCTGTTCCCTTTACCTAGGATGCTGGTCCTTCTTCCCACTTTGATATGTCAAAGTCAGGTATCACATCTCAGCAGGACCCTCCCTGATCCCCCCCCCCCACCACATGGCCAACACCCCTTATAAGTCCCTCAGCACCAAGAGCTGCATTTATGACCCCCACCATAGTATTTGGCACAACATCCATACTCAATAAATACATACTGCATGAGCAGGTGTGGCTGGCTTGGACCAGTACCTAGGTACATGCCCTTGCTATCTGGAAACTCAAATTAATAACTGCCAACACCTCCCTTGAATCTCTTGTTTCCATCCAATTGAAAATATTCATTAATACACAGAAAATCCATCCTTCCTTTCATATCTATGGATTGAGAGACTGTCTAGGTAATTTGGCAGGTAGATGGAAGTTTCCACTACTTTCTATGTGTATTGAATATGCCTTTGAGATACCAAGATTTGAAAGAGGAAGAGACTCAAGATGTTACACATGAAACTTCAGATCAGGAACAGGAAGTGACTGGCCAAGTGAGTCTTGGAGCTGAGATTCAAACTCAGATCTTTAGATTCAACCTACTTATCCATTCTACTCCAAGATATACCAAAAGTTTTAATAACCTATCAATACTTATCTCCAGTAACATCCCAAGAAAAGCATATCGTCCACATTTTATAAGTGAGAGAACTGGGCTCAGAAAGTTAAAATTCTTTGTCCCCAGGCCTCCCAAGTAACAATAATCCTCCAGCTAACAAAGTTGGGATGTGTCTTCCTGAATCTGAAGATGGGGCCTCTCCCACCACATCATGATGGGAGCTTGGCCAAGAGCCCATTGCTGCTGAGAGATGGCTCTCAGACGGAAAGCCCATGCTAAGGAGAATTCCAAGTTAAGGATGTCATCTACTCCCAGACCCCCATCTTCCACACACAATTACCACCAACTGTCTGAGTACCTAGACCAACAGCCTCTCAAACTGAACTGTGCATACAAATCACATGGGGATTTTTTTTTTTTTAATGCAGGTTCTGATTGGACAAGTTTTCGTGGGTCCCAAGATCATGAAGATTCTGAGATTCTCAGGTGAAGCAAACAACCCCAGTCAGAGGCCACACCTGGCACGGCACCACTTCTTAAACCATGACTCTGTGTTCAGCAGCCTCATCCCCAGATTGTCCAGGGAGGGCAGCTTTGAATGAGTAGGGGAGAGGCACAATGTTTGTTCTGTTATCATTTATTGAGCACCTCACTGTGTGTTGGGCATAACACTCAGGACTGCAGGTTCAACCACATTTTTAATCCCAATGAGTAGCTGTTGATGTCCAGATTTTACAGACTCAGAGTTTAAGTCAGATTCACATAGTTCTGTCTGAACCCAAAGCTTACACTCTTACCTGTGATAACTTCCTTCTTAATGAATTAGTCTCGATTACATCCAGAGGAAGTCTGATGAAACTTGTGATGGGAAGGGAGCCTTTGAGCAACACTGGTAAGTGACGTGGACATCACAAACCGAACACCAAAGTGCCAAATATCTTAAACTAGTTTCTGATTAACTTGCTAGAGGAATGTACAAAGGATTCATTCACACCCAGATATGAAGCACAAATGGCCTGAGTGAAAGTCTAGGAATAGTTTGCATACTGAACAATAAAGTAACGGTTAAATAAAACAGTTTATCAGGCAATGAGCATACTGATTAGGCCATGCATGGGTCTACGGATTTCAGAAAACATATTTTCTAATACATCATGATCTAATTTTGATTAGAGAGAAGATGCATGCATGCCTGTGTCTGCGCATGGAAAAAAAAAACTGGAATAAAGTATTTCAAAAATGGTTAACAGTAAGTAACATTTTATGGGATTATCCTAGTTTATTTTTTCTTTAATTTTGTATTTATATTTATTTGTTATTTTTTCCCACAAGGTTGTATCATTTGTGTTGTTTTCTAAATAAATGGGAAAACAACCATGCAAAAGAAACCAGGGAAAAGCTGGAAAAGGACATAAGTTAACTTAAATTATAAAGCTATAACTATGGCAATAAATTGGAAATGAGAATACTGGACTGGCACTTCAATAGAAGAGAAAGTACACAAAATATTTGTATAATTATATATGCATAATTATTATATATAATCATATATACATTATGTTTATGTATAATCATATATACATAAGATTTAGATATATGAGTAATATATCTTTTTTCTCTTGGAGTGCAAAGGCTTTCCTAAAAATAATACAGAACCATTGAATGGTCCCCCTCAAATATTATGAATGCAGTCAACAGACCATCTAATAAATGGGAAAAATATTTCTAACATAAATGATAAATGATTTTCTTAGCATACAAAATGTTCTTATAGTCAATAGAAAAATTGGCAAAGAACATGAATAACTGCCTCCCCCCCATAAAAAAATAAAAGAAAGGAGAAGAATAAATTCTAGCTGCAGAAGCACTGAGGAGGGGGTACTGTTTACCATTTGTCCACCCTGCTCATTAACATTTTTATATAATCATCAATGTAGAAATTCAAATCACAATAGAATGGAAATAATTCCATTAGTCATATCTAACCACTGAGGGTCTCATCAGTTGTTTAGTGGAAAATGGATAGGAAATTCATACCAGAATCTTATTGCACATAATTCATAATTTATTGAATATAATTAGACTTAAACTAACTGCATGATTAACCATAGCAGGAAGGGGAATGGAATGGCATCCAGAATGGGGAAGTGCTGCTAAGGGACTAAAATCCCAACACTTCCTCTAGCTGTGTGTCCTTGGACAACCTTGCCCAACCTTCCTTTTCTGAGCTACAAAGCAGATACCATAAATCCTACTTACAGTGTTTTTCTATGGAAAAAACCTTGCCTAAGTAAAGCAGTTAGTAACCATAACTGGTGCTCAATAAACAATATCTATCATTACCTCCCCAGAATTATTAATGCAGCCTGTGTAATGACAGGAGCAGGGCCAGCCCAATCAGCCTCCTCCACAGAACTGCGCGTGGGGCAGGACCTCACTGGGCCACTGCATAAGAAGTGGGCACCACAGAACAGTGACTGTGAGACTAGAGTACAGCTTTGAGGTCCTTCCCAAGCTCAGGGCCCCACACTAATACTGAATCCCAGGTAGCGAAGCTCTCCAGACCTCTCTTTCCTTGCAGAGGGCAAACACTGGCAATGCAAGCGATATAGAGCAAATTATGGGAAATCCTGTAACCCTAAAGCTGTCAGGCTCAGCCCGGCCCTCCAGTTCAAAGACCCAGCAGTAGGGGCAAGCCTAGCCCTAAAATTCACCTCAAAGTGGCTTCATTCGTTTCTTCAGCCCATCTAGTCTAGCAGGGCTTCAGAGACGCTTTTAGACCTGGAATCTAATGTCTCAGCCAGGACCAAGCAGTACATAGCTTGACACTAAGATTAAGGGGATTGGACATGCTGGAGTATCCTGTAAACTGCTGCTACACCCCAAACACACTAGAAGGTCCTACTTCTTGTGCTTTCACTGACAAATGGACCAGGACCCAGCACCCCCGGGGCCTGAATAATAGCCACCATTTATGGAGTGCTTTCTGTGTCCTGGCCTTTTGTTAAGGATTTATCTGCACTGTTGCACTGATCCTCACATGGGATCTACAAGATAAGCACTCACGTCAACTTTTCACAGATAGGAAACTGAGCCTTACAGAAATTAAGTAACTTATGACTCATAGTGGACCAGGGACTTGAACCCATCTGTCTGAGGATGATCTTGGTCAATGGACTGCTTCTCAGGAATTATTTTGCAGATGAGTCCCAAGAAATAAAGCACTCCACCCAAGATCACACAGCTAACAGGTCCTAGGATTAAAATGTATGTCTCTCCAAGTCCAAAGTCATGCTCTCCCCATGATATGATGCTGTCTTCCCCCATCCTTTAGGACTGGCCTCTGTCTTAAGTGTCCTTTCCCTGAGCCCAGAACCTGCTGTTCTCCCTGGCTCATTAGTTGGTGGCCTGGATCCATTGTTAACTCTTTCCAATGCTTTTCCCTAAAGGCTGAGTTCCAGTATCTGTACTTTACTGGTGGGACACCTGCTGGAGATGGATAGATCTTCTCAAAAGGTAACAGATCCTACTTGATTCCAGAGAATGCAAAAAGGAGTTGCCACTTCAGTCACATCTGCCTTTGAGAATGAAAATCAGACTAAAGCATCCTTTCGATTGCTATGTTGGGGAGCTTCCCTGCTCGTAAACTGATTGGAGTAAGGTCAAGAGGTGGGTCACCATCTGTCTTCCCCCAGGTCCACCCTCCTGCTCACTCAGCCAGTCTGGAAACCTATAATGCCATGTGCTCAAGCCTGACCCATGACAAATGTGTGCTATTATCTTTTATTAGATCAGTTCACTTCCAGTTGTAAGAGCAACATGTTCATTGTGATATTTCTCATTTCTATGACAAACCCATCCCCAACAGCAGGAGCATAAAGGGAGCTGATTTGCAGATAAAGTACTGTAACTGACATATGTACAAATTTAAAACCCACCCAAGTTTTCCAGGGATGCTACAGGTAAATTTGCAGATAAGGGCTCCCACTGAAGCTGAGGGGTTTGACAAAGGCAAAGCAGACTACAAAACAGATAATTAAATGCTTCCAATCATTTCCTTGGAAATGCTTTCTGCAGTTTGTTGGAGGAGCGAGTCATCTTCCTTCCTGTGTGAACTGTTCTAAACTCACTTCCGGTGAGTAATGAGAGGGGCATTCAAGTCTGGAGGCAGCCACTGTGTACGTGGTAAAGTTCATGGCACCACAGGTTCCTTTTGAGAAAGCAGTGGTGCTGCCTCTCAGGACCTTTCTCCAGGCCAGGAAGCAACTGGAGCATATGTTGATGGTGCCTAGCAGCTCTCTATCCAGTGCACCTATGGTTGTCTGTGACTCTCAACCAGCCTGCATGCAAGCCTGGCTCTGTGCAAGGCTCTGCTGGCTGGAACTGGTGCCCATCCCCAGAAAGGTGTGTGGTGGTGGCAGGCAGCAGTTGTGCATTTGAGAGCTACAGGGACTCAGTGTTAGCTCAGGCTAACACTAGAGAAAGGGCAAAAATAAAAATCAGCACAGACTAATTTTTATAAAGGATGGGCCAGGTTTTCTTCAGTAGGCTGGAGAGTATACATCCCAGTAGGTCAGGTGGAGAATGTCCACTGTACTTACAGAAGGCAGTTTATTACCTCAGCCCAAAATGACATTTCAAAAGACATAAAGAATAGGGGCTGGGGTTGTGACTCAGCAGTAGAGCGGTCGCCTAGCACATGCGATGCCCTGGGTTCGAACCTTAGCACCACATGAAAATAAATAAAGGTATTGTGTCCAACTACAACTAAAAAATAAATATTTTTTTAAAAAGACATAAAAGAATAAAAAGAAACCCTTGCTCTGAATCAACAAATTAAGTGGAACAATGAAAGACTAGGCATACGAGAAACTCCCATCCTACCTCTAATTTAGGTAAAGCACAGTCTTCAAATAACCTAGAGGAACAACTTATGAGGGAGACAGGGAAGATGTTTTCATTGCCACCCAATCCATGTAAAGCTGAGCATCAGAGAGGGTAATTGACAAAGATCACACAGTAGTCAGGGACCTATGTCACCAAAGCCCATGCTCTTAGCTCCTTCAAAATGCATTTTGTTCTCATAAGATTTTTTTGAAAAGTCACAATGTTCAGTTCTCCATCTTGGAGCTGGCTGCCCTTGTGGGGTACTGAGTGAAAGAAAAGGAGAGAGAGAAAAATGTTTCCAGTTTTGCTGCTTTCTAGTTATGTCTCCTGAGCAAGTCATCGGTAACCTCCCTACCTCAATGTTTAATCTGAGGTCACTGATGAGTTTGTGAGTGGGGGCTCATTTGTGTTGATTTCCTTAATGATCTTAAAAAGTCTAGTTTTCTCATTCAGTCATTATTCATTTATTCCTTCACCCTATGCACATCCACTGATGGACCTCCTCAATGACAGGCATTGGCACAGAGGGGTAAATAGTACATAGTCCCTGCCATCAAAGAAGTCAGGGTCTGGTGGGGAAAACAGGCCTTCAAAAATGTCACATGGTCCTGAGTAGGACATAGTCCTTGCGCTCCAGGAGCACATTTGAAGAGGTACAGATACTGAAATGGCTGTTCAACAGGCACAATAGGTCATGTACCCTAATAGCACCCTGCCCCAGGATCCTGGGAGCACAGAGGAAGGGGTGCTTCAGCCTTCAATTCACTGTGGGCCCACAGGCACTTTCTGGAATTGCACCTGAGGTCCTTTGGGCCTTTTTCATTGCATGGAGTTGCTGGGTGATTTACCATAGAGTTTAGAGACAGAGAAGAATTCTGACATCCTTCTAATTCAATCACTCATCTTATGAGTGGGAACCCTGAGGCCCAGAGAGGTGGAGATTATAGGCAGGAAAGGGAAAATGGTCCTCGATCCATATCCCTGGATTCCTGTGTCTTGCTAATTTTCAGCAGTTGTGAGATACCCAATCTTCCTGATTGTATCCTACCACTTCCATTCATATGCTACTTTCTCACCCAGGTGGGTAAAATAATGTAATGGTGAATCTGAATAAATACAGCATGTCAATGGAACACTGAAAATTAAAGGAACATCATTTTTTTGGGACCCATTTCCAGAAATCTCCAGAGTAAGGACCTTATTTATCTAGCTGAGTTGCTAAACTATCTGCTAATATGAAAATCTGCTGCATCTGAATCTCTTTCATGAAATGTAGTTCTTATGTTTGAATGTTTCACTAAAAAGTTCATGTTTTGGACCTTTAGATTCCTAATGTGGCAATGTTGGGAGGTGGGGCCTACTGGAAGGTTTTTGGGTCATGGGGGCTCTGCATTCATGAATGGATTATGTCATTATCTGGAGAGTAGGTTTGTTATTGCAATAGTGAGTTCCTTATAAAAGGAACCGTATGATCCCCTCTTGTTCTTTCTCAACCTTTCTTTGCCTTTCCACCATGGAATGATGCAATAAGAAGTCCTCACCAGATGCTGGCCCCTCCATCTTAAACTTCCCAGCCTTCAAAATCATGACCTAGTAAAATTCCTGCCCATATGTATTACCCAGTTTCTGGTACCCTGACAGAGCAGCATAAAATAGATCAAGACAGTAGCCTATGGAAAGACCCTCAGTCTAGTGTTTACGATGCTCAGATTCTAAGACAGGCATTGACAGTAACTGACTTTGAGAACTTAGGCAGGTTATTTCCCTCTTGGGTCCTCAGTTGTTCCCTCTCAACTCTGTTTTGGTACTAGAGATTGAACTCAGGAGTGCCCAACCACTAAACCACCATGCCCACCCCATCTTATCTTTCCTTTTTGAGTCAGGATCGGTCTCACTAAGTTGCTCAGGGCCTTGATAAATTGTTGAATTGTCTTGCTAAATTAGTTTTGAACTTGAGATTCTCCTGCCTCAGCCTCCCAAGCTGCTGGAATTACAGGCATGCACCATTTCACCCAGCCCCCCAACTCTAAAAAACAAGGATGAATCCAGCAGAAACCCCATGAGGGCAAGGCCGGCCACCGTTTCCCCAGGGCCTGGAGTCTTGCACACACACAAAGGGGAACTCAATATGTGCTTGTTCAACATGTAAAATCTTCAAAGTCAGAGAACAGGAGCTCATGAAATCATTTCCAAAATCTAAAATTTATCTCTGTTCATGTTTTTCCCTCGTTTCTATTAGAGGGATGAACACCTCCCCACCTTGCCTGCTTCTTAGCTACCAGCATGCAAGACTTGACTGTTCCAAAGCTGTCCTCAAGTAGTGTGGCCTGCCAGTGGTGCCTTAGTCTGTGTAGGGCTACTATTATCATTGTGGTAACACCCCCCATCTCCTATCACCTCCAGTGCCTCTTGCTCAGGTCCACCTGCTCGGCTCCTCTTTTTCACTTGTTGCTGAAAACACACCTAATCCATCTCCCTTCACCAAGCTTGCTTGGTCACTGTGCAGGTCAGTAAAGAATGCTGACTCTTGAATTGAGTTCATCTTAACAGGAGCACAAGTCCACGGTGAGGAGGAGCAGATATTCTGCAATACCTGCAAATTCCAAATCTGAAACCTGCAAAAATTTCCTCAGATCTTCCATGGGTCATTGCATTATGCAATGGATTAAGCAAAGATTATCAGAAACAGAATAATCACTACCATTGATCAGTCACTTGTGGGCCAAGCAATCTCTCACACTCTTTCCTGCTTCATCTTCTCAGTGATCCTATGAACACCCACTTTACAGATGAGGGAACTGAGGCTCCAAAGAGTCAATGTGCTTCTCAAAGATCACATAACTAGCAAATACTGCAAGTGAAACCAGATCCTTGATCTTATTCCAACATCCAAGATTTTAAAACTCAGAGAAGTCTGGAAAGTCTTCTAAAAGACCTACTAATCACAACCTCATGAAAAAGGTTAGGAATGGCAGTTACAGGTCGTCTCCACCCACTTTATCTATACTCCTAAAAGACTGAAATTACTTGTTCCTGTTACTCCAATATATAGAGCTGACATGGGCAGTTGGGCTGTGAGGAGATGCTTAGGTCAAAGAGAGTTCAATTGGGATGAACCTTTCAGTCATCCCAATTCAGTCCAGCCCTAATATTTTATAGATGGTAAACTGAAACCCAGGGAGGTTAAGATCACCCAAGGTCATCTATTTAACCAGTGAATAAAAGAGTCAGCCTTGCCTCATGCCAAATCCTATGTGCTTTATCTGAAAAATCAAAACAACAAAAACACCTAAACATAAGTTGCTGACTGTAAAGATTAAATGGGAAAATGTTCTCAAAATGCTCACCCTGATGCATGGCAGGCCTTGCCAATGGTTGATGCTATTGACACTGACCTTCCTGGAATCTCAGTCTCTTTGTCTGTAAATAGGGTTGGCAATGGCCCTTCTGCATATAAATGTTAAAAAAATCAAATGAGCTCTTGGATGTGGTGGAGTTTTGTAGTTTTTGCTTCAAAACACTACCCATAACGTTGTGAGGCTGTAGGGTGTGGCGTTTCCAATGTTCCCAAATGATTTTCCAGGTGGACACAGGAGAGTAAGGACCATGCAATAAGGAATTGGAAAGGCACAGAGGGACTGGCTCTGGCTGCATGAGACTTGATCAGAAGGCAGGTGCCACCAGGTAAGAGGCTCAGAAATTGCCAAGGAACTGCATGCCTTTTGTCCTGAGCCCAGACTGGGGGTTTTACACAATATGCCACAAACCTGGCTTGCAGGACAGAAAACAAGGACCAAGAGGAACCAGGGAAATTCCCTTCCTGGTTCAGCAGAGTCTCCCTGCGGGATTCTAACCTCTGCCAATTTTTCCTTTCCAGGATGGAAATGACCCTGGTCCTTTTTCCTTACTTTGTCCAGCTCCTAGTACTCAACCTAATTTTAAAGTCTGCATTAAAGGAGGATTGGGTGGGAGGTGAGAAAATAGAAACAGAATGAGTAGATCAACCCTGCAAGGAGTTTGGCCATGCGAGGATGGATAGAGAAAAAGAGAGACCTAGAATGAAATGAGTTTTGTTTTGTTTTGTTTGTTTGTTTGTTTAGAAATAATGTTTGTTGTAAGGCAAAAGAGATGGAAATCCATTTACACGTTTTTATGGAGAGACAAGTGGAGAGGAAGAGCTGAAGGAAGAAACAGGAGCTGACTCAATTGCATGAGTTCCTAAGAAGGCAGGAGGGGAAGGCCCAGAGCTCAGGGGGAGCCATGGGCCCTGCCCATAATGAGGGATCCCTTCTATTGTGGTTGCAAGGGAAGGAGGTGAACAAGGAGCAGAAGTAACAGCAATATGTTCAGATTTTCTCAGGCAGGGAAGGTCCCTGAGGTCACAGAGATCTCTTTACCCCTCTTTGCACAGTTGTGGCCTTGTGCCAGTGCTGTGTCTGTGCCCTCCACACACGCGAATTGACATCCTCAACACAATCCTGCAAGGTAGGCGTTTCTAATCCCATTTTATGGATATACAAAGCAAATCCAGAAGGCATATGAAATTACCCTGATTACACAACTAGTCTTCTAATAAAAATAATGCTGACAGGAACACAGCCCTAACTATGTGTCAGACTCTATTCTAAGTACTTTATATTCATTAACCTATTTAACCCTATGAGGCAGGGGATATTACTACCCTGATTTTACATATGAAGAAACTAAGAAATTGGAAGATTAGGTTATTTGTCCAAGATCAACAACTTCAAAACAGAGGCAGCACTTGAACTCTGTCTCCCAGGTTGGTATTTTGAGCGGTATCAGCCCTTGTGAGATACAAAGTCATAGAGATTAAATTCAAACCTTTGTTTTTTTCACTCCACTGGATCACTGTATCAAGGGATGGGACTAGATAAAGGTAAATCAGCCTTTCCTGTTGAATACTCTGTACCAAGATCTAATTAGGATGTCTGAGGACAAGTAATAGAAAGCCGGTACTCCCTCAACACACTTCCTCCTGTGTTTCATTAGCAACACTGGGAAACAGGGTGCTCTCAATTCCTGAACAGCTGAGATGCCTCTGTGCTTGAGGACTTGCAAGGGTTAAGAATGGTTTAACTTGATTAATCAACTGTGCCTGCCACATCCATTAGGGGCAACAGGAGCTTTGCCCTTAAAGGAGCTTCACCCTTAATGGAGCTCCACCTTCATTCATTCATTCAGTAAATCATTCCTGACCACCAGTTCTGCTTGCACTGTGCCAGCACTGGACAAGGGAAACAAAACCACTCACTTGTTATTCTTTACAACCTGATGCTTAAATAGACAAGTAAGCCAACAAGTCTACTGTGTTGTGTGGCCACTTCTTATAGTGGTATATCCAAAGGGTGATGGAAAAAGAGAAGTTCTTAAGGACTATTGGGGGAAGGGTTGAAGAAGAACCATTGCTTTTAAGAAAAGAGTTTTCCAGATGGATAAAGGAAGTGAGGAGGGCATGTAACTCAGGCAGAGGGACCAACATGTGTACAGTCAGGGAGCATGGAAATGTGTGGCCAGTTCTGCAGAACTGTTCATAGCTCACTATGGCTACAGCAAAGATGCCAGCTCTGAGGGTGGGAGAGGACACCAGAGAGTAGCCAGGTCATGTCACAATAGGTGTGATAAGCCATCAAATTTAATCTTGAATCCTTACTCTTCCATTTAGTAAATCCAAATTACAAATAAGACAATGGAGAACTTTTCCATTTAGTAAATCCAAATTACAAATTAGACAATGGAGGTTCACTAAGTGTCTGTGAAAGGGCGAGTAGATAAAGAATATGTGGTATATGCACAGTGGAATCCTATTCAGCCACGGAAAGAAATGGGATCCTTTCATCTTCAAAGACACCAATGAACCTGGAGGACATGATGTTAAGTGAAACAAGCCAGGCACAGATAGACAAATACCATGTGATGTCACTCCTATGGAATCTAAAAACATTGACCTCATGGAAGTAGAGGATACAATCATGGCTCATAGAACCAGAGGGATGGGGAAAGGGCAGCCGATGGGTGGTAGATCATTAAACAGAAGGATTAGAAGGATTAAGTTCTGCTGTGCTGCTTACTACACAGTAGAATAATTATAGTTATCAAAACTGTATATTTTGAAATAGCTAGAAGAGAGGATTTTGAATGTTCTTACTACCAAAAAGTATGATAAATATTAAAAGTCATGGGTATATGATAATGACCCTGGTTTGATCATTATACAATGATCAAACATTATATTGTCACCTACAAATATGTATAATTACACCAAATGCATAAAAGACAAAAAAAAAAGAAAGAAAAGTAACTGAAGGTTCAGAAGAACTAACATGTCCCCATCCACAGCTGATAAGAAGCAGAGCCAGGGTTTGAACCAGGCTGGCCTGACGCCAGTGCCCATGCTCCCTCTACTTCTCTCTAATGACTGCCTTGGGTTCTGCTTCTGAAGCTATCGCACCCTATTATATAACCAAAAAAAAAAAAAAAATCCTTTTTCTATGGTGACAGGGGCAATGTCATTCTAGGAACTAAGATTTGTTCCCTTTATAAATGAGGGCTGGGTGCATTTCCCCCCCTGTTCATTATAAAGGCTTGCTTCCTACCCAAATGAATAATGAGGTAGTAGCTGTCTGCATTCAGCCATAGGAAAACGCATAATTGTATTTCTTCCATGATGGAAGAACCAGCTGTGGCACTAATAAAAATGACTGCTTTTCAATTCTTTCAACAGAGTAAATAAAACTCCCTTGTGATTCACAGCAAATTGGTTTCCTACAGAGTTGTCAAATCTGAAAGGGTGGGATGGTGGAGAGGCTAGGGAGAAGATTGGAATGAGAGCTGGGTTAGTGATTCCCCTCTGGCAGTGCTCTCTCTCTCTCCAAGGATGTGGTCCAAAGGTGCTTTGGGTGGGAAACATATTTCAGGGAATTACCATGTCTGCCAAAATAACATGGGGACAGTAAAGGGGGCTCAGTTGCTAAGACTTTCAGATTGGAGGCATCAACTTTTTTCCCCATTCATTTAAACTACTATATTTTGCTAAGACTTACTGATGATTTGTTCATTAGTTAAATATTTACTACATATCAACATTATTACAGGCCCAAGGTGTGGTTTTGGTGTTAAATGGTGGAAAAGAGCCAGTCTTTACCTTCAAGGTGTGCAATAGTCTAGTGAAGACACATAAAATTGTCTTTTATGATTCTTGTAATAAGATCTATGTCCTGGAATTAAAAGTAATAGATATTTATAGCTTTTTTGTTTTTCATTATTTTGGTAAATAGGATAGAAAAGCCATTTTGCCCCCAGTTTTTGGTTGGAGTTACAAGCCAAGGCCCATGAAAGATCAACCAGAAATGAGGACAATAGAGCTTTGAAATGTTAATAGTGAAATAGAAAATGTAATTCTATTTCTATTGGAAAATTTGAAGGATCAGAGTCCTGATAAGAAAGACACCCAAATTAGGGTAAATCACAGGCAGTTTATTTACAAAGGGAGGTATATAAGGATGTGGGTGGAATTTGGAGACTCAAGGGCTATGAGGGAACCCAGGGCCAGCTACAGGGGTGCTATTACCTGTGTTCAAAAGAATAAGAGGACTTGGCTGCAGGAACCTGGGAAGGGACACTGTGTCAAGAAGTTCATTGTGACAGGCTTAGTGACTGACAGTCTGACCTGGATAACCAATAGAAGGAAGGTGCCAAGGAAATAATACCTGTTCTTCTGTCTTTCTTCCCTACCAAGATTCTTCTCATCTTAGGAGTCAGGGAAGGCCTCCTGTAGGAAGTGATCTGAGTTGGAGTTTGACAGATATATAGGAATTAGGCAAGGAAGGGAATGAGAAAATTTCCAAGGAAAAAATACACAGCAAAAGCATGAAGGGGACTGGAAACGGATCCCAAGAGACTTCTCATGTCATGGATAAAAGCTTGGGTTTGTGAGCAGAGCTTTGGAAGCCCTTGAGTGGTTTTAAGCCAGGTGAATAGCATAATCATGTGCATTTTTAGAAGCCCCCTTGGGCTGTAGTCTAGAGGATCTACTGGAGAGGGGTGAATATTGGAGAAGAAGAAAAAGGAAGATGCAATAAAAAGCAGACAAAGGACAAGTGTTGCAACAAGGGCTGGAGGCTGGGAGATGGAGAAAAAGGGATGTTTTGGAATTCACTGGATGATTGGATGAGAGAGAGGTCTTCCGAAGAGGGAGGCTTCTAGGCTGATTTTCAGGATCCTGGCTGGGGTAACAGTACATAGCACTATTTTCCAGAGTTAGAAATAAAAGAATAGTTTTGAGGGTTTATTTAATTTACTTATTTATTTATTCATTCATCCATCCATTCATTCGTTTATTTTGAGGGGGTTGACAGGGAAGAGACTGGCTTTGCTCTAAGGCACTCTGAGTTCTACATGCCTGCAGGAAATCCAGGTGGAGCTATCTCATGAGACTCTCTTCTGACTCGATTCTTCACATTCAGGAAAGAGAGAGCTGGGCTAAGAGAGGCCAAGGAGCAGAGGGGATGAACCACAGTGTCTCAGGAGGGGAACAGGAAGAAGGTGCAGAATGGATGGAGCCTGTGCTAGGTGGCCTCCATACCCTTTCTGCAGGATGAAAGCTAGGGTGCCTCCTTCCTGCGCCCTCAGAGCACTGAGTGAGGAGATGGGTGTTATAATGAGCATACACTTCTACAAGTGACTTCTACACACCAGACTCCAATAAACAATGGCAAATGCAGAGGAAAAGGTACCAACACTAAGAAACTTGACTTTATACTGAGTTCAGAGAACAATCAGAAGCTGCCTTATGCTTAATGATCAATTCAGCACTGCCTCGGAACTTCTTTATTTCCTTACAAATCTGTCTTGCTTGCTACAGGGACTGTAAAGGGCCTTACTTATTCTCTTTTCACATTCCCCTAAGTCCTTATAGCACACTACAGGTATTCACTAAATATATAAATATGGCTGATTGATTGTCTGATGGCAAAACAGTATTTTTTGAGAAGGATTCCAAACTGGATATGAGATCCCAATTGCTCCAGCACTTTCTTATAACTGAAAAGCATTCACTGGCCCTGGGTCCTGTCCTCTCCCACTGGAGAAATGTGATTAATGCCCTTTGCCTGTTTGAGAGCAGTGGTCCCAAGATTAATGAAGTCAGAATCCCTTGGAGACATTCGAGGAAGAAATGGGCCGTATTGTTGTCCTGTTTTAATTAATTTGAAAATCATCCTATATTGTTCAAATGGCAACTGACTCATCAAAAGTGGGTGTTTGGAAGTGATAAATGGAGAGGCTGAGGATTTTCTCATTAATTAATTTGGCTGTGAAAATAAGCACTGGCCCACATTCCCAGTGAAATAAAAACAGACCCAAAGGTAACCGCAAAGCTGGGGCTAGTATGGAATGGCATAAATTCTGCCCTGGGCATAGACTCACACTTCTGGCAGTTAAGCAGTAACTTAAAATATTTAATATGCAGTATATTATTTTCTGTATTTTTCCAAATTTTCTATAATGAGCACATACAATTTTACCATAAAAACTTAATTTTAAAAACATTAAAATAAAAAGTCATCATAAATATGTATCATAAAATAAATATAACATTTATAACAAATATAATAATAGAGATAAAAGTAAGTATATGTGTGTTTTTATCTTTTTTCTGTTTTGAGACTATTTTACTAATATTTCATAATGTTATTTTTTTTCCTTTGCTCTGTTACCTAATAAATCAGGGGTCTTTGGCTGCAAGCAACAGAGATTGCATCTGGCTAATACATGCCAGAAAGGAATTTGTTGGGGAAATATGGGGGATTCACCAATTCAGAAGGAAAGCAGGGAGCAAGACTTAGAAAGACAGGAAGAGGAAGCAAGTGTTCCTGGGATCCTGCAGGAGCTGTGTATAGGCTCCTCCAGGCACCCTGTGACAACCAGTGAACCCAAGCTACCCACCCTGATCCCCATGCCATTAAGGAGGGAGATGTGGTCAGTCCAGTGGAGGACCTGTTTCTGTCCATGGCTAGGGCAGAGTTAGGGCACCTTACTAATTGTCCTAGACAGATCATACCCAAAGGACCTTGATTATTTGCTCTGCGGATGTTAACCTGAGTCCCAAAGGAAATGGAATATCAACAAATAAAAAGAAACAGATATCCCCACATTAGGGAATAATTTTTCCCCTGTAAATTTTTTATATATACCAACAATAAAGTTTTAAACTGACCACTGGACCCATTGAAGAGCTGCTCCGATTGTTAGAAAATCCTTCCCTAAGTATTGATTCCATTTGTGTGTGTCTGTAGGAAAGAGGGGCCAGAATGGCAGTGGACCTGGAAGCTGTTGTTTGGGGATCAGTTAAGAATCCCCCGGGAAGGAACAGTTTGGACATGAAAAGTAGATTCACGGGTGAAATGAATTGTCATCACCAGGCTTCCAAAGGGCTGCCTGCCATGTAGCAAAGTCTGGAGAGCTGTTCTCTCTTTTCCTGGAAGCTACAATTAGAACCAATGGGTAAGTTCAAGGAAGGCAAATGTCATCTCAACATAGCAATCAGAGCTGTCCCACTCTGAAAAGTTGGAAGCCCCATCTCAGGGTAGGTTGGGTCAGGCATGTGGTTTCTGTGAACTCAGTGAGGCTGTGGGCCCCTGAGTCTTCACTGTTCACAGGCCTACCATGTGCTAAAGCTGTGCCTTTCACAGCTACTCAGTCACACGCTGTCTCAGTCTCCACCTCTTCTTTTCACTTGGTTTGGTGGCACACTGTGTTTGGGGAAGGATTCCCCATCACCACTCACTGCAAGAGGATGTTAGAGGCCCTTGACTGAGTTTGGTGAGCAGGAGAAGATGGAAAAGCACAAGCAAGAATTCTCAAAAGTCCCAGCTTTGTCATTTAGATATGATGGGATCTTAGCTCAATCCATTTGGGTTTTGGGATCCTCATTTTATTTCTATGCAAAAAGTGAATGATGCTAACAACAATTACATCCTCACAGAGTCAGTAAAAGAATTGAGTCCTAATGATGTGCTAACTTATTTACATGCACTTCTTCATCTTTCCAACAACCCCAAGGTGGCAATATTCTATTAATCCTAACTCACAGACAAGAAAACTGAGGTTGAGAGAGCTTAAAAGTACTTACTGAAATGTTGGAGCTGAAATTAAGATCAATAGAGCCCAACTTTATAAGCTGATTACTTTATAATGCCAGCCTTGCGTGAGCCAGCATCCTGCTGGACTTCGTGGGGGGTCTGGCACATGATAGGAACTCAGTCAATGCTAATTCTCTTCTCCTCGGCATCCTTGTGACTTAACCTTCTAAAATCTCTAGTTACCAACCCTCGTCTTAGAATCTTCAGTCCCTGTGCCACAGTCATCCTCAGGCTGGTCACGATATGGTGGCAGTAGATCCAAGTGCCAAATCAAGATGCCACATGGCGCCTTCTGGTTCCCCTGAGAGCAAAAACATTCTTCCTGGAAGCCCCCTCACACCTTATTTAACAGAGTTGGAACACAGTCCCATTCCTAAGGCAACCATAGCAGAAGGGGATTGGCTGGATAAACTTTGGAGCCACAAAACCTCCTCTTGTCTTTTGCTTGGAGGGAAAGAGTAGGTACTGGATGCCGGTAGGTGACCAACTGTCTCTCACACTCCTACTTTCCTATTATGAGAATTCATATTTTCCTAATGTGAAGCTCAGAGGGACTTAATTAACATGTCCAAACTCCAAGGCCAGGGGTAGGACTCCAGGAAAGGAATATACAGTAAGAGTGGTTCTCAGGCAAGGAAGAGGTTGGGACCAGGGGGAACAAGGGGGATTTGGAACAGTGGTTCTCACCTGCACCTTGGAGTCAGGCAAGTCACTGATGGTTAGATTCACCTCTGAACATTCTCCTTTACTGGGCCTGGGGTCAACCTGGAAATCAATATTTTAAAAGTTCTCCAGGACATTTTAATGTGCAGCCAACATCAGAACCTCTGGTTTAGGAGGACAGCTGTTAAAATGTAGGTGGGTTGGAGCCAAAGGAATAGAGTCTTGAGAGGAAAACAAGGAGTCTGCCTTCTCCTTATTCTCCCTAATAATCGCTACCATTTGCTGAGGTCTCCTCATGTTCTGGACACAGCTGAGCCCCTGTCCCTCACACTTGACATCTAGTCAGACAGTCAATAACTGAATGAATCACAGATGCTTCACTCAAGATTCCATTGTCCCACCACCTCCACAAAGCAACAGTGTTCCATTGCAAAGATGAGAAAACCAAGGCCCCTACTCGGTGCTTTCCAAGTCCTGTCCATCAGTTGAACAAATAGGACTCCACGAAGCAGAACTGGGCCTGACAGTAGCCACAAACAGGGCCCTAGAAAAATTGGGGGTAGGCGCCCTCTCCCACCCTCTCTCCCCTCCTCCTCTTTCTGCCCTCCAAACTCTCCTCTTGAGTCTTACTTTTTTCTGGGACCTCCTCACAGACATTCTCACCTGCCTGGGAATTCCAGCCTCCTGGGAGGGAGAAGGGAAGAACCGAAGCTTTCTGATGAAGGCAAGAGCAGGAGTCAGGATCAATATTCATTTCTGAGAAAACTCAGGGGTTGAACCTAGAGCATCCGTTTCTGGCCTCCAGGTTCTTCATCTGTAACATGAAGAGGCTGGACCAGAATCCATGGGCCACATGTTCAAGTGCTCATAGGTCCAGGTAGACGAACAGAAATGGGGCAGGCTAGACAAGGACAGGGGACCTCACTGACACGTGCCCTGTCTGAAAGAGTAGCAATTTATTCCAGCAATTATCACCATGGAGGCAGTGGGCTCAGCCGGTAGGTGACCAGCTGCCTCTCACACACTCTCAGCATCGTGACAGCTTCCGATTTGTTCTTGAAGAAATGCAAATACATCTGTATTTTATGAGCAATCTCCTGGTTAATCTTTTAACTGATGATAAAAATAGTAATAAACTTGTTCAGGACAACAATTTGGCCTGAATGCTGCTTCTTTGAGACCTGTGGGCTAAATAGTGAAGGCCCTAACCCTTATATTCTGTGATGACTAAATGAGGGAAATACCAGTTCTAATATGGCAGAACACACAAATCAGTATTTAGGCGCTAAAAATTCTTTTTAGCAAGTAAACCCAATAAAATTATCCTTGTCATTAATTCCTAGTACTTTAGTACATGTGTATATCTGGGGTCTCTGGGAAAATTTACCCCTTTCCAAAATCTGGTGATCCCATTTTGAAGGCTAATAACTGTCTGCTTTGAAGAGAAACAGTGCCCTCTGCTGGAAGAGTGTGGCAGGACAATGCCCTTGGCATGAGATAATTTAATACTTGGAAGGCATGGATTTGTTTGTTTTCACTTGAAATAGATTTAATGAAGAATAATAAATAAAATGTAAATGCATATTTATAGATGGTTTGATGTATGTTGGGCAGAAATTGAGCTTTCATGTATCCATTTGGGACTAATTATTCTTAATCTACAAAAAAGAAGTCCAGGATTAGAGAAAGGAAGAAAACATTTGTTACATCGACTGACGGCAATCTGGAAGAGGCAGTAAGGGAGAGGAAATTGGAGTCTAGGTCTCTAGACAGTGTTCTGGAAAGTCGGATCCTTTGTAATAATGCATTGCAAGTACATAGGTTTTAATAGTTACTCTTAACTGCACTGCTTTAATAAATCCTTTCAATAACCCTCCAAGACAAGTATTGTTATCATCTCTATTTGATAGACAAGGCGAGTGAAACACAGAGAGTCTGAGTGATCAAACCAAGAATCCTTAGCAGTTAAATGAAAGAGACAAACAGAGGCAAGTTTCTTAGCTCCTCTGATCCTTAATTTTCCTATTTTTAAAATATGGATAAAAACAGTATCTATATTCACAAAAAGGATTGGACAAGGACACATGGGGGAGGTACTTAGAATAATTCTTGATACCCAGGATAGCTACTTTCTTTGTAATGAGGATAGCCCAGGGCTTTTGATTTCTCATCCTGTGTCTTTCCCACTACATTCCCATTACATCTTGAATGGCCAGAAGAGGGAACACAGTGCTTCTGGATTTGGTCACAGTGGTCCTAAGCCTTAAAATTATAGTTTGAATTTTTTTAAGCAATATTGACTTTATCAGTAACTATTAAGATCTTGAGTTGCATCATAAAAATAGGTCATTCTAATAAGGAATGATTCTTATGAAATATGTACCATCTACACCATACAAGGACTATCGTATGGATCCCTAAACTCTACATTTTAATAGAAACATTGACATGTTAGACCTTGTCCAAAAGAAAGTGATGAAGGGTTGAAGAACCAGATAAAAGAGGGAGCATTGAAGGAACTGGGGCTGCTTGACGTGGCAAAGAGAGGACTCACTGTTCCATTCACTCTTTCACTTTCTCATTCATTCTACACTTGTGGTGTGCCTACTATGTGTGTGTGGCTCTTGTCATGTGCTGAGGATATGACAAAGCAGATAGAATTTCTGGTCTCGTGAAAACTAATATAGAGAGTTAAAGACTAATACGGGTCTCGTGGAGAATTCGTCTTGTTCTGCACAAACTCAGAGTCAGGCTCATCTGAATTCACTCTGGCTGGAGGGGGCTGGTGCCAATGTGTGAACCATGTATTGCAAGGAGTATCCAAGGAGAGTCCAGAAGGCCACTGGGAAGTTTCCAAGGAGGATCAAGGATGGATAGGGTTGGGTGGGATTTGGTCTTTTTAGTTTCCTTTGGGTCTAGTTATTGTGGCTGTATCAAGTTTGCCCAGTCTGATCTGGGGAGGGCTTCTAGTACTGCCACTTACCCTGTCTCTGGGGAGGGAAAGAACAACAAGGATCAAGTCCTCAGGCCCATGACTTCCTTTCTTGAGCCTCTGTATTTTTTAGAGATTTAGACACTATAGCCCTTTCTTTCTTTTTTTTTTTTTTTGTAGGGGGTGGGGTTCACAGAAAATTCCTCTGAACAGTATACTTTAACTACACCATATAAAGAGATTGCCAGCAAATTCTTCAAACTGCACATAGAGTGCAGTTCATTATTAAACAAATTCATTATTAAAGTTCATTATTAAACAAATTCATCTTTATTATAGATAACTGAGAAGCATGAAATAAATGATAGGAGCAAAGGGGGAAATCACCCAAAGACATCCACTACTAATAGCATTTTCCTCCTTTTTCCCCCTCGTTTAGAATTTTATTTTAAAATACATATGATCACACCAAAACCTGCTATTTCACATAGGGCTATTTATAAGAGGAAAAAACTTTCTTTAAAATTATTACAAGATTTTCATTATAATATTCAGATTATATAATTATAGTATGGTTGGTAATACATAATATATTAAGTGAAGACCCCATTTATCCATTTATCCATTCTCCTATCATATTGGCCACTTATAATTTTTGGATTTTGTAGAGATTTCCCAGATCAAAAATGCTCTATCACTCTCTGAAATGTGAGCAAAAGTTAGTATATAAAGGTATTCATTGTAGCTATTCATTCCCTATCAACCTTCTACTCCAGTGTGCACATGTATACACACACCATAGCTACCTGCTTGCTCTTTGTTGTATAGCCCAAGTCTCTTGACATGACCACTGCTGTTGCCCTTTCTTCAATACCCACAGTCCCCACGACTATAAGACACTGACACATTTTTAAGGTCAAGCTCAAATGTCATCTGCTTAGTGAGGCCTCCCTCTCATTCCCCCAAACCTCTTGTCTCTGTCCCACAACACATCTATCTTACTGCTGAGTTGACAATGAAATGTCACTGCTGGCCAAATTTCTATAAAGGAAATTGCCCAGCATCAGAGCTGGAAATCTTTGGTTGTAGATATGAAAAAAGGTCATATTCACATGTGCACACATATGCATGCACACGCGCGTGCGCACACACACACACACACACCACACACATCTGCAAAAACATTCCTCAGTCCTGTCTTTTCTGGGTTAACTGACATTGTTATTATAGGATTCTGGCACTGTGGAGCAATTAAAGGAACCTCCTGCCTCTTCCAACACATAGTGAATAAAAACCGTGTGTCAGGCATGAAGCTGACTTCTGGAAGTACAAAACAAGATGCGGTCCCTGCTCTTAAGAAACTAGAGTTGCTGGGAGTGGTGGTGTGCACCTGTAATCCCAGCAGCTCGGGAGGATGAGGCAGGAGGATGGCAAGTTCAAAGCCAGCTTCAGCATAAGTGAGGTGCTAAGCAAATACATACAACTTATGTATTTAGAGACCCTGTCTCTAAATACAATATAAAATAGGGCTGGTGATACGGCTCAGTGGTCCAGTACCCTTGAGTTCAAGCCCCAGTACCCACCCCCCCAAAAAGAAACCTAGAATCTAATGAAGAAAGCAAGCACATGGATGTTAAAGTGAACAGAATCTTCACAGGTGCTAAGGTAGAAATTCATATAGGCCATGAGTTTGAAGGAATAGAGGAGGATATGAACCAAATCCTATGCACTGTAGAGAAAGAGATTGAGTGGGAGTGTAAGGGCAGATAAAAAAGGGATGGAGGAAGATTTAAAGATCTCAGACTATTCCCTGAGGACCTCAAAAGAGCATACTACAGGGATACTGCCACATCGATGTTCATAGCAGCACAATTCACAATAGCTAGACTGTGGAACCAACCCCGATGCCCCTCAATAGATGAATGGATAAAAAAAAAAATGTGGCATTTATACACAATGGAGTACTATGCAGCACTAAGAAATGACAAAATCATGGAATTCGCAGGGAAATGGATGGCATTAGAGCAGATTATGCTAAGTGAAGCTAGCCAATCCCTAAAAAACAAATGCCAAATGTCTTCTTTGATATAATGAGAGCAACTAAGAACAGAGCAGGGAAGAAGAGCAGGAGGAAAAGATTATCATTAAACAGAGTCATGAAGCGGGAGGGAAAGGGAGAGAAAAGGGAAATTGCATGGAAATGGAAGGAGACCCTCATTGTAATACAAATTTACATATAAGAGGTTGTGACGGGAATGGGAAAAAAATAAGGAGAGAAATGAATTACAGTAGATGGGGTAGAGAGAGAAGATGGGAGGGGAGGAGAGGGGGGATAGTAGAGGATAGGAAAGGTAGCAGAATACAACAGTTACTAATATGGTATTATGTAAAAATGTGGATGTGTAACCGATGTGATTCTGCAATCTTTGTAATGTTTTGAATAACCAATTAAAAAAAAAGAATCAATAAATGGAATGGATTCAAACTAAAAAGTTTCTTCTCAGCAAAAGAAACAATCTGTGAGGTGAATAGAGAGCCTACATCTTGGGAGCAAATCTTTACTCCTTACACATCAGATAGAGCATTAATCTCTAGGGTATATAATGAACTCAAAAAGCTAGACACCAAAAAAACAAATAACCCAATCAATACATGGGTCAAGGACCTGAAGAGACACTTCTCAGAAGATGATGTACAGTCAGTCAACAAACACATGGAAAAGTGTTCATCATCACTAGCAATTAGAGAAATGCAAATCAAAACCACTCTAAGATTTTATCTTACTCCAATCAGAATGGCAGCTATTATGCATACAAACAACAATAATAATCGAGGATGTGGGGAAAAAGGTACACTTATACACTGCTGGTGGGACTGCAAATTGGTGCAACCAATATGGAAAGCAGTATGGAGATTTCTTGGAAAATTGGGAATGGAAACACCATTTGACCCAGCTATCCCTCTCCTTAGTCTATACCCAAAGGACTTAAAAACAGCTTACTACAGGGACACAGCCACATCAGTTTTTATAGCAGCACAATTCACAATAGCTAAATTGTGGAACCAACCTAGATGCTCTTCAATAGATGAATGTATAAAAAAATGTGGCATATATTCACAATGGAATTTTACTCAGCAATAAAAGAGATAAAATCAAAAAAAAAAAAAAAAAAAGATCAGTAGATGTTCCCTCTGCAGACCAGCCTAGAGCATCCGCCATGTTTCTCTGCACCTCCTGCAATTCCTCACTTCCTGAGCACTGGCCATTTCCCCTGACCTTTGTTCTGCCAGCTTTGTAAGAGCTTCAACTTTCTAACATAAAATTCTTTTCTATTTGAGACTCTATTTTCTGTTTGTGGCTAAAACTTGAAGGTTACAGTAGCTGTTTTCTAAGTGGTATGGATGGTTGGTGTGTTAGTCAGCTTTTCATCGCTAGGACCAAAATACCTTAAAAAAAAAAAAAAAAACAAGAACTTAGAGAAGGAAAGATTTATTTTGGCTCATAGTTACAAAAGTTCCAATCCATGGAGAGAGGAAAGGCAGAACATCATGGTGGAAGGGTGTGGCAGAGGAAAGATGCTCAGCTCTTGGCAGAGCTGGGAAGCAGAGAGAAAGAGAAAGAGTCGGGGGGAGAACCAGGGATAAAATAAACCCTTCCAAGGCCCACCCCAGTGACCCTCTTCCTCTAAAAACATTCCACCTCCCAGTAGTCCATTTATCCATCAGTGGATTAATCTACAGATGAAGTCAGAGCCCTCATGATCCAACCACTTCCCCACATCCTCCACCTCTGAGCACATGAGACTTTAGGGGAGCATCCCAGTTCCAAACCCTGATAGTTTTCAAGTGGAGTTCCAAAGGAATGATCCAAGAGAGGCCTGTGGCAAGTGAGGCATGAATAGATCCTGGAGAAACTGGGATGTGGACCAAGGACTTGGAATTTGTCCACAGCCCAGGACATTATCATCTTTTTCCAATGAAGCATCCCTAATGGTAGAAAAGAATAACCTTGTACTCCCAAGTGTTCTGAAATCAATTGCTGTAATTTAGAAAAAATTCTCTGAAATCTGTCAACTCACTCACATTTTAAAATTTTGATTATAAGATATTAATTTTAATAAAAAGTAATGGCTTTCATGGCTAGCCCACAAGTTAATTTAGCATTCTAAAGCAACACTGTCTTTATTCTATGGCTTTGAGTACTGTCTGGAACCCAGGTCACATACTATAGTTGAGTACGCTCAGTCTAAGGCAATATGGAAACCCTCGATGGTTTTGAGGAACAATGCAGAATGAAAAAAAAAATGCTTTCTTGATAATCTCTGTGCTGCTGTGTGGAGGCAGGAAGACCTGTTAGAAGGCAACTATAATAATCCAAGTGAAAAATTGTGAGACATTAAAGGAAGATGCTGTCAGCAAGTATAAAAAGAAAGGAGCCAAGACAGGTAGTTAAGAGAGCTTGGGCAGCTCACTTTTACCTCCGAAATTCAACAAGATAAACAGGCAAAAGCCAATAATATTTTTCTCTGCTTATCTTTACCTGTGCTTGTTCTTAATCTATTACTATTAACCGTAGTTTATTTCACTTATAGGCCCACTAAGGAGACTCTTGCTACTAGTTTTGCCAATAAGAAAAAATTCTGTAAACTTGTTAGTTTAAAAGGAGAAGAGGAAATTCTAAATATGAAGATCAGTGGTTTTTGGCAAAAGTTTCTAGTAAATTCCAATTCTAATTTGATAACATGTCATTTGAACATAAAGGCACTTGATAAAATCTATTGAATTAGCAAATGAACAAATAATGGCGAGCTACACATTTCAAAGGATTCAAATGCTTCTTCCTTACATCATCTGTACAGTGTTACCTTATGTTAGCACTTCAACCCACAATTCTGAGCCTTGAACCTCTTGTTACAGTATCCTTTGCCTCTTAACTCATCTAGGAAAGGTCTACTCCCTTGGGACAGATCAACAAACTTTCACGCTGTCAGAGAAGAGTGTAGCTATGTAAGATGAACACAGACATTTAAAGTCACATAGACATGAGTTCAAACCTAGGTTCTCACCTACAGTGGAAATCTATCCCAAGAGTTCCTTTGCTTAAACTTTTGTTTTATTAGATGATGAATAAAACAAAATTAAAAAAAACTATTTCACCAAATTTAGTCATCATTTTCCTTAGTTGTGAACCATATTTCTGTACACAGGCCAACCTGGTAACAGCACCAAGACTCATATTTAGCTTTCTGAAAGTCACAAACTGTTGCCCACATAGAAATGTGACCATGACTTGGATAACAACCTATCTGATGGCACAGAATCTCAGATATATACCATATGCAACAGAACTTTCTCTCCGCTCAATTTCTGCATTTGGGCTGGGTAAACATGTTCACTAAACCTGTGCATCACTGTGCTGAAGGGGCCCAGATTTGGAGTTGACTAAGCCTGGACAATAAGTCTTGAAAGCTCTCATTATCCATACCTTGTTATTCAGAGTTCAGAGAGGCATTCATGGAAGGACTACTAGGAAACAGTTGGAAGGGTGTGGCCCTCATCTTTTGCCAAATCTCCCTCTCTATGTTGTGCCTGAATATTCTGGTCAACCCAGCAGGCTCATGTTGTGTTTTTCCCATTTATAACACCTTGGCCTTGGAATTCACAGATGTGTTCAGTTGTCACCTCACTCTCAAACCTATTTTCCAGAATAAACTCGTACTTGGATTGTATACCTTTGTCGTTGCACATCTAGAGACCTAAACAAATAAAATGCACTTAAAGGGACTAGAATTATAGGCAGCTTGAAACAAACACGAAGATGATACTAAACCCCGATTACATTCAACTGAGCTTCCATATTGAAAACTCAGCATGAATAAGACCATCCCTTACTAAGAAATAACTTTTGAACACAAAAGTTAGATTTCAGCCCTGAAGCAAGTTTCCTAAACTCTCTGCTTTTGTTTTCTCATGTAACTTGATAATAAAACCCACTGTGAGAACACCATACAGTATATTCATATGTAACACAAATAATATATCCTGTACCTGGCACACAGTAGATGTTCAGTAAATAGTGTCTATAATTATACCTCAAAAACTCTACCTCTCACAACGTGTATGTTCTTTCTTGGTGCTATGCATATAAAATGTCTTCACTTATTCACTGGGCAAAATAATACCAAATTCATAGAATCTTTAGGACTAAATTAGATGACATTTTTTTTTAGAATGGTGCTGAGCATTAAGAGTTCTAAAAATGAAAAGTGTTATCACATTTCATCACATTCTTCATGTGCACCATTCTAAAACCCAACATGCTTCCATTAGAATTCTAATTACGTTGTATATATGCATTATGTGTCTCTCATGTGTTTGGGGGAAGATGGGCGAATAACATACATTGGGTACCTACCATGGAGCAGGCTGACGTGAGGTGCCTGAGCTTCCATATTGCAAACTCAGCATCAAAAGACCAATTCTTATTTTAAAATAACTTTGGAGACACATTATCCTATATCATTTCCTTGGGTCCCCCTCCAAACCCAGGGGGAGACACTAAATACCCATCATGAGATGGTGAAAGATAAGGATTTTGACCTTGGCGGGATGCTGTACTCTTTGCACCACTCTCTGTGCACCAAACTGAAGCCAATGCACACGTTCAATGAATGGAGACGGCCCCCATGGAGGGATGAGGCCCCACCCTGACAATAGATGTGCCTGAAGTCTCAGTGCTTGGAAGCAAGCCCCGCTGAGCCAAAGGGCCCTGGCTCTCCCACCTACCAGCTCTCTGACTTTTGACAACTCTCTGTGGCTCAGTTTAAATCAACTGTGCAACCGAAATCATGATAGCATCTACCTGCTACCACAGTACCTCCTTAGCCAAGGGTTCCCTGTCTGTTACCTGCACTCAGCCATAGTTTGAAAATATTAAATGAAAAGTTTTGCAAGTGAATCATTCATAAGTTTTAAATAATTTCATTATAATATATTTTTATAATGTTCTATTTTATAATTAGTTATTGCTGTTAACCTCTGACTGTGCCTAATTTATAAATTAAACTTAACATAGGTATATATGTATAAGAAAAGCAATATATATATATATATATATATATATATATATATATATATATATATATATTATATTATATATTTCAGTACGATCCATGATTTCAGGCGTCCAGTGGGGGTCTGGGAACATATTCCTTTAGTAAGGGATGACTGCTATATATGTTTATTTTTTATAGTACCTAATATATAAGAAGTGCTTAATGAATATCACTCCAGAATAATTAGCCCTCAGAGTCTCTGGTAGCACTGTTGGAGATTCAGGAAGCTGCCCCTCCAGCCATGGTGGTGGGGCTGAACCTCAAGAATCTGCAGAAGCTTGGATTCTGTTGCCGCTGGGACACAAGAACCATTTCCAGCCATAACAGTCTCATAGTTGACAAAAGAATGGTGTTCATTTCCTTCAAAAGTTGTTTTGTTCTCTTTCCAAGGCTTTAGGGCAAGTGCTGGCTCAATAGGAAGCTCTCTGAAGCTGTGAGTCAACAGCTACTCAGCCTAGGAGGTGACTCACACACCAGAGTGCGCTGTCCACAAATGGTGTGGGGGTGGTACCTCTTGGGGAGAGATTGACGATGGCCCTAAATGAGTTGTTTGTGATCACAGGCTGCTCACGAGCAGACAGGAGAACAGATGTGGCAGTTAATTTCTCATCATGTCCCCTACACACTCCTTAAGTAGAGGCACAGATTTTTGCTTGAAAAGATGTTATACTTGGGGATGGGAAGTGACATTTCTCCTGCTCTCCAGGCCTTTGAAGGAGGAGTTAGTTAAAAGTCACAATGAGATGTGACTGATTCTAATAGTTGTGCTATTTACGTTGAGGTCAAAATGCTGAGTGTTGGGCTATCTGGGAGCCTGGAGTAATTTCAATGGAGTAATTTGAACCTCAATTTTTACTTGATGATAAATATTTTATCAATTTTTAAAAAGATTAACCTATTATTTTTCTTTCTGTTTATTCTAACAGACTGCGCACACCTTGGAGGCACCAAATCTTATTCTGTAACAGGTTAAGTCTGGTGTTGGTGATGTGCCAAAATGTGTGGTTTTGAATCTGAGCTTTTCAGAAGATATTTAACCTCCCTGTGCCTCAATTTTCTCACATATAATCTGGAGACATAAAATAATACCTACCTAATGGGGTGGTTATTATTCTTATCTAAAGCAATGCTGTCCAAAGTGGGATCTGAGACCAGAGCTGGTCTATAAATTGTTACCAGTCATTATTAGTCACCACTGAAGGGCAGGGATCCTTTTAGGAACTGTTAACAGCAAATTCACATCCCTGCAACAGTTTCGTTATGTTTTACAAAAGTATCCATCTATAGTAAATAAGAAAACTTATAATTGGTCCTTCTTCACAGTTTGAGAATCACTAATATCATCTCATATAGATGTGTGTCAGCATCTATTTATTAAAACACACATTGTTTTGTTATAAACACCTTGCTTTTATTTCTCTTTTATGGTTTGTTTAGAGCTTAGAATGTCAGTTGTATGATTTCCCTCTCAGAATTTTCAGGAGGCATTTAAAGTGTTTATCATTAAGAGTAGGTGTTGTAGAATTGTGAACCACAACTAAAGGATGTTTTAGACATGAGGACTTTGGGTTAGAATCTAGGAGGAGCAAGAATATCTCAAGGCACTAGGTGGAAAAGCAATCCAACCTTCAACAATGTGGCAGGTGCCCAGCTCTCCTGGGTTCCCCCGTAGAAAAACCTCCCTTGATGAATCTTGGTTAAAAACAGCCTTTCTCACCTAGCGGGCCATTCCATGAGCACAGGATGGGTTTTGCTCAAGATAAAATCATTAAGCTTTGAACCAGAGCAAATACTGGACCAGAAAAACTGTCATGAAAATCATTTTTAAAGCCCAGTAGTCCACGGATCTTTTTTAGAGAGCTTCAATTTGTCTTTTTGTAAAAATAAATGTTTTGTAATCAATGAAGGATGGTGTAATCAGTAGAAAGAAAAAAGATTTTTAAATCAGATATAATTTTTTTTTCTTACCCTACCACTTATTGACAAGAAAGGCATATAATCTCTGGACCTCAGATTCTTCACCTAAAATGGGAATAATAACACTTAAATTTTTTGATTTCTCATGAAAATTACATGATATTTAAAATGTGCTTTTAATATATTCCTCGAAAATTGTTAGCTGCTTTTCCTTGTTTCCATGTTTCATGATGAAACTTCCGAAATAAAAAATACTTTTAAAATATTTCTATCCCTTTCATTGAAAGATAGAGTCTAGTTTTCCTTCTCTTGAATCTGAGTCAATGTTAATGACTTCTGTGACCAATAGAATGTACCAGAAATCCTGTCCTAGGAACTTGCAAAGCTAAGCCATAAGACACCTTGCAACTTTCATCTGGACTTCCCACAGGGAAGACAGCTGCCATGTAAGAAATCCAACTACTCTAAGCCCTGCATGCTGTGAGGGACACCCAGATAAAAGACACTGTGAAAGAAAAATGTATGTATATTTAAATCAAGTACGTGACATATGGTTGAGACAGATTTCCATCTGCTTTATTGATTTCTCGTGGATATTGATTTGTTTACTTATTAAAGTTACTATTGTACTGCTTCCATTTATTCTTGCAGGTTGGGACATAAAAGGAGAGAAATTCTGTTAAGGCGAAAAATGTGGCATTTCCCAATGATTATTTTAAGTAACGAATCCAAACTTTCTCAGACACACTGATATAATCTAATATATATCATGCCATATATATTTGGCATACACATATAATTGGTTTTAGCCACTGTGTTTTGGGATGTCTTGGGGATGTTTTGTTAAACAGTAGTAGATACCCAGAACATTCTACTAGAGTAAATTTTTTGGTGTTTCTACCCCTTACTAACTTATTAGTGATAGGTAGTCTGGCGATAGTTTAATCTTCATTGGTCTATAATCCTGTATTCGTTAGGGTTAAGATATCTGGGACTGCTATTCCTTGCAGTTTACTATTCCTTCCCTTCATGTGACTTGTGAGTTTTCTCTTCCTCTGAGAGGTGAGTGGTTCATCCTCTGGAAGGAGCTGCTTGCCTGGCTGTCCTAGCCTGGGATTAGGTCGTCAGGTCTGAAGCAGCCGGTTTTGCTCTAGGTCAGGGCTACATTCTCCAGTCCACGTCTGATGTTTTCATCTCCTTCTCTTTGATTCAATGGGTTCAGAACCAATAGTTGGGTAATATGATTTCCATTTCTTAGATGGAACCAGAACCTAAGCTCCCTTAAACCTCTGGCATGCAGCAGAGTAAATGGTCAGGTGTTAGGCAGTTTCCTAACTTGCCCTGTGCCCTTGCTTATATGCAATTCTTGCACATGGTGCTAATAATGTGCTTAATTTCCCTATAAATGAGCTAAAACAAGTATAATCATAATTCATGAGTTCGTTGGTTTTCTCTTGACACCATTGATAGGCTGGTTGTCTACATTACTTTTCTACAAAGAACAAGACAAAAATTTCTCACCAAAGCTGAATTAGTAAACAAAGCCCCAGAGACTGCCATCATATCCTGTACAAGACTCAAACATGACTTCCAATTTCCTCAATCACTGTGAAGCCAACATGTGCATCTGCTTTATTGAATTCTGTTGGGCCTTTATTATTATTTTAGTTATTATTGCACTGCTTCCAAACACTCTTGCTGCTTAGAACACACAAAGAAAAATGGAAATTCTGTTAAGGTGACAAATATGGCATTTTCTGCCTATTTTCCATGATTGTTAATTATGTTAATTAATGGTGTGATTCATTCATCCAATCAATCACTGAATGAGTCTTTATTGGGAGACTTCACTGAGCCAGGATCTATAGTAGGTCCTGGGCATTTAACTATAAATACGCTTGGGCCCTTTCCTCATGGGGAATGGGAATACAGATTGAGCAGGCAATTGCAATACTGTGTGATAAGTGCCACAACCAGGATATAGCTAGGACTCTGGCGGCAAAAGGCAGATCCTCCAAGGACATTGTGTTCTGAAATACCTTTGAGTGTTCCAGTTTAAGTACTAACTTTGAAAATCCTTTGTGACTCAGTTAATGGGCGAGTTCACCATCACATTTTTAAGTAAGTCAATTACCTTACTTAAAAATAAGAAACAGGATTGCCAAGATGAAGAATAAGCCTCCAATAAAATATATTAAAGTAGTGATTGCAATGTACGTTAGCTTGGTGAATCCCCACAGCAACCCTGTGAAGGAACACAACATTCCTATGAGGCAGAAACCATGAATTCCTGCACTCTGCATTTGGGAAAAGTGAGAACCAGGGAGGCTGAGTAATTTATTAATGATCACACAGTTAGTGCTTGACAGAATAAGTATTCAAACTTCAGTATCTAACTCCGTGACTCATGCTTTTTTAGTGCCAAAAGCAATACACTTCATATTCTCTGTTGCCCTCACCCCAAATTTATGCTCCTAAAATATTATGCTAGTTCAAAATTTTAACTTTCATTTGTGTTCACATTTTGATACCAATGGGCGGACAATAAGTCTACTGAGATGGCTCAAAAATCCTGAAAACCCTGAGAAAGTAAATTCTCACATTGAGGACATGAATAAATTCTTAGAGTCTACTTATATTTTGTTATATCCCAAGGCCTCCTTCATCCTTTCCAGCCTTTGCTTTCTTTTAATAACACCTCCTACCGACTGAACTGTTGAACTGCAAGGTAGGAAGGACCCCAAAGACCAGCCAGCTAGTCCAGTGTTCATATGATGTTACCTTTTGGAACTCTCCATCAAGGGTGTGCTGAACAATCCTTAATACTCCTCCAATCACTGTCCTCAACATCACAACCCCAGGAAGGCACCACTCTCAGCTGGGCTGAGTTCTTGCTTTGTGAGCATATACTACCACCAAATTATGTGCAGAGAGAAAAACAGAGCAAGCAAGACGTTGTCCTTACTTTTTTCTTATGGAAAATTTGTGCTACACAAAATTGCTTCTCCAATATAGTCAAGACATTTCAGTGTCTAACTTAGATAGAAAATGTCTCCAATACTCAGCCAAAAAAGCACATTGCATCAGACCAGGCTGCTCTGACCATGGGCTTCGTTCTCAATCTGCTCCTGTTGCAGTCTTCCGTATCTCAGCAAACAGCACCTGCATCCTCGAGTTGCCCAAGCCAAAAACCTAAGAGTTATTCTTGTTGCCTCCCTCTTCCTCACCCCCACAGCCAATCTGTCACCAAATCCTGTTGATTATACCTCCAAAATATATTTCTATTTCATCTACTTTGCTCCAATACCCATTAACCATATTCAAACACTATCATATCCCATCTGGACTCCTTCTCTCCCCACTTTCACAACAGTTCCACTAAATCACAGACACACACACACACACACACACACACACACACACACACACTCTCCACAATCTATTAACCATCCAATACTCAGAGTAATCAAAAAGTATACCAGATCATGTCACCGTCTTACTTAAAACCCACAGATGGCTCTCCAGTGCTGGCCGAAGAGCCTAAAAATCCTCTCTAATGTTTGCAAGGGCTCTGTGATTTGGCCTCAGCCTACCTCTTGGCTTTAATCTCTACCTCATTCATTATATCTCAGCCTCAGTGGACAGCTTCCTGTTCTTGCCCACCTTGCGGCTTCCATCATCCACCATTCTAGAATATTCCCCCTGTACTGCCTCTCCTCCTCCTCATCTTATTTCACCAGTTTCTATTAATAATTAAAGAAATATCACTTAAATATACCTAAATATCACTTCCTCAGAGAGGTCTTCTATGACTTCCAAGTCGACCGTAGCTTCCTGAGGAAGCTAGGGTTCTTCTCTTTCATGTGTCAGAAACCCAGATCCACTTGATTTCATTAAGTAGCCTTTTCATTGAATAAGCAAAAGGAAATTTATTGAATCCCCAAACTGAAAAGTCTAGAATTAGCCTTGCTTCTGGCACAGTGGGTCCAGCCCTCAACTGATGTCATCAGAGCTGAGTTTGGCTCCATATCATCATTGAATCTTACATTCAACAAATATTTATTATCTATTACAAACCAAGAAAAGCACAAAGCACTGTTCTGGGTACTGGAGATATTCAGTGAAGAAAAAAAAATACTTGGCTGGGGGGGGGCTGTCATTCTAACAAGAAAAGATACACAGACACGAACTCACACACGAATCAGTAAAGGTAGTCAAGTATGCTATATACAGTTGATTCTCCATATTTACAGGTTCTACATCCACAGATGCAACCAATCATGATTAAAAAAGTATTTGGGATAAAAAGGTTGCATCTTAATATGTGTAGGTGCTGTGTTCTGGACACCATTCCCTACACAATACAGAATGACAACTAATTAAAGAACACAGGAGAATATTTGTAGATACAAATAATGTCTGTAAATACAAATAGTGTACACCATTTTACATAAAGGACTTGATCATCCACAGATTTTAGTACTCCCCATGGTTACTGGGGGATGACTACATTAGAAGATGTACCTGACATGAAAATAAAATAAACTGAGTTAGATTGGGAGAGCTGAAGGTGAGGGGTTAGGCTGGCAATTTTAAATAGGGCAGCTAGGGTAGACCTCTATGAGAAAGTGATATTTAAGCCAAGGAAGTAAGGAAGTAAGGTTAATGAGAACAACAAATATCTGAGATGGAAAAATCTTTCAGGTTGATGAGGTGGCAAGTCAAAAAATGTGTTTGTCATCCTAAGGACCAACAAGGGAGCAAGTGTGACTGACTCCAGTGAGGGAGAGGTGAGGGAAGGAAGGCCAAACCCCAGAGGACCTCATAGGCCATTGGAGGGCTTTGAGCAGAGGAGGAAAAAAATCTGGCTTACATTCCAGAAGAACCATTCTACAAGGTGTGTTAAGCAAAGATTTCAAGAGCAATAGTAGAAGCAGCGAAGCCAGTTAAGTGGCCATTGCAGTCATCCAGAGAAGAGTGACAGTGGTGCTAATGATCAAGAAAGGAGCAAGGGTGGTGAGAAGGGGCTGGTTTCTGGATATGTTTGGGCAGATTGGATGTGGGATGTGGCAGAATGTCCACAATAAAGACTTCCTGGTCTTCCCTGAAGTTCAGTCATCTAATTTTAAATTTGGGCTCATGGAACATAAGCAGAAAGAGGTGGGCAGCTATTCAAAGGGAAGAGGCATGCCCCTCTCTTTCCCTCTCACCTCTGTTTTGCAGGCTGATGCCAGGCTCTAACTCTGGCAGTCATTTGAATCATATAGGAGGGCAACACTTAAGGGAGCCACCAAGTGGTCCATGGAGGAACTGTCACACCAGCCCTGGTTTGCTAATGCATGGCTTGTTAAAATGAGAAAGTCGCATCTACCATATTGAGGACACGTTTCCTTAGGTCTTTGTAAAAGAAGTTGAATGTACATCAGACATAAAATAGTGGTTGCCTGCTGTTCTTCATCTCAGTAGTTTCAACAGGATTTTATCATGCGATTTAACAATTTGAGTCAACCCAACCAGGACATTTTGACAGCAAAAATTAAGCCATTCAGAGGTTACCTGAAGAGTCAAAAGTGTTAATAGCTTACTTTTCATAATATGACATTTTTTTCACAGAATTTTTACCTGCAATATTTTACTCAATTATTGAAACAACGAAACAACATTGTGAGCTAAGTACATACAGTTCTCTACTCTTCTCTAACCATCCTGTGGGGGGGGGGGCCATATTTTAACCATCCTTGTATCCACATCTCTGTATCTCTCATTCAGGGCCTGGCATCCAAAGTCTGATTTGATTAGTAAATGAATTAGTAAATATTTGGATAAGTGAAAAATATGGTTCTTCACAAAAAGTTTCAAAGGAATTAAATATCTTGATCCAGTTAACAAAGTTACCAGATTACACAGTTATCCTCTGGATTGACACTTTGCTTTAGGGTTTTCCAAGAGTGAGCGGAGGAAGGAAAAAGATGAAAGATAAGGAGAGAGAACCAATGGGAATTAAAGTGAAGAACAGCAATAAAATATAGCAATCCTACCACTTTTCCAGTGTATATTTGTCATAGGAGAAGGAAATATGTGTACAGAGTCTCCTCACCTCCTAGTCCTTGGGGTGGAGCATGTTCAACACTATGCAGCAGGTCTTAGAAGCTCCCACCCTACTCCATGGGCCAGCACCCAGCAAAAAGCAGACATCTGAACCACAGGTCAGCAGTTAAAAGATGTTTAAAAACATTAAGTGAACAATTTATAAGTTTTAAATTACATATAGTTCTGAGTAGCATGGTGAGATCTCCAGCCTTTATGCTGTATCCCTCTTGGAGGAAATGTGCCTTTGTTCAGCGTATCCATGCTGTATATGGTACTCACCCAATAGTCACACTTAGTAGCTATCTTGATTATCAGGTCAACTATGGCGGTATTATAGTACTTGTGTTCAATAACCTTTATTTTACCTAGTGACAACCCCCAAAGTCCAAGAACAGTGATGCTGGCAATTCAGATATAGTGAACAAAAGCTGTCAAGTGCTTCCTTTAAAGAAAAGATAGAACATGATCATAGGTATACTATATCATAGATATAGATATAGAAAAAAATACTTTATGTATAGTGTTCAGTGCTATCCACGGTACTAGGCATCCACTGGGGATCTTGTAACATATTCCTTGCTGATAGGGGAGTACTACTATACTTCCAAAGACAACCAATAGTAAAATGGCACAGCCAGATTCCAGACCGTTCACTCCCACGCCACCACCACTCACTATTCACTCCAGCAAACATCACCTTTTCCATTCTGAGAATCTGCCTAAATTCTAAAGTTAGAACAAGCCCTGGGTAGACAAAACTGAAATGAAGATGAAATTCCTATAGCAGAGTATGAGGAGGTGGTGTGTGCCTCACAGCCTCTCCTAGGAGGCATCTGAGATGACTCTGTGCTGTTCCCATGGCTCAGGCAGCCTTGGCCCCAGGCCAGGATGGGAAGACACAGAGACCCAAGGGGAAGGAAGAGGGGGCCCCTACTCTGGGGATAATGAGGTATAACCACTGCACTCCAGGCACTGGAGTCTTGCATGTCTTTGGATTCTTTTATGCTAAGTTCAGACTAAGTCTGAAATTTCCTAGTGGTCATAGTATATTTTCAAAGGCTTAGTCGGATCAGTAAGAAGAATGCCCCGGAATCTTCACAAATGCAGTGTAGGCTGTTTCCAAGACATGGGGCTTAGAAGCCAAGAATCTTACCAAATATCATCTGGCTACTAAGCAGAGGAAAATCACAGCAAGTTCAAGGTGCCGGTGACTCTGATATAAATGGGCTTCAGTGAGCATGAAATTAAATCAATAAAGGCATGCAAAACTTTGAAAACTCTCTTCCCACCCGAAATGAATTCCACAGAAAATGTTTGCAAATAATTCCTCGATGTCCAGTGATTTTCTTCCATAGTAAATCTTTTCAAAGGATTAGAACAATGAGGGACATCTTGTGATCTTCCAAACACACCCTCTCATGTAAATAATTAATATAAAATCTATACTTTCAAAATTATCTTTACTACCACATTTACCTAAACAACGATTTTTTTAAAGGAGTCCTTTTCTTACATATGTGATAAAATACAAACCATGGCATGGAGACAAATATATACAAAATATATTGTGAAAAATCTTCCACACTTTGAGTTTTCAAGGTGGTATAAACAAAAATGGTAATGTGAGATATTTTTATATTATAATTCCATGTATTTAGATCTGCAAACCTTGAGAAAATGTAAAAAAGTGCTACATGGTAATAAACAGAAGTTGTAGCAACAGGAATAGTTAACAAATGAGCTAGTATAAGTGTATATGGTCAGCGTCCGTCTGAGGTAGGCATCATTATCCTCATTTATAACTAAGAAAATTGGGGCTCAAAAGAAGTAATTTCCTACAATCAATCACACATCTAGTTAGTGGTAGAGCGAGTATCCAATCTCTGTTCTATCAGACTGCAAAGTTCATAACCATCTGCTATACCTTCCTCCCTTGTGCTCACTCAGAGGAGTTCTAGATTTTTTAAAACTGTGATGCTAATCAGGAGCAATTTTAAGTATTAGCAGTTCATTCCTCTTCATTCTATTTCCAAACATGAATTCCTCATTTGAAACATCTCTCCCATGGGACTCCAACACATTCTCTGGGGCAGGTGTTACCCATCACACACACCCTGCCATTCAGCTCGCTTCCTCAGTTATGACACCCAGTCAAGGTTGTGGTCTTCTTCCTCAAAGCCCATGTCCTCTTCATCCGGCCTAGGGTCAAGTCTCTCTGGATCCAAAACGACAGAATTGGAACCTCCATCAACACTGTCAGATACTTCTGTTTCGCCAGACAGGGAGCCTTTCAAAAATCGTCTATATATCATGCATGTTTGAAATGCTGAGCTGAGATCAGCAGTGTTAAGGATGTTCAATAGGGTGTCAGGGGTCTCTGAGTCACTGCTTACAGGTACTATTTTCACTATATTATAGAACCACCTCCATCATCCTCTGCAGTTAAACTGGAGGTGAGTATGGGTGCATTTTCCAAAGCTCTTGGAGTTGTACTGGGTACATTTTTCTCCCACTGCTGCCTCTGAGGACTTGGTTGAACTGGCTTTCATGGAAGGACTGACCGATTACCTGACTCTTTTTTCCTCTGGTTACTCTCCTCAATGCACTTTCATGCAGGTTTGTATTAGTACCTTCTAAATTGGGGTGGTTACATCTTTTTTTTTCTCCCTCTTGCATCATGCTTGTTTCGTTTCCCAGAGCAATCGTGATTCTCCCGGGGTTGGTTTTTCTTGGTGTATTATGCTTACACATTTTGGTTTCATCTAATATTTGTTCTCCATATGCTGTGATGACCTCAGGGAGTAAGCAGTTCTGGACTAGCCGAGAGCTAAACTGCCTCTGGAGAGCAGAGTAGTAGCTGAAGGGCACTGTGAAGGATTCCTTTTGAACATCTGCATGACAAGGTAGTAAAACTCATAGGAATAATGAGATGGCAGTGGGTGGATGGACCCTTGACATATTCTGAGAATAAGACTTTTCCAACTGTTTGCCTGAAATGAATGCTTAAGGGTACAGAGTTTATATAGAATGCATCCCAAGGACCAGAGGTCACTTTTTATTTTAAGGCAGGTTTTCCCAAATCTCTGGAGGCACATAATAAGGTGTTCCCACATATGTATAAGCAAATGCCATGGGATTGGAGAGAAAACATGCAGATCCAAAATCTTCCATTTTTACTTTTCCGTTTTGGGTGAGGAAGACATCCTCTAATTGATATTTCTGTGTAGCTCACATTTCTTGTGAATGTGGTTCACTCCAAAGCACATTTGTGTAAACCAATTAAGTATTATAGCTACAGAAAATAATTTTCCTCTTTGCTTTTTAATCTTTTGCAGTAGATCTCCTCCATCACAATATTCTATCACATACAGATGTCCTTCAGCCTCAAAGAATTCTTTAAAGGCAACAATATTGGGTGTTTCATTTTGGCTAACAGAACAGCCTCTTTCCTAGAATTCTGTCTATCAGAGGGAGACTTAGAAGCCTTTTTTTCTAAATGGAAAACATCTGATTGTTGCTTTCTTGCTAAACCGAAAGAGCTCTGCTGAAGAAGCCCTCCCTGATCACTCTCAGGATGGTGTAGTCATCCATGCTGGGCATCCACAGCTGGGCTCCACTCATGTAGTCACAAAGGGCTCTCCTCTATGGCCTCCCAGGTGACCAAGTTGGTTTCTCCAACCAGGTGACTAGTGCGCTTCATAGAGGGCGGTCATGAGAGATTTTTGTTCATGCTATTAATAGGTGTATTTCCTTATACTGCACAGGGTTCTGAGATGGGTGATAAAATATTTTCCTATGAAATGGCCTATCTGAGGTAAGATATTAAGAGTTATGTCAAAGTGGGTAAAGATAGGGACCTTTTCAGTGTAATTCAACAAATATTTGAACACTTGTGAACCATACTTATATCCAAAATTGTACCAAGTATTAGAAAGAGTCAAAGTTGGACAGATTAGATTTCTATCCTACAGAATCCATTCAGGTGGGGAAAATGAAATAGTAGGCATCAGCTTTAAGTCACATATTTTCTCAAATCTCTGAAATCAGGATGCATCTTGCAACTGACACTGTGTGAAAATGTAATCAACATTGCTTTTTTCTTTTTTAGAGGCACATAAATAATAGGGTAGTTTAATATCCATTACCAGGATGAAATATGGTGTTACATAAAATATAATAAAATAAAAAGTTTCCAATTCCCCTCTCAAACCTAAAAGCATCACCCCTCCTGAGAAGAGTATTTGTAGTTGAAGAATTTAAGTCCCAATGGGCAAATTAAGTAGTAAAGTAAGGAATGATTTCACAAAAGCACTTATAATATTTTTTGTTCATAATGATGAAAATGTACTGCTATCTTTCATCATTTTAATGGATAATAATAGGTGTCATAAATTTCATTTCCATTTTCTTATCTTGAAGTTTTTCAGAATCTCCCTCTTTCAGTCATAATAAGATGATCATGCACTCATCATACTCTTCTGAAGATAATATGTACACTAGCAGTAGTTTTGTTCTCCAGTATGTGATCTTTCACCAGAATATTTCATTTTGTCTTGATTTCAGGGTCTCAAATTATGGTTCAGTCCACAGGCCACTGATTTCCCAGAGGAGGAGAACAATACAGAAGCCTGAGATGAAAAACAAGCAAAACTTTGGGTGAACATTTTCTCAACGTTCTCAGGTCAGTGTATTTGGTAGATCTTTCCCAATCAACACACCTTCCAGTAATTCCCTCTTCCTCATGCATTCCACTTGCCCATGCTTCAGCAACAGCTGATTACTGACAAGCCATAAACATGTCTGTGCAGTTCATGCCTCCTGAATTTGCTCATGCTTTCCCCTTTGCCTCAAATGCTTTTCCTCTGTATCTCCTTGTGGAAAACTCATGTTTAATCTCTTAGCTTGGGCTTCCCTAGGGGAGCAGAGCCTGAGACAGAAGTTAAGATAGTAATTTATTTGGGAAATGAACACAAGGATTAGGATGGAGGACTGGAAAGTGTGAAATAGTGAAGGACAAAATGTCGATGCAAGAGGGAATTATTGCAGGACTCTTTTCTGTGGGCAACTGGGCCTCATCCTTCAGAGACCATTTGAGGATCTAATGGAATGAATTTCAGAATTTGTTACCTATAGGATTATGATTTATTCATTACCTCCTGCTCCCTATAGGTCATAAGATGCCTCATGGGATGTTAACACTCTTGCTTTTCCAGGTTGTGCATGAGTCAAGGATGTCCTAGTACAGAAAGTGAAAGATACATAGTGCTGTCAGGTTATGCTTCTGCAAAGTGGTTGTTATGGCAATAGTTACAGTAAGAGGTAAACTGTGAGGATGAGAGGCAGTACCCAAGAGGTTACTTTCCCACCGAGTGTCATGGCTCAGGCCTATAATCCCAGCAATTTAGAAGGCTGAGGCAGGAGGATTGCAAATTAAAAGCCAGCCTCAGCAATGGTGAGATGCTGAGTAACTCAGTGAGACCCTGTCTCTAAATAAAATACAAAATAGGGCTGGGGATGGGGCTCAGTGGTTGAGTGCCCCTGGGTTCAATCCCCAGTACCCACAAAAAAAGGTTAGACTTTCCTATCATGCAGAGTCAACCTTGCCCCATCATACTTCCATGGAGGCAGGCACAGCGCTCTGCACATGGCATTTGTCCTGTTGTTGTGGAATGATTATTGAACTATATGAATATAATATATTATATGAGTATGAACTTCTTAGCAGTGGTGACAAGATCTTGCTCACCTCAGTGACTACTGCATCCAGCACAGTAGTCTTAGGACCTCTGGATGAAATGAAAACACAAATTTTAAACTAATGGATAACTTTATAGCAGTCACTGTATTTCTCAAGGAGTTAATTAACTATTCAAGGGAAACCTTTTGATGGGAAGAAATGCAGAATGAAAACCAAAGTTGAAAACAAAGTTGACCCAAAAATGTGCTCATTCACCATCAAGGGGCAAGTTCTCATTTTAACATTATCAGTTATACTTGGTGGGATTTTTTTTTCCCAAAGAAACCTACAAGAAATAAACATTGTGTGTATTATACCATGACCCACTCAGTATCAAGTGATTAAGTGATTATAAAAGAAGTTTTCTTTTGCAATTCTAAAAAATCCTAGCCACACTTCGTGTGATAAAAGAGAAGTAAGTAGGCCAAAAGTCACCAACTGTGGGGGACATACAACCTACATAAATGTTCATTTGATTTAATTATTTTTTATTTTTTCAATCTTGAATTGGCTTTTACAAATTAATCTTAATTTCTGGCTTCCCTGAAAAGAAAAATCAGAAACTCTAGCAACTTTGAACCAAAGTTCCAGCCTGGCAATAGTAGGTCAGAGCTGAGTCAGAATTTACTGCCCTTTTAGAGGTAGAGCTTCTGAGAATGTGGATATGGTTTGGGATTGGGAGAAAGGTATGGACTTCAGGTAGAAGAAATACTTCAATTATGGTCCATACTTTAATTTATAAATATATACAAACCCACGTAGACTCCAACATTCTCCTAGCCTTTTGTATCCATAGCAATCAATAAGTATATAGGTCTTTTAGCCACCAACATTTAACCCTACAAATGAAGAAACAGGAGTCTATAGGGGTTGAGTAATACTAGTATGGGTCTGTGGTGGTTAACAGACCGGACCAAAGTTTTGGGGCAACAGAGGGAAATTACAGCATAGTGGGCACCTGTTGTTCTGTCAGCCCCAAATTCTTTTTCTGCTCTTTGAAAAATAAATTATATTTTGCTTGGAGAGCCCCCATTCCTCTTTATTCCATATGATCCTGATGACACAAAGTCCTCCTGGCTTCAAGGTTGGCATGGGACCCAGACCTGGCCATGCCCATCCACCTGGAACTGTTAGAAAGAAAGTAAAATTGGGGTTTGCTGATAAGAAAAGATTTAAGTCTGAATGATGATATCTATACCTAATTTGAAGCAGAATGATGTAATAATAAGATGATAAGCTACATTTCTTTGGTAAGTTACTTAGCTATTCTGAGCCTCAGTTGCCACATCTGCAAACAGAAACAGCATTTCCTACTTCAAAGATCTGTTGTCTGGCTGTAAATAAATAATGTATGCAAAATGCCTGACACACAGTAGGAGCTCATTAATGCTGGCACCTTTTCTTTTTCCTTCCAAAAAATGTCAGATGGATGTAGCATTACTGTAATTAAAATGTAAGAAGTGCATTGGCAGACTTTCTTTACAACATATTGAGAACAGCTTTTTCAGTAGCTACCTTATGTGATTTCAGGGAATGGGAGAGGAAAAAGAAAATAAAATGCAGCTTGATTTCCTGGAACAATTCAAGCTATATCCCATGCCTGCCAAGTGTAGCCCATAAGTCTATGTCTGCATTCATCTATTATCTCACCTCTGTATAGATAGAGTGGTTTTCCTTCCCTCTCACTAGCTATTGTATTTTTAAAATGGGAACTCTTTTGAATCCCCGGCAATCATTTAGCTGACGGTTCAGCTAGTAAGGTAATAATAATATCAGGAGCAGCTGCATGACACTTCCTGCTTTTAAAGCATTTACAAATCTGAGCTAATTAACAAGAAGGATAACATGCCAGATTTTTATGGATTAATATCACAATTATACTTTGCTTGTTCAATAAAAATGCAATGAAATGTGGAAAAACAAGAACTAAATAAGCTGTCTCCTCAATGCATTCAAAAGCCATGTAGTTGAAATATAAAATAAAGTGAAAGATATACAGTGCTGTCAGGTGATGCTTCTGCAAAGTGGCTGAATGTTCCTTTAACAACATCCACAAGGATTTAGAAGGAGGTATGATACCTCCTTCTAACTTTGTTTTAGGATTAACAAAGTGTATAGACGGTATTGATGGTTAGATGAAAACAATTTGTAAACCCACAACAAGGTTCTAACCCTTCAAATATACTTTCTATTTATCTCTAGACTTAAATACCTCAAAGAAACAAGAAAATCTTCTACTTCCGATTTATTCTTAAACCAAACATGAAAAAAACCAGCTTACATTGTATAGCAAAATACCCCATTATTTCTATTATAATATTGTGTTGGTCAGCTTTCCATCACTGTGACATAAGAAAATACATAAGAAAAACAACTTAGAGGAAGAAAATTTATTTTGGCTTATGATTTCAGAGATTTCTGTCCAAGGTCGGCTGGCTCCATTGTTTCCGAGCCTGTGGTGTAGCCGGACATTATGACAGAAGGGAATGAAGGAACAAAGCTGTTCAACTCATGGTAGCCAGGAAATTGAGAAAGAGAGGAAGGTACTGGGGATGAGACATAAGCTTCCAGGGCACATTCTCAGGAACCCACCCACTTCGCCTATGTTCACCTCCTACAGTTTCTACCATCTTCCAGTAGTCTGTTAGCTATGAATCCATTAGTGAATTATTCCATTGAAAAGATTAAAACCCTCATGACCTAATCACCTCCAAAAGGCCCCATTTCTGAACATTGCTGCATTGGGGAACATGCGTTCAATACGTGAGCCATTGGGGGACATTTCAAATCCAAACTGTAACTAATATGGAAGTATATTTGAGGGCTGGGATTGTGGCTCAGTGGTAGCGTGCTTGCCTTGCATGTGTGGGGCACTGGATTCCATCCTAAGCACACATGAATAAATAAAATAAAGGTATTGTGTCCTACAACTTAAAAAAAAAAAGAAAGTATACTTGAGTCAGTACAGAGTCAGAAAGACTTCGGTTGGAATTTCAGCTCTGATATTCACTAGCTATGTAGTCATCACTCTCTGAATCTTAAGTTACCTGATCTGGGGATGATAATACTTTCTTGGCAGGAATCCTAGGAGGGTCAAAGAAGACCCTGCCTTACATGATATTTGGGATAGGCAGGTGTTCATATTGGCTTGATACATCCTCTCTATCCATAATTCATCTTTCTCCCCCTACAGTCTAAAATTACCCCAATATTCATTCAGTTTGCAGGAAAACAGAGAATCAGAACGAATAAAAATGTTCTTTTCTATATAAGCATTATGCATTTTTAAATATATAATGACATTTTAAGAGGATTAAGAGTAAAAATAAAAGTTAATTTCAAAAATAAAAATCTAAATATATGATCCCCCTTAAGACTTTAATTTTAACATTGTTTAAAGGAAGTAAATTGTTAATTGCAGAGACAACTAGCTTGAATTTAACCATTTTGCCCTCTGATTTTTTTTGTAAATAAACAAGAAAAAAATAGTAAAAGTGATGTGACAAGGTCAGATAGTGGAGGGATGTGTGGACACACATGCTTGAAGAGCCTGCAGACTGGCTTGTCCTCTCCATGAGCAAAGAGGCCAGACCCCAGTGACTCGTACTACTTGAAAGGCTCACAAGACTGATTGGCCTACCAGCCTGCCAAGTTGTTCTTTGGATCAAGAATTGTAATTGGCACCTGTCTGTAAAGCTCCCATCAGTATGATCTGTCCATTCTCTTGCTTTGTGAAAAGATAAGTCATAATATATGTTGGTTTATTACTTTCTGAATCTGGAGTTAGAACAAGAAGACTCAGCTATGTATCCTATGTAATGGTTTCATACAGGGGCAAAACCCCCCACTCCTGCTTTTCAGAGACTCCAAATGTGTATACATTGGGGGAACTTGAATTTGCCTTACAAATCAGTGATTCTCTATGCATTTTTAATTTTTAAAAAATTCCTCTGTGTGTTCATTTTGGTTGGTCTTTTTTTTTGATCATTTATTCAACAAATATTTATTGAATGCTTGCTATGAAACTAATACTGATGTAGTCCATAGGAATAAAGCAATAAAAAGAAAAAAAATCATCCTCCTACCATAGAAGTTATCAGAGCATACATGATTAGGCCAATGAGACAGAAAATATTAGAATCTTCCTCCATATTAGAACCAGCAATCTATAACACTCCAGCTTCCTTTTTCTTCAACATTGCTTGGAAAGGAACTGGCAGCATCTATCACTGTGAACTTAGATGTGCACATTCATTCAGGCCTAAATGTCCTTCCATTTCTTTACATTTACTTGACCATCTCTACACTGATGGGGTGGTCTTCCTACTTAATTCTGAAGATATACATATGTGTACACACACACACACACACACACACACACACGAAAGACAGTCTGGGGTAGGAAAAATAATATCTTTGTCCCTTTGAATTCCTGCTCCATTACTTCCTAGATCTATGTCCCTTAGCAAGTTAATAATCACCCCCTTTTATTACTTAAAAAGTTGCAAGTAAGTTATTAATGTATTTTTCAATTTTTAACATTCTAACATGGTCTTGTTGTTTTAGGAATTGTTCAAGGGTTTATACTATAATCTCTAATGCATATTCAAGGGCTATTATGCCACTTCTTGTATGGTGTAAGAACCTTACAATATTGTGCTTGCACGTCTTTCTTCCTAGATTTTACATTGTTGTCACACATTTTATTTGCATATATGTTATGAATCTCACAGTATATTGGTATTATTTTTAAATGGCTAATATTCTTTTAAAGAGATTTAAGTGCTAAGAAAAAATCTTGCATATGTACCTATGTAGTTGTTATCCCTGATCTCCATTCTTCCATGTAGATCCATATTTCCATCTTACGTATTTTCCTTCTGCCTGATTAGATGTCCTCTAATATTTCTTGTTCTTTCAGATTTTGTATATCATATAAAAGTCTTTAGGTTGCCTTCATCTCCTGAAAAGTATTTTTACTAGGTATAGAATTTTAAGTTAGGTGATTTGCTACCCTCCCCCCTTCTCTACTTTAAAGATGTTGCTTTTAGGTTTTCTTGCTTTTGTTGTTCTCAACAAGATATCTGATGTTATTCTTTGTCCCTACGTAGGTAACATGCCTTTTTTTTCCTTTGTCAAAATTTCCTCTTTATCATTGGTTTTGAGTAATTTGATCATAATGGATCCTAGTATATTTTTTATTTATTCTGCTTGGAGTTTCTTCAGTTTCTAGGATCTATGAGATTATAGTTTTCTTCTAATTTGGACATTCTTTTCAGGCATTATTTTTTCATATATTTTCTATGATCCCTTACCCCTGCTTTTTGGAGACTCCTATTGCATACATACTGAGATGCTTGAAGTTCCCTTATGGATTCTCTGTTCATTTTTAATTTTTTTATTTCTCTGTGTGTTCCTTTTTTTTTTTTTTTTTGGTCTTTTTTTGTTATGTATCCAAGTTTGCTGAGCCTTTCTTCATCAAAGTATAACATGTCATCAATCTTGATAGTGTATTTTTCATCTCACACATTGTAGTTTTCATCCCCAGAAGTTGAATTTTATCCTTTTTGTATTTTCCGTGCCTCTATTAACTTATTGAACTTACACGATACAGTTATGAAGAATGTTTTATAATGTTCTGGAGTGGTGAGTGTAACAGCCATGTCAGTACTGGATGGATTTCAATTGATATTTTTTCCTAACTAAGGACTCCATCGAGGGAGGCATTGAGATGACTTGGAGTGTGTCTGAATTCTATGCCCAGCTTTCCTTCCTTCCATCTATATTTCAAAGCCTACCATTGTAGGGTCCTGGACTAGCAAAGCCTTCAGGAGACACTGTTCACATAGTATTGTGTATCATGCTTTATCTAATTTGATACAACAAATTTCCACTGTTGCCAGGGTCCTCATCCAGACCTGGTGTGTAAATGTCAGTAAAAGGCACATCCCTCCTCCTCCTCCTCCTCCTCCTCCTCCCCCTCCTCCCCCTCCTCCTCCTTCTCCTCCTTCCACCAGGGATTCAACCTAGGGGCGCTGAACCACTGAGCAACATCATTTACAGGCTTTTTAAATATTTTATTTAGAAACGGGGTCTTGCTAAGTTGCTGAGGCTGGATTTGAACTTGCAATCCTTCCTCTCCTCCCAAGCTGCTGCGATTACAGGCATGCACTACTGCACTCAGCTCTATTTTACATTTTTTTTTTTTTTTTTTTTTACTATCTAGTCCATGTATAACAAATCCTAAATCTGCTCTAAATTAAATTCAACAGACACTTTAAAATACCTACTCTGTGCAGACATGGTGTTATCATGGGAGCTGGTCACTGGATAAGAGCACTACTACACTCTTGATACCATGCTGAATGTTGGTAGTTTAAGGACTATCAGACAGTTTTTATCCTTCAAGTATTCATAACAGGGCGGGGTGGGGGGGATGAAGACAAATGAGTCAATGGGAATCCTTGGTGAAGTAATGTGTAAGGGCAATGTCTAAGTTCTTGAAAAGCCATCAATTTTTGGCAGAAATGGTGTTTATCCTCAAGAGCTCCTAACAATGGTGATTTATATGCAGTGAACACTTAGGGAAGAGTCAAAAAGGTCTGAATTCCTTGGGCTGTCCTTGAGCAATCATGTTAATTTTCTGAGCTTCAGTTTTTTTATCTGTGAAGTGTAACTGATGATATGGCCTTGCTTGCCTTACTGGGTTATTATAAGGATTAACAGTCATGAGAGTGATTTTTAAATTGTAAAGATCGCCATAAAAAACACAACCATAAGTTATATTAATATATTTTTGTTGCATTTTGAAATGTCTTTCTGCACTTCACACAAGTCAAGTTTTCCAGAGAGAGAGACAGAGAGATATTTAACCAGCCCAAAAGTGTCCTTCACGTTTGCCTCCTGAGTTCACAAAGTAGGTCCGATTTGACTTTTTCATCTGACTAGAAAGATACTTGCTGGTATCCCCATTGCACACATGAGAGAAGTGAGGCGTCAAAGAATCTGTCCTGGAACACAAGCTCCTTGAAGTCCTGCCTGGGTGACTTTCCTAGATCTCTTTACACGTCAAAACATTTAAAACCTTTGGAGCCCCAGTTCCTCTCATAGCCCCGCCTCCCTAGCTCGGGGCGAGGTTTCAACTCCGCCCCGTGACGCAACGACCTCGGCCCCCGCCCCCCGCGCGCCACCTCTCGCGGTATCTCTCGGGAAGACTGACGGGGTCAGGTGCCATCATGGCTGCGGAAGAAGCAGATGTGGATATCGAAGGGGATGTGGTGGCTGCGGCGACGGCGGCACCGCCAGGGTGAGGCGCAGAGACGGGGTCTCCCCGGGATGGGGGCGGGCACAGATGCGAGGGGAGGACCGTGGATCCTTGGCTGCGGGTCCGGCAAGGGACAGGGAAACCGAAGATGGTGTGTTGGGCCAAGTCTCCTCTGGTCCCGGAAGTCGAAGCGCGGGTTCCGCCCGCTAGCTTGTCCTGAGCCCAGCTGAATGGTACTTGAGCTCAGGTACTCAAGTATCCGCATGGCTCTTTAACTTTTTTACAGAGATGCTGTGAGGGAGCAGATTTCTCTTAGCTTATTGCACTTGCTCCAACAATTCGTATGCCTTCTTGCATTCCCTTTGCCTCAGAATCTGCCCGTCAGTAACTAGAATGAGGGCACCTAGTAGACCGGACCTGAGCTCAGGGACTCATCTTCCATCGCTTGCTATCCGTGCGACCTTGGACGAGTCGTTTCGTTCCTTTTTCTACATAGGGGTAGTTGGCGAAAAACTTCCTAAGAGGCAGCATGAGTTAAAGGAAAGGGGTCAGATTTTAGAGTTCTGGACAGTTCTGGACTTTCCTTCTGCTTTTGCTGGTTCTACTAGTAACTAGCCTTGTGACCTTGGGCAAGACGCTTAACTTGTCTGAGCCTCAGACTGCTTATATGTAAGTTGGGGGTCATGATGTATACCTCATAAGGTCGTTGTGAAGATCAAATGAGTCCTCATCCTCGGGGATGGTTTCCTTTAGTACCTATTCCTGCAGAACAGGATGCTATGGTTTGAAACAACCTCCTTTGCGCCTTTGCTTTCAAAGTAAGAAATGTGCCTCCTTTCAGTAATGGCCCAACACACCATCTTCGGTTTCCCTGTCCCTTTCAAGTCTATACAAAATAGGAATCAGATCTATGTTCTAATTGCATCGAGTTACCTTACATAGGCCATTTTTGACATGTGTAGTGGCAATTTCATGTGATTCCTCTTGATATCAGGGCTCATAAGGAGAAAAGTACCCACCTTGACCATGAGGCACTCAGATAGGGAGTTTCAAGTGTGAATTCTAAAGAACTATAAAAATGTGAGGAATATGGATCTTTACACAGAGCAGTCGGAAGCTATACAGATAAGTAGGTCTTTCATAACAATTGTTCACATTTATGTAGGCTTTAAATTTTAAGTATTTTTGAATGCTTGATTTAATTTATGTTTCATAACAAGTCAATGAAGTAAGTGGACAGGGATACTTAATCTGCAGTCTATAAAGAAATGAGTTTGCCTTGGAAGATCATCTGAAGATTTTGGCTCTATGCCTCTTTCATGATTTTATCTTAATTTTTCTTATTGTGTTTAATTTTTCTCCCTTTTCTCATTTACTTCCTTCCTGTTTTTTCAGCCTTAGGTGTAGTGGTGGCTCTTCAATCTGTCTCATACAAGCAGAACTACAAAGATTATTGGCTCCTGATGGTCAGATTCATTGCTTTATGTGATTCCAAGGAGCCTTATTGACATTATGTTCTTGTAAATGGGGCTACAGTCATCTGGAATTTAGTATAACTGGTGCCCCCTGAAATGTGTAATTACAGCTGATAATAGCATTTGTGGAACTCTTGAAGATAAATTTAAAGCATACTGCTTTTAACCATTTTCTAAGTGCTAGGTACCAAAATTAAAAGATGGCGTTATAGTTTTCCTTCTGTTCTTATCATTCTTTCTTGTCTTCCTTTTCTTCTGCTTGTTCTTTAAATGATGATATTAAAAAGGGATTTGTCATAGGTCTTCTGCTTCTTCATAGTCACGTAATTTTTGTTAGATGCTCCATATGAAATTTTACCAGTATTCTTCCATGGAAGTTCCCTAAGTTGAACCTAATACATGCTAATATCTCCCAAATCTGTCAGTAACCCAAATCTTTCTCCTGAGCTTCAGAGTAATTTACTCAACTCTCTGAATCTATCAGCACTTGGATGTCCCACAAGTACTTAAATCTCAACTTACAAACTTTCTCCACCAGACCTGCCTCTCTGATGTTCCCTAGTTTACTGAGTGGCACCGGCTGCCATCTATCCGGTCATATAAGACACAGATCTAAAACTTAATCCTTTTTTCTTAACTCTTTCTACTTTCCCATTCTATTAGTTGTTAAGGAACTGTTCATTCTGTTTACATATCCTTTCAAATGTATTTACTTCTGGTCACATTATTTGTTCCTTAGGTATAAGTTGCTGCCACTTTTTTTTTTTTTTTTTTTTTTTGGTATTTTTATAATCATTTCTTTACTAGTCTTTGTCTCCTTGACCCCCTTTATTCTTTACTAAAGATAGTCTTTCTTACCAAATGTGAATATTATTCCCTTCAGTCTCCAATTGGCTTTGTGATAAATCTTGAATTCCCTACTAGAGACCTGTGTGATTTGTGACCCACCTACTTTGTTCACTCAATCAAGTGTGAATTGAGCACCATGTACACGCCAGGCCTAGGTATATAGCTGTTGTAAAAATCAAGTCCCTCCTCATACAGAACTAATATTCCTGTTGGATAAGATAGACAGTAAACATTTTATAGTGACAGATGGAAAAAAGTGAAGAAAAGATGAAAGATGAATAGCTTGTCGGCTTTATCTCTTATACTTAGGCAGGAAAGCTGTAAGGTCTGAAACTATGTGATCTCAAACTAAGTGTGAATACAGTGGAAAGACTAGATTTGGAAAAGGGAGAAACAATAGAATTGTCAAGCAGACTGAATAAGGATTGTGAAGAAAGAACGGCAGATTTTGACTTTTGGTTTGGATAACCAGGGAGGTGATGGTGCAATTAACTGGGGTAAAGAACAATGGAAGGGTAACAGATTTGGGAGAAAAAGTGATTTTAGACTTACACATGTTGATTTGTGGTATGTATGAGATTTGGGCAGTGTTCATATGCATACACCAGAGTATAGATATTGCTAATCCTTCCTATTAGAGAGTACTATGTGAAGGGATTTGTGCAATGAACTTGAAATGATAATAGTCCCAACTCCCACACACTTGGTAGACCTAGTTATTTGAGCAAAGATTTCCTTTTGCTGATACAAGAGACAGAATCCTTTATTTAGCCTCTTTCAGATCAGAGTTGGTCCTTGAATTTAAACCTGGGGAAAAGTTTGGCCAGGGAAAAGTCATTACTAGAAAACTTGTAACTTCAAGTGTACAAAAGCAAAATATTAAATTTAATTATATCACAGTTTGTGGTCCTGAAAACTTAACGAGCCAGCCTTTTTACTTATTTAGTGTACTTTGTAACTTGTTAGTACAATGAAAGGAGTGAGAAAATTAATAAAGTTTGATTCCCCGATGGACATAGAAGTTCTCCAAATAACCCAAATTAATTTTTAAAAATTATATGAGTAGAACTAGGTGTGGTGGTACATTACTGTAATCCCATCGACTTGGGACTCTGAGGCAGGAGGATCATCGCAAGTTTGAGGCCAGCCTCAGCAATTTAGTGAGACCCTGTCTAAGAAAATAAAAAGGACTGGGCATGTAGCTCATGGTGAGGTATCTCTTGGTACAATCCCCATTACAAAAAAGAAAAGTATATGGGATGTCATTAAAACTTCATTTAGTAATTTCTATTTTGATTTTTCCATCTAGTTTTGATTTTTTTCTTCATTTTGAGGTTGATGCTATAGATGGAAGTTTTTATGGTTTAGATATAGTTAAAAGGTTTAATTACAAAGTTGAGTTCTTTTACACATATGGGTACATGAGTCAAAACTGAAGTGGTACTTCAAGGCCACAGAGTATGTTGTGGTTGTTGCCTGGCAGTATTTTTTTCCTTATAGGCCAAGGAGGTACAGTAGCATTTTTGCTATATTAAATCTTTTTAAGGGGAGAAAGAAATCTACACCAGAGTCCCTGAGTATGAGCTATAGCCATTAACCAATACTTATTTCTTATAGCCATTTTCTTAATTATTACAGAAATGATGAAAATAAAGCATCACTTTTACAAGATCACTATCTGGACTCATCATGGAGAAATGAGAATGGCCTTATTGTAAGTATTGTATGAAACTGTTATCATTGCCCAGAGTGCCTCTTTCTTATTTTTAACAGAGGGCTAGTTTTCAGAAATAACATAGATAATACATAAGGACTTTTTTCTTACTTTCATAATGAAAGAAACCTCATTTTTCTTTCAATTTTGAAAAATGTCCTATTGAGAAACAACTTTGGAGCCAGTTGGATTTAGGTACAAATTCTGACTCTGCCACTTCTCAGGTTTGTGAACCTTTGTTTCTTCAAGTAAACAGTGGGGATTAACCCTACTTTCGTTTCTTTATTTATCAGTTGTTTATTAAATATCTATTATATGCCAGACACTAGGCCAGGTTTGGGAATACAGCTATAATCAAGATAGATGTGGTCCTACTTTCAAGGAGTTTGTATTCAATAGGAGAGAGAGGTGATAAGTAGGCAAACCATTTGTAAATTATGAAGGAAATAAAGTGCTGATGAGAATACCAGGGTGGGGAGCCTCCTTGAGATAAATTGTCAATGAGGGAAACGGGAGGTGATATTTAAGCTGAAAATAATAGGAAGAATGGGGAGATATGTGAAGAATTGAGAAAAGAATTCTAGGTAAAAGGAATAACAGTTGCAAAAGCTCTGGTTAAAGGAAGGAGCCCTATACCATGTCTAGAATATAGTGTGAAAGAGAGGTTTGAAAGCAGGTAAGAACTCTTGTCATTTAGGGCTTGTGAGTTAAATTATGCTAAAGGGCTTACATTTTATTTTAAGAGAACTGAATCATCATTGAAACACTTTACATAGATTTTTATACAGGTGGGTAAGTTCATTTTGATACAGTTAATTAGGGTATAGATTCTATTCAAATGTGTAAGTTCATTTTGATACAATTAATTTGGGATGCTAGGGTAAAGATTAGATTGGAGGGGAAGCAAGAATGGAATCAAAGGGACCAGTTAGAAAACATTTGGAGTAATCTAAGTAAGGTTTAATGATGGTGCTTGTCCCTATTGGTAGCAAAAGAGAGAGACATTAACAGATTTGAATTATATTTTGGAGGTAGAGCTGGTTGGCAGATTGAATATGGAGATTGGGGAAAAGAAAGAATCCACAACAATTACTGGGTTTTTAGATGGAGGAACTTAGTGACTAGTAATGCCTTTTACGATGTTGGAAAAGCAACAGAAGAAGCAGTTGGAGATATGTGATGGTAAGTTTCATATTGAATATGTTAAATTTGAGAAGCCAATTATATCCAAGATGAAATCTTGAGTGAACAGTTGGATGTAAGCTTGGAGAACATATATGAGCTGATAATTTATAACTTTGGAGTTGAAAATATGCATGATAATCCACAGAGAGATTGTGGCTGAGGGAAAAAAAGAATTGTAAGTTTTGGAAATTTGTTAAGTGTCTAGTAAGATATCTGATGCCCAATAACTCCTCATATATAATAGCCATTATTATCTCATTGTGGGGAGGAACATGAGCCTTGGAATTTGACAGTGCTGGTTTAAGGACTCTTTCTTCCACCTAAAATGCTGCAGTTCTATTGGTGAGCACGAAGTTTTATCTCATAGTTTTTGTGAGAATCAAAGATGTCTGCACTCAATACATAGTAGCTGTTATTATTTGTAATTATAATATTATATATTTTTGTTTACTAAAACATGAAAAATATTTCCAAAACATAATAAAAATATGTGTTCTCCTTTTTTTTTTTTTTTTTTAATAGCCTTGGACTCTTGATAGCACCATCAGTGAAGAGAACAGAGCTGTCATTGAGAAAATGTTGTTGGAAGAAGAGTATCCTTTAGTGATTATAGGGGCATTTATGGTTTCGGTTTTAAAAAAAAAAAATCAATGTAAAAATGATGAGAGAGGCTACTCTAGTTCCTAGATGGGTATTACTTGGTTACAGACAGCTATCATGTAATATAATATTTTCTATCTATGAGAAAGCATTTATTTTATTCTTCAAGTTCTGTTTTATTGCTTAGTCTTGAGATCCAACTTAATATTTTTTAGAATTTTGTTGTCAGCCAACACTTCGTGATATGTGAGTACTGAATTGGAACTATAGAATGTTTAAGTCAGTCAGAACCTTAAAGCCAATTTCCATTTTCAGGGTTAAAACTTAAAAGAGGTTCATTTTTCTAAGGATTCAAAATTATAATATATAAAAGTTCTTTTCACTTTTTACTCTATAATTTACAGGTGTTTTGTGGGAGGAATCTTAAGTACAAAACATAAAGCAAATACTGTAGAATGAATATTTTATCCCCAAAATTGTGGCTGCTTATCTATGTTTCAGCCTCAGCCACTAGTCTCTTGTCCTCATTTTTTAAAAATTTTAATTTGTTATATATGACAGCAGAATGCATTACAATTCATATTACACATAAAGAGCACAATTTTTCATATCTCTGCTTGTATGCAAAGTAGAGTCACACCATTCATGTCTTCATACATGTACTTAGGGTAATGATGTTCACCTCATTCCACCTGCTTTCCTATCCCCTACCTCCTCCCTTCTCCTCCCTCCGCTTTGTCCTAATCCTCCCATGCCCACCTCCCAACCACATTATGAATCAGCATCCTTAAATCAGAGAAAACATTCGGCTTTTGATTTTTTTGGATAGGTTAACTTCACTTAGCATTATATTCTCCAACTCTATCCATTTACTATAAATGCCATGATTTTATTCTCTTTTAAGATGAATAATATTTCATTGTGTATATACGTCACATTTTCATTATCCATTCATTTATTGAAGGGCATCTAGATTGGTCCCACAGTTTAGCTATTGTGAATTGTGCTGCAATAATCATTGATGTGGCTGTGTCCCTACAGTATGCTGTTTTTTAAGTCCTTTGGGTATAGACTGAATGAGATAGCTGGGTCAAATGGTAGTTCCATTCCCAGTTTTCCAAGGTTTCTCCATACTGTTGTCCATATTGGCTGCACCAATTTGCAGTCCCACTAGCAATGTATGAGTGTGCCTTTTTCCCCACATCCTCACCAACCCTTAACGGTTGTTTGTATTTTTAATAGCTGCCATTCTGACTGGAGTGAGATGAAATCTTAGAGTAGTTTTGTTTTGCATTTCTCTAATTGCTAGAGATGTTGAACATTTTTTTATATATTTGTTGATTAATTTTATATCCTCTTCTGAGAAGTGTCTATTCAGTTCCTTAGCCCCTTTATTGATTGGGTTTTTTGGGGGGTTTTTTTGGTGTTGAGATTTTTGAGTTTTTTATATATCCTAGAGATTAGTGCTCTATCTGATGTGCATGTGGTAAAGATTTGTTCCCAAATGTAGGCACTCTGTTTGCCTCACTGATTGTTTCTTTGCTGAGAAGAACCTTTTAATTTGAATCCATCCCACTTATGGATTCTTGATTTTAATTCTTATGCTATTGGAGTCTTATTAAGGAAGTCTGAGCCTAATCCATCATGATGGAGATTTGGGCCTACCTTTTCTTCTAATAGATGCAGTGTCTCTGGTTTAATTCCTAGGTCTTTGATACACTTTAAGTTGAGTTTTGTGCATGGTGAGAGATAGGGGTTTAATTTCATTTTGTTACATATGGATTTCCAGTTTTCCCAGCACCATTTGTTGAAGAGGCTACTTTTTCTCCAATGAATGTTTTTGCACCTTTTTCTGATATAAGATAACAGTAATTATATGGGTTAGTTTCTGTGTCCTCTAATCTGTACCATTGGTCTACAAGTCTGTTTTGGTGCTAATACCATGCTGTTTTTGTTACTGTTGCTCTGTAGTATAGGTTAAGGTCTGGTATAATGATGCCACCTGCTTCACTCTTCTTGTTAAGGATTGATTTAGCTTTTCTGGGGCTCTTATTTTTCCAGATGAACTTCATGACTATTTTTTCTATTTCTATGAAGAATGACATTGGGATTTTGATTTAATTGCATTAAATATGTATAGTACTTTTGGTAGTATGGTCAGTTTGACAGTATTAATTTTTCCTATCTAAGAGCAAAAGAAAATCTTTCCATCTTATAAGGTCTTCTTTAATTTCTTTCTTTAGCATTCTGTAATTTTCATTGTAGAGTTCTTTCATTAAGTTGATTCCCAAGTGAGTGTGTGTGTGTGTGTGTGTGTGTGTGTGTGTGTATTTTTTTGAGGCTATTGTAAATGGGGTAGTTTTCCTCATTTCCCTTTCAGAGGATTTGTCACTGATACACAGAAATGCCTTTGATTTATTGTCCTCATTTTTTCGTGTGTGTGTGTGATATTGGTTATTTAACTTCTTTGAGACTCAGTTTCTTATATGTTAAATGGAAAGGTTGAACAAAATGATTTCTGATATGACTTATGAAGATTATTAATAGTCTAATAAATTATGATTTATTTTTAAATCATAATTGCTGTGTTGATTTTAATTATCAAAGGTTAGCTTCTTATAGGCTTTCTTATTTTCTAACATTTCCCAAACATTGCAGTTATAGCCTAAATAATTGCTATTCAATGAGGGGCACATATAATTTAATATTTCCTAGTTATTTAAAACTAAAACAGAAAATTATTTTGATAATAAATCATTTATATATATAATTCTAATAATATATCATTTAAAATATTTTTTGTGAACATTATTAATGAAATGTTTTACATTCTTTGTTTCATACTCAATCTTTGGAACCCTGTGTTTTCTATCCTTAGAAAACATTTCAGTTCGTGCCAGTTATGGAATTTAAGTGCTCAAGAGTCACATATGGCTAGTAGCCACTATATTAAACAGTAGAATTCTAGGTTAATGAACACTGAAGTAGTTACTTAAGAAATGGTAATAGAAATCATAATGAGAGGAGAATTATATGTAAGCATTTAGAAGACAGGGATAATGTCTGCTTATATTTTTTGTCCTCAACTCGTAGTACCTAACATAGTACCTGGTGCAGTGTATAGTCAATAAATATTTGTTAAGTAAATAATAGTTTAGATTAATGATATATTGCAATAGGCTAGTTTCAAGAACTTGAGAGAGGGAGATCCTTTGTAGATTTGATCTCAGTGTTCTTTTCATTAGGGTAGAGAGGAATTCTGAACTATTCTCTGTTATCTTTAGAAATATGGAAACAATATTCTCAAATTATCTTAGACAACCAATCTGATTCATCTATTATACTCCCCGTATATTTTAGAAAAAAAGTTTTAAACAGTAGTAAGGCTATTTCTTCTCACTTCTAATAGAGAGAGAAATTAGCATTTACGTAGCACATTTTGTGCAGGCATTGTGTGATATTACATATAATTTAAACATGTAACAACACTGAGGTATGATATTTTTACCATAATTTTTGCGGACCTAGAAGAGGCTTTCAGAATTGGTTTTGCCAATTCCAAGTTTTCCAAGTCAAACAAAGTATGACTTTCATGAGTCTATAAATGCCAATTTTATGTGTCACACAAAAGGTTTATGAGATTAATCTTGTTTTAAAAGTGTCCTTAATAATCATACAGGTATTATTTATCTAAAAAATCACTTCCAGGTAAATTCTGGCTTGATAAAAAGGAAGATAATAAAAAACAAATGAACAGGTAAAATCAATTTAAACTGTTAAACATATAAATGCATTTTTAGAAATTTCTTCTCAAGCTTCCTTATTTTTTTTTTCATGTGGTGCAGTCTGCAGAAAACAGCAAAAATCATGTATGTACTTCCGTTTTATATTTTTAAAACCTTTCTGATCATTTAAAATTATGGAATATTTTTCAAAAATTATAGTTATCTTGAGGAAAAGCCCTCTTGATTAAAAAACAAAATAAATATAAAAACAGAGTTTCTAGTACAGATGTAAGAATGCCATAAGTATTTGATATTTATTAGCTAGAATTTCTTTTGTGACCCATAGAGGCAGTTCATCAAATTATGGGAAAGGTAGATTCATAGAGATTTTATGGGGAAATTTTAAGAAACCTATTACCTAATACATTGTATATTAACTTGAATTCTATTGCTGTGTTAACTAATTTTCAGCAGAAATCTAATTTGGATTTATGGCTTTCAAGCATTATCTAGAAACTTTATTTTAGAAATATCTTTTCCCAATAATTGGAAAATATTGATTTAACATTTATAAACTTGTAAGTAAAAAAATTATTTAGCATTATAAACTTGTAAGTATATAGTTGGTTAAAATATGGATTGATTATTAGGCCCAGTAGCACAGGCCTGTAATTCTACACAACTTGGGAGGCTGAGGTAAGAGGAGTGAAAGTTCAAGGCCAGTCTCAGCAATTTGGTGAGACCCTCAGCTTAGTGAGACCCTATCTCAAAATTTAAACAAACAAATAAATAAAGGACTCGTAATGCAGCTCAGTGGTAAAGTACCCCTGTATTCAATCCCCAGTATAAAAAAAAAATGGATTTATATAATTTACATAGTGGTAATTGTGCAAGAACTTGACCACTGAGCAGCCTTTGATGTTTGTATTTTGTGGAATGAACAATAACAATGTGAAATTAATAGAAAGATCAATGACTTGAGTGAATTAGCTTCATCAATATTTTATTTTTAATTTACTAAAATGGTTTTAAAAGCAGTAAGTGTAATGCCATGGTTTTGCAACTTCTTTTCTGGCTCAGTATTTATATGGATTTACCCAGTAATTAAACCAGAGATATTTCTGGAATCATTGTAAATTCTTAGATACCTTTAGGATTGGGGAATGTATTAACACCTACTGCTTTGTATTCATTCTAAGAGGGCTGTTTTGTTGGTTATTACATTGACTTCCTTTGATGTCTTTAGTTTTATCCTCACTCAAACCCAGGGATTATATCTTTTGGGGTTCCTATCATCTATAGAGAGATACATGGCAGGGTAAATCTCTCCCCCTAGGTAGAGACTATAGCCTTCTTTTTTTGTTTTATTTTTTAATTCTTTGATTCATTTTAGCCCATGGCTATCTATAATCTTTAGTGCATACATAAGGAATGTTCCATTTCAGAAATTTTTTTGCAATTCCTCTTTTTCCCCTCAGGGTACACTCTCCTACAAAACCAGCCAGTTACTCAGTAAAGTGGACGATAGAAGAAAAAGAGCTGTTTGAACAAGGGCTGGTAAATAGAGCAATTTTTAATTTATAGTAAAAATGATTCTAAAAGCAAATACTGATAGAGTTATAAGATTAATTTGTAGAGACCAGAGCTTTTAATTAAATTTATTTAACAACTTGAGTTTTTCTGTAGTTAGAGTAATGGTGTTTATAGTGTAGTACAAGAGAATTCCTTTTAACTAAGGTACGAAAATAGATTTGAATCAGTATTTTGATATAAACATTTTTGGGGAATTAGTAAAATCCAAGAAATTGTGCTGTTATCTGTATACATGACACCAACTCTCTGGATTAAAAGGTAAAATATTTAGTTGTCTAAAACTTTGTGTTAAGCTGGGTGATCAGCTGAGTTGTTCTTTAATAAACTGTTTGGCATTATGTTCACAGGCAAATGTTTTATGCATAGATATGAAGACCAGAATAATGTCATACAAAATAAATTCATACAAAACATTCTTTTGTATGAATGTTTCACTGAAATCTATTTAAAAATGCACAGATTATATAATGGGGAAAAATGTATGCTCAGTTCTGAAAATATTCCTTAGTATGAAGAAATTTTTAACAAAAATGTTCAGGAAATTTGTCTTTAAGATACTTGTTACTCTATATTAGATAAATTACTTTAGAAATTATATATATATATATATAATATTTGTGTAATTATTTAAGATTTGTAAATGCAATTTGAAATATTTACCTTTCTATAGATGATGAGAAATAAAATGTTTTTGCTTTTCTAGTTAAAACCATGGTATCTATAAATTCTGTGAATACTAAACGATATTGAGGGTTTTTTCCCCTGTACTGGTGATTTTTCCTGTATTGGTATTTCAGTCTGTTGCATCATAGTCTAATTTTAATTAACCAGTAATTTATTTTAGACTGCTGACAGCTTTTATGTTTTGTCCCTTATAAAGATCAGATATACATATGTGTGAAATGGTTTGTTTTCAACCATTTTTTGGTTGTTAATTGTTGACATTGTTGGTAGTTATGGGACTGCATTTGTGTGCTCAAAAGTCAAAAGTAATCCAGTTATAGGGTGTCAAGTCTCCCTCTCATTTCTGAAGTAATCAGTGTCATCATCTTTGTATATCCTTCCTAAGATATTTTGTCTATTTATAAGCAAATATGTATTTACTTATATAGAAATATGTAGAAATCTACCTATCTACATTAAGAGCTATTTGAATTAGAATGTTTTCATAAACAAAAAACAGAATTTGCATATATACTGAATTCTCTCAGGCATAAGAGAAGGGAATTATGTGATACTGAACAAGGAACTAAGGAAGGTTTTTTCCTTATTTTCCTTTGGCAGTGGACTGTCCCTTTATTTTGAAATTGGTGCATGTTTTCCTTGCTACTCTCATTAGTATCTTTTCTCCAGTGTTCTTCTTGTCCAAATTTCTGATGTCCCCAGTGATATACTTTTATCTAGATCTCTAGATCTACTATTCTGTGCTATCAAGTTATTTAACTGCTTTTACTACCCACTCACTCACACAAAAAAAAGAAAACTAATTCTTCGGTAAGTTAGTCTCAACTAGGTGCTGATCTCTTTTTCTTTTATTGTACTGGGGATTGAACCCAGGGGCACTTTACCACCTTAGCCCGTTTTAGGTTTTTATTTTAAGACAGGATCTCACTTGGTTGCTTTAGGGCCTTGCTAAATTGTTAAGGCTGACCTAGAACTTGTGCTTCTCCTGCTTCATCCTGAGTTGCTGTGATTACAGGCTTATGCCAGTGCTCCTTGTTAAGTGCTGATCTTTAGTAATTAATTCATACTTACTAACAATTTTCTCAGAAGTACTTTCAGTTTTAAGAAATTGTCCATGTCAGATTTTCTAATGAATATCAGAAATAAGTGTATAAATTAAGGTTTGTCATTCAGGTCAGATCTTTGGAGATGATTTGTTACTGTTTGATACTGATAATACGTGACTGTTTGACCTGTGGATCTGCCTCTAGGGTCTACCTCCCTGAGTTTTGGGTGGTTTTTCTTTTTTTTGTTTGTTTGTTCTTATAAGAATTCTTAAAAAAATTGAAATGGTTAAGATACTTTGAGAAGTAGAAAATATTCTATGTGGTGATATTATAAAGAGGATTTACATATTAAATGAGAATTATACTTGATACCTAAAAATCCCTTTTGTATAAAATTATATGTGTTCCTTTCTGTACTTCAAAACATGGGAGCTCCCTCCGGTTCCCAGTTTTTTCTTCCCACAGCTTCAGTGTTAGCAGGTGCACAGCCTTGACACTAAGAGGGAGGCATTAGATACAGGTCTACTTCATTCGTGATTCAAACTTGTAAGTCATTGCACTGATACTTATATAGAGTAAAAGTGTCTGTGTGGGGCACAATGGATGTTCTGAAAATTTTGTGATTAGTGCAAAACATGTTCTGTTGATCCTTTAAATGTCCAATGTTCACCTACCTCCTTTTTGAGCACTTACTTATTTTTAAAAGATATCTTAGATTTTGGAACATCGTAATGTGCAGTATGAATGTATACAGTTAGGTAACACAAGTGGTGGATCTTCATATATATTATTATTTTCTATGATTTTTAGAATCATTTTGGATTGTTTTCAGAAGTCCAGGTTCAAGGGAGAGCTTTTTGATTTGAAAAAGCATAGACTATTGATTTGATTTGAAAGAGCATAGACTATAGGGAGGATTTCATTGTTTGGTTTAGTCTATAGATAAAGATAATTTTAATTGTTTTTCAAATTTGCCATTGCTTAAAATGTTAATAAGTAAGCTAATCAAAAGCAATTTTTTCCATTTTGATAACGCAGGCTAAATTTGGTCGAAGGTGGACCAAAATTGCAAAGCTGATTGGAAGTCGCAGTGTTTTACAAGTGAAGAGTTATGCCAGACAATACTTTAAAAATAAGGTAAGCAGAACAAAATTAGTACCCAGAAATATATAATGTAAGTATTAGTGTCTTATTGTTTAAAGTTTTATATTAAAAAAGTATTTTAACCTCATAAAACACTATGCATGTTTGACTTTTAAACACATTAGAGCGTATCTTTAGTTTTTTAACTGTTGCTATTAAATAGCATTTATATACTATACTACCTAATTTTCTATAGTTTAAGGGTAAATATTAACTACCCCCAAACATTCTAGAAGGCAAGGATTATTCTTAAGAGAAAAGCTTAGAGGTCTTGTGTTCCTCTAAACAATATCTCTTCTTTTTTAAGTATTTGCATTATAAAAACTTTTATCTATTATTACAGCTTAGGGGACATAAATGCTAACATGATTCTGGAATCTATTTAATAGTAATGAGGTTTTTATAAATTTTGTGGAGAATTTTCTGAAAACTTTAATAAATAATATTCAGAAAGACATAGTTATATAATTCCTTAATCTTTCAAGTAATTTGTGCTATATTCAGCTGTGTAATGTTGATATTTAGAACTTTTTAACATATTTTTCTTGAGCTCTAAATATGCAAGTAAATAAAATTTGGAAATGTCCTGAGTGAAATTTGGTGTTTTAATGTAACTAATGTGTTCTAACTTGTATACAATATTTGTCTTGGTGTTAGCTGGGAATAGGTGGTAAGTAATGGAAGGTATTCATTGTATAGTAATTCGCTGCTACCTCTTTCTACCTAACAAAAGCAACTTGAAGTATTTTATCAAGGTTGAGGTTATAAGGAACAGAATAACAGCTTCACCTGATTATTCTTATACCATGCTTCTTACACTAGAATATGTGGTATATGTTGGAGTATCAGTTGTACTTATAAATGTGGGGTGGAAGGATACATTTATATTATAACAGACATTAGAATTTTATGAACTCTAATGCAAAATTTCAGAATTTTGAGATTAAAAACAGGAGGCTGAGGGCTGGGAATCTAGCTCATTCAGTAAAGTTCTTCCTAGCATGCATGAGGCCCCATGTTTGATTCCCAGAATTGCAAAACAAACAGAAAACCTTAAAATGTAATAGGTTGCAAATAAATAAGAAGATTTTTAATGGTATTTGAGGCTATATGTCCAAATCTCCTCCTCCCCCTGCTACCCTTTTGTTCTTTACATGATCCTGGGATTCTTTTGTGACAATGGAGCTATTATCTCTTACTTAGAGCTATCATATCTCTTGGATGTGTCAGTCATTTACAGGATTTTCCAAAAATATTATATATAAAAATTTTCATTTCAATTCATTTTTATCATTGACTTTCATCTTTTTCTTACATTATCAGGTATTATCAGGTGTGGAAGATAATACCATGGCTTAACATTATAAACTCTGTAATATTGAAGCTGCATTAAGTTAACCTGCAAAAAAATAGTTTCTATAGTTAAATGAAAGATGGATTGAACTTACTGAATGTAAATATGTGACATAAATTCCTAAGTATAGGATTATTTTAGCATCATAAGAAATGATCAGCTGTGGTTGTCAGACATTTTGAAAAATAGACTTTTATAAATATTTTTAATATCTTATAAAACACCTTAACGTGAAAGTTGTTGGTTTAGTCTCTGGTTAGTTCAAGCCTATTTTAAACTTAATACTGAAAACAAATACATGGTAGTTCTATATAGATCATTATTATTTTAAAAGTACCAAATCATGAGTCATATATGGGAATTTAAAATGTTGATCTTTTACATTTAAAAAGCAGTTTTAAACACATTAAGGAGAAGCACAGTGAAGGTCGAATGTACCATTATATCTTATTTATTGTCAGTTGATTAAATTTTAAAACCTTAATATTATGGGTGTCTTATTCTGATTTTTAATAAGGTAAAATGGAGTCCAGAGAAAGAAACACCAAATCAGAAGAGCAGCAGTGATCATCAGGTTAAAAATGAAGATAAAGAGACAAAGGCATGGACACCATCATGTTTAAGGGGACGTGCTGATCCCAACCTGAATGCTGTAAAAATTGAAAAGTTGTCTGATGATGAAGAAGTAGACATCACAGATGAGGTGGATGAGTGGGCTTCTCAGACATCACATAAGAATTGTAGCAGTGGTCTCTTGTTAGACATTCCTAATAGTAAAACACATGAATCCAGTCAAGAAATCAGAAGCCAGGAAATTCTTTTTTGCAGATCTTCCAGAGAATATCTTCAGAACATAAAACAAGATGAGATGAAAACACTTTCAAGCTCAGAAATTACATCATGGACCAAAAAACAGAGCAACAATGAAAATGACTCAGCTGAAGTAAATGATCAGAAATGCAATAAACTGATTAAAAATGGTGACAAGCAAGGTGGAAATGGAATAGATGACTCCAGGCAGTGTCCTTCTCCAGAGCCTTGTGAAATTCAGAAAGATTTTAGTGATAAAGAAATGCTTTTTCATTCTTCCTGCCAAATGGTGGAGGAAAGCCATGAGGAAGAAGAGCTTAAGCCACCAGAACAAGAAGTAGAAATAGATAGAAATATTATTCAGGAAGAAGAAAAACAAGCAATTCCTGAGTTTTTTGAGGGACGCCAAGCTAAAACACCAGAGCGCTATTTGAAAATTAGAAATTACATTTTGGATCAGTGGTAAGAATTACATTTTGGATGCTGCTTTGAAAACCTGATATTCTGTGGAGTATTTTAACTAGACCTATGTAGAATTTAAAATTTTGCTAGTGATCCAAAGAGCTTTCACATGTATTATCATTTCAGGAGGAAAGATTAAACATTTCTCATAGTGATCTTTTTTTTAAAAGCATTGCTAAACACTGTAACCTATGGCTCTCATAATCCATCTGTTCACCAGAGTGTTGGAGCCTGGAAAGAAAGGGTCTGATGATTCCTTTAAGAAGCAACTTCTTGGGACAATGTTGGGAAGATGTACACAGAGAATTTCTTTTCAGAAATTTTATGTACCTTAAGTATAAAGAAGGAAAACTTAGGTGACAGAGGAATACACTGTCGTTAAATGTAGCTAGATTGCATAAATAGTTTTCCTAAATAGCTGTCTTAAATGTTTTCAGCTTGAACTTGTTGCATAATAATGTATTTCTTAGCATCTACCTTCATCAGGATACAGGAATTTTCTAATGTATGGAGTTACCTTCTAAATTGTCAGTGTATTTTAATTAATGTGAAATAGGAAACAAGACAAAATACTTCTCATCTTATTAGCCTAAATACTCAAAAATATTTTGAATTTTTGTTTGTAGCTTATCAATTAAGTCATCACTAAATATTCAATTTGCTGTTAATTGTTTCAAGAATATTGAATTGTATATGGCCAACTTTACAGAATGCTTCCAGGTGATGGGCCCTTGGGTGAGGATTCAAAGTGTCCCTTGTTTTTCTCTTCCACTTTATCAGGTCTTTCTATCCTGTTTCAGTAACTTTCTGCTATATCTTGGGGATGTTATCAAAGGAAACAAATAATTTGTTGAATCAGATATCTTCATTTTATACAGACAGTATTACATTATTTGGCTTGCAAAGACAGCCATATTCCAACAGGAGGATTTCTTTTTGTTCTTGCCTCGTGATCATTTCAATTGGTTAAAGTGCTAAAAGTACAACTTCTGGCTAATGTTGCTATCATAGTAAAGAATACTGAGGAGGAACAACTCCTAGCATTTACATGGTGTTTTGCAGTTTACAGAAAGCTTTCCTTTATTTCATTTGACTTGTCATAGTAATACTGTGAAACAGACAGATGGTATAATCTTACTTGATAAAGAATAATTCTGAGATCAGGTGACCATTAGAGGCCTGTCTTTGATTACACAACCAGCCAGTGACTATGAAAGATGTTAGTCCAAGTCTTTTTGTTATTCTACATTACCTAATTGACACTATTTTTTAAAAGTATATTTACTTATTTGATGATTTATTTCCTTCCTTCCTTTCCTTTTCCTTTCCTTTCCTTTCCTCCCCTCCCCTCCCCTTCCCTCCCCTCCCCTCCCCTCCCCTCCCCTCCCCAGGGCCTTACGCATGCTAGGCAAACACTCTACCAACTGAGCTACATTCCCAGCCCTTGTTGATTTATTTTTGTAGTGCTAGGGATTGTGCCCCAAAGCTTTGTACATGCCAAGCAAACTTTCTATCACTGAGCTACATTTCTGCCCTTATGTTTTAAAAGACCAATGGAATGAGATTTCTATTGGTCTTTACTTTTATTTTTGGAAATAAGAAGATGGGTAGCCAAAATTGAAGGACTTCAGAACAATAACTACTTCTGAAATGTCTATATGAGCCAGGCCTGGTGGCACACCCCTGTAATCCCAGTGGCTCAGGAGGCTGAGGCAGGATAATTGCAAGTTCAAAGCCAGCCTCAGCAACAGCGATGCTCTGTCTCCAAATAAAATACAAAATAAGGCTGGGCATGTGGCTCAGTAGTTGGGTGTCTCTCCCTGAGTTCATTCCCCTGTACCAAAAAATAAATAAATAAAATGTTTATAAGAAGATCATCAATATATACTTAATATTTGTTTAATCAAATTGTTGCTTTGCATTATTCTCCATATGAGGCAGAATAATTTACATAGATATATAAATGATATGGCAGTAGTTTACTAAGTCATTTATCTTAGTTCTTGAAACCAATTTGGTTTTTCCGTTTAAATATGATAATTTAACAGAACAGTGTGAAAGCAAAAAGGAATGTTTTCAACAGAACTGAAATTTTGGTTAGGGACTGGAGGTGGTACTAAAAAATAAAAGAAGAAAGGAAGACTTAAAGTTTTCAAAATAAAAAGAAGTCTGCCAAATTTGTTTTTAGATAAATCCTTTCCATAAAAGTAGATGTAACTGACTCCCTGGTTAGAGGAATGTTTTTATTAAAACAGTAATCTATACAGTTAACTGAATTTCTACCAAATGTCAGGCATTATATTTAAGCTATCCGCAATCCTCTTGACAATTTTGTCCTCGTTTTGCAGATGAGAAAAGTTAAGTTCACAGAGGATAAGGAACTTGTTCTAGATCCCACTAGGTGAAGATGATTTCAGAGTCTGGAGTCTTGACTCACTGTTCCTACAGTTCTAACTCAGGGCCTTGTCCACTCTGTCTTAGATCTTGCTTTCCTCCAGATCTTGGAGAGCCTTGCTTTCTCATCTCAATTCATGTCCGCGTAGGAAAATGAGAGGCTTCTGACCACCCAAATATATCTTCTTATTCTTCATTCTTTTATCTTGTGTTTTATTTACTTTATAGAGCTTATTCAAATAAATACACATTTAAAATCTATGAAGTTCAGGAAAGGGAGTTTGGAGTTTGGGGAGTGTCTTGATTCTTTGGAATCCCCTATAATATCTATTTCTGTTTCCACTGAGAGTAAGAACTTAAAATATTAGATTTATTATTAAAATGAATATAAAAATGTAAATATTTGTAAGATAGCTAATAGTTAAGAGACATCTGACTTAAGTAATATGTTTAAAAATTGGAAAAGTGTGGGTGAAGATAGAACTCAGGGGTAGAATGTTTGCCTATCCTGTGTGGAGGCCTTCGGTTCATTCTCTGGCATTGAAAAAAAAATTGAAAAGTTTAATGCTAAATCTTTTTAATATATTGTCAAAGTGCTCTTTTTTTCAAAGATTTATACTTGAATTTGGATCAATACATAAATAATCTTCTAACTTAAAGGTCCTGGGATAACTGGAATATTGACTTTTTTATTGGTAAAAGAATAGTACTTGTAAAACACAGTACAGGTACCTGTAAGTTATTGCATCACTTAAAGATGTTTAAAGATTTTAGAAAAAAGTCCACTTGGGTTTTGTATTATATTTGCTATACACTTTATATAGTGAAATGGGTAAAATTTTAAAATATTTCATATAATATAAGTTTTCCCCAGAAATCTTTTTTTATGTTTTTATTTATCCAAAATAATTGTACTTCCATCTCTTAATTAGGGAGATATGCAAACCGAAATACTTAAATAAGACCTCAGTACGTCCTGGCCTGAAGAACTGTGGGGATGTTAATTGTATTGGACGGATTCATACATACCTCGAGTTGATAGGAGCAATCAATTTTGGATGTGGTAAAAATAAAAACCCAACAACATCTTTTACTCAATATTTTGTATCCTTACAGCACCCATTTATTTCTATTATGATTAGAAGTTAAGTAGATTTAAGTATATAGAATTCAAGGAGGTAACCAGTATGGAATAAATGTATAATTACGATTTTGCTGTAAATCAAATTTTTGTTGATTAAACTGTGTTTCTTTTTGATCTACAATGAAAACTGAAGGCATAATTTTTAAAGGAAAAATAATCTAATAGAAATAGTATAGTTCTTTGTCAGGCAAAAGTAAATAATTTTATGAAAAACTCTATTAATGGCCCATTAAATTTATGCATACAGATTGAGGCCAACATGGTGCTTAAAAAGTTAAAGACACTGGAGCATTTCCATGCAAATATTCCAAAATCTAAAAAAAGTATGAAATCTGAAGTACTTCTGGCTTTGAGCATTTAGGGTAAGGGTTACTCTACCATTTACTGTATTTATGATAGAAATGCTATCTAGTAATGATTAAATAAAGGAAATAATTTAAGAGCCTCCACACTTAAATGTATCAAAAGTACCAAAATATTTTAATGGAAGAAAGTTCTTTCACCCATTTTTCCCCATATTTAAATTTGAGGAATAGGCATATTTCAAAATGTATTCCATCCTTTCATTGAATTGACATGACAAAAACTTTTTGAAGAAAACTAATAGCCATAGTTGCATCGTCATAAGGTAACTAGAATCTTAGAGCCCATGGTTTATTTAAGAGGAGTACATTCTGTTTTTTTTCTGTGAAAGTGAAACAACTAACTAGAAAACTCACAGCACCTTATTTTATTTTATGTGCACAGAGAATTTACAGTCTGCTTTGGAGCCTTTTTCATTTCAGTGGCCTGGTTTGCCCAACGCCCTATATTTGGAAATTAGCTTTTCAGGAAAATTAAAACATTTTAGCTTCCTTAGCTACAAAAGAAAAATGATCTGTATTTAACTGCCAAAGTGAGCCAAGGGAGCTCTGTAGTCAAAAATTAAATTACTGATTTCCTATATCTGTTTTACTGAAATTTCCTTTTAACAATAGCATTACTTTTATCTGGGAACTATAATATCAGTATATTAAATATATAATTATGGAATAAGAATCATTGATGCTCAGCTAAAGTCTTTGTAAATGTGTCTTCCTCTTTAACAAGGGAACTTCACAAAATAATAGATTGTTTTATCTTTCCTGAACTCCAATAGAACAGGCTGTATATAATAGACCACAACCAGTTGATAAAGTTCGAATCAGAGACAGAAAAGATGCAGTAGAAGCATACCAGCTTGCCCAGCGTCTGCAGTCTATGGTAAACAGCCATTTTTCTAAGTGATTCCTCTACATTGCTTCTTACCAGTTTAGTAAAGTATGCCTACTTCTCTTTATCTGCTTAACAAATGGCCATTTAGTGGAAGAAAATGTTTTCTATTGCACTTCACCTTAGCCATTTTTTTTCTAGCTTCTGTTCAATTTCATACTGGTTTATGAAGCAAAACCAACTATAAAATCCTCAAAATTCATTGACAAACATGCAAAGCCATAATGTTTTGTTAAAGTGGTTTGGGGCTGTTTAGTTTTGATTTAGAAATGTGTCTTTTAAAACTTTACAGTTCAGGGGGCTAGTGATAAGGCTCAGTGGTAGAGACTTGCCTAGGTTAGGAGACTCTGGGCTCAATTCCTAGCACCACTGAAGACAAAAACAAACAAAACTATACAGTTCAGGTCTATGTTTTTCTTTTCATTTCTGTTGTTTTTGTGTCTTTAAAAATTCTCTCCATAAAAATCAGTTTTTTGGAGTAACATTTACCTTTAATTCTTAGAATTAGTGAATTTTGTATTTTAAAATTTAAAAGGTAATCTTGTGCATGCAAGTTAAGTGGGTTATAGGTTAAATGTATGAGAGGAAAAAAAGTATTATCCAGTAGTTATTTTTCTCATTGTTGAGGCTTCAAACAACTTCTACCTAGGTTTACTCTATTAAGAAAGGATGTTTTTTCTTTCTGGAAATAATACGGGTCATACTGCCCTTTCATAGCTGATCCATTTTAAAGGTCTCAGTATTGAGGTTTGTAAAACTGAATATTAGTAATATCAACATTCTGTTTTTCACTACTTGAATTAAATTCATAGTCTTCTTTCTAAAGTTGACATATAAAGGAAGCCATTTCCTTGGTGGTTCTTTCTGGTCTTAAAAATAATTTTGTCCTAGGTTTTTAGCTTCCAAATGGTAAACAGAAGTGAAAATTAAATGCAAGTAAAGGACAGAAGATCGCAAATTTTTTTCTTTTTAAAGAATGTCTCTGCCTCAACACCTGGCCTACTCTTCTCACCTGCTGCCAGTGCTTTTACCCATAGCTCACAATTACTGATGTATTTCTGATTACTAACTGTTGAACATAAATTAATAAAGTTTAGTGAGTCATTGATGATCAGAGATGATAATATTTAAATAAATAAATTAACTAAATTTGATATAGTTATTATTTTGGTTTTGTGTATTAATGTGCTATCATTTCTCTAAGTTAATCTTGTTACCTTTTGCTTTATTTTATTTTCATCATAGCGTACAAGGAGACGAAGGGTTCGAGATCCATGGGGAAACTGGTGTGATGCGAAGGACTTAGAAGGACAAACGTTTGAGGTAATTTTGACCTTTTACATGGCTTATCCATGAAAACTTTTTTCGTCACTATACATCTGTCTATCTTAATGTCATAATATTATAGTTGTTTCATGTGTTTACACATACACATCTTTAGTCCCCTGTTAATTTGTTCATCTAGATGTTTTAGTAAGCCACAAAATGGAAAGCTTTGTTTCTACAGCTAATTAGGAGTCTGACTTATTTTCAGCACTTCAGTTCTCTCTCTGTACATCTTATCTCTAGTTCAAGAATATATGCCAAGTCAAAAAGTTGGTATGCCTATTTAATTTCATTAAATACTTATTGAATGATGTTTTCTAGACATTAGACATTGATATACAAATATTGAAATGTTTTTCTACTAATTCCTAAAAAGTAACTGTGTTTGTGCTGTGTATATACACATGCACGCCCTGTTCTAAATATACAATTTGTTCTAAATAGCCAGTACAGTAGAATGAAAAGAATACATTAATGTGGTTTTAATGGCCTTTTTACCTTGAGCAACTGCTTAACCTCACTGAATCGTGTGTTTTTTAAATTTATGAATCATGAATAATAATACTTCCACAAAAGGATTTTTATAAGAAGTAAATGAGATGAAGTATATAAAGGTCTTAGTATTAAGTACTCACTAAGCCAACATGTGTAATGTACTAGATAAGTGTTGGCTCTCTCTCTTCAATCCCCATTTCCTGCCCCAACTTTAACACCTGAACACTCTTCTAGGCATAATGATAAGTAATACATGGTTTCTTACCATAAGGAACTTATATTTCTGTTAGGAAAGACAAAACCTATGCCAAGTTATATAAGGTTGGTCCATGAATTATAAGGCCCTCTCAAAGACTACGATCAGGGTGGGTTTCCACAGAAGAGGTGGTGTTTGATCCAAAGTATCAACAGAAGAATCATCTTGAAAGGTGGATTAAAACATTCCTGTGTGAGGAAGTGGATAAGGTGCAGACATGGAAAATGCTATGTATATTCTGGAAAAGGTGCATTAGCTTATCTCAACTAAGATGTAAGGTTGGTAGTAAAGATGAAATTAGTGAAATATGAACATTAACTCACTTAACTTCATAGTAACACCATGATATTATTATTACTCTTAATCTTCCCAGTTTTAAAGATGAGTAAACTGAGGCATGAAATCAACTTTTGTGATAATAAAGAGCAGAGCCAAACATTCTGGCTCTAGAATCCATCTGGAGTTTGCCCCCAACCCCCAAGTGCTGGGATTGAACCAGGGCATCATGCTTGTTAAATAAACATTTTACCACTGAGCTACACCCTCAGCCCTTAGAATCTGAATTGTTTTTGTTTTTGTTTTGAGGTTTTTTGTTTGTTTGTTTTTGGTACCATGGATTGAACCCAGGGGCACTTTAACTGCTGAGCAATATTTCCAGCCCTCCTGTTTATTATGTTTTTTTTTTTGTTTGTTTTGTTTTTTGAGACAAGAATCGTGCTAAGTTGCTTAGTGCCTTGTAAGTTGCCAAGGCTGGCTTTGAATTTGCAGTCCTCCTGCCTCAGCCTCCTGAGCTGATTACAGGTGTGTGCCACCACACCCTACAAAATATGTGTTCTTAATCTTAACACTGTCCTGTCCTAGTTGTGAAAGAAAATTCAGCACAGTAGAACTTAGTAACTAGAAAGGGAGACTAAAAGACTCAGGTGATTCCAGATTCTTTAACCTGTGTGATTGAAACCATTGATTCAAATGTGCATATCCAGAGGACTACATTTTCAATTTGATATGACTGTTTTATTTAAAACAATTTTAAAACAATATTCTCCAATAAGAGACCCATTTAAGTCAATTTAGTCTATCTTATTCTCACATGCCCTTAAATTTGATTTTAAAAGACTGTTTTTATTACTTTTCCCTCTGTGTAGTTGATGGACTCTTTGATAACAATTGTTGTTTTGTTTTAGCATCTGTCTGCTGAGGAGTTGGCAAAAAGAAGAGAAGAGGAAAGGGGCAAACCTATTAAACCTTCAAAAGTGTCAAGACCAACAAAAAGGTACAGTGTTATGTTATATAAATTTAATTGTTTTAACTTACCAGACAGAAAATTTATAGACAAATGACCATTGGCTACATTATGCTATTATTCACTAAGATGGATCAGTTAAAAATTTTTTTAATTAAAAATAATTATAAAATTTTGGGATTTTTTTTTTTTTTTTTTTTTTTTGCTATAATCAAATGTTTTAAACTTCAGGTGAGTGAACATGGGATCCAATATATGTTTCAAAAGGACCTTGTTTATGACAGGAGATCATTCAGCTCCAGACATGAACAAGTAAGCTCAGGAAGTGACTAGGTCTTTCAAAATATATATGAATTAGTTTGGTTCAGTAGTACACACTTGTAATCCCAGTGACTCAGGAGGCTGAGGCAGGAAGATCACAAGTTCAAACCCAGCCTCAGCAGCTTAGCAAGGCTATAAGCAATTCTGTGAGACCCTGTCTTAATAAAAAATAAAAAGGTCTGGGGATGTGGTTAAGTGGCCCCGGGTTCAATCTCTAATACCCTTCCCCACCAAAAATGTGTGTGTGTGTGTGTGTGTGTGTGTAATTTGCAAAATATAAGGGTTGCCAAGTAAGTCAAATGCCTTGAATTTTTCTAGAAGACCTCTCACTGTCTACAGATACCTATCCCACTGATTAGACCATAGTTTTGTCACCATTCCCTTTTAAAACAAAATACTCAGGAATGCCACTAGATCATTTTTTTGCAAGTTGTGTGACCTTGGATAGACCTCCTGTTCTTGTTTATGAAATAATAAGTAAAGTAGCTAACACAGTTTACTGTGTTTTAAGCAGTTCACATATTAAATCATTTAATCCTCATAAAAACCTTCTGTAATAGTTGATGTTATCACTCTCATTTTACAGATGAAAACTGAGGGGCAAAGGGCAATTTAGTAACTTGCTGATGCTTAGTGTTGGAGCTGTGATTTAAGCCCAGACAATAAGGCTTAAGAATCCATATTTCTGGTAATATATAATTTACTACATTATATATTGCTTCTGTGAAGTAGAAATTAAAACTAATACTGTTATTGTGAAAATATGTTAGACTATGAGCCAAGCCTCTTCATTCAGTATTCAAACATTTGATTTTCTGAATCTGTGAGACTTATACTTTATATTTTTATTTTCAAATCGGTTCAGGACCTTTTCAAATTCAGATCTATTTTTCACATTTTAGCCTTTGTGCCACTGAATTATCAACATTTCAATAAGTTTGCCTTTTCTTCTGTTAATTGCCCCATAAAATGTTTAACTGGAATAAATACAAATATCAGACATAGTCAGATAACGTCTATTACCAGAATTAACCCATATTTCTTGTTATTCAGAAAAGTAATGCTTAAATTTGGATAAAATAATTTGACTCTTCATGTAGACTTCTGGTTTCTAGCCAGTTATTCCCATCAGACATATCTATGGAAAGATCTCTTTATTATGACTTAAATTTTCCTAAACCCATTAGTTTACCCCTCCACTTAGTAAAGGCTCACAAATCAGCTGTTTAAAAATCTTTTCAAGAGTTTTCCTGGTAATCAGCATTTAATTCTTGTTTCTGATGTCTGCTTTTCCCTGGGCCCCCGGTTCAATAATTGCCAATCCACAGTCCTCTAACCCTCAAGAAGCATTGACAGAGGTTCTACATTCAAGGTTCTTAAGTGTTCTGAGATGTTCTTCCACTGTTGTTTTTATTTTTCTCATCTGTCTTGGCCTTTAGTTCTTTTTTATTTGGTAATTTAAAGTTCTTAATTCAACAAATATTTTTTGAATGCCTACTGTGATTCAGGCACTGTCCTAGGCTTTGGGATACAGTATTAAATAATACACAATGTCCTTTTGGCACCGGTTGTTTCATTCGTACAATGGACACATAGTAGTCTTATTTTTTTCCAGTCTTAACATCATGAACATATTCTTGCTTGTTTTTCTTTCTGTGAGCATAGCCTAAAATAACCTTGTAGCGTAATATTTTTCCCAAACTCAATTTTTATACTGGTCAAAGCATTTTTTGACTGTCTTTCAAGTTTACACATGGCCTTTTTTATTTAGATTTGCTTAGGTTCCCCCTTTTCATCTCTTTATATTATAAAATAAGAGTTTACCAGAGAACTTCTTCTGTACATTAATTTTTAAAATATTCGTTTATTTTAAAAGTATTCATTGATTCTACTCTGTAGTGGGTACTTTGTACTGAGAGAAGTTTTTTTGAGAAACATTCATGAACTTTGGTATCTCATGTCAGGGAACTTCTTCTTACTTTACTGGAACTTCTAAAAATCTGCTTTCAGCATAGGAAACATGGCTAATCATTTATCCTGTTTTCTTTGGGTATTAGGAAATTAAGTTGCTTATGGTTTCTTTCAAAAAGGTTGTATGAATGTACTAAGTAATTTTTCTAATTTTATATTTTTCTCAGAATTTGAGTTTAGATTATTGATGTACATTTTCAAATTTGTAAATAACTTTATAATAATTATCCTAATCTTGTTGAGGTTATATTTAAAATAAGTATTTTTTTTCCCTTTCAGCTCATTTGATCCCTTCCAACTGATACCTTGTAATTTTTTCAGTGAAGAAAAGCAGGTACTATTTATATATCAATGACAAACCATATGTAATGTCACTGTCTGACAAGAAATGCTTTTCCTTATTCTGTATATGCAAGAAATATGTATATGAAAAGATCAGACAAGGTGAGATATATTAAGGGTCAATTGATTGGTACAGATGGAAAATGAGAGGGAATTATTTCCTGCTAGAGTTTTGAAGGGTAAATTTCTTTTTAAAAAAGTCTGATTTGTATTGAACTTTGATTAGTGGTGAGAATTTGAAAGAGGCAAACGAGAAAAGGGTGGACATTTGAGTTGGGGAGAACACAATCTCTATTTTTATGTGCCCCCCCACTCTTTTTTTTGTATTTCAGGAGCCATTTCAGGTGAAAGTGGCTTCAGAAGCACTTTTAATAATGGATTTGGTAAGGATAATCTATTGTGTGGACTTACTCTGATTTCTATTCTTGTTGTATTTTTATTGCAGGCATAAAAGAGAGTATGGAAGACATTTATTTTGGATCTTTATTATCCTCTTTTAAGACAAGGAATCTAAAAATAAGTCTTTTCTTTTGAAGAAAAGCCATACAATTGCATGTTTCCATATTTTAGAGAAAATAAATTAATGTGAGTTTTGCAGACTGTTTGCCATCATTAACCCTATTTTCATTTCCTAATGTCTCATGTCTGCTGCCTTTTTAGATTACTGAAACAAAGCACAACTTGTAATTTGGAGGTTCCTTGTTTGCCCTAAACTACCAATACCTCTAACAGTTGTGTAAGTTTGTGGTGTTTTCTATAGAAGGAACCAGAGTAATTTTTACTTTTGTGTCCTTGTAATGCTTTTCTTGAATAGGGAGAACAAATAATGTCTTCATTTTTAAATGAAAAAGTGCTCTTGAGGTATTAAAGTGTTTGCTTCAAAACTTCCATGCCAGCAGTGAAGAAAGGTGAAATTTGTGCTCAAACTCACATCTAGTTAACTTATGTGACCTTATTTAGAATAGCATAGGAAGTGACTCTCCTATAATAGTGAGTTTAATTCTGATTTTTGTTAGATGGTTTGTGCATTTGAGCTAAATATATCTTGTATTTTTTCTAGCATGCTCACGTCTCAATGGCAGAAGTAATTGGTCTGTTAGGAGGAAGATACTCAGAAGTTGATAAGATAGTTGAAGTAAGTTCTTTCTTTTAAAAAAAATATTTTAATTACTATCTAATCCTGCTGCCATACTAAATATTTTTATGGAATATTTATATTAAAATAGACTTTACTTATTGTATTTGTGAGAACATGCAAATTATTCCCAGAAGTGACTTACATTTCATATACTGAACATCTATTTCTTTTTCTCATCAAGAAAGAGAGAATACTGCCAAGCCTTGGCTTCTCACTACCTTTATCAATAAAGAGCTATAACTCCTAAGATGCCAAAAATATGTATTAATACTTATAGTTGAAAGTTGATATGCATTATTCTGTGGATATCAATTTGAAATTATTGCCATAAATAACAGGAATTGTTGAACACCTTAGCATTTGTATTATATAGTGTAATTTGGAAAACTAGCCATTGGTATGACCTTATTAAAATAGAAAAATGCATGCTAAGTTCTTAGCATACAATCACACTTTGGGAGTATAATTTGTTTGCAAGTGATAGAATTAAGAGGATTTCAGAGTAATCATAAGAGGCTCAATCCTTCATAGGTCTGTGCAGCAGAACCATGTAACAGTCTGAGTACAGGACTACAGTGTGAGATGGATCCTGTATCACAAACACAGGCCTCAGAAACCTTGGCTGTTAGAGGTTATAGTGTTATTGGATGGTATCATTCTCATCCTGCATTTGATCCTAATCCTTCCTTAAGAGATATTGACACACAAGCGAAATACCAGGTATGTATATAGGTATTGTATGTGTGCCTGCTGTACATGATTACACATCCTGCTGTGGTTTTTTTTCTTTAATAAGCATAGTGTTTTGATATTTTTTCATCTGGGATTTTTAATTAACTTGGATTCTTTTCTCTGATTGTAATAATAATATATGTTTGTATAAGCATTTGGAAACTCAGCAATTTTGTTTAGTACAGACAAGCTACAAAAGTAACACTGATATTCTCAGAGCCTTCTAAAAATGATAGGAAAAATTAGGACAGGGAATAGTTAAAATAATTGGAAACATTCATGTAATTTACCCATTTGAAGAAAACAAATTTTTTTTTTCCTGCAATTTTATGTTTGATATATGAGTGTTTTAGCTATGGGCAGCTATTATAGATTATAGTTGAAAAATAGCCATTATAATTAGTAAACATATTCATAGCAAATGCAGATTTTTGCAGGCTTTGTTATATTTTTTAAGGGTCATTTTATATTTGGTTTGACACATTTTAATTAAATAATTAAAAATTTAACAGTGTGAAATGAATACATGCAGTATTTCATTTTGTTGATGTTTGGATATGAAGTTCATAATATTCCTTTTTGTTCCCTTTACCCCCATTAGATGTTAGTGTGGTTAAATACTGACCTTTGAATTTATGTAGTTGAAACTAATTTTACTTTTTTTATAGAGTTACTTTTCCAGAGGAGGTGCAAAGTTCATTGGGATGATTGTTAGTCCCTATAATCGAAACAATCCTTTACCATATTCCCAGATTACCTGCCTGGTTATAAGTGAGGAAATTAGCCCAGATGGCTCGTATCGTAAGTTTTCAACAATAACAACTAATTACTATTTCTTATCTTATAAATCAAAGAATTTACAGCTATGCAAAACTATTTAATGGAAAAGTTTATCCATCAACTAGAGAATCACTATTTTTGTGCTATTTAGTGCTACCACCTTCTTCTTTTACATAATAGCCCCTGTGTTACCATGACAACTGGGCAAAAGGATGAAAATGTGGAGAAAAGTTATAGGCAAGCAGTGTATGTGCTAGGAGAACTGCTGTGTATGCTGGAGAAACTGCAGTAAATATGCATAGTCCCTGATCTCATGAAAGTGTGCTTATAAATGCAGACTGGCTTTCTCTGCAGTGGAAATGGAAAAGGGGAAAAACAAACAAACCAAAAAAAACCCTGGCTCTCTATCATCTCCTAGTGATATTGGGTTTACCAATGACTAACTCTTTTAATCCCCATTCTGTCTCATGAAATAATTTGGTTGGCTTATCCCATCAGACATTGTGTTTTCTCTGGAATTTATGTTTATTGTGATCTAATATCACCTAATATGTTTATTGTGATCTAATCAACTCTAGCTGGATAGGGAATATGTATACCAAATTAAAAAAGGAAGGGGGATGTAGATGGAAATGAAATGGTTGGAGGAAACAGTTGGCTCTACTAGGATGTAGATGGAAATGAAATGGTTGGAGGAAACAGTTGGCTCTACTAGGATGTTTATTCTCTTTTTGTTCTTACTACCACTGCAGAAGTTCAGATTTCCTCTGAATTAAATCATGAGTTCATTATGGATATGTACTCATTTTTCTATCCCGTTACTAGTATAAGACTTGGCGTTTAAACTAAATGAATGTTGGTTTAATTTCTTTTCATTTCTAATCATCTCACTCGGATGTCCTGTATTTATTAGACTTCCCAGCTCTACGGCCATGTCATTTACCATTAGATACTCTCTGTTTTGCAAGTCTTGTTAAAATTGCATTTTCTTTAAAGAGCAGGAATTATGTCTTAATTATCTTTGCATCCCCAGGAGCACCTAATCAGTTGTCTTGCATCTAGGAGGTGGTCAACACTGTTGGTTTTATTGAATGGATAACATTGGCATTAGATTTAGTCTAAAATGCCTGTTTGAGCATAGCACAGGGTATATATCATTCTTTGGCTAAGCATAGTTTTACAAAGAGTTATAAAAGAAAGAAACACCATCAACTTGTTCTCAATTTAAATTACTTCGTATCTCATTATTGGCCAGATCTTGGTCAAGAGTCTTTATTCTGATGCCATCTAATACAATAAATATAGGATACATATGACTTAAATTCAGTAGAGTTAAATGAAGTTTAAAATTCACTTCATGCAATTCTGCTTGTAACCAAAATGAAGTAGTTCAGACCTGTCTGAAACAACCAAAACAGTAGACAAATATATCAAACAATGGTATTTAGGACACAACTTGAGGCACCAAAGAAAGATGATTCCTAGAGACAGGTAACAAAGTAATTGAGCTCTAAATTACTGTTATTTACTGACATAAAAGAGTTTCCAGGGGCTGGGACTTTAGCTCAGTGGTAGAGGGCTTGCCTAGCCCATGTGGGGCACTGGATTCCATCCTTAGCACCACATAAAAATAAGCAAATAAAATAAAGGCATTCTGTCCACCTAAGTTTCCAGGTATGGCACGGGAGGAGAAAGCCACCAGAGTTGAGGTGATGGAAGTAAGGAGGACAAACAGAAAGCCAGATAATAGAGTGAATTTTGAAGATTTGTAGAAGGAACCCTCAGATATTCAGCAAAGTATAGACCAGTGTGTTTGAAGGAACTAGCTCAGGCCCGGGAGGGATTACTTGAAAGGATAAGCTTTCATTGGACAGCACACAGATTCAGCACTCTACATTATGGAAAGTTCTGTTGAGTAGAGCTGCCTGGTTAATGACTTGTCAATTGTTATAACTGCATGCAAGATTCTAATCTTAGGTCCTTTGCTTTGCTTCTCTTGGAAATCCTTTTGTATAAGAATTAGGGTTTTACAGAAGTCACAAGATACTTTGTGCTACAGTGCTTTTAACTCTGTTCCTGTCTTTAAAATGTCTAATGGTTAAGTGTTTTCTATACTTGTATCAGTCAGGAAATATAGTCAGTGATTAGTTTTTTTTCTAATATTTCAGTGTATAAAAATATTCTATACAAAAGGAAATTTTTACTTTAGTGCCTTTAACTTAGAAAAAATTTCTAAATGATGCCAAGCATATCTTTCTGTAGTTTTTGTATGTTTATGTTTTTCCATCAGCTCTGATTGAAAATGCATTCTTTACCTCTCTTTATTCCCATTTTCAGTTTTCATTAGGAATAGAAGTCATTCAACTATATTCAGATCCCACCTCTTTACATTTACTAGTTATTTTACCTTAGGCCCTCTCATTCGCTTTTGTTAATTCTGTAAAGTGAGAAAAAAATATTATCTTGCTTACAGGGTAAGAAATTCTGGTAATGTATGTGAAGTATTTATTAAATAATAGGGAGTGGGGGAGAATTGAGAAGTGAAAAAAAAAATTAGTCATCAGTAGACTTGCTATCCCTTTCTTTCTTTCCAAACACTTGGGGCTGGGGTGGCCTTTTTTAGAGCATGTTTTGTTTGATTATGAAGAATACCATGTCCGCACTCCCACCCTCCACCCCGTTTTCTTGCTTTCTGACTTGCTGGATTTTTATTAACTTGAAAAGCCTTGTTATAGCAAAAAAAAACCTTGATTGAGAGGCAATGGAGTGCAAAAGTTAAAAAACATACATTATAAGGCTGGGGTTGTGGCTCAAGTGGTAAGAGTGCTCACTTAGCACGCATGAGACAGTAGGTTCAATGCTCAGCACCACATAAAAATAAAATAAAAGATATTGTGTCCACCTAAAACTAAAAAATAAATATTTTTATTATCAAGCCTGACGGCCTGGGGGTTCAAGTCCTTTTTATACACAACCTTTTCCTGGCTCTGTGTCCTCATTGAAATATGGGAAATGGGGACAATAATAGTAACTACTTCATTTAAATGACTTCACATCTTAAAGCACCTGATGCCTGGCACATAGTACACCTTTGGTAATGAATCACTTGAGCTGTTCTTTTAATATACTGTAGATTTACATGGCAGTGTTGAAGGCTATGTGACAGATTGCTAAGATGGCTCACTGTGTGGTGATGTCTACCCTTTGGGCTCTTTTCCTCCAGTTTGGTATGGCAGCTATGACAAGTACAGTTGGTGCCTCTCTAAGGTTGATCCCATTCCATGTCTAGTCTTAGACTAGCACCTATAGGGAGGTGATGTGAAATCTAAGCTCCAACTTTGCTAACTTGAACATTGTATTTAACATACCTTAACTTGAATTTTCTCCTCTGAAAAATAGGAATAATGCTGCTTGATATTACTTGTCTTAAAAAAAAAAAACTTATCACTAGGATGGCCATATGTCTTGTCTTGACTACTACTATCCCAGTTTAAGCCTGTAGTTTAGGCATAGTTATTAATTTTGTCTCCTTTCATTATAAAAGTCTTTTGGTTTGGATAACATGTGCTCACCCCACCTCTCATAGTGCCTGTGTAGAATTGTCACGAAAGTGTCACTTTTACTCTTCTTCATTATTATTAATAGCTTGGCATTAATATGCTTGGTGGACCAAGTATAGTCAGGCAATAAATATTTAATGACTGCCCTCTATGTTTAAAGTGCTGTCCAGCTGGTCTGCCTGCTGTGGTTGTTAAAACACTGAAGGGAATTTTAAGTAATTAAAAGAAGACTGGAGATTAAGAAATAGTTGAAAATACGCTTCTTTATGGTTTTCTAGGTTTACCTTACAAATTTGAAGTACAACAGATGTTAGAAGAACCTCGGTGGGGATTAGTATTTGAAAAGACAAGATGGATAATAGAAAAATACAGGCTCTCCCCTAGGTATGTGTTGTGGTTTGAGATGGTTGCACATCTGCAGTGTTTCTCATTAAATTATGTTTTAGAGAAAACCCAAGTTAAATATAAAACTGTGATGTATGGCATCAGTGATAGTTTATTACACAACTGATTATCTTATAGTATTTGTTTCATCAGTTTGTTTTCATATTTCTTCCTACAGCAGTGTCCCCATGGATAAAATCTTTCGACGGGATTCTGACCTGACTTGTTTGCAGAAAGTAAGCTGCCTTCATTTTAATTGATTCTGTTGTTCACAGATTCCATAGCTATTCATCTAGATGTGTTTTCCCTTGATGCCTAATGCTTTGTGGATACATTTTCTATATAGTTTCTTTATTGCTTTTTCCTTTCTAAAGTTAATTTCTAGAAGATAATTAGTAATGTGTTTTTGTTGCCCAAACTTGCACAGAGAAATAATATTATTTTAGAATAAATTTGTCAAGTGTTGACTGATAAATTTCTTAGCAGATTATTATTGTGCACAATGGAGAACATTTTTCTCATTTTATTAAATTCAAAAGCACCATGTTTTCCCTCTAGCCTTAACAATTGATCATTTTTAAGAATGATAGTGTAAATCTAACAATTAAATTTAAATGGTCTTTTTATTTAAATTTCTAGTAGGAAATAAGAACTTTGAATTATTTTATCTCACTTCTCATTTTGCTTCTATAATGAGTAGATTGGCAACATTTGTCTTGGGATTTTTTTGGTAGCAATTTGGGAATAGAAAATTTTTAAACATTAATTTTCAGTATCTTTTACTTCTTAATTTTATAACCACATTTTTCCATATGCTATTGAAAGACTAATATACACATTTCTCAGAAAGTAGATTCTAACATTCTAATTTTTGAACAGTAGAGACTTATGTTTTTATCTACATGTTTTGTTTTTTTTTACTTGGATTTGTTTTGTTTCTTTGTGGTGCTGGAGGTTGACCCCAGAACCTTGCACATTAACCCATTAAGTTTCAAGTTTTCAATATTGCAAATAGTTCAATGAAATTGGTATATAAGCATTAAGATAAATTGAAATTCATAATCTAGAGCTTATATTTCCTCTTTGTTTATATGTATGAAAATATATTTTTTCAAACACTACTCATTCACCTATTTTATCAAAAGAATAGAACCTAAAAACATAATAATTTAAAAGTTATCTTAGTTTATTTGTTGCTCAACTTAAGTTTTTTTAGGTGTTCTACATCTGAGACAAAAATGAATTAATAGGCATTTTACTACATCACTAGCTACATAGCTTTTCTTTTAAAAATCCTAATATTGTTTTACTTTGTGAGTGCAGCAACCAAAAACATGGAGCAAAAGTCACAAATTTGTCCAAAGTAGAGACCATCACATACACAATCATTGATTTGTCTTCTTACATAAAGTTGTAAAGGAACCAAGCTAAGCATTCCTCACTGGTTTCCAATACTTCCGCAGGCAGTTGAAAATAAGTCAGCCTTTAGCCATTCTTAGGAGAGTTCCTCATTTGATCATTAAGAAATGTGAGGTTTGGAAAGAGACAAAATGGTGATGTTTAAGTAGTTCCTCTTCTTATACTTTTTATGTATTTATGTATAAATTTTTTCTTTTTAACTAGCTTTTGGAGTGTCTGAGAAAAACTCTGAGCAAAGTAACTAATTGCTTCATTGCTGAGGAATTCTTGACGCAAATAGAAAATTTGTTCCTTTCCAATTACAAAAGCAAGAAAGAAAATGAAGTGGCTGAAGATACTTCGAAGCAATTATTAATGTAATTATTAAAGTAAGACATTTTAATCTATAGAATAGATCCCACTTTTAAAGTTATAACCTTGAAATGATTGTAATTTAACTGTGGCATGACTTTGCGAATAATTTTTCTCTAGTGAACAAAAATCTACGCTTTTCCACATAAATTTATGGAAAGGAGGAGATATGGACTTGTTTTCATATAGTGGTTATCAGAGTGTTGTGTAAACCAGGGCCCATCACACTGTTCCTGTCCTTTATCACGCAGTGCAGTAGACTATGAAAACTTATGCAGGTGGTCTGCTTTATTGTTACATTCAGATTGATAAGTGGATTATCCTTAATTTTTGCTTTTTCCCTGAACTAGTCACTATTTTTCATTTTGGCATCTCACATCTCATTAGAAGCACTTCTATTATTTGCATATGTTCTGGTGAGATTTGTGTATTTGTTATTCAGGATTGCAAATGAGATATGGATGGGTGGTCACTGAGATAATTAACATAGTGGAGAACTACTAATTAATAAATAACAACATGCTGTAGGGGGCCATGAGAGGCATGAGGAGAATATTTTAAAAACCAACAGAAGAAACCAGAGGAAGAGAATTAAATTACCAGGGTTTGGTTTTGGTGAGTTTTTTTTTGTTCCCCCTTCTTTTGGTGCTAGGGATCAAAGCCAGGGCTTCATATATGTTAGGCCAGTGCCCTGCCACTGTGGTGTATACTCAGTCCTGAATTGCCTGTTTGCTTCCATTATGTTTTTAAAAAGCCAACAATACTTTAGAATATGCTATTTTCTCAGCTGTCTGAAATGTTTATGAATTTCACATGCATAAATAATTAGCTCCAATTATATGTTCACTTTCCATTAGTCTGTGATAAAACATCATTTAACTGGATCTGGTAATTGTAACCCTCAAACAAGATTTTTTTTTTTCTCCACTGTGTACTATCAGAAGAAAGGCAAATTGCAGTAAAGTCTAAATAAATTAGAGGTTTAACTTTTAGAAGCAGAACAAGCAAAAAAGCCTTCATGTATTTTTACATATTCATACCCAGTTTCATGTACTTTCTGAATGGAGGCCAGCAAACTTTTCTCTTTTTTATGAGTATATAAGCAAAGCTTTAATTGGGCAAAGAAAAGAGGGAGAAGGTCTTTACCTCAAGGTGAAAGGGATAGCCCTGACTCAGAGAACTGTCAAAATCCAGCAAACTTTTATAATGTAAAGGTCCAGTTAGTATATAGTTTCAGCCTTTTGGCCATGTGTGGTCTCTGTCAGAAATTCTTCAATTTTTTAAATAACATTTTAAAAATGAAAAAATCATTCTTAGGTCATTCCTTTCACAAAATATAGGCTGCTGATCTAAAGAACTGCAAACAGTCTAATTTGGTATTAGATTCCTGAGTCTAAGACACCATTTCATAATAAAAACAACAAAACTCAGAATTTTGATCCACACTTAGTAGATTATCAAATGAAAACATGCATTATGCTGCCTCATTCATTAAAATTTAACAAAATTAATTTTAGTTAATTTCTATTAAGCAGAGAATTGATTTATACCTATTCTCCAGGTATAGTAATAACAGTTATTATATCTAGACTGGATGTGATTCCATGTTTTTGCTTTATTTGGTTATAATCAGTAGCCAAGGAAGAATAAGGCAGTATTGAAAGAAGCAGCTTTCCAGTTTTAGATTATCTGAGTCTCAACCTTGTGATTTGGGGGAGGTATAGTTTATCTTCCCTGACCTAACTTATTTTCTGTAGCCAGGGTCCACTTTAACTTCCTAGTATCTTTTTGGATCTAAAATTCTATGATTTATTTGTTGGTCTACTTCTTTGCAATTTTATGTTTTGAAATTCTTCAGTTTTCAGATTAACATTTTGAAAAGAAAACTGGTAGTTTTTCCATTTCTCTGTGTGGATTAAAAAAAAACAACCTTGAGGGTTACAAATATAAGAGTCCTAGACTAAAAATCAAGAAATCTGATTCTTGTAAAAGCTTTTCTGTGGGACTTAAATCACATAATCTTTCTGAACCCCAGGCTCCTTGGTTGTAAATTAAGTGTATGAATTTTAAATGACTGTGGTGATCCCTTCAAGCACAAGAAGTATATGATTCTGTGAAAGGCAATAATTGATTCGTTTGTGCTCGTCTTTTGATCTGTTTCCTCATTGCACATGGAGGAACTGACACTAGGAAGTGGTAATTTTTAGCTCCCCGGATTGATATATATCCCTATAATCCTGATGAATTTGGATGATAGAAAATGTTAAAAGTACTGTTCTCAACTCTGGGCTTCTAAATATCAATGCTTAACCATATTTACTAACCAGTCCAGTACTATAAGGAACTCAAGGATGGTAATTGTCATAGTGTAGGGCCTTGAGAGAACAATTTAAAAAATAACTTTAAAACAATATTTATTGTATTAGTATTTACATTAAGTATTTTTATCTTATAAAATATTTTTTGAATACAGAAAATTTACTGTTTTCCTCTTCTCTTTTCCTAGTTATTCTACTTGCTTCCTTTATTTTCTTCTCATATTCTAAACATACCACCAACTTAGACAGTTGCAGCCAGGGCTTTGGAGAAGCAAAGAGGAAGTCTAGAATTGAGAGAACTTGTAATATAGGAAATTCAGGAGGCAGACTCCAAAAGAAAAACCCACCTCTAATAATGTTTCCAGAAGTAGAAAAAGAACTCAGAAATATCCAGGTCTCTTCATCCTGAGTCTGTTATTTAATATTATTGCACATGATTATAAGATAATGAGCTTAACTTTGTTTCTTGTTCTGGCTTGGCTGACGAAGATTGATATAAGTACTTCTTCAATATTAAACAGTTTTCTTTAAAATTCAAATTCCAAAGAAATATTCAAAAGAAGAAAAATCAGTGAAACAAGACCAGTAATATCAGACTCTCTTTCTGTTCTTTCTCCATTATTTTAACCTTGAATCATTTTCTTTGAGAGAACAATCTTTTTAATTACAGATTGTAATCCTTTTAAATGATCTTTAGTTTCTACAGTTGGTTAGAGGTATCTGATGAATTTTCTCTGCTCCAGGTACTTTGCCTTCTTGGGGGGTGGGGATGTACCAGAGATTGAACTCAGGGGCACTCAACCACTGAGCCACATCCCAAGCCCAATTTTATATTTTATTTAGAGACAGGGTCTCACTGAGTTGCTTAGTGCCTCAGCCTCCCCAGTACTTTGCTTTCTTACACCCGTTCTTCTGTACAAATTTTAAAACTGTATTTTAAAATTATGTTTGTATAAAATGAATTTGTTTAGATTTAAACATTTTTGTGGGCCTTTCAGAATATTGTGAACCCGAGGCACTGATAATTGGATAGGTTGGCCCTGTCTGTGTTCTGAAGGGTATCATTGGGTAGAGTAGTCATTGCCACCCCACTCAAGAGCATTGCAGTTCCCACTTTTATGGATTGTTAGACTTAAATTTCATATGAATGAAGTTGGGTTAGGACGAATCCCAGCCTAACCAAAACTCAGCAGTACTGCTTAGGAACACTCATCTTCAAAAAAAGAAGGCAAATAGTTAATTTTAGTCATTAGATAGGTGGTTTTAATTTGGTCCTTAATCTAGTTTTAAACCTGTGCCACACCTCATAGAAGAACAGCCTACTGCCTTTCTTTTCTCCCTACTTCCCCTAAGTCCTTTCCTTTATCCTTGCTGCTTTTACTAATTAGCTGTTTTACATACAAGATCTTTTATCATTTATTGAAATCTGTGCCTATAGAATAAAGATAAATAGACCTATTCATATTTCCCTGAAACTGTTTAGTGTGCTGCCTCAGCCTACTCTCCAGAATGTTCTTCCTTCCCCAACCACAGGAGTGGTCTGTGTAATATGCTCTTTAAGCACCATCAGAACCCCTGCTGCTCTTTGGGCAGCAGAGGAGATTATGGCCTCACCATACCAACCTGAGTCAGCCTCCTGCTCTTACTTTAACTTCTTCCCATTTACTTTGCTGGGTCCTAACAAGGGAGCTGGAGGATAAGCTACTACAGTCATAAGGCCTAGAATTGGTGCTCTTTTTGGCCAAAGAAGAGCCATGTTCATCTGGCCACTTGATTTGTAGCTACCTATCTACAAGTCACCAACAGGTACCCAGCTGATGGATTTCTCAGTGGGAATTGAGTCAGTGTACCCACATTTTGTTTTTCACCAGCATTCTCCTCTTCCATGTGACTAATCTAGTGTTACATAGTATGGCAGTAAGAAAAACTTCTTTTAGTGAAGCACAAAAACAGCACACAATATTTTGATAATCATGTGCTCCATCAATATTAACAAAATTGAACACAGAAATTTGATCCACATCTCCAGTTCACCAGTAATTTGTTTTCTCAAAAATTTTTCAGAAAGTCACTGTGAGAAAATAAGGTAACAATTTTTTGGTTATTATTTCCTGACCTTTTCTTAAATATTTTTATGAGTGCTATTCCCCAAACTCTGTTTTCTTTTTGTTTATCCTATTATTGTACTTTTTGGTATTTCTGAATCTATCCTTCCGGAACAGGGGAGGTAATAAATATATTCCCACAAAATCAGGAGAAAAGGAAAATTCCCAGAGAAGCTGTGGTTATGATTAGAGTTCTATATGGAACTAAATTTGAATAGGTAAAATTGGTTCATAAAACCTGAGTTGTTTCTATTTTCCTCTGTTAATGTTTATGAATATACTCCTAAGAACTTTTAACTTCAGGAGAAAATGCCTGATTTGCTGTCATTGAGATTTCCTAGGATAGTCTCTTAGGAATTATGAAGTCTATTCAAATGCTTTCAGTTTGTATACCTATTTTATAGGTTACCACAAAGCACTTGTTTCAGTCTATGAATTATACAGTTGTATTTGGATTCTAGCATGTTTTAAGTCAATCATATGCCTTTAAATTTATGGATTTGACATGTGTCATTGCGTGTAAGTTTAATAGACGTATTGCATGACTTTTGACAAATCTCTTGCTATTGTTTTTCCCAAATGTTACCAGTATTATTGGATTCTTTTTATTAGTTTGAATTTTGGAATGTTCTGTAACAAAATTAATGATTTAAACTATTTCATAAATTTAAATATGATGCCATATTGTACATATCTATATTAAAGATTATTGTAAATATTAGTGTTTGTAGAATTACAAAAGGCTTTCTCAAAAATGATTAAACTGTTCCTTCCATACTCATTTGTGACATACTATAAAATATCTGATTTTAAGTTTTGGAATTTTATCTTCTGGTAAAATTATTAAAGGAAAATACTGAGTATTCAGTGTAAATAAAATTTTGAAAACAATTAGTCATTTGGTCTCTAAATTATTAGCAATATTATGCATATGGAATTCCAAAAAGAAAAACATTAATTCAGTAACCACTTGTTGAACATCTGTTATGTTGAACATAGTAGGGGACACAAAGATGAGTAAATCTTGATTTCTTCCCTAAAGAAGCCTATTACCTAAGAAGGGAGAGAACACATAAAAGAACACCAATAGCTAAATGCTCAGATACAAGCTGGAATTGATTATAAATGCCTGTGAGAAACTTTAAGGATAAAGGGTGGTTAGACAAGAGAGTGCTCTGTAATTTAAGCAATGAGATCAGTCTCTTGGAAGAGGTCCCTGGCAGGATTTGGTTAAATGACGTTCGAGGGACAATGTTACAGAGAGACTTGACCTTATCTTAGTGTAGGTGTGCATGTATTAGAACAATGAGAATATTTTGATCAAAGTAGGATATATGAAAGCAGCACACAGTCAACCAACTAAATTAAGCTATAGAAAGTATAAAATACAGATCTCACCTTAAAATCAATATTAACTCTGATTTTTAACTTTTCAGTCTTTATTTCTGGCATAAAGAAATGTATAAAAAAACAAGATCCCATCTTTAATGTCAGTATTTCTCTCCTCAGGAACATCTTTCCATATCCACACAGATTATTCATTCTTTGCAGTAGTTACATAGCATTCTACAGTACAAATTTGTCATAATTGACTTGATCAGTTTACAAAAGAACTTAAGGTTGTTCCATTTTTCTATGGAAAAAAAAATGGTTTTGCCCTCTAACAGTACTTTCAAAATGGATTCCTAGAAGCTTAGTTGCTAGATAAGAGCTTTGTACCCTTTGTTAGTGTCAGAGAAAAATTTAATTCCTATAAGCTGATTTTTTCTCATAGTAGTATAGACATTTCATCTTACTTACAGAACCAATTTAAACTCAGGTACCTAACTAAAAATAATAAGTTAGTTTGTAAAGTACAATGAAATCCTGAGAGTTTTAACTCCATGAGGCATTTATTTCATTAGAAGTTCATTCCTCTGTAGAGTTATTATGGATTCTTGCTAATTAAGCACTTGTAATTTTCTGATTGTGGACAGCATTTTATTCAGCCTGTGGCTTTAGAGGCCAGCATTGGCCTGAGTCAGCGCCACCTTGTGGACAAAAGGCAAATGTACTCCCTAGACCTTAACTCATGACCTATTACCCATTAAAAGTATAGTCTGTGTTCTTCCGCCTACCTCACTGTCCCAGAGTTTTGTCAACCACAGAAACTAGGGCATCAGAAAAGCTAGGACGCCTTTGCAGTAACGCCTACAAAATAAGCTACATGGGAGAATGAGACTGCTAAGGATCACTACAAAAGACAAACTAACTCCTGGTTCCTTAACCTGTCAGTCATTAAAAACATGAACTACCCCCACCCACGTGCCTTCAGTATCTACAAAAGCCCAACCTTACCATAAGGCCAAGACGTTTGTGCAAGCTGCAACACCAACAGAAGAAACAGCAGTTCCTGGAATAAAATGACTGCCCATTCCTCTTGGTCAGGATGTTTGACCAGGGAAAAAATTCTAATTCTAGCTCACTTAGGCAACCCCCTACACATGAATAAAACTTGTCCCCTTTCTCTGTTTTTTGAGCAACCTGATCTCTATCAGTGCTGTCTGTCTCTCCTTGAGGCAAAGCTGCTAATTAAAACTTTGTGTGTTCGTGCTTTGGGGTTTCATTTCTATAACTGGGTCAGATGTTCCCATCTCCCAGTATCAGTCCCGCAGTCCTGTTTGTACTATAATGTTTTTTCTGACTCTTGTTTATATTTGTCTACTTCACTGATTCTCAAGAAAATCTTTCCATAGAATGTTATTTATGTTAATTTAGTGTCTTCCATTTTCAGAAAGATGTAACTAAATAAAATGCTCATTTTTGTCCTCCATATTTTCATATTTTTCCTATTGTAAAAACAAGACATCAGTTATCTACTGTCTGTTACTGGGTGTAACCAATTATTCTCCCATACACCCGCCCCCCCCCCCCCATTAACAATATCACCCCCAGATGCAGAAGAATGGAAAGTGTCAGAAAGCAAGTTAACTCCTTAGCTCTTGTTACCTGGATTGGTGATTGTTGAAATTTCTTCTGTTCTAACACACATGGTATAATCAGCAAGAGTTGTGCCTTCTATACTCACTGGTAACTAGGTAGAAAGAGAGTACACATCAGACTTCCTTTGTGTAACTGTTGTGGTTTGGATCTAAAAATGTCTCCCCAAAACCTTGTGTTTTTAAATTATGATTCCCCGGTGCAGAAAGAAGGTGGGGCTTGTAGGCAATGACAAGAACTGTAACCTCATCAGTGGATGAATAAATTATTGGGTGGTTCAGATGGGGCGTGATAAAGGAAGTATCTTTGGAGGTTGCCCATGGGGATGATATCTTGCCTTTGGCCCCTTCCTCTCTGCTTCCCATCTGCCATGAACTGAGCAGTTTCCCTTTACCCCATACTTTGGCCATAATGTTCTGCCTCACCTGAGGCCCAGAGCAATGGAGTCAATAGACCAGGGACTGAACCTCTGAAACCATGAGTCCAAAACATATAATAAATTTTTCCTTCTCTAAGTTCTTATCATGCATTTTGGTCACAATAATGCAAAGCTAATAACAAAAAAAAAAAATAAATCGTTTCAATAGAATAAAGCTATTTTCCTAATCATAGAATAAAGACCAGACTAATCTTTTTCTATTTTGATTTTTTTCCCAGTTCTCCCTCACTTTTCTCATTCTCAGAATTTGTTTTAATGCAATCAGTTGGAGAGATGAGTTTGCTTTAATGCAGTGCCTCAAATTGGTTTCCAGCATCATGAAGTTGGACAGTGTATCAGGACATTTTAAACTAGCTGCTATAACAAACCACCCCCAATGTTTGGGGCCATTACTCACACAAAATCCAGTGCAGGTGCTCCTTATTGGGTGGCTCTCATGGGTGGCTCATCTCTGATAGGTAATTCAAGCCCTCTTGTGACCCCAAGTAACACAAGTGTTCCATTAGAGGAAAGAAGAAGAACAGAGAATCACACACCTGATTCTTTACTTCAGCTTAGAAATACACACTTTTTGCTTACATTCCTTTGGCCCAAACTACTAAAACACTTCCACCCAGATGCAAAGGGAACAGCTAAATGCAGCCCTGATTGGACAGCTGTTTTTCCACAAAGTTCTACACAATGGGAGAGTAACATGAATCTTTTTTAGTGACTAGCCATCTCTACTCCAGATGGCCTTTGTTGATTTTATAAAATGTTAAAAACACTTCTCTAAATGGCATTAAATTACTATAATTGGGACTGCAAGTTCAAAAAGGAAAACTGAGATCAACTTTCTTTGAAGTCTGATCCTTATATTAAAGCAGAATTAACATTCCTCTCAAATCAAAGAAATACTAAAGCTAGGAAAGACCTTGGAGATGTTTGGGTTTAGAGTTCTATATTTTAATGTGAGAAGGTTGAGGTCCATGGAAATGAAGCCACTTGGCCAAAGTCATACAGTCAACTTGGTTGCAGGGTTACCTCTGGAAAGACCCTAGTCCTTCTGTTTAACACAAGTGCTATTGCATGGTCTTTTGGGTGATTTCTTACTCTTAAGATTATTTTCAATTTAATGGCATAAAGAACTACCCTAAAGATTTTATGTGCAATTCAAGTGTTCAGAATAATTTATGTTTTAATTTAAAATGTAATTTTCTCTTTTAGAACTGCAGTATTTTTCTTATAAATGCCAAGAACATGTCTTTTTATGGAAAAGTTGACTAAGGAATGACTCTTAGGAGGGAGGTAATTAATGAGACTTTACTATCTTTCTCTAAGATTAGCTTTATTAGCTTTACCTAAGATTAAAGAGCCCCCAAATCCCCCTGTTTGTCTATCTGTATGTCCACAAAGCCACACTTGTTCAATCATTTTAATGAAAATGTCAATGTCTACATTTAGCCACTAGAAGGCGCCCCATCACAGTGTTAGCATGGTAGTCTCATGCCCTTTATGTTGGTTGGTCTGAGGCAGAAAGGATTTCACATGTGGTTGAATTTCTCTAATTCCTTGTTGTCCTGTGATCTAGGACTGCATTTCCTTGTTCCCTAGTCTCTTTAGTTATCCAGCTTCACTTTAGAAGTTTATTTATAATAATAGCCACACATTTATACATTGATACTGTGCTAAGAGCTTTATGTACAGTATCGTATGTAATTCCCACAGCAACCTTGCAAGAATAGTTTTCTTATCACCATTTTACACTTATCCTTAGAGGACTTAAGTAACTGATCCAGATCATGCAGCCAGAAGACAGAGGCAGAATCCAAACTGAGAGCCACATGATTCTAAAACCAGTTGACAAAACTCATATTACTGATTTTAGAGCTGGAAGGCACCCAAGGAATGATTTAGTTCCTCGGTTTTTTTGTTTGTTTGTTTGTTTTTTGTTTGTTGTTGTTGTTTGTGTTTTTTGTTTTGTTTTTTTGATGGAAGAAATGATACCCAGAGATGAGAAGTAACTCATCCAAACCACAGACCCAGTCAAGTCCAGGTTGTAAAGTTGGGGTCTCCACATTCCCTATTCAGGGCTCCTGGGTTCCACCTCATAGCAATCCCTGCCTTCCCCGAACAACCAAAGAAATCCTGTGATTATAAATCCTGTGCCATGTTTTACCCCAATGTAAGCTGAAACTATGGGATGATTTGTCTCTTATGTTGACAATAGAAGAAATTCATCGGTGGATGAAAATTTTGCTCCAAATGGTTTGTTATCTTGTCTATTATGACCAAGCCTAGGGGAAGTGGATTCAGACAAGGAGAACATCTTCCATTTTCAAAAATAATTCATCTCCTGACCTCCATGTCATCTACACTGCAGCCAAGGTGGATTTTTTTTTTTTTTTAATGAAGCACAGATCTGTGTCAGCTTCTCTGCTTAAAATGTGGCTTGCTGAGTTTTCTGTATCACATGCAACATGGAAGTATAGAAGACCCTTACATGTGCCCTTTCCTCCCTCTAGTCTCAGCTCTTGCCACGCCCCCTCTGCCTTCCAAAGCACACATACCTTGGGCTCTTAGCTCCAGTCATTTCTGAGCCATTTGCCAACCCAAATGTGCAGTTCCCGCAGGCTTTCCAGCTCCTCTCCCCAGACTCAAAACATCTCCCTGGTCACACCATTTTTATCTTTCTATGCAATTTCCAAAATTCAACTCAAATGTCATTTCCACAAAAAGCCTTCCTGTTCTCTTACTCTTATTCCCCGTGAGGCGTCTTTGGGCTGGGCTCCTCTAATACCCAGTGCTTACCTCTCTAGTGGCCTAAGTCATATTTTGGTTTTTAATTTGTCTCTTTACTTTTCTGCTGCCTCACTCAACTGAACCAAACCTTTTTAAACTTTGTAACTCCAGATCCTAAAATAACATCTACCATAAATTTAGAAGGCACTTGATAGCAGTTTGATGAATAAATAAATAATTGGGAGAAATAAAAGAAGAATGGAAGGCAGATCCTTCCTTTTGATGGGGAATGGGTTCTGTAACATTCAGATATCAGATTTTCTTGTTTTCTCTCTTAGCTGCAGTTTCTCTTTCTGTGATCCAAAAATATTAAGTAGAAATTTCCACAATTAATTCCTGTTTAAATAACTTTTATTATAGTAAATCATTATAACAGTTTTGTTTTATTATTTTTTATTTGTTATTAATTACTATTAATCTCTGTGCCTTTTTTATAAACTTTATCATAGGTATGTATATATAAATAAAAACAGCATATATAGGGTTCAGTACTATACTTATTTTCAGGAATTCAGCAGGATCTTGGAACATGGTTGAGAAGGTACTACTATATAAGGAGAAGATAAGAATTGAGGCAGACCATTTGTTCTGAAAAATGAGGCCCAGAGTCTGGGTGGGAGTTGAACACCTACTATCATTTGGATCTTGAATGTCCCCCAAAGACCATGTGTTAAAGGCTTGGTCACCAGCCCATGGCATTATTTGGAGGTGGTGGGATCGTTAAGAGGTTGGACCTGGTGGAAGGAAGTTCAGTCCCTGGGGCCATGATCCAGAAGGGGATATTGGGACCTCGGCCCCTTGTTATTACTTATTTTGCTTCCTGACTGCCATTTGGTGAACACCTCACTTTACCATGTGCTCCCACAATGAATGTTCTGCCTCACTACAGACTCAAAGCTGCAGGGCCATGTGATCATGGATTGGAACCTCTGGAACTGTGAGAGCCAAAATAAATTCTTCCTCTTGTTGATTATCTCAGGTATTTCGTCACAGTGACAGAAAGCTAGCTAACAAGCCCCTCCAAGAAGCAGCCTGTCTTCATTTGTTCAAGAGCAATGACAACTCAGGAGGCTTGCATCAACTGATTAGCAAGGGCAGCTTGCACCAGAAGACCTATTCTCTTACAATTTCCTCAAAAACACAAAGGCAGGTGAGATTATAAACTGTATACATAATTGTATTTGCTAATCAGAAGTGCAACATAATATGGGTAATTATGAGGCTTCGTTTGCTTTACAACATGGTACAGCCTGAGTATTTTTATCACTGCAGATGAGATTACAGGGAGAGCTGCTCAAGCATTTCCATCATCATCTTGTGTTCTGTTCCACAGCATCTGTAGATGGAGAAAATGATTCAAAATGAAAAAAAAAAAAAAAAAAAACAGGCAGTGAGATAGTATCCCTTTTAATGTAGCACAGGTGCGTAGGTGACTTGATTTGGGACAAATATAAAGTGGGCTCTATGTTGCTGGGGCAGGTAGTGTTTATCAGGGGCAAATGAGGATTAGAAAGAGCATCAGACCTGGTTGAGCAGGGCAAGGAGAGAAGCCCAGCCCTATGAACTGCACTTTCTTTTCACCCAGGGCTTCTCTACCTTCAGCAAGGGGGAATCGGCCATCCAAGGACCCAGAAGGGAGTTTCCCTTCCTCCTTAGGAGAGAGAACAATAAAATAACAACATAAAAACAAGCCTTTGAAAGAATGGGGGCCTTTTTTATTGCTGCATAAGGAAAAGAAAAGAAATCTGCCATGACTCTGATTTAGGAATACAGCAGCCCCACCTCCTGATCTGTGCACACGGAGTCCATCTGGGAGTCTTGCCTGGAGCATGCACTTTCTTTTGGTCTTGCAGACAGGCAGGACATATACTGGGAGCCCTGGATTTTTAGAAAAAAATGGAATCTCAATAAAAATGGATAACAGGATTTGGACAAGCAGAGGGGGGGAAAGAAAGCATACTAGGCCAAAGGTCCAGCAGAGCAGGGGTAGTGCCAAGAAATAAAGATTTCTGTGAGGTGGTACGTACTGTGTGTAACTTAATCGGGAGCCACAGAAGTGGGGTAAGATCCTCGAGGGAGTCAAATGCCATTTTAGAGATGGGTACATTTGTGTTTCTTGCGAAAAGAGATTCAGGCAATCAACAGCTATCATCAAATCCCAAAATGGAAGAGAGTCCTCTAAAGCAGAACTGCTTAGACAGTAATTTAACCAGACATCCCTAGTTAAATTAAAGAAAATCATGCATAAGTAAAAAAGCATATATCACCACCCAATTGGCTATCAACTGATAAATGGATAAATAAATTAACTAAAGCACAGTGTATCCATACAATGGAATACTGTTCAGCCACAAAAAGCAGTGAAATCCTGACTCACGTGACAAAACAGATAAAGTTGAAGGCACAGTGCTCAGTGAAGAAGCCAGAAGTGAAAGGCCCATAAGGTATGATTTTGTTTACATGAAATATCCACAGTAGGCAAATCCACAGAAATAGAAAGTAGATTAATGGTAGCCAGGACCTGGGGCAGGAAGATGGAGTGAGGGTGTGGCTAATGGATATGGAGTTTCCTTTTGAGGTGATGAAAATGTTCTGGAATTAGGTGGTGGTGATGGTGATGGTTGTACAACCCTGCAAATACACTGAAAACCACTGAGCACACTAAAAAACATACTTTAATATGGTGACTTTGATGGTGTTGGATTATATCTTAGAAAAAAGGAAAGAAACAGAGAAAGGGGAGGAAGGGAAAGAGGGAGTGTAGCAGGAAGGCACCGTCAGGTGCTTGACCCCCACAGCTGGCTCTGATTGTCTCTGAAACCTCCCAATGTCCCACCTACAAGTAGGGCTGGTTTCTGGATCCCTGGGTAGCCTGAGTCTCCAGAGTGACCAAGCTGGTATGCAGTGACACTACAGGCCTAGCCTAATACCCCAGGTATCCCTGGCCTTGAAAGCTGGAGCCATATGACACCTCCTGCTGTCCTCCCTCCCCAGGTTCTTCCCTTTCCTATAATTTGGGGAACAGTTTTGAGTTTATTGGGGAAGGAGGAAGACATAGGACATATCAGCCTCTGGAAGGTTTAGCATTGTCGGCCCAGTCCCAGATTCCTCTCTGATTCGCACCCCAACCCTCATAATCATCCCATGGATAATGCACCATTTCTGCTCTTGCCTCCTCAGACACTGCTAAGTCCACCTGTTGTCCTCTGTCCCTGGTCCCTCCACTAGGGACTGAAATCCCAGCCAGAATCCCAAACTCCCTATTGCTGCTGCCAGTTCCTTCTGATAGGCCCTTTTGAGTTTCTCTGGATACCACCCACCCAGAACCAAAGCCCTGCTTTACCCAGAACACTGGTGATCAACAGAGTCAGTTAAGATAGTCAATAGTGTCTCCCCACACCCTGAAGATATGTGGTGATAACTCAGGAGCAAGAGAATGAAACATCATTCTCCTTAGACAACTATTCCAGATTCACCCAAGATTAAGCCTAGGTCTTGCCTTTCTGAAATCTTTCTAGAACACTTAAAGCCTGATGATTTATTGCTAATGTCAATAGACAAATTTTCCTGTTGCCCAATTTAGACTTGACATAGGGAAGGCCCTACCTAGAGCTTGCTGACCAGGTTTTGCAGTACATATGGAGAAGAGATTGAGTGTGAATCATAATAATGGGATTGTCCATTTTATGGTCAGATCTGACTAGTTCTTTATGAGTAGCTAATAAAGTATTTTTAGAATGCCAAACATAGTGAGGGGCTGTGAACTCCTGGGTCTGGTGGGAGAAACACAGGAGATAGCGAAGAAAGACATCTTCCTAGACATTGTTATTCTGTGGTATATATGTCTGTATGGCCCAAGTTTAATCCACCCCCATTACTGCCTAGGTGTGACCTTGGGAAAACTTTCTGTGTCTCAGTTTCTTCATGTGGAAATGAAGTTACTAGTCATAACTAACTTGAAGGTTGTGTAAGGACTAAGCTTGCAAAAACATTTAGAATAGTGCCTAGGACAGAACACTCAGTAAATGCTAGTTGTCACTATTACTACTTTTATCATTGTTACTATCTTTATTAATGATGTTAGTATTCTTATTTAGATATCCTATCATAAAGTTTCCACGTCGGAAACAAAATCCACTATAGGTATTTCATGTAGGAAGGGATTGATACAGAAAATTAGACACAAAAACATTGGGAATACAAAAAGGTCTTGATTCTGATTGAGGTTGTCAAGAATGATCAGCAGGTTATTCTTAATGACCATCCAGAGAGACAAGAACCTCTGAGCTCACCATTAACGCCTGCTGGAATTAAGGATTTACCCCTATTGCAATGAATACTACTCCTTTTGATTCCTCTAAACCTTGGGAAGCTGTGGCTGTGACCATCCAGAGATCAGGAAGCATCCCTCATTACCCATGAATGGACTCTGGGAGTTAGTAATACGGAACACACAGTTTCACAGTCCCACTTGCCAGCAAAAAACTTCCCAAGAGAGAGAGAAAGAAGGCTTCCTCTCATTCCCACCTAACAGATATCCTGAAGGAACATCTAAGGAATAGAACCTAATTAGCATGTGGAATTTATAGTATGAAAAGCAAAATTGTTAGTTTTCCACCATTCCAATTAGAAGGAGCAACTGGAGTACAGGTTGAAATAATGGAGGCACACTGCATTGTAGGCAGGTATGTACGAAGGTCTACTAAGCAGAAGGCTCATTCTCTATAAAAAGTAAGCCATCTAAAGGGAAAAGTCATTCATGATTTCAGTACCCTGGGAAGGGACTAGTGTCTTAGATCACATGAAAATAGTGATGGTCTGAACAAAGAGCGCTTACCATGAAGTTGAGCCTGATGTTGCAAGTGAATATTAAAACATTCATTCTTTTAAAGATTGCTTTTAAGCAAGGCACAAACATCAGAAGTTGCAAGAAAAAAAATTGACACATTTACCATTATAAAGCTAAAATTTCATAAAGCAAAATAAAAATACAAGCAATGGGTTGAGAGAAAATATTTGCAAGTCAAATGAACAATTTGCGAAGAGCTCTTTTAAGACAATAAGTTTAAAACATTCAACTGTTGCGGGTCATCTAAGTGCCTTTTGGTAGAGTGACCTATCATACACACAGTATCCTCTGTCAAAAGAGCCTTTCTCCCCTGGCTGACCTGAAAAGCCCCTATTTTAAGATGCTTTGTAATCTGTCTTCTCCTTAAAGCATTGCCTAGTTCTCTTTCTGTGGTGGATACGTGCAGGGTCAGATTACCCTTCAGGATGGAAGCTCCAATCTCCCCCAGGGGGCTTAAGTTTTACACTGGAATTTGCCCTCTGCACAAAGAAGTTGCCTTGCCAACGTTATGCCACTTTCCTGGGGGCAGCCTGTGCCCACTGACTGCTAAAATAAGAGATCCAAGTGGCTTTAGCCCTTATCTCAAGAAGGACAACTCAGCAGATCCACATCAGCCCAGAGAGGCTCATGAGACGGGCTGTGGCCTCTGTTGAGCTTTTCTTGTGTCCTGTCAATCCTGTCTTCCTCAGCCCTCAAACATATTGTTCCTTTGAGCTCTTCATGCCAATCTCAGAGTATCTGGGGAACCTGAGCTATAACACTCTCCTATTAATGATTTATTATTTTTTCATAGTGATATGTGTCAGTTGTTTGGTTCATCCATCTGAATAGCATACTGTCGTATAAACATTGCACAATTAGTTTTTATTCTCCTTTAAGGGGCATAGAGGCCATTTCCAATGTTTTTGATGTTATAAGCAGTGCTGCTATTTATATTTTCTAATATCTCTCTGTGAACACATGTGAGTTTCTTTGAGACGTATCCCTGGAGGTGGAACTACTCTGAGTTAAAGGTTATGCAATTCCAAGTTTATAGAGATTACAAAATTTTTCTTCAGAGTTGTACTATCCATCAAGCCTCGTGTGAGTGCCAGTTGGTATTGTCAGGCTTTTATATATTTGCCAGTGCAAAGACAGGGAAATGGTATTTCAGTGTTTGAGATGCAAATACTTTGGTGACTATAAGCTTGAGCAAATTTTTATATTTGTGGAGGGTAGAGGCATAGGCCTCACCTGGGAATTGCTTATTCATTTATCTTGCCTTTTTTTGGTGTGCATGTGTGTGTGTGGTACTGGAAATTGAGCCCACAGCTTTATGCATGCTGAGCAAATGCTCTACAACTGAGTCACATCCTGAGCCCTCTTGCCTATTTTTATAATAGGGCTTTGGTTTTTCTTACTGATTTGCAGGAGTTCTTTATCTTCAAGATGGAGACCTTGGGTTGGTCACATGCATTGCAAAATTATCTGCCTCTGGATTGTTTCTCTGTTAATTTACTTAAACTTTTACATATTTAAAAGCTGAGCATTCCTAATCCAAAATTCAGAAATCAGAAATGCTCCCAAATCTGAAACTTTTTGAGACCCAACACCATGTCACAAGTGGGAAATTTCAGACCTGACCTTAAAAATGAGAGGTCACAGTCAAAACATAGACACACTAAAAATATTATATAAAATTATGTTCAGGTTTTGTGTACCAGGTGTATAAGAAGCATAAATACACATTTCGTGTCTAGATGTGGGTCCCAACTCCAAGACATTATATTATACGTTCAAAAATATTCCAAAATCCTCCTCAAAAAATAAAAAATCTGAAATACTTCTGGTCCTAAACATTTCAGATAAGGGATGCTCAACCTATATAAATTTTAATTCTTTAGATCATTGAAAATATTTTTATTATTATTTTATAACTTATGGTTTTTAGATAGGAAGATCCTATTTCCTACCATAAGAACATAAAATATATTCTAATGTTTATGACGAAGTTATTTTCATGTAGATATTTTCCTCATACCTAATTGTCCCATCCCATTTATTTAATGCCCACCATTTTCCCACTGGTTTCTAATGCCACCTCTATTGTGTATCAGCCCATCTATGCTTGGCCATTTGGGACTCACCATTCTGTTCCATTAACCCAACTATTCCTTACAACGTTACTTTCTAAAGCTTCATATTAAGTCCGTTAGATGATACAGCAAGTCCTTCTTCCCCACTCCCCACCCCCAAATTATCTTTGCTAAGTGTGGGCTCTAATACACCAAGTTATTTTAGAATCAGTTTGACAAATTTTACCAAAACAACAACCAACATCAGCTTTGTGGAATTTGATTGAATCTACGAACATTTTTTTTGAGAGAAAATTCATATCTTTAGAATAGTGTCTTCTTACTCTTGAACACTGCATATGTCCCTATCTTTATTATATCAATTTTTGTATCAACTTTGTTAATATCTTACAATTAGACTTTATACTTTTATCCATAAGAATTTTATACTTGTTAGATGTATTCTTTACTTCAAATTTTGACCTTCTTTTAAAAATTATCATCAAATGAAGTCAGTATAGAGATACAGTTGACATTAATATATGGATCTTGTAATATTAACGTTAATCAGTTCTCCTTTTAATTCCAATAATTTGTAGATTTTCTTGAGTTTGAGAAAATCATACCTTCAAAGAGACACTTTATCTTTTATTTCTTACTTCTTTTTCTTTTTTAATGGTTTTATGAGAGCATTATAGTTATACATAATAATGTGATTCATTTTGACATAATCATATATGTTTGGAATATAATTTTTTTCCATTTCAGGCCTAAGTTCTCTCTCTTTCCCTCCCCTCCTCCCTTACCCCGTTCTCTTTCCTCTACTCTGTTGGTCTTTCTTTTACCTATTTACCATTTTAAAAATTTTCTTTATCTGTTCATCTGTTAACAGGCACCTGGACTGGTTCCATCACTTGGTCATGGTGAATTGCACTCACTATGAGATACTGATTTTAGTTCCTTTGGATAAAGACCAAGGAGTGGGATGGCTAGGTCAATATGGTAGTTCTATTTTCTAGTCTTGAGAAATCTCCATGCTGCTTTTTTTTATAGTACCATCCTGACTAGGGCTTTTAATAAAATATGGGGTGAAAAAAAATAAGTGATGATAAATGACCTTGTTTTCACAAAGATTGGTTTTAACTTCTCACTATATAGTGTGGTGTTTATTGTAGGGGTTTATTAGTAGATACTTTTATTAAGTTAAGAAAGTTTCCTTCTATTTCTGGTTCTGTAAGACTCTTTTTAAAATCAGGAATAGTTATTGAATTTTCTTAATTACTTGTTTTTCCATAGCATTGAAATGTTCCTCGGCCTTTAGTCTCAATCATCAGGACAACAGGGATTTATGGGAAGTACACCAGAAGGCTGTCCCTTTTCCTGTGAATTGCTGGAGATGGGATCAAGGAAAGTCATTTTATGAATCCATCACAACCTTCTTGATGGTGGTAAGTAGGGAGAAATTTAGATTAGTTCTTGTTAACAAGTTGAGTGGTAAACAACTGATATTAGAATTAAGTAGTTTCTTTTAAAACTTTCGTTAAGAAAGTCTCTTCTTCAGGCTAATCATAAGGAATTAATTCTTCCAAAGACTAGGGATAGCTGTTTTCAAAACTGAGATTATTAGCGTGGGCATAGTAGAAGGCACTTGTGGTACCAGTTGCTAAGCACGCTGAGGCAGGAGGATAACTTGAGCCCAACAGTTCAGGGCTAGCCTCAGCAACTTAGAGAGACTGTTGCTTTTAAAAAATAGAGTAAACATTGAGGTTACTGGCATTCTGGCACAGTGAGCACTGATTAAGCATGCAAGACCCAGGAAATGAACCTGAGTGCCCCTGGAACCAAAGGTGGTTGATGCCTACTCTTTACAAAACCCTCTAGCCTAAGTTTAATCAGATACAGGCCCAACTTCTTTCCATTTATTAATACTGGTCAAGAAATGACAAGAGGAGTACACCACAGCTTGCCTCCATAAAAGAAAGTACACTTTATAAAACTGGGACCCACCAGGTTAGAGTGAAGGAGCACAGCACCCATGCCATGTAAGGGAAGAGAGACCACACTGGTGCTCAGATTTCTGGAGGCAAAAGGGGGGAAGGAGGGTTGAAGAAATCCATGAAACGAGGTGACCACCCATGAAAGGATTCTCAGGTAAAATCATCCACGTGCTTCTAAGGAAAACGGGGCTGACAGAGCAGAGGGCAGAACATCCTTCCAAGCATAGGGTGAGAAGCCATCCTTCCAGCCCACTTGGAGCATGGAGGAAAGTAGAGAGTGGGAGTGGGCTGGCAATCCTAGGAGCCCAGACTCCCCAGGGTCATGTCTTAGGACTTGTTCATAACCTTATGAGCCTTGTCTAGCACAAAGGGGACAAGACAGCTCAGTGGAGGTGTAGGAAAATGACAATGAAGCCCAGATGCAAAACAAGCAAGAGGTACACGTGTCTAGGCTCATTTGAACCTTCAGGGAACCTGGGGAAATATCACTGCCCAGTTGTATGCAGCTTCACATATGAGTTTCTCTCTAAGGGAAGAAATTGGGGACAGGAACTTGGTTTCCAAGTTGTGCAGGATAAGAGATACTATTGATTCCTATTATTCATAGTACTCATATTCCATATGAGTCTCTGTGAATACTGAATTAGGGAATATGGGATATTGCTCCTAGGAGAAATACAGGTTCCTGTGAGCCTCTGGTCACATCATTTCCAATGATACATATAATGTCTTCTTATGTGTGTTTCTGTTTAAAGACACCGTGTTTAATCTATATGGATGATTTATTAACAAAGAACTCACAGCGAATATGCCTTCACGAAACTTTCTTAACATGCCTGTTTTCTCCATACAACACATCCGCTGTTGCACTCGGAAATAACAGGGAGTACTCCAACACTGTTTTGGGAGTGACTTTAAACAACAAAACCAACATAAAGCAAGAAAACGAAAAACATGTGGCACTTGAGACTTCATCTCTACCCACGTGTTTTGGGAGCTGCCTGGACTTTCATTCCTTCTCTTTCCTCCTGACAGGGTCAGTATGAACCGCAACACATTTCCACAGACTTCCTTCCCAGCACAGGACTAACTCCTGCCACACACTGGACTTAATGCCAGGGTCACCGGTTAAATATGGAATTGCTGTTTTCTGTCTTTTCCACTAGGGGGCGAGTTTCTTGACTGAAGTGGCTCATCTGTATCTCTAGGATCTAGGTCAGCATCTGTCACATAGTAAGTCGCAATAAATATGGAATGGTGGTTGATTGGATAGATGGATGGTTGGATAAATGACCTGTTCAAAATGGCATAGCCGACAGATGGAATGACTCAAAAACAAGCCTACTTCCTGGATTCTTAATTTTGTCTCACCAAGCTTTAAAATCTGTTCTCCAACCTCCTTGGTTTCCCAAATGACACCTACTATTGAAGGTTGCTACAGATGATGATGACATGCCCTGAGAGCTCCAGTTGCTCAGATGAAAGGCTCTGTCCATTGAGTACAGGAGATAATTTGTCCAGTGGGTTTTTTTTTGTATCCTGGACTGAATGTTGCAGAACCAGCTAATGAAATCTACATTGTAATTAGGGAAAATATTCCAGCAGCAGGTTGGCGAGATAGTCATTGTCTAATTATATTTTCCTCAGTATTTTAACCCAATGGTCTAGAAAAATAATTTAGAGTTGTGATTTTTGTAATTACTTTTTTGTAGCAGCCTGTTCCGAATTATAATAATCATTTAAGAGTTTTGAGAGCTTATGGGTTAGCTTCTATTTTAAAGCTTTAGAATAGAGTAGCACAGGAAGTGTCCAATATGCAAAAACAACACTCAAGACTCTAAAAGTGCTCCTCCCTGGGCATTGCCCTTGGCCAGAGGGAGCTGTGACCAGCACTGGAAGCCTCCTAGCATCTCCTTCACTTATTCTGAAATCCCTGCAAAGTAGGTCTGATGATTTGCCTTATTTTATGGATGAAGAAACTGAGGCTAAGATGAGTTAAGACACTTGTCCAAAGCAATACCCAGAAATGGGGTTGACTTCCTCACTCCATCTTCAGTGATGACACACTCCATCTGTGCCAAGGGGCACATAGGACCAAGGGGCTTGGTCCTATCCCCTTCTCTGATCTGCCTTCACAGTTCCCAGAGACATTGATTCAATTCTTTAAACAATGTTTTTTGTTTATTTTTTTTAAGCACTGAGGATTGAACTCAGGGCCTGGCACATGCTACATACACACTCTATCACTGAGCTATGTCCCCAGCCCCTTTTATTTGTTTATTTTAAAATTTTGAGTTAGGGTCTCCCTAAGTTGCCCAGGCTGCCTCACATTTATGATCCTCCTGCCTCAGCCTTCCAAGTAGCTGGGAAAACAGGCAAGTGCTACCACCCCCTACTCTAACAGTGTTTTATTTTTAATTATTGTCAAACCTGGTTTAGCTGCTAAAGAGAACAAAGCAAAGTCCCTGTTTCCATAGAGCACATATTCTGGAGACAGAAGAAGACAGATAATGAGTAAACACATAAATATTTTTAGGGATTGGTAAGTGCTATGCACAAAGGTGGGAAAGAGCACTATATAAAAAACATATGGAACAGAATTCCAGAACAGTACTGTCTTAGATTGGGTTCCCTGGGGACACACTCTGAACGTGAAAGTGCACCTAGAAAGTTTACTGGAAAGCACTGTCTGGGGCAAGGACAGCAGGATTGGGCAGAAAAAGAAGCCCAACAATAATATGATTGTAACTAGCTCTCAGCCAATCCCAGAGTGAGCTCTGCAGTTGAGAGGACCCTTTAGAGTCGCTCATATCAAAGTAGACAGGAACAGGGGATTTATCCCTGTCCCTGAATCCACCTGGCACAGGCCCTGGTTATTGCTAGGAGTGATAGAGGCACTCCCTGTGGCCAAGGGCACTGCCCAGTGAGGAGCATTTTTTGGAGGCTTGAGTGTCCTATCTGCATAGTGGAAAATCCCTATCAATCCTGTCTGGTAGGGTTATTGGCAAATACCAAAGCATTATCTGACTAAGCGTCCATTCTCTGTCTTTACAAGCTAGAATAGTAATCACTTTACCAAAAATGTTGCTATGAGGATCAAAATGCTAAAATGCTGATAAATGACCATGTAGAAATATGCAAGAGATTAAATGAAAGAAGGCAATTTATACTGTGGGAAAGTACAGATTGTGTATAGGGGGAAATTGTATTGAACAATCGGAACTGATACGGAGAGACAAAACATATGAGGAAAAGAACAAGGAATTCAAGATGCATCCTATGATGCCATTTGCTTTTGGAAAAGATTTGTTTGTATCTCTATAGAAAGATGGATGGAAGGACATATTCTGGAGCATTAAGTGTGGATGCAGGAACAGATGCGGGGCTGGGACTAGTCTTGCTCAGATATGAGAAGATGAGCATAGAAAGGGATTGCAGATAGAAGAGGGGGATTGTATAGCAGTGCAGAAAACAAATTTGGGACTTCAGATTTACTCTAAAATTATAGCATATATAATATATATAATAAATATAAATATAATATTTATATATTATATAGTAAACATAAATATCTAAACAGTATATTTGCACATACTATATAAATGTAAATATATAGTATATTTACCATAAACATAAATATCTATTATTTTACTATACATTTATAGTATATATAAACATATTTATAATTTACTATAATTATATTATAATTCATAATTTACTATTCAGACTTGCTTTTTCTGGTGTTAGCAGCCTTGAGTTCAAATCATTGCTCTATCACTTACTAGTTCCAGTTAGTGGAACAACTTGCGCAGGTATTGTCTCTGAACCTGTTTCTTCATCTGTAAAATGGGGCTAATAGTACTCATCTGGAAGAGTTATTGTGAGATTGGACAGGAGCTTCAGACACACATTCGCATGTGTCACTGTCTGGGCAGGTACTTGACATTCCTTCCCTCTCTCCAGAAGGAGCAAGGAGTCAGAAGAACAGTTTCCCCGGCCCTAAATGCACACTCTAGCATCAGACAGCTCTCCACACAGGCTGGTGGCAGTCAATTCACCTAAAACTCTTGTAAATCAGTGGCTCACTTAGTTTTGAAACTTTTCCATCAAACTAATACATGCACATAGTTTTTGAAAGGAAAAAAAAAGTACCAGGAGGCTTATAATGAAACACAGCTGTCTATCTCCATTCCTTGATTGCAAATGCAGCTTCAGTTAAATAGTCACCTACGTGTTTCTAAACACTATGCTCATTTTACTATTTCCTATTTTATTAGCTACACATAATCTGTTGTCTTTCTATGGTGATCCAAGCATTTAGTATTCTTACAGCACCCTTTTCTCCCTCCACCGACCCTATATCATTATTCCTATTTAATTGGAAATTAGGGTTTATAGTATAACAACTGCATAAGTGGAATTCTTTGACTCTTCATCACATGCCATCTACCTGTCCTTTCATTATTCTTTTCTAATACTCTTCTTTATTTATCTCATCATCTCCTCTTAGTTTCCACCTGGGACGCCTCCAGGAATATGGCTTCCTTCTCTGAATGCCTGCCATATGGGGATTGTCTTTGTTCTCCTGGGTAGAATAGTCTATGGCTTAGATTTGCCCCCTAGTTTTGCTGTTGGAACCTATTCTTTAAAAAGGCACTTGAGATGTGTGTGTATAAGTTTTCTTTTTATATTATCCCCTGGATTTCATATGAGTCTGCAATTAGTCAATAGCAAGATCAGCTATGAACTTCACACCTCTGAAGTTAAACAGGTACAACCAAAAGGTTACATATTAATTTATTTACAACTGTGGACTGGAACAAAGGCCCTGTTCAAGGATATGAAATAAATAAGGCAGGTTTACTATATTCAAGATTTTTTGTTATTGTTGGGGGGAAAATAGGTAAAGAGGCAATGATGTGATGTGGCCAACATTTCTAAAGAAACAAAGAGCACTAAAAGAAGAAAAAAAGAAGAAGAAGACATAACACAGCTTAGGGAGCTCTTAGAGGACTTCCTAGAATTGGGACTACCTAACTTGAGCCTAAAATGAGACGACACGCTTATTTATTTACATATTATATTGCTACAAAATGGATCTAAGATATATCACAAAATTTTAATAGCTATTTTATATTAACATCTTTTGGGGCTCACCAACTCTGCTTGGATCCTCTTAGCCTTCTGCATTTCAAAACTTTCCCCATTAAAAGTGTTTGACCAATACTCAGCTGGTTCTTCATATGTGGTTACTGGACAGATGAATGTCAGATATAGCAAAAAAAAAGCGGGGGGGGGGGAACCTTTAATAAATGGTCTTAGGACAGCTTCCTATAAACACACACACACACACACACACACACACACACACATAAATAAATAAAATTAATTCCTTGCTTCACCTCATTTGCAAGATAAATTTCAGATAGACTAAAAAAAGATCTTTAAAAATTTTTGAAGACAGTACAAGATTATATCTTTATGACATCAAAGTATGGAAAGATTATTTAAATAAGTCATACTACATAAATCATAACACAGATTGAGAAAATGGACACTATCAAATGTAAAATTTCTGTTCCACAAAAGACAACAAAGACACAGAGAATTGCCAAAAATCTTGCCCACTGGACTTTGAAGTCACGTTAATTGATTTGACGGACTTTGATTCTTAATGTCCAGTGCGGTGATGCATACCTGTAATCTCAGCTATGAGGGAGACTGAGGCAATCACAAGTTCAAGTCCAAGCTGGGGAATTTAGCAAGACCCTGTCTCAAAATAAAAACAAAAATTTAAAAGGTCTGGAGATGTAGCTCAGTGGTAGAGCACCTCAGGTACAATCCCCAGTAGTACAAAACTAAATAAATAAAGTAATGTAACTTCTCTGAGTATAAGTTTCCTCTTCTATAAAAAGAAGATAGTATACTTTTGGCCTATTGAGTCATATGGAGATTGTAAAGCTCTTAGCAGAGTGCATAGTTCGTTGAGGTGCCTAGTATGCTAAGTGTTGGGGTGTTCAGGATTGATGAGCTGACCTGTTCAGCTTTACGTTGGAATCTGATCCTTGGAGGATCAGACTAATACAACCACTTTATAAGAATAAGGGACCAGCCAGCAAGTGGCTTGTCTTCAATTATGTGGGCATTTGTTAGGTGGCAGAGAAGCTGGGCTGCCACAGTGCCTGACCTACTCTTCTACAATGAATGTTTACTATTATTTTCTTCTTACTTGAGAGAGAAAATTTTCACTCTAAACATGGAAATAATATAAAAGAGAAATTAAAATTTAAAAATGAACTCTGGTCCCATCCTCCATCCTTCAACATCTTATAGTCAAATGAACAATGAACAAAGACTTAACTATAGGGTGATGAGTGCTATCACGGTTTTCTCTACCCTGACCTCTTATAGATCCAGAAGTAATGCCTCACGGCCAGAACTGCCATCTTCCAGTAATTCACCAAGATGATAAACACAAAGGCAAAGAGGAGAGGCCTTTTAGAAAACATGGAGTTGTTCCTTTGGCCACTTAGATGCGAATCTACAAGAAGGGGGATATTGTAGACATTAAGGGAATGGGTACTGCTCCGAAAGGAATGCCCCACACACGTTATCATGGCAAAACCGGGAGAGTCTAAAACGTTACCCAGCATGCAGTTGGCATTGTGGTGAATAAGCAAGTTAAGGGCAAGATTCTTGCCAAGAGAATTAATGTGTGTGTTGAGCACATGAAGCACTCTAAGAGCCGAGACAGCTTCCTGAAATGTGTGAAGGAAAATGATCAGAAAAAGAAGGAAGCCAAAGAGAAGGCTCCCTGGGTTCAGCTGAAGTGCCAGCCAGCTCCACCCAGAAAACCACATTGTGTGAGAACAAATGGAAAGGATCCTGAGCTGCTGGAACCTATTCTCTATGAGTTCATGGCATAATAAATGTAAATAAATAAATAAATGTCTGTGGACTATAAAACCAATATTCTTAATTGAAAGAAAAAAAAAGAGAGAAAAAGTAATGACAGATCCAGGTGTGGTGGTACACACCTGTATTCCCAGCTACTTGGAGGCTGAGGCAAGAGGATCACAAGTTGGAGACCAGCCTGGGCAACTCGGTGAAACCCTGTCTCTAAGTAATGTAAAAGGCTGGGATGTAGCTCAATGGTAGAGCATTTGCCTAGCAGGCACAAGACCCTGGGTTCAATCTGTAGCACTACAAAAAAAAAAAAAAAAAAAAAAAAAAAGTGGGGGTATGGGGAGAAAGGAAGAAGAAGAAAATCAACAGCACCCAGGTGAGTGTTGGCCTTCTATGTTGGTCCCACTCCTCAGAATTCTATCACAGCTCCCCTATTATTGATACGCCATCTCTTCCCGAGGGACCTCACCACGTCTATGGCTATGAGTGCCATGTCTATGCTGAAAATTCAAAAAAGGTTTATCTCTAGCCAAGTTCTTACACATCTACCTGAATGTTTAAATACTCTTTCAAACTTAATAAGATAGAAACTAACCCATCAATCTTTCTATATCCCTAAATAAATCTCTTCTCCACATTGACCCAGTTCAAAATGGCTCTCAACTCATTTGGGTTTTCTGATTACTAACAACTGAAACCCAGGATGATTTTTCATACTTCCCTCCCTATTCCTCAACAAATATTTATACTCTCATCAAAATACTTCTTAAATCTATCCAGTTCCTGCTAGCTCCTCCATAACCACGCCAGTCTAAATCATCGCCATCTCTCACTTTGACTTCCACTACAATCACCTTCAGAGGTCCCCTGAATCCCCCTTCGCCCCTCTTCCTTTCATGACTCTTCATCCACATCATTTTAAAATGCAAATCTGATTGAAATTTTCCTGCAGGAAATCCTTGATTGGCTTTCCACTGTACTTAAAAGTCTCAATCTCTTACCGTGGTCCTCAGGCCCTGGATCCTCTGGTCTCCCCCATCATAATGGCCTTGTCTCATCCTCTTTGCTCAGCTGTCTCCAGTGCCATAGGGCTCCTCTTGTCTTCCAAAAGACAGCAAGTTCTTCTGACTGTAGCTATGGCCACGTACTTGTCTCTCTGCCAACGCCTATGCCCAGTCGGCCAGTGTCACCCTTTCGGCCTTCTTTTTCAATGTCATTTTCCCTATTGCCCCTATCCAAATCAGATCATTACTGGCCTCTTTTTCTCCTTCCCCATACTTAACAATTTTTAAATATTTGTTTATTTTTCTGATCCTTGTGCATACTCATCTCACCTGAGAGAGTAAAGCTTCCATAAGGGTAAAAACTATGTCCATTTCATTCCCTGTTATTTCATTCCTTGCTATTATTCTTATATCCAACATAATTTAGTAAGCATGGCAAGGGCTTAGTTAACACCCTGGCTGCACTGGAGACTTTTTTAGTGTTTTATAAATACATAGATTTTAAGGCTTTGACACCTATTAATTGGAATCTTTTGGAGGTGGAGACTGAAACCTGCTTTTTTTTTTTTTCTTTTTTTAAAAAATACTCCACAAGTGATGCATTCCTATGTAGTTGGCCCAGTTCTGATGTTTGGAGAAAAGTGTCCAAGAATATAACCCAAAAGAGATGGGTTCCAATTCTTCTCTGTACATTTCTAAGGATGAGAGGGAGTTGGGAAAGTCATTTATTATCTTTATCCTTAGTTTCTTTTCCTGTAAATTTGGAGCAATAAAAATATCTTCTTCAAAGAGTAGCTGTGAGGTTCCAGCACACAATATATTTTAAAACACTTCATAAGCTACATATTGGAAAAACATGAGAATTTTTCACTTGTTAAAGATTACTCTTTAGCTGGGTGTGGTGGTGCATACTTGTCATTGAAGGGATAACAAATAAACAAGAAGCTGAGGTAGGAGAACCCCAAGTTTGAGGCCAGCCTCAGCAATTTAGTGAGACCCTGTTTCAGAAATTAAAAAAAATAAAAATGGATGAAGATGTAGTTCATGTAGTAACGTGCCCCTGAGTTCAGTCTCTAGTACCAGGAAGGAAGAAAGGAGGTGGGGAGGGAGGGAGAAAGGGAAGACCTCTCCTGTGTAGGGTTTACCTCATCATCTCTTGACAATCTAGTTGGAGCAGCCCTTTCTTCTCCAGTGAGATAGGATCCCTTATCCCTTTCTTTGCACTTCTAAAGAAGGACTAATGATAATAATTCACTGAGCTTTTCGGTTTTCCAAAGTTCAGGGCCATCATTACTTAGATACCATCATAACACACCCAGAGCCTCACCAGCCCATTTCCTGCTGGGGAGAAACTGAGCCCAGGCAGGAGCAACAATGCCCGTGGGAGGAAGAAATTTTCCTACAAGAGATCCTTATTGGCTTTCCTCCCTTCCGCTGCATGACACAGGCTGAGTCTGTGGAAAGTAACGAGGAAAGGCCACAATCAGGAACCGGGGGACCTCTGGGAAGTTTCTTCTGCTCTTCCCGTGCTAAATCGTTTGAAAACATCCTCAATTATTTTGAGCTAGGACAATATCAAGAGAGCCGGTTTCCCTAGCAGAGACATAATGAAAATAAAAATAAACTCTCAAACTGAAACAATGTGCTCTGTAATCTGTGAAAATCCTTTCGTCTCCCTGACTCTCAGGTACTGTGCATGTGGAACAGGTGGTGGGACCAGATGAAGGTATAAACAGGCACATGAAAGAACCCACCTGCCTGCAAGACAGCTACTGGGGGACACCTGGTTTGGGTTTTGGTGTGTAGAACCAACAATCACCCAGTCTCTCGTGCAGATACCTTGACTTGAGGCTTCCTCCCAGGTCATATCTTTCCTCCCTTCTCCATTCCTCCTAGACTGACCTAGTGAATCACATGAGTTCTCCAGGGAAATGGAACCAGTAGGATGTGTAGGTAGATGATAGATAGATAGATAGATAGACAGATGAAGAGGGATTTAGGGAATTAACTGACTCACATGATTATGTGGCAAGTCCCAAATCTGCAGGGTGGGTCACATGCTGGGACCCAGAGAAGAGCTGCTATTCAAGTCCTAAAGGTGTCTGCTGGTGGAAGTCCCTCTTGCTTGGGGGAGGTCAGGTTCATTCTCTTCAGGTTTTCCATTGATTGGATGAGGACTACTCCAGTAATAGAGGTCATCTGCTTTCCTCAAAGTCTACTGACGTAAATCTCATTAAAAATCCTCTCTCAGAAATATCCAGAATAATATGTGACCAAATCTCTGGGCACTCTGGCCCAGCTGAGTTGACGCAGAAAAATTAACCATCACACCTACTTCAGCCTCTCTTTATTCTCACCTGGACTATTTCCCCAGCTTCTAACAGGTCTGCCTGCTTTCTTTTGTGAATTTATTCCTCTATTTGTTCACTCGTCTGAGAATCAGCTAATGAAGTACCTTCTACGTGCCATGCATTGTTCTAGTGACTGGGGATGTGGCTATGACTAAGACTATATCTCTGCATTATTTGTGAAACGTACGTTGCTCCCTTTTCCATCCCTCCTAGACTGACCTAGTGCGTGAATTCATTTATTATCCAGTGTTTCAGAAGACTAAAACACTGGATAATAAATGAATGTCACATATAATTTGAGGTACTGGAAATATTAAGAGAAATAAAATTGGGTAAAGACACACAGAGTGGTATAGGGGAAATCTCTGTTTTATTTAGGGGAGTCAGGCAAGAGCCCTCTGATGAGGAATTTTTTAGTAGAAAGAAGTGAGGGTAGGGCCATGTGAACATTGGGTAGAATATCATTCTAACCAAGAGGAAATCATACATGCAAAGGTCTGGGGTGTACAGAAGCTTGGGGTATTGTAGGAATAGCAAAAGAAGACAGATGCGACTGCAATGGTCAGAGCAAGGGGGCGGGTGGGTGAAAACAGAAGGTGAGTTTAAAGAGCAGGTCTGAGCCAAGATCATGTAAGAAAAAAGAGGTTTTAAGGTTGGTCACGCAGCTTTTGGCTTGAGCAATAAAAAGGAAAAACAATGGTAATGCTTCCTGGTTGGGGACACAGGAAGAACAGGGACAAGGTGTAGAATTTCAAGAGTTCTGTTTCCACCAATTTTGATGGGCTGACCAGATAACCAAGGGCAGATATCAAGTAAGATACTAGATAAGTAACTCTGAAGCTGGAGAGAGGAATTTGGTGTTATCAGAAGTTATTTAAAGCTGTGGGGATGGATAGGTATGTGGGTCCATTTTTCTGGTGCTACTAACACAATAACATAGACTGAGTGAGTTATAGAGAAAATAGATTTGCTATTTTGGTTCATGGTTCTGAACGTGAATGGTCCAGGGGCCACAGGTGGTGATGGTCTCCTTGCTGGCAGAGTCCCAAGGTGGTGTAGGGCATCCCACAGAAGACATTGTGTGTGTGTGTGTGTGTGTGTGTGTGTGTGTGTGTGTGTCCTTGCTCCCTCTTCTTATAAAGTTACCAGGATTCATTCATAAGGGACCCACCCCAAAGATCTTATCTAGTCTAATTACGTCCCAAAGATCCCACATCTAGACCATAGTCAGATGAAGTTTACACCCTCTTGATGTCTCATGATGGGGATTAAATTTCAACACGATGCAAGACACACTCAAACCACATCCAAACCATACAGAGGGTAAAGATGAGATGGGGCAAGACGTGAGCAGATTGAGCCCTCCTTAGAGAACTGGCAGGGGGAGGGATCCAGAGCAGACTGAGAAGTGGGAACTGGGGAGATGAGAGGAAACCCGGGGAGGCGGGGCAGAGCCAGAAAGAAAGCCTCCTGAGAAAGTGAGATGTTCACTGTGGTGTACTGTGTCTTTCAGTAGGGGACTTAAATCTGTGAGTTTTCTGGTGAATACTGAAGTATTTGGACTTCTGTTTTATATCTTATTTTGTATTTCTATTTCCCATGCTCTGGTTTTTTTTTTTTTTTTTTTTTTTTGGCTTCTTTATTTCCCTACTGGTATAAATTCAATTTGTAACTGGCTTATAGGGAAATCTCAAATAGTTGAGTTTAAACATGATATGGTTTTATTGTTTCTAAGAGCTGCTTCTAAGCTACGCTGTGTTGATGCCCTTCTGCTGAGTAGTGGGTCCCTTAATGGCATCTGGCAGGATTACTTAATTTTCAACAACTTTTCGCTAATAGTACAGTTTAATTGTTCCTTAAAACTCAATTTTCTTTCATTATTTTTCCGAAAGACTTATTTTTCATTTTAAAGGTAATTTAATGGAAATTTTCAAACATGCACAAAACCATAAAAAAAATCCTACTTAATTTTAACTTTGATCTTGTACCAGGTGCAAAGCTCTCCACCTCTAAAGGCTGGATAAGGATGAGCAGGGGTCCTTTTGTTACCACCAGATGTGAAGATTGAACACCCAGGAAATGTGAAAACAAGTTTTATTTAAAGAAATTTAACACAAACTTCTCTGCAGAGAAAGAGGCCCAGAGATGGGTGTCCATGGGATGGGGGTGAACCTGTCCTTTTTATAATTTCCAGGTTTCTTACATTTCATGTCCCCTCCCTTTATCCCACCCATATGGTAAAAAGGCGAGAAAGGGACAATTCTGGGGGAGCCACCCAGGCAATACTCAATAATTCGCTGCTAAGAGGGATAATCTCCCCCCTCCCCCCCCCCCGCCCCCAGGCAGGTGACTTTTTGTTGTGGGTTAGGGGAGGGAAAAATGTCTGGAAGGTATTAACATTCAAAAATCCCTGAAGCAGGTGACTTTGGCCGAGGGATGGGGGGGATGTGTCCTGAAGGTATTAGCATTCCATTTCCCTCAGAACCAGCGTCCACCTTCCCAACTCCATTCACCTTCCATCTTCCCAACCCACGCAGATTCATCTCTGTACACTAACTGCCTGATCTTTTTTCTTGCTTCACTATCATGCCCTGTGGTCAAGGGGTCATTAAGAGATGCCTCTTGGGGGCACTCCTGTCCCCTTTGGAGATTAAGTCAAGTCTCCAGCCCCACCCCACATTGGCATGTCATGATCTCTTCTGATGCCTGTTCATCCTCCCCTCCTCTTTCCTCTGCTTGGAAAGGTCTCAGCCCATTCCTGTCAATATTATCCCTGAAAGCACCTTCCTTGCCTCTTAGGCACTGCCAGGAGGGGCCAGGGCCTCCATCAGTCCAGACTGGCAGCACCCACTCCCATCTCTTTCTAGTTTCCTTTCTTTGCTTCCCTCCCCCATCCCATATCCTATTTCTAATTGCATTATATCCTGTTTATTTATTCATTTACCCCTCTATTTATTTAGTGGATAAACAGATGAGTGCCTACTATGGATCAGACACAGGCAAAAAGTGGTCAGCAGGCAGGTGTGCTTTCTGCGTTTCTGCTCACAGTCTAGCAGGAAAGAGACATTGCGCACCTAAGGATGCTGAACAGTGATGTTGCACTATACGTTTTTGCAGACATATGTACTCATCTTTTATATTCAGTTTAATCTCACCGCCAGGCAGTCTGTCTACCTTCTCCAGGTTGAGCTAAGTGACTTCCTGTGTGCTCTATTAACATGCCACAGTCTCTCCCATAGTCCTTTGCACATTATAGTCTGTTTGTATGCCTGTGTGAACCACAGGCATTGAAAACACCTGAGCAGCAGGTGTTGTCTCAATTCTATCTCATGCTCCAGCTCAGTTCTTGGTACATAGTGGATCGCAATGAAAACTAAATAGAAGACCAGCTAAAATGATCACTTTCCTTATAGGGCCCTTCCAAGCATAATTTCTAAAAAATAATGCTTCTAAACAATTTGAGAAATAGGTCCAAAGTAAAGACACAAGCCAAAAGTCACCTTGACTACTAAGAGATACCATGTTGGAAGATGCAGCTTAGTTTGAGGCTGAATGAGTCTGCAGGGAACCATAGCATTAGGCAGATGCCCACCCAGGGGAGGGGAGAATCACCCAGGGAAGAAGAACAGTGGATCCTATATTCTTTGTGGGCAGGCTTGCTTTCAAGAGGAAGATGGGGAGAGCTGAACAGAGCATGCCCAGTTATTCCCCCTATGTTACCTAAGAGAAATTACCCCACCTTTTCAAAGGCCAGAGTCAGGGGAGGGACGCCCTGAGTGCAACACTAATTTGGTTCCTTCACAGGAAGGAAACACCAGGCATTGGCAAGAAATGTTCCCCCATTATCGACTCCATTGTGCCCAGCATGTGCTAGACCCTTTTCCCTGTGTCAGGCTATTTCATCTTTACACCGAAGCAGAGAGAAGGAGGGTCATGCGAATTTTATGGAAAAGGAAGCCAAGGTTCGTAATGGCTAAGTCACTTATCCAAGATTACAAACTGAGGAAGTGGTAGAGTCTGAATTCAGTTGTATTATTAATAATTATAGTTGAGATTTAGTTAGGTGCTTATTATATGGTAGACATGGGGATAAGCACATTAATCCCCACAACAATCTTATGGAGTAGGTTGTGGGTTTTATTCTTTTTTATAGGCTGATCTCACATAGCTCTCACCTGGGATTTAACCCAGGGATTTGTCCCTTGAAACCTTATCTTTCAACCATTTGCCCCTTGCCTCCAGACTCTATCATTCCTGCCTCAGGTAAAATATGTAAAAAATGCACAAACACTGCCACACCACAGGGAGCAGGTTTGTATCCTCCAGCAAAAGGATTTCTAGGACACAGATAGCATCTCCAAGGTCTGGGTTTGAATCTTGTCACTTGTCAGCTGTAGGATTCTGACAAGTGGGTCTGCCTTTGTCACCTGCCAAGGGGAAATCATAATAACTCCATCAGGGAAAAAAATGACTGACAGGAGACAAGCAGACCTGCTTCCTCACTGGCAGAACAAGACAGAAAGATTCCATGAGGTAACCTCTCAAGGGTCTCAGGAAAGAAGCGGAAGGAGGTTTATCTTGTGCCTTTGAAGGGCTGGTTCCTCTCTGGGTGTTTGTTTTGGCCCAGTGAGGCTGCTCTCCAGTGCCTGACCCCAGGCTAAGACTGGAAGGGACACTAGGGTCCCTTAGGGGTGACACTTGGGTGCCATGATGGTAGAGAACACAGAGCAACCCTGAGCTGGGGTAGGGCGGGGTTTCTGAGGGTTACTGGGGAAGAGGCCTAATTGCTTCTGAGAACAGGGGAGAGCCACTACCCCCCTCAACAAACCTGAAAGGCGAGTATGATCTTGCATTTCAGAGAAGTGAAGATAAAGGAACCAAGCAAACAAAACAGGCAATGGGAGGAAGTGAGTAGGATCTGGGCAGTGAAGGAGTGGAGAGGAAGGGTGAGGGAATCCTTTCCCCCCTTGCAGGTGGCCCATTCCACCTCAGATGGGTCTGGGTGGGAGGAGAGAGGTGAATTTTGGATGTTGGCAGCCTGGGTCCAAAGCTGGTACTGTCATGCCCAAGGTAAAGGCTGCGTGAGTCCCAGAGCTGACTGGGAGGAGGGGAGTCTGGGATTCAGGCCCATCTGGCCTCTGCTCCAGTGGGGTCTCTTTCCCCCCATTTGTTGTCACTGGCAAAAGCAACTTCAGCATCACCAAGATTTTTGCTGACAATGAGGAATTTCAGCACCTCATCTCACTCCTGACCCCTGGCCAAGCTAAAATCTGCATTTTAGCAAGACCCCCCCCTTAGGGTTTCTTCCACAAGAATCCCACCTTTGGGAAAATTAGCTGGGGGCATGACACTTAGCTCTGCGCTTCCCTGAGCCTCGGTTTCCTTCTCAGGAAAATGAAGATACTCTGCTCAATCAGTTGTGTATAAACTGCGATCCTAAGAGTTCTGGGAGTATTACTCAGAATCTGCACCAAGTCAGGTTCAGGTAGGAAAGAGAAATAGGTCCAAACAGAGCAGCTGAGTTTTCATCCATTTTGCATAGTAGCCTTCTTCATGAGACTTTCTCCAAGCGTGTGGGGGGTGAGAGAGAGAGAATTTTGAAAGCTCTATTGCTGAGTATTCTCTGAGGTCTCATCCAGGGAGCAGAGACTGACTCCAGGCTTGATTCTCATGACTTGGGATTTATTAAGTGGGGCACTAAGCACATATTTGAATGCCATGGTGCCATTTCTGAGAGACATGCCCTGATATCTGCTTGTAATATCCATTTTGTCCACTGCAGGGAAACAGACAGTAATGAGTTTGTCCATGGCAGAAAGCCCCAAGTCCATTCAATTCCTTTATGCAGTGGCAGAGCTGTGGGTTTAGCTGGACTCCTGACTGCCCAGAACAAGGTCACGTATCCCAGCCTCCCTGGCAGCCAAGTGAGGCTGTCTGCCTAAATACTGACCAAGACAGATAAATGGAACTTTTGGGCACCATCGGTGGGTCAGACAGTTAAGAAGTGTTCCCTCCCCTTCTCCAGATCTTCCTTCCCACTGGACAGAGCACAGACAAGGTGATGAGCAATCTGGGTCATGTGAGCAAGGGAAATACCCCAAGGAGGGTGGGGACACAATAGCAGGGAGTCTGACACACAAGCCCTGGATTGCTTCCACACAGGTTGCCACATAAGTGAAAAATAAATCCTGGTCTCGTTTAAGCCACTTTTTATATGGGTTAGAATAACTGAAAACATGTACACACACACACACACACACACACACACACACACAAACACAGAGGCACACAGGGAGTAAAAGTGGGAGTAGAAAGCCCAGCAAGGAGCTCTTGACATAGTCCAGGCAAAGACATAGTGGTTTGGAAGCAGGTGGCAGCTGTGGAATCAGGGTGAAAATCAGGTAATGAAGATATTGCAAAAACACAAGTGATGGAATTTGCTGCTGGAGTGAATGTGAGCTAGGAGAAAGGGAGAAAGTCATGGGTGATTCTAAGACTTGAAAAACTATCTGGAGAAGATGAAGGGAGGAGCTTGGAGGGAATCGGAAATCAGGAATCCTTTTTGGAAATGTTGATTTAAGATGCCAAGTGGACACCCACGTCTTGCTTGGGCACTTGGGTTCAAGCATGGATTTCAGGGGAGAAGGAATTAAGTACCAAGAAACAAAACAACACCAACAAAATTTTAAAAGCCATGAAATGAAATTCTTCTCCCAAGGCCATTTGGGCAAAGGTGTAGGGAACTTAAAATAGAATTTCGTAGTGAAAATATGACCAACCTGCTGTCTTGTCATTTTCCAAAATTGCAATCTGACCTTTAATTAGCTGGCTCTACAGAGAACAGGCACTGGGAAACCCATGGACAAATTACTGCTCTGCACACTTTGGAAAATGAGTCCAAACAGTTCAGAGTTCTTGAGGTATATAATTACCTTCTGAGAAAGCTTTCCAAAAGGGCAAATTGCATTTGGGTAAATTGGGAAGTTGAGGAACTGGATTTTCAATTCAAAAGGCAAAATGGAAAGAGGGTTAGAAGATCTGGCTTGGAGTCCTGGATTCTCTATACAAGAACCTGATGATACGAGACAAGTCATCTAATATTCATCTATCCACCATAGGAACAGAGCATCTACAGTGTAGTTTCCTTCCTCTTAAATCTCCAGCATCCCCATATCATGTGGTTATGTCATAATGCCTATTGCCCAAGAAAGAAAAGTGGAGAACATAGAAAGCTATAAAATGCAAATAAAAGGGAAGATAAGAAATAAAGGGACATCTTTACAGGCAGAAAAAAAAAAAAGAAATCTCTTTTGCCACTAGGATTTGAGGCAGTGGAGACAAAAACGTACAGAGTCCAAGCAAAGGGTGTCATCTTTGAAGCAGGAGCTATTCTGTGAGCAAGGATTGGGGACAACAGTGCAAAACAGTCTGCTTTTTGCTTCTCAGGGGCCCAGCTCTAGAAAATTCCAAATTCTAGATTCAGCACGGCACCATATTCACAACAACATGAAAGTGCTTGAAGGTTATGTCAGAGAAGCTGCACACCAACTTGGGGTACAGAAACAACATTTCTAGAAGGTCCAGGGTTGGGGAAATAGAAGGACAGAATAGGGACCTCACAATTAGAGGGTAAAACAGGGATGAAGTCTTCAGGATCAGGGGCCACAGATGGCTGGAGGATATCAAGAGGATTTCAGGAATTATGAACTCCTCAATAGACATCCACTCAGGGTACCAAAGGACCAAGCCAACCCTTGCTAACCCTTTGGAGTACACTGAGAACTAAGCAAACTCAGACTTGAGTTCCTCCCCCATCTGAACTCTCCTTTCTACCATTCCCATGACCATGGGAAAGCAGAAACTCACTCCTGCTTCCTGATATCATCTTGGGAAAGAAGGAAAGGAAAAGGCTTTAAAATGAGGAGAGAAACTGTATTGATACAAGGCTCAAGTCTGAATCAAACCAAAACCTCAATATAATTGAATTAGATAGAATCCAGAACAAACTACATTGCCTTTAAGCGGAAAGTTGAAGGATTATTTCCTACTATTAGTAGGAATGAGGATGTAAGAACAGTCGGTCAGTTATTGCCAAAGAAATTTAAGGTATTTTCCACATTAGAGTTGTGTGCAAATTTTACATTGTTATAAAGCTTTTGCATATTCATTCCTCCATTCATTTCACAATCATTTCCTGGGCACTTATTTTCTGCTAGGCACTGAGAGATAGATAAATTATTTCTGTTCTCAAGAATCCTAGAAGTTGAGGTAGGAGGCTTTTCCTGCCATCCCAGTGCAAGGTAAGAGGTGATATAGTAGAGACAAGCCCAGGTGACTGCGAGAGGCCAGAAGAAAAGCAAAGGGCCCCCAACCCTGCCAGGGTGGACAGGCCTGAGGGACTTACTAGAGGGGTTGATGCCCCTGAGTCTCTAGAATGAGTAGGAGTCAGTCAGATGGAATAGGAGTGACTGTCAGGAATGGTGGTATTCATTCCTGTGTTCAAGTATTTATTTAACTATTACTGAAGGATACTTATTAAGTACAGCAACTGGTCCAAGCAGTGGAGACACAGCCGTGAACAACACAGCTGAGATCTCTGCCTTTGTGGCATTTATATTCCAGCAATAAAGAAGTGACAGAATAAACATGTAATACAATATCAGGGGAAAATTCAATGATAAAAAAAATAAAGTTGAGTAAGAAGACAAAGGGAGACAATAGGAGGAGGTGAGAAAGAGGCCAGGGCCTCTCTTGCACAGAATGCAAAACTGGAAGTGAAGATCATTAGAAATAACAGCCCTAAGCCCTGGGACCACCTGGAGAACAGGATTCAAGATAAAGGAAACAGCAAGTGCAAAAGTGCTAAGTCTAGAATTTCCTTCAAGTTCAAGAAACAGCCAAGAGGTTGGAGCACAGAGGATGCTGAGGGTAGTGAAGATACTCTGTGATACCATATGGTAGACATGGGCCATTACACATTTGTCCAGACCCTTAGGACACGCAACACCAAGAGGGAACTCTAATTTCAATTATGGACTTTGGGTAATAATGACGGGTCAATGTAGATTCATCATTTGTAACAAATGTACAATTTGGTGGGCAATGTTCACAATGGGGGAGGTGATGCATGTGTAGGTCAGGAGAGTATTTGGGAAATCCCTGCACCTTCTTCTCCATTTTGCTGTGAACCCAAAACTTCTCTAAAATAGTCTTCAAAAAGAAAGGGAAATAAAAGAGAAAAGGCACATTCAGGAGACCAATGGCTAACGTGGAACCGCGGGAAGAAAGAGAGGTGGGAAATGAGGTTGGAGTGTTGTCTGAGCCAGTTCAGACAGAGACATGCTTAGGAGTCTGGATTTTTCCTCTGCATGCAAGGCATCCTTGAAGCCAATGAGGTAGCAGGGCCTGAGAGAGTAAGGGGGACCAGAGGACTTGCAAATAGTTTGGTATGACTGGACTGTGAAATGCACAGTAGAGATCATGTTGGAATGGGCCAGATCATGTTTGAATGAAGCTGTAAGGCTTCATTCAAAAGACCTGGGTAAGGAAGAGCTCAACTTGGCTGATAAAGCTGGAATTTATCCTGAGTGCAGTGGAAGCAAATGAAGAACTTCAAGGAGGTTAAATATTAAATTGGTGTAATCAGATTAAGTTTTTGGAAAAATGATTTTTGGGCATTTTGGGGGATGGATTAGAAGTACAGAGGAGTATTATAGGATAGAGGAAGGAAGAAAAGAGGATGGAAACCAATCTGAGAGACTCATGTCATCATCCAGGGAGAACTGATGATAACTGAGCAGGCGCAGTGAAACTGGGTATGAAGAAGAGGGCTGGGAAGACATGGAGGTAGAACCAAAGCTTGCCCAAGGGAGGAGGTCTCTGATTCTATTCTCTCTCCAATGATGATGGCCATTCCCATGGACTTAAACACTCTGTCTCATCTCTGAGCTCTCATGTCCAGCTGCCTCTTTGGCTTCCCCACCACCTCATGGATATCCCAGGCTTAGGGATATCCTTTTCTGGTCTTCCTCAGCATAGGACAGCACCATCCACACAGCTGAGTATACCAGACCTAAGGAGTCAACATACCTTTCCTCTGTCCCCATAGCCACTTCACTCAACTCCTAAAATTCTAAAATGCATTTTGAATCTGTTCATATCTTACTAGATCCACTGTCACCACCTTAACCACTACCAGTTGCTATCCTCTCTTCTCCAAACTGTAAGTCCAAGAAGGAAATGAAGATGATCAATGGAAAAAAATCAATGTTTCAATTACATTTATTATATCACATCATTTGTAATTTGTTTGTGTTTTTTCATGATGTATATTATATATATATGGCATTATTGATAATTGACACAGTGGGCACCCACTATCAACCAGGCACTATTCTAAGCACTATTCATTCATTGACTCATGGAATTGTCCCAATAACTTGATGAAATTGCTAGTGTTGTTATATTTATTTTGCAAGATAGAAAACAGAAGCACAGAAAGTTCAAATGCCACAAAGTCATTCAGCTAATAGCAGCTATGGAAGAAATGGGCTACATTCATGGTCCTTCAAGAAGGGATCTCTTGTCCTGTGGTGAGGAGGTGGAAGCTGTGTGTTCTCTGGTAAACCTTAGCTCCTTCCAGTTCAGCCCCAGCCATATGGTGGGACAGATGGTGGAAGGAAGGCTGAGGTACTTCCACCCAGAATGGGACTCCTCTGGTGGCTTGTTCCTAGGCTGACAGACTTTGCTTTATCTGCTGTGTAGTCTCTCCTTTTTCTGCCCAATCCTGCTTTTTCCCTCTTCTTTTTACAAGTTCACTCCTTGTAATGTCTTGGTCCTAACTATGATTCTGTGTCTTCTTTCCAGTAGGTCCAGATAATGGTGGCAGAGCCAGGAACCCAAACCTGGGCACTTTAGATGACTCTTCTGTGCATCCTAGCATACCCTGTCCCTCCTTCTGTCTTTGCAGTTGTTAGACTGTGTTGACATTTTAGTAAGGTGTGTGTGTGTGTGTGTGTAGAACAGAATCTGCCAATTTAATAAAGCATGCAATTTTAAAACACAAAATTCAGTGGTATTAATTGCATTCAAACTGTCATCCCCTTCTATTTCCAAAACTTTTTCATTACCACAAACTATAGCAACCGTCTCCACCATTTATTACCTGAACTGTTTCATTATCTCAAACAGAAACTTTATAACCAATAAGCAATGACCTGAATCTGTTTTTCAGACACCACAAGTAAACTGAGCTCTCTCGGGGCAGCAATTCCAGCTTAACTTCTTTCTATTCATGGCATCTTAGTAGTATGTGGCATTTACTAGGCACCCAAGAGATTGCTTATTAATCTGAAGCATTACAAGAAAATTTCTACTGGGATAAGTTGGAAAGACTTCTTGGAAGAGGTGACATTTCATTAGAATTTTAAAAGTTGAATAAGATCTCAGTAATGGTGAGGAGGAAGGGGTGTTCTAGGCCCAGAAACAGTAGGGAAAGGACAGATGCTGCTGTCAACCCAAAGTCAAGGTTTTCCTACCAGAACTATAGTTTCTGTTTAAAGTACACAGTGCATTAATAAAACACCCACACCTAGCTTCACATTCAGATCAAGGCAACAATTTGACATTTGTGATTAATGAAATGTAAGCAAAAGTCTAATGGGGATTCTAGGGCGGGCTCACATATCTGATGTAAGTGCGGCCACTTACTCTTTTTTTCCCTTTTATCACTTGTCTGGAATGTAGATGTTGTGACTGGAGTGACACTACAACCATGAAGCAGGTGCCAAAAAAAATGGTGGAGTCCTTGGCCCTGATGTTTTTGAGTCATGGACCTAGCAACTATAAACTTCTGTGTGAGTGTGTGTGTAATTTCTAATTGTAAAGTATAGCTGGATTGCTTTGTTACTAGCAGTTAATCCAGTCCAAACTGATGCAAGGGTACAAGGGTGTGAAGGTTCATATATGAAACTAAGATGTGAGAGACAGATTGAACAAAATAATATCCTAACAGAGTAAACAGACGGAGTACTTCCTGAGCACCTAGGCACCCAGGAGAGTGCTTATTAGTTTGCTTATCCAGGAATTTCCAGCCTGGATGTTCTGAGCGCTATGGCTGTTGTAGACATAGAATGAAGAAAATCCCATTTAGGGTAACTTGGATAAATCTCCTAAAGAGATAAATAAAAGAATAAAGACAACTGGGGTCTTAGGGCCTGGTCAGATATTTTCTTGCCCTCCATGGGAAAAGAGAATCTGCTTCTATAGTCAGAAAATTTAGAGGTGGAAATTGTCAAGAATAGTCTGAACTCAGGTTGGAAGTCAGAGATGTACCAATGAAGAGGAAAGAGATAAATTTATGAGTAATATGGTATAGTAAACGTTGAAATGAAATATAAAAATGAAACAACAATAACATGTAGAATAGAAATACATGATAATGATAGCATATATGTGATGGGACAATAGGAGAAAAACCTTCTGATGTCCAACGCCTACTTGCTTCCAGTTACATTGTGACAAAACTGCAGAAATGGAGAAGTCTTAAAAGAAGCCTTTGGATGATTAGGGGAAGTTCTCCTTCATTGAAGAATCCTAGATAACAAGTGCAGACAGAAGGGTTGAAAAGAAAATTATCATTTTGCAACTCCCTAATGAAATAATGCATCTAGTTAACAAGCATCAGTGACATTGAAAAATAAAATCAGATGAGAACTTGATGGATGCTGAGAGCTGTTGCCAAGTAGGAATGACACATGGCAATTTCTTTGTCAGCCTACCCATTGTTGCTTAGAGGAAGGACTCTTCATATTGGACCCAGGTCATTTGCAGTGACATTGCATGTAAGGTGACCTTGCTCAAGGACCAGGGCGGATCCGGGTTTAGGGCTCTCCTTGGGTTTAGGGCGGTTCCAGGTTTAAGGTGTACCCTGCTGGGAATAGGGCGTATCCTGCTGCCTCAGGTGTGCCCACTCCTAGAGTTCCCGTTGAGTTCTCATAGGATTCAGAGAGTATTTGGGATCCAGAACGTGGAATTTGGCCAAGAACGTGGATTTTGCCCAGAATGTGTTTGTAGAGTGCCGGTGTGAGTTCGGGAATAAAGAATTGCTGTTTGAATCTATAAGGCTGTGAGTGGCTCATGATTTTGTGCCCAGCCAGACTGCGGCAGATGGAGAACTTGATGATGGATCAGTAAGGCTGAAACACCTGAACCCACAGATCAACCTTAATACCACTAAAAGTCAAACCACCAGACAGCATCTGACTCCTAATGAGATGCTCTAGGAAATACATCGAGGTCACTTAGAAACCATCCTGTCTTCCTCCCATTCCCTTGCCCCAAAGAGATACTAAAATCCTAATCTCAGGAAGCCTCTAGGTCCTACTACCAACTGACAGGAAGTATGGAGGAGAGGGAAATGAGACAATTGGCCCAGTCCAGAATGCAGGAAAATTCTACAAGAAAAATGATCTCATACATTCCTGGGAGTCCCAGCAGGAAACAGATGGCACAATTCAAATTAGGTTAATTTGGTTAACGAAAGGACTGTTTTCAAAAAAATTTGGGTGGAATGTAGGGGAGCCACCAGAGGAAAAAGAGTTGCAGAGAACCCGGGAGCCAATTATAGCTCAAGAGACATTCTCTCTCTGTGGACAAAGGGAGGTGGAAAGGAAACCTCTACTGTAATGAGGGTACACAGGGAGAAAGGCAGGGTGAGGAAGGAAGGGAGACAAGGAGAAGGAAGACTATGTGGAGAGGATCTCATTACAGGGCTGCAATCATCCACTGAAGGACAACAAGGTCATTCAGGGTCACTGTGTGCATACTGTCACAGTATTTGGAATAAAATAGAGAGAAACAAAAGTTTAATTTATATACCAAAAAATTAAGAATGTCTTTGTTTTAACTAAAAGTATTTCAGCATGAAATTGAGTACGGTTATCTGATGTATTTAAATCCAGGACTAACACTATAGGTACCACCTGCTGTTCCTGTGTCCCATCTTGGCTTTTCATCTACTCTCCACCTATTAGGCACCGTGTTTGAAAATGATGGATCTGGTCCTGGGGTTAACCTGATTGAAACCTTTCAGTTGCCCTTTCAGTAGAGATTTCCAGGCTGACTCATAAGGCTCTCCATAATCCAGCCCTTTCTTGCCTAGCCAGTTCTTCTTGCTTAGAGTGGCACTACCCTTGTCACGATGGACATCCTTGGATTGCTACCAGTTTTTTTCCTAGTGGACATTCACCTGTTGTCTGTAAGTTGTCAGTTGCAGAAATCAAAATCCACTCTTACTTATATTAAGCAGAAAGGGATTTATTTCTTACAACATATTAAATGGCTTCAGAGCTGCAGACAGTTCTAACCACCCATGTCATCTTTACAGAAAAAAAGGAAGAGGGGCTGGGATTGTGGCTCAGTGGTAGAGCACTTGCCTAGTATGTGTGAGGCATTGGGTTTGATTTCAACACCACATAAAAATAAATAAATAAAATAAAGATATTGTGTTCATCTACAACTGAAAAAAAAAGGGAGAGTAAAACACAGTGACCCTGAATGTCCTTATGTGTTCCCTAAAACCTAGCCAAAGTAAGGGAATGATGAGCGTAAGCCTGGTCCAAAATGTCCAGATACCTGTTTTATTTTTTTGTCTACATTTTTATTGGTGCATTATAGTTGTACATATGGTGGGATTAATCACCTTTCATACATTCATACAATATAAGAATAAAACTTGGCCAATATCATTCCCCAGTATTTCCCATTTTTCTACCCTCCTCCCTTGCCCTGGCCTGTTTCCTTATCTCCCTTCAATTTTCATGAGATCCCTCCAACTTTATTTCCCTTTTTCTTCTCTAGCTTTCACATATGAGAGAGACACACAATTCCTGACCTTCTGAGTTTGGCTTATTTTGCTTAACATAATGTTCTCAAGTTCTATTCTTTTTCCTGCAAATGACATTATTGCATTCTTCTTTATGGCTGAGTAAAATTCCACTGTGTATATATACCACATTTTCTTTATCCATTCATCCATTGATGGACACCTAGACAAGTTCCAGAGTCTGGTTATTGTGAATTGTGCTGTTATACACATGGGTATGCCTATATCGCTATAGTACAATGACTTTAATTTATTAGAATAAACACCAAAGAGTGGGTCATATGGTGGCTCCATTCCTAGTCTTTTGAGAACACTCCATACTGATTTCCATAATGGTTGTGCTAATTTACAATCCCACCAACAGTGTAAAAGTGTTTGCTTTTTTCCACATCCTCTCCAGTGTTTATTATTATATGTATTCTTGATGGCTGCCATTCTGACTGGTATGGGATGGCATCTCATTGTAGTTTTGATTTACATTTCCCTAATTGCTAGTGATGTTGAACATTTTTTTCCTTTTGGGAGGAGGGCATTTGTATTTCTTCTTTTGAGAAGTATCTGTTGAATCATTTGTCCATTTATTAATTGGATTATTTGGTTTTTGTTTTTTTGGTGTTATGTTTTTTTTTAGTTCCTTATATAGTCAAGATATTAATCCTCTGTCAAAAGAGAGCTATCCAAGATTTTCTCCCAATAGGTTTTGTCTTCACATTCTGAATTGTTTTCTTTGCCGTGAAGAAGCTTTTTAATTTGATACCAACCCATTTATTAACTCTTGCTATTATTTTCTAAATTTTAGGGGCCCTATTGAGAAAGTCATTGCCTGTGTCTATAATAATGAGAGTTGACCCTTCATTTTTTTCTAGGAGTTGCATAATTTCTGGTCTAATTCCTAGGTCTTTGGTCCATTTTGAGTTGATTTTTGTGCAGGGTGAGAGATGAAGTTCTGGTTTCATTCTTTTACATATGGATAACCAGTTTCCCCAGAACCATTTTGTTAAATAGGCTGTCTTTTCTCCAATGTATATTTTTGGCACCTTTGTCAAGGATCAGATGACTACAGATACATATTATCTTGAAGGACACTGACTTTCTTGAATGCTTACTAAGAACTAGGGCAAATGTTATTGTTTAGATGTGAAATGACCCCCAAAAGCTCATGTATGAGACAATGCAAGAGGTTTAGAAGTGAAATGTTTGGGTTATAAGAGTCTTAACCCAATCAGTGAATTAATTCCCTGATAGTAATTAACTGAGTGGTTAACCATAGGCAGGCAGTAAGGTATGGTTGGAGGAAGTAGGTTCTGGGGGGGGGGGTGTCTTTGGGGTTTATATTTTATCTTTGCTGAGCAGAGATCTCTCTCTCTGCTTCCTGATACAATGTTCCAGATGCTTTCCTCTGCCCCATTCTTCTGTCATGATGCTCTGTCTCACCTAGGGCCCCAAGGAATGGAGCTGGCTATCTATGGACCGAGAGTTCTGAAACCATGAGCCCCCAAATAAACTTTTCCTGCTTAAAATTGTTTTTTGTCAGGTCTTTGGGTCACAGCAATGAAAAAGCTGACTAAAACCGGAAGTTGGTGTTATCTGTAGAAAGCTTCTTTCTTACATGTCCACCAGGACAGTTGCTCTTTGGGATGCTGGTCTTACAAGAAAGCAAGTTAATGTGCTGATGTCACTGCTTCTGCAGCCCAACATATAAAATCCCTTTTTCAGAGGCCACTGGCACAGAACTGAGGAAAGAATATGTGTCACTCATCCAGCCAGCTGATACTGAACAAAATACTGTGAGGCAGAGGAGGCACTGCCTGGTGAAGCACCATGAGGGATGGAGGTGCTACCGTTCAGCCTGTTGCTGTCATCACGGAACTCTTCTTGGAGGAGTCTCTGATCTCTTGTAAGCTTTCCCCCATATGTCATGTCTTGCACACCATTCTGGACACTTTTTTTTTTTGGTTGTTCAGCAACCTGCCCCACTTCCCTGATACAATTAGACTGTGAATGTGACGTAACCAGAGGGGCTTTTGCCTTTTCTGCTACCATGGAGCTGACAGCCAGAGTGGGAAGCTGCTACAATTGCTGTCTGACAGGATCAGGAAATTACCCAAATCAGCAACAACCACAACATAGAGGCTATAATGACCAGGAATCTACCACAACCAAGAGGAGCCTCAGGAAGGCCAGACCTCCACCCATGCAGTGCTCCTTGGCCAGCAAAAGCCACAGAAGGAGGAGGTAAGGCCACTTGGTCACTCCCATCTTCCAAATCCTGCTGGAGTGCACCTGATGGGTGGAGGTCACTCACCAGAGTTTGTACTACAAACTAGCTTTCCAGGCTAGACAACCTTGAAGTAGGCTGGAATAGATATCAGTGCCTATAGACCACACCTGCCATAGCCTGAAACACTGCTCTTCCTCTTCTCTTGGCCGGGTAGTGCTCATCCTTAGGTCTTGGGTTAGATTTCTCTTGCTGAAGAAGGTATTCCCTGACCTTCATTCTGCTCAGAGTGCCACATCATCCCCAGTCCTAGCTGAGAACACCCACCATATCACTCTATGATTTCCATTATAATAGACTCACCTTTCTCCAAGACCTTGGTCCTTCTTCCCTGCTAAGCTCCATGAGGGCAGGGACTATATCTATCTTGTATCTTCAATTCCCTGAGTGGTGCCTGGAACATTGGGTTCTCTTTATGTGGAATGAATGTGTTGAATGAATACATTAATGCACAAATGAGAGAATGGAGACGAGTATCTTGGGAACAGCATGAAATAAGGCAATATAGATAATCAGTTGGAGGAAAGCTCCTCTGACATGGGAGATGATTGCAATCTTCATTATTTATTTTGCAGAATAGCTACCCAACATTGCTGACAGATCTTGACATAATCTGGAAGAGTCCATCACATTCTAAGAAGTGAATGAAAAAGTGAAAAGAAGACTTTCCTCAGTAGGATGATAGGAAATTCACTTTTTAGCAGAACAGAGTTTCCACTCATTGCTCCCTGTCTCCAATCAGGAGCAACACTCCAGGAGTACTTGACCCTAGGAGTTGAGGAATTACCACATCCCAGCACGCTCAGAGCAGACTGAATACAGAGAAGTTTTCTTCAGATTCTGAACAGCTCTTGAAAGGGTCTGATTTGAATACAAATTCAATTCTCCAAGGATTTCACCTGAGAACCTGTTTGTGAGGGTGGGATTTGAGGAGAAGCTGAGCCAGAACACTAAAATCTTTTACCTCTCCAAAGAAAGAGCCTAACTAGCATACATATGTCTGGCACCATAATGCTTAGACACAGGCACAAAACCGGGCTGACGGAAACTCCTTTTCTCTAAATGGAAGGAGTGGTGACACAGGAGAGACCTTGAACCAAGGTCTTGTCTCAAATGAACTTATTCTGGGGCTGCAGCCTCTCTACTCCTTTCCACAGTCAACTGACTTCACAATTAAAGTGTCAGCATACTGAGTTCAGAGTCAGCTAAGAGGGGACAAAACCAGAGGGAGAAGCTATGTTAATCACAGAAAAAAAAAAAATATCTGCTGTGGGGCTTGGTTGTAAGACCTGCTGTCTAGGGTCACACTTAACCCCCAAATATATTACCACAGTCAATAAAACTAAAGTATGCAAGGCCACATAGAAATGATATAGACATCCACAGTAAGTATGTGTGTATATGTTTGTGTTTATGCATATATATGAAAATGGAATATATTGATTTATTAAACCTCAGTGATGTTCTTGGGCATACAAGATGTGAGGGTCTACTTGTGCCTCATGATGGATCCATTCGTCCCAAATCCGCCTCATCTATCAGTTGTCTTCTTTTCCTAACAAATCTAAGAGATCTTTAATTTTCCCTCTTGGCGTTCCATCTTTCTTTGTTCCTATTTTCTTGGTTTAGAATAGCCACGAAGAAGCAGAGCTCTGAGGTCAGACTTTTTCGGTTTAAATCCTAATCCCACCACTCAATGCCATGTGACCCAGGAAAATAAACTTCAGTTTTCCTTGTCTCAGCTTCTACTCTATGAAATCAAGATTAAAATATCTGTAATCGCATGGAAGTATTGTGGGAATTAAATGGGGTAATCCATATAGCACTTAAAGCAATGTGTGGTATATTATAACTCCTCAATGATAGCTGTTATTCTTCTTGTAATTATTGTTATTAATATTCATTTGTAGCACACTTACTATTCAGAAGCATTGATTGCATGGGTTTTATGTAGTAAGTCAAATTTATGGTTTAAATGACAACCAGATCAAAATTACTTCTTTCCTGCTTTGCATTCTAGAGTTTTAGCTACAGCAAGCGAGCATAGGTTGTTTTCAGGATAAGCAAGAAAGAAATTGAATTCACCAATGTCCAATTTTTCAGAAAAAGGAAATACGACATTAAGTAGGTTATCCTGAGCAACAAGCAAAACTCCCACACACACTAGCTTAAGTTAAGAGCAAACAGTTCACATAGCAGCTGTCCAACAGCAGGGCAGTCTGCAGGACTGACTTATTCGGTGATTCCTCTATGTCTTTGTGGCCCTAGGTTCTTTCCATCTCTCCCCTGTGCCCTCAGTAGCACCAGCCTCTTCCTAAGACTGGGTTCCCTGGTGTTCAGCAGATAATTGCCAATGGCAATTGGGACACACGTGTCTTCTTTCACAGCCATTGAAGGAGAGAAAGAGGTTAGAAAGAGCTTTACTGGAATCTTGGGGAGCCTCTCCTCCTGCCTCATGGGCACATATTGCCTCAAGCTTCCCCAGATCTACCTGGCACAACCTCTGGAAAGGAGAAGCAATCAGAGGGAGTAAAATAGGAGTTGGAGACTCAGCTTTGATGGTCTCTCTGGGATCACATGCCAAGGCTTCTGAATGGAGCAGAGGCTTTCCAGCTTTGATGTTCCTTGAGTGTCAACAAATGGGGCTGTTCATTTATTTTCTGATACACAGCAAACAACAAATGTGGCTTGCAGATGCCACTATTTCACTCTATGTAACAATTCATGGATTGTGAAGTCATGCAGGGCTCTGCTGGGAGATACTTCAGCTGGGGTTACACGGTAGTGTTCCGCTGACAGCGAGGCTGGTCTGTTATCCTATCATTGAGGATCCTGTCCTGTGATCACTTACATGCTTGGCACCCTGGTGGAAACAGCAAAGTCTGAATTCAGCTGGACAACTGTCCCTCTCCATGGACCTCTCCAGCAGGGTAGTCGGACTTACCACATAATGGCTATCTGCCACCCACCTGTAAGCAACAGAGAAGTTGCAAAATAAAAGACAATGTCAAATGATTTGAAATGTCAGTGCATGTAATTAGCATGAAGCCAGAGGAGTACAGTTTTTAATAATAATTTGTTTTTCTCCATGCCCACTAAATAGAGATGTCCATAATTTTTGAAAAACTAGTCTGAAGAGGAACAGCTTTGTCCAAGCATCCAGGATGCCAATGCCACTGGCTAAGAGTAAGTTGTGGGGCTCTTTCCCTCTCCTCACCCTGCTGGGTCTGGGCACTATAACTTCTCTTCAGTAGCCTTCCAATCTGATCTGCCTGCCTCTAGTCTCACCTCTTTCCATTTACCTTCCATGTTGTTTTCCCGTGGCTGGAATGTTACCTTATCCATTCCCCACGTTCGTCTCCCCATTAATGGTGTAAGACTTTTCTAAAACACAAATCTACTCAGACATACCTTTATCTAAAGTCAATATTGGTTCTCTCTTGCTAGTCTGTTAAAAGTCCATACTCTTCAATATGGCCCCCAAGTTTCTTCACAAGTTGTTCCTGTCCTGGGTCAAATCCCCCAATCGTCACTGAAACTTTAAGCTCCAAGAGGACAGTGATCATATGTCCCTTGAATATTGCTTTATTGCTTTATCTCTAGCACCAAAACTGGGTCTGGTACACAGTAGATACAGGTATTTGTGGAAGGAAAGGAAGGAAGGAGGAAGTGTGTGTCACAAAGGGAAAGAAGATAGTTTTTTTTTTTTTTTCCCTTTTGGTACTAAGGATTGAACCTAGAGCCTTATACATACTAGGCAAGCTTTCTCCAGAGAGCTACACCCTGGGTCCTTTTTATTATATTTTGAGACAGGGAATGCTAAATTGTTAAGGCTGGCCTCAAACTTGCAATTCTCCTACCTCAGCCTCCTGAGTAGGTGAGAATACAGGTATGCACCACCATGCTAGGCTAGGAAGTTTGCTTTTATGTTTCACCCATCAACAGTGTTCATTTCCAGTTTAATGTCTAAGACCTAAAGGGTTAACAAACATACCATGTCCACTTCTCCTAGCACAAGTGCTTGACATAAAGTCAGTGCTGGAAATAGATCAGTAAAACAAATGAGTTCATTAATAACAGCACGATATGTGCTGAAGCCACAAACGTAAGAGGGGTGAAAGCTTGAAGGGAAAGCCAGCTGTCCCTCTGGAGACAGGGGTTAGAAATGGGAAGTGGGCAGGACATGAGCAAGTCCTTGGAGGATGATGGCTCATGGCTTCTCTGAATCCAAGGATGAAATGCCTTGCTCAGTCCTTATATCCCTTTCGTGTATCTTAGTTCTCTTATTTGGCACAAGTAACAACTATGCTAGTATTTTTCCAAGAGAGCAAATTCTCTGAAGCGGTTGCATTGCCTCAGCCTCCTGGAATGTGACCTCATTCCTTCCCCACGTTGGTCCCCTCATTAATCAGCCTGCCCAGTCCTGCTCCATCAGGCAGCCTGCCAGGTGTGTACCTGCCGTGGGGACTCCTAGTTCAGGGGCTGAGGCAGTGTTTGTTGGTTAAATGCACAGACTTGGAGATGAACACACCAAGGTTTGGACCCTAAATTCATCTCTTACCAGAAATATAATCTCGTTTATACTTACCTGTTACTTATGCTGTTAGTTACTTACCTGTCCGAGACTTGACCTCATCATCTGTAAAGTGGAGACAATAATGGCACCTAATTCATAGTGTATTTGTGAGGATTACATTAGATAATCTGTAACCTACTCCACAGAGTTCAATAAATGTTGAGTATTATTTTTCTATTCGAGGACTTTTCTTGCCCTTGGCAGGTTATGGATTTCCCTGGGATGGAGCAGGGATGGAGGGAGAGAAAGCGAGAGGACTCTAGCATGGACTGGATATATGTATGGATCAGACACTGTCCGGCCTGTCCACGAGAGTCATGTCCCCTAACCTCTGCAACACCCCTCAGCGGTTGTGTGTAACATTAGCCCCATTTTCAGTGGAAGAAATGCAGATGGTAGGACAGACAAACCTGAATTGGAATCCAAGCTCTGAAACTCTTGCTGTCTGACTTTGGGAAGGCCTTTCCCTGCCTAAGCCTGTTTCCATTAGGTGAGGCAGCACCTACTGACAACACTGTGGACTGCATGACCTAATACCATGTAAAAGGGCTTCGTCAGGTAATGCTCAGAAAATGTGAATTTATTCATTCCCAAGTGGACAGCTGGTTGAAAGCAGGAACTGAATGGAGAGGGGGAGAAAATGGGGGTATACAGGAGAAGCATTCCTGAGCATCAGGATGCTACAAGGGACACTTTTTCTTTTTTACACTTGCCACCAAGGACCTCCCCTTTAGGCTGGCAGAAAGACTCAGGTGACTGACTGCCTCCCTCTCTGACCTTTCTGGGCCCAGGATATGGGAGGGGATGGTGATGATACAGCAGGAAAGGGTCCAGACAGCAGTTCTAAAGGTCAGCACACCTGGGTTTTAGTTCTGGACCTACCATTTACCATTCATGTGACTTTAGACAAGTCCTCCTGATCTTCATAAGCCTCATTTCCCCATCGAAAATGGTGATAATGCCATGTGTCTCTGGTTGTCTGCTCTTGCATAATCAACCACACCACATCTTAATGGCTTGCAGCAAAAATTATGACCTCCTAGTGTTTTGTGTTCAAAACACAAATGGGGTTCAGCTGGGTGGCTCTTGCTTGGGGTCTCATGCAATTGCAGTCAGATGGTGGCTAGGACTAAAGTCATCTGAAGGTATGATGGGACTAGATATCCAAGTGACATTTTCAGCTCACATGCCTGGCACCTGGGCTGGGTGGAATGAAATAGAGGTTGGTTGAGCACCTCCTGGCCATGGGTCTCTCCACTTAGCTAGCTGAGATTTCTTCAGAGCACAGTGGTCGTGGGGTAGTGAGACTTCTCATGTGACAGCTGGCTTCCCGTAGAGCAAGAATGCCAGGAGATCAAGGCAGAAACAAGACCAAGCCTTGGCAGTCCCTCTGTGTCACTTCTGCTGCATCCTATTGATAATGGGTGGGACATGGGGCCAGGTGGTTTCAAGTGAAAGAAATGGGAGAATGACAAATATGTGCCACCAAGTCTAATCCGCCACACCACATATTCCATGTATCTCACAGGGTCATTGTAAAGATGAGGAAAGCTGGCCTGTGTGAAGGCCCTTAGTATAAGTCACTAAAGGGACATCCTCTCCTCTCTGCCCTAAATTAGACACAGGTCCTTTCTTTCTTGCACAGAGCAGTCTCTCTGCCTCCTGTATCTCCCCATCAGCTATGTCCTTCACGAATGCCACTCTGTGTCTGTTCCCTAGTGGAAAACTTCTATAGCTCCCAAGACCCTTCATGACATGACTCTCACTGACTTGTGCAGGATGGACTGCCTGCATATTCCTGACCCCAGGCAGGGGATTCCATTCCACCCTCAAGGCCTTTGTCCACACTGTTCTTTTTGCCCAGAGCTGTTCTCTCTTTTCACCTCTGGTTAATTGCCTTCATATTTTAAGATTCCCTGCAAACACATCTTCTCCAGGTAGCCTGTCTCAATTCTTGCACTCCACTATCACCACCCCACACACATCTGTTGGATTCAAGTTCCTCTCCTATGGGCTCCCAGAAATCCTATACTTACTGGCCTTCTTGCCATTCCTCAAACAGGACAGGCACAGCCCTGACTCAGGGCCTCTGCCCATGTGGTTCCTGCTGCCTGTGGGGCTCATCTAATGAATATTCATGAAATAGTTGGCTTCCTCACTTCAGGTCTCTGTTCAGACCTCACCTCCTCAGAAAGGCCGTTTGGCTGTCAATCTACAGCAGCACACCCTCCCTCATTCTCTTCTCTTAATCCACTCATTTCCCCTCAAAGCTTACCATCTGTCACAGTGCCTACACAGTGCTGTGCTGCAAGAGCCAATAGTGTGAACCCCTCCCAAATAGAAAACCGATACCATGTTGTTACCTTGAAACTGGCCACATGGAGAATATTTATACAAAGTCACCCAAAGGTTCTCTCTCTCTTTCTCATATATAAACAACTGTCTGAACAGGACTGTGTCTATGTTTTTTTTTTTAAACTACTTATCTCCTCCCCAGGTTATAATTTCCATAAAGGCACAGACTTTATTGATGCTGTATTTCTGGGCATCTAGTGCAGTTCTTCACACCAAGTATATGCTCAATGGTATATGCTCAATGAGCAAGAAGAGACAGAGGAGGTTATGTGATTTACTGAGGTCATTTCCTTGAATTAATGAACAAATGCACAAACCAACAAGTGAGTAACAATGATTGTAACTGAATTGTAAGTTGAGCTCCTTGAAGGCAGACCTTGGTTCCTTCTTCATCTTTCACATCCAGCACAGAACTGGTAATGTTGATAAACAAGCAAATATACTCAGCAAGGGCTATATCCAAGGCAATCCAGCTGCATCTGATGACAATAAACCCTGGACTGGACAACTCCTGGGGTATTTCCAATATGTGGCAAAGACAGAAACCTGAACAACTGCAGGCAGGGAATAGGCACTGGCCTGGAAGGCAGAAGCTTGCATTTCTAGTCCCAGTGTGACTGTGATCGATATAGGACCTTGGGCAAATCACTTCTCCAACCTGGGTCTTAGTTTTCCCACTTGTAATATGAGGCAATTGGATCAATGATGGTTGAGTTTGTGTCTGGGGCTGCCCGACAGAGTTTGTGTCTGAAGTGGGTAGGTGTGGGCAGGAGGAAGCTGACCTGGCCTCCTCCAGGTGCAAGAGGCAGGACATTCTCAGCACCCCACAGATGAAAGATAGCAGGGTGCTCCAGAGCCTGCAACACTGGTTGTATGGGATAGGTCCCTTTCTCCTCCCATCTCTCTCTTCTGCCCAGAAACTAAGGCCTGTGATCCCCTTCCAACTCTTCCCCCACCTTGACTTGCCACCTGCTTGAGGCTTCTCTGAAAATAATTAGAGCTTAGCCTGCTTTACCCTCCTCAAGCTGGACATGGATGGGAAGGCCCTGAACAGGGCGAGGCAGGGAGGTACTGTATACCTCAGTAATCCTTGCTTATTATTTAACAAACAGGTTGGCTAAGTTGTTTGACATACACCTTGCTTCCTGTTGTTATTTATACTTCAGGGATCATAAGCATTTCATAGCAGTCAAAAGAGCCCTAGTTTGCATAACAGAAATTAGTATTTATTGAGCACTTACTGTGTGCTGCTCTAAGCTAAAGGTTGGCAAATTATAGACCATTGGCTAAATTCTGTTTTTATATGGAACATGGGCTAATAATGGGTTTTCATGTTGTTAAATAATCATATATATATAGTCTTTATCCAACAAAGCCTAAACTATTTAGCCTTTTACAAAAACATCTGGTAATCCTTGTTCTAAGTGTTTAACGTGGACTAGCTCCTCATCCTTCAATGACCCTATGAAGTAAGTTACTGTTATTAAAATTTTACAAATGAGCAAGAAGAGGCAGGGGAGGTTATGTGATTTACTGAGGTCAGATAACTAGTAAATGGTAAAAACTGGATATAAGGAACTCAAAAGCCAACTGCTTTTTTTAAGGGGATAGGTATGTTAATTACCCTGATTTGATCCCTGCACTACGTACACATGAGGTTAAATCACACTGTTTTCCACAGATTCATACAATTATCATATGTCAATCCCAAAATTAAAATCAGTCAGATGTGGTAGCGAATGCCTTAAATCCCAGTGACTTGGGAGGCTGAGGCAGGAAGATCATAAGTTTGAGGCCAGCCTCAGCAACTTAGCGAGAATCCCAGAAACTTAGTGAGAGACCCTGTCTCAAAATAAAAAAGGGCTGTGGATGTGGCTCAGTGGTTAAGCACCCCTGGGTTCAATCCCTGGTACCAAAATAAAATTAAAATTTTAAATTTAAAAAAGTATTTTTCCATAAACATAAAACATAATATAAATCCTCTATTTTAAGTTTAATGCTATAATGCAGGCTTCTTATCTGTTGTACATTGATATCAATTTGTCTGAAATGCTGTGTTCAATATTATTTGAAGCAAGAGACCGGACGACCAAGAGACCATCCAAGTCCTATTTAACCTAGAGGGTGAGACCATCCAAATCCCCTTTCCTTCTTTTCTCCTTGTGCTTTCATTTCAGTCCTGCACCTCTGAGTAGATGAATAAAGAACCTGTGAATAAAGAACTCCGTTTCTAGATTCCCCCCAAAACTGCAGTTTTTTACCTACTTTAGAAAGCCCTCTGGTCAACCTCAGGATGCTGCACTGTCTTGTTTTTTCCTTTTTCACTTTAGCTCCAGAGAACCTATTTAATGGGCATCATTCTCAAAATATTACAAACTCCTTAAGAAACACCTAAGTGTCCTGGGACCTGGCACTATGTCTGGCACAAAGTAGTTAACTCCTAAAATGTGGGGTGAAGGCATGGGTCATAGTCAAAATAAGAAAAATGGCAAGAAGGAGTTAGAAGCGTTTGGAGGTATCACTACTTTAGTTCAGTAGTGCCCCCCCCCATTCATGTTTGCCCAGAATCTCAGAAGGTGACTTATTTGAAAATAGGGTCTTTATAGATATAATTAGTTAAGGATTTTGAGGTGGAAATAATCCTGGATGTAGGTTTTACCCTAAAGCCAATGATTGACATCTGTTAGGGAAAATAGAAAGTGAAGACAGAAGACAAAGGGAAGATTGCTGTGAGAAGATGGAGGGAGAGATTGGAGTCATGTGGCCAGAAACCAAGGACACCGAAAACCATCGGAAACTGGAAGAATTAAGAAACGATGCTCTTCCAGAGTCTGGGGAGGGTGCGTGGCCCTGCGGACACCTTGGCTGGACTTCTGGTCTCCAAAACTATGAGAAGAATTTCTGTTTCATTAAGTCATGTACTTTGTGGCAATTTGTTAGGGCAGTCTAGGAAACTAATGCGTCACCATTTGGATGGCAGCTGTGATTTTAGGTGATTACAAAAAGACAACAAACTCCTCTTCTAGATTCCCAAAGAACTACGAAAAAGAATGTATTGGACTAAGTTTGTGTATAATGTCCCACACAAAGTGATACACATAATTTTATATATATACATATACATATATCATTGCTAAAATCATTTCCCCATTTGACAAATGAAGACATTGGGGTTGAGAGACTTTAAATAACTCGTGTCAATGAAATATGTAATAGGGCCAAGTATGATGGTGTATGCCTGTAATCCCAGCTACTTGGGAGGCCAAGGCAGGAGGAGTGTAAGTTTAAGGCCAGCCTGGGAAACTTAGGAATACCCTGTCTCAAAATAAAATGAAAAGGGCTGGGGGATGTAGTTCAGTGGTTGCACACTCCTGTATTCAGTCCTCAATTCTGAGTATTAAGACCAAACTGCCTTGTGTTTTCGCCAACAGGCTGGCTATGTGACCTTGAATGAGTTATTTCACTGATCCTATTAAATGAGGTGAAGTGATAAACTCCATCAGAGATTCTAAATTGAGGGAGAAGGGGTTCTTCAAATGAATAAACTTCAGGGGCTCTGTGACTCTCCAACTGGAAACTGTACAAAAAATAGTGTGTTTGGGCAAAATCACATTAATTTTGGAAATCATCCATCACCTTCCTTGGAAATAGACCCTGTGACTCCTACAGATTAGCTCTGTGGGGCTTGCTTTCTTGGGAGGTCCTTTCCAGCATCAGCATTCATCAGTTTTCTACTTGCGTTTTTGTCCTCAAATATTCTCTCTTTAGGTTGTCTTTTCTACTCAAATATTACATACTTCAGTTGCCTTTTGAAAATGTAGTATTATCTGTCAGGTTGGGTTTTCCCTTACTCCCAAACCTCTATAACTAGTCATCACTGGAAACATATGAGAAAAAAACAAATAAGCTTAAGAGCAAGTAAGGTTTCTTTTTTTTTTTTTCTTTTCTTTTTCCCCCCCACCACTGGGGATTAAATTCAGAGGCTCTCCACCACTGAGACACATCCCCAGCCCTTTTTACATTTTTCTTCTGCGACAGGGTCTCCCCAAATTGTCCAGGCTGGCCTTAAACTTGTGATCCTCCTGCTTCAGAATCCCTAGAGGCTGGGATACAGGATGCGTCACCATGCCCGGGTCAAATTAGGTTTCTCTATTGTTGCATTTTGCAACTCCAAGTAAATATTGTATTAGCGGGGATGGGAACTATGGTTTATAATCCTTATTGTAATTATTTCGATGTTCCTATGTCAATAAATATATATTAAGACTCCCCGCCCCTAGATGGTCCTTGCTGAATGGACTGTGAGCTGCTCAGAGTCAGGGGTTAGGTGTGATTTTCCTTGTGTCCTTCAGTGCAGCACAGGCGGGGCACATGGTAGGATCTGATAAGGATGGCTGGGCAGCAGCCTGGATGAATGGGTGGTTCAATGGATGGTTCAATGGATGGTTCAATGGATGGCTGTAGAATCAGGACAGTAAGAGGGGAAAGGCGGTCCAGGGCGTAAGGACTTCAGTCCTGCTGGCTTCTGGTGGCCTTCCAGTTGGCAGCCTCCCTGGCCTCACAGAAGCTTTTGAGAGCAGCCTCTTGTTTCTGCCAGTCATGGTCTTGAAGTTCACAGCTGAGGCTCAGCTGCAGAGCCAGGACTTCTCATAAGAATCCAAAAACATGAATCCAATTTCTGACATCCCACTTAGGCCAGGGGAACAATGGAGACTTTCTTGCCCTTTCTTGTTTGGGGTACATACATCCCAGAATTATTGAACAATGAAGTCTCCTCTTTCACGCCTGGACTTCTGAACTTTTCCTCTCTCCCACTCTTCCTCGCCTCCACTTCCATCTCCAGTGTGTCTGGTGACTCATGAGCACTGACAGTAAGAGTGCAGGCCAACTCCTCACCTCACTCAGCCCTGGACTGATGTGACCAGAGACATCTCAAGGTGAATAGCAGCAGAGGCAGGGAGAAGCCGAGTGACATTCAGGACAGTGGCACCGGCTAAGGTTGGGCATCTATACCCATGAGAAGGGCAGCACAGGGCTAAGGAAAATGTGTTCTACGAGGGGACTGGAAAGACCTGTCCTGCTCTCCTGCTTTGGACAAACCACTCTCCTGTGCCAGTCTGCACGTTGTTTATTTGCCCAGTGCTAGTCATGCCCTCCTGCCTTCCCAAAGGACAAGGCTCAACCAAGATGGCAGACAGCAAAACTGAAAGGTGTCGGATAGAACCAGAACCCTCTGATTACTTTGCTTCAGTTGAGTGACTTTTGTCCCCTCCTCTGCTGTCCTCTGTTTTGGCAAAAGTAGAAGAAAGAGGTTGGGGGAACAGTTGCAGATTTTACACCAGTGTACTGGAGTTTTAAATAGTTGGGTCCAGGAAATTCATGTGGTGTGGCAGCAGGTCGCAGAAAAGGCAGAACCTCAGACCCAGACACAGTGAACATGGATCCCAGCTCTGCCGTCTCCTATCTGCAAATACGTGTATATTTTATTATCCACATAGTCTGGTGCTCTGGTGCCTGGGCTTCCTTGATTATGAAGAGAGAACAAAACCTGCCTTCTTTAGGAGTGGTAAAGCTGGAGGCAGCACATTTTGAGCTGCCTGCCCTTCACAGGCTCTCTATCAATGAAGTGTAAGTATTTCCCAGACCCCAGCTGTTCCTGGGGAAACAGGAAACACGGAGATAGGTAAGGGGGCAGTTAGGTTTACTCCTACCTCCCTGGGCAGAGAAGGAGTGAGAGGAGACAGCAGGAGTGAATCTCCTTCACAGCTTCCCCAGGATCCTCGGCTGGCTGGCGTCTCCCCAGACTGCCTGGTTAAGTGACATCATTTGCTGGATTGGGCCACTGGTGGGAAACCACCCATCGCAACCCAGGGTGTTGACACAGGAGGAAGGATAGAGAAATAGGGATGTTTTCTCTACACAGAGTGAAGGGAAGAAGTAGAGAGAAGGCAGGAGAGGGGAAGGAGCTGAGGACAGGAGACCTGCCTTCCGTGCCCTAGGAAACAGTGAATACAGGACCAAGAAAACACTTATTCTTTGCTACCCTGTGAGTAGAGATTTGGATCAGTTTGTGAAAATTACAGAGCACAGGAGCTCCCTGAATACCACAGTGAAATTTCTCATAAAGTCACTTGGGATGGGACAGGCTGTCTTTTGAGAAAAGAGGTAGTTTCACCATTGCAGGTGGCACAAAAGCACCTGTGCAGGATTTGGAACGGGGATTCCTTCTCTGGTGGGGCGACATGTCCCCTCAGTCCTGTTCAACAATCTTTTTTTTTATTTCTATTTCAATCTTTTTTTTTATTAGTTGTTCAAAACATTACATAGCTCTTGACATATCATATTTCATACATTTGATTCAAGTGGGTTATGAACTGTTCAACAATCTTAAGGGCCAGCACAGCCCAGAAAAGCAGGCAGTTGAGGGTGGAAGTAGCACATTGAGAGTCTTTGTCACCTGCCTACCTCTAGAACACAGGAAGTGCTTAGAAGCAGCAAGCACCTGCAGGCCCTCTCAATGGGCTTCACACATCACCTGGCTGGCCCTGGGAAAGCAAGCACAGGTGACTCATCTCTGTGGGTACAGCAACGTGGCTGCCTCATGAACCCAAGATTTCCCAATTCTTCTTCATTTGTTGCCAGATCTCTCCAGAAACTGCCGGCCCTGTCAGATTCACAACAAAAGAAGTAAAAAGTTATTGGGTGTTTTACTGGCTTTTGCCCCACCGGAAATCCCTTAGAAAAGACTCCAGCTACCCCTGGAGGGAACCAGATGGGAGCCAGGCAGGGTTCACAGCTCATAACAAGGGAATCACGAAGAGAAGAGCACAGACAGGAGATGCCGAGATGAAACCATGACACACTCTCAGATGGGATCACAGTCATTTCCAATCCAGATGAACTACAAACAGCCACCAGGATCACAGACTTCTCAGCCAGCCCCCCCAAGAAATGGAGTAAGACCCCACCCAAATGAACAAGTACAAACAAAAATGTGCTGTCTTCTCGGAAAAGTGAAAAGATCAAATGTCCCCTGAGCCCAGCCAGCTTATCATCCTAACATCTTTGGTCTACTCTCCTCATTCATAACCCTTCAGCAAGAAATGAAACTGTGTCATGGAAAAAAATGTCTATCACCAGACCAGGCTTCCAATCCTTTCTTGATTGATTCCTAGCTCTGTGATTTTAAGCCTCAGCTTCCTGCTCAGGTAGGAAGAATAACTGTTCTGTAGTTGCTGGGGGAATATAAGAAATTTGTAACATGATGATTAATAAATGGTAGTTTACATAGCAACAGAAACTATGGAAATGAAGAAAACTTCAAGTGGAAGCAAAAACAGAAAACTTACTTACCCCCAAATACTTCATCCAAAAATTTATAGGATTGACTTAATGTGAATTTTTTTTTATGATGAACATTTTTTTTCTTTTTTATTTCTCCACTGTGCAGCCCTCTTCAGCCTATAGGCAGAGTCCAAGCAATGGTTCAGGGCCACAGTTTGCTCTGGCATGGGACACTCTGAGAGACCCAGGGGGGACGGGCCTGCCATATGATAAACATTTTAAGAAAAAAAAAAAAAGATCCAGACTATGTCTAAACCCTGAATATTTCCAATAATAATACTTCATAGTACTGGAGTTACATTTTAAAGGAAACGAAACACTGAGGCTACAGTTGGGTCTTGTCTACTACGTTTCCTACAACCCCACTCCCAGGTCCTGGGCTGACTTCCTCTTATGTGTTCTGTTTCTTGGGGCCTCCTTCCTCCATCCTCAGCCAACAGTCACCACAGCAGATTCCTCTCTCTGTAATTCCTGCATCCTGGCTAAAGAATCCCTTGCTTTCTCTAGAGCTCCAAGAGCACTCTGAAGAGGAAAGAAGGCCCTGCCTGGTCTTCCAGCGTGGCTACTGTCTCAAAAGATGCTCTTTACACAGGCTCAAGGGGACCATGGTCAGGCCAGAAAGAAGAGTGAGGAATCTTCCCAAGATGCCACCAGGCAGACACTATGCCTGTGGTGCCTCATGACATCTCTAAGAGGGCATCAATATCTCTACTTTGGGAAAAAGGAAGCCAAGGGAAAAGACCTACAGAGAGTCCATGGCTAATACACGGCATTACTGAATTCAAATGCAGATTATTTCTTTAAGGCAGAACAGAGGCAACAGGACCACTTCCACTCCAGAGTATATGAGGAAGTGGTGGTCAATGGCTCAAGTCCTGAGGTTTTCAGGTGTGGGCCTACGTGAATAGCTATTTGGTCATTCTTTATAAAACCAGAACTCACTAAAAATATTTGTACAAAGAAGGAAAAAAAATATTTTAAAAGCCTAGTAACATAAGATAAGACCTTAATCTCTTTCATCCCTTTGTTAGTTCTATCTTTGTTAATTCTACATACAGTTGCAGTCAGGGGACCTGGATTCTAGATGTGGCCTTACCACTTAAAAGCATGTGACTATGGGAGGTTTTTCCCTTCCCCTCCCAAGGCCTCTGTTTCCACATCTGTAAGATAGGGATAATAATACCTTCTCTGCCTACTCCCCTGGGGGTATTGTAGGCTCTTCTGCAAACAATGGGAGAAATTATACCAAAGTTCCATTTGCACCTGGATATTCTATGTATACCTGTGTCCTGGTGGGGCTCTTTGCAACTCTCTTCCCTAGCACCCAGCTACTTGCTCTTGATATTCAGCAGTCTCCAGAATCACCAGTCTTGTGTAGAATACTTTAATGATCTCCAAAGATTCTCACATTCCTGAGACAGCAGGTAACAAGAGCTAAGATTATTCTATTATTACATGCCAAACACTATATTGAATCATTAAAATAATTCTGGATGGTGTTAGTTTTTAAATTAGTAAAACACAGTTCTATATTTGTGTCTTGATATATGATATATAAATATATCATAGCTTTCAATATAAAACCCACATGTTGGTGTTAGTTTTAACCCAGAGAGCACTGGATAATCACTAAGAGTTTATAAAACAGAGCACAAGAACAACTGAAGTGTCAAGTTTAGGGAGAGGAAATTGTACTCTTAATAGCAAAGAACTTTGTGGGAAATCATCCTTTTCATAGACATTGCAGAAATGTAGGCATTACTACCCCCATTTGGCAATTAAGAAACTGTAGGTCAGAATGGCAAAATAACTTGCTCAAAGTCTCAGCCAATGAGTGCTATGATGCCAGAATTTAAACCTAAGTATAACTGGATCCAAAGTCCATTTTCTTTCAATCACACTATATGCCTTGCCTACAGAATCATTCTGGCCTTCTCTGATCACATCCCTCCTCCATCCAAGCACAAGGCCAATTAAAGTTTGGAGTCATGCATAAAAGCAAAAGTAATACTCATGGCATCATTATCTAGTCTTCCTTGAAATTGAGTGAGTGGAGTGTGAGTTAGGGTAGGGATGGAGAACTGTGGTTAAGCTAGAAGTCTTGAAATGGTCCACATAAAGACTGCTGAAGGAGGATGTTAATACTGTAACATTCTAGGCCAAAGCAACATGAATTCATATAATACACATTGTTTAGTGTCTTCTGTAGGCTGGTGCTGGAGCTGGAGTGCTCAGATGGGGTTCTTGCCCACCTACAAACACTCAAAAATACTGAGTTGATGGAATGTTTTATGTTAAATGTTTAAAAATAAATTTTAAAAAATACCACAAGATAAAGCTTGTTTAAAAAAAATGCTATTTTTAAGAAATAAACAAGAAATGGACAAAGAAACTATCAGAGCTGGGACTGTTTATGAACCCATCCTGGTGTTTGTGTGCCTGTTGTGGAAAGCTGCATGAATTACAGAAGTGAAGGAAGGGAGCTGGGGACATATGGAGGTTATCTTTGGTCTACCAGCTTCTCACAGAGGATAGAGAGGCTGGGCCCCTTCTATTCCTGTCTTCCCAGAATAGATAGAACATAACTGGAAAAGGCAGAGGATTAGAGGTCTCAGAGCACTAGCCCCAATAATGTACTGCCACTTGAGGCTGTCTTAGCTAAGAAGGCAACACATCATCACAAACATCCCTCAGTCCTGAGAACCCTCTCCCATCAGCTTTCCTCTCTTCAGTCTGGGACCCAGTGGAATGATTACCAGATGGCTCTGCCAGTTGCAGAGATTTGTAGCAACCTAGTCCATCTCTGAAGAAATAAGAAGATAGGAAAGATATTTTTTTAAATGGAAATGTAATCTAACTTCTTTTTAACAGACGATTGGAGTTTACAAAGCCTTTGCATCTACTCTTTCATCTATTTAGATTTGATTCTCAGAATAATCTATGAAGTAGAGACTGTATTATACCCATTTTACAGATGAGGGGAAAATAAGCCCAGAAAAGGTAGTATATGCTAACTATATGCTAATTAGTTGATGGAATGAGTTGATGGAATGCTTTATGTTATCTCCTATATAAGATAGGAGAGCACAGAGAAGATGAACACTTCTGAGTGCAATAGGGAGGACCTGTAGGGAAGGATTCCTGGAGGTGACTCAAGAACTGAGTAGGAATACACAATTATGCACTATGTAGACCAAGAAGGGGAAACTCCAAGTAGATGACGTTGCCAGGGCTTGAAACCATGAGGAATGCTGAAGAAGTTTCAAAAGTAAGATGAATGATGATGATGACAATGATGGTGAAGATGGCAATGATAGTAGTTCACACCTATCCATTGCTTACCATATGCAGATGCTACGGAAACAGATATTATTCTCAGTAGTTTCTCTACCTTAGTCCTCATACCTATCATGTAAGGTGTTTTTATTACCCCCATTTTCCAGATGAAGAAACTAAAACACAGAGAAGATATGGTAATACAGAAAGGATACTATGTGCTAACTTAAGAAGTAGGAATTTTATCCTAAGAGCCACATATCCTAAGAGAAGGCCTGAAGCACTCTTTGTAGAAAGAAGGTGGCACAGATTTGTGATTTAGAAAGTCTCTCCGAAGCAGGGTGCGCTGGGGTTGAAGAGGGAAAACAAAGTGGGAACCTGGCTAGGTTATTTGTACAAAGAACTGAACAGAGACAGTGGGGATAGAAAGCAGAGGCCGATTTCAACAACTTCTGGTGTTGGTAGGTAGACAATTGTCCTTCACCTATTCACTTCCTCTACCTGTAAAGGCAGAATAATATGTTTCCAGCTACCTGCTTCAGGAATTGCTTGAAAATTAATGAGGCAGAGTCCTGACTGCCTTTCATGTGTTAAACAACACCTCTGTGCTACTGGCGGTGCATATTAACTGCTGAATATATAAAACGTGCTTTGATGGAGGACCCAGGAATAATTATAGCTTTCTAATTATTGTTAATTTTACCACAGCTTTGGAACTCTGAACTTTCTCAATGATTCAAAAAGAGATTGCAACTCCTCCATCCCATTAAAGGAGCCACACAGTGGCAGGTTAGCAATTTCTCACCGGCTCCATTCTTTCATTATGTGCAGGGGTTCAGAGAGGTACCTGAAAAAGAAAACTTTGCTCTTCTAGAATCAAGTTATACAAAGAACTCCTTATAGTCTTGCTGGTTATTTAACATGTTTTTCCCTTTTCATCTCCTAATATTGAATACAGACATAATGTACCAAGCATGTGAAGGAACTTTTAATAATTGGACACTGGGACACCGAGGTTTTACCAGGGCTTTTCTTTAGATTCTGCACCGTTTCTTTTCCACATTTATTTAAGATCCCACAACAGCTAGGCAGGGTACCAAAGGTCCTTCCCAGGAATCTGAGGAAACTGTTGGCTGGAAGACCTTAGTCTCTAAGCCTCACCTGTATCACCTATATAGTGGGTATGGTAGGTCGTCGTGCCTGCCTGGGCTGGCGTGAGGATGAGATAATGCTTGTGAACACTAAACTATATAAATGTATGCTACTGGAACTTGGGGAGGAAGAGAGGGAGCGAAAGAACTTGAAGGAAAGTGCTGGGGAAAGGGAGAGAGAAAGGAAGGGAGTGTGGGGACAGGGTGGGGAGGCCAGCGGCAGCCCTGAGCTTCACTTCCCCCTTGAAACTCCTGGGAATCCCTGCCCCGGAGACCCGCAGGGACGCCCAAGGTCGGGAGCTAGAAGCCTTGCAGAGGGCGGATCCCTCCCAGGGTGGGGCCAGGAGGGCGGGGCCCGGGGCCCGCAGCCGCAGGTGAGTATCGGTTTCCCTCTTCCCGGCTTTCGGTCGGAGGAGGCGGGAGCAGCTTCTCCTGCCCCGATCCTATCGCGGGCGGCGCAGGGCAGTCTGGGCCCTCCGTGGGATGAGGAGTGGGGGTGATGTGTCACCCAAATACCAGCCGCTGAGTAGTCGCCGAACCAGCCGGGCAGGTCCGGCGGAGTATAAGAGCGGAAAGGAGCGGCCAGGAGGCAGACGCCTGCAGACTGTCCTGGTAGCCGGAGTCAGAGCCAGCGGAGCCCCTGCGCCTAATCCTCCAGTGTCCCGAACGCGCTCTTCCGCCCCACTATGGCCAGGGGCCCCGGCCTCGCGCCGCCTCCGCTGCTGGCACTGCTGGTGCTGGCGGCGGTGTCTGGCTACGCTGTCGCGCAGTACAACTGCACATGCCCCACCAACAAGATGACCGTGTGCTCCCAGGATGGCCCTGGGGGCCGCTGCCAATGCCGCGCGCTCGGCTCGGGCGTGGTGGTCGACTGCTCCAAGCTGACCTCCAAGTGCCTGCTGCTCAAGGCCCGCATGAGCGTCCCTAAGAGCGGTCGTCGACTGGTGCGGCCGAACGAGCACGCGATCCTGGACAATGATGGCCTCTACGACCCCGAATGTGACCACGAGGGCCGCTTCAAGGCGCGCCAGTGCAACCAGACGTCGGTGTGCTGGTGCGTGAACTCGGTGGGTGTGCGCCGTACGGACAAGGGCGACCAGAGCCTGCGCTGCGATGAGGTGGTGCGTACCCACCACATCCTCATTGACTTGCGCCACCGCGCGACCGACCGCGCCTTCAACCACTCTGACCTGGACACCGAGCTGCGGCGGCTCTTCCGCGAGCGCTATCAGCTGCACCCCAGGTTCCTGACGGCTGTGCACTATGAGGAACCCACCATTCAGATCGAGCTGCGGCAGAACGCCTCGCAGAAAGTCCCAGGCGACGTGGACATCGCTGACGCCGCCTACTACTTTGAGAGAGATATCAAGGGCGAGTCGCTATTCGCGGGCCCAGGAGGCCTGGACATGCAGGTGCGCGGTGAGCCCCTGCACGTGGAGCGGACGCTGATCTATTACCTGGACGAGAAGCCTCCCCAATTCTCCATGAAGCGCCTCACCGCCGGCCTCATCGCGGTCATCGTGGTGGTCGTAGTAGCCTTGGTCGCTGGCCTGGTTGTCCTGGTGATCACCAACCGGAGAAAGGCCGGGAAGTATAAGAAGGTGGAGATCAAAGAACTGGGGGAGTTGAGAAATGAACCCAGCTTGTAGGTACACTGAGGGAAAGGGAGAGGGGTGGGTATCAGATTATCTCAGACCAAACTGAGTCACAATTCTTGATTCTCGGCCCAAAGGAGACATTTCTCTTCCCAAATCCTTACTGCCCCCTCCCTCCTCCACACACACACCGAGTTTGATAAATTTGATATTTCCTGGTATCAGGGGACAGCTCTTCCTGACTTCTGTCTTGAAGGAAGCAATTCTAAAATTTCTTCCCTTTGGTCCAAGGAAAACTAACTCTGGGAATTAAGGGAAGGATGGCACTGAGCCATGTGTAAGAAGCAAGTGTCTTACAACCCAGCCTCTTTGCAAGTGATCAGATCGATCTGGAAGCTGTAAATGAGTTTAGAAGGCAAACAGCTCTTTCACTATCTTGAGTTTGTTATTTGATGAGCTCCCCAGTTATCATGGCCCTCCTTATTAATTGGGCCTGTGTAGTATCCTCATTTACCATCGTTTGTATTACCGACCACACAGCTTGTCACTAGGAAAGAAGCCTATTTCTACTGCCTGCCTGAACACATTTTAGATGTCTTAGTTTGAGGGCAGAGACTGCCCCCAGCTTCGATTCTCAGCTCTCCCTTATTACAGCTGATATCAGTAATGTTTTCTTTTGTAAAATGTTTGTATATATGTTGTCTTTGATAATACTGTTGTGATTTTTTAAAAAACATGCATTTAATAAAATATGGGAAAGGCACAGATGAAAAGATGGAGTTTGTGAATACTCCCTCCGGATTTATACCACTTTGGCCTCTTCTCTCTGATTTCTCATGACTGGGGTATTTTTATTTCAACTCCTAACACTTCTTTTTTGCAGAGCGGTCATTTTATATTGCCACTGTGGTATTTTCTTAGCCACCCTAACTGGCCAATTTAAATGCTGGTGGGTTTGAGGCAGGAGGCAAAAACTGGCCACGCTGGCTAAGAGAGGAGCCAGCCTTCTTTGACTACCTCTAAGCAAGCCTTGGCATCAGTAGAGAGGGAACGGTCTAATTTGTTTCACAGCCCTACTCTGAAATAGGAGGTACTGTTCTCATTTAGTCCTTGGGAAAATTTATTAAGCTCAACATGTTGAAGTTCTCCTAGAGGTTAAGAAACTCTCCCGTGAAATTAAAGCCAATCTGTGGTCAGCCCTATGAGCTGGCTGTACACATGGCTGTTTTCTCTAAGATTTTACTATTAATGTGCTGTAAAGATTTTTTTTCCCTTAGTAAGGGAAAAACCAGGCACTGGCTCTTTCATTCATTCTCCTCCTCCTCACTCATTTGCATTTATTTATGTGAAGCCAAGCATGGTGCTGAGGGGCAGCCTAAATGTAAACAAGTGACAGTAATAACCAGGAAGCTGAGGGTACATTGGGCAACTGTAAAGGAGGGAGTGGTTGGCATATCAAATATTCTGTAACTAATACGCTACATCCAGGACTTCAGTTTCTCGCCCAGGAATCCATCTCGTGCCCCTTTCCCCTCCACAGTCTATGCTAACCCTTGGAGACTGAAACATGGCTGAGAATGGGGGGAGACTGCTCTCAGCCACCGTCTTTGCAGCTTGTGCTGTGGGTGTCTGGTGCTGGAGAAGTTAATACTTCAGGATCACCACAGATCTCAGAGTCTGCTGCCACCCCAGCTGGGGAGGAACTGCTCTTCAAGCCTCAAAAATCTTCTTAGTCTCATATAAGATGTGACTTCACAGAGGGGTGGGGGAAGGATGTGGTCTGACTCCCCATCCTAGGACAGTGCCCAAAGTAAGAATGATAGCAATGAGAGTGAGACTCCATTCTCAGGCTCCCTGGGTGCTTTCCACTTCTGTGAGTCACTCACATGTCTTAGCATAAAGGACCTTGGTAATGGCCTCTGACCTAACCCTTCATTTCTTTTCTTTTCTTTCTTTCTTTCTTTCTTTCTTTCTTTCTTTTTTTTTTTTTTTTTTTTTTTTTTAAGAGCAAGTGCCTTCTCTAGATTAATGTTTCTGTGGCACAGCTGGAACTAGAAAGCCTCATTGTTTCAAGAGTCTCTTCAAAAAAACTATCACTTGACTGCCTAAAAAATAAACAGATTGCGTGGACAGTTAAACAAGGGAGCTCCCCACAAAAGCCATTCTGTCTTTGGAATGTCACTTCTGTATAATATCTATAAGTTTCTGCATTCATTCCAGATGATGACTCCCTGCACTTTATAGCACTCACTGTACAAAAAAGTACTTTTCACATGTATAATCTTCGAGACATTGACTTACTGGAAATAACTGAAATATTGACAAATCTGCGTTCAAAGCCTGCTCCGTTAAGCTGGGAAGTCACTTAACTCCCGTTTTCTCATTTGTTAAATGAAACTACAAATATCTTATTATTGTGAAGATGAAATGAGATGACTGGTATAAGTACTTAGAACAACTTGGGCACTTGGCAAGAGCTTAAAAAAAATCTTAAAAAAATATTAAAAAATTTTAAAAATTTACTTTAAAAATTCTTAAAAAAATTCTTTAAAAAATTTAAAAAAAATTTTAAAAATTCTCTTTTCTAAATGATATGCATGGCACACATCAGAAAACCGAGGTTCTACAGAAGTCGAGTACTCTCATGAATACACATCCTCCACATGCCAAAGCTGGGGTGTGAAATCTTGGCTCTGGCTTCCCACCCCAGGTTGTTGTCCTATGCACCCAGCAGGTAAAATGCTTTACCTGGTCCTTTCCTCCAAGCCCCTCATGCTTCTGTGAAACTCAGCTTACCTCTGCTGGGTTCAGGACTCTTGAACCAGTAGCCTTCAGGGGTCTAGCCTCGACCCCCAGAAAACTCCCTCCCTTCCTAATTCACCTTTTACTGTTTGGACTCAGACCTGCAGTTGCCCCAGGAAGGAATGTGAGAAACAGGTGTGACTCACCTAGCAGGTTGTGGCTTGTCTTCTGAGACTGGAGGAGGCTCAACTGATTTCCCTGTGTAGGTCACCAAAGATCTCTCTATTCTAGTTATTTCCTTAATTAGAACATTTTTTTAAAAATTACCCATTCCCCTTTCCTCCACCTAACATATTTAATTCAATAGCCCATTCTGCAGATGAGGAAACGGAAATACAGACAGGAGAATGGCTTGCCCAACCCAATAGAGGGTGGCAGAGCTACTAGAGCCCCCAAACGTCACTCTGCCCATCTAATGTTTGTCCCACTTGCCTCCCTGGTTAGTCTCCTGATTATTTATGTTTCCTTGATTATTTCTGTTCTTAGGCTGTGGTTAATCTTTAGCTTTTGAATATCACTTAAAAAGGAGAGATCCTTTGATTAAATGTAAAACGGATGAGCTTGAAGTTACCTGCAGCTGTTTTTCTATTTGTAAAATAGGTCTAGTTTTAACTAACATGCTAGATTTTTAAGATTAGACATGTGAAAAGATGGAATATGCACTCAGTGAGTGATCACTGTTGTGTGAACAACAACAAAAAATGTTGCCCTAAGATCATGGGGAATAAATTACCAGTAATGGTTAAGTTATTTCAGAGGAATGTGAGCAGAACTTCCACCCCACTTTCTTAAGAGGACATCTCCATTCTTAGACTTCAACCTTGGAAGCCATATGTTTATAGAAGCAGAGCAATCACTCACCTGGTTTGTATAAAACAGTTGTGCCCAATACTCCAACATGAATTTTGCACAGGCCATGATGTTATCAATAGGACCCCTACAGCTGAGCAAATAATGTTAAAAGTTTATAAATGGGATGATATCAAGTTAACAAAAGCTTATTCACAGCAAAGGAAACAATTAAGAATGTGAAGAGAGAACCTACACAATGGGAGAAAATCTTTGCTAATTACTCTTCTTACAGAGGATTAATATCCAGAATATATAAAACCCTTAACTACAAAACCACAAAAAAATCCAGTTAACAAATGGGCAAATGAACTAAACAGACACTTTTTAAAAGAAGAAATACAAATGATAAATATGTGAAAAAATGTTCAACATGTTAGCAATTAGGGAAATGCAAATTGAAACTACACTGAGATTTCATTTCACACCAGTCAGAATAGTAGCTATCAACAATACAAACACTAATAAATGCTGGAGAGGATGTGGAGAAAATGAAACACTTTTAACACTGTTGGTGGGATAGTAAATTAGTACAACCACTATAGAAATCATTATGGAGGTTCCTATAAGACCAGGCATGGAACTACCATATGACCCAGCTATACCACACCTTCATATTTCTTTTTCCAAAAGAAAAGTCAGCATACTATTGTGAAACACGCCTACTTATGTTTATAGCAGCACAATTCACAATAGCCAAACTATGGAACCAGTGTAGGTGTTTGTCAATGAATGAAAGGATAAAGAAAATGTGGTAGATGTACACAATGGAGTTTTATTCAGCCATAAAGAATGTAATTGTCATTTGCAGGAAAGTGGATGGAACTCAAGAACATTACGAGAAAGGAAAAAAAAGGTTGGGGGGCGGCTCATGAAAATCAAGAAACATCAGTTAAATAAAAGGGATCAGGCAGAAGGAGGAGGAGAGGGAAAGGGGAAATACTGGGGAATGATATTGGCTAAATTATACTGTTATATGTTTTGCACATATGAATATGTAACAACAAATCCCACCATTATGCACAGCTATAATGAGCCAATACAAATATGGAAAAAAAGCTCAGCTATGCCCATCCAGGTGGCACACTGATCTTCAACTAGGATGTGAGAGATAAATAAATGCCTCACTTGTTAAACTACATGTTGAGTATCCCTAATCTGAACGTCTGAAATCCTAAATGCTCTAAAATCTAGAACTTTTTGAACACTGACCTGGTACCACAAGTGGAAAATTCCATACCTGAGCTCCTGTGAGGAGTCATAGTCAAAACACAGGTTCACTAAAAATGTACAAAGTCATCTTCAGGCTATATGTATAAGGTGTATATGAAACATAAATGAATTTTGTAAGTTTAGAATTGTGTCCCATCCCCCAAGATATCCCATTATGTATATGTAAATATTCCAAAATCCGAGAAAAAGCCAAAATTGGAAATAATTCTGGTCCTAAGCATTTTGGATAAGGGATACACTCTCCATGTTATCAGATCTCCCTAATAGTCTTTTGTTTTTATTTTAGCTTTTTCTTTTACCCTAATTGGCATAAGTGGCTGTATCATTCCTATAACAAAGGAGAAAAACTAGGAGACAGAGAATGGCCCTTATGGAAGACAACCCAGAGAGTCCAATGTCCCTTCTACCACATGAGGATGCAGCAAAAATATGCTGTCTCTGAGCCAGGAAGCAGACCCTCTCCAGACACTGAATCTGCTGGCCCCTTGATCCTAGACTCCCCAGCCTCCAGGACTGTGATAAATAAGTTTATTTATAGGCCACTCAGTCTATGGTGTATTGCTAGAGCCATCCAGATGAACACGGTTTAAAAGAGAGAGCTCTATCTCTACAATCCTCTTCTTGATTTCCCTTTTAAACAAAGTATTTTCCAAGGAGGAGAATGAACTCCTGGCAGAATTATTTCTATATCCCACATAGTGTCTTAGGGGAAGCATAACATATAATGAGCACCCAGGAAACGTGTTGAATTGAACTGGTGGGTTGCCAATTATTGAACACATAGACTGGGCCAATATTTTTATTCAAGCTCTAACCTCCCAATGTATATCACAGCAACCCGTGAATATGAAGTATGTTATGTCATTACTGTTTTACCAAGGAGGAAACAAACCAGGGTCTTAAACAAGAGGTCACATAGCTGGTAAGGAGCAAGGTAAAGTTCAAATGTGGGCTTGCCTTCTTCCAGAGACTGTGCTCTTACCACTGCAGCCTAGAGCACCACAGGAGAAGAACCCTGTCCCACAGCAAGCAGTGATGGTGCAATAGCGAGATTTATTCTCAGAGACTTAGATGGTCTCCCTCAAAGGACCATTCAGGAACTTAACAGATGTCTTTTACAATCAAGCATGTCCTGGTGGCCAGGACATTTCACACAGCAGTGTCAGACAGCAAGGGAGTTCAGAGTGTGACTGAGACGTGCAGTGTAGGGGCCACGAGGTCATATGCCTTCTCATGGGTTCCGCTGATCTAGTCACGGTCCCTTTCCTCCCAAGGAGACGAGATGCCTGGGAAGTTGAAATGCCTGTTTTCTGCTGGCTAATGTGTTGACTCTTACTCTAGATCATTTCCCGACCCCCTACCCAGCTCAGCTGGACCTCCTTGTGCAGCATAGAACTGAGATTTTACACTGAAATAGGAGAAAGGCTTGCTATGGTATCAGGGGCACAGATCTTCTGCCTTTAGGGTTATTCCCTAACAGCGAACAATTTTAGCCCCATAATTTATCCACCCTGCCCTTCCAATCATCCTTTTCTTGAGCTTACTATGAGAGGCAATCATGAAACCTCGGGTGATATTTACCAGCATCTGAGAATGTTTCCCGAAGGGAAATGGCAACTGGAAGGTGTCCACCAGGACATGCTTGATTGTAAAAGACATCTGTTAAGTTCCCAAATGGTCCTTTGAGGGAGTGCATCTAAGTCTCTGAGAATAAATCTCGCTACTACACTCTCACTGCTTGCTGAGGGACAGGGTTCTTCATCCTGTGGTGCTCTAGGCTGCAGCGGTGGTCATTTCCTGTCTGGAAACATTCTCAGAGGCTGGTAAATGTCACCCGAGGTTTCATGATTGTGTCTCATGGTAAGCTCAAGAAAAGGATTATTGGAAGGGCAGGGTGGATAGATTACAGGGCTAGCACTGTTCACTGTTAGTGAATTACCCTAAAGACAGGAGATCTGTGCCCCTGGTACCAGGGCAAGCCCTTCTCCTATTTCAACGTAAAAGCTCAGTTCTATGTGCACAAGGAGGTCCAACTGAGCTGGGTAAGGGGAAGGGAATGATCCAGAGTAAGAGTCAACACATTAGCCAGCAGAAAACAGGCATTTCAACTTCCCAAGGCCTCTCATCTCCTTGGGAGGAAAGGGACCGTGACTAGATCAGCGGAACCCATGAGGAGACGTATGACCTTGTGGCCCCTACACTGGATGTCTCAGTCACACTCTGAACTCTCTTGTTGTCTGACACTCTTGTATGAAATTTCCTGGCCACCCTATGAGGTTTTTTTTTTGTTTGTTTGTTTGCTTTTTTAGTTATTTTTTTGGTTGCGGGGGGGGGGGTCTGGAGGGTACTGGGGATTGAACCCAGGGGGGCTCAGCCACTGAGCCACATTTCCAGCCCTTTTTATATTTTATTTCAAGACAGGTTCTCACAAAGTTACTTAGGGCCTCACTAAGTTGTTGAAGCTGGCCTCAAACTTGCCATCCTCCTACCTCAGCCTCTCAAGTCACTAGGATTACAGATATGTGCCACTGCACCCAGCTACCCTAGTGTTTTGATGTAAATGCACATTATCGTATGCTACTGAACAATGTGCTACAGAAGGTGGGGAGAAGTACTTGTTTTAGTCAGTTTTTTCATCTCTGTGACCAAATGCCTGACAAGAACAATGAGAGGAGGAAAATTTTATGTGGAAGCTCAGGGTTTCAGAGGTCTCAGTCCATAGATGACCTGCTCCATTGCTCTGTGCCGGAGGTGAGGCAGAACATCATGGTGGAGGGGTACAGAAGAGGGAAGCAGCTCAAGACATGGCACCAGAAAGCAAAACAGAGAGAGAGAGAGAGAGAGAGAGAGAGAGAGAGAGAGAGAGCGCTTCTCTTAACAAGGACAAAATATATTTCCCAAATGCACACCCCTAATGATATATCTCTTCCAGTCACATCCTACCTGTCTATGGTTACCATCCAGTCAACTGGATCAATTTACTGATTAGGTTAAGGTTCTAAAAATCCAATCATTTCACCTCTCAACTTCTTTGCACTGTCTCACACATGAACTTCTGGGGGAACCTCATATCTAAATCATAACAGCATTCATTAATCCAGCAGATGAGACTTCAAGTCCTGATTGTTGCATTCTAAATGTGTGACTTTGAATACAGCAGTTCATCTTCCTGAATCTCACTCTTGAGTCATAAAATGAATCTAGTAAAGTCCACTCACTCTAGTTCATAGAGCTCTTATCTTCTTATCTTGCCTCAGTGGGACTGAGGTAAGCTTAGCCCAGTTTGACCTGGGCTGGTTATTGCTGGAGTGCAGAGGCTGCTTGCAATTGTGGTGGTCACTCTGGAGCAGTCACAAGTTGGGCCTCCTGTGTTTTTTAAGATGCAGAGCATTCCCAGCAGCTCAGGAGGCAGGAGAATCATGAGTTCAAAGCCAGCCTCAGCAAAAATGAGGCTCTAAGCTATACAGTGAGACCCTGTCTCAAAGAAAATACAAAATAGGGCTGGGGATATGGCTCAGTAGTCGAGTGCCCCTGAGTTCAATCCCTGGTACCCACCCCACCCCCAAAAAGATGCATTGATCATTCATCCATTCCTTCAAATACTTTTTGTTGTATTTTATGCATATATGGTACTCATTTGGGAATAGAGGATGAAATGAACAGATGAAGTTTCTTTGGTGCTTATTTTACATTTTTTTTTTCTTATCAGGAACCCCCACAACCTTCTCAATGGGAGAAACACCCCTATTTGTTGAGTCTTGGTGGGAGGCCAGATGGTTTGGCAGGTGGGACATGGGCATGTGACCCGGCTCAGCGAATTGAACACTCCTGCCTAGAACATTGTTCTAAAGGACACAAAGTCATGATTCAGGCCAACTGAGAAATCACTCACAGCAAATTGACTTTGCCAAGAAGCACAGCTATGCTAGAGAAGGACCAATTGTCCACCAGTGGAGAAATACTTCTGTTGCCTCATAGCTTGACCTTGGCCATGTTCCCTGCTTCACAGCCCAACTTTAGTACTTGGTAATTTTCTGCATCTGATTTCTGCCTTCCCATTGATTCTGCAAACTTCCCCCAAATCCTCCAATAAATTCCTTTTATGTTTAAGTGCAGCCAGAATCAGTTTCTGTTATTTACAATCAAGAATCTTGACTCCCAGAGTCTCTACCCTTATGGAACTTAAAGTCAGTTATTAACCACATAATCACATAAGTAAGGGCAACAATTAAAGAATGAGACAAGAAAAAGAGCAACTATGGATTATGGGGAGTCACTTCCTTAAAGAATTAATGCTTGATCTGAGTTGCAAGATAGAAAATGTTATTTATGCACGAAGAAAAGCATTTTAGTTAGGGAAAAAGCACATGCAAGGAACCTGAGGCAGGAGGGTGTGGTTCATCTGATGACCTGATAGTAGATCAGCAAGCATGGAACATGGATAGCACTATGAACTGGTGCTGCATGAGGTTGGGAAAGGAGGCTGGGACAGACTATGGAAGATCATCTAAGCCTATGAAATGTTCTGAACTTTGTGCAAATGACAAAACCATGCCCTTCTTGCAGACAGATTAGAAAAAAGCATTCTATATAGTTGCACTTAGGTTGCAGCATAGGACATGAAAAATGCACCCATCACCCACTATAACTTAGCTTTAGCCGCTCCTCTGTCAAGAGCATAGAGATATCATTTAAAAAAATTATTTTAGGAAGTAACATAATCCGATTTGGGTTTTAAAAAGACCACTCTGGCTGGAATATGGAGACTAGGCTGAAAAGGAGCAAGAATGGAGATAAGGAAACAATACAAGTCCAGCTGTAGGAGCATTTTAGGTGATTGAGACAGCATGGACTAGGGATGGAGCATAGTGGTACTGATGGGGGGCGGGTGTAGGGGTACTGGAGGGATAGTTAGGATATAAAATCAGTGGAACTTGGGCATGGTGTCTATATGGGGAAAAGGAGAGGCTGGATTAAGTGGCCAAAACTTGCCTAGGTACAACTTTGCAAGTAGCCAAGCTATTTGCCAGTGTGTGATCTTGGATCAAGTTACTTAACCTTGGGCCTCTGTTTCCTCACTTGCAACATGAGAACAATGGTCTATCTACCCCTCCCCATAGGAGTGGTGAGAGAAATAAAAACCTTAGGTGTATATATACCTCTCTGACTAGCGCCTGGCATACCTTGAGCACTCATAAATCTTAGCAATTGGTGAGGTTTTCTGAAACTGGAATGCACAGTGCCTTTGCAAGCTCCTTGAAAGGGTGCTGCTCCTTTTATTCTCCTCATATTTCAGTGTGTGGAACAGTGCCTGGGGCATAGTCAATGCTCAATTATTAATGCTGATTGAATGGATGGATGGATAAGATGGGTGTAGATATCTCCCAGAAGGAGTCCTGGACTGTGAGTTTAGACAGGGCCAAATGTGTCCCTTTGACTGTGGGATCAACGGTTCAAGGGGTTAGATTTCATAGAGTTCTATTTATATCTCACCACTGAAAATTATATTCAGAAATAAAAGGAAGAAAAAAAAAAAGCTACTTTGGATTCCATGAAGGTTTCTTAAGAAAAGCAACATGGAAGGCAATTAGGTAATTTATGAGTAGAATAAATACAAGACAAGCAAGGAAAACAGTCAGCCCAATATAGTATGTAAAAAGTTAATAGCTTTAGTATATACAGCTATTAACTTTTTAGTATATAAAGCCATTAACTTTTTAATTAATTAAAAAAAAACAGTTATCTAGTTCAGGCCTCAGCTATGTACCTTTGTGTAAATTAGAAAGGGCGCCCCCCTCTGGGCAGACAAATTAGAAAAAGGCATTCCATCTCCTTGAAGTGCTCTTGCAGGGCAGGACTGAGTATGGGGACAACAGTGCTCTTGTAAGAAGAAACAAGGTGCTCCCTCCTGAGTTGAGGGTACACAGGTTGGTGACTGGAATCAGGCTTGATTTTGGCCCTTTGCACCCCCTTGGCCTTTGTGCAGCACATAACACAAAACAAACCCCTGAGATGACCCTGAGTTTGGTAAAAGATGATCCAAGGTCATGAGTAGATAATTCCAGAAAAGGAGATTGAAATGGCAATTATTTAAATCTTTGAGTTTAAAGAACAGTGGATAAAAAAACTTTCTTGCAAAATTAATAAAATGGATTTTGCTCAGTGCCGGTGAGGGGGGTGTTAATTGGTATGCCCTTTCTGGAAAACATGTAAACAATATCCACCAAATATACAGTGGACAATATCCATTGAATTGAGATGTTTTGGGTGTTCATTTACTTTGACATCCTAATTCCATATCATGGATTTTATCTTAAGAAAAAATGATGAAAACAAAGATTTACATAAAAGACATATTCCCTGCAGCAGTTCTAATAAGTAAAAAGGTGAAAATAATCTAAACATCCAACAGAGGGATGGTTATACAGGTCTACAACTCCTTGAGATCTGGTACATTTCAGAATCAGAAGGTTTTCAGATCACATCAAAACTTGGTGCATATATTATTTAATGTCCTCAGCGGTGATGGCATCCTTTAGTCATTACATCCAGATTTCTGTCTCGAATCTTATAAATAGTCCCACTAAATTATATAAATAGGCCATAACATCAATAGGTCACTTCAGGTCAGTTTTACTGACACAGGAATTTGCACCAAACTTGCAAAACAGCTTCTGGTTTTCACAGCATCTTGGATTTGTAGATAAGGAATTGTGATTTTGTACAAATTATGGTATAGTCCTTGATGACTTTTTAATATGGAAAAAAATATATTCAGCATTATTGTTTGGATGTGAGGTATACTCAAAAGCTCACGTGTGAAACAATACAAGAAGGTTTGGAGGAGAAATGATTGGGTCACAGCCTTAACTTAATCAATGAATTGGTTCTTGATGGGATTAACTGAGTGGTGATTGGAGGCAGGTGAGGTGTCTCTGGAGGAAGTGGTTCATTGGAGGCGTGGCTATGGGGTATATATTTTGTATCTGGAGAGTGGAGTCTCTCTCTTGCTTCCTGATCATGTGAGCTGTTTCCCTCTGCCACACTCCTCCACCATGATGCTCAGCCTCACCTTGAGCCCTGAGGAATAGAATCTGCTATCTGTGGATTGCCATGATCCCTCTAATCAACTTTTCCTCCTCTATGATTGTTCTGTTCAGATCTTTTAGTCACAACAGTGGAAAAGCTGACTAAAACACTCAGTATACTGTGGAGCTAAGTGAGGAGGGGAAATGTAACAAAATTACACAATGATTCCACTCCATTAAAAAAAGATGGGAACAAATTAAATCTGAAGTGACCGTAACTGCTTTCCTCTCACTCCACATCCCCCACACCCTGACATTCCTCTTTTTTAAAAACATATCTTTGAGTAGAATGGTATAAGTGGTTTTCTTTAATATCTTTATTTTACTTATTTATTTTTATGTGGTACTGAGGATCGAACCTAGTGCCTTGCATGTGCTAGGCAATCGCTGTACCACTGAGCCCCAGCCCCAGCCCCTAGAATGGTATACATTTTCTCAGTCCGGAAATCCACCATTTTCTTTTAGTCTGTTTTACTTCAGCCTTGAAGAACCTATAAGGGCAGAAGCAAAGGAAACCTCCCTGTGTGGCCACCTCCTGTTTGCCGAGAAAGAGTAGGAGCCTTTGCGCATACCGAGGGAGGCCCTGTGCCCAAGGGAGAGGCTAAAGAACACAACTAGGAAAGATGTTTTGGACTTCACTGAGGAGCGGTGGGGTAGAAGATCACTTGTCAGGAGACAGGATCGTGTGTTAGTTTCCTGGGGATGCCATTCGAAGTACCACAAACTGGATGCCTTAAAATGGCGGACATTAAGTTCACATAGTTCAGGAGGAGATGTCAGCGGGACTGTGTTTTCTCTGAAGGTTCTGTGAAAAAGTCCTACTGTGCAACTTCGGAAGCTGGAAGTTGCTGACAATCCTTGGTGCTCCTGGGCCTGGGACAGTGTACCTGGAAACTCAACTCCCTTGCCATGCTGTCTCCTTTTGTGTGTCTCTGTGTCCAGATTTTCACCTTCTTATGAGGACAGCAGCCACTGAATTGGGGCTCCCTCTAATCCAGCATGACTTCATCTTAACTTGACGACATCTGCAGAGCCCCTATTGCCAAATAAGATTACATTCCTGGGTTCCAGGTAGACATGAGATTTTTGTTATTTATTTGTTTATTTATTTATTATTATTATTTTTTTGTGGGAGGGTACTCTTGGATCCAGTTCAGACACCTAGTGACTGAGGATCGAACCCAGCGCCTTGCATGTGCTAGGCAATCGCTGTACCACTGAGCCCCAGCCCCAACCCCTAGAATGGTATACATTTTCTCAGTCGGGAAATCCACACTCAAGTGGAGCAGAAGGTACAGACATTCTTCTGCACCTCTTGCCCCCACACATGTATAGCCTCCTCCACTATCAACATTCTCCATCAGAGTGGTACATTTCTTATAACCAATAAACCTGCATCAACACATTATTATCATCCAGAGTGCATAGTTTAAATTAGGGCTTTCTCCTGGTATCATGCATCTTATGGATTTGGACAAATGTATAATATCATGTATCTACTACCATAATGTTTTGACTACTGTAAAAATCTTCTATGCTCTACTATTCATTCCTGCATCCCTCCAACCTCTGATGTTCTTACCATGTTCATAGTTTAACTTTTTACAGAATGTTATATAGTTGGAGAAATACAGTCTGTAGCCTTCCCAGACTGGCTTCTTTAACTTAGTAACATGTGTTTAAGTTTCTTCCTTGTCTTTCACGGATCAATAGCTCATTTCTTTTTAGTGCTGAGTGACATTCCATTGTGTGGATATACTACATTTATCCTTAGCCTACTGAGGAACATTGTGATTACTTCTAAACTTGGCAATTATGAAAAAAAAAACTGTTGTAACTATGTATGAAGCATTTTTTTGACACTTTTTTCCCCCCAACACCTTGGGTTAAAAGTGAAGGAGCATGTTGCTATATTGTTTGGTAAGAATATGTTTGGGGGGCTGGGGTTGTGGCTCAGCTTTAGAGTGTTTGCCTAGCACGTGCGAGGCGCTGGGTTTGATCCTCAGCATCACATAAAAATAAATAAATAAATAAAGTAAATGTATTGTGTTCAACTACAACTAAAGAATATTAAAAAAAAAAAAAAAAGAATATGTTTGGTTTTGTAAGAAAATGCCAAACTGTATTCTGAAGTAGTTGTACCTTTTTGCAGTCTCACAAGCAATGAATGAGAATTTATGTTGTTACACATACTCTCAAAAATTTGTTTACTCTCAGTGTTTTGAATTTTGACCTTTTTGCCAGGTATAAAGTGGGGGCTCACTGTTGTTTTAATTTACATTTCCTTGATGACATATGATATGGGACTTTTTCATATGCTAATTTCTTTTTTCATGAAATGTCTCTTAACATCTTTGGCTGAGTTTTTAATCAAATGTTTGTTTTCTTACCATTGAATTTTAATTGTACATTTGAGATAACAATCCTTTATTTGACACCCTTTTGCAAATATTTTCTTCTGGTTTATGTTTTTTCTTTTAACTCTTTTGACAGTGTCTTTTGCAGATTAGAAAATTTCAATCTTAGTGAAGTCAGTTCATCAATTCCTTCTTGCATGGATTGATGCTTTGTTGCATTTAAAAAGTCATTGCCAAATCCAAGGTCATCCAGACTTTCTCCTATGTTCTTTTTCTCATTTGGTATTGTGTTAGTTAGGTTTTTGTTGCTGTGACCAAAATACCTGAGCAGTTCAAATTAGAAGAGAAATTTATTTTTAACTCATATTTTCAGATTTTAGTCCACAGTGGATGACTCTATTGCTTTGGGCCCAAGGTGAGGAGGAGCATCATGGCAGAGGGCATGTTGGAAGAAAGCTGCTCACCTCAAGGTAGCCTGGAAGGAGGGAGGGAAAGGAGAAGGGAGAGGAAGAGAGGGAGAGAACGAGAATGCAGGGGGCGTTAAGGCAAAATATACAATCTCTAAGGCACACGGCCAGTGATCCGCTTCCTCCTATCGGACCCCACCTGCCTATAGTTACTACCCAGTAATCTATTTAAATTATTAATCCATCAAATAAGTCTAAAAAGTGGATTAATTCATGATTAGAATATGGCTCTCATAATCTAATTCTTTAATTCTTGTATTAACAGAGGCACTTTTAGGGGGAAACTTTATATCTAATCCATAACAGTTATTTTACATTTACACCTGTGACTCCTTTTGAGTTACTTTTTTTGTGACAAATGCAAAGAGGTCTGTTCTTTATTCACATTTTGTATTGAGGATGTCCTCTTATTTCAGAACTATTTGTTGAAAAGGCTACCTTTTCTCCATTGTATCTTCTGTTCCATTGTAAAAGATCTATGGACTCTATTATGTGGTCAATTTCTAGATCCTCAATTCTGCTGCATAGGTCAATTTTTTAAAAAAATTCTTTTGGCAGCACCACTGTGTTGGTTACAGTAGTTTTGTGGCAAGTCTTGATGTTGAGTATTGTCAGACCTCTGATTTCATCCTCTTTCAATATTGTATTGGTGATTCTGGGTTCTTTGTGTTTCCATGTAAATTTTGGAATCAATTTATCAATATTCATAAAATAACTTGTCAGAATTTTGATTTAAATTGTATTGAATCTATAGATCAAGTTTTGAAGAATTAATAGTTTGACAATATTGAGACTTCCTATCCAGGTACATGCAACATCTCTTCATTTAGTTGGTTGTTTGATTTCTTTCATTAGAGTATTGCACATTGGCTTAGGGGTCTCAGCCTAAGATTTGGAGCTGGGTCTCTGCACTTGTATTTACAATCTCAGTAGAAGCCATATGAGCTCCAGCTGTTCATAAGAAGGTAAATGACCAGCTCTGGCCTAGATACATGCCAGATTGCCAGAGTTGGTGATTTTTGTCTTGTTTTGAATAGTGAATTAAGCAGGTGACGGTAGAAAAGACATTTGTAGCAGGTGCCACTGGTGTTCGATTACATTTCCCTTCATTTTGGAGACCAGCACAAATTTCTGCACGTGTTAGTTCAACTTGCAACTGCCAACAGCTGAAGCTCTTTGCTTGAGGCTTTCTCTTGTCAACAGAAGCCCTCTTTGCTTATACAGATAGGAGATTGGAAGTGCCAGAGGATTAATCACCTCCGGGACAAACTTCAACAAATGACTAGCAAAGATGGTAGATAAATAGCCCAGCTCCTCATCCCTCAGTTGGAAAAACTCTGAAGCATTTTTTTTTACAGTGTTCCAGTCACACTCCATCTGTTCTCATTTGCAACTTGGGTGTCAACACATCCTTTATTGGTGCTATTGCTTGGATGTTGAATGTTGGACAAAGCCCTGAGTGATAAAGGCTTTATCTGCAGGACAGTATTGAAAGGTAATGGAAACTGGAAAGCCTGTGAGAGACCCATAGGTCTCTCATTGGGAATGTGCCCTTAAGGAGTTTCTGAGACTCATCTGCTTCCTCTTTCTCTGTTGTCTCCTGGCCTTGAGGTGGGCATTGTTTGCTCTGCCACATACTCATGTCCTGAGGTGCTGCCTTGGTACAGGAACAAAACAATAACCAATGGATCATGGGACTGAGCCAATAGACCGTTTCTCCTATGAGTTGATTACATCAGGCATTTTTTAGAATCATGCATATCTGCCTAACACAATTGGCTTCCTTTCCTTCCTTATCTCACTTCTCTACTCCCCAAATGGTGTCTCCTGGGATCACTTTCCCTGTCCCCAAATCACTTGCATTTGAATCCTTGTCCTAGAGCCTCCTTCTGGGGGAACCCTCATTAGGCAGCATTTCACACAGAAAGAGTGACATATACAAGAGCATGGGAGTAAAAGCATGGAGATCTCAAAGCAAATTTAAGAGGCTGTCCATCTTATTTGGGAATCTGCTGCTTGGCCTAGTGATTTAATGTATGAAATAATCACCTGCAACTTTTTAATACATGGGCACCATGATGTAATGATCCATATTTTATTCTGGGGACTGTGCAAATTGAGACAAGGCATTGAGGACGGCTAATTTCCCCCAAAGACCAGTTCTACACCATCTCTGGCACATAGCATATATTCCATAGTGTTATTAATCAATAGATTTGCCTATTGTATTAAAATCAGTGTATTAAAAATGCCCGAATAGGGGTTGGGGTTGTGGCTCAGTGGTAGAGTGCTTGCCTAGCACTGGTGAGGCTGTAGGTTTGATCCTCGGTACCACATAAAAATAAATAAATAAAATTAAAGGCATTGTGTTCATATACAACTAAAAAAAGTATTTAAAAAATTTTCCCCAATATAGACTATGGGCTCTGGATGATAATGATATATCAATTTTAACAAATATACACTGTGGGTAGTGAAGGAGACTGTATTTATGTGGGAACAGGATGTATATGAAAACCTTCCATGCTTTTCACTCCATCTAAAACTTCTCTAAAAACTAAAACTTGTCAGTTAAAAAATTATAGTATGTATTGTGTACTAGGATTCCTAATGCATGCTCAGAAAATTAAGATTTGTCGAACAAAATGAAGGACCTTGGGAAACCAAAGGAGTGGTTTTCCAAGGAATGTCTATGTTTTAACTGAGCCACCTGCTGGTGATTTTTGATAAGGGACCTCTACAGACAGTGATTGTGTGCTCTAGAATTTTGGGGACTTTGACTTTAGAATTCAAACTTGTGAGCAGAGTTGTTCATAACAGCAAAAGAATACAAATGACTAAACGTTTATTAATAGAGGAATATGGAGTTAATGATGCCATATTGTTATGATTTTGATCTGTAATGTCACCCAAATGCTCCTGTGTTGAATACTTGGTCTCAATGCAGCAGTTTTAGGAAGTGATTGGATCATAAGAGCTCTAACTTCACCAGTGGATTAATCCAATGATGGATTCATAATTTGATGGCATTATTGAGAGATGGTAACAACTTTAGGAGGTTGGAACTAATTAGGGAAAATAGGTCAATTGGGGTTTGTCCTTCAAGGATACATCATATCCCTAGCTCTCTCTCTCTCTCTCTCTCTCTCTCTCTCTCTCCGTCCCACTCTCTCATTCTTGGCTTCCTGATTTCCATAAGATGAGCCACTCTACTCAACTACATGCTTCCTGCCATGATAATCTGCCTCACAACAAACCCACACCAGTGGGGCCAAGTGATTATGGACTGAAACCTTTGAAACCATGAGCCAAGATAAATCTTTCTTCTTTGTTTTTTCTCAGGTATGTTGTTATAGCAATGAGAAGCTGACTTACACACATATCCTTTGCACAGACACCATGCAATGAGTAAAATGGATTTAGTTGATCTGTATATATTGATATTCAAATTCTCCTTTATGTTATTCAAGTAATAAACTGGAAATCACAGAAAATATATGTAGTTTGATTTTATCATGTTTCAAAAACACCAAAATATACCCTAGATATTTGGTTGTATAAGATGGAAACTCAACAAGAGATGGGATAGGGGTGATGAGGTGATTTTTGAGACCCTTCTAGCTTTCAGATTTAGTAATCCTAAGAAATAAAAATTTATATTCCTTTAAAAAATACTGCATTGACCCATATAAGAAAACTGTAAAATGTTATAGAGAGACATAAAAGGAGACCTAGATAAAAGGAGATGCATACCAGTTTCCTGGATTGATAGTCAGCATGCCAAGCTATAAAGTTCCTTAAAGTAATCTAAGATTAGAAACAATGACAAAATCAAAATCCCAGTGCATTTTGGGAAAAGAAAAATAGTTCAAAGTAAAAAGAACCAGACAATATTTGGCAATAAAATGTACATTACAAAGTTACAATAGTTAGAATTATGTACTAGTATATATACCACATTTTCTTTATCCATTCATCTACTGAAGGGCATCTTGGTTGGTTCCACAATTTTGCTATTGTAAATTGTGCTGCTATAAACATTGATGTAGCTGTGTCTCTGAAATATGCTGTTTTGTGGTATCTATACACAATGGAATATTACTCAGCATTAAAAGAGAATAAAATCATGGCATTTGCAGGGAAATGGATGGAGTTGGAGAATATTATGCTAAGTGAAGTAAGCCAATTCCAAAATACCAAATGCCAAATATTTTCTCTGATATAAGGATGCTGATCCATAATGGGAATCTGGGGCGCGGAGCATGGGAGAAATGGAGGAACTTTAGTTAGGGCAAAGAGGAGGGAAGCGAAGGGAGGGGGTATGGGAGTAGGAAAGACAGTGGAATGAGGTGAACATCATTACCCCAAGTACATGTATGAAGACACGAATGGTGTGACTCTACTTTATGTGCAACCAGAGATATAAAAATTTGTGTTCTAATATGTACTATGTATTGAAATGCATTGTTGGTATATATAACAAATTAGAATAAATAAACAAATAAAAGAATTATGTACTAATGCCAGAACAGACAGATTATGAAAAAAAAGAGAAAATCCAGAAACATATGAGAATTTAGTATGCAGCAAAAGTGATACTTCCTCAGGCAAGGCTGGAATATTAGGTCACCTGTAGGGACATCAGTTGGCTTGGTGGTCCTGCCCATGGGGAGGGCAATGCTGTGTCTTTTGGAAAAGCTCTCTTAGCCTAATTATTCAAAAAGAATTTTAGATTCTGTTACTTTCTCCTACCTCATGCTGAAATATATTTCTAGTATATTAAAGCTTCTAAAAGACTTAAGAAAGAACAAAGTCATTAAAGTTCCACTAAGATATTGATAGAAATATAATGTTGGGATTAAGACATAATATAAATGTGATCTCAGAGGCAGAGACCACAATGAAAAAAATGGATAGATTTATTCATATCAGAAAATCGAAAATTAGGTACATTTGTATATGCAAATTAACAAAGTTAAAAGACAACAACCAAGTGGAGAGAATGCTACATAAACCACAGACATACAGAAGTTTTATTAGTCAATACACTTAAAAAAATGAATATTTTATAGAAAGATTGGTTAAGGGAATGAAAAGGCATGCTGAAGTAGAAATTCAAGCAGCACATAAACATGAAAAAGTGTTTACCTCATCAGGAATAAAAAAAATGCTCATTAAAATAGCAGGGATCAATGTTTTAAGTTTTTAAATATGTAAAGTCATTTCATCTTGCTTTTCATAGCAAAATGGTAGCAGTGTTTGTCAAATTTCCAAAACTATTTGCTTCATTTGGATGTAGAGGACTGACAAGAATAATTTCCTTTGGATAAGCCCTCAGGAAAAAGTGCTCCATTTTGAGCATTGCTTGATGGGGTGTGAGCATTTTTTGTAGGTGTTCCTTACTGATCAGGCATGGTAGTGGAGCTGCTAAATGGGTTCTACAGAGGCATTTGTCCTGCGACACCAGTGCTGCAGCGGGACCTTTACTTAGTAGAAACTGCACTGCACGCCAGATCCCATTCAAAGAGGCACCATTCCAGCAGCTGCCTGCCTCCTGGGAGATTTCATTTGGCAGAAGATACACCTGTCTCATTCAAGAATATGTCCTCTCTCCAGGGACAGCACTGTTCAACAACTAGTTGATTGGGGGTACAAAGCCTGGGACTCTGTATTTCAATGGAGGATAACCCTGCAGAACTCTTTCTGGGAGTAGCTGAAAAACTCCACATCTCCCTCTACCCAGTGTTCTTTTCCTTGCTTTCTTATAGGTGTTGTTCCTGAGGACTCTCTCCAGTAACCTTGCAAAGAAGGATTTATCACAATCTGCTTCTAGGAGATACAACCTAAGACAACTCAGCTTTCTCCAGTGGAAAGCCACCTACCTTGATAGAGAGGGACATTTATTGATAACTCCTATAAGAAGTGTTGGAAATTGAATACTGAGTTACAGGTGATAGAAATGCTGAAGAATTATGATGCATGACTTGCTCTTTGACAGGTTCAGACAAAAGCTCAACACAACAATTGGACCTTTGCTGATCCAAATGCACACTGTGAACCAGTTGAAATGGCCCTGGAATTTGATGAGAGGGTCCCATTATCTGGTGGGCTGCAATGCTTGGACAGCACCTTGACTAAAGTGGCCTCTTATTCTACTTAAATATGTGTCAACTGTTCAACATGGTGGAAGTGGATGGCGGTAAATTTGAAATCACTTCAACCTGTAGGATTTGCACATCACCATTTACGTGCTCTATTCCAATAAAAATTAATTTGGCATTTCCTTCATCCAATGTGACTCCCTTTAGTTTCTTGTCATCCAGATTGTTCTTCCCACATAACACAAGCAGATCTTCCAATTAAAACATTTGTCTTCTGCTCTAAAAGAATGGTCACACTGGGGCCCAGTATATTATATTTATAAATTGTTATTTAGATTATTATTATACCAGCTTCCTAACTGGTCTTCCTGCCTCTAGCTTCTCTCATTTTGTCTAATTTGCAACTACTAGGATCCAATTCCTGAAGTTAAATGTCAGAATGATACAACATGGCCCAGCAGGCTCTAGGTAAAGCCAAAGGGGAAGGCCTAAGCTCAAACCCATCCTTGCTTATTCCCCAGAGATTTTTTTTTTCTTTAGAAATTCTAGTGGAACACTTTTCTAAGTGTTGGTGCAAGCAATTTTTTGTTATACAAGCAAAATATTAATACCACAGAAAAGCAAAATAAAAAAAGAAAATTATCCTTACTTACCCCTACTATAGTCACCACTACCATTTTGATATGTAACCCTCTTGAAATGCCAGCTGGGCTGTGGGGGGCATAGTTGACTGACAGTCTGTGCCTCTGATATTGTGGGTTCTTCCCCATATTGAAAACAAGCTCATGCTCACCACAGGCTGCTCTAAACCAATGACTGGGCATAATGTGAGTTTTAGTAGGTACCCATTTTGGGGAGGTATGAAACTCCTCTAATAAACAAAAGGAGAGAGAGATTAAGGATGGCTAGGATCCCACAATCCCTTCTGAGGCACACCCCAGTGACCTAAGGAGCTCACACAATGTCCCACCATAGTAAGTGGGAATCTGATGGAAAGAGTCACAAAGCCCTAGAGATGTTTCAATGCTTAGCCAAGGCAGATCTGAGCCCTGGTTGGGAAAACCTGAAGTATGCAATGGGACATCTGGATAGAATCCTTGAGGATGCTGACTCTGTAGACTCTTATAGCTTGTGGATGTGGCCAACTCCTCCATAGTAAGAGTGACACTTAACCTAAATGGCAAGGTCAAACCGAGGTTCTAACCACAAGGCAATAGGTGCTCATTCAGGGACTGCTCCCCATCTCCTCTTTGTTATCAGGAAGGGGAATAACCAGGGTTCAATCCCAGCATCACTCAGTTAGAGATGTATTGGGCCTGTTACAGAGGAGAGAGATTGCATAATGAAGCGGCTGCAAGAATTAGTAAGCATGTACCAGCAGGAGCTGACAGAAATTTTGGATTAAATTTGACTTTTTAAGGGTGCTTGATCAAGATAGGCAAGAACATAAGCCAGGCTAAATAAAAATTCATTGACTTTGGGACATGGGATCCTGGTAAGACTCTAGAAGATAGGGTAAACTCAATACTAGGTGATTCATAGCACCCAGAAGAAAGTCATGATTCAAGGCAGCAATGTCTGAATTGCCCTAAGACATGGTAGAGAAGGAAAGAAAGAGCTGTGGGAAGTGGGCTTGCTGGGATGAATTTATTGTGTGAAGGCAGAAAACCAGTCAGAGGGCTGTTTCTGGCAACACACACATACACAAATAATGAATGGGGTGCACACAGATGAGAGGGGAACTGGCATCACTAGGAAATTCAGAGGAGTCTGTCTTCTGTAGGCCAGGAATGAAGGAAAAATCAGTCATCATAAGGCTGGCCTAGATAATATCCAGGGGATAAGAGGATCCCAGAGTAATAGAAACTTGGTGGTAGCTTGAAGCATCAGAAGCCTGCAGGCTGTGATTACTATTAACAGCTGTAAGCAAGCCCCGCCCTCCCTCTCTGTGCTTCCTATTTTGAGCTAATGATGCTAGATTCTATATGTGCTTCTGCTATGATGTGATGCCATCCATGGACCTCACCAGAGGCCAAACAAATGGGGCTGCTTGATATTGCACTCTGAGCCTCCAAAACTGTGAGCTAGCTAGACTTCTTCCTTCCTAAAGTAGCATGCCTCAGATATATCTTATGGAATACCAAACTAATATAAGATGTTTAAACTTCAGTTAAAGTATTGGAGAAGATCAGATGGAAGCTGGTGAAGCTGCTCCTTTCCCCAAGTCCAGATAATAAATAAAAACTAATATTTCCCCCAAGGAGGATGATGGTAGAGACAAGTGCCATCATGAAATATTTAAAGGATACAGGATTGGTTGTCCCTGTCATATTTTCATTTAATTTGCCAGTGTAGCTTCTTTAGAAATCAGTTGGACCCAGAAGGAGGGCTTAAGACTACTACAGACTTAACCAAAGAGTCCTGATCGCAGCTGTTTGTCAGATCTTTCAGATGTAGTCCAAAAGGAGCTGGGATCATCCTTGGAGAAAAGGAGGACAGTAAAACACCATGACCCTAAATGTCTTCTGCATTTCTGACAATTTAACCAAGTTAAGAGAACAATGAGAGCAAGTCAGGACTTTGTATATACTTTCTTTCTGTCTACTTTCTGGAATGTCCAGATAAATATTATCTTGAATGACAGAAGCTTTCTCTCTTGTATGCTGGGAATTAAGGCAAATTGTTATCTGTAGAAAGCTGCTTTCTTGCATGCAAACCAAGTTCCTTGGGATGATGGGACACAGTAAGCTAAGTTGACATCACTGCTTCTGTAGCCTAGATTATAAAACTCCTCTCTCTGTAGTAACTGGTGCAGAGTTGAAGGCACTGTGGAGAGGACTAGCGTCACTCTTCCAGCTGGTCGCAACTGGACAAGATGTTGAGTGGAGTGCAAATGCTATTTTCTGGAGTTGTGAGAGATGGAGGCATTATTTGGTGAAGCACCAAGAGAGATGGAGGTGTTATCTGCCCAACTTGTTGCCACGGGACTGTCCCTGTAAGCACTTAAAAGTAAATCTTGTACCTTACATGCCACCTCCAGGTACTTTCTTTTGGTCTCTCAGCAACCTATCCCACTGCTCTAACACAACTGGGTTGTAGACAGTACAGAGGTGAACCACGTGGACATCCCACAGAATGCCTCCATTTATTACAACAATGACATCATGTTAAATAGGCATGATAAGCAGGCAGATGCCTAGCATTCTGGAACCTTGGTATGGCTTATGTACTTCACAGGTTCAGAAAATAGCCCTAGAGAACTGAGGGAACTACTACTTCAGTTTTTAGGATCCAGGGGTCAGGGGTTTGCCAGGACGTTCCCTTCAAAACAAAAGGCAAATTTTAAAATACATATAAGCAAAATAAAAGGAAAAAATCACTTATAAATCCTCTGAGATACCTAAAATTGTTCATAGCATTTATATCCTTTGAGTTTTTTTTCATTGTGCAGAGTATAAATATGATAAATATAGGATCATACTACTCATCATGCTGATATCTTGTTTATTTATTGATATACTTGTTGACTATCTATTTTCCTCATTGTGATATAAGCTCTATGAGAGTCAGGTCTTTGTCTTGCTCATTACTTAGATAACTGGCACCTAGAATGCAGTTCGTGCTCAAGAATGTTATTTTGTGTGTGGAATGAAGTGTACTATACACACTGCTTTGTAGTTAGCTATTTTCAACTAATTTCCAGACACTTCAGGTAGTATTTCATCTTTCTTAGAATGTGTCATTCCAGAAGTCCTGTGGAAGCAGAGTGCCCCCATACTCCGAAGACTGTGTCGCTTCAGAACCAAGAAGCTTGGGTCTTTTGTACCCCTCAAGTCTTTCTCCTTTGGCCAGTACTGCTTTACATCTTGAGGTAGCGCGCTCGCCTGGCATGCGTGTGGCCGGGGTTCCATCCTCAGCACCACATACAAACAAAGATGTTGTGTCTGCCGAGAACTAAAAAATAAATATTAAAAATTCATTCTCTCTCTCTCTCTCTTTAAAAAAAAAATCTTCAGCAGGTACAGCCTTGCTCTAATCGTTCTTTAAACAACCCAAATCAGCCAAAGCAAGTAACAAGATCTGAATAAGTTAACTCACTCACGGGCAAACCACCCAGCCCAGGGCCACATTCCTCCTCCGACCACACGGGGGCACTATGGTGCCATAGTCCGCACAGGGGCAGAGGTTTCCCCCAGGGAGGACGACTCTGGGCGGGAATATTGACTGCCCGGGGTGGGCGGAGAAAAGGTTCTGGCCGAGCCAAGGGCAGGAAGTGAGGAGGCGGGGCTTCTCGGAGGGTTTTGCGCTTGCGCAGAAGTCGGACCCGGAGGAACCCAGGTTTTCGCCATTGCTAGAGTCTGTGCTCATGGTGATGCCTTTGCCCTCTTCTTTCGTGTTGGGCTGGGCGGAGGGGACGGGGCGCGGAATGGGAGCTGGGGTGGGCAGGGCAAGGAGAGACGCTGGGTAAGGAGGGGACCTGTGAGGTTGCAGCGGGGCTGGGTGGCGAGGCCTGGGGCGGGGGAGAGAGGGCAGGTGCGAGGGCACAGCCTGGTGCTCCCCCGACCGGGATGCCACGGAGCCAAGTTGCAAGTTGGCACAGCGGCTGTGTTTTCCGGGAAGATCCTCTCCTTCCCTTCCCCCACAGACTGTCCTTCTCATCAGCTGCCCTTAATTTGTTCTTTCCTAACAAGGGATTGCGCGCCTCAGCCGAACCCTTCACCTGTGTAAACCTCTTCTAGTAGCTTAAGGCATCTCAATGTTAGCGCCTCGCTTTTTTTCTTCTTTCTGAGGGAGGAAAAAGTTTCCTGCCTATAGTCGACAGTGAAAACCAGAAAACTTCTTGCGTAAATAGTTCTGGAGAGTTTTAATAGTTTCTTTCTGAACTTGTCTACGAAATATCACTTTTATTCTATTTAAATGTCACCTATGTGTGTAAAATGGAGCAACAGTTTTACTGTGCCATGCAGTCCTCAGCGAAAAACGTTGGTCCAGGGTCATGAAAATACCTCATTTGATATTCAGGAGTTGATCAACTATAGTGACTCCGACCAAGGCCTTGTAACCCTAACTAAAAGGGTTTAAGGTTTGTATCAGTCATTCTCTGACAGGGTGAAGGGGGTGCAGTGGGGCTTTTGGAAGCTTAAGAACCCAGACTGCTGCCTTACATTTTTTTTTTTTTTTTTTAAAAACAGACTTCCGTTATGTGTGTACTTTGCTTGAATGATTATTTTAAAGTACATGTCCTATTTTTGCCAATCTGACAGCTGTTTCCATAGAAACTAGAGAAGAAATAGTCATTTTCAGCGAGAGTTGTTAAAACTGTCTTCCAGTCTTCAGCTGTGAGTGCCAGTGAATGCTGTACTTGCTCATTCTGAGATGATACTTAAAGAATTAAGAATCTGAAATGTTCTTAGAGGCTCACAATTCAAATTGCTTAATTTTCTCACATCATTAATTTAGTAATCCTAGAAGTCTGCCTGCTATGTTTGTTGACCTGTCACAGTTCTTTGAAGAGGATGTGTCAGTTCCAATTCTTTCTTAAGTGCTGTATTGTCTAGTGATTGGCTCTTTGAAAATGTATAAATAGATTTCTTCCCCCATTCTTTACCCCATTTTAAGGATAAAGCAGAATTACAAAATATCAGGTACTGTTTCTATATAAATGACACTTGATTGTCAGTGATATAAATGGTAATGATTTAAATTATATATGGGTAGTATTTGGGGCTTTTGGCTCTGTTAGTAGAATGCTTAAAACTTTTTACACAAGTTATGAGGGATGAGCAGGAGTTTGCTTGTCATATGAGCAAAGCTAAGCAGTATGAATAGATGCACATAGGCATAGAGATGAGAGCTTTCTTTTCTGAGGGGTACAAGTAAAGCAGAGATTCTGAAATTTAGGGATGGTGAAGAAAGTTTGGGAAAAGTGCCTGGAGATGTAGTGGGAGACAGCATTATGAAGATTATTGAGGCCTATAGAAAATGAATGGAAATAAAGCAGAGTTGGTTGGTTTGGAGTTTATAAAAGTAATAAATCCTGTAAAAATTTAAACTGCACAGAAATATGTAAGATGGAAATACTAAATCCCTATGACCACCATCCTGCTGCTCAAAGTAATCATCATGAATAGTAATCTTCCTTAAGATTTGCTTATTTTGCATACATTAACATATTTTAATATTACTATTTTTACAAATTGGGTAGGGATTTTTGTCTGTTTTGTTCTCTGTAATATCCCTACCACCCACAATTATGTCTGGCATAATTGGAAGGAACTCATTAAATATTGAGTTAATAATAAATAAATAAATAAATAAATATTCATTTAGTCTAAATGAACAAATGAAATGATATAATCCAGAGGTCAAAAACTGAATGAGATTTGTGAATATTTGGTAAAGGTGGTTAAAAGAATTATGTTGGTTGCCAGCATTTTACAATTGACAATTTTTAAGCCTGGATTTCTGCTGGTGGTTTTGAAACATTTGGGAACATTAAGTTCACATTCCACTATACTTGTATCTCCTTTTAGTTGGAGGTGAATCTGTATTCATGTAAGTGTGGCTTTACTGATATTCACCTGCCTGAATCCTACAAACCTGCTGCCTAATATGATAACCTGTAGTCATACACAATATGGCCATTTAACTTTAATTAATTAAAATTAAGCTAGCTAAAAATTCTGTTCCTTAGATGTTCCAAGTGCTCAATAACTATGTGTAGGGGTTATCATTGGACAGTACAGATGCAGAATATGTCCATCACTGTAGAAAATTCTGTTTTGCAATACTGCTTTAGATATTTCAGTTTGCCTCTCCTGGTATACAGAGTTTTTGCAAGTAGCATTTATTGTAATTATTTCTTAAATTCGCACATTTCTTGGTCATGATGTAGATCTCCATCTTTTTAGTGATTGTCTAATATTTAGCACCATATGATTTTATGTGAATTATGGAACTAGATTCTGTTGTCTGCATTTTAGAAAAGTTGCCTTAACTGTAGTTTGGGGGATGACCTGGAGTGGAAGAGATGGGGTGAAATGAGGCCAAATGATTGGAGACTGTTTAGTAATCAATGTTGTAGGATTGCAGAGCCCAGGAACTGGATTGATAGGACTGATTTAATGTGGGCTTAGGTCTTTTGGATGTTACAGTCGCTATAAGATAATCAAGCATTCTCGGGAACTTTTGCAGTGCTGTAAATTGGGAGGTTTTTAAAGTATAGAAGGAACATTAAGGTGGTTTCAATAAAGAACATGTATAATACTAAAATGTTATCAATTTGTATATAAATGAATGTGTAACTGTTTCATACCATGTAAATGTCTTTGAGAAAATTTATTTGCAAGACACTCAATGAAGAGGGAATTATTTTAGGAATAAAGTAAAAGTTTATAAAGCTCAATTAAATGTAGAAAGTACTGTAGTAATCACTTAGGAACCAGGAAGTTCTTATTCATTTTCCTGTGTCTCTATCTTTTGCTGGCTTCATGGTCTATCACTTGACTCCTTTTCACACATGTATTTCATTGTCCTTTCTGTATATCCTCCTGCAAAGCTTTTGGTTTTCAGCTCTTGCTTGTATATTGCTTTGCATTTCTATAGCACCAACTATAGTCCCCCTTTATTCAAGCCCATATATTTCTATGTTGAAAACTGTCTTACATAAAACTTTTCTATATCAGATATCCAGTCTTAGCTTGGTGACCAGTGGCAGGGGTCATTAGAGACAAACATAACTCTTTAGGTACATCTCCTAAGTTGAGGTTGTGATTGGGCAAGTGTTTAAAACTTATCTACCATATTAAACCCTCAGATTTGAAGTAAAGGAAGGAAAATGGATTTGTACTGTTTTTGCAGTTTGGTTTCTAGTAGAAGAACTTAAATACACTTTCCCATTTGAAACAGTTCTTCAGAATTTTTGTCTCTTTACATCTACCCAGGTGGCATAATGAATTATAGTTTCCTCCACTAGATTATAACCTCTGTTAGGGCAATGACTGTGTTTTATGCTGTTACTGTAACTCCTATGCCAGCTAGACAAACTAAATACATGAGATGGTCCCATTAAATTATAACAGAACTGAATATCTCCCATGGCCTCGTGACATTGTATATCTTATAATATGTTCCTGGCACAATGTATTACTCACATGCTTGTTGTGATACTGGTGTAAACAAACCTGCACTGTGGGTCATATAATAGTATAACACCTATGGTATGTACATTACATAATACTTGACAATAAACCACTATGTTACAGGCTTCTGTATTTACTATACTTTTTATTTTAGAGTACTCCCTACTTATATTTTAAAAAGATTTACTGTGAAACAGAATGCTATATTATTCTGGCAGCAGCCTCACACATTTTGTTTATCATGTCCCTCGATTGCCTTGAGAGGCCATGTTGAGTGTTTGACCTATACCATCTAGGTTTGTATAAGTATACTCTATGATGTTTGTATAGTGATGAAATCGCCTAACAATGCATTTCTCAGAATGTATCGTAGTCATTAAGCAATGCATGACTACTATTTTTGAAATGATTTTCAGGGTTAAATGATTTTACCACTTGTCATATTGGTTCAAAAAATAAAAATCCTATAAAACATCTTGTTAAAATGTCAAACTATTATAGATCAGCCTGGACTCTACTAATTAAATATTGGTAGTAACTCAGAAGGGGTTAACTTGGAGTTATTTTTACTTAGCATGAGCTTTATTCACTTTATACATTAATAGTATAAGCTCAGAGTATATAAACTACATACAAAATAAATTTGAATACTTTTCAAATGGTTTAGTTTATAGATAATCTTACTTATTAAAACTAGCAGTTCTAAAGCATCTTTTAGATAATGTTGTATTAGCCAAGGTTGAGTTAGTTTTATATCTCCCCAATTTTTATTATAAAGATTTTTAAAACATTTAGAAAAATTGCGGGGAGAAACATTTAAAGAACTCATATAGGGCTGGGTTGTGGCTCAGTAGTAGAGTGCTTGCCTAGCACGTACAAGGCCCTGGGTTTGATCCTCAGCACTACATAAAAATAAACAAAATAAAGGTATTGTGTCAAACTATAACTAAAAAAATATTAAGAAAAAAGAACTCATATAACCATCACAGACACAGTAATTGTTAATATTTACACTATTGGCTGTATGTCCTCTATGTATGTGCATTTGCAGTACAATTTTTACAAAAGTAAGATTTGTACTTCAAGTATCTCTGGAATGAGATATTCACCTACATCACCACAATATCATTACCTAAGAAAATAAGTAATCATTATCTAAAACAAATCCAAATTCAAATTCCCCCACTAGGTCTTTTAAAGCTGATTATTTTCTTCCAAACTGGATGCAATTTGTGCACATTGTATTTGGTTATTGTCTTTTTAGTATCTTTTAAAAAGATAGTTTAATTGATAGATCATTAATATGTAGTGATTTGTACATATCTAAACTGTACAGTGTAAGTTCTGACTTGTGGTTATCTGTAAAGTCAACACTGTGATCAAGATGGTGAACAAATTCATATCCCCAACTGTTTGCAATGCCTTCCCCTGCCCCTTTTTACCTACCCATCCCCAGGCAATCATTGCTCAGATACTATAGATTACTTTGCATTTTTTGCAGTGTATATTATAGATCTGGAATCGTAAAGTATTACATATACATTTCTGGAGGGGTACATATGGTTTCTATCACTTGCTAGTATATAAAAATACAATTATTTTTATATATTATTTTTGTATTCTGGAACCTTACTGAACTCATAGCATTTTTTGTTTGGATTTTCAATGTAGACAATCATGTTATCCAGAAGTAAAGACTGTTTTGCTTCCTTATTTTTGGTCTGGATATCTGCCCTCCCTCCTTTCTACCCTCCCTCTCTCCTCCCTCCCTTCTTTCTTTCCCCCTTCTGTCTCTTTCTGACTAGGACCTCTAATGCAGTGTTGAGTAGAAGTGTTGAGAGTTGACATATGTGCCTTGTTCATGATCTTAGGGGGAAAATGTAGTTTTTTTTTTAACCAATAAATGTACTATGGTTGTTTGCTTCCTATTTTGACTGTTTCCTCTTTTATGAGATTGAAGACGTTTCCTTCTATTCCTAGTTTACTGTGAGTTTTTTATTTTAAAATCTGTGATGGATGTTGAAGTTTATGAAGCATTTTTTTCTGTGTCTATTGAGATGTTTATGTGGTGTTTTGTTTCTCAGTCCATTAATAGGGTGAATTATTTTGATTGATTTATGAATATGTAACCATTCTGGGATGAATCTTTCTTAAGCATGAGGCCACCTTTTTTTTTTGGTACCCAGGATTGAACTCAGGGGCACTTGCCCATTGAGTCACATCCCAAGCCCAATTTTTGTATTTTATTTAGAGACAGAGTCTCACTGAGTTGCTTAGCACCTTGCCTTTGCTGAGGCTGGCTTTGAATTTGTGATCCTCATGTTTCAGCCTCCCCCTGAGGTACTGGGATTACAGGCGTGTGCCACCGTGCCTAGCATGAGGCCACCTTTTCATACAATGAATTAGATTTTCTAAAATTTGTTAAGAACTTTTGTATCTAGTGGGCTGGGGATATAGCTCGATTGGTAGAGTACTTGCCTCCCATGCCAAAGCCTTGGGTTCAATTCCCAGCACACCCTCCCCCTACCCTCCTTCCCCCCCCCACAAAAGAACTTTTATATCTAGGTTCATGAGGGATATTACTTTATGGTCTGTCTTTAGTGTAGTTGTCTGGTATCAGGCTAATGGTGTTACAATGTGTTGCAAACTATTCTTTCCTTTAAATTTACTGAAAGCATTTATATAGAATTAATATTAATTCTTTATAGAATTCCTCAGTGAAGCCTTTTGGGTCTGAACTCTCTTTGTGGGAAGATTTTTAACTGGACATTCAATTAAAAAGGTAGAGCTCTTCAGGTTATCTGTTTTTTCTTGAGTGAGCTTTGATTGTTTGTGTTTTTCAAGGAATTTATTCATTTCATCTAAGATGTCAGGTTTGACATTTTCTCTTACATTGATTTTAATAAATTATGATGTGCCTTGGAGTTGTTTCTGTTGGTTCATTAAACTTTGTATTATTGTGGGTTTATGGTTTTTATCAAGTTTAGGCAATTTTTGGCTATTATTTCTTCAAGAACTTTTCATCTACCTCCCTTCCCCTGCTTGGAGGATTCTAGCTATAAGCATGTTAGGCTGTGTGAAGTTATTCCTTACTTCATTGATGCCCTATGCAGTTTTTTAAGTCTGTTTTCTCTCTTATATGTCTTTAGGTTCATAAGTCTTCGTTTCCACAATGTCTAATAAGGTGTTTAATCCTTTATGTCTTTCATCTTAGACATTATAGTTTTCTTCTTCAGAATTTAAATGTAAGCCCTTTAAAAAGTACATTCCATGTCTCTACAGAACATGCTTAAATTTTCCTTTAACTTCTTAAACATGTAAAATATAGTTATAACTCCATGAATATCCTTCTCTTCTAATGATGTCATTTGTATTATTTAGGAGTGACTTCATTTTGATTGATTGATATTTCTCCTAATTATAGATCACATTTCCTGCTTCTTGAGAGCCTAGTAATTTTTAATTATAAATTATACCGTGTTAAGTACTAGACTTTTTTTTTTTTTTGATTCTTACATCTGTTCTTGAGGTTTTTGTTCTCTATTGGCATGTAGCTGTTTTATAGAAACAGTCTGATCTTTTAGGTATGTCTTGTTGTCTGTTAGGATCAGAATAGCTTTCAATGTTGGACTAATTTTTTCTGTATGACTGAAGCCAAACCCTTCTGAGCACTCTACCCAGTTACCATGAATTGTAAGTTTTTCTGCTTCAGTGGGTGGAAACAGACACTGTGCCTGGTGCTGTGTAGCCTTGTATATATATTGTGCCCTCTATTCTTTTCAGGTAGTTCTTTGCAAACTTTAGTGGTTTTTGTTTTGTTTTACATATATATGTACCTACAGGACACAGCTGAATGTGAGAGGGGGCTTCTCTGTAGATCTCCAGAACTCACTCTTTCTGCAGCTCTGTCTTTTCTTATTGTCTGCATTGTAAATTGGGCCTACTGGCACTCCCAGCTTCATCTCTTCAGTTTAGGACAACCATTGAGCTTCACCTAGATTTCCCTGTCTGCGTGGTCACCTGGAAACTCACCAGGTAGTATAGTAAGCTGGGTGAATAAAGGACTCATCTTGTTTGTTTCCCATCTTTCTACCTTTCATTGTCTAATGCTCAATGTGTTGAAATGCTCAGTTGTTATATATAATCTTTTTTTTTTTTAAGGTGGGAGGGTAAATCTTGTCCCACTTTATTTTAATCCCAGTCAGAAGTCCTAGGATTTTATTTAAAAGAAAAACATTTGTATTTTAAAAAATATATTTTATCAGTTAATTTTTCTATCCCACTGCATCCTTCTTTTCCTGTTATTGCCAACTGAAAAAAATTTTTTTAATCCTATCTATTCTTACTCCTCAAATAATTTACTATTAAAATAAAAAGTAGACTTCTCCCCAACAAAAGGTTAAAAATGAAGTAAAAAAATGCAAGTTTTAAAAGTACATATTGTACAGTAATAGTGTTATACGTATTCTTCTAGTTTGTATTGGTGAAAGGCATTGCCATGGGGGTGATGAGTAGAAGCCCAAGATAATTTAGGCTGAGATATGGCAAAAGAACTACCATCACACCTGTTTCATAAGTATTATGTTCTTGGTTTGATGAATAAATATTTTTCATAGATACTTATTTTTGATTTTTTTGTGTTCCAGATAATTAAGCAAAAGAAAGATGAGCTTCATCTATGGACTGCAGTCTGCTACTAGAAACTGTTTTCTCTCCCAGTTTAATTCACTGACCAACTGGAGAAAATGGAATTCACCAGCAGTAACTTTAGTAGGCTGTTGTCAAGTACAAAATCTCCAAATAATAAAGAAGTGTCAGGGTCTTAAATCATTCAGTCAGTATGACGTGTCAACTTTTCTCCCTGGAAATTTTCATTTCTGTAGGACTTTCAGTAACAAAAGAATAGGATACATCTCAAGTGCCAAAAGTAAGGAAATTTGGATGGTTACTCACAAAGGTACTGCATGGAATGACTCTTTTCCAAGATGGGTGCTTAAAAGATGGGTGCTTACCAAAAAAGTTGCAGTTGATCCTGCTCTTGGAGCCTTGTGTCCGCTGAGGTGTTCCTCTGTCAGAGTTGGCAGGAGCTTCCACACTTCTTCACGGGTTCAAACTGCTCCAGTTCCTCTCTTCTTGATCATTCTGAAACCAGTGCAGAAGCTACTTGCAATTATTGTGGGCAGGTAAAATAGTTAACAAAGTAACTTTTGTAGATTTTGGTGTTCACATTTGTATCAACTTCTATTAACTTAAAAATTAAAGTTTAATTTTGAAGAAGGTACTTTTAAAGAAAACTTGTTTAGTCTTCCCCATACCATATTTAACTCAAAATTGTGTTTTTATATAGTAGGTCCTACCCAGTTTTGTTATGTGCGATTTAATGCTCTCAAAATAATTTGCTGCATATTAATTTATGGTATAGAAATATGATTTTGAAAAAGTTATGTGTTCATGAGGCCCCCTTTTGTTTAAAATATATTTTTAGTTGTAGATGGACACAATATCTTTTTAAAAATTTTTATATGTTATATACGACAACAGAATGCATTATAATTCATATTACGCACATAGAGCACAATTTTTCATATCTCTTGTTGTACACAAAGTAGAGTCACATTCTTTGTGTCTTTTTACATATACTTAGGGTAATGATGATCGTTGCATTCCACCATCTTTCCTACCCCTATGCCCCCTCCCTCCCCCTTTCCCCTTTGCCCTATCTAGAGTTCATTTAATCTCCACCCACCCCCCAAACATATTATGGATCAGTATCCTTAAATCAGAGAAGTCATTCGGCATTTGTTTTTTTTGGGATTGGCTAATTTCACTTAGCATTATATTCTCCAGCTTCATCCATTTACCTGCAAATGCCATGATTTTATTCTCTTTTAATGCTGAATAATATTCCATTGTGTATATGTACCACGTTTTCTTTATCCGCTTATCTACTGAAGGGCATCTAGGTTGGTTCCACAGTTTAGCTATTGCTAATTGAGCTGCTATAAACATTGATGTGGCTGTGGCCCTGTAATATGCTGTTTTTAAGTCCATTGGGTATGGAATGAGGAGTAGGATAGCTGGGTCAAATGGTGGTTCCATTCCCAGTTTCCCAAGGATTCTCCATATTGTTTTCTATATTGGCTGCACCAATTTGCAGTCCCACCAGCAGTGTAGGAGTGGACACAATATCTTTATTTATTTCTATTTGGTGCTGAGGATTGAACCTAGTGCCTCACATGTGCGAGGCAGGTACTCTACCACTGAGCTATAGTCCTAGCCCATTCTGTCATGTAAATTTTAAATAGGATATAAGTGTACCTTTTAAAAAGACTTTATAAGAAGAATCAGAAGTATTGACTATAGCTCATGCTATAGTACTTAACATTGCCTTTTTATTTTGTGGAATTTGAGCCAGTGAATCATGAAACTGAAGAGCTTTTCTTTTTTTTTTTTAATCGATTTTATTTTTTCAAATACATGTCAGTGGAATGCATTATAATTCTTATTACACACGTAGAACAATTTTTCATATCTCTGTTTGTATATAAAGTATGTTCACACCAAATCATGTCTTTATACACGTATTTTGGATATTGATGTCCATCATATTCCTCCATCATTGCTAACTCCCTGCCCCCTTCCTTCCCCTTTCACCCCTCTGCCCTATCTAGAGTTTGTCAATTCTTCCCATGCTCCCTCTCCCTACCCAACTATGAGTCAGTCATCTTATATCAGAGAAAACATTCGCCACTTGTTTTTTTGGAATTGGATGACTTCACTTAGCAAGCATTATCTTCTCCAACTGCATCCATTTACCTGCAAATGCCATGATTTTATTTTCTTTTATTGCTGAGTAATATTTCATTGTGTATATATGCCATATTTTTTAATAATTCATCTACTAAGGGGCATTTAGGTTGGTTCTTTTCTTATATAAGAAAGGGCTCATACCTAGTCAAGTTAACTTTTAAACCATTAATATGTAATTGTTCTGATTCTAAAATATTTCTCTTAGTAGTCCTTTATAAAAATTGCCATTTTTGCTTCATATAAATAAATTCTTTTTGCAGTTCTGGGAATTGAACTCGGAGCGCTCAACCACTGATTTATATCCCAACCTCTTTTTATTTTTAGTTTGAGACAGTATCTTGCTAAGTTTCTCAGGTTGGCTTTGATTTTGCAATATTTCTGCTTGACCTCCCATGTATCTGGGATTACAAAAAGTGTTTTAATAGTGTATTTTTTTTAAACCCTGTTTTTTCTTATTTCATTGAAATTGAAGAAAGCTCATCTCCTCATAAAGCTTTCTTAAATTTGGTAACTACAGTGACCCTTCTAGTCTTCTTTCTTCCTTACCAATAACCCAATTTGCTTTTAATAAAAATCAAAAAGTTCTCTGTAGATTATTGTGTTCTTCTTGCTAGGGTGTTTGCACTCAGAAAATAAATAGTCATATTGGATCATAGGTTAAGTAACAAACTCTTCCCAGTTTCTTGGGATAACAGCTTTCTAATTTCTCATGTGTTCTCATTCTTTTAAATTTTTTTATTTTTAATGATTTTGTTTTTGTTACAACTATCAGTTACTTAAAATTGTCTTTTAAAATATGTTCCATATACATTTTAATTAGGTAATAATGTCATATAAATTTTAAATAGGAAATAAGTGATTTTGGTTTGTGTTTGATTTAGTTATTTGTAGTTTGATTTATGTCTCTTCCGGTTAAGACCCTTTGTCTAAGGCAATTCATATATGTTATTGTGTTAGGCAGCTTTCCATTATGACAAAATACGTGAAATAATCAAAGGTTTATTTTGCTCATGATTTCATAGGTTTCAGGCAATTGTCTGTTGGCCTTGTTGCTTTTGTCTTGTGGAGGTACAATGCATCATTGCAGAAGCCTGGAAGCACAAAGAGGGAACTAGGAAGGGTCACTTCAAGGGCATGCACTTCATGCCTAACTTCCTCTCACTAGGCCCCTACCTCTCAAAAGTTCCACCATCTCACAGTCCCAGTGGTACCATAGGCTGTAATAAACCTTTTAACACTTGGACCTTTGGGGGTAACTTGTAAGCCATATTAGTAACTTAACAAAATTATGATAACTCTAAGATTTTTTAAAGTAAATTTTTGTTGAGAATGATGTATACATATTAAATTTTTATTATGATTTTACTGGTGAAATTATAAGGAAAACTTTTTACCCATTATTGAAAACATTACTTGTTGTCAAAATGTTTATGAATTCTGCTGAGCAATTAATATTATTGCCTGGTAGAAATTGGACCTTCTCAGATATTATCTAGAAAATCTCCCATTTGCTTATTTACAGTGCTTCTGATCTTTTTACCTCTCCTTTTCCTGTTCTAGAGGGGATAAAGGAGTTTCTGCCTCTGAACAATGTTTATTTCCAAAATCAATGCTGAGGTAGTTTTCCTTATACCTTGTTGAAGCACTGGCCAGAAATCTGAGAAGCAGTGGGAAGAATAGTGGTTAAAGGTATAGATTTGTTGTACCATAGCTCCTTATATGTTTATTTGGGCAATTTATCCCTATTAAGTGGTTAAATGGTCAGACTCTGGAATGTCATTGCCTTCATTGCCTGGCTTTCCTCTCATTACTCTGTGAATTTGCACAAATTGCTTAATTTCTCTGTGTCTCAATTTTCTGTAACATGGTTGTTAGGAAGATTAAATGAGATGACATCTGTGTAATGATTAAAAAGAGTGCTTTTTGTGTGGCAAATAGTCAATAAATGTTAATTAGGTAGTTGCAGTAAAATAATCAAATAACTCCTCATTTACTATTTGTCCTTAAAATAGCTGAAGAAAAAATTCCAATGAGCATTAGAATTTTTAGCTATATCTCTATATAGTTGATTATTCTTTGATCTTTTAGCTAACAATTTTATATGTTAAAAATCCAACTATACCGAGAAAAATATCATAGAGATTCAAATGTTTAATGACATAAAATTTTAGCGCATGCATTTGCATTTTGATGATATATGCTAGTACAGTTATCAGAACTTTGAACTTTTCTCTTTGCTCTAGGGGCATAAGGAAATGGTGGCAGGCACTTCCTCCTAACAAGAAGGAACTGTTTAAAGAGAGTGTCAGGAGGAATAAGTGGAAGTTATTCCTTGGTTTCACTGGCTTTGGACTGCTATTTGTAGTGTTTTATTTTACTCACCTGGAAGTGAGCCCAGTCACAGGAAGAAGCAAGCTATTATTATTGGGGAAAGAGCATTTCAAACTTCTGTCAGAACTGGAATATGAAGCAGTAAGTAGTAAGAACTGTTTTTCATTAGATTGTTTACGATAACACTCAAAGCAGGAAAGTTTCATATATATGAAAGATGCACTGCTTTTTAGTTGTTGGAATGAAATTAACATCTTTTTTTTTTTTTTTTTTTCCAAAAGTCCTGAGACCTTTCACATGTAGTATTCCCACTGTCTTCATTGCTTTGTTTCCCATTCACCCAATAACTCCTGCTCAGCATGTGTTATCTTTACTTTCTCTGGAAAGCCTGTCTTGATTATTCAGACTGGGATAGGCAGGGTGACTAAATCAGGCTCTAGGGGTTATCCTTCATTCACATTGAACTATGAACCTGCTCATTTGTAGTTGTGGCTGGTGCTCAGTGATAGTGGGGTTAGGTCTCTTACTTTTGTCTTCTTTTATCTTATTGTATTTTTCCCGCAAAGAACATACAGGAGGGTAACTTCATTATTTGTATAATTATTTACTTGTTAGTTTGTCTCCCTTATTGAACTAAGCTCCATGGGGCCAAGGACCTTGTCTGTTTTGTTTGGTGTTTTATCTTAAAGACTAGCATGTACATGAAGTGTGTTTAGTGTGAATTTATTGAGTGAACACATATGTAGTGATAAGTTTTAATTGAAAGTCAAGTAAAATAAAATATTTTTTTTCTAAACATTAGCTTTGGCAATTGTATTTCCTGAATGCAAAAAAAATCTAATTCTTAACCCCTTGGAAAATATAATAACTCAGGTAGTTAAACATTTTGTACCCTAGTGAGCTACTTGGGGATATCAACATTCTGTCTCTAATGCCTAGGGCATACCATGATATGTGCTTAGGTCATGTTGGCTAAATTGATGTCTTTTAACCTTATTTGACCAAACTTTGATATGGTTAGGTCTTTTTTTTTTTTTTTTTTAATTGCAAATAAGCTGCTGAATTTATCAAAGAAAAGTTACCATTAAAATAAAAAAAATAATGACTTGTCTCTGTAAAAATTGTTCTTAAGACTAATCTATTATGAGAATATATACAGAGATGTGAGACATTTTTTAGAATTTAGCCTAGTAGGAGACAATTTTGAGGAAAGTATTCTGGAAAGATTAAGATGGGCTTTCTATTAGTGCATCTTGTACCATTCATATTGCTAAGAAATTTTTAAAAATTATATATATGTGCTTCCACATGTGTATATACATATACATATAGCCATAGATACACTTGTCTTTTTTTATTGTTTAATCTACAGATATAATACCTCTGTGATAAAAATTAAAGCAAATGTTCTTTTAGAGATAAAGTATTATAATTACATATAATTGGAACTCCTTCAGATAGGTTCATAGTAGGTTTTTTGTTTGTTTCAGTCAGTTTACATTGATGTATTATGCTTTAAAAATGTTAATTGATAGTTTTTAGTGAAGCTGAAAAAGAAGGTTGCTCACTTGTTGATTCATATGTGAACGACAACTTGGAAGTTAAAGTAATATATTCAGAACATCCTTAGTTATCTCAGTGTACTTGAAAGGATCTCACATGAATATAGCTTCAGAAAAAGTTCTTGAAATATGAGGTGGCTAGTTTTGATCAACATCATATGGAGAAAATTATGTAACCATTAGTTCTGATATTTTAGTAATTCCCTTTCAATTTGTGTGAATAAATCATTTTAAAATGAATAAAACGTCTTTTTAAAATTTTATTCTTCATATTAGTATTGGTGTGTGGGGTGTTTTTCTAGTAAGTTATAAAAGTAACTCTTATGTCTTGCTTTTTTTTATGTGAAATCTTTGTTCTAGGCAATGTTTTGCTTTCTAAAATACTTAGAAAAGTAGAAATAAAATTTAAGCACTTTACTAGCATATAGGTTAATAGAATGAAATTTTGATTTCAACACATTTATGTGAAAAATATTCATATTAGAATTTGTTCCATTGTGAGAAACCACTTTACCTTTGCATGAATAATTCAAATTTGAGAGATTTGAGTGTTTAATATATACAAACTTTTACGTAATTAAAACTTAAAATGTTCAACACTAAGTAGTCATGTAACTCTTTATGAAGCAATATAAATGTTTTGTAAAATTCTTTTACAATAAAGAATGCTTTCATTTTAATTTTTTAGTGGATGGAAGAATTTAAGAATGATATGCTAACTGAGAAAGACCCTCGATATCTGACTGTTAAAGAAGTGGTATATCATCTAATTGAATGTAATAAAGATATCCCAGGGATCTCTGAGCTCAATTGGGTTATTCATGTGGTTGATTCTCCAGATATAAATGCCTTTGTGCTTCCAGTAAGTAAATGTTTTCAAACACATTTTTATTGCTAAATTTAATGTCCTTATATTTTATGTTGTTCTAATTGCTTGTATTATTTTCTTTATGGTGCAGAATGGACAAGTTTTTATTTTCACGGGACTCTTAAATAGTGTAACTGATACGCATCAACTTTCCTTCCTTCTGGGTCATGAAATAGCACATGCAGTACTTGGGCATGCTGTAAGTACCTGAAGTGAATATTCAGTTGTCAGAATATTGCTGCAAAGGTAGCAAGTTACATCTCTTCAAGAACTGAGTCTTTTCAGTTTTCTGTTTTTAATGATGGAATTTTAGTATTTAGTAATTTCCTTATTCTGTTACCTAAAAAAAAACGTGATTGGCTAATTTTGAAATTTTTTATGATCTTTATACTTGATACTGAATCATTAGTGTTTCTTTTAAACACTATTTTTATTACCTGTCTCTTTTGCTAAAAAAGTAATTATTCTCAACCTCTAATTATTTCAAATTAGATTTTAAACTTTCCATAGTTATTAACATACATATAATCTAGTCAGAAAATTAATTATATAAAATGATATTACTGTTGAAGTGTGAAAACTAGTTTTCTTTTTGTTCATTCTCAGAGGATAGCTTAGAGCATCTCTGAAAATATCTAGAATGATAGGCCATATATAATTAATGCAAAGTAATAATGATACCTTGTCATCTTACAGTTTTCCAAGGTTTTTAATATGTATCTTTTCATTCATAACTTTAATGCCTCATGAAGTATATATTTATTATCCCTATTTTATATATGAGGACTGGTTTTTAAAAAGACTCTAAATAACACAACATGACAAAGTGACTGACTTGGGAATTTAAAATAGGTCTTCTGCTTGCAAGTTCAGCATTTGTTCCTTTTACCACAGTTACCTGTTTGTTGGCAGCACTTTTTAAAATACATTATAGAATTCAGGTTGATTTATGGTCTTTTGATTACACATCTATTTGACTTGGAATGAGTCCAGGAAAATAACATACACTTGTTTTACTCCTTTTTAAATTGCCACTCATTAAAAAATATGAATGGCTCTTTTGTCCACATAATTAGAGAGAAGTATGTTTTCTTTAATTGAAAACCTGAAAGCAAATAGTGAAAGGATTATGAAATACTAAATCAGAAGTGCAAGTAATGTTAACCTCAAATGGAAACAATAATGTTTATGTTCCTTCTAAAAGTCTTCTTAAATTCTGCCTATTCCTAGAGTAATAAGAAAATAAGATAGGTCAAAGTTGTGCTTTTTCTGAAGTGCAAATAGTAATTTTCTCCCTTATTTCCTCAAAGTTAAAGGAAAATTTAAAAATTGTTTGTCTTAAATATGTACAAAAATAAGTCTAAGCAATTGTTAGTGTCATTATATGCATTCTCTCTTCCAATTAATGTTGTCATAATCACAAAAATAAATCAATCTGGCCACTTTAACATTTAAAAGGTTTTACTATTCATTATGTTTTTCTGGAATCTAGTTCAATGTCTCATTCTCATTATATTGTTGTTATCTTTGTCAGTGCAAGAACAGTAATTAGATGAGACATAAAATGCAAATAGCACCCTTCATAGAAAATAGTTATTAATACTTCTATTGCAGAGGTCTTTATTATATGAACACATTTTTCTCTTTTGGGAGTCTTAATTTTAATTAAATCTAACTTTTTATGATGTTTTCTTTGTTTTACAAATACACAATTTTTTTTATTTCTAGTTTTCTAAGACTGTATAGTGGTAATCATATTCTTTAGTAATTAATAGCAAGGACTTTCTGTTCCATAATGGCTTCATTATTTTAAGTTTCACTCTTTCATGTTAAAATAATCCTGTACTTGTTTTTCATAGGGCTCAGTTCTTATAATGAAGCAAAATGTGTTTTGTGATGAAAGATGATATTTTTGAAGAAAATAGTCGAAGTCATTGCTTTTAGTTTTCAGGCATGTTTCATATGTTCAAGTTAATAACTGCTATGTTATCATTCTCAGCATTCCATTAACATTTACTAATCAACATCAGTAGCAAACAAGAACAATCCAGTGTATTAAACTTATATTAGATGTTACTATTCAAAACAACTATATTATGTATAACCTTATTTGGTTACTTTTATAGGTAAATACAAAAACTCAACCTAATTCTCTGGTGAGGGATACTAAAATTACAAAATTGACAACTTGTATAAATCAATCATACTTTCCTATATTAGATCATAAAGACCAAAGACTTTTATTTAAAATAAACTTCCAGTCTTTTTCTGAATTATTCCTTACTTTAACTGCTTCATATGTTAGGTAGTGTTTAGTCTTTATCCAAAAATGTAAGTATAATAAACACATTTATTTTATGTTTAAAAAGATTTATGATTGTATTAGAAACTAAAACTTACTGGGTCTGTCTGATTCCTGGTCCTTTCACTAATAATGGTGTGAATTTGGCAGTATTTTTAAGGGCCTTATCCATCTTAGTTTCATTATCTATAAAATAGGAGTAATTTAACCTATTTCACAGTATTGTGCTGTTAACATAAGAAACTGTAGATTAATAAACCTGTCATTGTCTGACTTGATAGTAAGCAGTGCAGTAAGTGCATGACTATGTAAGTAAGGGACAGGAAAAAGAGACTGGGAAGGATATGCACACAGAAGAAAGAGAAGTAAGGGTTTTATTTGTTGAGGACCACTTAAACACATGCAGTTATTTAATGTGTTTGCACATGATAACTAGAGAATATAAACACACTGTCTCAATTTATTGAATGTAATTTTTCACTTTTTTTATTGTTCTCAGGCGGAAAAGGCTAGCTTGGTTCATTTACTGGATTTCCTTGGTATGATTTTTCTCACAATGATTTGGGCCATTTGTCCACGAGATAGTTTGGCAATTTTGGGCCAGTGGATACAGTCTAAACTGCAGGAGGTAAGTCTGAGATAATAACTTGAATTTATAAGGGTTACTTTCAGATATTTTAATACTATTGTGAAGCAACAAATACCAGAGATGTTTCCACTTTTAGGGTGGAAATTTAATATTTAATATTTAATTTATTTAATATTTAATTTAACATGAGTATTGAATTTTAGTGTCTTATGTTTATTTGTTTTAGGGAATATTCTTATATGAGAATTTAAGGAATGCTACATCTCTCAAATAAGTGATGTGTATGGATAGTTTAAAAGGGTTAGGTAATTTTTAGCTAATATCTTTTTTTCATATAGTTGTTGGTCTTACAGAGAGAAAGCATAGTCATGAACCCTTTCTTTCATTCTATTACTGTAGTGTACTGACTCCCTTGTTCCCCAGATATTTTCATTTTGGGGGAAAACTCTTCAAGAAATCTCTAAACTTCAATGATCATAGGGTTACTAAGCTGCTTTATCACCCTCTCCTGCTCACTCCCATTTAAACTTACATTGCCTCAAAAATATTGAAAGGACAGTCTTACGAGGTATTTGTTAACTTTGGTTCTTAGTGTTTATGTGTAATGATAATCTCAAAAATATATTAAGTCTTTCATTTTGTTTAAAACGCTGCATTACTAAAAGTAGGTCTTGAAATCTTCATAAGTACTTTGTTAACCATGATTAACTATTTTACATTTTTCTTTATTTCTTCTTGTCCTGGGAGGTTTGGTTATTTAGGCACAATCTGTCATTTGTTTATTTAATGTTGCGGAGCACCCATCAGAGTGCCATCTGGGTGTTGTTCAAATCTAATGTTCAGAATTCTCTGAAACAAATTGCTTTTGAGATTCAATAACTAAGGCTTTTATTTAGAGTTCTCCTATCACTTGGCTTCATTTATATTGAAGTAAAGGTTCTCAAAGGAAAAAAAAGAAGGAATGATTATTGCTTAGATTATAGGATCTCACATTTTGGACTTTGTTTCTGTCACTGACCTGCTGGAATGTCAGAGGAGTTCATGTGGTCTTCTCCAACCCATCCATCTATAGATTACTTTTTCTGTGGTGGAATCAGATTTGGTCATAATAAAGATATCTTGTAGCTGTTTCTTGAAATTCTTGACGAAGCCTGCCTTTTCATGGTAATTCTTTAATTCAATAATTAAATTGAAAATAGAATAGAGATGACTTTTGTTTGAATTCTTTTCCCCCTCAAAACTTTTGGTGACACATATTTTTCTCTCTCTAAAGCCCTGCTCACTGTGACTGGGAAGGAGAAAGGAATGCTGATAGTAAAATTGGAGTGTGAATTGCTACATTCATTTGCTATGGCTATTGAATACTACACTTAATGACAGGATTTCTCAATCTCAGAACTATACTTGTTTGTTGTGGGGAATTTTCCTGTGCCTTGTAGTTATCAGGGTCTTTTCCTAGTTGTGACAATCAAAAAGTCTGTACTTAACAAATGTCCCTGGGGGACAGAGTCATACCAGATTGAGAATACTAATTGAAAGCATTTAGCACAGTCCTTATCATAAAGTAAGGACATGGTAAATATGAGCTGTTGATTTTATTATTGCTTCATTTAATTCTCTTTGTAAATCTAGGAATTTGGTGCTTGCTGTTATTAGTTCCATTTTACATATGATACTACTGGTTCTCCTTTTAAAGCCAATGTTTTAAATTGGTATATTATGAGTAGACTCAATGGGACACATGAAGACTGCTCATGAGAGTGAAGAGACTGTGATATCATTTACCAACCTAAAACAGATATGATTGAGAAGAAAAAAATTCACATCTAATGATCACATACTGTTTTCAGATGGATTATTTTTAGTCATCACAAACGTTGAAAAATCGTTTCCACAATTAATAGCTCTTTTCTCAAAGAAAAAATGCCTATTGATCTGTCCTTTACAAAGTTTTAGTATTTACTGAAAATTAGAATTTAACTGAAAAGCATTCTCATAAATATAAGTAATTAGGAAAATAAAAGTTATAATATCTATTCTTAAAAAATTGAAGTCAGAAGAAAATTTCATTTTCCTAACAAATTAATTCTTTGAAAGGAAAGGGAAATTAAGATACTTTATCAAAGAAAGAAAGTTCTGCTATATTGTTAATTTTCTTACTGAAACAAATCTTCTAATAGTATCACTGGTTATTATGGACTTATATTTTTTAAATTTCATTTTAAACTGCAATATCAAAATGTTCTTTGGTCATATTAAGAGCTTGCATTAATAAGCTTTCTTAGGGATCCTTCTACTCAGTGGAGATTATAATTGGAAAACAGATATAATGATACCATTGACTGTCCAGAAATTTGTAGGCATGTTTTTTTCTATTTTTCCTTGTTTTTAAAGTATTAATCTGATGGAAGAAATAAAGGTTCCTTTTATGTTTTATACCATGGTTTTCTTTAAAGATGTAGGAAGTATAGAAATTTTATCCTAGATACTCTCTGAAATTGATTTTTAAAAATTTCATTTTGTTATTCCTTTTGTCAAAAAACAAATTAACGGAATTTTTCTATCATATTTCTTCTTAGTATATGTTTGATAGACCATACAGTAGAGCACTGGAAGCTGAAGCTGATCAAATTGGACTACAGTTTGCTGCAAAGGTAAAGTGATTATTAGTTGAAAGTAGTATTCTTCACATAGTAAAAGATAAATGTGTGTTGTCTTAATGTTTGGTATGGGCAGAAATTAAGAATTAAAATATATTAATCCTAAATATTTATCAGCTTTCCATTACTACAACAAAATACCAGAGTCAGCTAATTTCAAGTGAGAAGAGGTTTATGTAGTTCATAATTTTGGAGGTTTAAAGACATCATGCCTGCATTGACTGAGTTCTGGTGTGGGTAGAAGATGGTGACATGTCATGTCAGAAGCGTGCATAGAAGCAAAATGGTTATATCTATAATGGAAGTAGAGAGAAAGAGAGGACAGGTGAGGTCCCACAATCTCATTCAAGGATACACCCCCAGTGACCTAGGGATCTCTAACTTGTTCCCACCTTCTAAATGTTCCACTACCTCCCAGTAGTGCCACCACCTGGGGTCCAAGCCTTTAATGGTAATGGACCCTTGGGCGTCATTCAGACCTTATCCAAACCATAGTCCCCTTATGTAATTTTCATTAATCTGTAGAATTTGAATATTATCACCTTTGCAAGAATGCAAACTAAAGATGTTCACTTAACCCCCTCCTATATATGAGGTTTTGTTATGTCTTTAACAGAATATGTAAGATTATAGTGCCGTAATTATAGGGTTATATAAAAAAGTCTTAATCTTTTATTGGAAAGAATTTTTTGCATGTTACATTATTTGATTACAGACATGAATTATGTAAATTGAAAATTTTAAACGTAGGGATAAGTAATGTCTCGATCTCCTTGCTCTATAGCCAAGAATGGTGGCACATGCCGTTAATCCCAGTGCCTTGAGAGGCTGAGGCAGGAGAATGAGGTCAGTCTCAGCAACTTACCAAGGCCCTAAGCAACTCAGGGAGATCGTGTCTCTAAATAAAATATAATAAAGGATGTGACTCAGAGGTTAAGTGCCCATGAGTACCAGTACCAAAGAAACAACAACAACAAAAAAATAACCAGTCAACCAAAAAAAAAAAACCTCAAAAAAACCCAACAACCTTGCACTCCCTAGAAAGCTAATGCAGTCCTTAGTTTCCTCCTGTCCTTGCGTTTCTGATCTAAGGAGGCTCTTTGAGTAAATAAGATGATGTATAGCTGTTACCCCACCTAGAGAAAGGCTAATCCTATTGTAGCTATGATTCTGATTGAGCAAAATGTTTTTACATTTTTACATACACGTAAATAGATGTGTAAAGGAATAGGCATTCAGTGTGTTTTTGTTGTAGCAGGTGACTTTTTTTTTCCTTTACTTTTACTTAAATTGGTTTTGTTTCTCTCCTGAATGGACACTTCATGCCTGACTACTATTTTAATCACCTGTAGTAACTGAGTTCCTGAATTTAACATTAGAAGTAAAAGTGTAGTTTTAATAAAAATGAGTGTAAACAATGCCACTTCACATATTAAGTTCAAGTTTTATTTGATCCTTTGTTAAGTTTCCAGTAGTTATTATTATTGAAATTACTATTAGTTGAACCTCTCATAATGAGTTTTTTAGTTTAATTTTATAAATCAAGATATTACTCATTTACAAACCAGAAGTCATTATTTGAATATTAAGTAAGTAAAATTAAGTGAATTTTCAGACTGCATACATTGAGATTCCCAAATAAGGAGTGATAGATATGCTATATCAAGACTTTTCTAATTTTAATGTATTACGGTCTGTCAGATTTTCCCTTTATATTGTGTGTTCTTTGTTTTTGATAATAAACCTTGTTGATCTCAATAAATTGTGCCTGCTTAATTTCCAAGAAACTTCTTTATTTTTTTTTATTTTTATTATTTTTTTTTATTGTTGGTTGTTCAAAACATTACATAGTTCTTGATATATCATATTTCACACTTTGATTCAAGTGGGTTATGAACTCCAATTTTTACCCCGTATACAAATTGCAGAATCACATCAGTTACACTTCCATTGATTTATATATTGCCATACTAGTGTCTGTTGTATTCTGCTGCCTTTCCTATCCTTTACTATCCCCCTCCCCTCCCCTCCCCTCTTCTCTCTCTACCCCCTCTACTGCAGTTCATATCTTCCCCTTGTATTATTTTTCCCTTTCCCCTCGCTACCTCTTGTATGTAATTTTGTATAACCCTGAGGGTCTCCTTTCATTTCCATGCAATTTCCCTTCTCCCTCCCTTTCCCTCCCACCTCACATCCCTGTTTAATGTTAATCTTCTTCTCATGCTCTTCATCCCTACTCTGTTCTTAGTTACTCTCCTTATATCAAAGAAGACATTTGGCATTTGTTTTTTAGGGATTGGCTGGCTTCACTTAGCATAATCTGCTCTAATGCCATCCATTTCCCTCCAAATTCTATGATTTTGTCATTTTTTAATGCAGAGTAATACTCCATTGTGTATAAATGCCACATTTTTTTTATCCATTCGTCTATTGAGGGGCATCTAGGTTGGTTCCACAGTCTTGCTATTGTGAATTGTGCTGCTATGAACATCGATGTAGCAGTGTCCCTGTAGCATGCTCTATTTAGGTCTTTAGGGAATAGACCGAGAAGGGGAATAGCTGGGTCAAATGGTGGTTCCATTCCCAGCTTTCCAAGAAATCTCCATACTGCTTTCCAGATTGGCTGCACCAATTTGCAGTCCCACCAACAATGAACAAGTGTACCCTTTTCCCCACATCCTCGCCAGCACTTATTGTTGTTTGACTTCATAATGGCTGCCAATCTTACTGGAGTGAGATGGTATCTTAGGGTGGTTTTGATTTGCATTTCTCTGACTGCTAGGGATGGTGAGCATTTTTTCATGTACTTGTTGATTGATTGTATGTCCTCCTCTGAGAAGTGTCTGTTCAGGTCTTTGGCCCATTTGTTGATTGGGTTATTTGTTATCTTGTTGTCTAATTTTTTGAGTTCTTTGTATACTCTGGATATTAGGGCTCTATCTGAAGTGTGAGGAGTGAAGATTTGTTCCCAGGATGTAGGCTCCCTATTTACCTCTCTTATTGTTTCTTTTGCTGAGAAAAAAACTTTTTAGTTTGAGTAAGTCCCATTTGTTGATTCTAGTTATTAACTCTTGTGCTATGGGTGTCCTATTGAGGAATTTGGAGCCCGACCCTACAGTATGTAGATCGTAGCCAACTTTTTCTTCTATCAGATGCCGTGTCTCTGATTTGATATCAAGCTCCTTGATCCATTTTGAGTTAACTTTTGTGCATGGCGAGAGAAAGGGATTCAGTTTCATTTTGTTGCATATGGATTTCCAGTTTTCCCAGCACCATTTGTTGAAGATGCTATCCTTCCTCCATTGCATGCTTTTAGCCCCTTTATCAAATATAAGATAGTTGTAGTTTTGTGGATTGGAAGAAACTTCTTTATTATCTTTTTCATACCATATAAGAGGCTAAGATAATTTTTTTTCTATATGGATAGCTAGTAGAGTTGGCACCATTTATTGATGAGTCATCTTTTTTCACCTCACTTCAGTATCTTTTTGTTTTAAAGGTGGTAGTATATCTGGGGTCTATTTTCTGGACTCATTCTCTCCCATACCACATCATTACTATGTTGTTTTAATAAATGTTGACATCTGATAGCTTTTGTCCTCCAGTGTTTTGCAAGATGGATTCAGCTATTCTTGGACCTTTGCATTTTCATTTGAATTTTAGAATCAGCTTTAAATTATACAACTATTTACAAAGCATGCCTAGAATTTTTATTAGAATTGCATTGCATTTATACATCAATTTGGGGACAACTGCGTCCTGCGCAGGCAATGGGAATGGGATTCCCCTCTGTGGAATGGGTTGGCTGAGAAGTAAAAGCTAAGAAAAATAGAACGATGACAAAAACCTCAAGACACAGAAAATATTTTCAAAAAGTTGGGGTGGGATGGGCAAGCCAACCAGACCGATCAAGCTTCTAGACTAAAAGGCAAAATGGAGCCCACGTCTGCTTTATTTATATTGGGGGACATCAAAGGCCTTCCATAGAATGTTCTTCTCCAAAAAATGTTGAAGGTGGGCTGCCCAGTTACCAGTGGGTTGCGCCCACCTCTAGAGAGACTGTGGGAGATTTTCCTAGCTGAGCGAAGATAAAGGTCATGTGCCTTGGGCAATCTGTTGCATGGGAGAGCCACAGATAGTCCCCAAGGTTAAACCTGAAATCTCCCTGACTACATGCCAAGATCCTCATGTGCTTTTTACAGGTGGTGCCCTGTAGTCTATCATATGGAATTTCTCATCCATGAATATGATATATTTATCTATTTAGATGTTTTTAAATTTTTCTCAGTAATATTTTGAAGAATTTTTATATGTAGGACTCAGATATATTTGGTTAGATTTATTGTTAAATGTGTGATGTTGTGATAGTGTCATTTTAAAAATAAACTGCTTATAGATAGAACTATCATTTATTTATATAGCTAACTTGGTATTCAGCAATCTATTTCTTACTTTCCAGTATGTATACTTTTTTCCTGCCTTATTGTAATATCAAGAAACTTCAGATGATAGGCAACTTCGTTTCTTCTGGATCTTAGAGTATTTTGCCATTAATTATGATGTGTGTTATAAGCTTTTTATAGAGACTTTTTATCAGATGAAAATTTCCCTTTTAATATTTTAAGTGATTTTAAAAAATTATAAATATTATATTTTATCAAATGTATTTGCTACATTTACTGAGAGGATTATGTGATTTTTCTCCTAATCTGTTAGTTAGGCAAATTACATTGATTTTATTTTAAAGTAGTCAAACTTTTACTTGTAGAAATAAACTGGATTTTTTCATTTATATTACTCTTTAATATGTTGCTTGAATTAGTTTGCTGATGTATATTTTGAATATTTATGTTTATAGGAGATGGTAGCCTGGAATTTGCTTTTCTTATAATGTTTTTGTCAGTTTTTGGTATCAAGGTTATACTGACGTAATAAAGTGAGTTGGAAAGTGAACTTAATTTTCTATTCTCTGGAAGACAAGAATTGTAAGAAATGTAATGAAATGAAAGAAGTGTAATGTTAATCTTTCTATAAGAGTAGCATTATTTATTTTTTAAATGTTTGGATAATTCATAGGTAAAGTCACTTGGTTCTACAGATCTCTTTGTGGGATTGTTTTTAATTATGGGCTTAGTCTCATTAATAGATGTAGAAGTATTCAGTTTTCTATTGCTTGTGTCAGTTTCTATTGCTTGTTTCTCTAGGAATTTGTTTAAATTTTCAACAATATTGGTATAAAATTATTTTAATATATTATTCCTATATTTTTAATGTCTAAAGGATACCTGTATTTTACATATTAAATTTTAAATATCCTCCTGGTTCCTAATATTGGTGATCTGTGCCCTATATTTTTTTCTAGATTTTATCACTTTCATTAATCTTTTCAAAAACCATCTTTTGGTTTTATGTAATTTCTTTATTATATGTTTGTTTTCTATTATATCAGTTACTTTTCCTATCTTTATTATTTTTTTTTCAGTTTCATATGCTGTTCTTTTCCATTATTTCTTAAAGGGAGACTTATTGATTTTTTAAATTCTGTTTTGCTTTTAACACATATGCTCTTTAACTTACAGTGGGGTTACATCTTTATTAACCTGTCAGAAGTTGAAAAATATGCTGTGGTTGGAAGTGTCCCCCAGAGGCCCAGGTATTAGAGACTTGGTCCCCAGCCCATGGTGCTATTGGGAGGTGGGCCTATTGAGAAAAAGTTAGATCACTGGGAGCATGCCCTTGAGGGAAATATTGGGACTCTGGCTCCTTCCTCTTTTGCTTTCTGTTGCCATGAGGTGAACAGACCTCTTCTTCCATATGCTCCTTCCATGATGTATTGTGTCTCCACAGGCCCAAAGCTACAGGGCCAAGTGACCATGGCCGAAACCTCTGAAACTGTATGCCAAAATCAGTCTTTCCTCCTTTTAAGTTGATTATGTCAGGTATTTTGTCACAGTGACAGAAAATTGACTAACAGCTCATTACACCTTTTTAACCATCATAGCTTAGTAGTTCAGTGCCTTTTACCGTATTTGTGACTTACCTTTGTGGTCATGTGTCTGGCTGGGAGCTGTGACTCTGCTGCTGCCCAGGCTCATTAGAGTACCCTATATATATTGCTAGCCCAGGAAAAGAACAAAATTTGAAGGATGATTTCTCCTGAATGCCTATCACTTTAACAATATCCTCTATTCAAAAATACTCCAAGTTAAACCATTGTAAGTTGAGGACTATGTATATATTTAAGGATATCCTTTAGGAGAATCTTTGCTTGCCACATTGCAGGAATTAATATGCATTTTTTTCTTTAATTTAAAATATATTCTTGTTTTCATTGTGGTTTTCTCTTTGACTCTTGGATTATTTAGAGGTTTATTGCTTAATTTTTAATCATTTCATGATTCTATGGTTACCTTTTGTTTTTGATTTCTAAATTAATTACACTGATTAGAGAATATACTGAATGATTAATGTTATTGTTTGTATATGAGGTGTCCCCCCAGAACTCCTGTGTTGATGCAGGAATGTTCAGAGATAAAATGACTGGGATTGTGAGAGCTGTAACCTAATCTGGCAATCTTAGTTTGAATGGACTAGCTTGCTAACTGTAGGCAGATGGCTGGGGGTGGGCATTTTCCCTGTGACCCTTTCCCCCACAACTCTCTGCTTCCTGACCTGAACAGCTTTCCTCTGCTGGGCCCTTCTTACCTTGATCTCAGAGAAATGGCATTGACTGTCAATGGATTGAGGACTTTGAAACTGTGAACTCCAAATAAACTTTTCTTTCTCCGAGTTGTTTTTGTGGGGTCTTCTGATCATAGCCCTGGCAAAACTGACCAAAACAGAATCATTTTTGGGTCTTGCTTTGTGATTCAGCATGTGATCAAGACTGTTAAAATGGTGTGCACTTGAAAGTTGACTCTGCTATGTGAATACAGGGTTCTACAGATGCTAGTTTTCTCAATGTTGTTAATTTTGTTGTTTTAGGTTTTCTTGGTGAATTTTTTCCTCACATATCAGGGAAAAATTCTGAATGATTAATATTATGGTTTGTATATGAGATTAGTTAGTCTTTCATTATCATTAAAGATTTTTCTTTTTCTCTTTTTAATTCTATCAATTTTTGCTTTATGTATCTTTTAGCTATTTTAACCATCCACATTTAGAATCCTTACATCTTTCTGGTGGATTGATCTTTTTATCAGTGTACAATGCCTTTTGTCTCTAGCAATGCTTTTTGACTACTCTTCACCTTTTTCTTTATAAGTATTGTTATTCTGCATTATTATTTTTTTGGTTAGTGCTTGAACGGCATCTTTTTCTTCCTTATTATTTTCAAACTTTCTATGTTCTTAACATGTGTGTATCTCTTATAAGCAGAAATCCTGTTCTTGCAAGGAGCTAAGTAACTCAATGAGATCCTGTCTCTAAATAAAATGCAAAATAGGGCTGGGGATGTGGCTCAGTGGTCGAGTGCTCCTGAGTTCAATCCCTGGTATTCCCCCTTGCCAAAAAGAAGAAATCCTGTTTTTTAATCTTTGCCTTTCATCTGTGAGTTTAACTTGCATTTCTTATTGACTAATGGTATTAGTGTAAGCACATTTTCATGTGCACATTGGGCATCATTCATGTATTTTTCTTTGTGACTTGTCCAGGTATTTTGCCCTTTTTTGGGGCAGGGGGACAGAGTACTGGGGATTGAACTCAGGGGCACTTGACCACCAAGCCACATCTCTAGCCCTGTTTTCTATTTTATGTAGAGACAGGGTGTCACTGAGTCGCTTAGCGCCTTGCTTTTGCCAAGGCTGGCTTTGAACTTGTGATTCTCCTGCATTAGCCTCCAAACCGCTTGGATTACAGATGTGTGCCACTGTGCCTGGCTACTTTGCCCATTTTAAATTGAATTGTTTGTCTTCTTATTCTTGAGTTATAAAAAGTTTTTATATACTTGCTAGATAGAAATCCTTTGTCAGATGTGTGTATTTCATCATTCTTTTGTTTTATGACTTGTTCTTTTTGTTGTTTGAATGGATTTGGAGAACATTTAAAATTTTATCAAGCCCAATTTTCCACTTTGGATGTAATTATTATTATTATTTGTTTCATTTTCTTCAGATGGATGTTTTAGCTTTTTAGACACTGAGACCAAAAGACTGACAAGAACAATTAGAGGAGGAAAAGATTATTTGGGGGCTCATGGCTTCAAAGATCATGGTCCACAGATGGTTGGCTCCATCGCTCTGGGTTTGAAGTGAGGTAGAACACCATGGTGGAAGGTTGTGGAAGAGGAAAGCATCTCAGGTCTTGGAAGCAGGAAGCAGAGAGAGGGGCTAAGCCTAGCTCACAAAATATATACCCCAAAGGCATATCCACCTAATAACCCACCTCCTCCAGTTAGACCCTTCCTGACTACAGTTACCTCTCAATTAATTCCTGTTAGGGGATTAATGCACTGATTAGGTTAAGACTCTCATAATCCAGTCATTTCCCCTGTGAACTTTCTTGCATTGTCTCATGTGAACATTTGGGGGATACCTCATATCTAAACTCTAACAGTAAGAGCTAAGATCTTTGATTTTAGACTTTCTTGTTCTTTACCAAAGACGGTTAAAGCTATAAATTTCCCATTCTCCATTATTTTAGGTGAATTTGAAACATTGATATATTGTTATATTTATTATCATTTTAAGTAAAGATGTTTTCTAATTTTTTTGTTATTTCTTTTATCCCTGAGTTGTTCAGAAATGATTCATTTAATATCCAGATATTTGTGGTTTGTTTAAATGTTCTATTGTTGTTTATTTCTAATTTAATTCCTTTGTGGCCAGAAAACATGTTCTATAAGATCTTAATCTCTTAAAGATCCAGAAACTTGACTTGTGGTGCAACATTTGGTTTGTCATGGTGAACAGTCTATCATTTGGAGAAAAAAAAAAGTGTTCTGCCATAGTTGAGTGTGTTTTTTCAAAAAATTCAAGTTAGTTTATGCTGGTTTACACTGTCATTCAGATTTATATACTTCTGATTTTTTTTCTACAAGTCTGCTTTTTTGAGAGAGGAGTTTCAGAATCTTCAACTATAACTTAGATTTGTCTATTTCCCTTTCAGTTCTCTTGCTTTTTGCTTCATGTAATTTGAAGCTCTGTATTAGGTGCATATGCATTTGGGATTATTTTACCTTCTTGATTTGATTAATCATTACAAAATATTTCTTTTTGTTTCTAATAATACTTCTTGACCTGAAGTCTATTTTATTTGACACTAATATAGCCTCTTTAGCTTTCTTATGAATTACTTCACTTGGTATATCTTTTTCTACTAATTTATTTTCTAGCTATTTGAGTTTTTACATTTAAAATATGCCTCTTCTTTGCCTTTAAGTTGAAGTGATAGTCCATTTATATTTATTTAAATATTTTTGAGTGTGGTTGTATTTAGGTTTGCCAATTTGTTGTTTTTTATTTGTCTTATCTTTTTTTGTTTGTTTCTCTGTTTCTTCTTTTTTGCCTTTTTTTTGATTCAGTCAATATATTTTTATCTCATACCATTGACTTTCTAGGTATAGGTTTTTGCATTGTTTTTAAATTGTTCCTTTTAAGATAATGGTAGTCATATTTAACTTATTCAAATCTACTTGAGGTTAATACTGAATAATTTCTAAGAAAAAACAGAAGTCTTACCATGATGTTTGGCAGTCATCATGCATTTAGGCAAAGATAAAGTCCAATCTTCATATGATTTTTGAGGGTTTCTTCTTAAATTGTAACATGCTGCTGGCCTGAGTTTTTTTTCCACAAAAACTACAAACCATATCACTTCAGCTTTTTGTTGCTCAAACTTTTCTTGTTTGATGAATGCATTGATTGGGGGGGGGGTGGGGAGGGAAGGCTGCAGAACCAAGATCTGGTCTCCAGCATTGCTCTTTTAAAAGTAGATGTCTGTCTATTCTCTGCCAACTTTTCAATAGTCCCCCAGAATACCCACCCTTGCATTTCCCCTTCTTCTTGTTAGATAATTTGGGCAGAGCTGACAGAGTTTCTCAGGCCTTTTGTTCTCTCACTGTAAGAATTTCCTCTTTCAGATTTCAAACTGCTATTTTATCCTTAAGCTCTGTTCTCTGGCACTGTAGCTAGTGAGCTGTTGTTTTTCACTACTATTTTCTGCAGCTTTGTCTGTGGAAGCTGGACAATATCCTTAGGCCAGAAAACCATGAGCTTTTGTCTTACTTATTCTAAAAAAAGTTCAATATTTAATTCTCTCTTTTTTTCGGGGGTGGGGGCAGTACCAGCTGTTGAACTCAGGGGTGCTTGACCACTGAGTCACATCCCCAGCCCTATTATGTATTTTATTTAGAGACAGGGTCTCAGTGAGTTGCTTAGTGCCTCCTTGTTGCTGAGGCTGATTTGATCCTCCTGCTTCCCTCTCCCAGCGGCTGGGATTTCAGGCATGTGCCACTGTGCCTGGTTTAATTCTCTTTTGACTTGTTTATTTTTGTTTACTGGCCAGTGTCATTAAATATCTGTTATTTTTGATCAAGTTTTTATAATTTTTATCTGCTGTAGTGTTCACACAACCCTTTTCTATCCTTACTGGAAGCTTCACATTCTTTGAAAGAATATTTTTATAGGTCATAATATTTTAAACTCACAGTTATTTTCTTTTAGCATGTTAATGATGACATTCTAGCATTTTCTAAGTTTATTGTTTCTTTTGAGATGTTGTGTTGTGGGATTCACACACAAAGAGACAATGCATGGGGTATTCAATAGAAAGCAGTATTTATTTTGTGCCAACACAGACTTGGTGGATTTTCATCCAAAGCGCAGAGGGGCTTTGACTTATACAGCCCCTACTAATTCCCCTCCCCCCCGACCTAATTACATATTAGCTCCTTCATCTCCCCTATATGGGTATTCTATACTTTAAAATCATAAGGAAGTTAGGACAGAGCTGTGCCTGCCACTGGGGAAAGGGAGCTTGTCAGGGTCATGCATGTGTCCTGAGTGTCAGCAGAGTTGCACATGCATGCTGTGTGCCACCTCACCTTTTTTTTTTTTTTTTTGGTCTGGGAAATGCATGGGTGCATGGTTACTGAAGGTGCCATGTTGTCCTTCAGAGTCCCACATGCTTGCACAGATGCTAGCCAGGCTACACTGCCTTTGAAGAGGGTTCCTACCACATCAGCTATCAGTCTTTCCATTGTTCTTTGGAAGGGAATGCATCTTTTTTCCATGGCTGCTAAAATTTTCTATTTGTCTTTGCTTTTCTGAGTTTAAGTGTGATATGTCTACTTGTATTTTCTTTTTATTTATTGTGTCTGCTGTGGTTGCATATTTTTCATTAGTCTGGGAAACTCTCAGCCATTATCTTTTAATGTATTTACTTGCTTTATTCTCTTCTCTCCTTCCGGTATCAGGATTACAGATAATGTTAAACTGTCATGTGTCTCTTTAATTCTTTTTATTTTTTTTATTTTCTACATATGTTTGTGTTTTAGGATGCATGTTTTTCACCGTAATGCAGTTCACTAATCTTATTTTCAACTGTATCCATTCTGTGTTAAACTCATCTTTAAGTTTTAAATTTCATTTACTATTCTAGAATTTCTATTTGATTCCCTCTTATAAATCTTAATTCCTTGGTGAAATTCTCCATCTTGTAATATGTTTCTTCATATTTTCTTCAATATGTTAATCATAATATTTTAAAATGTCACTGTTAATTCTAATGTCTGGATTATATCTGAGTTTGTTTCTGTTATCTGTTTTGCCTTTGGTCTTTTTTTCTTGAAATGGCTGCTTATTTTTGATTGAATGCTGAATATTTCATATAGATAGATATTTTAGCTCTAATTGACATTTTATTTGATTAGAGCTATTTCTCCCTGTATTTGATGGCAGTTAGAGTAAAGCAGGTTATTTCACTCAATCAGGGGCCTGCCTGCTATCTTTGTCGGGTATACCACATTCCTAAGGGTACTGTCCTCTAGGCAGGCATCCTGAAAGTCCGGAGTGTGCATTGTCTTCCTCCTCTTTAGTGGTCCTCAGCTTCATTTTTTTTTTTTTCCCTCATAGCAGTAAGGTACTGTTGGAATTGTTGAAATCTCTACTTAGTATTTTGGCTTCTTCTTTTTTTTTTTTTTTTGTACTAGGGATGGAACTCAGGGGTGCTTTATTACTGAGCTATAGTCCCAATCCTTTTTAATTTTTTATTTTTAGACAGGGTCTTGGAAAGTTTCTGAGGGTCTTGTTATGCCGGGTTTCTGTTCTCGAGACTAAAAGGCTCAGGGGTCACTCCAGTTGAACTGGGCTAACTGGGCTGCACGAAATAACCACATAAGAGACACAAATACCTTTTTCTTTGGGGTCGCTGTGACGGCTCCTCTGACCTTAAGGGTCCACAGGGAGAGAGAGAGTGAGAGCACGCGCGCTGACCCCTTTTATTGAGGGAAGCTATTCAAATGAGGCAAGGGGTCAGGTTTCAGGGGGCTGAGTATCTTCATGATGTCCACTGTCAGCAGGTTGACTGACACCTGGATAGGCCACACCCAAGGGCACAGTAAAAGAAGGGGACACACACAAGGCACTTCCATGGAAGATTCTATCCTAAACAGGGCAAGGGGTTATATTACAAAGAAACAGGTGAGCGTAGCTTCACCCATGGGGCTGTAGCAAGACACACCCATGCACGAGACAGCGACCCTCAAACCCAAGAAGGATGGGGAAAGCTTTGCCACATTTCTGCGACTGAGCGCCTCAGCATCTAGCCAGGGAGTGTAACCCAGTCACGTGTAAGGTTGGTCTCCCACATTGTTAGGTTGCCCAGTCTGGCCTCAAACTTGTGATCCTCCTTCCTCAGCCTCCCCAGTCGCTGGGATTACAGGTGTGTGCTACCATACACAGATTAACTGCTTCCTGTTTAACTTTAGCTGTTGCACTTGGGTGGCTTAAGAATGGCAGATACCTCTGCAAACTAGAATCCAGTGTAGTATCAGTGTTCCCCTTGCCTTTAGAAGCTCGAATTCTCAAATTTGGCAGCTTTGATGAGTCTGATTCTGAAGTTTTTGGTTCTCTAGACCCACCAGGCAGCCAAACACTTTCCTTTGCCACCTCTTTCTGCTTGAAGTTTTCAGCCTCTTGCTCTTCATTGCTTAAAATTCCTCAGATTCTCTGAGGGGGAAGAATGATACATAGAAAGGAAATTTCCCCTCATTGAGCTCCCTTTTCAGGGATTTTTCTTCCTCCAGCCTTGGCTGACTTGTTAACTCTCCAAACTTTTGAACAAGATTTTCTTGTTTTGTCCAGATTTTCTAATTGTTTATGGCAGAAAGATTGGTCTGTTGCAAGCTGCTTTTTCAGGACTAGAAGAGGAAGTTCCTTAATTAGTAATTTTAATAATTACCTAATATTCCATAATAGAAATGATACATTTATTTATTTGCTATTAAAATTTTGGATTATTTCCAGGATATGTTCTTTTTGTGATTGTTCTATAAAAAAGGCATCCTTATTTATATTTCTTTAAATACCATGGACTTTTATACCTTTAGGAATGGTAACCACAAGATTGCTAAAATTTTCATTTTTATATTTAGCACATACTCCCAAGTATTCTCAAATGTTAATAGCAGATTTCACCAACATGTGAGAAAGCCATTTTTCTCATACCCACATCAGTACTTTTTCAGACTTTTTAACTTTTTGTCAATTTGGACAAAAAAGGATGTCTGGCTCCTTTTTTTAAAAATGTTTTCAGTGCTGGCAGTGGAACTCAGTGCTTTGTGCATTCTAGGCAAGTGCTGTACCACTGACCTACTTCACCAATTCTTTTTATTTTATTTTGAGGTAAAATCTTTTTAAACTGTACAGGCTGGTCTCAAACTTGAGATTCCCCTGTCTCAGTCTCCCGAGTAGCTGGGATTATAGATTATAGGCCTGTGCTACCAATTTGACTCATTACTTTTTAAATTTGTATTTTCTTACCTCATGGTAAATTGAACATTGTCTCTCTTCTGTTGGCTTTTATTTTCTCTTTTGCAGATTATCTTTTTTTTTTTTTTTTTTGGCTGGGTAGATTTTAAAAAATAGATATTGCAGGCTCTATACTTGGAAATTCTGAATTAGTAGGTAGATGATAAAGTTCTGATCTGAAAATATTTAAGAACAGACAGTGATTCTGATACCCTTGTAAATTTAGACATTTATGCTTTAAATAATCAAATTCCAATTTTGTGCTTTGGGGAGACTTGGTTAATTTTTTTAAATAGAAAAATGAAATTAGAGAAATTAGTGGAGATTATGATTATGATTATTTGTAACATACAAACCACTTTTTAAAAAGAGTACTTGGATAGATAAAAGTCTGATCCAATTTTCTAAAGTGCACTAAATATTGTTGTGTTTTGTAGTACGTGACTTTTTTTGCCAGTTGTGATAATATGGACTACTAAGCTCAAATGAGAAAGAAATATTGCTACAGATGTTAAGTCATAAATATGTAGCAATGCAGATAATGTCTTTGCTGTGGAAAACTTGTGTTATAAAAATGACATCCCTGAAATATAAGTTTTTATTTCCTGTCAAAAAAGAAAAATAGTGTAAAAGTCTCAAATATTTTATTTATATTGCCATTTATTTTTTGATAGCACCTTTTGGATAATAACACCATCATCTGCCATTTAATACTTATTATATGCCACTATTATGCTTAGTGTTTTATATATATTGCATAATCTGATCTTTCAAATAGTAATTCTGTGAAGTGGTTATTGTTATGACTATCCTCTCCATTTTACAGATGAAGCTGCTGAAGCCCACGTAGGTTGTCACTTTCTTGCTCTCAAGTACAAATGGTAAAGCTGTGATTCAATCCAAGTTTGTATGATTTTAAGGTCTATGCCTCTGTCTATCTATAGTTTTGTTTCTCCAATCAGTTTTTCTACCTCTGTGTTGTATTCCATGCTTACATCCTTTTTCCTCACTCAACTTCTTAGTAGCCTTTGAAATTATTAACCACCTTCCCTTTTAAATGTATGTATGTATTTCTGTGTATATCCATCATTTCAATATAGTATAGAAAGGTATAAATATTATGAACTCATAATGGAATATAATAGCCTTCTCTGCCCCACTTTACACAATCATCTTTTAATTCTTTTAGCTATTCCTATGTAATATGTTTATTTTGAAATTTTTTCATTTATTAAGTTTAGATATTATCTGTTGACTTCTCATTATGGAAGACTCAGCGTTTATTATCTGACTAATGATTTTATGTGCTTATTTGTCCATGTGTATTTCTCTTTGATTAAATATATGCTCAACACTCTTACCATATTCTAATTGGATTGGTTTTATTTACTTTTTTTTACTACTAACTTTAGAATGTTCTTTATAATTTCTGGATATAGTCATTTGTTGGATATGTGATTTGAAAATAGTCTTTCTTTGTCTGTGGTTTGTCTACTTTTTCTTAACAGGGTTCTTTGCTGTGCTGTTGCTTTTTTTTTTTTTTGGTACATTTGCAGAATAAACATTTCATTTTAATGAAGTCCAGTTTGAATTACCTGGATAGAACCTCTATACCAATTTCTGGGGCCCTGCTTCCTTTTGATGCCTTATTACACAAATTCCAGCCATTTCTGGAACCTTCAACTCCTGTCCCCTAACTCCTCTCACTGAGACTTGCCATATTCCACTTGGCTTTTGCCTTCCCATGCTGTGGTTAGGAAACTAATCCCAGGCAGAGATCAGGGGCACATTTTGGGGATCACCTTGAGCTTGAGAGTTTTTCTTCAGTCTGGGATCACAGTTCTGTCTTACCTAATACATTTGCCTTATTTATTTTGCTTAGCTTTATAGATATTAAAAATGAGAACACCAGTCTAGGACTAGTTATTTTCTAATGACTAAAATTATACAATAAGGCCCTTAACTTTTGATGCATTATTATCTGTCCATATTTTATAAGGCACTAGGAGATTTATCAGAAGCTCTGTTTGCATACGTTGGGTTAGTGAACTTCACTGTAAGATGAAGCATGGTCAGTGAGCTCTTTCTTGGAGAACCTTTACATGGAATATAGATAGGCCTTTTCTCTCTCCTTATTTCAGTGTGTTTTCGGATGAATTTTGTGAAATTGGTTGTCAGTGTTTGGGGCTTGAGAGGGCAGAAGGAAGTAGTGTTTCCCATTCATTTTATTAATCCTTTATTACAAAGAGATATTCTCTTAAGTATTTGATTTTGTTGACTCTGCATATCTTAGCTTTTTCGTTGCTATGACCATAAAGACAAGACAAAACAATTTTAAGGAGGAAAAGTTTATTTGGGACTTACATTTTCAGAGGTCTCAGTCCATAGACAACCAGTTCCATTACTCCAGATGAGACTGATCTTCATGGCAGAAGAGTGTGGCAGAAGGAAGTGGCTCACATGATGAACAGAAGGCAGAGATAGAGACTCCACTTGCCAGATACAAAATACACACCCCAAAGGCATGCCTCCAAAGACTCACCTCCTGCAGCCATACCCTACCTGCCTTCAGCCACCACTCAGTTAATCCCATCGTGGGATTAATGCGTTGATTAGGTTAACACTCTCATAACCCAATCATTTCTCCTCTAAACCTTCTTGCATTGTCTCACACTTGAGCTTTTGGGGGATACTTCACACCCACACTGTAAAATTGCATATTCATTTGTTATTGTAACAAATTTTGAGAGTTTACAGTCATTTACAGAAATTAATTTTTTCATTCCTTATTTTAAAAAATTTTTGATTTGTTATATGACAGCAAAATGCATTACAATTCATATTACATATATAGAGCACAATTTTTCATATTTCTGGTTGTATACCAGAAATTAATTTCTTAAAAAAAATTCACAGTTTAACTATTTATTCTTAATTTTGAGTATCTGTTTTTTTAAGTTTTGAAAAGAAAACTAAATTTTTTTTTAAGTGGATCTAAACTGGGAGCATCCTTTTAGGAGGGCATTATATGTGATTGCTTTTTATTGTTATAGTAATTAGAGAGGTATGAGGAGATTACTGTGTTTAATGGGGATTAGGAATGATAAATATTCTAAAGTCTTCACAGGACAAATTGTCTGGTGCTTGGAGCCTATCTTGTCCCTTTGGGAAACACTGCCTGCAGGTTTAACTAACATGAAATAACTGTGCCAATAGCACCATCTAGTGAGGGAATTAGGTACCATGCTGAATCTACTTTCCTTACAGAAATGAGAAAATTAAAAATAATAAATTATAGACTCAGATTTTTGAAGCAGGAAGGAAATTTAGAGCTAGTATAATTCACCTTCCTCTTTTACTGGTAAGGAAACTTACCAAAGAGGTGAAGTGATTTATCTAATAACATGCTTAGTGGCAAGATCCTTTTCCAGGTTAGTATTTTGAGCCTTAATTACAGAGCACTATCTTTGTGTTTTATTTGGATTACTATCTTAGGTTCTTGAAAAGTTATTCATTTAAGAAGAAAAAGTAGTAAATTAGAACATCTCATTTAATAGGTGTGTTATAAAGTAACTTTTATATGCATACATTATGCCTATTATCTTCTTTGCATCTAATTTTATCACCGAGAGAAATGCATATTCACTTACTTTTTAACTGCTACAATTTAAGCTCTGAGTGTTGAATTTTATGATAAAACTTTACTGAACACAGAGAAAAATAGGTACATGAAATTTTATTTAAAACTTTATTGTACTGATTGATGAACTGGAACATTAGCAATCAAAAGAAGCAGAAAACTTGGGCAAAAAAATTTAAATTAAATGAACCTCAAAATAATATGCTCCCACTTCTCCTTTGTGTTGGGACATACAAAATTTTGGTGTAAATCAAATTTGGTTTTTCTTTTTTAGTGAGAAGGATTAGCAAATACTTTGAATGATTTAGATGAAGCTGTCATGAAACTGTGTCACATTCTGCTGGAAAGGAGAAATTTTAAGTTATTTTCTGGAAAAATATCTAGAGAAGTGGGTTACAAAATAAAGTGAGTTTTAGCAAGTGACGCCATCAGTGGTGTTGGAAAACAATGAAACTGTGTGAGTGTGTGAGACTAAAACAAGCTAGTTTCCTGGTAGATAACAAAAAGACAATGGTATGGTAGTGTCAATGACACTCATGATGGTCTTAACAGTGGTTATAATAGCAATGGCAGGTAACATTTTCCCGAATCTGGACATTGTCTGAATGCATTACATATGTTATGGGGATCCCCATAAGATATAGGTCCTGTTATTATCATTTTACAGGTGCAACTGAATGGTAGAGAACTTGAGTAGCTTGCAAAGATCTCACAGATAGTAAGTACCAGAGTAGAGGTATGTTTGTTTCTGACATGAAACTTTCTTGTTTTAACCCATTGGAAACAATTTTAGTGTTTTGCATTATTGTTTCTAAAATAATGATCATTTTTAAAATCCGTTTTGGTCCCTTTAAATTTTATCTCGGTTATTTTTCTAGCTCTAGGAATCCAAGTACCCTTCTGCTACAGTCCTTTGTAGTATTGTCTCACATGATTATTTTATTTACCACAAGTCTATGTGGGATACAGGAGGGGATGCTAGAATGATTAAGGTGTTAATGAGAGTCAAAATTCAGAACAGCTAATACCAAGATTTAACCTCTTGCAGGGAGTGAGGGCTGAACAAGTTTTGTTGGAGAGTCCAGAAATAGAAATAGCAAAATTCGGACACTTTTCAGTTTTATTTTTAATGAACATTTTGTCTACAAGTAGAGTACCAGTAGGCTTCAATGTGGTCTAGACTTGTTATATATTTTTCTCTGTTATTGTTTTGGCATTTGAGAAGTGTTCATACCATAAGAAAAGTTCTTATACTACTTCACTCTTTATGAATATCATATCCCACTGAGTTTCTAACTGAATAGTAGCAAATTCTTTCTCAATAATATGTCCCTTAATGCATATTTATGCATATTGCTACTATAGTCTAGATTAAACTAGATCCTTCTTCACTTATAAATTTATGACATCATCATTTATGACCAAACATAGCACCCTCTAACTACTACATGCCTCTGATTGCTCACCAGGGGGAAGGAGAAGTTGAAATAGTATTGACTGTATTCTGGGTTCTGGCCTGGATATTTTGCAAGATATCAAATTTTATTATCCTGATGATCCACTGCTTTAAATTCAGTTTTATAAATGAATCTTAGACTCTTGGAGACTGAATTTTTGGTTCACAGGCACAAACTCTGGCACCAGATTACTGGATCAAATTTGCAAACTTCACCAAGTTATTACTTAACATCTGTGGCCCGTGGTTTCCTCATCTACTCTTTAAAATGGGGTAATGATAGTACTTATCTCATAAGATTGATATGAGGATTAAGTGAGTTAATATAGTGAGTTAATGTTTATAGTATCATTAATATAGTACCTTGCACATGGTGTCATATAACTGATTATTACTTAAAAGAATAACTGGTATTTTGAACCTAAATGTTTTTGGTTCTAAAACCAATGGTCTTTTCATTAGCCCAGTTTTCTGCCTTACAAAACATTTCACTGAAACACATTACTTGTGTTTCTCTGATTGGATGTAGTCATTACTGATTCTGTTTTAAGAAGGAAAGGTTGTCTAGAAAGTCTTGTTCTTTCTTTCTTTGTTTTCATGTTTTATAAACACAAGTTTCTTATATTTGCTATTATTTTTGTTGAGGCAAGTGAGTTAGGCTTATGATGAAGGGCATATTTATTTAAAAAATGTTTTCACTTGGTGTATAGTTGTGTCTCTTTCTCTTTTGTAGTAAGAACATTTAACACAAGATTTACCCTTTTAGGTAGTCTAGCTTGTGCCATTGCCCTAGTGTTCCCTGTGAGTTGAGGCCAGAGTGTGCTCCTTGGGAAGCTTCTGGGAGTCTTAGGGAAATTGGATAACTACTGCAATGCTCCTTTCCCTTGTAATACCTGTGGGCCCAGGGAAATCTGTCTTGTTTTGGGCAAACTTGGGGGAGGTGAAGGGGTGAGACCATTTTGCCATTCTAGTTCAGATTTCATTCAATTCTGCAGAGTGCACTGGTATCTCAGGCTTGTTTCTAAGTGTGAGTGTTTTCAGAAGGATGTTCCAAGCAAAGTCTATTGAAGTATCATCTTATAGTTTTCAGTATTTCATTTGTTTTTTTGTTTTTACCCTATTAGCTAAGCTGTGCTTTATAAAATGATATGATTTCAATTGGAACTCTTTCAATTCACTGTATATTTTTATGAATTATTTTAGATTACCTTACTTATTTGTCTCTGTCTCAGATTATATTTATATTATGACTGTGATGCCCTGCTATTGCTATTCCTGTGGGTATTTGAAATTCATCCATAAATATTTTTGTGTATATATGATATATATAATTACACACAACTTGTGCATTGATAGATATGTGTATATATATAAAATATAGGTTATATATTTATATGTTTGATATATGTATTCATCTGATATATTCCAGTTAATGCACACATATACATGTCTATCCATATCTGTGCAGTAGGAAGGTCTTCATTATTGTTCTTTAAATATTGAATAAAATTTATTTGAATTTCAAAATTTTACTTGAATTTCAAATTATTTTTTCCTAAATTTTCCCAGCATTTGAAATGGTGTTTGATAAGTATTGATGTAGCATCAATGTAGATGACTTCTATTAGCATGTGATGTACCACATTTGCCTCTTTGGGTGTCACAGTCACACTATTTTAAGAGTTTTTGAAATCACATTTTCATCAATATAATTTTTTTTCTTTGTTTTAATCAAAAGTAAAATATTTGGAAAATAGGTAATCACTTATTTTTCAGTTCTTGTAGAGAGAATAAGTTAAGAAATGTGAAGAAATTGAACAGGCTTATGAAAATATTTATTGTTACCTTATGGAGGATTTAACAATAATTTTTGTTACAAACATTTTAATATACTTCAGAAGTAAAATTTTTATTTCTTCTTTATCATCAAATACCTCATTTATACTCTTAGGGGAACCACTAACAACAGTTTTTAAAGTAGCCTTCCAGAAATATTCTGTTTATATTCAAGTATGTGTATGTAGGTATGAGGGTATGATGGAATTGTATGTGTGCTCATGTATATAAGATATAAGATCCATATATATGTCCTTTAAAAATACTTTGTAAAGATATTCTGAATGGCTTAAATATATTCTTTCTCACATACATTGAGGAAAAGTAGATAAGTTGATGTACATTAAAATATACAACTGTCTTTTGTTTCTGCATGCTTATTTGAAATCTTGTAATTGTTCTAGTGGTATAGATTAGGAGTAAAATATCTTGAGTGTAGTGTAATAACTTTTTATATGTTAAAACATAAAATTTTAAAAATTTATTTTTATATAAGAATAAAAATTTTTATTTGTATAGAAATTTTACCTTTAGTACATATTCTTATTATCCATCATACTGAGAATAGTAGTTCATCTTTGGGGAGTTAGGTATTATTGTGAATGTTGTGTTGGGTGGGGAGTAAAAAGGGACAGTGGCAGTCTCTTTATTTCTATAATATCATAGTATTTGAATTTTTAAAGCCAAAGAACATATTCTTCTTTTATTAAAATGGTGGTAGAAGATGTTTTAAAAACATATAGTGACATAAAGGTACATTTTTAAAAATGTCCTCATAACTAAGTTCACTGTGTGCTTTTATTAATTTTGGTTATAGGCTTGTGTGGATGTAAGAGCCAGTTCAGTGTTTTGGCAGCAGATGGAGTTTGCAGATAGCCTCCAAGGTCATCCCAAGTTACCGGAATGGTTATCTACACATCCTTCTCATGAAAAACGAGCTGAACAATTGGATAGGCTCATACCACAGGTCAGCTAACACTGTACAAAGCAGGAAATTATTTTTGCTCTATCACTTGTCAGTAATGCTGTTATTTCTTTTGCATAGATAAAGAAAGTTCTAGCATGTCAACTATTTGTTTATTATGATTATGGGTTATCAATTTTCAAGGAATTGGGCTGAAAAGTATAATCCTGCATGTCCACAATCGTGGGGAGTAAATTGCTCTGATAGTTGACTTTTATCAGTGGTGAAGATAATCCTTTAGCGTGCGACTTTTAATTTTAACTGATTTGATAAAAGTTTAAAACTAAAATTTAAAATTAATATATATATGTGTGTGTGTGTATGTGTGTATTGTGTGTGTGTGTGTGTGTGTGTGTGTGTGCACACATACATATATATACTACCCTGGTTATAATTTAAGTTTTCCTTGGTGATATAAGCTTTTTGTTAAAAATACCAGTAACTTTATTTTGCTGTATATGGATTTCCAGTTTTTCCAGCATCATTTGTTGAAGAGGCTATCTTTTCTCCAATGTATGTTTTTGGTGACTTTGTCAAATATAAGATAACTGTAATTATGTGGGTTAGTGTCTGTATCCTCTATTCTGTACCATTGGTCTACAAGTCTATTTTGGTGCCAATACCATGCTATTTTTGTTACTATTGCTCTGTAGTATAGTTTAAGGTCTCGTATAGTGATGCCACCTTCTTCACTTCTTCTTGATAAGAATTGCTTTAGCTATTCTGAGTCTCTTATTTTTACAAATGAATTTCATGACTGCTTTTTCTATTTCTATGAGGAATATCATTGGAATTTTGATTGAAATTACATTAAATCTGTATAATGCTTTTGGTAGTATGGTCATTTTGATGATATTAATTTTGCCTATCTAAGAGTAAGGTAGATCTTTCCATCTTCTAAGGTCTTTTTTAATTTCTTTAGCATTCTATAGTTTTCATTGAAGAGGTCTTTCACCTCTTTCATTAAGTTTATTCCCAAGTATTTTAATTTTTTTGAGGCTATTGTAAATGGGGAGGTTTTCCTCATTTCCCTTTCAAAGGATTTGTCACTGATATACAGAAATGCCTTTGAGTTATGGGTATTGATTTTGTATCCTGCTACTTTGCTGAATTCATTTACTAGTTCTAGAAGTTTTCTCATGGGATTTTTTGGGTCTTCTAGGTATAGACTTTCTCATCATGCACAAAACTCAACTCAAAGTGAATCAAGAACCTAGGAATTAAACCAGAGACATTGCATCTATTAGAAGAAAAAGTAGGCCCAATGTTGGATTAGGCCCCAGCTTTCTTAATAAGACTCCTATAGCATAAGAATTAATATCAAGGATCAATAAATGGGATGGATTCAAACAAAAAAACTGTTTCTCAGCAAAAATCAGTGAGGTGAATAGAGAGCTACAAATTGGGAACAAATTCTTACCACATGTATATCAGATAGAGCACTAATTTCTAGAATATATAAAGAACTTAAAAATCTTAATAAACACCAAAAAAAAAAAAAAAAAACCCAAATAGCCCAATCAATCAATAAATGGGCTAAGGAACTTAACAGACACTTCTCAGAAGATGATATACAATCAGTCAACTAATATATGAAAAAAACCTGTTCAACATCTCTAGCAATTAGAGAAATGCAAATCAAAACTACTCTAAGATGTCATCTCATTCCAGTCATAATGGCAGCTATTAAGAATATAAACAATAAGTGTTGGCGAGAACGTGGGGAAAAAGGCATACTCATACATTGCTGGTGGGACTGCAAATTGGTAACCCAACATGGAAAGCAGTATGGAGAATCCTTGGAAAACTGGGAATGGAACCACCGTTTGACCCAGCTATCCTACTCCTCGATCTATACCCAAAGGGCTTAAAAACAGCATACTACAGGGACACAGCCACGTCAATGTTTATAGCAGCTCAATTCACATTAGCTAAACTGTGGTCTGCTTCCCAACTCATACATGACTGTCTTCTATTGGTAATCTCACACTGTGGAAGAAGCAAGGGAATTCTCTGGAATATCTTATAAGGATACTAATCCCATTCAAGAGGGCTTCATTCTCATGACCTACTTACTTCTCAAAGGCCTCAACCCCTAGCACCATGTTGGAATTTCAACATACGAATTTTTAGGGACATGATTATTTATGATATTTGGTTATTTACTCTTACCAAATTCCATTTATATTCTTAATTTAAAGAAAAGTTATTTGAGAAATGCCAGTAAAATGTACCAGGTATAATGTATGGTAATCATTTATCATAAAAGGGCAATGTAGACCTAGTCTCATCAGTTACTGATAATACTGAGGTTCATTGACTGTAAGAGACTCTTCAGTGCTACAAGACCCAGGGACCTGTGGTTCCTTAGGCATCCTGTCTCTAAAACCATAATAAACTAAGATTTCTTTTGGAAATTCCCTTCTTTTTATTTACATCCAGTGAAATTCTTGAAAAAAAAAATGGTTTATTTAAACGGACAAATGTACTAGCCAACTTTGATTTGAAGCCTTTCCTAAATTCTGAGTTGTCATTTCATCAGATTACTGAGGATCTTCAGAGAAGTTAAAAAAAAATGTGCTTTAATTTTTTTTTTAAAGTAATGAGTTGATTCTTAAGTGTGGGAAAAAATGGTTGGAGAAACTAATATTATTTTGAAGCCAATGATGAAGAAAAACATGGGAGGTATTTTTCTTCTAAAAATAAACTATCCTAGTTCAGAAACTTAATTTGAAAACCTCAGATACATTTCTTATATTCCCCCCCCAAGTGATTAAATTCAATTTGAAAGCAATAAAACTGTATTGCAATGTTGGGAATAATTCAGTGGTTGAAAAGAAACTGATAGTATATGGGTATATTGTTAATTAGAATACAAAGTCATAACTCCAAGATTCTAATTCTTTACTATCATAGGTCTAATTTTTATAATGAAAAAAAGCAATTCTTCAGGCAGTGTGTGGAATTATGTGAGTCTATACACTACTAAAGACAGTATTTTAATTCCTATTTCATTTAGGATTTTTTTTTTCCTACTCAAATGAGTACAATATTATATTTTACCTTAGCCTTCTGTCCTTGGATGTTGCTGATGTTATGGCTAGTGATACATGTCTCAAAGGTAGTTGGGACATTGCATAGACATGTCTAGGCCAGAGGCAGTGGCTTTAGTGTCACTCAAAACAGATGATAGTTGAAGCAGTGAGAGTGGATGAGTTCACCAAGGAACTGATACAGACCAAGATCTAGAACAGAGTAGCACCAGAAGTAGTTATTTTCTGTATTTAATTGGTCGGAAGAAGACAGAGCCTATTGTGGGTCAGATTCATAGGAGGAGAACCAAGAAAGCAAGATTCTGTGGTTCTATGATGAGAGTACAAATTTTGGTAATTTTTACTTTGTTCATTTAAATTACTGAAAGTTTAAAATTTTTCTTTTTGGATTCCTTGAATATCATTACAAATATGTATTATTTGTTACAATAGTATGTATTTATATATTTAAGATGTGAATTTGTTTTATATATTTAGCAAATATTTATTAATCACCTATTATGCACTGTGTTGTAGGTGTTTTAGGTCATGTAAACTAGACAGAAATCTACACCTTCATAAAGCTTATTATGCAAAGGGGAGACAGACAATAAATAGGGGAGGTAGGGTCTCTCTGGTGTCTCGTTTTGAGAAGAACACTAATTCTGTTGGATCAGTTCACCCTAAATTTAATTTAACCTTAACCTACCTTCTGTAGGCCTTATCACCAAATATGTACATACTGAAGGTTAGAAATGAGTCATGGGGGGGAACACTTCATTCTTTAGCAGACAGGCAGTGTGTGAGCAGAGATAGGATGGGGTGCTGGAATAGCCCTTTAAAACAGGGTTAGAGAAGGTGCCCCTATGAGGACTCTGGTTTCTTCTCAGAGATGGGTTGCTCGTAAAGAGTTTTGAGCAGAGAATTGGAGGAGTGACAAGTTCTAGCAGATGCTTGGAAGAATGTGATTTACAGCTTCCACAGAGCAGTACAATTTTCGTATATTTTGGAGTACTTTAGCATAGTATATTGTTCAGAAAATAAAATAGTTCCTTTCCTGTTTTGTTCATAAATTGAGATAATGCTTCCAAATAAGAAAAAAATCCTTGCTATTTTTTAATGTAAATTCTGAGATAAAACATGTATAAATGTGTATTTAAATATAATCCTGTGATCCACTAGCATTTAAAAAGGATAAATATAGGTTTGTAGTAATAATATTATTTGTGGTTAATAAGCTGATAAGCTATAATTTTATTTACTTGAAATAATCAGTTAAATTTAGGAAACATATCCCACATATTTTGGTTACCATAACAACTTGGGTGAAAAATTGAAGAACAGATGTTGTATCAACCTGTTGATGTTTAATAGTGTGACAGTTTTAAAATTATAGTTATACTGTTCAGACTTTAAATTCATGTACATCATAATTTGTCCTTGAAAGAGATATCCGTTTTTTCAATAAGAATTTTTATAAAATACGAGTGGACATAAATAAGTTAAATTTACTTAAATATTTATTTTAAAACCAAACATATTTAAATAGATATTTTTGTTCTCTATGTCTTTATTTTTTGTTCTTTTTTGTTATTCTCTACTTCTTATACTTTCCTTTCCCCTCTTTCCCTCCCATTCCTTCTTTGGGAGGTACAGGGAATGGAGGATGATAAAATGTATAGGAGAAGCATTTGAGGATTATTTGGGATTAATAATTTTATTATAATTAATGTCATAATCATCATTTGAATAAGATTTATTTTTAAACATTTTTAGAGCTTTCAATGCCAGCTTTATTTGTTAACTGTTTTTAAAATCTTGATATTCATGTTCAAATTTTAGGTATCAAAATCACTCAGTAACAGGCTGTAAATGCATTCATTTTAATCTCATTTTATTTTGAATCCTTTAAACTTTCAGGAAGCTAGGGGTTTGAACTCATGCGTAAATCATTCTTATGCCTTTATAATTGCACAAAGTAAATGAATAAATCATTACTATTATACATCTCATGAGCAGAAAATATAAGAGTGTTTAACATTAAAGTGAAATGTCATTGTTGGCCAATGTACACAAACATACACTGCTCACCTTACAGAATTTCATTTTGTCTGACATGGAGAGTGTGGAGGAAAAGGCAAATATCATAGCAGCTACTGTAATTGAATTGGCCTCTGAATCATATAAAGCCAGGAGGCCTGACAGTAACATTGTCTAAAACCTTAAAAAAAAAAAAAAAAACATTATATTATACGTGATGTGTATCTGCTTGAGGTTGAAATGAATGGGCTATTAGGAAAAATTGCTTTTGGGTAAGGGAGGGACAGCAATGATATTTTTAGAAAAACATGTTAAAAATTGGAGGTGATTTTTTTTCCCCCTCCTTGATGTGTCTTGCCTTCTGTTTTCAAAGGACACTTTTAATCCAATAATGAGGTCTCTCTGGCATTATTTTCCCTCCTTTTTTTCCTATTAAACTCAATTATTATTGTTTATATTCTAAGAATTAGTAATTGTTTTACTTGATGTAAAGTAGAATAATTCTGATGTGTATCAGCAGTTGTTTCATGAATACTTTAGTTACTGGGAATAAATACAGTGAGTGCCATTCCTAAAATAAATAAATGGGTTTATTATTTACTTTAACCCTTAAAAATTGTATATATTTATGGGGTATGACATGTTTTGATATTTGCTCACGTTGTGGAATGATTAGATCAAGCTAATTAATGTATCCCTCCCCCTAAGCTTATTTTTTTTTGTGAGGGGTGGCAGCATTTAAAATCTATACTCTTAACAGTTTTCAAATATATATTATATATTTTTAGTATAGCATATTTTTGTTAAATATGATTACAGTGATGTACAATAGCTCTCTAAACTTATTCCTTCTACCTGAAACTTTGTGCCCTTTGACCAGTATCTTCCCATGCTCATCTCTTTCCCATAGACCCTGAGAGCTACCATTCTTTCAAATTCTATGAGTTTAACATTTTAAGATTTCACATATAAGATAGATCATATAGTATTTTTTTTTCTGCACCTGGCTTATTTCACTTACCATAATGTCCTAGAGATATATCCATGTTGTTACAAATGACAGGATTTATCATTCGTCTATGTTAAGAGTGGTTGATTATAAAATGTTTTTGTTTGAAAACCTTTCTGATTATTTGTTCATTATAGAGGACAATTCAGGTTAAGTGGCCTGAATTTTTACTTTTTAAATTTTACTTTAAATATTCTTATTCCTGGTTATTTACTTTAAATCACTTCAAAAACTGGTCAGACTAAATTTTCATTGCAGACTATGAAAAGAGTTGAAGTATAAATTTTTCAAAAGATGAAATCATTACTCATTCAAATATAAAATGAATACATGTGTGAATTTGTTAATTAACGTTTGTTAATTAATGTGGGAAACTAATTGTTACAACTAGTGCAAAGGACAACTCAAGAACCATAGTGTGAGCCAAGAAATCATAAATGAGGTTAAGGGGGAAAGCATAGACAGTTTATTCAGGTGCAGAATAGATTGCAAATTAGGAACGCAGGCTCAGACCACACCAGCATTCCACAGCAGGAAAGTGGACTTCAGCTTTTATCAAGTCCAGCAATTGGGAACTGATGCAAAGAAGGGTGGTCGTAAGTTTTGTAGGTCCATCAGAATGTCCAGGTCAAGGCATTGGGTTACTCTGGTATTTCTTGAACATTACATGATATTGTTAGATTCTAGAAAATGGTTCCCTTTGACAGACTCAGTTCCTGCATGATATCTGTGTGATAATCTTGCTCCTGTCAGTAGATCTCTAAGGCTCAGGAAATAATTTTTGCTTTTACTTTTGTTTTTTTTCTTCATGTTTTACATTCTGCAGCCATATTGACTTTTATTTCATTAAGAGTTATATAGGCAGTAAGGAATACAAATAGATGCAAAACTCCATTTATAGAGCAGTAATCAGATTCATCCTATGAGACATAGTTCATTTCCATTTCCCATTTCCATAGACAAGTATCATTTTCATTATTATTAATTTTCTATGACTTACAGAGTTGTGAAATAGCTCAAAGACCATGACAGGTACAGATAACCTAGAAGGGCACACTTAATAGACCACCTAATGATATTTTTTGCCCATTTCAAAGTCTTTTATAATTCTTTGTTTTTATTTTCTATTGACATTCTTTCTCCTTTCAAGAAAAAAGATACCTAATCAAATATCCTATCAGACTAATATATAAGCATGTCTTATTTTATTATTTTGAAGTCATGCAGGTATTATCCTTACCATATTTTTATTCTGTCTCTTAAAAGTAACAACCCACTGTTGTCATTAGTTTTTGTCAGATCTATTGGATTGCAGTTCTTTTTATTTTATGTATTTATTTTAAATTAATTTTTAAATTTACATATGATAGTGGAATGCATTACAATTCTTATTACACATATAGAGCACAACTTTTCATATCTCTGGTTGTATAAAAAGTATATTCACACCAATTCGTGTCTTCAAACAAGTACTGTGGATAATAATGACCATCACATTCCACCATCATTTCTAACCCCATGCCTCCTCCCTTCCCCTTCCAATCCTCAGCCCTATCTAGCGTTTGTCTATTCCTCCCATACTCCCTCTCCCTATCCCACTATGAATCAGCCTCCTTATATCAGAGAAAACATTCGGCATTTGTTTTTTTGGGATTGCCTAACTTCACTTAGCATTATCTTCTCTAACTCCATCCATTTACCTGCAAATGCCATGATTTTATTCTTTTTTATTGCTGAATAATATTCCATTGTGTATATATGCCACTTTTTTATATATACATTCATCTATCAGCTTCCTTAATAAGACTACTTTGGCACAAGAATTAAAACCAAGAATCAATAAATGGGATGAAATCAAACTAAAAAGTTCCTTAGCAAAAGAAACAATCTGTGAGGTGAATAGAGAGCCTATATCTTGGGAGTAAATCTTTACCCCTCACACATCAGATATAGCACTAATCTCTAGGATATATAAAGAACTCAAAAAGCTAAGCACCAAAACAAACAAACAAACAAACAAACAAAAAAAACAAATAACCAAATCAATAAATGGGCCAAGGACCTGAACAGACACTTCTCAGAAGATGATATACAAACAAATATATGAAAAAATGTTCATCATCACTAGCAATTAGAGAAAAGCAAGTCAAAACTACTCTAAGGTTTCATCTCACTCTAGTCAGAATGGCAGCTATTAAGAACACAAACAACAGTAAGTGTTGGCAAGGATGTGAGGAAAAGGCACACTCATACATTGCTGGTGGGACTGCAAAATAGTGCAGCCAATATGGAAAACTGTATGGAGATTTCTTGGAAAATTGGAAATGGAAACACCATTTGACCCAGCTATCCCTCTCCTCATTCTATACCCAAAGGACTTAAAATCATGGCATTTGCAGGTAAATGGATGGAGTTAGAGAAGATAATGCTAAGTGAAGTTAGCATATTACATGGATTGAAGTTCTTAATGTTAAATTCCTTAGGTATTTTAAAAAGTGTATATATGCTTGCTTTCAGAAATTAAGGGATGGAGTTGGAAGTAGAGGTAGTAGTAAAGGGGTTGGTTTCATTTTCCAGGAGGAACATTTAAAACTTTCATGAGCCATTTAAAATTTACTAAAAACACTGCTGTAAAATCAAGAGTGAAGTTGCATACAGGCAAAAGTGATAGAAGAGAAGTGAGGACAGAGAGGAAAAGTACTTTAAAATGTATGTTTTAGTTTTAAATTTTAAAAACCCATGTAAAAGTAGAGAATGATTTGAATAATTAATGAAACTCAATTTCACTCATCTAACAGTATCAACCCTTTTATGCATTTGCTTATCTGTCCTTTTCTGCTTCTCCCCCAGATGTATTTCAATGTAAATAGCAGACATCAGGGTATTTTATCCCTAATTATCTGGGAGGAAAAAATAACTCTTTACCCTTCATAGTTCTTCCTTAGGACAGGTTTCCCGTAACAAAGGGCAGATTAACAAGAGAGAAACAGATGCAAGTTTATTAACATGTAAACTTCATGTACACATGAGTGATACCAGGGAAAGAGGATTTTGAATTCAGGCTTAAATAACATCTTCAGCTGAAACACAGAGAGCATAGTGAGGGCCTTGCTATGGGGAGATGGACAGAAAAGCATGGTAAGCCAGTGTGGTAAGGTGTATTGTGCAGGTTTAAGTCAGTATCTTTCCATTGTTTAAAGTCTCCAGTGATTTACAGAGTAATCTTTTTCTTCCTGGTACAGAGAAATACATTTTCTTTATAGATGTAAATTTCTCTAACAAAAGGGTAACTTCTGCCATTTTCAGAGCTTCTTCTGTGTGTGTTGTTTTTTAAAATAAGTTCAAAATAATTATTGTGCTAAAGAGATATTTGGGATGTCATTTTCTGGACTGATAGTCATATTTTGGGATGATATGTCGGGAACTTCATTGCAGGGGAACAAAATGTCTTCCTTTTACACTTCTGTTTTTTGGGGGGTTACCCTAGTTATTAAATTCATGTAAAACAGTGTAAAACAGTTTAGTAGGAGAAAAACCATATTTATTTATATACATATGCACTGGAGTCCCACAACAATATGAAATTCAAAGAAGAGTCAGATCATTAGAGCTTATATAGTATCCTGAGCTACAGAAAGGAATAAGATTGGGGCTTTTAGGGTGGGGTGAGATAGAAATTCCAGGAGGGTAAAGGGAGGAAATGTATGGTGAATAAAAGTTGCCTTGTTATACAGATAAAAAGTCTCTCAAGTAATAAAGTTGAAGAATAGATGGTTATCTGGGCATGGCATCAACCTCCAGTCTCTTCTCCTGTGCTGTGAGTTAATCTTCCCTGATTGATAAGATTACCCAAGAAGAAATTCTTCTCAAGAAGAAATTCATAACAGTTGAGTTCCTTTAGGAGTATCTGTCTTTAGGCAGATGGGGGGTTTAGACAAAGCCTTGCTTTCCTTCTGTGTTCTCCAAATGTCCTTAGTTCAAAGTAATCAGCATACCTAAGTGCCATATTCAGGGTAGCATTTCCTGAGCTTGTTCACTGTATACTTCAATATGCATTTCAGGAAGTAGTGTCCATATATTCTGTAAGTATACCATTATCCTCTTACATGGGTTCAGCTTAACATGGCTGCAGCTAACTTGAGTTGTCATCTCCATGATGACTTTGGAATAACCTTACTTGGTTTTCCGGCATTTACCAGGAAACTGTAAATAGACAAAACCATTAGTCATTCCAGCAAGGATGAAGTCGCTTTTGTCCTAACCAATATATATGACTTCTTTCTGACCCAAATTGAAGGGGTATAACTGGTCTCGCTGCCACATTTCTGACAGTAAGTCCCCAATAAATTGCACTCTGGCCTAATGATACTTTGGGGCCCAATTCTCATATACTGAGGCTAGGTTGTTCTGTAACACCTGCTTAAGGAAATTCATGGTTTTTCCTTAAATTTAAACATATGTTCATATTTAGATATTTAGATTTCTCTGCGTCAAAATAGAGTTTTATATTGGGTTTGTTCAGATTGTGATCCATTATGGTACACATATTGCATTTTGTCCTCATGACCCTTCAGTCTCCTTGACTTTAGAACAGTACCCCTCACTTTGATCTTGCTTTTCAATATGTCATTGACTTGTTGAATAGATCTTCTCCCACATTCTAGATTCTAGATTTATTTGATTGCTTCTTTCTGGTATCATCTAACTTGTTTCTCCACACACTTGTAACTTGAAGTCCAGTTGGGGCAAAAGCATTTTATAGGCAGCGTATTATGCTTCCCATTTCTTAATATCTGGCTACCCTCATGCTCCAGAGTCCATCAGTGTGTTTTCCTGACTCTTCAATTGTGCATTAAGTTTCCCCCCTTATAGCTAACAAGAGATTGTGGGGTGATAATTTCATACCCTACAATTATCCAGTTCTCAACCTGAGCTTTTATGATTGAGAAACCATCTTCCTTTTCTATTTGAAGAGGCTGACCTTAGTGTATGTCTTCAGGAGGAGTCTATATAAAACAGTGAAGAAGGAAATTAGACCAGCCAAATCAACCCTATTGAAATAACGAATGCTAAAGTTATATTTTTCTCCTATTCAAGAGTAGATTGAACAGGTAGGTAAGAAAGGCTTAAAAAATCAGAATAATAATAAGTGTACAAGAGTTAGAAAAAATAGCTGAAAAGAGAAGAATGATAAAGGTAATTTTATCTAAAAAATTTATTGAATATTTCAGTGTCCTTAACTAGTATCACCAGAGGAACCTCATTTAAACTAAATCCAGTAATAACATTGAAAAACAAAGCCTCAGAAATGCCCATTGTCTCCTCATAAGATAAGCCTTAATAGTAGAAAAACATAAAAAAGGAAAAACAAAATATCAGGTGTCGTTTCAAAATTTCACTGCTGGAGTGAGCAGAGGAGGTAGCAAGAGCTCCTACAGAGGCAGTGCCACCTGAAGCTGGCATGATAAGCCTGACTTGACTGCTTCAAAGTGACAGAACAAGAAAGAATGACTATACAAATGTAAGATACGTTCCTTTTCGAAAATTGCAAAACTTGTGAATACAGCAGAGCTATAAAACTTTCAGAGGAGGCTATAAAAACCAGAATTGATGCCTCAGAACAAAGACTCATTGATTTGGAAGATAGAGGAACGTAGCACAACCGAATTAAAACACTCAAAGCCAAAAAATGTCCAAAAATGAAAGCATATTGAAAGACACCAGGAAATCTAAGTTGCATAACAGTATGAGGGACAGATGCGATCATTTTTTTACTGGTGTCTTCATTTCTTTGTGGCATCTATATCACTCACTTTCTGTTGTCATTGTTTAGATACTATTTCTCAAGATGTGTTTTTTAGAAGATTCCCAGAATATCACGCATGAGAACTGCTGACATGGCAAAACTTGAATATTTAAATTTATGAAGGATCCAGTCTTCATTGAAACGATGGGCCCTTACCAGCTTCCTAGGTAAAAAAGCAGTCATACCAGAGTAAGAATGATTTTTAACCTTACTTTTCAGATTCTTGAAGAAGTATGAGTCTAGGGGAAAAGACAACCAAAAAAAACACAAAAAAATTAATACACTTTGGTATGATATCTAGCCATACTGATATTCTTGCTTTTAAGATGGAAGATCCTTCATAAATGTAACTCTAACAACATGTCAATGAAGTACTCGTTAGCATCGGTGTTTTTTCCCCAGAATCTATTGATGATCAGGAACTAAATTAACTGCACAGTTTAGTTTCTATGATTATATCATTCTTAATTTTATATTATGCCATTGTTAAAGAACCACAAAACAAGTAAGGAATTTAAAAATCAGTTGTATGATATGTAAAATAAGGTGTAACTGACATAAGAAACAAAATGCTAAGTAAAAGGAGTAAATCAAATGCACACTTTTCACAAAATATTATTGTTTGTAATATAAAATGTTATGATTTAAAATTTCAGAACATAGTATTAAGTTATTATAACAAAAGTGAAAGGTAAATGACCACATAAAAATTAAAACCATGTGAATGAAAGGTGAGAGATAAATCAACAAACAACATGAGAATACCTTACAATAAATAAATTTTATAATGACATTTTTCTGTTTTTATGGGTTGCTGCCAAAGCTATATTTAGAAAGAATTTCATCAATTTAAATGTCTCTGTTAATTAAAGAAAAAGAGAAAAGATGTAGAGAATTATAAGTGCCTCAAATAAAGGAAATAGAATTAATAAAATTAAGCAGGAATCAAAGGACAGTAGTTGATTCTTTTCGAAATTTCGTTAAGGCAATAATCATTGGATCAGTTAGACAAGGAATAAAATGAAAATAGTATCTGGAGAAGAGATAAATTAACATACTATAAAGCTGAATTATTTGGGAGAGTAATTTTAGTTAGATGATGTTAATTGATAGCTCAGGTTAAAATCAGTAATTAAAGTGTGTGCATATGTGCATGTGCATGAATTGCCAGAGTGATTGCAGCTAGAAGTAGAAACTATAGTAAAATAGAATGAGCCTCTTCAAATTAATTTTGGAAAGCAGTTAGGTATAAATAAATCAAATGAAAAAAAAAACAATTATTATAAACCCATAGAATTTTAACATGTGAATAAAGAAAAGGGCATCTATCCCTGATGGTGATTTACTTTGGAGAATTTTTTTCACAAGTTGAAAGAACAATTACCCAATGACTAATCCCAGCCTCAAGATATAAAAAGAGTTGTTATCGAGTATCTGATTCATCTTATGTCATTTCATTAGCATAAATGATTTTGTTTCTACAATTTGATAAATATACCTTTAAAAGAATTTTTGGACTGGTTTCATTAATCATCAGATGGTAGAATACTAGGTTTCAACAATTATATCATAAGCAAGTAAGTTATCCTTAGATTCATGGGTGTCATCTTAAAAGTAAAACTATTGCCCCCCAGGAGGAAATGTAGGGTTCGTCTTTGCTGATTCTCTTTCCTTCCTGTCTGCATCCTATCAAGGAGAAGAATATCTTTTGACTTCCTCTACAGTTCATTAGGAATCTGTCCTCCTCTTTCACCACTGCCACCACCCTGGTACAAGTCACCATCACCTTTCCCCAGTTACCACATGCACCCCCTATTTTAGTCTCCCTGTTCCATTTTTTACCTCAATTCCTAAAACCCTGTTTTCAGAATGATCTCTTTAATGTGATTTCCTTGCTTAAAACCTGCCAGAAGCTTCTTATCTAACTTAGAATAGAAATTCAGACTCCATACTCAGTCTTCAAGTCACATAATTTGGCCACTGCCTTCCTCTCCTGTTTTATCACTTGTTGCCCCCACCTCCAGGTTTTTCTTGGTTCCAGCCATTTTACATCAAGCTTGTTTCCTCTTAGAGCTCCTCTACTTGCCTATTTCTCTGCCTGGAACATCCTACTCTCAGTTCTTCACACAGGCGTGACCTCCTTGGAGGTTTTCTGTGATCCCTCAATGTCAAGTAGCCTCTCTTCCACACAGTTGTTCTTCATTTTTCTACACAACACACGTTTCATGCTCTTCATGCAAAATGATGTTGTTTACTTTTTTATTGTCTGTCTCTACCCTAGAATGTAAAGCCCCTGTTCATTGTTTCCTTAGTGCCTGTGACAGTTTCTGAGATGCCTAGTGAATATATAAATGAGTGCATGGTGGGTAATGATAGGAAAAATAAGCAATATAATAGTGGGCTAAAAATAGAAAAGTTGGCAGTGGAATTGAATAGCACTTCCACAGCTTTATAGAACATTAGCATCTAGGAAAATTAATAGTTGGTGATGGGGAAAAGAGGCTCATAGGAAGTTGAATTGTTTAAAAAAAATAGCAGGGTGTCAGGAGTCTTGGCCTTTGTTTCTGACCTAGCCACTTAACTTTGAGAAAGGAAATCTAACCTTTGGTTTTCTTCATATTTAAAATCAGGGTAAGCAATATCTTAAAGGTGTTGCTTTATGACTTGTGTGGATGAGGTTCTACCTGCTTCTCTCCTTCATTGCCTGCCTCCTTTATAAGACTTTATGGTAAGGATTATATACCAGGCCCAAGACTTAAACTGTGACTCATGTTGTAACATCAGTTTTGAAAACATGTGAACGATACCTGGCATGGTGCAAGGCACAAAATGAACGGTCAGTGTCCATGCACTTAGCCTGTTCAACAAATTGGGCTGGGAAAACTGGAAATCCATATGCAACAAAATGAAATTAAACCCTTTGTCTTTCACCATGTGCAAAACTCAACTCAAAGTGGAGGACTTAGGAATTAAACCAGAGACACTGCGTCTATTAGAAGAAAAAGTAGGCCCAAATCTTCATCATGTCGGATTAGGGCCCAACTTCCTTAATAAGACTCCTATAGCAGAAGAATTAATATCAAGAATCAATAAATGGGATGGATTTAAACTAAAAAGCTGCTTCTCAGCAAAAGAAACAATCAGTGAGGTTGAATAGAGAGCCTACTAATTGGGAGCAAATTCTTACCACACACATGTCAGATGGAGCAATAATCTCTAGAATATATAAAGAACTCAAAATCTTAACACCAAAAAAAAAAAAAAAAAACCCAATCAATAAAGGGGCCAAGGAACTGAACAGACACTTCTCAGAAGAAGATATACAATCAGTCAACAAATATGTGAAAAAATGTTCATCATTGCTAGCAATTAGAGAAATGCAAACCAAAACTACCCTAGGTTGGCTCATCTATATGCACTTCAAATCTTCCTCAGGACTCTCAGAACCATATATTCTTGCCATTAAAGCCCCTTCTTGCTTTCTCTTAGGCTATAAATTCCTTAGAATGTTCTCCTTATGACACTTATGACAATGACTCGTGTTCTTTATACATTTAGCATGTATTAAGTGCCTATTATATGCAGTACATGAAGTTAAACAAGACATCAAAATAAAAAAAGGTAGAAAGTCATATTCTAGCAGTATGTTAGGAAAGTATTTGCTCACTTTTGAAGATATAAAGGTATATTTAATAAGATTTGAATTTGTAAAAGTAAAAAGATGTCAGCATCCTAAAGCATAATGAAGCAAATGAAAATATTTTATCCAGATATCAGATAAAATTTTACTCTGCAAAATGGATGAAGCTTTTATAGAAATATATGTGGTGTATTATAGAATTTTGCTTTGATAATAGGAGAGACACAGTTTACATATGAAGAAAGCAATAGAAAATCTTTATGAAAGATAACATAGTTTTTCTGGCAATTAAAGAAACAGCTCAAACATGCCAAAGTACATTTATTCAGTAAAAGAATTTACTCAAGAAGCATATCATGTGGTACAAGCAAGCATTAGCACAAAAAAGCATGTTGGGTGAAAGCATTAGATGGAAAACAGGTTCTAATCCCTGTTTTTTTACTTCCAAGATACTTAAAAAAACAGACTCTCATTTTTTAAAAAAGAAAAACAGTTTTAGGTTTTCAGCACAATTGAGAGGGAGGAATACAGAATTAGCTGACCCCAGTACAGATTCCCATACCATCAAAATCCTGCAGCCAAGTAGCGTGTATTTGTTACAATTGATGAACCTACACCATCCCATTGTTACCACACAAAGTCCATAATTCATATTAGGGTTCACTTTTGGTGGTGTGTATTCTGTTTTGGCAAAGATATGGCATGCATCTGCCATTAGAGTATCATACAGAATAGTTTCAATGCCTTAAAAAAAAATTGGTGCCTACTTATCCCTCCCAATGATTTTTTAGTTTCTTTAGTTTTGCCTTTTCCAGACTGTCACATAACATTCTCATATTAGCTTTTTTTATACTTATTAATAAGCATTTGAAGTTCCTCCATGTCTTTTCATGACTTGATAATTTATTTCTCTTCAGAGCCAAATAATATTCCATTGTCTGGATGTACCACAGTTTATTACTCATTTATCTACTAAAGGGCATCTTGATTATTTCCAAATTTTGGCAAATAAAACTATTACAAAGATTTCCAAGGCAACTCTTTGTTCCTTACCAGTCATTTAACTTCTCTGGGGATCAATTTTCTCATCTGTAAAATTTAACTGATGATTTCTGAGGATTCTGGTGTTTGGAATATGTGGTTATCTTGATAAGAATTTGAAATCTTATGTTATCCTGATTGTGACTAAACTCAATATCACTATATTGCTGATGTCATTATAAATTGATTAAGTTTTTCTGCTAGAAAGGAATCTGGTTCTATATTATAGAAATTATAATATTTCTTTGATCAGATAGTTCTAGAGTTTTGCTTCAAGTAAACCCAAGTGGAGGTTAAAATGTAAGATTTTTTTTATACAAAGTTTTTTTTTGTTTGTTTGTTTTGAGTACTAGGAATTAAACATGGGGTACTCTACCACTGAGCTACATCTCCAGCCCTTCTATTTATTTTTTATTTTTGAGACAAGGTCTTCCTAATCTACCCAGGTTAGCTTGAACTTGTGATCCTTCTGAGTTGCTGGGATTGTAGGCATATATCACCACTACCAGCTAACAAATATTTTTATAGTAGGGTAATTTATAAAAGCCAAATAAAACTATGGGAACAATTCAGATGCCCAGTAGTAGAGAAATACAAAGTAAATTACAGAGAGCAACCATGACTATTCTGAATGATGTGTACCTACTACTTTACTCAGTGTGGTGGTCTAATTATTTGTAATATAGGAAAAAACTGAATAAGAGAATTTAACAGTATTTACTAAATACAGAAAGATGATGGAGATGGCATCCTCTTCTGTTCTCTGTGCATTGCTTCATTGCTAAATGCTGTGCCAGCTGTTGCTGTGCTGGACTCCATACTTTCCCCTTTTAATGATGCCAGCATGGGACTTAGACATGTGGTATAGCAGATAAACTTCTCACTTGGAGAAGAAAGTTGCTATAGTTGTGAAGGTTGCCTGTATGTTTCAGTTCAGCCAAGAAAGTCTTGGCTTATGCCTGAATCTCAGTATCATCTCTTGCACCCTCAAAAGTATACCTGTTTGGACGGTAGCTCACCCTGAGGGTCTGGCTTTCTCAATTGTATAGCAGGGTAACCTTTTCTTGTTATTTAAATTAAGTTTACTTTGACAAACAGTTAATGCTCAATAGAGGTAATATCTTAAATCTATTGTATTGTGAGATTCAAAGGGAAGTAAGACAAAGCCTCTGCCATCAAAGAGCTTCACATTTTATTTACTTATTTATTAGTTCTAATCAGTTATACATGACAGTAGAAAGCTCTTTAATTCATTGTATACAAATGGAGCAGAATTTTTCACTTCTCTGATTGTATATGAAATAGAGTCCCACCATTTGTGCATACCTCTTTAGTTTACTTTGGTAAAAAATAGCCTCATCTATCAGACATGCTCCTATCCCTGGTTCCTGCCTTAGCCCCATCAACCAAAGAGGACTCCTTTCTGACTTTTCTCTGACTGCATGCCACTTGCCTCTACCCCACATTCCTGAGAGGTTTAAGGGGATATTCCTGTCTAAGAACATGGGTGCCATTAGTCTGGGTATCTTGCCCAAACATGATTGAGTCTGCTTCCAGGGCCTTTGTGGACCTATTCCTTTGGATACATATGCACATAGGCCCTTACAGGCCTGATGGGATGGAATGGGAGGGGAGGGGAGGGGAGGGGAGCAGAGGGTAACAGACAGCAGTCTAGTAGAAGGAACTAGAGTAGACTCTCCCTCAGCCTTATACATTATGAAATTCAAGAATTTGTACTTTGTACCTGGACATACAGGTAATTTTGAGTTGATATTCATTGAAGTAGGAGAATAGAACATACATTATATAACAGTTTATGATCTTGAATTATAGCTTGTAGATACTTAGACACATGGTAACCAGGCCTCCATTTGCAGTCTTGCCCTGGACCCTGCAAATAGGCAGGCCTATTCACAGTACAATGTAAAGGATGTACCTGTGAGAGCCCATATTATCTTATTCTGTCCTTCAACCTGTGCTGTGCTGGTTCACCAACTTTCCACACTTCCATCTCCCTTGCATTCCTTGCTGTTAATTCCTTTGTGAAATGCTTTTCCCCAAGATTGCTATGTGTCTCTTAAGTCTTTTAGGTCTTCTCCCTGCCCAGAGTCATTTTTTTTTACTAGTAAGACCTTGTCTGTCCAGCCTTTCTAAAATTTTACCACTCCCCCAGATACTTACTATCTCCCTGTTTTTTTTTTTTTTTTTTTTTTTTTTTAACTTCCCTTAGTACTCATCACTATCAAAAAAAGTCAGAAGTTGGGGCTGGGATTGTGGCTCAGCGGTAGAGTTCTTGCCTAGCACAGGTGGGGCTGGGTTTGATCCTCAGCACCATATAAAAATAAAGATATTGTGTTGTGCCTATCTACACCTAAAAAATAAATATTAAAAAAAGGTCAGAAGTACTGAAAAAAAATACAGAACCAACTTTTCTACTTAAATGTCCTTTTAAAACCACCTAAATATTAAAACTTTTTTTTCATACAAATATTTTAATTTTAAGGTCTTCAAGTTATTCGTGGGCCTTCTTTAGAGTTAAGTCAATAGTTAAGGGTAATTACTTGAAGCAGCAGTTCCCCCAATCCTGTCCTCAGTTTTGGGTTAATTACTTTCCAAGTTTATTGCATAATTTTTAAAATTTCCCACTATATCTAATAGCATGCTTATGTTGCGACTTCCTAACTTTTCAGTTTTAGGTCTTTTATTTGCTTTCCACTAAACAGTACCAGACATAAGCTCCCTTTTACCAATATCATACCTGTGCATGCACACACATGTATTCAGCTCTCTTCTTCCCCTTAAATTTTAACCATTTAATGAAAATTGTGAGTTTAGTTAGACCAAGATTTGGCATTTTATTTCTATTTTTTATTTGGTACTGGTACTGAACCCAGTGGCACTCTACCACTAAGCTACATCCCCAGCTCCCCCCCCCCCCCCCCCGCCTTTTTTTTTCAGTTTGAGGCAGGGTCTTGCTAAGTTCTAAATGTTGTCCTGGAACTTGCAACCATCCTGTAGTTGTAGCTGAGCCACATAATGCACTGTGATGACTTTTCCTTCTCCAACAGCATTTTATTTTTCCTACAGTTTATAATTGTCTTGATTTTGATTTTGTTTCCTTTTCTGTTTCTTGCATGAATTTCATCCCATGCTGTCCAAGTATGTCTTTTTTCAGTATGTTCAGACATGTATTTTCTACTGTTTTCCTTTTATTTAAAAAAAATATTCTTAAGTGTCTTCAGATTATTGTTAATCTGAATGATTGTTCTCAGGGTCTGCTTGATTTTGACTGAAACTATAGAGATATCTCTAAGATTTATTTATTCTTTACAGAGCGTTTGGGCAGTTGTTGTAGATACAATTGCTGTTGTTTAAAAAATACTATTTGAGCAAATAATGGTAAGTAGATACTTACAATGAATTTATCTGTGTTTATCTTTTATGAGTTTTAATTAAGATGACTTTCATTCTAAAATACAGAATGCATTATATTTGATTTGCATAAAATATATCAGGAATTGCACTGTATTCTTTCTTTATAGGCTCTCAAAATTCGAGAGATCTGTAATTGCCCACCGCTTTCTGGACCAGACCCTCGATTGCTATTCAAACTCAGCATGAAGCATTTTCTTGAAGAATCAGAAAAAGAGGACCTAAATATCACTGTTAAGAAACAGAAAATGGATACTCTTCCAATCCAAAAACAGGAGCAAATACCATTAACATACATAGTTGAGAAAAGAACTGGCAGTTGAATTAAAATTTATGAGACTAAGGACATGTGAAGAATACAGCAATCCTTATCATTTTTGTGTTATTTTTTAAGAAATGATGTTCAAAATGAAAAAAAAAGAATATTCAGGGTCAAATCATGTATATTACAGGTATTATCTAAATTCTTCTATGAGGTATTTATTTTTCATAAAATAACGATGTATTTTAAAATATCTTTAATGAGAAAAATGTCACAGAATAAATTTATATTACACATCTTGCTTTCTCATACTTGCCTTTGATTTGAAAGTCAGACCCCTAGTGGATAAGAAATCTGAATGTGTAATAGTTGTTACAGGATTTCAGCCTAAACTGGATTCCAAAGTCTGGATGATTATGATGAACTGGGAAATGGATATCTGAAGATATCTGTTTGCAGGAAATGGTTTGCATTGGTGGGGAAAGTAGAGATTATGTGGACATGAGGACCTTGGGATAGAAAATTTCCTGGTCTTCACCTATGGATGGGATGACAAGGGAAACGGTCACAGGCTGATGCTGAAGAAGCCCTTTTAGTAGAGAAGCACAAGAAGTGCTGGTTTTGGTCCAGGCATTAGTAGAAACAACAAAATTGGGAGGAAGGTTCATTTTCATGTTGTCACAGCATATTTGGTAAAGTCATGTCATTTTGGATTCTCAGCAGTAATACAGTTTGGAAATCTCTGGGGTTCTCAGAGAAGACAGTCACTCTATTCTCATTGAGGATACCACTAGGAGAAGGAATGAGATGCTGACCCCATGTTCATCTCCTGCCTACCAGACATCAACAACAGTGCTGGAGGAGGAAGATGAGAAAAGAAGCACAAATCCCCAGTGATGCGCAGAAATTATGGTATTATATACATTTGGGAGAAAATTTTCAAATATGAGTTTTACTTATATGGTATTATTTGTGCTCCCAAACTGGTAAAGACTAAAACTGTTCCAGTTATATTCCTAGGACAGATATTTTCCTTAAAACATATTTTATTGAATAAATAATTTTTTTTTTGAGAAGGGAAAAGGAAAGTAACTAGTTTTTAGCATCTACTATGAGTTGGACCCTATATTCATTTATTCTACCACCTTGTGAAGGTTTTATTTTCATTTACAATGATAGGCTTGAAGAGGTTAAAAAATGTAAGAAGACCAAAGCTATATCTGACTTCCAATGTAAGAAGAGCAAAGGTATATCTGACTACCAATCTATTTTCCACAACTCTAAGTATCTTAAAACTAAGCTATCAAAAGATAAGAAAAAAAATTCTAGTTTTTTGGTTTCTTCATGTGTGGCTTTAATACAGGTAAACATCTTTATGCCTGCATAAAACCTGAGACGACTTACCTTGTCTGCAGGATGATGTTTCAGGTCTTCCTTTTAGATGCTTCTATCAAAATCTGCAGTGGTGAGGCAGTATAGGAAAGTGGGGCCCCTCCCTGCAAGTGGGAGCCTGTGGAGTCTCATTTAGGATGTGTCTTAATACTGTTCAATTTGCTTTGACAAATTATTTGTTAATTGTTAAGAAGACAAGTTCAGAGCCTATTTTTTTCTTTTCCAGGGTTTATTATGTATTGCTCAGAAAGTATTTCTTGATCTGCACACAAGACAACACTTATAAGGGAGAGATTCACAGTGACTGTTCTCCATATTGTCATTCTTCACTCTCCTGGTGACTGGGTTTTGTAAGAGGTACTCCATAACATGTAAAGACGTTTGGAGAATGTCACCCAGAGGTAAACAGTAAAATACAGTGTTTGATTTCCCTGCAGATTTTCTAAGAAAATAGTGCAGTGGAGACCCTCATCTATTTTTTCTTCCACCCCATTGTCACATCTGATTGTGTTGTTCAGACTTTCTAGAAAACATATACCAGTTGACATCATGTCAAAGAAAAAAAAAAAAGCAAAGATAATAGAGATAATATCTTTATAGTGCATATGAAAAAAAATATTTTTTTAACCCATGGAATCAAATATAAAAGAAATACTACATTTGGGTCCAAGGTTTTAGGAACAAATAGCAATTAGAATGTAAGATATATGTGGGGTGTGTGTATGTGTGTGTGTGTGTGTGTGTGTATATGTGTGTGTGTGTGTGTGTGTGTGTGTATTTGAAGTATCTTATTAAAACAACCTCTATATGTTTCAGCATTTAGTTGTAGAATTTTTCTTGTGGCTGTCTGCACTATCCCTGTGCCTGTAAGATTTAGATGTTGACTGTTTAGCTCAATCATTAGGGGTACGAGGCCAGTAAAGGCACAGACTTAATCTAATCTCTTTTACAATGTAGATAGCTGTGAAACTGTATCCTCTAAAACTAAAAGAGAATGTGTGCATTTATTGGTATATATTTAATACCTTATAGTCATGGCACATTATGAGCATAAAATTAATATTTTATTATTACTGTATACTCAACATCAACCATCTGGTCAAAGGATAAGAGAATGAAAAAAGGAAAAACAGTCACATTTTGTGAAACTTTGCCTCTTGGGAGTTAGCTTTGGGACCCTGGCCAAATCACTGAAACTTTGTAATCCCCATGTCTTCATTTATTGTCCTCAGAGGTTTGATGCAATGATTAGGTGAAATGAAGTACTTAAAGCAGCATAAAGCCTAGAGCTACAAACATAACCATTTTTTTTTTAGAAAAATCAAACGCTTGCTTTGTATCATGTGCCTTTGAACCTCAATCCTGTAAATGATAGATATTATAATGTCATCCCTTTGGAGATTAGGAAACTGAAGTTTAGAGGGGCAGTGAAGTTTGCCCACGGCTAAGCTATGAAAAGATGAGGAAGAAACTTTACTCGTGTAAGAACAGAAAAACTGACTCAAATTGAGTCAAGAAAATTTATTGCCTCACCTAATGGAAAGCCCCAGAAGTGAACTACCTTTTGGCATAGTTTAATTCAGAGGATCATGATGTAAGCAAAGCAATTGATCTTTTTCTTTGTGATTTTTCTCAACTGTGACTTCACTCTTCCCTGATGTTATCAAGGTGGCTATCAGCAGCTTTTGTGGTAACATGCTTCATTCATACCCAAGTGCAAAGAACAACTCAGCCTGCAACTATTGCAATAGAGCCTTCAACACTCTAACTGTATCCCTGAAGCAATCACCATGGCAAGGGACAGGATCATCCTGATTGGTCTGGACCCATCCGGATCCAGCCCTGGAATTGAGGAGGGGCACCATCAACACTACCAAACAAAATGTGAGATGAGACATGCAACCACAGGGCCCAGTGAAGAAGTGGCAGGACTAGAATTGAAACCTGTTAGGTTTATCCTCCTTTAGCAGGCAAAGAAACAGAGTAATTCCTTAAAATGAAATGATATTTAATCTCAGCAAAAAGAACCTAAGTTTTATCTTGCTTTGATAGTAAATTTGCTTTAGTTTATTTGCTTTACCACACAAGGATTTTTTTTTTTTTTTACCTGCACTGTATCCTCAAAACTAATCTATAATATTGGAAGGAAAAATGATATTATTTACTTATAGGGGAGAAACTAAGCTTGAAAGAATTAGGCAAATTATCTAAGTATATATTTCAAGTAAATGGCTAAACTGGGATTGGAACTAAAGGACTCATTGATTCATAATCCAGTGTTCTTTCTGCAATACCACACTCTTTGCAGAAGCAGGTATCACTTCCATTTTTTCTCTGTAAATTGAAGCTCAAAGATATTAAGCAGTGTGTCCTGTACTGCTTGACTCTTAATGTAGAATTGAACTGCAAATCCTCATCTTTTGACTCTGAAGTCTGTGCCTTTCTTTCATTTTCTGCCACTTCAGCTGGCAAATCTTATAAATGTATGGAAACTGTGTTTCTCTTTACCCCTCACTAGTAAACAGCAGGACCAGTACCTTTTATCCCCTACTGAAAACCATATTAATACTATTATGACAGAAAGTAAAAATATCCATTTTAAGCATATCCATACAAATGAAGAATAAAAGTCCTGTTCTTTTAGGGCCTAGAGTTCTATAATCTGTGATGAGAAATACCTCATTCATTTCTGGGAAAAAACCTCAAAATTCCACCTTCTACACCTGGCCCACTGACTTCCATTAGATTTGTTAGACCAGTGGCTCCCAGCTTCTAATCACCAAGCTTTCCTAACTCTGTGCACAAGGAGTTTTGCACCACAGCTCTCTGTGCCAAAGGGTCAGAGTGTCTGGACTTGTGACCATGGTCTCTCACTGCCCCAGCTGTTTAGGAGTTGAGGCGGCTGACTGGGCAAGGGGCAGAAGTCACAGTGTGGTCCTGTTTTTAGCTCTCGGAGATTCTGTGATATCATTAGACTAATCAGGGTCTCTAATCATCATGTGCCCACTGCCATTTCCAAATTTCAGCCAAAAGAACAGAAATTTGTGGTTTAATTTGTTTTGGTGGCCTAATTATGTGAGAGAAAATCAAAAACTTTTTAGTTAGGCTCTTGGAAATATTAAGCATAGCTGGCAGATTCCTACTACCACCATCTTCATAGACCACAAGGGGCCTGGAACCTAATCTCGAGCTGTGTTGGTTTAAAATCAGCTCTGCTTTCCCACACACTTTGAGAATATAAAAGAAAGTAAAATTAACATGTATTAATTTTAGCCAATAGATCCAAAGTATGATCATATTTTTATGGGTTAGATATGATGGATGGTCTACTGGAGGATTTTATTGTTCTATATTTAAGGATGTATCTTCTAAAGTTAACTTGCCACTTCAACTAGCAAATATTATAAATATATGGAAAGTGTGTTTCCCTTCACCCCTCACTAGTAAAAAGCAGGACCAGTACCTTTTATCACCTACTTAAAATTAGTCATTTTAATACTATTATGACAGAAGGTAAAAATATCCATTTTAAGCATATCCATACACGTGAAGGGTAAAAGTCCTGTTCTTTTAGGGCCTAGAGTTCTGTAATCTGTGATGAGAAATACCTCATTCATTTCTGGGAAGAAAACCTCAATATTCTACTTGTTTTTGCACAGAAGCAAATTGAATTTAATTTTTTTAATATAATTATTCCCCTTTGATGTTGTAAAAGAATCAAGTGCAACATCACTGGTCTTACTAGTCGTTAATTTTTTCTTTGGGAAACAGGGATGGTAACATTTACCCTGCCTAGTTTTCAGGCTTAAACAGAGTTTTAAATACAGTAACAGGTGTATTCTTCAAATAGCATCCAAAGCACTGTACTCACACTGATTTTTACATGCTGGCATTATTAGCAAGGGCATTTCCAGAAAGATGGCCATTTAACTGGCCTATTACAGCTTAGAACTGATGATGTGTCCTGGTCTGGATAGTGCTTCTGATTTCCATTGTTGTGGCTTGGATATGAAATGCCGCCCCACCCCTCCCAGTTCATGGGTTGAAGGCTTGATTTCCAATGCAGTGTTCAGCAGTGGGGCCTTAAGAAGTGATTGGATCATGAGGGCTCTGATGTCATCAGTGGATTAACCCGTTGATGTATCAAAGTTCAACAGGTTATTGGGAAGTGGTGGAACTTTATTAGATGAGGCCTTGTTGGAGAAAGTAAGTCACTGGGGAAAGTAAATGCCCTTGGGGGGCATATTTTGTCCTTAGTCCCTACCTCTTGCTTTCTGCTTCCTGATCACCATAGGTGAGCAGCCTTGCTTCACCATGCACATCCCACCATGATGTTCTGCTTCACCATAGGCCCCTAAACAGTGGAGCCAAGTGACCAGGGACTGAAAACTCTGAGACTGTGAGCCAAAAAAAAAAAAAAAAAAAATCTTTCCTCCTTTAAGTTGATTTTCTCAAGTATTTTGTCCTAGTGACAGAAAGCTAACTAATACATTCATCGGTTTCTATATTCTGATGTTTAAGTATAGAGAAATGAGGCCAGCCTTTTCCTAGAATCACCATTCCATTCTCCATATGATAGGCTGGGAGAATAGGAGCTAATATTTGTTGATCCCTACTGAAGGCAAGATCCTACAAACTTTCTCTCCTTTTAATCCTCAGCAAACCTGTAAAGGCTGGCTGATTCTCCCAATTTATAACTAAGAAAATGAGGTCACATAGGATTGTGGTGCTTGACCAGAGATACAAAGATAATCCAGGTCTATGAGACTCAACTGTCTTAACATGCTTTTACACACAAATGAAAACAATTGACAGGGAAACATTTATTTGGGGTCCTTGCTTTGTTCTGTAGGAACAGCTTTTCCCCTGCTTCACAATCCCTGACATTTTCCAGTATCTTATTTCTCAATAGCAACTCTGCTTGCCATGAACCAATCACCTAATCGAAAGCTAGTCTTGACATGTTATTGCACATTAGTGCTAAGTGAATTCAAGCCAAAAGATTGAAAGCTTTAATGAATGGAGATATGAACAAATTAGTGCAAATAAGCAAGCAATTTTTGTTTCTTAAATGTTTGAAGTAGCTTTTGGGTGAACTTTACTAACAGACCAAAGGGAAAGTCTCACCCATGTACCCAGTGGCATTTTTATATCACCTCTTCCCACCTGTGGCAGGGTATAAAAACCCCCCACCAGTTCTTCACTTTTTAGTCATTCGCTAATCCTACTATCTGCTTTATTTTTCTTCAGAGTACTTATAACCCTCATTTGACACTTATGGCTACCCAGAATCTTTCAGGCCATCAGCTTTGGCCTTAACTAATCTCAATGTACTAGCTACTCCTCTCAGGGGAACTAGTTTAGGAAATAGCTGGGGATTTGAGTTCAGAAGTTGTAGATTCATATTCTGTCTTCCTTACTGGCTGTGGAATCTGACAAGTCACTCTGCCTCTCAGCTCAATTTGTCCTTGCCATTTGATGTGAAGATAGGAAGAGTCCTATGACTGTCCCTGCTTCATTATACTGCAAGACTGCCCTTGGCTACTGGCCCAAGAGTACCTTCAGGTCAGGAGCTCTGTTATTTTCCTCTATTTTTGTGTCCACAGTCCAAAGCACTGCTCAATACGTGCTTCTTAAATCAATATAAAGAATAATAACTGTTATTGCCTTTTAATGTTGTGCCATTGAATTCTTCACAGTGGAGTCTCAGTGGTTCTACTAGACAGGCAGATTCCTTTCCAGATTTGCCCCTAAGAGCTCAGCCTCTGCAGTCATCCAGACCTGGGTCTGAGGCTGGCTGATTCTAGGTGGGTTACCTCACTCTCTAAGACTCTGTTTTCTGCCTAGAAAATGAAGATATCCACAGTGGATGCTTTGCAATGTTATTGGGAGGAAGGACCCTGTGTGTGTCCAGGACTCAGCACACTCTCCAGGGTGTAAGAAGTATTGTCAGGATGCATTAGAGTTGATTAGCATTCAGAGTTAGTGTCAGAACTGCTTGAGGAGCCACACCCATGTCTCCTGGCCTCAAGATCACCTGCCTCTGCTGGGGTGCTTGCTTTTCTCCCTAGAGGTTCCTTTGGCACCACAGGATGTCGCTTAACCAGCAGGGTCCACTGGACATGCAGGTATTCACGCCCAAGCCCATCCCTCAGTTAGTGAGATTGAGTCATTGGACACAGACCTCAGCATCCACATCTTCTTGAGATGATTCTGTGGTATGTCCCACACAGTTTGACAGAGGGGACCCTGTGCGACTGAGCCTCCTGGGGTCTAGAACTTTCACACATTGGCTTTTCTCTCTTTCCTGACTTACTTTCAGCCCCTCACAAGTGCTTGCTAAGATTATTTCTAACTAAACTAACTGAAGGCCACCTGCCCTGCCCTCATGCTTATCTCAGAGCATTTTTAGGGAAGCCTAAACTGTGAGGTTAGCTATCAAACATTATTATTCAATCCCCCAACAACCCAACTTAATAGGTAGAGAAATTGAGATTCAGAGAGGTGAAGATATTGACTGCTGGGTTACACAACAGTTCTGAGACTCCTTAACTCCTGGAGTTGTTCTGAGGACGTAAGAGTCTGTTCTCAGGCAGAAATGGGCTTTCCAAATGTACTGTTATGCACATGTTGCTTTCTATCTCTTCATAGTGCAACCTCTTCAAATGAGGGTGACATGGAAGGTGGTTCTGTGATGTCAAGAGTGGCCATAAACATGCTCAAGTACAATAGCTACGCAGTCCATTTTCAGGTCAGTTTGTCCCTGGAGCAGCCTCACGGTTTGAGCTTATAATCCATGATTCATAGGCTCTGGATCCAGAGTGACCCTAATAGTCACCATGAAGTGAGAGCTTTGACTTGGAAATCATAGTCCAGGCAGAAAGTGATATTTACACACACGTGATAGCTTGTCCTACAGCAGGAAAAGTTTATTTAACAGCCAGAACAGATTGCAGATAACACTCAGTGGCCTCATCCAGAACATAGAAATCTGTTGAAATGCAGGCAGGAAAGACAAACCAGGCTTGGGGAAACCTGCCCAGCAGTGCTCAGACTCACTCTGCAGAGAGCCCTTGAGTCAGATTGTTCTGGAGATGGGGTCACTGGGGCTCAGTAGGATCAAGTCCTAACAATACAAACAAACAGTAAGGAGAGCAATAATAACAGCCTCCACTCATTACTGAGACCTCTTACAAACCAAGACCTAAAAGCACTTGACACGCAGTAGCTGGTTTGACTCCTGCAGCAATTCTGAGAGACAGATATGATTGTCCTACTTTAGGAATGAGGACACTGGAGCCCAGAGTGCCTCAGTGTCTTGTTCTAGTCAGTTAAGACTACCTCGGCCTTCCCAATTTTTGGGAGCTTGGCTAGTTGGTTGGTCCATAATACATGAACATACAGAGTAATGTGGAGAAATATCTTTTTTGGTGAAATACTTAGTATCCTGGGACAGTTTCCTTTTCTACTAAATGATATGGATTGCCTGCCTTATAGAGCATGTGTGAGGAGGTAGTGGGTTTAGGCTTCTAGGTCCCTGGCATAGGGTAAGTGATCGTTGCTTGCAACTGTTCTTTCCCTCTCACCTAATAGCTTACACTCAGCCTTACTTCCAAAGCTGCTTTACAAAAGGAAGTTTGGGGCCAAAGCCTGAGAGGACATTCAGTTCTTGGCAGATCACTAAGAGATTCTTTTCATAAGACAGAGAATGTCAAGAGACAAATATAAGATGGCATTTTCAACCAAGTCTGTTTTGTATTCCAAGTAACATGAAGTAACAATCAGCCATCACCACAGTGGTCTCTGTGGTCTCTCTCCTGGAACTGTTTCATACATCCCAGCAGAACTGGGGAGCCCTCCTCACCCCAGTCTCAGTGACATAAGAAGGACAATTAGAGCTTCCATGGTCAAGCTCAAAGGCTACAACTGGACACTGGCTCTTCCTCAAAGGGAACTGCTTCTCCCTCTTTTTACCTATGTTGAAAGTTTCAGTGTGAGACTTATGAAAAGTGGTCATGACAACAATGAAGCTAAACTAAAAATAATATTATATCAGGGCCAATAGAAGGTGACTACTTCTTAGATAAGAGGCTGTGGTAAAGACAGATGACACTAAAGAATACTCTCCTCCTAGTCGGGACCAAAGCTGATGGCCACATGAGTTGAACACTGCTGACTTGCAGAGTGCCATTCACCTGAACCGTGGTGTGTGTCCCAGTTCATAGAGTTATGTGGCAAGGCAGCCCAGCCTTGGGTGCCTTTTTCTTTTCTGTTAGGAGCATGCTAATCAAGACCATTGTTGAGGATAAGCAGGGACTCTAGGTGGGAATTTTGGTTGCTTTCATTAACATTTTTTAATAATAGTAAGTCATAGTAATAATTAACAATTATGGAACAAATTGCCAGGGATTCTACTAAACATTGTCCAATTCTATATACTAAAATGGGACTGTTGCCCAGCCAACAATCACTGTTGCTCTTCCTTTCCAGCAAACATTATTTTGCTTTGTGGTGGTGTGCCCTGCCCGAGAGAATAGATCATGACCATCTCCATCAGTCATGGCAATGCTCCTCACCAGCCAATGACTAAAAAGGCATGTGACCAGATATGACCAATGATAAATCAAACAAAGCAAATATTTTCCAGGGAAAATGTTTCTTTGGAAAAGAGAGAAGTCATGGAAAGGATTTTTTTTTTTTTTTTTTTTGTACCAGGGATTGAACTCAGTGGTACTCAGACCACTGAGCCATATCCCCAGCCCTATTTTGTATTTTATTCCGGACAGGGTCTCACTGATTTGCTTAGTGCCTCGCAATTGCTAAGGCCGGCTTTGAAATTGCGATTCTCCTGTCTCAGCCTCCCAAGCCAGGATGTTTTAGTTTGGGGTCGAAGCCTATTGTTATTGTACTATGTTTTCTATCCCTGCTTTGCAAGGATTGTGTCAAGCTATGAGGGTCTCCAGCATTCTGGAGGTACTACCCCAGAACCCCAACATCCCTGAGTTGCTGGGCTAAGTGCATTGGCATTTCCTCCATTTAAACATTTTGTGAAGTGAGATATTAAGTGTCTTTATTATTTATGCCACTATTAGGTAGTTATTTATGCCACTATTGGGTGCCAAGAAATATTTCTACTGGCACAATATTGGTTCCACTTTACAAATGAGAACTTTCCATATGTCAGACAGCTAGTAAGTGGGTAGGCTTCAAACCAGGTCTGCCTGAGCCTGGTTTTCCTGCCCCTATTCTGCCAGTGGCCAAGTCTGGGGTCCAGGGGAATTGTATTTCAAGGACAATATGCTGAAGGACAAAATAAGAAGGGCTTGCAACAGTGGACAGTATGGCAGAGTAAGGAGCTCTCAGTCACTGCAACGGGACTGTTCAAGCAGATGAGGCAGTCACATAGGTGGAGGTGACAATGACCACAAATGAGAGGCAAATGTCCCATGCATGTTTCCTGGAATAGAACCAAAAGGGCCCAGAGAAAGGTGAGAAAGAAGTTGCAGTGTTAGTGAAGCAGGTTTTCAGTTTGATGTCGTAACCGTATTTCAAACATCTGTGCTCAAGGAAATGGGTCTGATGACTGTGTTTCTGGACCAGGGAGGACAATAAGGATTGGGTCCAGGGCTTCCATGGAAGTCCTAGCTCTGCTACCTCTAGACTGTTAACCTCAGCTTCCTCTTTTGTCAAATATAAAGTGGCCTCAGAGTACTTCATGGGGTCACTGAGAAGATCATATGAGATAATCATATGAGATGATGGTCCATTTCCAAAAGTTCTTACTGAAGATCTACTATGTACCTAGCCCTCTGATAAGTCCTGATGTCTGCATAAGCTGACAAAAGTTTCTCAAACTTAAAATAGTAAATATTATTCTTTGTTTTAAAAATTGTTCAAGTCTTCTCTGTCTCCTACCCACCAAGGAAACAACAACAAAAAGAACCCCATCCATCTATTTTGAAATAAATTGAGCTCTTATCTAGGAAAATAGAAGAAATGGCTCCAACGGACAGAGTTTCCAGCAAGACAAATCCCCCAATGGCCTCTCTCTGCCACCGCTCAATAATGGTGTTTGCTATAAATCAGAGAGCTTCTTTATCAAGTGCCTGGGAAGCGCTTGGGACCGATTTAGCCCTAGAGTGAGATTAATCACAAATGCTACTTTAGAAAGAGTGATGGGTGTGAATAAGAAGGTTTGGTGGAGATCATTCTGATTCATCCCAATTGCTATAACTGGAGTTTGCAGAACTAAGGCTGTAAGTTTTTAAGCATTTCTCAGTTTGAGAAAAATTATTGCATCCAAGGATAGATTTCTTGATCTTTTACAATGGGCTGATAGGATGAGGAAGAAATTTTTTTTTTTTTCCAAGCACCTACTAAGTGTGTCAGGTACAGTGCTTATCTCATCTCTAATCAGTCCCCAGAACCACTCTTGAAATAGATCTGGTTATCCTCATTATGCATGTGAGAAAAATGAGAACCTTGGTTAGTGGAATGTCTTGTACAAGGTTATGCAATGGCCAAGTGGCTGCAATAAGAATGAAATGCAGGTCTGTGAGACTTCAAAGCTTTACCTTGAAGCCTGCTAGAGCTTTGATTGTAGATCCCTGGCAGCAGAGCTCAATGGATATCAAGAAATAAATGGAAGTGGCTTACTGTGACTGCCGGCCCCAGCAATGATGCCCGAGATGGTCCTTTAGGACCCAGCTTTAATGACACCATACTCTGATGACCTTCTTCAACACCTCATTTTTTTTTTTTTTTTTTTTTAAGATAGAGGATGAATGAACAAAAGTCCCCCAGAAAAACTTCCTCTCTGCTCATGCACAATTGCAACCCTGGAGGGCACTCTTCAAAAAAACCTGCTGTGGGAGCATGGTTGATGAATGCTCCAGCTGCTACACCTTTAGGTCTATCACGATGCTTCACCTGCATGTAGGGGTGTCACAGTGGGCCATTCTTGCCAATGCAGGACACCTCCAATGGACAACCTTTTCTCAGGGGATCATTGTCAGCCTGGCAAGATCTTCTTAGAACTTCACTACAGTGAAGCTCTCCTCCTCCATCCCCTTTCCTTCCCACTCTCCTTTCACTCCTATCAGATCCACATCTTACCCTGCCTCCTCCTTTATCATTCATAAGGGGTTCTCCAATAAATCTCTTGCACCTCTAATTCCATCTTGATGTATGCTTCTTGGAAGATGCTAATGGACATATATGTTTTCCCTAAACAAATATCTGTAATTAAGAAAATAGATTAATAGTATGATGTGTGCCATGCAACTGATTACTATAGATCAGTAAAAATGAGAGAATGAGAGGTACAGGTATCAACATGGATATATCTCAGAAACATTTTGCTGAGCAAATCCAAAAATATTGCAGAGTGGTATATAAGTATGCAACATTCATATAAAATTTTAAACAAGTCAAACAATGTAATATATCATTTGTAGTCACATACATGTACAATTAAAGTATGAAAACACACTAGGGAATGATAAACACCTGAATCAGAAGAGAGATTACCCCTGGGAAGAGAAAGAAGAAAGAACACAAATGCATTTTGTATTTTAAGCTCTGTGGTTGGTATGGTTGTTCATTGTACCTGTGCTTTTTAAAATGCCTAACGTATTTCACAATAAAAAATTAAAACATATTAAGTAGATCATACACAATAAATTGCCTCTAGTGAAAATAATAAAATGATTAGAATTGGCTATGTTTTGAGAATTTGGGATACATGTTGTCACATGCCAGCAGTCGAGTCTCAAGTCTATTGTGGCTTTTACTGCACTGAGTAGCAATTACTTATTTTTACACGTGCTTCTATTCTCTTTCTTTATCCAACCCTCACTGGACCACCAGCTATAAGAAAGAAGACTCTTACCTCCTTATTTCTGAATCCCCAGTGGCCCTGACAGCAGCAGGAGAGCAATATGTGTTTATTATGTCTTTAATAATCAGGAGATGAGAACATGGGCCCTGGGAAGAAAGATGGAAGGTAGTGCAGATGGCAGAGTATAAGTAAGTATTTTTTTCAATATCATCAGAAAGGCAGAGGCTCTGTCTTTGTGAGTGTAGCTACATTTGAGTGATAAGTCTACAGTGGGGTGGCTGAGGGGCCAGGTCAGAGGGTATGACATATTTGAGTTCTTATTACTGTGCTAGTCACTTTGTTATACATGACATGTAACTGGGAGAGTGAGGCACTATGGCCTCTACTGATATGGAAACTGATGCTCAGCAAATTTGAGAATAGGGCCACCTGCCAGATTAGCAGAGCCAGGCTCATACCAAAGACTCTCTAGTCCCAGTTGCTCACTGGGAGGCACTGTAACCAGGTTCTGTATCTGCATGACAAGGCAAGTGGTGGGTCTGCTGTGAGGTCACACCTTCCTTTATTCAGTGCCTCCTACATTTCAGGGATTGTTGCACCAGGCACCAGAGTATGGTGATAAGTAGCACAGGCTGAGACCCACCCTCAGGGAGCCCCCAGCAAGCAGGAGGTACAGGTTCATGTGGTGAGGTCTGTGACTATGTGAAGGTCAGGGCCTGTGGCAGCCCAAAGAGGCGGAGCATCTCCCCAATTGGGCTTGGAGGAAATGATCTCCATATGAGATAGAGTAAGTGCAGAGGAAGGGAGAGAGGAGAGTATGATATGTCAAGATCATTGTAATGTTTTGAGCAACTAATAAAAAAATAAAAAGAATAGCCCCTCCGAGGCCTGCAGAGGTGAGGAAAGGGACAGAGTATCAAGCAGCAGCTACTCTGAACATCCCCCTTTGTCTGCCTTCCAGGCTCTGAATCCTGGGCTTCAGGACACCCATCTTGAGTCTGCTTCTATTTAGACCTACCCACCTTATCTGTCTTAGTTCATGTCCCCAAGGAAAGTAGAAACTGAGACAGGATTAAACCTTCAAGAATCTGGTAGGGTAAATGCCTATGAGAAAAAGCAAGGAGGAAGCTCAAGGAGGCTGGAAAAGCCATGAGTTCATGATGCAGGATGGATATTCAGTGAAGAAGAGAGGGAGGGCAGGAAGTATCTTAGGAATCCTAAGGAGCTCCTAGGGAAATGTTGGCAGGGCTGTCTAGAAGTCATTGCGTCATGAGTTTCCCATGAGAGTTGTCCTATGTTTCCAGAAATAGCCTTTCCTGAGAGTCTCCATTGACTAGGAGTGACCAGGGACCAGCATGGTGCAGAGTTGGTGCTGGAGTTTGGAGGGCACTTGTTGGTTCCATTGATTAATTATGCCCCCTGAAATAGGTCATCCAAGAGGCATATTCTTGTAACTTCCATATTGTTCTTGGTTGGTTTGTTTCAGGAGTCTGGGCTTAACTGGGCATGATGGCATATGTCTGCTATCCCAGCACTTAGGAGACCAAGGCAGGAGGATTAATTGAGCCTAGGACCTCTGAACCAGCATGGGCATGGGCATGGGCATGTTGCAAAATCCTGTCAAAAAGTGAAAAGAAGAAAGAAAAAAAGAAAGAATAAATAAATCTGGATTTCTGCTTTTGCTCTTATTCCTGGGTCTGACAAAAGAAACACATCTGACCCAAGATGATGGAGACCATGGTTAGGGTACAACTTGGAAGCAGCCCCCAGCTCTGCCACTTACCAGTCAAGACACTATAGACAAGGTACTTAACCCTCAGCTTCCTTGTATGAAAACACATGGTGTGTCTGGTACCTAAGTATAATGGTACCTGTTACACTGAGGGGCCATTTTAATATATCAGCCTGACGGTGCTATATCAAAGTATAAAATCTCTGTGCCTGATCATTGCTGTGTACCAAATAGATCTGAGTCTCACTCCATTCTTGATGTTTTGCCCATCTTTCTACAGTTTTCCTGAACCTGAAGTTTGGTTTGGGAATCCTCCTCTAATCTGTAGCCTTCCTTTCCCACGAGTCTTTTCACAATGACTGGTTGCTTGTTTTGTTATTTTCATTCCTTCTGATAGGCCGAGTTCCTGTGGGAGTGGGCACAATATCCTGTTGCCTGTTGCATCTTCCAGTATCTGGCATGATGCCTGGACCCTATCCAGGCAATGGCCACTCTGTAGGGTTACATGGGGCATCTGCCTGAGAGGGAACTAGGCCTGCATCCTGGTCAGGGCACTGATCACTGAGCTGAGTGCTCAGGGCCTATGCCTGCCTGAAGGAGGCAGTATTCTAATTTGCAGCTCACCAAGGCGGGCTCTATTGGGCTACAGCTATCGAAAGGAGGGTTTGTTTCTTATCTGAAAAATGTGCTCTCTTGGCTCACGGCAGCTCTGCCCCTGAGCCAGGCTGAGACTGTGCAAAAGCACCAATGTAGTACTTCTTGCTGTGTTAGCTGCTCCTTCCACACACTCCTAGAAAGGGTATGGATGAGCTGTCTCAATCCGTTTCTGCCTTAGTGAACTGAAGGGTTGGATTCCCATTTTATCTAAGGTCCTTTTCTGCCCCAAGTGTTTGGACACTGCTAGGTGAAGGAACAAGGGCTGCCCAACATGGAGCTCAGGATCATCACCTCCTTTCCTGGACTGGCATCAGCCTTGACCACCAGGTCAGTTCTTACCTCCTCCTTCATAGAGCCTGCCTCACAATCTCACATCCATAGTATTTGTTTTGTATTTTATTACCTGATTTCTCTTCTTCTTCCCCCATTCCCCCTTTCTCCTTCTGCACTGGAGATTGAATCTAGAGCTTCCTGCATGCCAGACAAATGCTCTACCACTGAGCCACATCCCTGACCGATCGGTGACTTCTACTTACTTCCTCCTTTAATTTCCCCAAAAACCTATTGTTATTATCTCATCTCATAGACAAGGGAAAAGAAATTCAGAGAGGTAATTTGCTAAGGCCATGAAGCTCATAAAAGGTGGAGTTTAGTCTTGAACACAAATCTAGCCAGTAGAATCCCTATCCATCATCTTTTTGATGCTTATAATTTTTCTCTGAATTGTGTGATTCCTTGTTTCTGTTCCCTTGTAGGATAGAAGAACCTCAGAATAGGGGATATGATCCACTTAATTACAGTCCTTCCCAAACACCGCATGCACCTAATAAGCTGTCTAAATGCTGAGTAAAAGACAACATCCTTGGGATGAATCACATCACATGACAAACCCTGGGAATGCTCTATACAAATGCACACCACCATGTATTCACAACACTCACATTGATTTTTTTTATGCATACACGTTGGGTAGTTGGTGTGACACATAGACGCTGGGCCAACAAACATGCATGTGTCTATAGCGGGAGGCACAGCATTTACATGCAAACCCATTCATGTTTTACATGAAGGATGTGGCCAGAGCCACAGGAACATGTGCATGCAGACTGGGAAGCATGCAAATAACCTTATGTATGTGACACTTAGTATGTGGGTGCATGTATCCCTTAGAGGGTGGGTACCAGAGTAGGCAAACCCAGCACCATATAGCTTGTACATGAAGACTCACACAGCCAGGCAAGGGCCTGGAAGGCAGTGTTAGCCTCCTTCTCCCTGAGGTGCCACACTCAAATGGATTCCACTACAGCTCTTGGTCTTTCAAAGATACAGAGGGCTTACACTTTCTCCTCGGGGCCAACTCTTCCTTTTTCAAGTTGTCTGGCCTTTGGAAGGTGCCAGGTTTAGTATGTGCTTTAGGATGCCTGTCACCTCCACACAGAGCCACTCCTCTCAATAGGAGCTCTCTGCTCTCAGTGGGGAAGGCATGAAGGCTCAAAGTAATTAAATCTCTCTCTGTTCCCTTCAGCAACATTGATCTGTACAGGGACACACTCTGACTCCTAAGGAACAAAGCTTTTAATTTCTCGGCTGGAATACACTGTTCTTAGACTTGTTTCATATGTGAGTCATTAAGAGTGAAAATTACAGCATACTTTCTCATCTTCAGAGCACGCTACAGCTTATAAACCACTTTTGCACTCCTTTGTCGGAGTATCACAATCATGCTATGGGAATGAAAATTCCCTGTTTTATGGATGAGGGAACCGAGGTGAACAACAGCAGGCACTGATGTCCTACTATGTCAGGTACTATTTTTAGTGCATTTCAAGTTTCAATTTTTTAAAATCTTTGCAATAACACTAGGAGGTATGTCTATCCTCATCCCCATTTTACAGATGAGGAAACTGAAGCACACAAGGTCAAATTAACCTGCTGAGATCACTTAGCAAGAGCCTGGCCAATGGTATACTATATGAAGTTAAGGGGATGTGACACAGGATATTTGTCTCCTGGGTAAAAACTTAAAGCAATGCCTCCCATATTTTTTTTTCAAAGGTAAAACATTCTCAAAAAAAAAAAAATTGCTACTGATTCAAATACCTTGGGATTGAGGGGATCCAGATTGGAGAGCCTTGAGATATGAAACCTGCTTCCTCAGGTTGTGGCTGTGTCATCTACCCATCATGTGTCCCTGGGTAACATTACCCCCTTGGCCTGTTTGTTTACCTGCAGTGTATGATGAAAACAATACAATTAAAGGGATAGCAGCACAATTGTGGATGCTCCACAACTCCTTAGGGTGAGGGAAGAAATATTTGTAATTGTCAGAAGCATGATACAGCTGGCAGGAGAATATGAAATCAGTTACGTAAATTGTGAACTATATGTCAAAGTTCTATTTGTCTAGAGACAGGGTGAAAATCAGCACATTTCTCATCAAGACAGAAAATAAAAACAGAGGAAAGACTAGGAGCCTTTTAGAATAACTCAGCTACAGAGAGGGTTCCGTCCCTTCACCAGTACTCTCTAGGTGAACATTCCATCGTTCATCTCGAAGCTGGCTGGCTCTGCCTCCACTGGCATGTTCCCTTCTGACTCCTATTTGGTTGTTTGGTAGTGTGGCTGGGGATGATTGCAGTTTCTTCCTTAGTTTCTGTTAAGTACATGAAAACAACTTCAGAATGAATTCCTCTTATGCTTTCTCCTTGACAATCCCTGAGTAGCTGTGGTCTCCAAAGCTCCCATCTCTTGTGCATCTCCATCTCTCTTCTTTCTCATCTCTCCATGCCTTTCCCTCACTTTTAATTTCTTCAAGAGAATGAGCAGGAGACTCAGTCCTGGTATAGGAAACAACTGGGCTCTAGAGGGGAGGTCTTTGATCTTTTTGATCATGTAATGTTTTAGTCAGTTTTTTTTTTTTTTTTTTTTTTTTGTCTTCTGTGACTAAAAGATCTGACCCGAACAATTTTAGAGAGGAAAAGTTTATTTGAGGGCTCATGGTTTCAGAGGTCTCAGTCTGTAAATAGCCAGCTTCATTCTTCAGGGCTCAACATCAGGGTTTCAGGGCTGAACATCATGGTAGAAGGAAGCAGCTTACATGATCAAGAAGGAGAGAGAGAGAGAGAGAGAGAGAGAGAGAGAGAGAGAGAGAGAGAGAGAGAGAGACAGACACACTCCACTCACCAGATACAAAATATATGCCCCCAAGCACTCCCCCAATGCTCCACTTCCTCCCACCACCCCCCATCTACCTTCAGTTACCACTGAGTCCCATCAGGAAATTATTTCACTGATTAGGTTAAGGCTCTTATAACCCAATCATTTCACCTCTGAACCTTCTTACATTGTCTCATATGTGAGCTTTTGGGAGACACCTCATATCCAAATCATAATATGTGATTTTACTAGAAATAAAAAAAATTGAGCATCTGATACCAGCACATGCTTTTTTTTTTTTTTTTTTTTTTGCTGAGGGTTCAAATCCTAGGTCTTATGTAAGCTAAGCAAGTACTCTATGACAGAGCTACAACCCAGTGCCACATCTACTTTTTAAACAAATCATAGTTACTTCTGCACTAACATTTTGTATGTAAAACATACATTAATGAAGATTTCAGAATGGATATTTTAGATAAAGATTAACAGTAACTTAAAAATATTAACAAAAGTCTGATGTTTTTGAAAACCTTGGATTAACCCTTCTCAAGTAGTTATTCAAAGGTATAATCCAAAGTACAGTTTATACCAGAAATTGAATTTAATTGTCTTAGCTCCAAGAGACAATAGCTAATTTCATCACAAAAAAGATCAGGAATTTGTAAACCCTTGTGTTTTTGAGTAACAATTACATAACAGCTTGTTTTTTTTTTTTTTTTTTTTTTTTTGATGACTACTTCAAGCCTCTGGTCCTGGGATAACCAGTGAATCTCTTTTTGGTGCAAAAGATTTTCATCATCTCTTGTCAACACTAACATTTCAGATAATACAGTAAATGTACTTTATCTGTACACACATCAATTATAAAATACAAAACAAAATGGACCAAAAACCACACACACACACACACACACACACACACTCATGCACAAACATGTGGAAAGCCAAACACTGAATGTGGGTTCCAAGGGTAGTTATTTTGTACAGTGGGACACATAGTACAGATCTCTGAGATATCTGTTCTTAGGATCTCTCAGTAGGTGAGAAGTCCTAGGTAAGGGCATCAGTGTCCATCTGTGTATTATGTCTTAGTAAACTTCAATATTCTTTAAATCTAAATATATAACTAGAAGGGCCAATATGTCCCCCACTCAAGCTCCCACAAATCATTATGCATATTTTCTAGGTAGGTCGATTTCATTTTGGAACCCTGTTAGCTAGGAGAAGAATAAAATTCAGAACCACGGCTAGCTACACACAAATAGCTACACACAAGGGCATAGTATTTCCAATGTTCTGCTTTGCCACCATCTGATAGAATGGTTATGAGACTTGACCAAAATGGCATAGTAAGTGTCCAATAACGATTCCTTCCTTTCTTGCTTCTCCTTCTCTACCGTTCAACCTGGTGACAAGTGATGGGAGGGAGACAGGAATTCAGAGCAGATGGCCAGAAATAAAAACAATGCAATTTTGGAAGTATTTCTAAGTAGAACTGTAATGGGACTAGCCATCATATTTCTCCTTTTCTCATCCATCTCTGCCTTTTCCTTACTCTTTATTCCATCATGAGACTCAACTCTGATAGGAGAAACAGCTGGTCTCTAGAACAGTGGCTGAGGTTTAGAGAAGTTGAAAACACTGGTCAATATTAATAAACATTGATATGACATATTGCAGACAATATGCTCTTTTTTGGTTGTATATCTCTACTGAAAAATTTGAAAATATGGTACAAGTGTGTGCACATTTTCTTTTATGGTTATGGGGATCAAACCTGGGCATTAGGTATGCTAGGCAAGCACTCTATCAGTGAGGTCGACTGCACCTTGTAAGAGACCCTGAGCCAGAGCCACCTAGCTAAATTGCTACCAGATTCCTGACCCTCAGAAACTTTGAGATATAAATGTTCATTGCTTAAGGCATTAAATTTTTAGTTATCTTGTTCTGTAGCAATAGTTAAATAATGCAGTTTTCAAAATCCCGAATCCTCTTTTGTAATTGGTTTTAATTTTTGACTTCTTGAGTTTTCCAAACAAATGATTTCTGAACCTATCTCTTATTTCTGGTCCTAAACTTCCATTGTTGGTTTTCTTAGTTACAGTTTAGTTTCCTTATCCCAAACAATAATAGCTCAATTTTTTGAGCATTTACCACATTACAGGCATGATGCACACATATATTATCTCACCACTCATTTCTACCAAAATGAGTAGTGACCTCATCATTATTCCAAATAATTAGTAAGCTGAGGTTTACACTGGCCAATATTAAAACATTTATATGTCATATTGCAGACAATATACTCTTAACTACTCAGCTATCTATGGCTTTGATCCTGGTACATTCCTATTACTTATAGGTCTTTTGGTAAAACAAACCTAAGTTCAAATTGTGTCTTCAAAAATGACCAGCTGATCACTGTCTCCTCTTTTCCAAATGTGGGAAACAACATCCTCCTCAAATGGCTTTGTGAGGGACCAGTGCTGATAGAACTTTCTCTGATGATGGAGTTGTTTCCAGTCTATCCAATATGGAAGCCCAGTTACATATGGCTATTGAGCTTTGAAATGTGGCTAGGATAAATGAGCAACTGAATTTTTTATTATTTTCAATTTAAATAAATTTAAATTTAGGAGGCATATGTGGCTAGTTTTACCATATTGAATAGAGCATTACTAGATCATAAGCTCCAGGAAGGCAGGGGCCACAGCTATTTGGCTCACCATGACATATTCAGCACTTAGCAACAGTGCCTGACACAACAGTGGCACCTGTAATGAACTGTCAAACGAATGAATGTATGAATAAGTGGTCCATCTTGGGCACTGAATAAATAGCATCTATTGGCGAGGCAGAGCATTGATCTTTACTGGACCTTCCTTGCTTCTCCCCATACCGCTCCCCTCCACCACAATAGCAGCCAATTATGCTCTCCTGCAGAAATGTCATTTGAGCTCTAGGAATTGGATAGAAACTAGATTTCAGGTGACTGTGGGGGACAGAGGAAGAGAAGCCCCCTACATCTTTAATGGGCCACAGAGGACAAGAGCCCCCCTTATCCCTCCAAGATTGACTAGAAAGTTTGTCTGTAACAGAGACAGTTAAATTAATGATGAGACCCAGTGACAGGGAGGCCAGAGCAGCCCCTTAAATGTCACCTTCGTTATTTTTCAAGCCAACAGGATGAACTGCCTTCCCTTTGGCTTCCATGTTGTTATTGTTCCGCCTCAGGGTGGAGGGATTTTTTTTCCCTAATCCCTACAACATGAGCTGTGTAAGTTCAGCAAGGGCAGGAGGCAAGATGGCACAGGCTGCTTAATAAGGGGTCTGGCTGTCACTGAGCTGGAGCTATTGTGCAGACAGGGGAGGTGGTGGGCGGGGGTGGCCCGCTGGGGCTCCCTTCCTCGCCACAGCCAGCCTCAGCAGTGGGGGGCACTATAACTCTCAGATGGTTTTCCCCACTACCTCTTCTCTGGATCAATATCCAGTCTGATACAAAATGCATCCGTTGGGGAGTGGTGAATTCTGGCCTGGGGGCTAGGAGATGGAGGTTGGAGTCTGGACTCTGACATTACTGGTGTGGGTGACCTCCGATAATTCATTTCCCCATATCAGGACCTCAAATTTTAACTCTGCAAAAGGAAAGGGGACTGGACATGGCGATCTTTAAGACCTTTTAGGTTCTATGCTTGCGGATTGAAACTATGGACTAGGCAATCACCAAAACAAAGGGTAAGCCCCAACTCTGCTCTTCTGAGCTATTATTCAGCCTCTCTGAGACAATAGTACAACCTCAAAGGGATGCTGTGAGGATTAAATGAGATAATGAATTCCAGTGGTCTCAGCTCTGGCTACATATTAGAATCACCAGGAGTGCTTTTAAAAAATCACAACGCCCACACCTAACTCCCAGAGATATCGACTTGGTTGTCCATAGTGAGAGCTAAATGCTGAGATTTTAACAAAAGTCTCCTCAGGTGCTTCTGAATCATTTTTAAGGTTTAATTTGGGGAAAGGGTTCATATACTGCAGGAGCTTATTAAGTGTTTTGTGACTCAATGGATATTTTAAAGATCATTTTTGTAACCATCATTCTCCAGATCTGGCTCTCTGGACCTAAGTTACCCATGACAAAAAAAAAAAAAAAAAAGTGTCCTAGAGTTGCAAAATGCAGCTTTATTGATTCTTCCTCGCTATTATTCTCCAATCCTCCCTCACCTTCCCTAATTTGCATACTCCTCCATTGCATCTCTTTTCTATTCGGTGAGCCTCCATTCTTCTCCTGCCCACATCAGCTCTGCTTTGGACCATCTTTATTGTACTTGTGGATTCTTTCAATAGAAAGAAATCACTGTATCATTTTCCCAGTTCCAGTATACAACTCAACACACCCCTTTCTCTGCTGAATCGGTGAAGCATAGTGATCATGAGTATATTCTCCATAGCCATACAATCTGGATTCTGATCCAACCTGAGCCATTTACTAGCTGTGTAACTTTGAATGATGTTCTTTTGCTTTTTTTAAAAAAAACATATTTTAAAAATGTTAAGAACACAGAGTAATTGCACATATCTATAGTGTACGTAGTGATATTTCAATACATACACATAATGTGTAATGGTCATAGCCATTACCTCAGACATTTATCATTTCTTGTGCTGGGAACATTTAAAATCCTTTTTACTATCTATTTTGAAATAGACACATTTATCCTATTATGTTATAGAACATTAAAAGTTATTCTTCCTATCTAACTGCCCCCTGTGCCCACTAACTGCCTTCTCTCCATCTCTCCCTCCTCGACATCCTTTCCAGGGTCTGATATCCACTCTTCTACTCTTTGCTTTTTTGAGATCAACTTTTTCACTTTCAAGAACATACAGCATTTGTCTTTCTGTTGCTCACTTGTTTCATTTAACATAATGTCCTTCAGTTCCATTGAATGATTTTTTCTTAACCTCTCTGTTCTCAGCTCTCTCATATGTTTAAGGGGGATCCCTGAGACCCAGGCCTTTGTTTGAAATCAGCTGGTCTTCACCATCAGGCCCTCTCTTACAGTATCACTCTGAATTCAAAGAAGGAGAGAACATTGAGGAATTGGATGTATTGAGCACCTATTTTATGTTTTCCGTATGTGGAAATGAATTTATATAAATTCATTTCCACAAAACTTAACGACACAGATGTGTTCATTTTAAGATGACAAAAGCAAGGTGCAGAAGTTGTTTATCCTGTCCCTCAGACCTGCAATGAGGAGAGGCAGAGCCAGGGACTAAATCTCAAGCTGTGCGTGTGACTCTGCCTGGTGAAGCATCATCCTTTGGGGGACATTTTTCCACTTTGATTGACCTCTCAGCTATGGGAGGGACACTGGTAACTTGAGAGGGGAGGGAAAGGAGACAGATACACCCACTTGTTCAATCACAGCTTCTGAACCCACTGCCCAATGGGTGATAGGTGTCAAATGAGGGGACCTATTTGTGACTTTCTTTTTCAAGAAATGGCAGTAAGGAGGGAAAAGTGCACTTAGGAAACCAGCCTGAGAGCCCCAGGAAACTCATGAAGAGATTCATTTCTTCTTATGTATGTCAATTTCTAGATACAAGAGATAAACAGTCAGTCCCTGGGACTCTGAGTGAGGTGGGCCGACCATGACTCAGTGGACCTTTGTTCTCCTGAGCTGCCTCTTGCTGTCCCTGCTCCTGGAGACTCTGTTTTGGTTGAAGCATGTCTTTGCTGAGGACTGCTCCAGCCTGCCTTCTGTGGCAGTTGGGGGTGGACCTGCAATCCCAGGAATGCAGGCCCTCTAGAGCATCCCTCCACTTGAGGCTAGTGGGTGTTGGTGTTCAATCCCCAGCTCCCTCCCACTCTGGTGGGTACAGAGCGCAGATCTCATACTCCTGGAATTTCCTAGTTGGATGAAGCTGCCATTACCAGGGCAGCTGGTTTCCGTGGGCATCTTGGCTCACTCCCTTTTCCCTTGAAGGCTCCTGTCTCCTCAGGTGTCTCCTGGGTCCTCTCCCCATTGAAAATTGGAGGATTTTTTTTTTTTTTGGTTGGGGGGTACTGGGGATTCAACGCGGAGGCACTCAGCCACTGAGCCACATCCCCAGCCCTATTTTGTATAGGGTCTTAGTGTCTCGCCATTGCTGAGGCTGGCTTTGAACTCGTGATTATCCTGCCTCAGCTTCCTAAGCTGCTGGGATTACAGGTGGAAGCCACCACACCCAGCGTGAAAATTGGAATTTATAAAATAGATATACAATAGAGTAAATAGATATTCAAAGGTAGGAAGGGTATAAGACAACAAATTCCCTTTCCACAGAAGGAAGGGAAACACTTGACACACAAACTGGATCTGGAGAATTGTTTTGTCTGGGAGCAGGCAGAACTGGCGGGATCTCAGAATGCCTGTAACAGAGGCCCAGGCTGCAGCCTCTCTAAGGAGCAGGTCTGCACTCTGGCAGCAGGGAGGTGTGGCTCCTGTTGCCAGCTTCCTCTCCTGGCCTCCTTGAGAGCCCTTCACAGATCCGCCTCCTGCAGACTCTAGGCCGCCCCTTCATCTGTTCATAAAGCTGCTCTGTGTGGCTGTAGTCACCTCTTGCTCAAGGTGAACTTTGAGTCTAGGTCAGTTCCTCCTCCAGGCATCTGGCCCTGGCTCTCCACTCTCTGAGGCTCCTCTGACTAATCTGAATGTGTTTTCATGCTGGACCTTCTTGGCTACCCCAACCTGTTGCTGCCCCCACAACTGGGTGTGCAGTCTTGACTTTGTGCCCCAGATGGAGTGGTATTTCAACAGCCTGGTATATCCACAAATTAATCTCAAGGGCACTATTTCGGTGCTGGCTCTTGCCACAGCCCCTGGAAGGAGCAGCACGTGCCTCATTTGATCTTGGTCTTCACCCAATTGCCAACTGGGTAAGAGGTGGAGACCTCATCCAAGACTAGAATTGTGTGACATGTGTAAGAAGTTGAGCCTAACCCATTTTGATTTTCTTCCCCAGAATTTGATGGAACATTTATAGAGACTGCTTCAGTGTCTGTTAGGTCCTGGAGCCTGAGGGTCATGTGAGCCAAGAGTGGAGGGTGTGGGGACTCCGAACAACAACTGAGGTGTAAACAGAGGAAGGCAGGAGTCGGGGAGCACAGGAGGAGGCAGCAGAGCCACAGAGGGGGAGGAGCAGAGGCCAGCAGGCCCTCAGATAGAGCGCAGACCTCAGTTCTCCCGAGGCCTGGCTCTCCTGAAATTTCCATCGCAGGTTCTGGGAGACCTCTGGGAAGCCCTGTGGTAAACGCTTTCCACTTTAGGTAGCATGAGGGGGTTCCCTTATACAGTCAAGTGTCCTTAAGTAAGCAGAACTCGAGGGGAATTGTGGTACTGACCACAGCAAACCTTGGCAAGTGCCAGAGGGCAGTGAGCAGAGGGACTAAGGAGCTGAGGATGAGTCACTCCAGAGTGGCCGTGGTGCCAGGTTTCCAGGTCTTCTCAGTGGGGTGTGGGCTATATGAGCAGCTGGGATAAAAAAGGAGAGGAACCTGCAGAGACGGGACTCCAGGGCTCAACCAAGGCTGCTCTAGACTCAATAGACTGGTGTGAAAAAATTCCTCTCAGGTGGGATCAGGTGAGCAAAGGCCTCACATTCATTCCCTTCTACTATTATTGTTATGATCAATTATTATGTCATTATGTGAGTTTACCTACAACCAAATTGACTTTCTTTTTCTGGGTGTGCATGTATTATGGTTTAGAGGTGGTGCTCCCCAAAAGCTCACGTGTGAGACAATGCAAGAAGATTTGGAGGAGAAATGATTGGGTTACAGCCTTAACCTAGTCAGTGAATTAATCCCTGCTGTGATTAACTGAGTGGTAATTGGAGGCAGGTGGGGTGTGGCTGGAGGAAGTGGTTCATTGGGCATGTCTAGTGGGCATGTATTATGTATATGGAGAGTAGTCTCTCTCTGCTTCCTGATCATGATGTGAGCTGCTTCCCTCTACTACACTCTTCCACCATGATGTCCTGCCTCACCTCCAGCTCCAACAAATGGAGCTGGCCTTCTGTGAACTAAGACCTCTGAAACCGTGAGTCCTCAAATTTTTCCTCCTCTACAATTGTTCTACTTGGGTCTTTTAGTCACAGCCGCAAGAAATTTATGTAACTACCATCACAATCATGACACCAGCAGCCCCTACCCCATGCCCTTGGCCTTGTAATCGAGCTTTCTCCCCATCTTTAGCCCCTGGCAACCATAGACTGTCTCCATCCCTACAGTTTTGCCTCTTCCACAGTGTCGTATTCATGGAGTCGTATATTGTGTACGCTTTTGAGGCTGTCTTCTTCCACTTGGAGCCATACTCATTCCCAACTCATCCATGCTGTTTGTTATTGCTTTTAATTGCTGAGTATCCCGCTGCATGGAGATGCCACCATTTGTTTATTCACTTGACACTGTTGTCAGTGTTTGATGATTATGAAAAGAACAGCTATAACATTTATGTACAGGTTTCTGTGTGAACACAAGTTTTTATTTCTCCAAATTAAATACATAGTAACAGGACTGCTGGTTCCTATGGAAAATGTAGTTTTACCTCTATAAAAAAAACAAATTGCTTTGCAGAATGCCTTTATGATTTTGCATTCCATCACTGTGAGTAGAAGTTTCAGTTGCCCCATATCTTCCAACTCTTGGTTTTTCTTTTTTCTTTTTTCCCCCCAGCCATCCTTTTAGGGGTATAGTTATATCACATTGTGATTTTAATTTGCATTTCATAAAGACTAATGATCTTGAATATCTTTTCAAGTGCATATTTGCCACATGAATAACTTTTTGGTGAAGTGTCTGATCACAACTTGTCCATTTTTAAAAATTGTGTGCTTGTTTCTTACTGTTGAGATTTGAGGCTTCTTTATATATTCTGAATATAAGTCTTATGTAGGTAAGTTTCTAATTTATTCCTCTAGTCTTAAATTTATCTTTTGTTTTTGTATTGTCCCCTTTATCATTAACTATCTCTTTCCCTTTATCTCTAGTATTTTTCTCACCCTGATGTGTATTTTTGTATTAATCTAGCCCTCTAGCTTTCTTATGATCAGTATTTGTATGGTATGTTTTTAAAAATACTTTTACTCTTTTATTTATTTTTAGTGCTGGGGACTGAACCCAAGGCCTCATACATCCTAAGCAGGTGTTCTACCATTGAGCTTTCCTATAGCCTGCCTTTTACTTTAAAAAATATACTTTTAATTTCAGAATAATTTTAGATATTCAGAGTTACCTATAACCTTACCCAGCTTCCCTGATGTTAACGTCTTATTTATCATGGTACATTTGTCAAACTAAGAAAGTTACATGGGTAGAGTACCATTAGCTAAATTACAGGCTTTATTTGGATTCACCAGTTTCTCCACTAAAGTCTTTTTTCTTTCCCTGTTCTAGGATCCAACTCAAGATTTGATACTGCATTTAGTTATCATGTTTCCTTGGAACCCTCTGATCTATAACACTTTCTCAGGCTTTCCTTGCTTTTCCTGACCTTGACAGTTTTGACAAGTACTAGTCAGGTATTTTCTGAAATGCCCTCCAATTTGGGCTTGTCTGATGCTGCCTCGTGATGGACTGAGGTCCCATGGGTGAAGTGTCCTTCTCATTGTACCGTTTCAGGGACTACACGATGTCAACTTGGCTCATCTCTGCTTCTGTAACCTTCATCACTTGACTATAGCCTTGCCTGCCTCTTTTCTCCCTTGTCAATCTCATTTACACACACACACACACACACACACACATACACACACACCTATTCTTTGCAAGTGAGTCCCTAAGTTCAGCCCACAAGCAGCACAGAGGAATCAAGCTTCACCTCCAGGAATGGGAAGCCACTCCTTTGACCACAATTAGAAGATTTTTCTTAGAGATTCTTCTTCTATTTTTATGAAGGGCATGGCTCTAGACTTCATGCTGTCTTTGAGTCTGGACTAGGGGGAAAAATCAACAGGAAACTCACTACCAGCTTGCTGTTACTTGAAGTTGTTTGCTTTGCAAATTCACCAGCAACACTTGCTTTTCAACACCCTTAGATAGTTGTTCCATGAATGTGTTACAGTGTTTCTAGTTGTTTTTAGTGAGAGCCAGAGTGAACCTCCATATCCCATCTTGACGAGAACCCAAGCCCCTCATTTATTCAATAATTACTTACTCCCATTCTCATATTCAGTCATTTATTTATCCCTCAAAGTCATATCTATATCTATATCTGTATTTATCTATCTATATATAATCAATACACATGATTTGAACACTTACTAATAGTCAGTGGTTATGTTAGTTACTGAAGATACAGACATGAAGTAGACAGAATTCTAGTCTTCTTCTATTACTTGGGTATAAGGGCCAAAATCTCATGCAGTTTAATATCTGAACCCACCTAACATAATTGAGTGCTTGTTATTCTACAGCTTGTTATTCTTGAGCTTGAGGAAAGCAAAGGGATTATCAAATAAACATTAATATAGTGGAATGAGTGCTGTGATACTATAGAAGTGATTAACTGCCTTAAATGAGTCCATTTTCTGTGGCTAGAACAAAATATCTGAGGCCATATAATTTATGAAGAACAGAGGTTTGGTTATTTATCTCAAGGTTTTGGAGACTGAAAAGTCTGTGAACATGACCCTCTTGCTACATTTTAACATGGTAGAATACTTCACATGGTAAGATAGAGCAAGCAATGCTAATAACTCAAGTCCCTCTTCATTTTCTTATAAAGCCACTAATGCCATCATGGGAACCCCACCCTGATCACCTCATCTAATCTTAATTACCTCCCAAAGACACTATCTCCCAATACCATTAACACATCACTTGGGGGATGATGATTCCAACACATGAACTTTTGGGGAATATATTCAAACCCTAGCAGAACATTTCTTTAATAAGGCAATCTGCCTTCAGGAAGCAGTCTCTTTGGGAATATGTGGATTTGGGCTAGGTCAGCCCAATTTCACTTTGAAAGAATAGAATGAGCTGAGACATTGGTTTGAAAATCAAGGGGACATGGGTGAAGAAGTGGCGAGTCTTCTTTGACCTGAGAATTCCTAGGATTTCAGGACAGGGGTGTGACTGAAAATAATCCCAAAGACTCCTTCAAGATAATCCTTGAGTTTAGAGAATTCATATTTGGTGGTCTCTTAACCTGCTCTCATCCACCTGGGCAGTTCCATATGCTTAGTATTCCATCATTTGTAAAAATACTGGCTTTGCTCCAAGGACGCAGATCAGTCTATCCGAAGGCTTGCATGTCTGTAAAGGGTAGGGAAGCATCAGGCCTCGTTCTTCAGCCACATCTGGAAAGGGGTGGGAGCAAGCAGACTCTCACTGATGTTCGGGTCCGAGAAGGGCCAGGTCCTGAGACTTACCAGTCATCTGCAAGAGCATTACATCGGCCTCATTTATCTTGGATTCCAATCCTTGGGGTCTCAAAGCCTTCCTATTCATTCCCCTGATAGCTACAGGTCCTGCCTCCTCTCGGACCTTTCTTTATACATTAAATCAGCCATTTATTCATTCATACATGTGTGAAAGAAATGTGAAAGTTGTCAGAATCCAAAGGAAGTCACTTGTGTCGTACCTAACAATAGCAACAAAAAGTAAATAAAGCCAGGAGGTCATGAAGGAAGGGGTTCTTAGACCCAACTGCCTGATAGAACAAAAGACTCTTTCAGAACCACAGCTTGCAGAGAGGCCATTGCAACCTTATGCAAAAAAGTATTTCTGCAAGGACCTCTGCCCAGCAACTGTCTGTTCACCGTTGGTTGAACAGTTGTTCACACTTTCATCCTTAATCATTATGGCCAAGGATAATGTTTCAAAATAGCTGATGTAATTCCACCCATTTTTGCCTTATAAACTTCCACCAGCATCAACCTCTTTGAATACACCCTTGGTTTACTATGACGTTCATACTTGCATACCCTGCTTCTCCCAAAGAAATGTCATGTTTCTTTGGAAAATCTCTCTCTGGTTGATTATTTTTAGATTGACACATGCACAGATGCATCCAAGTATATTCCCTCTGAATTCTATGCCAGATCTTTGTTTGACTCTGCCTTGCTGATGAGAATCTTGTTTAGCTTTCTGCACTATGCCCTTTCTTGTACTTCTCTGACCACTCCTATTTCTCTTGATTGGCTCTTCTCTACTGTTTAGGCATGGATGGCTCACCTGAACTCTTCTCATGATCTGCCCTGCTCTCTGCCCCCTGCTCTGGTCCCATCCTGCTAATGGCCAAGGCAGTATGCAATGCGTTCTGAGATGGAGGAGGAGTACAAGGTTTTACCCAGTCATGCAGCCTGGCTCCTGGCTCCTGGTGGCTAAGAGCTGGCATCTTTTCCCCATTTCTGCAACCCTACCGGGATCCTTTTTACAATTATATCTTCTACTCATATTCCATGTCTCCAAGTTTCTTCCTTGAAAATGCATTGGGGCCTCCCTGATCCCCACCTCTTCTCCTTCCATAGATGAGATCTTTTACCCACAGACTCAGTGCCTGGATCAGTTCCATGTCTTGAGTCACAGCATAAAACCCACATTGGGTCTGGTTGTCCTCATTGCATACATGTTTCAGGGTGAGAAAAAGGCATGAACGTGGGGTCAGATTCATCTGAGCTCCAATTGAAAATTATATGAGCAAGTTGGGCAACCCTCCGACTTCAGTTTTCTAACTGCAAAATTGATTGTGGGTAAATCCTGTTTTCTACATTGCTGAAACAATGCTGTTTTTGTTTAGATAGTAAACAATCACAGACTTCTGGGGAGAAGGGTTGAAGCCCCCAGTGGGTTGACCTTGATCTAAGCTGATCATGGTAATTCCTTTCATCTTGCAAATGTCTGCTTTAGGACTGGGCATGTGATGATTTTCTATCCAATGAAGCATCAGGGGGTTATCTGCTGGGAAGCCCCTGGAAAGGATTTCTTCAACAGAAAAAGGAGACAGGGGGGCTGCGGGGGAAGAAGCTCACACTTTTCTGCCTTAGAATATGGTTCCCTCTTGGGCTGGCTGGAGCTGTAGCAGCCATTGCATGAGTCTGCGTGGCGCAAACCCAAAGGGCAAAGCCCACACCCAAGGAGGAGGGCAGGGCAGAAGCACGTGGGAGCCTGGTTCTGGATAACATTGTTAAACCACTTAACCCACCCTGAACCTGTGTCTCCTTGGGTTTTATTACAATTTTTTTTAAGTCATTTCAGTTGAGTTTGCTGCTGTTCACTGCCAAAACATAGTGATACGTGGCGTGTTGAATGCCTATCTTACAATGTTCAAATGATAGAATTTCTGTTCATTCTTCAGCTCTCAGCCCCAATGTCACCTCCTTAAGGAAGCCTTCCCTTATTGCTCAGACTAGCTCCTGTTGTCCTGTCTACCTTTGTCACTAGCACCATGTATCTTTCCTTCTTTTTTTTTTTTTTTTACATGACATTACCTGATGATTCACTCTCCCTCACTCATCTACAAGCTCTGTGAAGGCAGGTGATGTTTCTTGGACTGACCACTGAGTGTCTCTTGTCTAGTATAATGTTCAACATGTAACTGTCCATGAATAAACATTTGTTGAGCGAGATAATGTGTTAACAGCAGTGTGTTGCTTAAGGACCAGGATGTATCCTGAGACATGCATCATCAGGCGATTTGTTTACTGTTCACAGAGTGCACTCACACAAACCTGGATGGCACGGCTTGCCACATATATAGAATATATGGTACTATTGCTCTACCTTCAGATATGTGGCCTGTTCTTGACTGAAATGTCACTTAGCAGCACATGACTGCATGTAAGAGAAAAAAGTGGCACACAGCAGGAAAGTTTACCTTTGTGTCCTTTTTGAACCTGAAAAGTTGATCAACTCTCTCTCTCTCTCTCTCTCTCTCTCTCTCTTTTTTTTCATTTTGACAAATGACTTTGTACCCAATCACTGGTGATGTATTTCAAAACAATTTTAAATTTACTTTGGAAGGCACCATTATTTCCTCCTCTCAGGAGCAGGTGCTATTTCAATGCCCCACCCCTTGCTGCTATTCTTTTAGCATTCATGACAGCTAAGCAAGCCCCTTCTTTGATTTTTCTTTGCAGACTCTCGGTGAGTGATAAGTCATTACTTGTGAATAATGACCTGGGAGGTTGCTGTACCTTGTAGGGATTTGGCCACCTCCCCACTGAGCATGGAGCTAGCTCTTGGCTAATGGGGTGAGGGTGATTTTGCCCCGGATGCCATTCTCATGGGATGGCCAGAGTTGCCTTCCACAATTCAGGGATCATGGAGCTTGTGAACAGAGGTGACATGGGGCTTGGGAGGAACAAACTGGAGCAGCTTGTCATCCTTCAGGGGTGTTTGGGAAACAAGCCAGAACACCATGGTGATTTATTTTTGTAAAGCATTAGTTTGCTGTAGAGGGTGAAAACCTGGGAGTTTGCAGAGGCAGAGCTACAGTGGGGGCAGAGTGTCTCCTCCTCGGCTCTCTCTTATGCACTGACCAGGCACAACGATGGCATCAACAACAGTGACGAAAACTACAGGCTGGGAGGAGACAGGATGTGGAGTTGGCAGCAAGTACACACGTTCAGATATCTAGTCCAGCCTTTCTCAGAGGATGTTTTGTGCTGTGTAAATTCCCACATGCACTTGCTGAAGGCTCCATGGATAAAACGTCTGGAAAACACAGTGTGCACTACCCGTCCCTCCCTTCCACCTCAGCCCTTTGACTGAACCTTGCTCAGTGAATATAAAGGTCACTGCAAAAATTTGAAAACCAGATTGATTGTTTAACTTGGCATTCTAGAGCTTCTTTCACCAAGGCAACCCTTATTTTTTGTAACCAATGTTAATAACTCCCACAGGGAAGACATTATGGGAAATGCTGATCTGAGCAAAGGTGGTTATGAGGTATTCTTATACATATAACAAACATTCACCGAGCAGTTCATTCATTCATTCATTCATGTAATGGATAAGAAACAAGGGATACAGATTTGATCAACAGCTGCATGAAGCTTATAGTATAATAGACAAAACCAAATAACAAACTTCCCAATTGATTTCGTAATTTCACCTGGGATGAGTGCTATGATAAAGAAGCAAAGCTATATCTATATTTAAATAACAGTGTAAAGGAAGTGGTTTGGGGGTAGTCAGGGAAACTATTCTGCTTTGTCCAAGAACAGACCTGTCTTATGATGGGTGACTGTTAGTTCTAAAACTGGGACAGTCCCAGGTAAATCAGGATGGTTGGTCTCCCTAAAAGAAAGTGGTTTCTGGGTGCCATCCAAAGATCTCACTGTGGCAGAGAGAACTCTGCTAGGTTGGAGACCTGTTTCAGTCTTCCTGAGCAAAGCCACTCCTCTTCCTCCCCTCTGCCCCCCAATGAGTGGTGGCCATGGGAAGCTTGGCTGGGTGTAATGTGCTTCCCGAGTGCAAAGCATTCCATCCCTTTAGGGGGACTCGCCACACAACCAGTTTTCTCCACCCTCTAGCAAGAGGCCTTTCCCACAGATGCAAGAACAAGAGCTCACACACAAGCTCAGCATGGAGCCTGAATCACAGAAGGGTGACTTTCTCCAGGTCTGAGAAGGACTTCAGCCTAAGAGCCACTCACTGCTGTGGGCTCCCGGGCAGGGCAAGGCCCAAGGGCTGCATCTAGTCTCTGCAGTCATAGAGAGAAGGCCTGTGGCTGCTTGTGCATCCTGGGGGAGTCTCCTTACCTGCTGATTATTCATTTGTAAAGTGGGAATATTAATATTTATTCCATTCAGTTATTAGGAGTTTGAGAATAATGATATCACCTGAATTTATAAATTATCACGCACAAGGGATTGTACCATGTGTTTATATTAATTTACACAAAAAGGTTTGATTATTATCTCACCAATGTGAAAATTGGGGCTTAGAGAAGTTAAAAGACTTGCCAAGGTATGGTGACCAACTGTCCTGGTTTATCCGGGACTGAAAGTCCCATACCCTGGGCAATTCCAGCAAACCTAAAGTCATTGGTCAAGCTAGAAGCTCACAGAATTAGCAGGTAGTAGAACTTTATAGATGATTAAAATTGTTAATTAAACAACCAAAAATAATTATTACAGTTGTAATACACATCATATTATATGATGTATACATATACTTGTACACTATGTAATACATCATGTTTTATATATAATACTCATTATTATATCAATATAATCTAAGTGCTTCTAGCCATCTTAAAAAACCCTTTTCTGTTAATCATACTCATCTGACTTAGGCTACAGTTTTCTTCATTTGGGGTCCAAACCTGTGATGATGATTCCAGACATGAGCAGGTGATTTTTTTTGACCAGTGAAATGTGAGTGGGAGAGACAACAGCTCACAGCTGTTTCTCTGAGCAGGACTAAGAGCACAAAATCCAGAGCTTTACTATCTGGTTCCAATCCATCTCTGACATGAAGGGCTGAGACTCTTGGGTGAGTTACTTAACTTCTTCGAGACTTAGTTTTCTTCACTGTAAAGGGGAGAATCCCAACCTCACACCATTGATGCGAGGATGATATGAGTAATGGACATTAGACTCTTACAGTAGTTTGCATAAGCTCTCATATTGGCTATTCTAATTTCTCCTACTTCATTTAGTATGATGATGCACACCAAAGGTGCTAAAGTTGTCACAAAAGATAGTTTTGGTAGCATATAAGGAACCAACAACCAGAGATACTTAATGATTGTTTTCAGAGTCACATGATGCTTAACGCTGGATATACAACAAGGACCAAGACTGGGGAAAGGTAATAATAACACCAAGTCGGCTCTTACTATTTGCCAGCCATGGAATAGCTCATTTAAACTGACTTTACAGATTCAGAAATAGAAGAAAAAGTGAAATAAAGTTGCACAGCTAGTGAATAGTGGTAGAGTGTGAAGGAAAACAGAAATTAGGGCTGGGGTGTAGCTCCATGGTAGAGCACATGCTTAGCATATATGATTCAACCTGGATTCAACCCCCAGCACTGAAAAAAGAAAAACAGCATTTAGATATTTGAGCATGAACAATTATTTAACAACAAAATGGTAACTATGATCACTCTCTGTTAGCTCTAAGCTTCTAGTTTTAGAATAACTAGACTTACCTGAGGGTTGCTGAGATGGAGCTGAGAGTTCCCACATGTGCTCCACCTGGCTTCCCTAAGGCTACTGTCTTGGTCATTGTGTGGAGCATTGCTTAGCCCCAGTGCCTCCCTATGAACTCCAGACTTCTCAGTCTTCAGCAGTTTTCCACTGATGTCCTTTGTCTGTCCCAGGGTCCATTCTGTGGTGGGAGGCAGGAGGCTACCAAACTTAAACCTACTGAACAAAGACTTCATAGGACTGTATAATCATCGGTGGTCCTTCTTTCTATATTGCCACACTGGCCATTGGGAAATGTTTTTACAGGAAGGCTCCTGTGTGATGGGAGGTTGGGTTTATTTAACTCAGACCAGGCTTGGACTGGATAAGTCCTTAGATTACCTACTAGACCTCTGGAGTAGGGGCGATCTAGGTGTGTGTGGGTATCCAGTGGAGGCAAGAATAAATATGCTTATTTACTCTTAATGAATAAGTAAGCTGAGCTACCACCATTGTCACTAAGGGGTGCGGTCAGGAACAGGTAGGGACTAGATGCATCTAAATTCTGCTGTGTGGATCCATCATGTAGTGGTTGGTAAATCTAAAAGGGACTTAAACATTTCTTTCTAAATTTGAACTTCTGTGATTCTTCTTTATAAATGCAAGACTTTATGAAGCATCTCAAAGGTATCAGGACCTTTGTTGCCTGCTTTATGTATGTTACCTCCTGCAATCCTCAAAACAGTTCTGCTTTACAGATCTCAATTTACATTTTAAAGATTAAAAGGGTGAGATCAGAGAGGCTAAATTACTTGCCCACAGACACACAGCCTGTTTGTGTCAAAGCCAGAATTAAAACTCAGGTTTTCCTATTACAGTGTTCTTTTATACCCCCAGCTGAACTCCTTTGACATCCCCTTAATAAAAGCCTCTTTGGAATTAGGTATCAAAGGGTAACATTCTGCTGAACATTTGGCTAAGGGATAAGAAGGTCTGGGAGGTACAGAGTAGTTTTGTGTGTGGATATTTGTCATGGTTGTTGGGGGTAAACTATGGCTTCTTCCTTAGTTGAGCAATAATAAGAAATCTTGTGTCAGCTCTTGGTTGAAACCAGAGGCTTTGAAGGGGAGCCAGCTATTGCATGAATGAGCTGGGCCCAGTCGGCCTCCGGATGGTTCCAGGGGTTCCCTTGGGGCTGGCCAAGTAGAGTTTCCTGGGCCAGATGCTTGGGAAACCTCCAGCTTGGCTTTGGGGGTGAGGACATGCACCCAAACAAAACCAACAGAGTGAGATGGGAAACCGGGAGGCACCCCGGTGTGCCCTATTTACAAACTGCTGTAGTTCCTTCCGGGTTTTATTTGATTTTCTCCTTCACTGAGAAATGGGGAGACATCAGAATGACTTACGTGCCAAAGAGAGGACTCCAGGCCATCCTTCAGCCTCCCCTGCCCCCTCGGTCCCTTTCATGTGACAGGATGCCCTCAATTACTCTCTCTGGGGGGGTCCCAGTCAGAAAGAAGATGGAGCCAACCATCTGTTACCGACTCCAGTGAGCAATTTAATTTCCTATTGTTCCCAATGAGGAGGGTTTTGAGAAGACATAAATTCCTGTCAGTCCTGGTTAATCAGGAGCCCGCTGTCGGAAGGGGTGGACACCTCCAAATCAGAGACGCCCACTGGTCGGGGGGCCCACCAGGAGGGCACGCTGCACCGTGGTGGGGGAAGCCATATGAGGGAAGCGAAGAATATCAGAGAAACTTCCTTAGAGATCATCCAATCTGACACCTCCTTTTATAGGAAATCGGTACCAGAGAGGGAAAGCAATCTGTCTAGCTAGGCAGGCAGTTAGGACTTGAACTAAAGATCCAATTCCCCAACCCCCTCTTTTTCCAGCATGATGCAAGGTAGAATGGATGCCTTAAATACTTGCCCTGGGGTTTACTCTGTACAGGTAGGGCCAGAGAACAATAATCAGGAAGACATGACAACTATGGCAAGAGCCACCCTTTATGTGACCCGCTCTGCAAGGAGTGTGGAACTAGTAGTGTGGACATTAGAGCCAGGCGGCCTGGGTCTAAATCCTTCTGCTGCTCAACAGTTGAGTGTTGTGTGACCTTGGGCAAGTTCCTTACCCTCCTCTGGGACACTGGATGAGACACTGTCAGTTCTTGCTGCTATCCAGCCTTACCTTTCCATGGCCAGCACCTGCATTTTTTTTGGAGAGCTGCCCTTGGGTCACCAGACTCTACTTTGTCCATGTGCCTTGCAGGTCTGGAATCTCCTAGGCACAGCCTTTAACCCACATGTGACAGATGTGGAATATAAATGCCCCAGCTCCCTTGCCTTGGACTGGGATAATTCTAAGGCATGTGTTTTGCCTGCTTTCCAGAGGAGCTGGTCTAATAATGCAGTAATGACTGCTTTGCCCTTTGCCAGTGTCACCTGTGCTCTTTACACTCCCCCCCATAATCTGTTTGTGCTTTAGTCCTTGTGTCAAGATGTGCCTCTGCATGGTTAATCCAAGCGAAGATAGTCCTGAGCTCTCTCATCTATATCATGGTGGTAACGATGGGGCTAAGGATGCAAAGGAGGATGCCTGACCCTCAGTGGCAATTCACCAAATGATAGCCTTGTGTCTGATACATACTTATCAATTATGTCATTACGTTACATGGTACACACTAGCACCTCTCATTGTACAAATAGGCAATCCAAGTTCCAAGAGTCTAAATGATTTTCCCAAAGTTATGCCATTCAACAAGGATCCACATGCAAATCCACCTTTGAAGTTCCTTGCACATTTGCCTCCACCAGGAGATTTTCCTCCCTAATGCTCCCAGTCCTGGTCTGGTTCTCTGCTCTAGTGCTCCCATGCCCTCTGTCACAGTACTTGTCCTAGTATTAAAATGGCTCTCTTGCTTCTGGTACTTCCCCTGGAGCCACAAGCTCTTTGAAGCCTGTGACATGGCCTCAGGCATCTCTATAAGGTCAGCTTATAGCCTGGTGCTCAGCACACACAGGCTTCAGGTGGGTACTGAAATAGTAGTCCCCCTTTATCTACACCTTCGCTTTACTTACTACCCATGGTCAACCAAAGTCTGAAAACACGTAAGGGAAAAAAATCCAGAAATAAAGAATTCATAAGTTTTAAATTCATACAGTCTGAAGAGCATGGCGAAATCTCTTGTTAACCCCTCTCCTTCCCACCTGGAATGTGAATCATTGTCCAGTGCTGTACATGCCACCGGCCCATTAGTCACTCAGTAACTATCTTGGTTATCAGATCGACTATCATAATACCACAGTGCTTGTGTTAAGTAACACTTATTTTTCTTGGCAGTGGCCCCAAAGTTTAAGAACAATGATGTAAAGGAAGGACATAAAACATGGAAGGACAGATGGGTGCTGTGTAGCAATGCTGCTGGGCATATGGGAAGCCACATAGTGTACTGAGGGTCTGCGGTTTCAGATTTCAATCAGACAGGACAGTAGGAAAATCCCACAGGAAATTCCTTTCCTCTGATCCTGTTGCAGAGAAGATTTTTAAATGGGGCTGATGGGCCTCCTGGAGGTTCCAAATTTTCATCAAGGCGAATAGTCCTCCTTAAAATCTTGTCAGGAAGACAAGGATCTCCCAGGCTACCACCTAGAGATAAGTGGGAATCTAATCACAGTAATTATTTCATTGTGAGGTCACCCAGGAGTGACAGGAGTAGCTTTAAAGAACTGATAAAGAGCATGAGAAAGATGGGCCAGGAGACAACAAGCAGGCTAAGGAAGCTAGAAACACCGAGACCTTCTAATGAGAATGATAATCATAATTGCTATGATAATTATAATCATAATGGCACCCACCTCCTTTGAGAGCCTACATTATAGGGTGGCCCAACTGATAATTTTTTTTTCTTCCCCTGAAATGCTCCAGAATAAACCCAAGGCCTCATGCATTCTAGGCATGCTAGGCACATGCTCTACCACTGAACCACATGTCCAGTCTGCTTTTCCCTGAGTTCGAATCCTGCTCTATCACTTACTAGCTGTAAGGTGTTAGGCAAATTAGTGTTTCTGTGCATCAGTATCTTATGTGCAAAATGAAGTTAATAGTTACCTTCTTCACAGGACAGTCATGTGCTGGGGACTATGGCCTACCTGTGTGATCAAGCAGGCAAATGTTAGTTTTTACTAGGTGCTAATGGGACAGAAAGACATAGAGTGGACCATGATTATCTTTCCTCTCAAGAAGCTCAGAGTCTAGAGTTGAGATCCTGGAAGTGTTTTGATTACTTTATCTTTAATAAAAAGTTCCTCCAATAATGTTTATTCATTGAAGGAAAATGAATGCCAGAATTCTGGGCACCATAGAGAAGCAGTGTCTAGTCCAGCCCTGGTGGAGACTGTGGACAATGGACGTCCGGAAGGGTTTCCTGGAGGAGGCCACACTGAAGCGAGTCTCCTAGGATCTGTCAGAGGCCACTGAGTGGAGAAAGGAGGAGAGGGCTTTCCAGGCAGAGGAAACCCCCAGGCCAGAGTTGATGACTGGGCTAGGAGAGGGCCGTTGAAGCAATACGGACAAGCATGCAAAGACTGAGACATGGGCCAAGAGTGGGTACCAGCCGCTGTGCTGCGTAAAGACCCCCAGTGGCTCCACTGCTTTGGGGACAGAGGTCAGAACCCCCTGCTTAGCCCATGATAGTCCTGCCCTGGTCCCTGCCCCTTAGTCTCACCTCTCCCCACCACTTCTCTGGCCACACTGCCATCTGAGGCCTGTTCTCCCGGCACAGACTCTGAGCCAGATCCTCAGGCCCAGGTGGTTCTTGTCCAGGTGTTCTTAGGAGCAAGCAGGAAAGCAGGTAATGGAACAGGAAGTCAAGGAAGAGTGACTTAGGTGATGTTCCAGATTCAGTTTAACCCACAAGAAAGCCGGGCCTGGAGCTCCAGAGCTTGTCCTGCTTCTTTCTCCCATGTCCCTGGCACTGGGCACCTGAGGAGGATGAGCCCAGGCCCTGCTGGCTGCCCTGCAGGGAAAGTAGGTGTCTCCATGGCCTTGGACGACTGTGGAGGCCCCCGGTGCAAGGGGAGCTTCTAGCAGCAGGTCACAAAGGCCCAGAAGGGACCGCAGCGAGTGTGTGGGTTGGGGCAGTGGGGCTAGTGCCCTACACTGGCCTTCTCTGGGGACGCTCAGTGCTTCTCCCTGCTGGCCTTCATGCCTGCTCTCCCCTCCCTGGAATGCTCTCTCCCTGACTTCATCTAGTAGACTCTTTTCATCCTCTGGATCACGGCTACTTGACATTTCCTCAGAGAAGCAGTCTGGCTCTCAAGATGGGGTTAGGCCCACCTATTGTCTGACCTCAGTGTGCTCTGCGTGTTCCTTCCTGGCACTCCATAGCGAGTTGTAATTTATTACAAACATAATTCATCTCTATGTATTAGGCAGAACTCTGTTGTTTGCAAATGGTGGAGAAACAAACTTCAGCTAGCTGAAGCAAGAGGGGAGGAATGGCTCGGTAGCTGGAAGGGATGAGGGGTGACTAGAGCATCAGGACAGCCTGCAGCCACCAGGGCTCCCACACGGCCAGCTGTTTCCCGCTCCTCGTCTTTTACTTGGCACGGCCTCCTTCTCCACTGCTGCCCAGGTGGAGGGAAACTGTCGTGGACATTCTCCGGATCAGTGGCCTCACTGCCACAGGAAGAAGTCTGATTGTTTTGCATCCATCCTTCCCCTAGAACTATCCCCTAAGATGGAAATGCGTCACTGTGATTGGCTAAGCCTTGGTCATGTGCTCACTGGGCTCCCTGAAGGCAGGATGTGGCTAAGGGTAGGGCCCCACAGTCACAGGACCCAAGGGCAGCGCCACTCCTCTGAGAGGTGTGGGGAGGGGTTGGGCACACGGTTTCAGTCTCTCTGATGTTGTATCTTCAGCAAACACAGATATGACCTAGTAGGGGTCCACCACCGATCTAGGTCACAAGGGATGCCAAAATACACAGAAATCTCTGCTGACCTTAGAGCTGATATTGCAATAGGGAAGGGCAGAAAAGAAGCATGTTGCTAATCCAATGTGCCAGGTGGTGATATGTGTTTTGCAGAAAAAGCAGAGTACAGAGCTGCGGAGAGTGCTGAGAGGAAGCTGTGTTCTCCAGAGGAGTCAGAGGGGGCATCTTGGAGGGTGGAGAGGAGGGGCCAGAGGGTGGAGGATACCCTGGCCACTCAGGAATTAGAAGGGAGTCCTCCTGCCTGGCCTCCTCCTCCCTCCCTCTCTGCCCTTCTGAAGTGTAAACTTTTGACTATGTCAGAATGCCCAGTGGGGCAGGTCCTTGTTAGAAATGTGGGCTCCCAAGTCTCTCTCAGGACCCACAGAGCGAGGCCTAAGATTTGGATTATTAACAGGCTCCCGGTGACTCTCAGGCACACTTAAGTCTGGACACTACTTCCTGGGGCCGTGGAGAGACAGGAAAGGCTCTGAATAGGAAAAATGCTGATCTCACTTGTGTTTTAGAAAGATTCCTCGGAAGGCTCTATGGAGGACAGGCTGGAGGCTCTGAGACCCAGGGAGCACCTGTGTCAGGAGGTGCTGGGGCAGAAGAGAAGGCTCAGGAGGGAGGAGCAGGGTACCGAGGCTCCCTGCGCTCTGACTCAGTGCTTGCCATCACCCAAAGAGGACCCCCTGGCATCACCAACATTTCGTTGTTGTTGTTTTTTTTTTTAGATACTGTACATTTCAGGAGGGATTTAGAGTCACATATTCACATATTATAATGATATCATTATACTTAGGAGATAAATAAAAAATTCTTTGTTCTTTTCCTTCCTTCCTTCCTCCTCTTCCACATTTCTTTTCTTTTCTTTCTTTTTTTTTTTTTTTTTTACTTTTGTATCTTGACTTGAAAGATCCAGTTTCTGCCTTTATGTGACTCATTTGCCACGGGGAGACCACTAGGAAGGTGCCTCATCTCGGGGGTGTACAGTGGAGATGGGGAATGACACGAGAGCTAAGAGAGTCAAAGGGTTAAGAATCTGGGGGCCAGAACTGGTTATTCCAACTGGGAACCTCAGATATAGTGATGGCTCTGTTGGGGGTTGGTTCCCACTCCCTTACGCCTGTGCCTGTAGGATAGAGGATAATATGTCCTTATCTCCACCGGCTCTCCCCCAAACTCCAATGACCTATTGATGTTTTAGGTAATAGCCAGCCAATAATTGATTATTTGAGATAATATTTGCAAAATTCTTAGTACTTAGTGTGATCCATGCATTTTCTCAATATAGTAGTTCAGACAAGTGTTATTAAATTCATTCTACATGCTCAGAGAAGTAAAGTGACTTGCCTGAGATCACACAGCCAAGATGAAGAGCCTATTGCAACCTGTGACCAACTGGACTCTAAAATGTGTGTATGTGCGTGTATGTGTGTGTGTGAGAGTGTGAGTGTGTGTGTGTGGCAGGGAGGGTTGGATATTGACTACCAGGAGGTGAGGACTTTGCAGGTTGTCAGGTCTTCGGTTAAACAGGCAGGAGTTGGTCACAGCTTCTGTTCCAGTGAGGAAGACCATGACTACTTTGAAAAGCTGAGGGGGCCATCTGATGCTCTTCCCCCACCGTGGCCCTACCCACACTGCAGGTCCTGTGCTCCTCAGTGGCCAAATCCAAATACTCTCTGATATTTGTTCAATAAATCAGACCCGCTAGGGTTAGCTGTCTTATAAATTATGGAACAGATTAACTGAGTTAGGCTGAGGCATAAATAACAGAGATTCTCCACCCAGTGACAGGACACTGCTGGGGCCGCCAAAACAAGGACTGGTGACAGAAGAAGGGGCCACCCTCCTCTTTTAGGACCAGGCTGGCAGCAGGCAGGTGCAGGGGGAAAGTAGGCAAGAAGGGGGCTTTGAAGGGGGATCCCAGGAAGAGGGGATGGCAGAGCAAACTGAGGAGGCTCTTGGGAGGGGAGGGCTTTGTGCAGGCAGAAGCTCGCCTTGCTGGTGGGCACAAGGACTTGGAGGGGTCTGGGGGACATCATTGGAGGTGCCTGGTGAGTAGCTGAACACAGGGGCCACCACATCACTGTGAAGGTGTGGGAAAGAACCATAGCTGCTGGGATCCTTGATGCGTAGTCTGCGTGGGAGCCCCAAGCACGGGGCAGAAGACAGCCATCAATATCAGATACGATGAGGAAAGAAGACAAAATGTAATCCATGCATTTTCTCAAGATAGCAATTCAGGCAGGTGTTATTAAATTCATTCTGCATGCTCAGACAAGTAAAGTGACTTGCCTGAGACCACACAGCCAAGATGAAGAGCTGGTTTCAACCTGTGACCTACAGGACTAGGAGCATTAATATACAGCAGGAGGTGAGCCAGTCGCAGAGACTGAGACAGAAAGGCCTGAACAAGGAGAGGAAAGAGTTCTGCCAGAGCTCAGTGAGGACGAGAACCCAGAAAGAGGGGGATGCAGCTGTCACCAGATGTGGAAAAGAAACCAGGGGAGAGCAGAGCGAAAAAATGCCTCACTTCTCTCCTCCTGCCCATCAGTCTCCCATTGGGTGAACCCAATCCCAAGTCACCCAGAAAGGGGTCCCAAGTGATGCACTCCACAGTGTCTAATTCTCAAAGGGGCAAGTCCTCGTGGTCATCTGTTGTTTCGCATGGGCTGGAGGTGAGAGTTTCTAAAGGTAAGAATGCCCTTCAAGCAGTGCCAGATGACGCTGAGGACCCTTCCCTGGAAGACTTTGATGGCTTCGGGGGAAGAAGTTTTCATGGTATGGTTGGAGCCAGAGCTAGATTGCTGGGTGGGGAGTAAGTAGAGGCTGTGGAGTTAGATTCTTGGTTAAGAAGTTGGAAAGGGAATGAGTGAGCTGGGGCATGGGGGAACGTAGTTGTTTAATTTTCCAAGGGTGTCTAACGTCTCTTCAATGTCAAAGCCACCTCCTACCATTGGCGTGTACCAGAGACTCAAGATATGTTTTTCTGCCTCCACTCACTGTACTGGTGATCTCATCCATTCTAATGGCGATGCACTCTATCTGTATGGGGATAGATCCCTAATTGATATCTCCCACTCAGATCTTTCTCCTAAACCCGACTCCCAAATCCAACAAGTCAAAATGGATCCCTTGATTCTCCCTTCTCCTAAATCTGCTCTGTCTGCAGCCTCCTCCATCTTGGTGGGCAACAACTTTGTCCTTTCTGTTTCTCTGCTGTTCTGACATGGAATCACTCCTGGATTTTCTTTTGCCGTCACATCCCACGTCCAAGGTCTCAGGAAATCCTGCTGGCTCCACCTTTTACACCAAGAGCGTGACTAGTCACTGTCATGGTTCCACCAGCCCAGTTCAGAGCAGCATCCCTGCTTCCTTTGCTTGGGTTAGTTTGGTAGCATCCTGAACCAATGTCTCCTGATGCTTTATCCTCGACACAGCAGGTGGAGTAGTCGGTCAGAAACCCAAGGTCCTTCGGTGACTTCAATGATCTGTCCAGCATCCTTTCCTTTCTGCTATCACCATCTCCTACCTTAACAGCATCACTCTACCCTGACCTCATTAGCCTCCTTGCTATTCTTCCAAAAGCTATGGGAGCTCCATCTCGGGACTTTGGCTTTGGCTTCGGCTCTCTCCCTTCTGCCTGGAATGCCCCCCCCCAGGTGTTCACATGGGTAAGCCCTCACTGCCTGAATTCTCTCTTCAGCTGCCACCTTTTCAGCGAGATTTTGAGATTTTCCCTGTCCACCCTCCTGCAAATGCAGCCCCCCTTCCCTGTTCCCACACTCGTGACCCGCCTGCCTCTCCCTCCTGTTTATTCATAGGACTGTTGGTTAAGAGTAGCTGAGACCACCGTGTGAAATACCCACCAAATGTGCAATCCTACCACCTTCCAGGGAGAAGCCCCACCGTCTGGCTGGCGCCTGGGTGAGAAGGAAAAAGGCGGGTGTGGGAGGCCCTCTCACTGCTCAGACTGCTGCCTCACGCAGCCTCCAACCTCATTATCCACATGCAGGAGCACAGGCACTCGCCTCGGGGTAGAGTCAGCTTGCAAAGAGGAGCGCCTGGGAGGCAGACAGGATGTGGAGGCAAAGGTGGCAGCCAGCAGAAGGGCCTCCTCGCCTCCCTTCCCTGATGTCACCCAGGTCGCGAAGGGAGCTGGAGGAGGGCTGTGGAGCTTCCCTAAGGGGAGCCCTGTTCACCCAGGGCCCTCTCCCCATGGGGCGGGGAGATGAGAGATCACAGTAGGTGCTGGATCTCCTCCTGCCCCCAGCAGAACACTCTTGCTCCTGCGTCAAAGTGTCAGTTCAGCATCCCTGTGTGCCAGGCTCCGGGCAGGGGAGACTGAGGTGGCTCCTGCTTAATGGGGCTCTCGGCTGGGGCAGTAGGGGAGTGAGGCAGGCACTCTGCAGCAGGGCTGTTAAAAATGCTGTCTGTGAGCACGGCACACGGAAAGGCACACGGGAAGAGCCCAGTTCCCGCTTGGAGGGAAAGCCTGGAGTACAAGTGCCCTTGCTCTGTGCCCGTTCACCCATGAGGGCTGCCCTCACCCACTCAGCCAGTTCCATGGAGGATCTTCCTGTGAAAGGCCAATTTGGGTCAGGTGCTGGAGATACAGTCCTGGGTCCAAAAATGTTCTCCTACTTCAAGGAGCTTAGAATTTAGGAGAAAAAACAAATATAGCAAGTAAACACAAACAAAATGTTTTTGTCACTGTGGGCCATGAAGAAAGTTGGCAGGAACTTGAGGTAGAGAGTTTAGGGAAGATTCGGTCCCCTCCTAAGGGAGCCAGGTGGAAAGCAGGGGCTGCAGGCTGGGGAGGCAGTGTAGAGGAGAGCATTTGGACAGAGGCCCTGGGTTGGAAAGACAGGCAAGGAGCAGCTTGGAGGGACTCTCTTGGCATGACATGGATTCGAGTGGGAGTCCAAGCTCTTCTTGTGCTTCTGAGCTCCAGAGCCTCTGTGGATTCTGGGCACCAGCCCTGCTCAAACTGGCACTGGAGCTCAGGCCACTGGCCCATAGTACCATGTGTCCAATGCTACTGGTCCTTCAAGAGTATCTCCAATTTGTGAACCTCACCCAAAGCCTGCAGACCAGGATGGTAACACTGTCCTCTGGTTTACCAGCCTGGACTTGTCATCCATCTGTGCACATATCTGTCCCGGCAGCCACTCTGTCTGGCCTCTGTGTGTGAGCCTGTGGCTATGACCAGGCATGTGCTCCATGACTGGGTCCAGTGAAGGAAGGAAAGCAGGGAAGGGGAGCAGGAAATGAAGGGAGGAGCTGACTTTTTAAAAATTGCATAGATATTTAACACTGGCAAAGGATGTATTCAGAAACCTTGTAAATCAAGATCTTTGCAAATGCCAACCTAAAATACAGTATTTTTTTTTTTTTTTTTTGCCATAAAACTTTTCCTAAGAGTCGTTGCTTGCTTCATCGTCACTACTTTTTCTTCCTTTCCATCACCACCATTAGCTCTTGGCTTTCTTTTTTGGGAGCATGATTCATGGAGAAACCATTTTTTTTTTTGGTTCAGTTTCCGTGATCACGAGTTTTCTCTTGTATACCGCAAAGACCATGCTGAGATCTGGATGCTGGGGTTCGCAAACCTGCTCACTCGCTAGCAAAGCAAATGGTTCTCAAAAACCAAATTAATGATGCTTCAAAATAACAAATTACTACATGTCATAGACCTCAGGGATCCCCGGGGAATACTGCAGATGCAAAGCGTGCTCGCAGGAATGCTAATGGCGCCTGCTCTCACCTGTAAGGTACAGGGGCCCCTGGGAAAGACTTGGCAAGTGGTTCTTCCCTCCAGATGCTGCTTACTCTCGATCACACTGGGCCACAGGTTTAGCTAAGTACTCGGTTACTAAGGAAACCCAAGTTGTCAGTCCTGAGCCTTATGGGAATAATGGTGATTTATTTAGGAAAAGCAAGCTTTGTCACTTTAAGCTTACTGCTACAAAATTGCTTTTTGATTACCTCCCTCCTTATTGCATTGTCTTGTCACAATAAACTACAGAAACAAGTGGCAAGGTTAATAATTACAGGCTCTGTTCTTGTCACTGTCAGGGCCCAGCAAGGTCATGGCTGCAACCCGAGTGTAGCCAGCAGTCTACTTCAAACCCCTGCTCTAGAGAGGAGGGCTTTGTGGAGGGCCCAGGCATACCCACCGATTTTGGGTGGCTCTTCACTCCTGACTTTCCATCACCCTAGGGATTTTCTGGAGCCAGAAATTTTCCTGAAAATCAGCTCTCCTAACTTCTTTTATTTTTTTTTAATGAGATAATCTCCTACTTAATTTCAGTTTCCCCTCTAGGTCTCCCAGATGTGAATGCCACTCATCTTCCATTGCTTTGGTCTGAAGCTGTGCATCCTGGTTTTGTATTTCCCTCCTTCAAAATCCATGCCAAAATCCTACCCCAACAAGTGATAGTTTTAGAAGGTAGAGCTATGGAGGTGCTTAGGTCATAAGGGCAGAACCCCTGTGAATGGGATTAGTGCACTTAGAGAAGAGGCCACAGAGAGACCCTGGCTCCCTCTGCCATGTGAAATAACAGTGAAATGTCCTCAGAGATCCCTTATATCATCTATGAACCAGGTAGCAGATCCTCATTAGATACCAGATCTGCTGGGGTTTTGATCTTGAACTTCTCAGCCTGCAGAACAGCAAGAAATAAGTTTCAAAATCTTTACTCCTCACACTTCGATAGAGCCCTAATATCCAGAGTATACAAAGAACTCAAAAAATTAAACAGTAAGAAAACAAATAACCCAATCAACAAATGGGCCAAGGACCTGAACAGACACTTCTCAGAGGAGGACATACAATCAATCAACAAGTACATGAAAAAATGCTCACCATCTCTAGCAGTCAGAGAAATGCAAATCAAAACCACCCTAAGATACCATCTCACTCCAGTAAGATTGGCAGCCATTAGGAAGTCAAACAGCAACAAGTGCTGGCGAGGATGTGGGGAAAAGGGTACACTTGTACATTGCTGGTGGGACTGCAAATTGGTGAGGCCAATTTGGAAAGCAGTATGGAGATTCCTGGGAAAGCTGGGAATGGATCCACCATTTGACCCAGCTATCGCCCTTCTCGGACTATTCCCTAAAGAACTAAAAAGAGCATGCTACAGGGACACTGCTACATCGATGTTCATAGCAGCACAATTCACAATAGCAAGACTGTGGAACCAACCTAGATGCCCTTCAATAGACGAATGGATTAAAAAAAAGTGGCATTTATACACGATGAAATATTACTCTGCATTAAAAAATGATAAAATCATAGAATTTGGAGGGAAATGGATGGCATTAGAGCAGATTATGCTAAGTGAAGCTAGCCAATCCCTAAAAAACAAATGCCAAATGTTTTCTTTGATATAAGGAGAGTAATTAAGAACAGAGTTGGGAGGAAGAGCATGACAAGAAGATTAACATTAAACAGGGACGAGAGGTGGGAGGGAAAAGGAGAGAGAAGGGAAATTGCATGGAAATGGAAGGAGACCCTCAGGGGTATACAAAATTACATACAAGAGGAAGTGAGGGGAAAGGGGAAAAAAAACAAGGGGGAGAAATGAATCACAGTAGATGGGGTAGAGAGAGAGAAGATGGGAGGGGAGGGGAGGGGAGGGGGGATAGTAGAGGATAGGAAAGGCAGCAGAATACAACAGACACTAGTATAGCAATATGTAAAACAGTGGATGTGTAACCAATGTGATGCTGCAATCTGTATACGGGGTAAAAATGGGAGTTCATAACCCACTTGAATCAAAGTGTGAAATATGTTATGTCAAGAACTATGTAATGTTTTGAACAACCAACAATAAAAATTAAAAAAAATAAAAAGTTTAATAAATGAATGAAAAAAAAAGAAATAGGTTTAGTTGATTTGAAGCCATCTAGTCTATGCAATGATTTTTATGTAGCAACTCGAACAGACTAAGACAAAAGTCATTACTTGTTTCATACCTGAGGACTGCAAGGCTCAGTACAGTGGGGTTGCTTGGCCCTGATCACAGGTCTGCAAGTGGAGTTGCTGGATGGACCCGTCCAGCACCAGCACCGCCAAGTCCTGACAATTCCTCTGTTCTGTCTCTCTCTTAGCATCCTGGAACAGCCTCCACACCAAGTCCTGACTTTGGCTGCCTTTCTTCCTATACTGGGAACTCTTTGGAAGATGCTCAGGAGCACTCCTCAGTGCATTGCAGCCTCTTACCCAGAAGAGACCTTCCTACAGTTGGCTCCCGGTGTCCCTCACTGTCATGCTGTCCTTTCACCCCACTGACTGTCCTCCACCACCTATTCTGGTTTTTTTTCCCATCTCCTGGGCTCTTAGAAGTTGCAAAGCCTCCAAACACAGCCCTTGATCCTTTTTCCATTCCCCACCCACTTGCTCTTTAACAATTTCATCTAGTCTTATAAATTTGGAAAACATTTTTGTGCTGGTGACTCTCCTACTCATTTTTTAAATGAATTGAGATATAATTTTTACCTAAAATGTGCATATCTTATAGCTTTATGACTATTTATATGATTGCAAACACATAGGAAAGCATCACCTAGGATAGAGATATAGGACATTTTCACTACTCCAGAAAGTTCCCTGGTTCCCCTTTATTGTCTCTAGTGTTTCTCTCACTGGGAGCCCTTTGCAATAAATGATTTTACTTGTCCTTGAGTTTTTATATGCTTTTGGTGTTTAGTTTATCATGGGAAAGTTCCAGCATATTATGTTAATAACTATCTTATTAAACATTTTTATAATTATAGATAATTTAAAGCATATACTACTGTATTACAAATTGTATAATAAATGCCCATGTTCCATCCCTCTACTCCCATCTGCAGTAACACAGTTTGAACTGTAGATATTCTAATATAGGTTTTTAAAACATTAGAATTTTTTTCTCCAACATAATTGCATTATTATTATCACACTTGAAAATGGCAATAGCTCCTTAATATTACCAAATATCTAGTCGGTAGTATATTTGAAAGGGCATCTAAATGGTATTCATATGTCACATTAAGTTGTTATATAGCTCTTTGGTATCTTAATTTATGTATATTTCACCTTCTTATTTCATAGCAGTTCACTTGTTGAAGAAACCGGGCTCCTTTTGCTCTGGGTTTTGCATTCTGGACTTGGCTCATTGTATCTACTGAGTGTCCCTCAGCATGTCCTCTGTGCCTCCTGTTTTTCCTGTGAACTAGTAAATAGATCTGGAGGCTTAACTGGAGCCAGTTTCCATTTCAGGGGTAAGAATACTTCACAGCTGGTGTCTGACAGGAGGCACATCTTGTCCAGCGAGAGGCTTTGGCTGCTATGGATTACTGTCTGGGATCAATATTTCCTAAGGGTTCACAGGATGGTGATTGTCTACCTCCATTGTTCCTTCTTATTTTATCAGAATACTTCTGTTTAAAAAACTTTCCTTCATCAACTGTTTGATTATCAGGAAGTGCAGTTCATAAAGGAAAGGCAATTTAAATGCTTAATTATTTTCTTTTATTTACCAGTTTTTGAATAATGAGTGTGTTCTGTAGCATCCTTAAAGGAACCAATGATACTCTCTAGTAATGTATGAACACAGGGAATTTTAAACATATTCTCTGTGTGCCAATGAATTGCAGTTAATAGTCTTGTTAATTGTCTGGTCTTTGGCTGGTAGGAACCTTCTCATGTTGTCTGATCTGATGATCCTTCACTTTCTTTTTTTATTTCACACCTCTCCCCCGAACTGCAGACTTAGATGGCCAGCTTCCTATCTGACACTTGGGTATATGGCACCTCGAAATTTTCCAAGTGAAACACCAGGTTCCTTTGATCCTGGTCCTGAAGACTCCTGAGTCAAATCAATGGCAACTGCATCTTTCTAGTTGCTCAGATTAAAACCTTGAAATTGTCCTGAACTATCCCTTCCCCCTCACATTCAGGGTCCAGCAAAGACATTTCTATTTCAAAAATAACTCCCCAATTTGATCATTTTCTAACACCTCCCCAGTTGCCACCTTGGTCTAAGCCTCCCGTACCTCTCACCTGAATTAAGTCCATCAGCTCCTGGCTGGGCTCCTTGGTCCCGCCCTCTCTCCCTACAGTCTATTCTCAGTACAGTGGTGCGGTTGGTGCTGTTAAAATGTAGTCAGGTCATGGCACTCTAGAGGTCAACACTGCCTAGGGCTCCCCACCTTGCTGGGAGCCAAAGCCAAAGTCCTTCCTGCTGTGTGTCTAGAAGGCCCTGGTGCTCTCTGTCCAGCTCCACCCCCAGCCTATTACCTTGACCAAATGTATCCCTCCCCATCACAATCAGCCCTTCCTCTCTCTACTACACCCCTTCCCTTCTCACTCATATCTTCTTTGCTCGACCCCCATCCAGCCCCTCCCAACCTACCACACCTCTTCTCATTGCACTCCATCCCATGTCACCTCCCCTCAATTCACTCCACTGCACTCCAGTCACTCAAACAGCCCCACACATCTGATCCCTCCACATTCCACTTCATCTGCCCTATTCCAATCTATCTAGCCCACCCCACTTCACCCCACCTGACTATCCCTTCCTACTTTACCCCCATCCACTGTACCCCTCCTCGCTCTACCCCACTCCCCTGCCATCCACACCACACATACACTGACCTCCCTGGTATTCCTGGAATACTCCAGGCATGTGCTCACCCTGGGGCCTTGGTACTTCCTGTTCCCTCTTGATGCAGATGTCCCCAGAGCCCACTCCCTCACCTCACAGGCTCTTGCTTCAACCTTCTCTTCTCAGTGGTGTCTGCTCTAGCCACCCTTCTGAACACTGAGATCCCCCCACTCCAGCAGTCCTGATTCCTCCTTTCTTCATTTGTTCTCCATGATATTTATTACCATGTAAACTTTATTTATTTATTTAAATTGGTTCTTTTTAGTTTATAACAGCAAAATCCATTTTGATGTAATTATACAAGCACAGAAGACATCTTATCCTAGTTAGGACCTCATTCTTATGGAGGCACATCCTGGAGGGATTCACTGCTGTTTTCATGCATGCACATGGGAAAGCTGGGTCAGTCATGCCACTGTCTACCTGGGCTTATCCCCCTCCTTCCCTCCATTCCCCACTGTCTACTGCACTTGCATTGTCCTCACTGCCTCCTCCTTATTGTGGGTTAGCTTCCACCTATTGGGAAAAACATTCAACCTTTGGGTTTTTTTTTTGTTTCTTATATTTAGTTTGTTTTATTTTTTTTAACTAATTAATTTGTTCTAATCAGTTATACATGACAGCAGAATGCTCTTTGATTCATTGAATACAAATGGACTAGAATTTTTCATTTCTCTGGTTGTACCCAAAGTAGGGTCACAACATTTGTGCAATCATACATGTACCTAGGGTAATGATGACCATCTCATTCCACCTTCTTTCCTACTCCCATACCCCCTCTCCTTCCCTTTTTTCGCCATCCAAAATTCACCCACTCATCCCAATCCCCCCTACCCATTATGGCTCAACATCAACTTATCAGAGAAAGCATTTGACCTTTGGTTTTGGGATTTGGCTTACTTCACTTAGCATATGTTCTCTAACTCCATCCATTTACCAGCAAATGGCATCATTTTATTCTTCTTTGTGGCTGAGTAATACTCCATTGTGTACATATACCATATTTTCTTTATCCATTCATCTATAGAAGGGCATCTAGGTTCCACAGTATGTCTATTGTGAATTGTGCTGCTCTGAACATTGATGTGGCTGTGTCACTGGAGTATGCTGTTTTTAAGTCCTCTAGGTATAGACCAAGGAGTAAAATAGTTGGGTCAAATGGTGGTTCCATTTCAAGTTTGCAATTTTTTAATTTCTTCATTACTTGGAAAGACGTAAAGACTTAATAAACTCTCATGCAAAAACTTGGATCCAAGAAATATTCTTGCTCACTTGAAATGCACCCTTGAATTCTTCCTTCTAGCTGGCTTAGGAAAACTAAATGTCCTTCAAATGCAAGTAAATCAGAAGGAACCAGCAGAAAAATGTGAATAGATCTGTTTGGTCAACCTTTTCACTACTGTGACCAAAGACCTGACAAGAACAGTTTTCTTTTAAATTTACATATTTTGGGGAATGGCTTACTTTACTTAACATGATAGTCTCCAGATCCATTCATTTGCTGGCAAATGTCTTAAAGCCATTCTTCTTGATGGCTGAGTAATACTTCATTTTGTGTGTGTGTGTGTGTGTGTGTGTGTGTGTGTGTGTGTGTGTATATATATATATATATATATATATATATATATATATATATATATGAAACATTTTCTTTATCCATTCATCTAATGAAGGGCACCTAGATTGATGCCATAGCTTGGCTATTGTGAATTGAGTTACTATGAATATTTACATGGCTATGTCACTGTAGTGCTGACTTTAACTCCTTTGGCTATATATACCAAGGAGTGGGATAACTAGGACAAATTGGTGGTTCCATTCCCATCAAAATTCCAACAATGTTATTAATAGAAATAGAAAAAGCACTCATGAAATTCATCTGCAAACATAAGAGGTCTAGAAGAGCCAATTTGTTCACTGCTATATCTCTAGCTCCTACATAGATTGTGGCACATAGTATGCACGCCATAGGAGGTTGCTGAGTGTAAGCATTCAAGGAGTCCTCTTGTTCCTCCATCTGTCCCTGATGGAATGTAATCCCCACAAGATTGGGCCTATCTGTTGTTTCCTTTTTTTTCTCAGTGCCTGTGCCTGGCATATAATGAGTACTGCTGAGTGACTCCCAGTGCTCAGCATGGTGTCAGTACTTGGGCCTTGGTACTTCCTGAGTACCAAGCAAGTGTCCTCAATGTGGGTTAATTCCCTTTCTTCCTAAAGCCCTTCATTAAATCCAGAGCAGAGGTCAGCTTTAGCCTGAGGAGGAAGGAAGATGTGGTTATAGGAGAAAAAGCATGAGGTCAAAAGACCTCTTATTCTGGGATCTACCATTTACTAAGGAGTTTGGTTATAACTTAATTCCTCTGAAATTCAGCTTTATCACTAAAAATGGGATGCTAATAAACTCCCCAGGAACCAGCTCATAAGTGTAGTGAGGAAGAAAAAACATGTGAGGAAGTGCTTTGCAGACTTTAGTCCTCCCCTCTGCATGGGTCCTCTCCAGTCCCCAGAGTTACCTCTCCTTACTTTCCTTCACCATCTTCTTATTACTTAAAGCTCACTCTTGTTTCCACATCCCAGTACCCCAACTATTATCCTGGGCCTCTCACTTCCTATCTTTTTTCCTCACCTTCTACCAGTCCTTAGGCTTGGGGCAAGAAGATTTCTGCCCCTGGTACTCTGCCTGATCAGAGCGAATGGCCACTTTTCATTTGCCACTTCTGTCATGTTGGATTTGAGAAAAATCTCTTTCCCTTTATTTCAAGGGCCACACTCCCTGGATGCTTCTTCCATCCTTTAAAAAACTTCTTATTCTCTTCTTGCTTTTCTTCTTTCTCCTTTTCTTAAAATATTGGGGTTTCCTCAATTCTGTCCCGCACTATTTCTTTTTTCAGACTATTATACAGTTGTCCCTAGAAATCTCTTTGCCCTGAAGGTTCGGGTTATCTCTGCTGTGTAACTCAGATCTGCATCCAGCACTGATGATCTTCTGACCTTCACACCCTACAGAAGGCAAATGCTAAGGGAAGGGACTGGTCCACACACCAGCCCAGGGAAGGGCAGGGACGCAGCTGGTCCTGGGCTGCCTAGAATCAGAGATGTTAGTACTATCAGGATGGCTGGTCTTTCTTCTTGGATGTATTCTTTATGAATTGCTTCTCCATGATTTTCTGGCAGTCCATATCTCTAGACTCATAATCTTTTTGTTTTTATTCTAATTTGTTATACATGACAGCAGAATTCATTACAATTCATATTACACATATAGAACACAAATTTTCATATCTCTGGTTGTATACAAAGTATATTCACACCATTCATGTCTTCATACATGTACTTAGGGTAATGATATCCATCTCATTCCACCATCTTTTTTACCCCCATACCCTCTCCCTTTATCTCTCTTTGTCCTAGCTAGAGTTCGTCAAATTATCCCATGCTCCCCCTACCAAACCCACTATGAATCAGTCTCCTTATATCAGAGAGAACATTGATCTTTGGGGGACTGGCTAGATTAGCATTATTTTCTCCAACTCCATCCATTTACCTGCAAATGCCATGATTTTATTGCTGAGTAATATTCCATCGTGTATATATACCACATTTTCTTTATTTGTTCATCTACTGAAGGGCATCTAGTTTGGCTAAGCTCATAATCTTTATTTAAAAAAACAAAGGAGGAAAGTGGTTCCCTTCCCTCGGTAAAAGATGCAAATTGGTTTTCATAGTTCAGGGTTTTTCTGTCTCCAGGAACTAAATCAACCAGGTAAGCAGATTTCAGACAAAGATATCAGTTTCCATTTAGATCTTTTATTTAGAACAATCTTTGAAAACAGAAGGGCTCCTGTCCTTAGCAGGAAGGGGTTCTGGGATAGAGAATGATAAATGTCCTTATAAAGCTATGTACTCCAATGTCCCCTGTGTTCCCTGTGGCCAACACATCCAAAACAGCACTCGCCACTTGCAGTGCCTTACTGCATGGCTCCATCTCTCAGTGCTCCCCAAGCCAGAGGCTTAGGGCTCCTGCAGCTGCCTCCTTTCCCAGGGTTAGGATCTGATCACCAAATCCTAATGTTCTGTTTCTCTTCTCTCTGCTTCAACCCACTGTCTTAGTTTTGAGCCTCCATCCTGTCATCCCAAAACAATTGTCACTACTCCTGATTAGTCTCCTGATCTCTAGTCTTGCTCACAGTATTAGGCAGGGTCCACTGAAATGGGGCCCACAGAAAATGCAATCTACTCTAGGTTTTTCTCTAAGGGCATTTAAGCAGAGAGCATGTAATTCAGTGCATAAATCAGGTAGAATGAAAAGGAAATTCAGGTAAAGGTTGTGTGTTTGCCTTATGGAATCCTTTGTGAATTTTTCTGGAGGACCCCCCCCCCCCCCATACACACTCACACACACGCACACACCCCTATTGTGTTTTTTGGAGAACCCTGACTAATGTGGCTGGTTATTCCATTTTGGGTGACTCGGCCTCCTCTCCAGTCTGGGGATTCATCTGAGGCTTGGTGAATCCTACATGGGCTTGGTCTCTGGTGGTTTTGCAGCAGTGCTCATTCGCGCTTTCAGGGATCTGTTCAATAATGATGGAGTTTGTCATCGGGTTGCTATCACAGATACAGCATGGTATCAGGCAAGAGGGATCTATTTCTCCCAAAAGGGAGTTTTTTTTTTTTTTTTTTTTGGTTTGTTTCCCCTTCAGTACTAGGGATAAACTCAGAGTTTCGTACATGCTAGGTGGGTGCTCTACCATTGAGCCACATCTCCAGGACAGAGGGGAGATTTAAAAGATGTTTTCATTGAGGTGACATCACTGAAGAAAGCAGTTTAATAAAGGAATGGAGATGCAGGGCTTGAAGCCATAGTGACAAGGAGTAACCTGTTGGCAACAGCCAAGCTCCAAGGAGCTCAGAAGCTAATAGCCTGGAATCTTAGGTCTATACTTGGAGTAATCTAAGCAAAGCCTGTTCACAAAGGAGGGGTGCAGAAGGAGAAATGGGGTGGTCAGTCTTCATGAATAGTGGCTCTCCTGATCATCTTTATTTTATCTAGAGAAGAAGATACCTTAGGCTCCACGTTTTATTTTTAAGGTGAGGAAACTGAGGCTCCAGGTAGTTACACAGGTTGCCTAGGGTCACTGGCTAGCAAGTGGTAAAGTGAGGTTTGGACTCAGGTCATCCTGGACCATTTCCTTATAAAAGAGGGTGGGGAAGCACAAATTGGTGCTGACAGTGCTTCCCTAAATATACAGGTATACAATTCTCGTTTTAGAATTTTTTTCTCAGTTCATTTTTTTATCATCTTTTGAAAACTGGATTAAATAACCCTTCCAGAATTTGGTGTATAATCAATTCCTGGACTGAGTGAACCCCACCTGCCTATTAAACTCAGAATTGTGTCTAGAAGAGTGTGAAACTTGATAAACATCCTTCTCTTCCCGAGAATGTGATTTCAAAATGTCTCTTTGTTTCATCAAGCAATGTGTTCAAATCAAAATAGCAACAATTTGTCGAGCACTTACTACGTGCCCCCACTGTTCTGAATACTTTGAACATATTTTCTCATTGACTCCTTAACAACAATCTTATGTGGTCAGTATCACCACTTACCACCATTATTTTCATGTGGGCAAACAGATGCATATAGTTATTTGCCCAACACACAGAGCAGAGCTTGCATTTAGACTGAGGTGGTTTCCTCAGAGATCAATCACTGTGCCATTCTGACACTCACTGTCTGGTTTCTGGATTGGGTACAAGAGAGGAAAGAGAGTGGGCCAGCAGCCATCAGTGATTCCTTGGGCACTTAATGTGTGCCAGAACTCTACAGGAATGTCATATGCACCATCTCATTTTATCATCCTTGCTGCTGCATACTTTTAACTTCCCAGGGAAACTAAGTCCCCCGCAACCTCCTCCCTGTTGAGAGAGGAAACCTCTGATGCATCCTAAGAACATGGCAGAGCTCCCTTAGAAGAGGAAATGGAGAGTTTCATGAGAGGTGTAAAGGGAATATACATGAGATCAATCTTGAGAAAAGGGCAAGTGCTCTATCTTAGCTATTCTTTCCTTGGGGTCAGTGTTAGTCTGGAGCCCTACAAGAAGTAGTGTTGAACTGAACAGAATGATTTAATAATGGAATCGAATAGAACTGGAGGCAGGGTTAAATGAGCCAAATGTGTTGATGCAGTGCACTCAGGGGTTAGCCCAGGGAAAAGCCATCACTTCCTTTAGAACTTAAGGCAAAAGGGAGGACAATGATGTTACTGGAGCCCAGGAAGAAGGGCCACTTGGCAGGACATATGCCACAGAGAGATGCAGACACTGCCAGAACTTCCGTGCAGGACTCTGGAAAAAGTGGAAAAGAAATGTGTTCCTTTCTCTCCTCTGTTCTTGGATCTTCTGCCAGTGCCATTGACTGTACCCCACTGTGAGCTGGAGAGTGGGGAGCCTGGAGGTTCTGTATTTGTATAGAAAGGCAGAGAGCGGCTCTGGGCAGGTGCAGTTGGCAAACGGAGACTACCTGCAGAGAGCTGGTACTGTGAGACAGCTGAAGACTACCTCCTCTTGGAGATCCCCTTTTTTTCCCTCCCCCTCTTGGAGCACAAACAGGATGATGAAAGGAGAAACTGACATTCTGCATAGGTGCTCAGCTCTCTGCCATAGGGAGAAGCATGCTGTCTTCTGAGATTGGACCTTGCAAGATTTTCTTTGCTGTGGAAATAAGATCTAATGTCCAGGTTTGGGACATGGCCCAGGGAGAAGTACATTTGCCCAAATTCTTGTCTAACCCTTAAACTCAAGGAGCAAAAAAGGTTTTCCTGGCTTTGTGTGGACAACCAGATAGAGCTGTTTGGCTGAAGTCCTGTCTGATAGTTCTAGCCACCATGTTTTCCTAAGAGGTTATCTCTTCCCTTTTCACAGAACAGAGGTGACATGGTAGATAAGAGGAATTAGAACTCAGCATCCATTCTACACTCCTACTGAACTTTGCTGTACTGCAGTATCTCAAATTTTTACCCTTCCTAGATTTCCTGGCAACTGGAGTTGAAGCTATCTATGTCTGAGACCTGGCCAATCAGATTTGCTGGTGTCAAAATTAGAAATGTGGGAAGCCTTGCTTTTTCTACTTCTGCTGGAAACCATGGGTGCAGAGGCTTGGTTTTTTTTTTTTTTTTTTTTTTTTTTCTTTGCAGCAGCATTAGCAGAAGCTCCACTGCCCACAAACTCACTTTAAGGGTGTTGAGATGCAAGTCAACTGGTGTGGATGGCAATGGGAATGCCATGGCTGAGCATTTGGCTATAATAGTGGCATATTCCTGACCACTGTTTCTCCCTTACTGTAGCCAGGAAGATGGTTTTGGAGCTGGTGGCTTCTGTTGAAGTGACAGCTCTCTTGGAGCCTGTAGCATGACTGTGAGAGTTTATTCCTGAAAATCCAACCTTGACCTTGTCCCCAGCACTCAAAAACCTTCTTGCCCATTTAATCACTGTAATAAATTCCATTTCTGCCTCAGCTAGGCAGGGATGATATTTTCCTGGGCAGCAGGACCTTGAACAAAAGGTGTGGCAACCACAATAATACTACCAGCTAACATTAAATGCTTACATGTGCCAGCTGCTCCAAGCACTTTACATGAATTATTTTTTCATTCAATTCTCATGACAACCCTATGAGTTAGGTGTGAAATTAATCCTCACTTTATAAGTGGGGAATCTGAATCCCACAGAGATTCAATAACTTGCCCGACATCACCAGATTTTAAATGGTGGGAAAAGGTCTGAAATGCAGTCTGGTTTTAGTGCCTGGGTTTAACCCTTGTTTCACAGGGCAGATGAACTAAGGATTCTGGAATTCCAGATTTCAGACATCCACTTCTTTTTTGGGGGTTATCTAACTAATACAACCCAAAGGGGAAACAGAGACCCAGAGGCACTGTGTATTTGGCCCAAGGTCATGCGGATAGTAAGTGGCTGAGCTGAGATTCAGATATGTCTCCTTGACTTTAAAACCTATGCTATTGCCCATTTCACAGCCTGCTGCCATGGCCCATGACAGCCTTCAAATCTGAGAGGACAACTCTCCCATCTTGGGGACTCTTCTCCTGTGCAAATTAATCAGGCCAAGTAACATCATTGCACCTCATTGAGGCTCTCTGCACCTGGGTCACCCTCTTGCAGTTTGTGTATGTCCCTCTTCAGTTCTGTCACTCAGGAAAGATCATGGGACTCTTCTGACAAGCACAATAAAACCCCCTCATAAAAGCTCTTAACTCAGCTGCACTCTTGGAGTTGATAGGAACAAAAGTCTCTCTCCTTCTGCCTCCTTCCCACAAATGCTCCGCCACCCCCAGGACCCATCACTTTGCCTTTAAGGAAGATGTGACTTATATCTTTCTGCACAAATTAAGAGATTTTTTTTTTTTAAAAAAAACCAGGCTATCTAAGCAGGAGGTGTGTACAGTCCCCCTTCTGCTCCCGAGCTGGAGTGGACTTTTGAGGAGTTATTTATGGGTGGAATGCTAATTACTTAACTACAAATATGTAAATACTTTGAGAATAAATTCATCACAATATATTAGGCATCACATTGTAATTAAGCTCAATTAGGTATTATTAGCAGTATTAATGTCATGTTGCTCATGCCTGTTCCTAATGAATATATTAACCCAGTCTTGCTGCCATATCCATGTGGGTGCATTATGATGATGACAATAATAGACACATAATTAGAGCATTATTGCTTTGCTTGCAAATTGTGCCAAGAAATATGTCAGTGTCTTTGGAATCTAAAGGACTGGCCTGACTGGGTGGCCTGGGGGTTGTGTGATCTGGAAATAAGAATTAGTACCTTGGCACTTTGGTTTGTAGCCATTAAAAGAAAATGGTTTTTCTTTCATGGATTAGGGTAAATGTAATAGGAATGGGTGTGGAACAAGGAACCACCAGGAAGGTCTTAATACACCTAGGTGGTGAGTTTACTGTTTCATGTCATCATAGGGGACAACAGCTAAGTTTATACCATGGAGATAGGAGAAGAGCAGACTTTGAGGCCAAACACAAGCTTGCAAGGAGGTTAGGATCTAAGGAAGGGGGAAGAAAATGGGCATCTGCTCCACTGTCATTTTGCCAAAGGAAGTTCCCTGCACAGCTGATCTGGTGAACTCTCTCATTTATAAGGGGCCATGAAGTTGCCAGAGTGTGCTGGTTCTTAAGAGCTCATCATAACTCCTACCTCCATGGTGCACCATGATTTCAAAGAATGATTGCAAAGAAGTGCATATTGGTCTTCACACCACTCATAGAGGCAGGGGGTTGGGGATATGTGCCCCTTTTTAGCAGATAGGGAAACAGGCTCAGAAAGATGAGATGAGTTACCTTGGCGTTCATCACTTATCATTCTCTTATGCAGTTTATGCTTCCGTCAAACTTGCTTCCACTCTGCAAAGAAATCACGACATCATGACTTGGCAGGTACTGTCTTCTCTGCCTAGAATGATCTTCCCAAAGAACCTCCCTAGGTTGAGAGCAGGCTCCTCCTCCAGCCCTGTAAGGATTTGCTCTTGCCCCTGTCGCGATGTTGTATGGCTATTTGTTCACTTGTAGGTCTTCTCTAGTAGACTGTGAACTCCTTGGTGACAAAGCCCAGTATTAACTATCTCTGCCTCCCCACATTGGGTTGAATACATGAATAAGTGCACACATACTTGTTTGCATATCTAGTTCTCCCTGGTCCTTCTTGCCACTGGTCTCAGCTCTGAAGGACCCTTGTGCAAGCAGAGGAGGAAGCTGTTGACTAAAGAGTATAATTGGGGCTGATATAATGGGTTTGTATAAAGCCCTAAGTCATCTTTTCCTTCCCCTTTATTAGGAGAGATCATAGAGGGAATTAAGTTCATTTCCTGAGACTTTGGTTTTGCTGAATTAGCAATTCCCAATCAATTAGACTAAAGGGCTTTCTCTTAACATCCAGCTCTTGATTTTTTTCCATTTTGTAGCAAAGATGCAAAAGAGGGTGAGAGAGCAAGGAGGTAGCAAAGAGCCTCAAGCATGCAGGAGAGTGGCAGAATTATGCAGTATCATGGTGGGTCTGGCTGCAGCTGAGCTCTGTAGCCAGAACTGAGTCTTGTTCTTCCAGTAGAGTTTCCAGGTGGGATTCATCCCTGAGAAGGCAAGAGCAAGAGTAAAAACAATTGTGATGTTTTCCTAATGGGAGGGACTTCAGCACAATGTGCTTCTCCTGTTTGTTTTCTAGTTGAGGAGATGGGAGGCCCACAGGGGCAGAGCAGTTCCTCCACGGGCACCATGAATTAGAGGCAGAGCAGGACTTGGTCCACTCCTTGCTACATTCCTCTTAACACTTCTATGCAGAGATCGGCACCCAGGCCACTCTGCTAGTGGCACCTGTGGCTCTTGCCTTCCCAAGGTCCACTTTCTTTCCTCTAGCAGTAGTAGCCCAGCTGATTCTTCTCTGGAGTGAGGACTCTTCTGCATGGGAGACTGGCTGGGTCCACCTGTCAATCAAAGTACCCCCTGTACCTTGCAACCACTCCCACCATAGGGCCATTAGTGAGCTAAGTTAGACAACTGGATTCTCTCCCCACTGGAATATAGAGTCTGTGACATGGAGGTTGAAAATCATTAGAGACCCTGCCTCTAGGAATAAGGGGCTATCTTACACTCTTGCTCCCCAGGGTCTGCCCAATCCTCTCTCAGGCCTACCACTGCAACTTTTCTTGAGAGCTTCTGAGTGTTCTTCTGTCCTTCACCTGGTTTAAGATTCTGGAGCTTGATTTTTAGTGGCTGTGACCAAAGAACCCTCAATGATCCACTTTCCCAACCAGGGTAGAGAGCTCTTCTTTCTGACAAAGAGCCAGAAAACAAATAGAGGAAGGAAGACAACCTCACCCAAGTGTGTGGCCCTGTCACCAGTCCTGCCCAGTAGATTATCAAGTCAACAGGAAATTTGAAATGTGCCAGTAACTATATTAAAAGAGCAAAAAAGAAAGAGAGACACTAATTTTACAAATAAATTTATGTAACTCAGTATATCCAAAAGAATACAATTTCAATACCCAACCCTCAAAAAATTGTTAATGAATACTTTACATTCTTTTTTCACCCTAAATCTTCAAGATCCTGTATTAATGCTTTGACATTTCAATTTGGATGCTAATTTTCATTACAAATACTTACCAGTATTAAGTTTCTATAAAAATAGAGACAGTTGAAAAGTAGACTCACATACCCAAATTGTGAATACTTAGAAATTTTCCAATGACTGAATTGAGCCTTAGTATTTAATCTTAAATTTAACTTAGCTAAAATTGACTAAAGTTGTATATTCAGTTCTTTTATTACACTAGCCATGTATCAAGTGCTCATAACTACCTGTAGGTAGTGACTACTGTGTTGGACTGTGTGGCTTTTTACAATCACTATACCCTTATCACATCTACATCTCATGTAAGTCTTCCTAAAGTGAGGGGAGAATTTTTACTATTATTACTGCTATGGTCATTGCCATTATCAATAGCATTATCATGCCTACTTCCTAGATGGGAAATGGAGGGGCAAAGAGATTAAATAACCTTCAGGGTAATGCAGAAAGGGAGTGGTATTTTCAGAGCTTGAACGCAGTTTGGTGTGAGAGTAGTGCCAGAGTCTCCTGCGTCATGCACATAGAGATGGCCTTGAGTCACAGTATAAGTGAAGCTGTGTCATGAATGCACCATGTGACCCGATTGCTTTGCTTGTCTTCTCTGAGGTGCACTTCGCTATCTGTGAAGCAGGAAGGTGGGATCGCATCACCTCATCATATCTGAGGGGATACGGGTGGAGGACAGAATGTAATGGAAGCTACTGCTTCTGTGTCATTGAGTGGAAATGGAGAACGAATAATGCCAGGGATTCTGCTTTGTTCACTGCTAAGAGTCCGGTGCTGACATGCAATTACCATTCAATAATTGTTGAATGAATAAATGGATGAATGGATGTGGAGGAAGAGGGAATCCAGGGTTGTATACATTTAGCTTCAAAGATTTTGGCCTCTGGGGTATTCCACAAGCGCAAGCAAGTAGGTATTTGGTATTCTAAATAAATACATTTCTGAAGGCATTTATATTTTTGGATGAAGTCGAGATATGATTTCTGCATTTGCTGCATTTGGTTTTTGTCTCCTCTTTAGCGCATTTACACATCCCTGAGGGCAGTTGGTGACTCTGGAAAAGCCTGGTGGAGCTTGCACCTAAGTGGAAATAAATTTTTTTTTTTTACTCAAAGTTAGATGAGGAAGATCATAAAAGTTGCAATGTCAAATGTCTTAGTCGGCTTGAGCTGCCATAGTAATGCCGTAGAGTGGGTGACTTAAAAACAGAAAATTATTTATCCCAATTCTGGAGGCTGGAGGTCTAAGTTCAGGGTGTCAGCAAAGTTGGATTTTGCGGTTCTGGTGAGGGTCCTCTTACCATTTTACAGAGGGCCATCTGCTCTCATCTTGTTCTCATATGGCCTTTCCTTTGTGTATGCACTCAGAGGGAGGGAGGGAGTGAGAGAGAGACAGAAACAGAGCAGGTGCTCCTCCTCCTCCTCCTCCTCCTCCTCCTTCTCCTCCACTTCTTCTTTTTTCTCTTCCTCTTCTTAGTTGGACACTAATTCTATAATGAAGACCCTACCTTCTGACCTCGTCTAACCATAATTACCTCCCCAATTCCCCATCATTCAATTTCATCACAGGGTTTAGGGTTTCACCATGAATTTGGGGCGAATGCAAATGTGGTTCATAATACCAACCACTGCAATCTATACAGCCTCATGACAGATTGATTACCTGAATATTTTCTGTTACTAACATTTTTATGCTTTTTTTCAAACACTTTTTTCCCTTGGCCTAAATATTTGTGTATAAATAGCTAAATATCTTCCCATATTATGGAACAGCATTAAACTTCCAATGGAAGAAACTTCTCTTTCATTTTCTTCACCATATACTTGCTCTGTGGCATTGGGCAAGTTTGTTCACTTCTCTGGTCCTCTTTGTTCCCTCATCTTAAAATTACAGGAAGGGTTAAAAGGCTTCTTAGTCTCTGACCCTCTATGATTCTGTGTTTTCCTTATAATTAGTCATACAAACAAAACATTGCTGCTTGCATACGATTTGAATATCTCCTTCCTTCATTCATTCTGTATTCAAGAAACACAGAACACTTGAGGAGTGATGGAAATCACTCTAGGCACTAGGAATGCAGAAGCAAAAACAAAGCAAAATCCAGTCTTGCCCTCTAGTTGCTCCTAGCCTAGGAGAGATTGAGAAAAAACCCCGACAGAGCTTGGTGGCAAGAGTGTCTGCCAGGAGACACTGAAGGAGCACATTTCAGCAGAGCCTCACCTAGCTTGGGGGTGGGAGGTTTGTTAGGAGATGTCACATGAGCCTCTCCTGAAGGACGATTGTGAGTTAGTGAAGATTCTCCTTGCTGGCAGGGGAGAATGTGCACAAAACACGGGGAGGAATGAGAAACCCCGGAATCCACAAGAATAGCTCAGAAATGCTGGAGCAGGGAGGAGGGCAGGTGTCAGAAGGTGAGGCTAGGGAGTGGGCAGAGGCCAGATCACCAAGGGCTCTGTGTGCTGAGCAAAGGGATTTGTGTTCATTAGTGTGCAGCCACTGAAAGATTTCAGCAGGGGACCAGTATGGTCAGATTTGCATCCTGGCATAGACTGCTTGTGGACAGCTTGGAGGAGGTCCCCTGGGGCATCTCTGGAAACACAAAGACCAGCAGGAAAATTGTGCTGGGGAGAGATGACAGATTTTGAAGTAGGAACAAAGTGTGGAGTTGAGAGGGTAGGGGACTCTTGGGAGGCAAGGGCTACAGGATGTAGGTCTGAGGACCAGCAAGGGTCCAGTGTGAAGACTGAGCCATAGGGAGGCCAGTGGTTATTTTCCATGGAGAAGGGGAATGGTCTGTAGGGGTCCTGCAATTCTGCATGGTCGAGGGAACAGGTTCTTAGCAGCTCTGACTCTCTTCTGTTTGGGGGGTGTTTCCATTCCATTTAGCTTCAGAATATGTTCCATATTAAATACCATCAGTGTAATTACAGAATACGATACACTGTAATTATGCTCTATAATTACATTTTCTTCCATTAGCAGCGTGGCATTCCCGCTCTACACAAGCCCCCGGCACCCTGGACTGTTAGCACAGTTGGGACTGCAGGCCATTGGGAGCAGACACAGGCATCTCTTTGTTGCCTTTGTCAACTGAGAGAATGGGACCCACAGGCAGGCAGTGCAGTGCAATGGTTAAGGACTGAGCTTTGGAAGTGGACCCCCCTACCCCCAGGTCTGAACGACATTAGCATTTACTATCTGCGGAGCTTAGCTATATTACTACATGTTTCTGTGCCTAAGTTTCTCTGTTTTAAAACAAGGATAATAAAGCCTACATCATGAAGTTATTTTGAAAAATAAATGAGATAATGGATGCTAATTACCTAGCATGGAACCTGCTGATTTTGTCATCAATAAAAAGATTATACTGATGGAAAGAGATAATGAAAGGGGGACGCTGCCCTCTTCAGATCCTGAACTAACATCTTGCCTGCATTAACATGGGCGAGATGGAGTTTGCCAAGCGCTGATTGACAAGAAATGACAAATGACATTGTCATAGAATCACAGAGTGCTCCCACAACTCACCCGTTTTCCTCCCCATGAATGGAGTCCACTGAGCACCACCAACTTGCTACACCAGTCATTCCTTTTAGAGATGTCCTGAACTCCGAAACTCATGACCCCCTCCTCCTTGATTGTGCTAGGGATGGATGCTTCAGCTGATGGAAATAGTTCTCTTCATTTGCAAAGCCTGCAACACTCCTTCTCTCATTCTATCCTGAAATGACTTTAGTTAATATCATCCTTATTTCATAGATGAAGTAAAGAAGTGTAGAAATGGTGTCTAGGGGAGACGAGTGCTTTTCGAGGATACCCATTTAAGACATATCCGACCTGGGGTTTGACTCCTCCCATTCCACGCTCTTTCTCCATGTTCTTTTACTTTTATTCCATAAACAAGGAACATCTACCCTGTGGTGGACACCCTAACCCGGGAGACACAAGGAGGCATCAAGCTGCCTTCCCATAAGGAGTTTTCCTCTCAGATGCTACATGAAACATGGGCCAAAGCCCAGCATGGGTGTCACAAGCACCATTTGGCTACTGCAAATCGGAGGGTCCATGAGTAGAAAGAACGCAGTTGTGATGGGCCGTGCTCCCAGGGTTAAGATGATCAGGGAAGGACTGGTGTCTGTGCTGGGTCATGGCAGGGGCAAAGGAGGCAGAAGGGAAAGTCATCAGAGCCTTTCTGAGCTTGAAGTGACAAAAAACTCAGAGAGAGAGAGAGAGAGAGAGAGAGAGAATGAGAATGAATGAATATGAGTATTGGCTTGAGTAGGTGAGAAGTCCAGGAATGCAGTAGTAGTCCATCCAGGGCTCAGATTTTACCTATTCTTGAGGCTCTGCTTTTCCCTCTTGGCATTTCTCCTCAGAAGGACTCCTTTGTGGGGCAGGGAAAATGGTGTGGCAGCTTCAAACTCCTGTCTTCCCAGCTGAGCAGCACAAGGGCATCGTCCCTCCAGTGGAAAAGTCCAGGGAGGACTGGCGGCTCAGCGTGGGTATGTGCCCATCCACAGCCCAGCATGATGGCCAGGGGCTGGGTTATCCTCTGTGGGACATGGTTGGGAGGCAGGGTTAGATCAGAGTGACCTTACCTGGTCATGCGGAATGGCTGTCCCACCAGAAGATAGGGTTCTGCTACCAAAAGATGGCATGAAGCGGTCCTGAGAAATGCACCTCCGATGCCCACTAGAAAGAGCATCTCTTGGAGGGGAAACAGCATGCACCAGGGCCTGGATATGGAAAATATGTCTCATTGATAGATGGGAGAGTAGTACAGAATCCAGAGGTACGTTTGCAAGAAAAAGTTAGGGTCAAGTTGCAGAAGACTCTAAGTGCCACTATGGGGGTCCGGACAGAAAGGGTCTCCCATATGGAGCTCTCTGAAAAGACGTGTCTATCTTGGGTCTCTCCATTTCCCTTTCTTCTCAGGTTGCACTGAACTCAGAATTCTTTGAAGACTGTGCTTTCCTCTCGATTTTAGGACACGACCTACAGTTTCATTTCCTTCTACTGAAATTGTTTCCTCTCTCTTTGCTTAGACTGCTCCTGCTCAGGTGTGATGTCTGGCATAGAGATCACTACCTCCAGGGAGCCTTCCCTGACCACCACCCTAAATAGAGTAGATGCTCCCTAAGCATTCTGTACTGTGGATGCCTATTTACTTACCCACTAGCTCCCATGTAGTTAGTGTAGTTAGATATTCTGATCCCTGTTTTCCACAGGGGAAATTGAGACAAAGGGAGAGTTAAGTACTTGCCCAAGAGGATGGAGCTAGAATTTAAATTTAGATAATGTGATTTCAGAACTTTCTCTCAGCTACTACTTACTGTTTGAGTAGTCAGGTTCAGGACTGTATCCCCGGCATTGACATCATTCCTGTTGATACATATCTGTGGTTCAGATAAAAATAAATGGAAGAATGAATGGAGTAGGAAAGAAAGGCTGATGAGACCCCATCACTGGAGTCATTCAAGCAGAGGCCTGGGGGTGTCTGTGTGGGAGAGCACAGTATTGCGTAATTTTGGAATACTGGAGAAGATGGTCTCCAAATTCCTATCGACTCTGTAATTTTTCCTTTAAGACAGAAAAGACTGAGGCATTTTGAACAATGAAGAGACTCAGTCACGGTCATCCTTGGAAATATCTCTGGGATAGTTATGTAAGGTGGGTCAATTGGGTTTGCAAACAGATTTATCACCTCAACCTGCAGTGACTGGATTAGGGAAGGAGGATGTTGTCCCCCATTGTCATAGGCTATAATTTGAGAAGTTCAGCCATTCCCACCTGGGTTACTTCTGAGCACAAGAAGATAAAAGAGACCCTATGATAATTAGGGGAACATTGCGATATGTTGCAAAGGTCCTTGGACTTGAATTCAGAAGTGAGTTTGCTTTCTGCTTCTGTTGGGAGCCTCAGTTTCCTCATCTGGAAAATGGACTATTATTAACCCTGATTGACCACCTCCAGCTTCATGCAGATGATGAAGTGGCGAGGTGTGTGTTGAGGTGTTCTGAGGATGGCAAGCACAGTGTGCACAGACGGACTCTACACAGTAGGAGGTCGCAGCCATCAGTTCGGCTTCCTCCCCTCCAGCCCCATTCCTGAATCCTCCAAGAAAGAGGTGAGGTGGGGACAGTCACTAGAAAGGGCCACACCAGGAAGGATGAGCAATTCCCCCCGAATCATAAATTCTATCTCAGCACCTCAGCAGACTATAAAATTGTTATCTGAAGGCTGAATGTGATTTATCGAAAAATAAAAACTCCCCCTCCACTGCAGAAAGGCATCCTTAAAGATCTTATATATGATTTCATAAAGCCTCATGGCATCTTTTCAATTCCTTCACGGGCCAGGTGGGCCCAGAGCCCAGCATGCTGATGAAGTGGAGGGGCGGCTGAGGCTTAGAGGGAGAAAAATCCAATTATTCTTGCTCTGGGATAAAGGAATTCTGGGGATTCAAAATCACTGGAGCATAATTGGAATTCTAATAAAACGAGGTGTTTTGGGTGGGTGGGAGAGAGAGAGGTGGCATGTGGGGAAGTGCAAGGTCCCAAACCAGCTGTGGAAATGACTCCCAAAGAGTTTATCATCAAACCAATATATTGTTGCCTGGAATTTTCCACAGTACTAGTTTGCTTGTGGCTAGCTGGAGGCAAAATTGGGAAGGAAAAAAAAAAATAGTTTCAAAGCTCCCAGGCCCCTTGGCTAAACTGAACCTTCTCTGAGGGCTGACAAAAATCTTAGCCAGTGCTTAGGGCCCCTGCCTCCTCATCTGCCCTTCAGCTGGGAACCTTTGAGTGTGAGAGCAGAGGGGTCTTAATGATCATATAATCTCCTGCAGTGAAAATGAGGTCAGCAAGGGGAGGGACAGTCCTACAGGGGGGCAACCGGGACAGAATCACAGGATCTTCCATCCACAAACCGATCTTCCCAGGAATCATGTCATTCTTCCAAACAAATAATTGGCCTCCGTTTTCATGCACAAATCAAGAGAGAGCTTCCCTTCTCAAGGGACAGCCAGGCTGCCATGCTGGTTGGAAAGCCCTCCCTCCATAAGGCTGCCTAGCACCTGTGTGGTGTCCAGAGCAAAGGGTGGCAAAGAGGAAGAACAAGGGTCCTCATGTTTTTTGAATTAATTTTCTTTTGAGCAAAGGGTCTCTATCACCTTGTGTAAATCCGTTTCCCTCTCCAAGGCTTAAATTTTCTCATCTATGCAGAGGGGATGATGATAGTAAACACCGCCTGGAGGGTATTGTGAGAATTCCATGAGAATTCTTAGAAAGCATTTATCTTCAAACAGATCCAATGTTCACAAATGTTGTTATTTTTATTATCATCTGTACAACATTCGCTGCTGTGGCTTAGAAGTGGTTTGAGTGTGTCCCACAAAGGTTCATGTGAGGGAAGCTTGGCCTCCAAGGTGGTGATACTGAGTGATGGTGGGTCTTCAAGAGGTGGGACTTAGTGGGAGGTGATTAGATCATGGGGGACCACTCTCAGGAAGGGATTAATGTAAGGACTGATGTAAGACTGGTTAGTTCTTGTAAGAGAACCGTAATATTATAAAGCAAGTCCACCCCATGTGCTTGGACCCTTCTGCACATGGCTACTTTTCTTTTTGCTTCTTTGCCATGGACTGTCATAGCCAAAGGGCTCTCATCAGATGCCAAAATGCCTTGCTGTTTGTACTTTGCAGCCACCATAATCATGAGCCATATGGACCTCTTTTTTTGTATAAAGTATGTAGCCTTGGATATTTTGTTATAGCAATGTAGAATGAACTAAGATATTTAACAAGAGTTTTTTGGGTATCACATGAGATACTTTATGTAAAACACCAAGGAGATGCTTCCTGTAAAGAAAGTAAATGATCAATATATTGCCTTTCTTAGCACTGTGTCTTTTCTCATGTTCACTTTTGCATGTGACTTAGCTCCCAGGCTAGACCAAGCTTCCTGAAGATACGGTTCATGTCTAAATCATGTCTGTGTTCCTCCCAGATCTTGGCTTTTTGTGGGACTTCTGTGTATGAAGGTAAATGCAGGAAGCTCACGTGTGAGCCTCTTCAGCCTGGACACCCACATCACCTCTGCAGAAGGTCACCCTCCACACAGTGGGGTTCAGCAGTGCTGCCGGAGCGTAAGGCACCAACATGAGCTCTTCTCCTAGTTCCCTTGCCTCCTTCCCAATGTCCACGCCCTTCCCCCTCCAGGGCCAAAATCCTTATGCATTCCAGTTTGAATATATTATTTTTCTTTCTTTTATTCCCTTCCCCCACGTCTCAGCACCGTGTAAACTGTCACCTCTTTGGTTGCCCTTTTAGCTTCTCTTCTGCTTCCTCCCTAACCAAACTTTCCACTGCTTATTCATTCACTTAATAAGTATCATGAGACAGACAAGCTCCCTGCTCTCCAGTGGCACCTGTGTTGTCCGTGGCGGAGAGAGAAAAGATGTGCATACAAACAAGTGATGCCCGTATGATATAATAAAATGCCACCTGCAGTGAAGTAGTGTGATATCAACCTGGGTCACAGGACAACTCTAGATGTTCAGGGAAGTGTTGATTGTGTTGGGACTCAAGTAAGGATCTGATGCCTGGAAGATCAGGGTGAAGAACCAAGAGAAGGGCAAGTGCAAAGGACCTGAGGTATTCAGCTGGGTCTCTCTGTGAGGCAAGCATGCATCAGAACTTCCTGGAGGGTTTGTCAAACCACAGGTTCCCGGCCCCTTCTCGGGAGTTTCTGTTCAGGTGTGAGGTGGGAACTGGCAAGTTTCCATGTCTAACTAGTTTCAGGTGATGCTGCTGCTGCTGGCCCAAGGATCACACGTGGAGAACCACTGGGTTAGAGAAACAGACAGTATGGCTGGAGCTGAGGGAGGAGGCAAAGTGGTAGAAATTGAGAAGCGAAGGTCGGATGGCCTACGGTTTTGCAAGACACAGTGAGGTTGGGATTTTCTTGGAAGGGCCCTGGGAAGTCATAGGTTTCAGGAAAGGTTTGCAGCGGAAAACTAACTTGATTTTTGAAAATGTTGCTTTGGCTGCTCCATTCAGAGTGGAGTTCAGGTCCAAGAGTGGAAACAGGAGGTCTCGCAGGAGGATGTTGCAGAGTCATAAGGGAGAAATGACAGTGACCTGGCCCTAGATAGTGGCAGGACAGGCGCTGGCGGGAGAGCTTATCTCCTGTATTTAACTTTCAGCTTCCTGATGAGCAGACTGGAGCCATTTCTCAGCCTCAGCCCTGGTCACGGCTGGGGCTGGCTGATTCTTTATGGTGGAAGCTGTCGTGTGCCTCCACAGGCACAGATCCTTGGTGGCAGAATCCTGGTCTCCGCCAATCTGATGCCAGTAGCTCCCCTTCCAGATGTGACATTTTTTTTAATGTCACATCTGGAAGGGGAGCTACTGGCATCAGATTACTGTCAAATATCTCCTGAAGAAAAGGGGAAAGAAAAATCATGCCTGGTTGGGAACCTTTGGGGAATTCCTTCACCTTTCTTTCATTCATTCAACAATTATCCATGGATGGTAACAAATATCCACATGCCAGTATTGTGGTGGGGTTGGGAGATGACGGAGAACAAAACAACATGAACAAATCAAGTTCCTCTCAGCTCTGGCTTGCAGTTCCAGTAGAGACACCTAGAAGAGGGGAAAGGTGCAAGGCCTCGGGGCGTGCCTGTTGGAGCAGTAGCTGCTCTCTCAAATCTGCAGCACAGAAATCCAAGACAGAACTTTGTCTGGAGAGTGGGGCCCTGGAGAGGATGAATGTACAAAGACAAAGCTCTCTTTAGCAGGGAGGGGAAGAGGCCCGGAGGGAGAGGAGGTGCAGACTGGAACACTCACAGAGTCATCGTTTTGTCATTAGACACCAGTGAACTTTTGGAGACTAGAATTGTACAGCACCCAAATGTCAACACGATTTCTCTGCTACTGGCAGTGACAACAGCATAATCACCCTGTGCCAGGCACGGTCACTGACATTCTGGAAGGCCCATAAGATAGGTACTATTTGATTTTTTTTTTTTTCCTCCAGCTGAGAAAATGGGTCCAGAGACGCTAAGTAACCAGTTTAAGGCCGTACAGCTGATAAGCAGCGTGGTCGAGTTTTGTGCTGGGAAATGCGTGGTATTTTATTAAACTCGACCATTAAGATTCATTATTTGCTGCAGCTTTATCAGGGTGGGAGGCAGCTGTTGGTGAGAGGGCATCGGTGGTGGGAGAGAGGTATTTTACGGTCTTTCTTTCATAATTATCTTGGAGCAGAGAGTCGAGGGAATCAGAGCAGGTGCTGGAGGAGTGACCTTGGAGGCCTAGTCTCCTGAAGAGCCGGGGGCCCACAGGCCATTGTCACGGTGGCTGGTATTCCTAGTGCAATTATCCCATCCTCTTCTTAGGACTCTCTCAGAAGTTCCTTCCGTGATCATTAAAACTGGCTCTGGGCTGCAGCTTTGAAAGCAGCCGGAACCGCCCAGGGCTGGATCGTGTCCTCATTAAACAGGGACGGCCTTCCAGGGACTTCAACAGGATTTCTGCCATGTTACAAATTGAGGGAGATGCGACCGGCCACGCCAATTACAGGTGGGTGCCGCTCAAAAGAAGTCGTTCTCTTTTGCTTCTGGAGATTTGAAGATATCCAGTGTCATTTGGACTCAAAGGACATCTTGTTCTCATCTTGGTCTGTGGTGGGGCTCAGGGCAGAAGAGCAGGAGCTGGGACAGGAGGAAGGAGGGGGTGGGCATTTGGAAGAGGAGGCCACATTGTGAGGGGGGTGGTTCACCCACCTGCAGGCCTGATGGCTTGGGGTTTGCAGGCTTACCCCCACCGTGACTTTCCCTGAGACACTGACATTCCCCGTGCCTCAGTTTCCTTTTCTGAGACAAAGAGAGGGCTGCCAGGAGGAATTAAGCAAGAGCATGCATATCAGGCAAGCAGCATAGTACCTGGCACTTAAGAGCAATGGACAACTACTGTGTTCTTAAGGCTCCAGGCCAAGATGCTCTCCTAATATCTGGCCTATTCTTTCCCTGGGACATGGTCAATCCCCAGGATCCTACAGCAAAATAAGCATGCATGGGGAACCTCAGAAAAGAGCCACACCAGTCAACGTGTGAGATGGGGCAATGCTCCTCTGAGCCTCGGTTTCCTCATCCATCAAATGGGATGACAGTATTCATTTGTTCACGCACCCATTCATCATGCCTGAATGCTCTTGCTCTGCCAGACTCTGGGAGAAAACAGCAAACCAAAGAGCTGAGGGATCTACTCTCATGGAGTTTCTACTCTGGAGGGAAACCTTATGACGAACAAGTAATCGAAGGAGAGACATAGATCATTATGATCAGTGCTCTAGAGAATTAAACTAGGTTGATGTGGAAAAAGTAACTGGGAGGACTCTGCTTTCAGCCAGGTGGTCAGGCAAGGCCTCCTGAAGGTAGGGCTTCAGAGACTCCCCATGAGAAGGAGCCAGTGAGGAGCAGGGCCTGAGGTCCAGGCAGAGGAAAGTGGGTGCAGGGCCTGAGGTGATGACGGTGATCTGAGGGTAGACAGTGGGCCTTCTGGGTGTGGGGCAGGGGTCGCATGGACCAGGTGATGACGATGTCTTATACACAGATGGCAGCAATTGAGGATGATCGACACAGCTGCAGACTAACAGGCCTGGCTGGGATCACCAGCTCAACCGGAGATTCATCTGGGCAGAGGAGTCTTGGAAGGTAGAGGAGGAAGGAAGAGAACCAAGGAGAAGAAAGAGGTGGGTGGTCTAGTGGTCCCTCAGTGGAGCTCTTCCCTGGGCACTGGGATCAGTACCCCAGGTGTTGCAGATGGGAAGCTTGATGGTGGAGAGGTCTGCTGACTTGCTCAGGTCCTAGGCAGAGCATGATCAGAACCTGGATACTTAGGCTCAGATTGGGCCTGCAGAGTTTCCCACACCTGCTGCCAGCTTCAAGGCCATGGCTCCTGGTCAAAGGGGACTGATTCTCTCTGACAGTCGGCTGGGGACAGCCTCTCTTCTAGGAAAGGTCCGAAGTAAATCTGGGCAGCCCTCAGTGCTGACAAGGGTGCTGGTCTTGCTGCTCCCCAGATGCCTTGGGGGCTGGGAAATGATCATACAGCTGTCCCTGAAGATTAGAGAGATGAGACACGAGGCATCCAGGACTCATGGCCAGGAGGACACAGGGCATGGCTTCTCCACCTCATTTTGTGCCAGTCCACTGAGGCCTTTGTCTTGCAACAGGTTCTGCTTACGAAACCTGAACCCTAAGGTACAATTTCTATCAGATCACCTCAAGTGTACCTCTTGTGTCCAAAGAGGCTCTTAGAAACTCAGGGCCTGTGGAATCTTGGGTCTGGTACCCGTATTTTTTTGATGGGTCCCCTGAGTAGGTCAGTCGGGCGGCTTAGTGCCAGTGATGTGGATCTTATTACCTCTTTGGCCCCCAGAAAGTTCTGTAGGCTAAACAGAAACCTGGAAACCCTTCACAGTTGACCCGAGTTCTGCCTCTCCCTCAGTCCGCTCTCCATGACCATACCGGGATACCTGCCCATCAGGGGCACAACCTCAGTGACTAAGAACCTTCCACAGGATCCACACCTTTTATTTCTTTTTATTGATTCTTTTTGGCTATACATAATATGAGGATTCATTTTGACATATTACAAAAACATGGAGTATAATTTGCTCTAATTCAGTCCCCAGTGCTTCCCTTTCCCTTCCCTCCACACGACTGATCTTTCTGCTGTTTATTTGTAGTTCTTTTTTTTTTTGGTTTTGTTTTTTAAATCAGTGTCTGGTAGAGGTCCATGATGGGGAGATTCACTGTGGTATATCCATATACGTACATAGGGAAGTTAGGTCGGATTCACTCCACTGCCTTTCCTTATCCTATCCCTCCTCCCTCTTCTCTAATCCTCCTCTTCTACTCCACTGATCTTTCTTTTAATTTGATGGAATTCACCCTTCCCATTTTCTCTTTCTCCCCACCCTGCTTCCTTATTTTGGGCTAGCTTCTGCATATCAGAGAAGACATTCAACCTTGGACTTTCTGTATCTGGTTAATTTCACATGGCATTATGGTCTCCAGTTCCATCCACTTATCAGCAAATGCCATAATTTCTTCTTTTTTTGGGGGGGTATTGGGGATTAAACCCAGGAATACTTAACCACTGAGCCCCATACCCAGCCCTTTTTATGTTTTATTTTGAGACAGAGTCTCACTGAGTTGCTTAGGGCCTTGGGGTGCACCACTATACTCAGCTCATTCCTTTTTTAATGGCCAAGTAATATTTCATTATGTATAATTTTCTTTATCCTTTCATTTGTTGAAGGGCACCTAGGTTGCTTCTATAGCTTGGGTATTGTGAATCAAGCTGCTATAAACATTGATGGGACTGTATCACTGTAGTATGCTGATTTTAGATCTTTTGGAAATACACTGAGGCGTGGGATAACTGAGACAAATGATGGTTTCATTCCTAGAATTTTTTTTAATGATGCTGGGGTTTGAACCCAGGGCCTTGTGCATGTGAGGCAAATACTCTACCAACTGAGCTATATCCCCAGCCCCCCATTCTTGGAAGTTTGAGGAGTCTCCGTACATTTTTCCAGAATGATTGCACTAACTTGCATTCCCACCAAAAATATAAAAGTTTTACCTTTTCCCCCACATCTTCACCAACACTTATTATCTGTATGCTTGATGATTGCCATTCTGACTGGAGTGAGATGAAATCTCAATGTGGTTTTGATTTGCATTTCCCTGATTGTTAGAAATGTCAAGCATATTTCCCCTTATTTGCGGTCGTTTGTATTTCTTCTTTTGGGAAGTGTCTGGTTATTTGCCCATTTATTTATTGGGTTATTATCATTCTTATTTTTTTTCCTGTTACATTTTTGAGTTCTTTGTACATTCTAGAGATGAATGTCCTTTCTGAGGAGTGGGTGGTAAAGGTCTTCTCCCATTCTGCAGGCTCTCCATACACACTTCATTGTTTCGTCAGGTATACAGAAGATTTCTGATTTTATGAAAATCCCACTTTTTGATTTTTGGTTTTACTTCTTGCACTTTAGAGGTCTTGCTAAGGAAGTTGGTTCCTGTGCCAACATGTTTGTGGGTTGGGCCTACATTTTCTTCTAGCAGTTGTAGAGATTTTTGTCTAATTCTTAGGTCTTTGATCCACTTTGAGTTGACTTTTGTACAGGGTGAGAGTTAGGGATTAAATTTCATTCCTTCTACATGTGGCTATTCAATATTTCCAGCACCATTTGTTAAAAAGGCTATCTTTTCTCTAGTGTTTATTTGTGTGTGTGTGTGTGTGTGTGTGTGTGTGTATTTACCTTTGTCTGGTATAAGATAACTCTATTTATGTGGGTTTGTCTCTGTCTTTCATTCCATTGGTTTTTATGTCTGTTTTGGTGTCATTCCATGCTTTTTTTGTTACTGTAGCTCTGTAGTATAGTTTGAGGTCTGGTAGTATGAAGCCTCCAGCAGCACCCGTTTTGCTCAGAGTGGCTTTGGCTATCCTGGGTTTCTTATTTTTTCAAATGAATCTTAGAGTTGCTTTTTCTAGTTTTGTGAAGAATGTCATTGGTATTTTGATGGGGATTGTATTGAAAGTATATGTTGTTTTTAGAAGTATGGCCATTTATTATTTAATATTTGTTATTTAATTTATTATTATTTTATTAATTCTGCCTATCCAAGGGCATGGGAGGTCTTTCCATCTTCCAATGTCCTCTTCAGTTTCTTTCTTCAGTGTAATATAGTTCTCATTGTAGAGGTCCTTCACCTCCTTCAATTTTCTTTTTTTTTTGAGGTTAATGTGAATGGGATAGTTTTCCTACAGATTCATTATTGGAGTGTAGGAAAGTGATTGATTTATGTATGTTGATCTTGTATTCTGCTACTTTACTAAATTTATTAGCTCTATAGGTCTTCTGGTATATTTTGGGGGGTATTCTAAATATAGGATCATGTCATCAGCAAACAGATAATTTGACCTCTTCTTTTCCTATTGTATCCTTTTAATTTCCTTCTCTTGCCTGATTGCACTGGCTAGAGTTTCAAGGACTATGTTGAATAGGTAGGCTCCATTTCTTTAAGTTTCCCATCACCTCCTACTAGTGCCAGCCTAAGAGTCAAGGCTTTAACACATGGACATTTGGGGGCTACTCTTTCAAACCATAGCAACCTCTGAGAACCCACAGAGTAAGTCTGGTCAGTTCCTTGGGATAACCCTTCAAATATTCCTTGAAATCTTCTCCAGACCAAATAAATCCAAACTTTTTCATAACATAGACTTGAGTCTGCCTACATTCCTATTGGCATCTTATGGATAAAAAGAGTGAACATTCTCAAATCAGTAGACCAAAGTTCAAACCCTGTTTAATCAGTTATGGCCGTTCAAGTCACCCAAATGTATGTGTGTGTGTGTGTGTGTGTGTGTGTGTGTGTGTAGGGATACACATTACATGTGTATACAGTTTTGCAAATGTATCTAGGACAAAGGTGGTGGCAGGGGATCCTAGGCACATGGAATGCTGCTCAGGGCCAAATTCATACTCAGAACTTCATGTCCAAGATCTAATTTCATCCATACAACCTTATGAAAATGTTATAACTTCACTTTCTCATTTTATACATGATAAAATCTAAGCTCAGGGAGGTTAAATAATATGTCCAAATCATACAGCTAGTTAGTGGCAATAAGTAGTTTCAAACTGGTCTCTCTGATCTCAAAGTTCTGAAATACAGTAACAGTTAACATCGCTGATTCTGCATCCATAGATGGGAATGAATAATGATACCTCTTCCTTAATGATTCTTAATGATATGGGTATTAAGAGGAAGCGATAGGTGCAAAAAATCTTAAGAAAATCTCAAAGCAATATACATTTTACTTATTTTTTAAAAACTCATTTATTTTATTTCCTTTCTTTTTGTTCTCCAGAGAATTAAAAAGATTTTTGTTTTAGTGCCATTTTGGGGATTACAAAGAATAGATCACTATTTTAGTTAGGGTTAAACAAAATAAAGGAGTTTACTTGGGAGTCATGGGGAAGCTCAAAGAATCCACAAGGATCAATTAACTAAGCAGATCCCTGGCAGTGACCAGGGATCTGAGCAGCAGGAATTCTAAGTTTTTAATCTAAAGATTTGATTTTTGTAAAACTCAGTTGCAATGAATCCTAGTCTCTGCTTCTCAGGTCAAAATTTTCCAGATCCTGCTAAAGACACTGACTGGCCCAGCACAATCAAAGGCATCAACATCACCCTTATGCACACAGCCCTGACAACTGGAGGTAGGTTCAGGGCTAGGGAGTTATGGTGAGCTGGGCAGCTTCTCCAGGAGAGGTCCAGAAAGTGGGCAGCCCAGGGGCTTCAGAGGCATTCCTCACAGGCTGTTTGACTTATGGCAAGCGTATTTGCTTTGTTGTCTACCTTTTGCACTAGAGTATAAATTCCCCTAAGGCATAAATTCCTCTATAGGAGGGAAGTATGTCTATTGTTCACCATTTTGACATTAGCACCCAGCACAGCACTGGGCCTATGGCACTAACTTGATGAATAAGTGTGGAAGAGGTGTTTGGATGTGGACACAAATTAAATCATTAGTTTATTCTCTCTCTCTCCCCCCCCTCTCTTTTCCTCTTCCCCTTCAATAATTTATTCAGCAAATATTTCTTGAGTGCCTACTATTGTCAGCAACTGTTCCAAATATTGGGATCATCTTCATTTCTTAAAACAGAAAGAATCTTACCTTGATAGACATTTGTGTTCTGAGAAGGGGGTAAGAAGACATTAACTGATAGGAATAATTAAGCAGGAGGAAAGGGGCATTGGCATGGATCCCATAGTGGATGACAAAGGTCAGGACTGGTCCTAAGATTGGCAGCTCTGCTAGAATGATAAGACTGGAGTGGAGAACAACAGCCCTTCTAAGGGGGCCAGGCAGACAAAACCAACTGATGCCCCTCCAGGAGCAGAGGGACCCAGGGTTCTTTGCCTGCCTGCTGCCTGGGCACACTGTCATCTCCACCCTTTCTTGTGGCCTGGATACCTCAGTGTAGTTGAAACTTTTTATCATGAATTGATCATCCCAAGGGTTGCTGTCTGTGGGCAGAACATTTATTTTATTTCCTTTCCTGGGATTTGGGTAATTAAGTCAATTCTGTAAATATTTATAGAGTACCTTCTATGTCTATTCAACTTGTGAAAAAAGCAAGAATAGAAATAAAGAAGAGAGAAAACGCCCTGACATATGGATAGTCTGAATATGGGCTACGCTATGGTATTTTAAAAAGACATCAGTCCTAACTAATATATAACTCAGGCCTGGGGAAAGCAACTGTTTCAGAAGATGTGGAAGGAAAGAAGGGAGTGGTGTTGAGTACTGAGTTCTGTCCTAGGAGCTCTCATGTATTTGAGTGCCACTATGTCCTGGGCATTGTTTTAGTTGCTGAGACAGAGCCGCGGAAGGAACTCAACAGAAGAAAAATCCATGTGTGTGAAGACCACACATCTGAAGAGGAAAACTGACAATACATACGGTTAGTAAGTATACTATGGCTAATGAAAGGTGGTATAGTGAAAAAACAGGAGAGGATAAAAGATGTTCTGGGGAGACAGCTTGTGGTTTTGAACAGCATGGTCAGTGGAGATATTTGCCAGGACTTGAAGAAGGTGACAGGTGAGTCTTAAACATGTTGGGGTGCAGCTTCTAGGCCTAGGGGACAGCAGGCATCACCTGAGGATGTGAAAGCATGGAGCATCTGAAAGACATGAAGGAGCCCGTGTGGCAGGAAGGGAGTCATCCAGGGAATGGGGAGCAGAAGGTGAGGTCAGAATGAGCGGGAATGGGTTCAGTGTCCAGGGAAGTTCACACCAGTCCTTGCAGGACACAGGGAGGACTTTGGCATTTATTGGGAAGTTTTTGAGCATAAAAATGACATGATTTGGCTCCCATAAGTTATGTCATTCAGAATTTTCAAGAGTCCCAAGAATCTGGTATTATTGATCCTGGTTTGTGATAAGAAATTAGGGTGAGAGAGGGCGTATAACTTCCGCTAAATCAGTCGGTCAGATTTAGAGCTGGGTTTAAAACACAGATATTTCTGATGACAGTGCTCTTTCCATTAGACCACACTGCCTCCCTCAGGCCCTGCACTCTTGCTTGGTTCTGGTTGAATGATAAAAGAGCCCACTTTGCCGATTGCAGTGGCACATGCCTGTAATCCCAGCGGCTCTGGAGGCTGAGGCCAGAGGATCATTAGTTCCAAACCAGCCTCAGCAAAAAGCAAATTGCTAAGCAGCTCAGCAAGACCTTATTTCTAAACAAAATTCAAAAAAGGGCTGGGGATGTGTCTCAATGTTCAAGTGCCCCTGCGTTAAAAAGAAAAAAGACCCCAGTGTTAAATTTTATAGCAAACCATTAATAAAATTTTTTCAAAAACCCCCCAAAATTATCCTAAATTGTGAATTTCAAAGAATTCTTATGTATTTCATAATCTAAAATTAAAATTATAATAAATTTTCTTTGTCGTCTTTGTTATACATGCAAGTATCATTTAAAGCTTTTCTGCCTCTGAGGTTCTTATTATTTGTACAATGGTTTAGATCCTCTTCCTTGATTTTCTTGGATAAAGTTGGTAGTTCTCCCCTTTGTCATAGCATCGTTTATGTATGTTTCTCAGGACCCTTAGAAGGCTCAACTGTGATTCGATGTGTACCTATCTGTCCAACTTGCTTGCTAAACCCTAGCTCTTCAGGGGCTGGGATCACGCCAGCAGTCAGTAAATAGCCTTGGGGAGCTTGTCCAGCCCAGGTCCTAATGTTCTTCCCTCTTACTCCGTTCCCCATCTATCACCCCACTTGAATGATGTGTCCCCATTCCAGTGTCACAGTTATTTGGACCAGGGATGAATTCCTGACCCAAGCTGGGCCATACAGATGACCTTCTGGAACCGTTAGGTGACCTTAGAGATTTTGGCTCTGTCTATCCTGGACCCTTAAGAGGGGAGAAGTAAACTTGGGAGCACTGGTGTGGCCATCTTCTTCCTGCCATGTGGACTGGACAGAACAGAAAGCTTTTTGTTCAAGAGAGAAGTGAGGTACAGAGAAGGGCAGAGACTAGGAGCAGACAAAGCCCTGTCCAGGTTGCTGACTGATCTCTATTTCCAGCCTCTCAAAGGGCTGGCTGGACTCTAGCCTTAAGGATTCGCAGAACATTATATTCCTGTGATAAATGTCTCCCTCTTTCTAGTTTGAGTTGGTTTCTGATCTTTACAACCCAAGAGCCCTAAATAATCCTGTGTCTAGCTCACTTGTATAACCCCAGGCCTGGCCCGGTGTCACTCATGGATGATCTCAGGGTGGCATTCCTTGAAACTGACTTCAAATGCCAGCTCCACAGCTTATCTTGCTTCACCACTCTGAGCTTCCATTTCTTCCTCTGCAAACAGGGATTATAAAGTCTTCCTGGCAGGGTTGTTATAGGATTAAAAGAAAGGGTTTGACATGTATTTGTTGTGGCATAGCACTTGGCAGTTGCTACTACTAATGCAAGTTATGGAATCCATGGAGGGAGAGGTGATTCTCACTGACTGCCTTATTCCTTCCAGTGTGCCAGCTGGTTATGATTAGCGTGTGGTTAGAGCATGGGCTGCAGAGTCTGACCATAGGTGCTTGGCTCTCAGACTCACTATTTACTGGCCATGTCAACCTGGGCAAGTTATTTGATTTATCAAAACATGGTTTCCCCTTCTAAAATTGTTCTTTCCCTGTCTTTAGCATTAGAAGCACATAAGCTTTAGCTAATTCTGACCTTCAGGTATCCAGTTTGGCCTAAGAGATGATAATTTTGGATCCAAATGTTAGTTCTGTCACTGACTGTGTAACCTTGAGCAAGTCATAAAATCTCTGTAGACATAAGAATCAGGAAAGTGTTCATTCACAAAGCAGATCTGGTTTCTGTCCTGTCTGTGCCCCAAGATCTTCGAGGAAAGGTCATCCAGAGTCACAAAGAAACAAGGCATTATTTTGTATACTGTAATGTGCTTTCTGCATGTGAATTAAATACTCTGAATATCAGATGCTTGCCTGTCTCCCATGGTGACCTAGTTTCTCATTTGTAAAACAGGACTAATAACGCCGACATTGCTGTCATAGTGCAGCTGAATGTGTATGTGATAACGTATGTGATAACGTATGTGTGTCAATCAGTTTTTCATGGCTCTGACCAAATACCTGAAATACTCAAAAGAAGGAAAGGGGGCTGAAGATGTGGCTTCATAGTAGAGTGCTTACCTGGCTTGCGTGAGAGGCCCTCATGTGTTTCAGATTTCAGTCCATGGTCAAGTTGACTCTGATGCTTTTGAGCCTGTTATGGTTTAGATATGAGATGTATCCTAAAGCACCTGTTAATACAGGAATATTCAGAGGCCAAATGATTGTACATGAGAACTGTAACATAATAAGTCCATCCTAATTTGAATGGGCTGACTGGGTGCTACCTGTAGGCAGGTGGGGCTTGGCTGGAGGAGGTGCTCACTGGTGGCGTGCGTTGGAAGGGAGCAACTTCCCCGAGCTCCTTTTCTACCTCTCCACCTTGCTGCTTTCTGAACCCTTCCATGAGCTGAGTTGCTTCCCTCTACTGATCCCTTCCCCCATGATGTGCTTCCTCACTCTGGGCTCAAAGCAGTGGAGTCCGCCATCTCTGAGATCGATACCAAGACCTTTGAAACTGAGAGCCCCAATAAACTTCTCCTCTAAGTTGTTCTTGTTGGGTATTTTGGTTACAGCCATGCAAAGCTGACGAACACAGCCTACAATGAGGCCATACATCGTGGCTGTGAGTGTGTGGTAGAGCAAAGCTGTTCTTATTATAGCAGCCAGGAAGTGAAAAGAGAGAGAGAGAGAGAGAGAGAGAGAGAGAGAGAGAGAGAGAGAAGGGGCCATGGTCCCAGGGTCCCCTTCAAAGGCACGCACATCCTTCCACTAGGTCCCACCTCTTAAGGGTTCCACTGACTTCCAATAGCACAGGTTGCTCACCAGGTCTTCAACACATGGCCTTTGGGGACATTAAGATCTATACCATAACAGTATGAAAACACGATTCCATTGTTTCCTGGCTACGCTTCCTTGTAACCTAACATATGATGATTTGACTTTCTCCTTTAGAGTTTAGAAAGTCATTTGCTACCTTATGTTTTTTCCTACTTTTTTCTTTTTTAACTTGAGCCTTAGCCTGGTCTTGGAATTAAAGCAGTGTGTTGTTATGCCTATTTCATAGCCTTGTAAGTCGAGGCTCTGGGATATTAAGTGACTATGCAGGGTGGTACAGCAGTAGGGGAGATGGAACTCATTCTCCATTGGTCCTCTCACAGCAGGTAAGGAATGTGCTCTAGAGCCAGCCTGCCTATGTTTTCTACCCCAGCTCCCATATACTAGCTTGGTAATGTGGGCAAGTTATTCCACCTCTCTGAGCCATGGTTTCCTGATGTGCAAAATGGGGGAGGGGTATTTATCCCTGCAAAATGGAACATACTTCATAGGGGGGTGAGGAGGATTAAACTGGCATTCAGTGATACTTGGCATTTGCCTCAGGCACGGTAACTGCTCTGAAAGTGTAGGCACAGTGGGCAGGTAAGACTTGAAAGTAGAAGACCCTGGATTCAAGTCTGGGTTCAGCCTCTTGGAATTGTGTTGTTTGTGGAGGCCACAAAACCTCTCTTCCTTTGTTAATATGGATAGATAATGCCTATCATGGGAAGATTTGAAGCTGCATATATAGATATATATGCTTGGCACATGTGGATACTTAAGAAATGTAGGGCTGGGGGTGTAGCTCGGTGGTAGACTGCTTGCCTAGCTTGTATGAGGCCCTGGGTTCAATCCCTGACACTGCCAACCAACAAACAAGCAAAAAAACAAACAAAAAAATGTAGTAAGGAGTAAGGTAGATTCCTGGGAGGTGGCAGGGTTTCAGGAACAATCACGGGTGGCTGAGAATAGCCGGGTGTGCGTGGGTTTATCTTGAGAATGGATGAGGAGTACCAGGAATGAAGAGTAAAGATACAGAAGGCTTTGGCCTATAGAGGACTCTCCAAAGTGGGAACTGAGCAGATGCTCCCTTGCAGCTAAGGGGTGAGCAGAGCTTCCCTGCTGGGGTATCACCCTGAAACCTGGGGGGATGGATTGGAACCCATGTGTCCAGCACGGGGGCTCAGTTAGAGGGCATTATGGTGAGAGCTGACCGTGCCCTGAAGGAGGGCCAAAGCAGCAGGGTGGCTTCTAAGTCTTTTAACCTTTAGCCGATATTTGTTGAGGGCTCATGGCTCCAAGTGCTTTGCAATATTGATTTGATGAAGGGTGATGAATTAAGTTTTGTGTGTGTGTGTGTGTGTGTGTGTGTGTGTGTGCGCTGAAGGCACCAGGCGCTGTGGGTCATGGGGCAGATGGGTGCACTAGACAGGTGTGTGGAGCTCAGAGGTTGCACTGGACATGAAGGCTTCAACTTCCACATTGCTTTGGGAACCACAGAGCCAGGGAGAGACAGAAGCTCCTCAGGAGAATCTGAAAAGTGGTGAGGCGGGGGCTGGGGTGGTGGCTCAGTGGTAGAGCACTCGCCTAGCATGCATGAGGCCCTGGGTTTTATCCTCAGCACCACATAAAAATAAACAAATAAAATAAAGACATTCTGTCCATCTATAACTACAATAAATAAATAAATAAATAAATAAATAAGTAAATAAATAACAGTGATGAGGGATCAGTCTGGGCGTGGAGCACATGGACCTTTGTCTCCAGGGTTCCAAGTCTGTTCTGGTGCCTGTGCCTGCACTGAAAGGAGAGAGGCTTGGGCAGCCACAGACAGTGGGCCTTGGGACCTCTAATTCCCACTCCCATAGTTTGCACATGAAATGGTAGCACAGCCAATCCCAAATTTGGGGACAGGAATGGTGTACGTGAGCTGTGTCTGGTTGGACCAACGTTCCTCAGTGAATCTTCTCAGCAGCTGGACCTTAGGGGGACTAAGGGGCCCAAGGACCATTGCCATCTGCCTCAAATTCCCAGCTCCTCGCCTGCCTTACTTTTTCTTTACCTGCTTCTCTCTTATAACCTGTGTTTATCTCCCTGCTGCTCTTTCTACCTATCTCCCACTCCCCCCCCACCCGCCATTCTCTCTGTCTCCTTCACCTTCCTCCTCCTCCTCTTTTTTCTCTCTCTCCCCCTCCCTCTCTTGATCTGCCTCCCTCTCTCCCTCTCCCTCTGTCTCTGATTGCTTCTCTGTCTCTCTCCGTCTCTGTGAGTGCTTCTGCTGCTTCTCTGTGTCTCTGTGCTGGTTTTCCTCTGTTTCTGTCTCTCCACCTCTGGGTCTTTGCCTTTGTCTCTCTCCATCTCTCTCTTTGCCTCTGCCCATGCCCCTACCTCTGTGTTTTCTTTCTGTTCTTCCCCTGGTCCCTCCCCCTCTTCTGCCTCTAGGAAGAGGGCAGAGATCACTGGGTAGGATTGGATGTCATTAAATGCACAAAAGGAGAAAGGACTTTGTTTCTCCTGCTGGCCCCTGGGGAATGCCTAACAATGAGAGACACTTTGGTGGGTAATCGATAGGAACAAGATGCAACGAGACATCTTTGTTGGACAGGGCTGCCAGCAGTTCCCTCTGACCGGAGCCCCTGGGAATGCCTGGCCTCTCGACCAGGCTCAAACAGAGTGTATCACAGCGCAGCCGACTTGAAGTGTGAGCCCAGCACATCTGACCTGGGGGTGCCTCATTTCCATCCACTCCCCCTCCCTCCCCTCGCCCCTTAGTACTACTTTAGGAATATAATGAATAGAAAGAGAAACTGTAATACACAGGGCACAGATTGTTGCCAGCAAAGGTTGTGGGGTTGGTTAAAAAACACAGGCTCTAGCTGGATCAATACTCTTAATCTTTCTGAGCTCCGGTTTTCTGATGTGTAAATCATGGAAACTCTCACACCTAAGATCCATTCAGGCAGACAGTTTTCTTTTTGAATAACAAATTTGATCAGCCCTCACCTCACAACTTAGACTCCTATACCAAAGATCGCGTTTTTTTTTTTTTTTTCTTTTTTCTTTTTCACTCTAAATTTCAGCTCCAAGCTCCCTGGAGGTGCTTAATAAGTGTGTGTGCTATCAGATACAGTCGCTCCATCAGTGATTATCCAGTGAATGAACCTAGCTGCTTCTAGACCTGTGGTACCTGGCTGGCTTCACATTTCTGCCTCTGACTTCTCAAGACTTGAGCTCTAGGCTAGACCCTAGATCTTTATCCTTCCTGGCCAGCCCTGTCTTTCTTTCTGTGCATTTCTTTTCCCTGTAGGTGGGCCTCTGATGTTAGGAGGGTGAAGGAGAAGGAAGTGGGTCACACAAGCAGGTGTTGAGAGCACTGGGCCCTTGGGTGTGACCTAGCCAGCAGAAGACAACATATATGCTGAAATTCAGGGAAGCAAGAGACCTTAGAGACCAAGTCTCCTTAGACCAAGTCTCCTCATCATCTCCCATTTTACAGGTAGTCAAACTGTGCCCAGAGAAAGGGGTCACTTGACCAAAGTAAGAGGACATGTATGTATGACAGAAATGGGCAGCAGGGATGAGAGTTCCCAAGTCTCTCAAAGTTTTCATCCAACATCATCCTTGGTCTGTGTTCCACACACCCTTATGCACTGGTGACTACGAGCTCTAAGAACCCCATGCTTCATACCCTGAGGAGTGGAGCTCACCAAACCTCCCCATCCTCCCACACCTATTCCCTGAGGGAGCCATCCGAGTCCAACCGCAGGCAAACAACCAGCTTGGTGGTCTCGTGCCTACTTGTTCTCCAAGGTCCACCAGAGCCTCAGAAGCCTTCTAGGACTCCTCCATTCTGAAGAACGTGTGCCTTTCTTTTTTTTTTTTTACTCTGAATAGATCCTGTACATATCTTTGCTTTCAACTTTCCATATTAGTTTTTAAATCAGCTTTACGATCTATAATTTATATGCAGTAAAATTCACTAACATAATAGGTACAATTCAGTGAGTTGGGACAAATATGTAGAGTAATAAAACCACCACCCCAATCAGAATAGAGAATACTTTCATTTTCCTCCCAAATAACCTCATGCTCCCTTGTAGTGAATTCCTCATAGCCAGCCCCAGGTGATCACGGATCCAATTTCAGCTGCTATACTTTTGCTTTTTCCAGAAAGTCATATAATTAGGATCATTTTGTATTTGGCTGATTTTACTTGTCATTGTGTGTTTGTGATTCATCAGTGTTGTTACACATACTAACAGTTTCTTCATTCTTACTACATTGAAATGGTTATCCAGTGGTTCTAGCTCCATGTAATGAAAAGAGAATTCTTTCCCATTGTGTAGATAATACAGCAATTTTGGCTGTTTTCACTTAATGGCTATTGTGAGTATGAGCTGCTCTGAACATTCACATATAGATCTTGCTTTATTTTCATGTGCTTTAATTTATCTTTAATAAATAGGACTAGACTGCCATGTCATACTATATGTTTAACCTCAAAAGAAACTGACAAATAGTTTCAAAGTGGTATACTGTTCTCCCATAGCAGTAGCAATGCATGGGAATTGCAGTTGCTTCACATCATTGCCAACACTTAGTATTATCAGTCTCTTTATTTTTAACTCTGCTGGGGTGCAATAGTATCTCATTGTAGTTTGGCTAATGATGTTGAGCTTCTTTTCTTTGGTGAGGTAAATGTTGAAATCTTTTTTCCATTTTATCAGATTGGTTGCATTTTTATTACTGACTCACAAGTATTCTTTGAATGTTCTCTATTTTTTAAAGTTTTCTTTAAATTGATAAATAATAATTATATGTTTATTTCTGGGATACTGTTCGAACAATGGGATACAATTTAAACATGTGTGGAATGATTAAATTAAGCTAATTAACAAATTACCTCACATATCCTTGTGTGTGTGTGTGTGTGTGTGTGTGTGTTGCTGAAAAAAATGTAAATTCCACTTTTAGCAATTTTGAAACACATAATGCATTATTATTTATTTTATTGCCTTTTGGTGTCATAGATCACTGTAGCTTGTTCCTCTTGTCTAAATGGAAACTTTGTACCTCGTGACTAATATCTCCCCTTTCCTTCTCTACCTCCCTCTACAGCTCCTGGTAATCACCATTCTATTCATTACTTCTACCATCTCAGCTTTTTTAGATTCCACATGTAAGTGAAATCACATTTCTCTTCACTTCTTTAATACAAGTCTTCTCATAAACATGTTTTGCAAATATTTTCTATGGCTTAGGTTTTCAGGGCAAGGACAGAATCACTTCATCAGGACCAGACCTGAGGTTAGTCCATCATTGCTCCGGGCCTCAGTTTCCCCATTTGCAGAATGGTGTAAAAATGTATCTACTTCTTAGAATAAGTGAGTATTCAAAGTAATAGTGCATGTAAAACTTTGCATAATGCCTAGAACTTAATAAGGGTTTGAAAATCATCAACAGATTGTTATTGTTTGATTTTTATTCATTCCATTTCTGCTCACTCAAGATGGTCCTTTTTGGGCATCCCTTCACATTATCTGCAGCTGGTAGCTGGAAATAACTGGAGCTCAGGAAAGCAGTACTGGAACTAAGGATTTGGGCATAATTAACATAGAGCTATCATCTGGAGTCCTGGGTCTGCTGAACTCACTGAATCAGGGTACATGGAGTGGGATGAAATGGGCTTGACTGGAAACCTGAGCAATCCAAACCCTTGGGGATGGGTAAAGAAAGAGAGGCTCACAGAGATTGTTTGGAATGAGAGAAGGAAGAAAGCCAGGAGAAAACAGAATAATAGATACCAAAGAAGCAGTAAATTTCAAGATGGTGGAATCACTAACAACCATTTGCAATGTCCACCAGAGGCCCATGTTGAAGGCTTGGTCCCTAACTAAAGGTGCTATTGGCAGGCAATAGCCTAGTGGGGGGATATGTCTGTGAAGGAGTTATTGGAACAATAACTTCCTTCCCCTCCCTCCCTCCCTCCCTCCCTCCCTCCCTCTCTCTCTCTCTCTCTCTCTCTCTCTCTCTCTCTCTCTCTCTCTCTCTTCCTGAGTGTTATGAGGTGAGCGGCTTCCCCTGCCACACACTCCTACCATGATGTACTGCCTCATGACAGGCCCCAAAGCAAAAAAGCCAACTGACCATGGACTTAAGCCTCTGAAATTATGACTACAAATAAACTTTTCAACCTTATAAGTTGATTATCTCAGGTATTTTGTCACAGTGATGGAAATCTGGCTAACACAAATGTCAGTGCTCTAGAGATGAGCCCTAAGGAAGGGGCCTATGTGTTAGCTGAGAGCAGAGAGCATCCTTGACCACTGAGCAGGTGCTTTCAATGGAGAGGTGGGCAGTTAGTCCAATGATAGGAGGTTAAGAAGTAAGCAAGTGGTCAGGTTTGGGGAGCATCACATATATACTTCATTCCCCTACCTCAAATTTGGTAAAAGTAGGAAATAAGAGAAGATATGGTAGCTTTCTTTCAAGAGTAGCACTTGTAGGGGAATTTTTCTGTTTACACTATGGTAGAGATTTGAGGCATGTTCTTGTACAGATAAGACAGAACTGATAAAGAGTATATGATAGGGCTCGGAACGTGGCTCAAGTGGTAGCGCGCTCGCCTGGCATGCATGAGGCACTAGGTTTGATCCTCAGGACCACATAAATATAAAATAAAGATATTGTGTTTACCTAAAAAAAAAGAGTATATGATAATCAAGAGCATAAGACCCTAAGATGATGGTAAGGGATGTCTTTCATAATGTACAATCAGCCTTGGTGGGGCAATGTGATGGTTTTATACTGTGTCAACTGGCTGAGATAGAGCAATGTTTCACTTATAGTTATGGGTTAGAGTGGACCAAAGGAGAAAGTGCATGAGATTTGGGAGAGTAAAGAAAAGGAGCTGCCATTACTCAGCCTCTGAAGGTCATTGTACTTAAATATGGTGAGATACACATGCAGAGGTGCAGGCAGACTCCATCTTGTTTTTAGTCTTTGCTTTTAGTCTTTGAGAGTGAATGTTAGATGCAGAAATTCCAGCTTATATTTATTGCTCTCAACTCTTTGCTTAGCTCTTTTCTGCCTGCCTCAACCCCAGACCACGATCAGACCTGTGAACAACAGTCTTCCAAAGTCTTTTCCATCAGCTTTCTTTTCAGATACATCAGTAGTCTATGGTTACCCATATTCCTATGTGAGCTCCAACTTGCCTATCCATCTCAGTGTTTGAGATGGGCTGTTTAGTGACTTTTACTTGATATTCCAACTTCCATTTCTGGGCTGTTATTTCCTCAGTCCTACCACAATTATAGAATGAGTTGTTCCCACAAATCCTTTAATCCAGAATATATACAGTTTCCACTTTCCAATTAAGCCATGACTGATAAGGGGTGAAGGGGTATTTCTACTCAGACTGATAGAAAGCCCTAGGAGTGAGTGTGGGAAAAGAGAGTAGATGTCAAAGGTGTTTTGATCAAATGGTCTTGGGTCCTTTGAAGATTCCAGGAACCAGGTGAAATGCAGAAAATGCTTAGGGTTAAGGTAGAGTTTGAAGCTTGAAAAAGTTGGAAAAGCTCTAGAAAACATGAGTACAATAAGTGGAATAAAGAGAATCAGTTGTTGGGCAAGACAAAGGATTGGGAGGTGGGCTGGAGGAGGCATGAGTTTAAGTCTTAGCTCTACTTCCTCAGGTCTGTAACCTTAAATAAGTCCACGTTTTCCTCTTTGTGGCCGTAATTTGTCTATTAGCTCTCACCTTGCCTCTGCTCTGCTCCACATTTCAGGAAACTACATTCTCTAAGCTCCCAACTGGCTTCTAAATAAGCCTGGTCAATGCATGGCACTTGGAGAAAGCTGGAGGAGGGGGGTGGAAGCCAGGTTGTCTGCCATTTCCGGTCCGTCAGCATTTCCTCCATGGCTCCCGCTCTGAAGGGCCTCTTCTTCAGAGGCCCAGTTTCTGTCTGGTTGGACATTTCCTTTGTAGCTCTTGCTCCAGCCAGAAGGCCTGGAAATGGTAGCAATTTCCTGCAGCAACTTCTTTGGTTAGCTTTTCAATTTTTCCATCACTTGAATAATGAAGTCCCTGAATTAAATTCCTTCTGTTTGAAATACTAGAGTGAATTTTATTTGCCTGATTGACACATTTGTTTGCATAATAGGACAGATGTTGCCTCCATCCCGGGGTAATTGTGAGAGCACAGATGTGTCCTTAGGGCATATGGGAAGAGGCAGGAAGGGAAGTCAAAGCTGGTGTGTTAACTTAGACACACCCCTGGAGGGAGCCACTCCTGAGTGAATCCCATTGCAAGCCAGACACTGTTCACTTGTTGTGTGTGATTCTCACTATCTCTGTGACCCTGGGTGACTTATTTACCTCTATATGCCTCAGTTTCTTCATCTATAAAACAGGAAAAATAGAATGCCTAACTCATACAGTTGTTGGAAGGATGGGATGAGATACCACATGTAAAAGACTTAGAATAGAGCCTGGCACTTAACTACTCAGTGTTGGTTATAGCTATTACAGATGTTAGATGCTATTATTGCTTTTTCCTATTGTTTTACAAAAAGTGCAAGGACCCTGAGGATCAGTGAGACCATATGACCCACTCGTACTCAGAGATGGTAAGTTATTAAGACTTGATCCCAGGACCCTGTGAGTCCCAAACTGTGCCTTTCTCACCACTCCCCACCTGCCAATGTTGGTTATGTCCAATTGTGCAGACACAGCAGCAGAAAATGCTGAATTGAGCAGGTCTCAGCCTCTTTACTCCCATCCCCCTTTCTTCTAGAGCTTCTATATTTAAATCCAAGTAAAACCAATGCAGAGTCCCAATAACAGGGTGGTAGTAAGTCTCTCCAGGAGCCTCAGCTAGCGGAAGGGCAGCTGTAGGTTCAAGGAGGAGGGCAGCTGCTGGCTGGGAGGCAAGGGTATAGTGGTGGTGGTTGTGGTTATGTGTGTGTGTGTGTGTGTGTGTGTGTGTGTATGTGTGTGTCCGTCCCCTGCTTAAGCATATTCTCTCCATATCAGCCTCCAGAGAAGCTGTGTGCATTCCGGAAGATTTTATAACCAATAGATAGCTCTCAGCTCTGCTTTCCCTTCCCCAACCCCTCCTCAGCCCAAAATATATTGAGCTGTGTTGGAGGCAAAGGATATTTTCAGCCCTGCTGGGATCCTTGGGGAAATGGCTACCATGGAAAAGAACCAGGGAGCCATGCAGGACTTTGAACTCTTTCCCTTGCATCTGCCCCTCCATCCTTCCAAGTGCTACTGCCCAGCAGGCAGTTACCACTTCAGAAGCTCAGAGAGCAGGTCTGCTTCAAGGCTGGAATTGACCTAAACAACCTCCTCCTTGGTTCTTTGCAAATAGCAATTTTGTATCTTTAGAATTCAGTTTATAACTGTAACCAACTCTTTCCTTCTCCTGCCCTCTCCTCCCTCCCCTGTCAGCCTGGGTTTGGTATTCTACCTGACTCACTGCAGAAAACCAACAGAGGTAATAATGAATCTGTGCAGATTGAGCATGCTCACGTCAGTTGCCTCATTTGAGCCTCCTGACAACCTCTATGAGGGATGTGTGCCAGAGAAAGAGGCAATTGAGCCTCAGAGTGATGAAGTTATTCATTCCAGGTCATGTACGAGCAGAGAGCAGCCAGGGTGCAAAGCCAGATCTCTGAATCCAAGGCCAGAATTCTTAATCCAATGCCATGCTTCCCCTCAAGGAATTGATGCTGAAGTGCTGGCCTGGGGGCTTCATAGGCAGTTCTTTACTGTTCTATAGTACTGCATTAAAACAGGCTTTAACCAAACCATCAGAAAACACCACACAGTTTCATGAAGGAATGATGGCCCTGCAGTCCAGATCAGAACTTTGGTTTGCTATTAAGATATTCTTCGGCCACTCCAAAAGCACCATCAGCATTTGCTAAGTGCTTAGTGTGCACCGTACCCTTTTCATTTAGAGCTCATTGTGGCAGGGATATTACTATTGCTCTATAGTTAAGATTCTGTTTGAGATTACAGCTAGTAAAGAGCAGTTATAAAATGCACACTTGAGCTCCTCTCGATCTATAGGTTACTTCAAAAGGATGATCTGTCTCTTCCTACTGTGCCAAAGTATATCACACTCTTTAATGACTCCGAGGGTAAAAACTGTAATCAAGAGCCTGAGAAAGAGCATCAGGACGTGTTTTTTGTTGCTACATTTAACACTCATCATCAACTGAAATTGTCCTTGGTTTATTGTGATGGAAATCTGAACACCTTGGCTTAAACTAAATCAGGGTTGATTGTTTGTTTATTTATTTATTTTAGTGAAGGAACTCAGGTAGTGGAGCTTGAGCTTCTGCAGCTGCTCCAATAGTCAAGGAACTTGGTTCCTTCTAGCCTCCTGCTTTGACATTCTAAACATAATGCTTTTATCATTATGGCTACAAGATGGATGTCTTATCTTTATGCCTCAGGTCTGTACTCAGGGTAGGAATAAGGCTGAAGGATGAAAACCTCAGGACAATGGAGTCTGTTTCTTTCTATGGGAGTAACAACAGCTTTCTGCAAATGCCACTCAGTAGACTGACTTTTATCTGATTGGCTGAAAATGGTCACATGGCTGCCTTTGGCTATAAGGAAATCTGGGATGTGAGGAGAGATGTTTTTGATTCACTGTGGTTCAACTTATGATTTTTTTTTTTTGACCTTCCAATGGTGCAAAAGCAGTAGGTGTTTAGTATTTCAAATTCCAAACTAGATCTTTTTTCCAGGCTAGTGATATGTGGTTTGATACTTACTTATGACAAGCCTCAGCTCCCAGTAGCCAGGCCATCACCAGGGTAAACAATGGGTACTCTACAGTGTGCTTTGTTACTAAGCTGTTTGGTGGGTTAGGTTTATTAAATGCATTTTCAATTTATTACACTTTAAACTTACAATGGGCTTGACGATACATAACCTCATTATAAGTAGAGGAAAATCTGTACTTCTAAATAGCTACATGGTCTCTGAAACAGAATCAGTGATCTGTTAATATAATAAAGAGAGAAGGATGGATAAGGGGCAGGAGCTAGCAGTGTTTGCCACCAATTTGCACTGGGCTGTGCAGTAATGACCTCAATAATCCCTCACATTGATCCAGGCTTTTAATTTTCAGAAACACTTTTGTGTGCATTATCCCTTTTAATCTCCATGACAACCTTCTAAGTAGGGAGGGTTCAGATTACCCAGGAGCCATGCAGGTCTGGCATCATATTTCCCATTTTACAAAAGAGAAAATTGAGGCTCAAACCTACTTGGAATCATAGAATAAGTAAGTGGTAAGCTCTGAAATGGAGATTAGTTTCCTGAGATACACTGTTACTTAGATAAGTTACTTAGTCTCTCTGCTTGTTATTTCACCTGTTTAATAGCAATAATGATCCTCCAACCTCACAAAGTTGTGTGAGGACTTGGTGACTCCAAGTGTCTGCACCTCTTAAGTTCTCAGTAAAGAAGAGAATGAACAATGACTCAAATAAATTTTCCTGATCATCTCCAAAGCAAATTGGTTCCTTTTCTACAACTAACCATTTCTCATTAACCTTGAATATAGAATTCATCCAGCTACATCCCCATTACACATTTTTCCAATGCACAAAGGTTGAGTATTTCCCATTGAACTGAGATGCCTTTGAGGACATGTTTTGGAAAGATCTGTTCCTTAGGGTTCATGTTTTACTAAGGGACTTCTGTTCTATTTCTTAGGAGGAAGATATGTCTGAGTAACACTTTCAACCTGACCCTATACCTCTTACGCACCTTTAGGAATGAAAACTCCCTGCATTACTTGCTTCTTTCTCTTCTTGTTTGACAATATGGATGAGCATCTTGAAAGAAGCAAGTAATTCAGGGAGTTTTACTAAGGGATGGTGCCCCTTCTCCTCCTTTGTATTCAGGCATATTGAAACAATACCTGGCCTAAAAATGAATGATAAATGAATAATGGAAATGAAAACACCTTATAAATTATAAAGTTCTTTTGGATAGAAGTTAGTAGTATTATCACATATTTAACAAAAAATCTTCCTGTTGCTAAGAGGAATAGTCTTTGCCTTGAATGATATATAATCTTGTGGGGCTGGGCTCAGTGGTGGAGCACTCACCTAGCATGTGTGAGGCACTGGATTTGATTCTCAGCACCATACAAAAATAAATAAATAAATAAAATAAAGATATTATGTCCATCTACAACTGAAAAAAAATTTTTAAAAAAGAAATGTAATCCCTTTGCGAGGTCTTGGCAGTGCAGCGAGGTAAGGAAAAGGAAAAGAAAATGTGATCTCATCATGTTTAACTAATACATGCTAAGTACTGTAAAACCTGTTTAGCAGAAATCTAGTGGGAGAAATACACACGCAAGAGTAACTCTGAAATAAGATAGTATGCAAGTGTGTCAACCAACTGCTATGAAAGCAGAGGAAAGGCTGTTTGGTTCTTTTCAGATTTATTGAGGTCTACAAAACTGCACATAGGAATGTATACAATTTGGTGAGCCTGTACATATGTGTGCACTGATGTTATCATCCCTACCATCAAGATCATATAGACCTCTGTCACCTCCAAGAATTTTCTTGTGTGTTTTTGTTGTCTGATTATTTTTAGTATAAGAATACTCAACATCTTTTAGTCCTCTAAATGAATTTGTAAGGCACAATACTTACTATGAACTATAGGCTAACCTGTGCTGCAGGTCTCTAGAGCTAACTCATCTTGTACAGCTATAACTTTGTATCCGTTAAGCACAACTCCCTGGTGCACTCCTCCATTCCTGGGTAGCCACAATTCTATTGTCTACTTATATGTGATTGACTAGATTAGATACCTGACACAAGGAAAATTATGATGCAGTTTTTAATTTTCTGTGACTAAAATTTCACCTAGGTCCATCCATGTTATTGTAAATGGAACCATTTCTTTTCTTGTTCAAGGTTGAATGTTTCATTGCATCTGTATGGCCACCAGCTAGATGAAAAGATGTCCAGCACTGCTAATCATCAGGGAAAGGCAAACCAAGCCTCAATGAGAGATCAGTTCAGGCCTGATATGATATATTTTATTTTAAAAAGATAACATGTATTAGGTTATGGAGAAGTTGAATTCTTTGTATATTACTGGTAAGAATGTAAAATGGTCTAGCTGTTATAGAAAACAGTATGGAGGTTCCTCAAAAAATTAAAAACAGAACTACTGTTTGATCCAGCAATTCCCTCTGGGTATATAATCAGCAGAATTGATACCAGGATCTCAAAGATATAGCTGCATTCCTATTTTCATTTTAGTGTTATTCACAATAGATAAGATGGAATGAACCCAAATGAACACTGACAGGTAAATGGGAAGACTAATTTTAACTTGGAGCTAGATGTAGGATAGGGTCAGAAAAGGCTTAGAAAAAGTGGAAATATTTGAGCTGAGATTCAAAAATGAATAGTGATTTTAACAGGTAGTAGTTGCTAACAACAACAACAACAACAACATTATCAAGTGTCATGCCTCAGGCTCTGTACTAAAAAAAAATATGTATATGAACCTCAGGTAATGTTCACAACAACACCGTATGGCTCTATTTCCACAGCAACACTATATAGTGCTATTTTCATGGCCATTTTTTGTTTTAGCTGAAGAAAATACTATTTATTGTCCTTCCTGGAAGGAAAACTTCATGGAAAGCCAGGAAGGAGTCTGATTCTTATACAGTGATTCATATAGGATCAGGGATATATGAAGAACCCATTTAAGTTTGCTAATTTGGGGTCAGTAGGAGTCCAGTGTGAGTGTTGGGAAGGATTTGGGGAGATGTGTTACTTTGGGCAGTGGGAGCTGTCTCTCCTGAGTGTAAACTCTTGAGAGTTGACGGTCATGTACTTATTATGTGTTGTCTTTTAAAAATAACTCTCTGTGCACCCTAGTCTGCTCATCTGCATAAAAAGGGTATAATACTCTTCTCACTAAGAGGTTAATATGGAATTAGATGAAATAAAGGCCTATGAATCCTTCTTTGCACAGGGTTAAAGTACTGCTGGCTCATTTCTGTTCTTATGCTCTTTCAGCTCTGTATTATGTATCTCTTGTGCAGTAGGCACTGAATAAGCCCTCCTTACATATTGGTACAATTCTTACAACAGAACTATCTTATCCTTATTTCATTGATGATGAATTGCATGCTGGAGGAGGGGCATGGCCACCCCTGATAACAGAGTAGACTAGAACTTATTTCTAATCCCTGGGTATTTTCTACCACACTGATACTGCACCAGGAGAAAAGGGCAAGTGTAAAAGAATACACCATTCATCTCATTTTGCAGAAGACAATTGGCCAAGTACCTGTCTACCAAATGAGCAACAAACAAATTTACATGCTTCTTTTCAAAAGTATGTAGCAGTTCATATTGGGCTTTAAGAACTTTGCAGATTTTCAATTTTTAGTTGACCCATTTCTTTTTTCTTCCCCCACACCCCCATAACAGCATTTTGAAGGATAATCCAGTGGTTTCTGTCATAGCTCAACAGGTAGAACATGAACTGGGTGTCAGGCCTCCACTGGCTCCTTTAACTAGGAGTCCCTCAGGGATACAAACCACTCAGCCACATGTGACAGCTCTTGCAGATGCCCAAGATGGCTTTGAGTAGGTTGAATTTTACAGGTTTGTGAATGTCACAGTGGAGGCTTCCGATAGTTAGGCAGAGTTTGAACCAACTATGGTCCATGCTGTGAATAAGGGAATAGGCATACTCAGGAACTGGCAGAATTTTCATTTATGCTCTCTGATCTATGGAGTGATAGTAATTATGATAGGAAAGTCCAAGAAGAAGCATCTGGAACTACATTTCCTGAACAGAATATTAGTGAAAAGTGGCACCCAGCCCGGGGAAAATGCCATTGATTAATTGCAAAAACCTGAAAGATTTCACCTGCCTGACACATTATCTTCTGCTCCTCCATCCACATATCTTTGTTGATTTCCTTAGAAGCAGACCCAAAGTCAAAGATTCAAATGCAAATGGTCATAGGGCCATGTTTGCTATCTATCAACTCTTTCTTCTTTCATGGTCTCCTTTGAGGACAATTCCATGATAAACTAGTGATTCCTAAATTTATATTCTCTACCTTCTTTAGAACTTGAGACCTGTGTTACCCCACTGGCAACTTAACATCTCCATTTCTTTGTCTGTTAGCCCACATCTAACAACAGCAACATCAAAATCCCGGTGAACTGTAATACCCTACCTCCCAGTCCTTCCCCATCTCAGTAATTACCAAGTTTATTAGACCAAACACCATGGACTCATGTTAATTAATCCTTATGGTTTGGTCTTCAGTTCTTCCTGAACCTTCCTGCATCACATGTACATCTGCCATTCTGCTCAGCTGGTTCTCTCCTTCCATTCTTGTTTCCCATTCATTTGTCCTTTGTTTAGCAGCCTGATAAGCTTTTAAAAGTTTATATCAAATATCATTCCCCTGTTCAAAGCTCTACTAACTTTCTTTCTTTAGAGCAAACTCTGAATCCTCACTATAACCGAGCCCTGCTTGGCTGATGCTCTCCTACTTCTCCCACCTCATTTCCTAACCTGTTTCTTCACACCAGTCGTGGTGGCCTTTTCACTGCTCCTCAGATCTGCTGAGCTCACCCTGGCCTCAGAACCTGTACTTCCACCCTTTCTGACTAAGATGCTGTCCTCCTATATCTTTGCATGACTCATTCCTTCATTTTAATTAACTCTCTGCTCCAATGCCCACCTTCTCAGAGAGGCCTTTCCTGATGACTCATTCCAAAAATACACATATCTGCTGTTCCAGTGAAGGGACAGAACAGCCTAGTGCATCAAAGAGATGCAAACGTGTGTATTAGATGCAATAAATATTTATTTCCTTTTTCATTTAACAATAGGACCCATTGGGTATCTCTGACATGGTTCCAGTTGTCTCCCAAGGATGCTCTAATTGTTGCCGCTTCTCAGCCAACAGGGGAAGAGAAATCCAAGGCACGTGGTTTTGTCTAAGGAAGGTGACGATAGAACTCAACAGTCACTTGTGCTCCATTAGCCTAAACATGGAACATATACACCCCTAGCTGAAAGAGAGACTGGGAAATATCATCTCTTATTGGATGGCCATGAGCTTAGTTGATCAAACTCTCAGATTCTATACTGAAAGGAAGATGGGAGAATGGGTCCTGAGGACAGTAATCTCTACCTCCCCCACACACCCTGGCTGCTTTCCACCCTCTTCTCTTACTTCATAGCACTCATCACGACTTGACCTCATGTGTTTGTTTGCCTTTTTGTTAATGTTCTATTGTCCTCACTCTGTGGAGTATCAGCTCAGGGGGACAGATCCATGTTTTTTCACCATTATATCTCAAGAGCCTAGGAGAGTGCATGAATCGGTGTTCAAAACATATTTGTTAAGTAAACCAACAATAAAGGATTTGGCTGATTTTCATGTAATTTGTCATAATAAGTGGTTATTGGAAATAATGTTAACTTTGAATTTTAGTTCAACCTGTTATCTTGACACAAAAGGCTAGTTAATTAAAGTTCCCAGTGGGTACACCTCCAGAGGATATTAATACATTTTAGTGGGTTGTAGTCCATGGCTGGAGGTCTGGAGAGAGGGTGCGTGTAGCAAATGAATTTTATATTGCACAGAGACATTAGTAGCAGCATGTTGAACTGCTACCTATGCTAGATGATTTTTAAAAAACATTGATTTAAACAGCCTAAATGTTTATAGCCTTTCACACATAATATAGCAATTCACTGCTGCTTCCAAGATACCCATGACTGGAAGAAAATAGTTGGAAACTTTTGGTTAGAAAAGCACCAGCAGACTTTATTAATTTTATTATTTTAATAAGCTTAGGAAAACTGAGGAGTATAAAAATTAACACATACTCCTATTCCCTCCATAGAGAATTATGAATTGTTAACATTTTCCATATTTACTTTCAGGCTTTTTTCTTGTGTGTGTTTGTGTGTGTATGTGTACATGAATAATATTTCATTAGATTCTTACTGAGAAAGAAAAAGAGAGACCACAGAAGGTCACTAATAAGTCCTTTGATTCCCCACTTATCACATTCTCTCCTACTACTCTCCAAAGGCAGCCACTATCACCAGATTGGTTTAGATTCTGCAAGTCCATTTTCTAAAATATGTTTCCATACAAATAGGTAGTCATAAGTGACTTGAAACATCTTCTTATATCGTAAGGTTTTATGTAAGAATGTCTTTGCTTTCCCTATCATGTTGTAACTTTTTTTCACTTGTTATGTTTTGGGAACCTGTCAAGACTGATCTGTGGATTTAATTCTTTCAATGTTTGGCACACTGTTCTTTTATAAGAACATGCCAGATTTAAAAAAATCATTTCCCTATTGATAAAAGTTGGAAGGTTGTCAAGTTTTTGCTTTTGTAAACAATGCTGCAGTGAACATCCTTTTTGTATACCCTTGGTAATGTTTGCTTGGGGCATGTCCCTGAAAGTGGCATCCTTGGGTCCAAAAGTATACACATTAAAAAATTAGTTTTTACTAACTGCTGTCAAGTGTTTTCCAAAGGGGCTGTAACTACTTATGTTTTCATTAGCAGTGCTGACTTCCCATATCCTTTTAATAATTGATACGATCATATTTTGGCTTTTTTGCTCATTTGTTATTAATATTCTTAATTCTACCGAGCTGAGGGAAGAAGAAAACCAAGAAAATTCTCTAATTTCTTGTATTAATGAATTGTGTATAAAAATTGTTTTGCTAATCAGTTTAAGGTTGTATAGTCCAGTGGAAGAACTTTGCCCTCATCAAATCTTTGGGTAACTTAATTCATTTCTCCTCAGTTTTTTTTTTTTAGTCTATAAAATAGAAATATTTCTTTTCCAGCAAGGTCATTTTGAAGACTAAATGAAGTATGAAAACTCCTTACCCATGCTTGACATTTGGCAGGATAAATAAACATTTGTTTCCTTCATCTAAACTGTCTAAATAATATCAGAAGTTTGGGAACATATTGTAGTATATGTAATTCATTGACTCTAAAATGTCATGGATTAAAAGATGCACCTTTCCTTTTTACTTTTAAGAAAGAAAAATGTTGTTCATTAAATGATGAAATATCAGTTGTAAAGCTCATCAAGATTTCAGAAATAGTAAAATATGATTTGAAAAATCTGTCTTATAACCAATCAGTTATGGTGTTGTCTGTTTTGATTCTCCAGAAATAACCCCTGAGACAAAGCTTCAGGTGTTAATGCTTTATTTGGGAGGTAATAGAGAACACATTGGCTGGGAAGAGGAATGTGAAACAGGAAAGGAAAGAAATCCAATAACTAATAAGTCACTTTTGTGGGGAAATGGACCATAATTCCACTGAGAAATTCTGGGAGCCAGTATGGAATACAGACTTTGAGAGTTATTCTACCCAAAATGCAAGGAAGCTAACATATTCATGCATCAACTCCTGTTAGTCCTTGGTTGAGGATTGCTTTGGGATCTGCTCATCCCCTGGTATTTCTCTCCACCCCATGTGTGGACAGTGAAGTTTCCAATGTCCATTATAAATTTCATTTCTGCTAGTCTGGATTGCTTGCCCAGTGGAGTAACCCAGATTCATCCCCAAGTGCTGGAACTCTTGGTTACCATGCTTTGCTTAGGTTGGAGTTGCTGCAATTGTTATTACTGGGCATGGAAGTATGGAGAGATGTCCCAGTAAATCCTTCCAATTCCAGATATATTCCTCCATGCACCTACTAGTAGCAGCAAAACATACTCTTAAAAATAGTTGATCACTCCTGCCAGAATAGTAACTCATTTAAAAATAATCTATTTATTTAATGGCATGAGGAATTAAAAATATCTAGAAAACAAAAATATTGTACAAGTTCTCCAAGTGCTGGTGGACAGAGCCCATTCTTTCTATCCTTGTATTCTGCCTATTAGGCAAACAGTGTCATTTAATGGGCTTTGGTTCAAAGTACATATCACCTCCAGCAGAACAGTACTCCCCAACTCTGCAAGGTGTCATCCCAGAGCTGGGGCCTTAGCTCCTGTAAGAGCCATTCCAGAATTCTGTCAAGCCAGCAATTTTGGATGGTTTGATATTGGTAGTATCAGTGGAGTTCAAGGTCATGTGACATAGCCAGTGCCTTTCTCCATTGACAAAATGGGCAACTGGTTTCAAGATAACATTATGAAGGTCTCTGGATCACTTGGATGGTGGTGCTCTTGTTGGAAAGAAAGGCAAACCCTTGGGCTGGGGATGTGACTCAAGCGGTAGCATGCTCTCCTGGCATGCATGTGGCCTGGATTTGATCCTCAGCACCACATACAAACAAAGATGTTGTGTCCACCAAAAACTAAAAAAATAGATATTAAAATTCTCTCTCTCTCTCTCTCTCTTTAAAAAAAAAGTGTTTTTTTTTTTTTTTTTAAAGAAAGGCAAACCCATAACTGGAATAGGTATCGTTTGCAATTAGAACAAATGACTTTCCCCTAAAGGGTGGCAGGGGACCAGTTATAATTAGCTTGCCACTAAGTTGTTGGTCAGTCTTTTCAAGGGATGATGCTATGCAGAGTGCTCACACTTGGTCTCTGCTTTTGTAGACTAGGCTTCAGCAGCAGCAGTAGCTAGGTCAGTCTTGCTGAGAGAGACCCATGCTGTGAACCACGGCCTCCACTCCAACACTTAGGTACTTGATTTATGACTCCACTGGGCAAGTGCTGGGGTGGCTGAGGACAGAAGCTGGCAGCCCTCCTCTATTGAATTGTCCTATCCAACTGGGCAGCTAAGAGCATATTCTATGGTGAATGCATTTGTGTGGGCATCGGTATGAGTCAACAAATATATTACAGAAGTAATATCTTTTCAGCCTACACCAATGTATGAGTTGGCCCAATCTTGAACAGGCCTGAGTTTTTCCTATCCTGTTAGTAATAGGGACTTCCCAGAAAAGCCATAGGGAGCTGAGTAAGAAGTGTCGGTGTGCAGAGGTAGGTGACTCAATTACTATAACTAATATGAAACTTTACTTTGGAAAAGATGAGAAATTGACTTATGGCTGTGAACTTCAAAAAATTATAGCCCATGAGTTTATTATGAAGTGGCAGGAGGCTCTGAAATTGGACATGAAGTTTGCTATGGTTTGAGAGTGGCCCCCAGAAGTTCATGTGTTGGAATCTTAATTCTTCAATGCAACATTGTTGGGAGTGAGGATCTAGTAGGATGTGTTTGGGTCATGGAGGTTGAGCTCTCATGAATGGATGAATGCTTTTCTTGAAGGCATAGGTTAGCTCCCTCAGGAGTTGAGCACCCTTCATCTTGTATTTGTATGTACTTTCTTCCCTTTTGACTTCCTCATTTTTATGAAGCAGCATCACCCCCCCCGCCCTAGATGCAGCCACTCAACCTAGGACTTCTCATCCTCCAGAACTCTCAGCTGAAATCAACTTTTTTCCTTTATGAATTAACCAGTCTTAGGTATTCTGTTATAGTCATAGAAAGGGGACTACGATAAAGTTGTATACCAGAAATGGGTGGGTGTGGTTCACAACACCTGAAGTGAGGTAGTGGGCACATATTTGAGGTGTGTCCATGTGTGCAGTTTGTTGATTCCTGTAAAACACCCATATGTTCTTCTAGTTTCCCCAGTGTTTCTTGCAGGATAAAAGCGTGCATCAGCAAATATGAAATTCCTATTAAGGTCAAATTGTCCCCAGATAGATCAATCACATTAAAACAAATTTGCTTTCAAAAGAAACTTTATGGCAGAATTGACTCTCTCCCTAAATTTCAGTGATGCAGCAGGCCTGGAATCTTTGTAAAACGTGTCTCCTATCCTCTAGTGTGCATGTATCACATGAGGGCCTCCTGCTTACTAGCCATTTTGCCTATTTTGGACTTTTGATTAAAAAGAAGTCATCAACACATTGGGCCAGCATGACAATCTGTGGAATGTCTAGATGATCAACTTTCCTTCAGACAGAAGTATGTCAGAGAGTAGGTAAGTTCACGTAGCCTTGGTGCAATTCCACAAATATGCACTCCTCTTTGTTTCAAGTAAATGGCCTTTGCTAAGACAGTGACTCTATATCCTGCCTACTGGTCCCTGGACACATGGGGTCCAAAGCACCCAAGAAGCAGTAATAGTGTACACTTTGGGACTTCTGCTGCATCCACTGGAAAAATATATTACCCCTTGGGAACCAAGACCCCTAATTCTGAAAGCCTAGAATTGTGGGTTTGGGAAGCACAAAGTCCTCTAACAAGGCATTGGGAAGACCCTTGGATTCCTGGGTTCATGTATTCCTTATCTTGGAGAAAGAGGCAAGTGGAAATCTTTGATTGATGGCTCTATTACATTCTATAGCATGCACCATGTACACACACACACAGCATTTCCTCTAACCTGGTGCTTTGCCTTTGTTGTTAGAAAGCCATTCCAATGCTGTATACAGTCAGAAGATTCTAGTATGTGACATGATCAGTAGGTCCTCTACTTATGGCCTCTTTCCTATACATGCTTTATTCTAAAGTGGCCTGGCACAATGACAGGTGGCATCTCATGCTGGTGGACCAAACACCACTTAGCCCTTGAATCATAGATCTGGCTGTGTGTCTGCGAGAAGGAAAAGCAAACCCATACCTGAATAAGATATCTATCACTGTGAGGATGAAATCTGGCCCTTCAAGGAAGAAAGGTGCCCAGTGTAAGCAATTTGCCTCCCACCAAGTGGCTGATTGGTTTACTTAACAAATAGGGCTATGTTGAGAGCTCAGTGTTTTGATCTCTGTCACTGACAGCCTGGGAGCATATTAGTGTAGTCATGGCTAACTTTTTCCAGGGGCTGAGTGTTGAACCTACTCCCAGTGATAGGGTTCTTATGACCAGTGAGTCAGTGAATGATCTGGCTCCAAAAATCCACTGGGTCTCCTCCTGGAGTCAATTTCCAATATGAGCTGTTACAAGTTATGTAGTCAGAAGAAGGGTGAGTGAGGTAAGGGAGAGGGTTAGGGAAAAAATTTTAAGGAGGCACTTGATCTTAGGTTTGAGCACATGCACTGCAGGTTGTTTCTTTGCCTCGTCCTCATCCTGGGCCTGGGATGTTGAATTTTCTCAAAGTTGATACTGAGAAGGAATCTGGATTGTAAGATCAACACTGTGAAAAGAAGAAGGAAAAGGCAGGATCAGTCAGAGGAAGAATTCAAACTTTAATGGAGGCCTCAGAAAGCCCTGATTAACCAGGCAGGGAACTCTGAAGCAAGTAGGGCCCATCAGAATTGCTCTGCATTGGGCAGAGATGGCCAGATCTTTGTGGTCTTACCTCACTTGCTCACCAGACACCTGGAGCCCCGTGCAGGGCATAAGTTTTGTAAAGTGGTTCTTTGCAGCTGATAGGATTCTATAGAAGCCGACAGTTGCATACTCTTCAGACTGTACTCACAGCTGGGCAGGAAGGCTTCCTTCAAGGGTCTGGGAGGCAAAACTATTATAATTCTGTGGACTCTCTTCTTTTGATCCCTGTACTTTGAGTCCTGATGTTTTTATTCCCATTAGAGATACACTTCCACCAAGGGGACAAGACAATACATTCATTGACTTGGAAGTTGAGTCTATGCCCTTTCTACTTTAGTCTCCTCATGCTGCTAACCCAAGAAAATCAGAGGGTTATTGTACTGATTGGAATAATTGAACCTATTCTCCAAAGAGAAATTGGGTGATTATTGCACAGGGAGGCTAGGGAGGACTGTGAAGCCAAGGACTGGAAGTCAGGGGATTCTGTACATACCTCTGGATAATTGCATATCCAAGGGTAAAATTAATGGAAAATGATAGCAAAAGAATGTAGGACAGGACAAATGATTTGGATCCTTCAAAAAGGAAGTTTTAGGTCACACTACTCTACTGGGTAAGGAACCAGGTGAGATTCTGGCTGAGGATAAAGGAAACAAGACGTAATAATAGACGTTATAAACCCCTTGTTTGTTGTGAACACACATGCACACTCACACACATGCGTATGCAAATATAGACTATCTTCTTCTGCTCTCTTATTGGTTAACATAAGGATGGATATTGATGATTAACATTTCAATGTAGTGTTTAACGTATAGAATATTCAGGAATATCTGTGACCAACTTTGAGAAGTAAGTTCAAATATATGAAGACGGGTGGGGGTGAATTCTGAGCCACCCAAGGGGCTGGGCTGTGGCGCATTCTGCTGTCATTCTCTGGCTTCTTGCTAGTATCTGCTAGATGGGAGGCCAGAGGACTTTCTGCTCCTTCTTTGTCACTGTCTCTGTTCCCCAGCAGTACTGCATTATCCTGGAGGCCGGGGTCTGTTCCAGGAGCATTTGGTTTTAGTTTCCAAACTCTCTTTACCCCCTGAAGTCAACCTCTTCACACCTCCTCACAGGCACCGGGTCCAGATGGGACTTGCTTCCCTCCTCCTGGGGTTTGAGTCCTATTTCAGTATCACAGAGCAGCCTGTGGAAGGTACATTTGGAGGCGATGACTTAATAAGTTAGACATTCTCCACAAATAGTGCCTAAATGTTTGTCTTTCAGAAATTACTCCTCTCGCTGGGCATGGGGGTGCACCCCTGTAATCCCAGCAGCTCAGGAGACTGAGGCAGGAGGATTGCGAGTTCAAAGCCAGCCTCAGCACTAAACAACTCAGTGAGACCCTGTCTCTAAATAAAATACAAAAGAGGGCTGGCATGTGGCTCAGCAGCAGAGTGCAGCTGATTTCAATCCCCAGTACTTCCACCCGCTAAAGAAAGAAAGAAAGAACTCCTCCCTCCTGGGTCATAAGGGAGCCTGCTGACTCCAGAAAGTGAGCAAACTTCTCCCTCTAGGCATGCAGCTACCCACCTCTGCTCCTACTTGAGGCAGAAAATATTCCATTCCAGCATGTTCTGTGGAAAGCCCCAGGGTCTCTCTAGGCTCAGGAGGGAGACAGGGCTCCTCCTGTGTCTCCCTAATGTGTTCAACAGAAGAGAACAAAAGGGCAGGAGAAGCTGGATGCCATTATCTTCAACTCACAGTCCGAGACAAGAAGATGAGTTGGTGATCCATACTGACCTTTCTTTCCAGCCGTCTGACAGCCTTTCCCTCGGAAAATGAAACTTTCCACAGTGTCTGTCTTAATTATGCATGGACACAGTTGATTTGCATATCCAAATACTCAGGGCCAGGTGAAGCAGACAAATAATTGCTGCCTGGTAGTTGGCTACAAGAAAAAGAAAAAAAGGGCCAAGCTTGCCGTGTCTTCCCTCCTGTAAGCACCTGTCTTTCTGTATCCACAGGGTCCACGTCTGCCTCAAATTGAAAACAGGTACAGATGATTTTTCTTGTCATTATTCCACAAACAATGCAATATAATAACTAGTTACATAACATTTACATTGTATTAGGTATTATACATAATTTAGAGATGATTTAAAGTATACAAGAGGATAGGTTCAGGTTATATGCAAATACTATGCCATTTTATATTAAAGGAATCAATCCCCATGGACTCCAAGGGACGACTGAACTAACTTGTGCTGATCAACTGCCTCTTCACAGAGCTTAAATTTTGCAGAATTGGCTGAATTCAGTTGTCTGTGCTTTGTTACTATTATTCTCTCCCCGTTACCAGGCCATGCCAGTAGCTGCCCTATAGCCTCACATGTTTCTTGCTGTGCCTAGACCATTTTAGCCTATTGGGGAATAATCCATCAGGTAAATCCTGCCACTAAGTCACTATAGATCTGTATTAGGGTTCTTTAGAGAAACAGAATCCACAGGAAGTGTAATTATAAAAAAGGGAATTATTAGGTTGGCTTATGCAACCAGAAACTGGATAGTCCACAGTGGCCATCTGCAGGCTGGAGAGCTGGAAGAACCAGTAGCTGCACAGTCCAAGAGGCTGAAGCCCCAGAACACGAGGGATCAATGGTGCAACCCTAGTCTGAGACCAAAGACTTCCAAGGAATCTCTGGCAGAGTCCACTTCGTAAGAGTGAAGAAGTGAAAGTCCAATATACTCAGACAATCACAGCAGCAGCAATCAAGAACTCATTCAAGAAGAATGAGCTTGCATCTGCTGCTGCTTCCTTGTTCTTCCAACTTTTACTCCATCCAAGCCATCATCCTATTGGATGGTGCTGCCCACACTAAGAGAGGCTCTCCATTTCAATTGGCTATCCCACATGCCAATCATTCCTAAACACACCCTCATTGACACCCCAGAAGCCCCTTAATTATTAGCTTCTCTAATCCAATCAAGTTGACAATTCAAATTACCAATTACAATTATCCTTGTAAAATCTCTATAATTCCTTAGACCTTACTTTTCCCATTACCTGCAACCAGGGAATTTGAACTTAGGTTATCTTTAAGGACATTTCTAACCCTAAAAATTTGAAAGCTGCATATTAGAGATGGAATTGTGCCCCATCATTTATGTGCTGAAGTTCCAACTTTTGATGTGATGATACTTGGAGATTGGACTTTTGGGAGATAGTTACAGTTAAATGTAGATGAGGTCAAGGGGGGGGACCCTAATCTGATGGGATTAGTGTCCTTATAAGAAGGGACACCGGAGAGTTTATGCTTCTTCCTTTCTACCCACACAGCCTCAGGTGGCCATATACAAGCCCAAAAGGGGCCTTCATCAGAAATCAAACCCTGCAGGACCTTGGCCTTGTAATTTCTAGCTTCAGTTCTGTAAGATTAAACAAGTTCTATTATTTAAGTACCAGTCGGTAATATTTTTCTCATGGCAATCTGATCTACTAGTGCACTGTAATTGTGAGGGAGTGCCTTACCTCACAGAGTGATAAGGTGCTATCCTTTCCTTAGGCTGTGATTCTCTCACTGGTAAGTGAAGAGATTGGATTAAATTAGATCAGATTAAAGGTCCTTTCTACATTTGAAGTTCTCTGATTTCAATTTACTCAAAGGTGTTTCTGGTGGAATGCATTATTCTTTTAATGGTATTTTCTTTTTCTTTTTTTTTTTTTTTTGCTGAGGGGTGAAGTACCAGGGATTGAACTCAGGGGCACTTGACCACTGAGCCACATCCTCAGCCCTGTATTTTATTTAGAGACAGGGTCCAACTGAGTGCTTACAGCTTTGCTTTTGCTGAGACTGGCTTTGAACTTGTGATCCTCCTGCCTCAGCCTCTTAAACTGCTGGGATTATAGGAGTATTTTTAATGAAATAAAAATTGGAGTTCTAGTGTCTCTCCCTCCCCCCACCCCTTAATAGAAGAGTAAATTTGAACATAGAATATGTAAACCCAGACAATCCAAGAAATGGTCTAACTACCCAATTACCAGCATTCAGGAAGGACAGAGATGCAACTGAGTCTTAGGGACTTATAGGACATGGGCTTAAAAACTGGGATTATCTGCCTCTCCTTCTGTTTCCTTGCATAGACTTACCCTATTTACTCTTCCTGCAGGATGAGTTCTTTCTTCCCACAGAATGAGAAACTGTATTAGTCAATTTTTCTTTATTTGTTCTTTTTATATACACACAACAGTAGAGTGTATTTTGACACATTATACACACATTGAGTATAACTGAATCTAATTAGGATCCCATTCTTGTGGTTGTACATAGTATGGAGTTTCACTGGTGGTGTATTCATATAGGAACAAAGGAAAGTTATGTCAGATTCATTCTACTGTCTTTCTTATTCCTATTTCCCTCCCTTCTCTTTATCTGCCTTTGTCTAATCCACTAAACTTCTATTCCTGCCCCCAGCCCCCACCATTGTGTGTTAACATCCGCATATCAGAGAGAACATTTGACCTTTGGTTTTGTGGGATTGGCTTATTTCACTCAGCATAATAGTCTCCAGATCCATCCATTTACTAGCAAAAGTTATAAAGTCATTCTTTTTATGGCTGAGTAATATTCCATTGCTTATCGATACCACACTTTATCCATTTATCTATTGAAGGATACCTATGCTGGTTCCATAGCTTGGCTACTGTGAATTGAGCTTTTATAAACATTGATGTGGCTGCATTACTCTAGTATGCTGATTTAAGTCCTTTGTGTGTTGACACAAGAGTGGGATTGCTGGGTCAAATGGTGGTTCCATTCTAAGTTTTTTGAGGATTCTCCATACTGCTTTCCAGAGCAGTTGCACAAATTTGTAGTCCCACCAGCAATGTATGAGTAATTTTTTTCCACATTCTCACTAACACTTATTGTCACTTGTATTCTTGATAATTTCCATTTTGACTGGAGTGGATGGAATTTCAATGTTGTTTTAATTTACATTTCTCTATTGCTAGAGATGTTGAACATTTTTATACATATTTGTTGACCAATCGTATTTCTTTTGTGAATTTTCTATTTAGTTGACATAGGTTGGTTACAAAACAATGTTTAGAAAAATTCCTGTTTGGTATAAAAATGAAAAGTAAAAATTTTCAAGTTATTTACCTAAGTGATGAGATAGTTTAGGATTCTTTCTATTTTGTTATATTTCCAGATATTCTATAAAGCATGAGTATCCTTTTATATCAGATAACAAACAAATCATGATGGGTCCTGAGCCTGAAGCCCTCTTGTTGGCACAGCATTTGACTTTTTGCAAACGCCCTGCCTGGTTCTTGTTGGCAACTTGCACAGCCTGCCTCCTTGCAGTGTGTCTCTGACTGATGCCTCTGAATCCTTTTACACAACCTCATGTTTTCTGTCTTTGCTCCATGGCTATACAGGGAGGCTGTGTTTTTCCACACTGCAGCAGAAAGCAGGCTAATGGCAGACCTAAAGACGAAAAGGCTGTTAAGACAGGACTTAGTCTGGGTGCTTCACACTGGTCATGGATCCATATAAATGTAACATGCCCTTAAGCGTGAAGAGATGGTGCTTTACGGCTGGCAGAAGGCCTTCGCATCCACAAACAAGTTTTACAGTCAGCAGCTTGCTTTTCCCACAGTCAGCCATGATTTCAAGTTCCTGAGCCTTTGCCTTTGCTGTTTGTTGTGGGCTCTTCCTGTAAAAGTTCTGTGTGTTCCACCTGAAGCCTTCCTTGAATCCTCACAGGACTAACCACACCTTCCTCTGGGCTCTCAGGACACGTTGTGCACAGCAGCCATTTCACAGGTAGGTATTGGAATAGAGCTCTGTCGTCTCCTGTGGAGCATGGCCTTCTCTAAGGCAGGGTCGGAGTCTTCCTCAGCTCTCTGTACTCAGCATGTGCCACCTTGGCTAGTTAGGACAGGTGTTCAACTTGAACACTTGAGAGGAACAACCCAGTAAGGACAAGCAAGGCAGTAAGTATGGCTTCCATTCGAGAGGAGTAAGCTGAATCTCAAGGAAAGAGGCATCACCTTGCGGAAAATCCCTCAACTAGTATGTGATGAAGCTGGGATTTGACCCAAAGTCAGTTCAACTTCTAAACTTGTGCTCTTTTAGCATCATGGTCCTAGTCATCTTCATCATCATTCACCGTCACTATCCCACCATCTTCATCATCACCATCACCATCTTCTCAGCACCAGCATTGAGCCAGGAACATAAGGAACATGATTTGTATGAATAAATGCTCCATGGCCATCATCATCATCATCATCATTATCACTCTCTGCCTGTATCCCGACTCCTCTCACCCCTCCTTCAATGAGTCACCGAGTGCCAATTCCTGAAGCACACTAGGTGCTAGGTGCATCTGAGGATTCTTTGCATCCTCCCTGGGGCTGGCACAGTTCTGGCATATCAACACCTAGCAATCGACTCCTTGAATTGACTTGGTGGACTTCAAGGTCTAAAAGCCCCACCGTGGGGAACTCAGCACATATCAGAGGAGTCAATGCCCACGCTTGGCCATATGCTGAAGATTAAGCTGTTGCTCTTCACGTCTCCAAACCCAAGCTGAAAGTGAACGTAATAATGGAAAGAACTCCAAACCTGACCTTCAAAGCCCTTGGTTTATATGCTAGACTTTTAATTGACTGACATTTTTAAAAATTTTCTAAAATTCTTAAAGTCATTGTAGAAAAAATCCCATTATATCTCTGAGCCTTCATTTCTTCCTCTATGAAAACAAGAGGGGTAATGTTTTCAATTCCCTTCTCAGGTATGGATGGTATAAAGGCCTGCATAGGATCATGGGCATGGAATTGCTTTCCACTGCTGGAAGTCCTCATCATGGGCAAGACATTAATATTATTAAAAGTGGAAGAATGAGATCATGGGCTAATGAAATATCTTCTTCTCTCTTTACTCTACCTAGTACTTGGCCAAATCCTAAATATCATGTTTACTTTCCTCTTTTCAGACCTATCCTAGATTACAGCATGTGTGTGTGTGTGTGTGTGTGTGTGTGTGTGTGTGTGTAAAAGAGAGAGGGAGACAAGAGACGCAGAGACAGAGAGCAAAGAAAACGACGCAGAGCCATATTATTCTGGCATTCTGGAATTCATGTCCAAAGGGGATCTTAAGCTTTGACTTGTATCTATGTGGCTCTTATTTGATGGTGCTATTTTAAACAGTTCTCAGTTGGGAGGCTGGCAGCTCTGATTGCTTTTCAAAGCCCTGTCTTTTATCGCCATCGTTTTCTTCAAACATAAATCCAGGCTGCATCCCCACCTTCTGTTTCCTCTGTCTTGAGCTGAGGAGTAAGCAAGATGCAATTTAGTAGCTGGGCTAGAGGGGGACAGGATTGCTTGGGAGACGTCCTTGTCTAATTGACTTGTTTGCTCTTGGGTGCGTCTGTGCAGTCTGCCTTGTTTCCCCTTAACTAGATGCTGGAGGCGGTGCTGTTTCCCTTGTGTTCCTTCTTTCTTTCATTGTTTTCCCCTTGTCAAGCACAGTCAGAATTTGTTCTGTTAGCACATAATGCCTGGCTTTGGAGGAAACAATCTTTCTTCTTTTTTTCCTGAAATTAGAAGGGACTACTCTACACTTGGCTGCCTTTGGAAAATGGTTAAACTTCTAAATCCCTAGCTGTGCATTCATCCCCAAGGTCAAGTTTAGGGCAACCATCCTATCCCCACATTTCCCTACTCACCTGACACCATCTGCATAGAGGTAGTTCAGGTAGTTAAGGCTCCTGAGGGGTCCTGCCAGACAGGTGTTTACATCCTTAAATTTTGAATCTGGATATTTCTAGAAACAAGTAAACAGCCTTTGAATTCAGTAGAAAGGTCTTCACAGCAGGGAGTGGGACATTTACCTGCTGAATAAAAGACTGAAATAAGGTTTGGCAACCTTCAGTCAATAGAGGAACACAGAAAACTGTTCAACAGGGCTCCTGACACCTAATTGGACTCATAAATGTTTGGCAGGGAGGGAGGCTGAGAGGAATTGAGGGAGGGCAGGAGGGCCGTCTCCATTACTGGTTCATCCTTTGCTGCTGTAGAACTTGAATTTCACAGGTGTCTGTCCTGAGCCAGCTTCTCTATCTCCCGACTCATTCCCCCTTGATACATGCTATGCAAAATGAGGCCTATAGACCAGTGGCAGCTGTGTCACCTGGAGTGCATTAGATAATCCCACTATCAGCCTCCCACTTAGGACTACCATATCAGGATCTGATTTTAACAAGATTCCTTGGTGAATCAAGGGCTTATTAACATATTGTTTTAAGAAAAATCTTCTCCTCTCTAACAAGCTTCATAAGCCATCTAAATACTCCTGAAAATGCTTAACTTTAATATTCTCAGGAACTTTCAATTCAGATATCTATCTGCATTCCCGTTGGAAATCAATAAATCATCTCAAATTTTATATGATTAAAAGAAAACTCTTGACTTTCTAAACTCCTTCCGTTTTTCCTTTTCCCATGGAACTACCTCAAGCCAAAAATGTGCATGTTATTTTTTTAATTCCTCACTGTTTAATTCCTCATTGAGTTTACCAACTAGCCTGTGCTTCATTCCTGTTGAGAGCCACAGCCAAAGGGGCCCCAGCAAACTTTCAGACTGCCAGCTGATGATTGGCTCACAGCGGCCCCAGCAACATCTAGCTGATTGGCTCCTCTGCAATGATGCTCATTGGAGATGCTCATTGAGCTGTTTCCCCGCCCTTTCAGACTGCCAGCTGATGATTGGCTCACAGCGGCCCCAGCAACATCTAGCTGATTGGCTCCTCTGCGGTGATGCTCATTGGGCTGTTTCCATGCCCTTTCAAGCCACAGAGCTGCTCACTGGGGGACTTTTTTGGCTCCACCCATGTGACCCAGCCAATCGACCTCAAGAGCAGGAGGATTGTGAGAGGTAGAGAGGCTGGGGGTGGGGGTAGAGGCTTGTGGGAAGCCAGTGGTGGCAGTTGGGCTCTGAGGGTTTTTTCCTGAGGAGCTGTTTTGTTTGGCGTGTGTGGTTCTAAAAATAAAGTTCGTTTCTTTTGACAAGTGGCTCCTGAATTGTGCCCAGCCAGTCTGCGGCATTTGGTGGCTCGCACGGGGAGTGACTGAGGGTAAGTAAACCGCTCGCCCCTGAGGGCAGGGTGAGAGGATGGGTAGCCATTTTAAGATTCCTCTTTTGTTTTGCTTCATTTTTGTTTTAAGTTGCCTGTCCCTGGAGATGAGTGAGACGGAAGAAAAACCGCTCACATCTGAGGAAAAACTATTTACATCTGAGGAACAGATAGGGAGAAAGGACGGATGCACATATAAGGAGGATAGAAAGGCTCTAATGAATTTTTGTTGTTCCATTTTTATTTCATTCTGTCTCGGTTTTGTTTGGCGTCATCTTGTTGGGTTGTATTATAGTAGAAATACGGGATCAGAAATTAGTAAAAAACAAACCAAAAGAGTGTTAAGTAAATTGTTAGAGGAAGGAGGCATCCCAGTAAAATCAAGAGCAGTCAGGGCATACGTTGATACAATGCAAAAATGTAGCCCATGGCTTTTTAAGGAGGAGTTGTTAAGTATATCACAATGGAACCATCGTGGTGAAGATTTAAAAAGAATAGAAAAGAACAGCCCAGGAACTCTGCCAGTTGGCACATTGCCATTGTGGATGTTCGTATCTGGTTTGCTTAGTCCAAAGCCTTCAATTCAGACAAAGGTAGAGGAAGGAGAAGACATATTGATTCACTTTGCTTTCCACTATACAAAGTCTAATCTGGGACAGAAAAGATCCATTCTTTATAGGACATATCAGGGCACATACAGGATTGCCTGGAGCCCTTAGTTTGGGCAATGATTTAGCAGATAAAACTACACATGACATACATATTTTCTCTACACTAGAAGAAGCTACAAATTTTCATAAAAAGTTCCATGTCAATGCTAATACTTCACAAAAGCATTTTAAAATAACTAAGGAACAAGCTAGACAAATAATAAAACAATGTCAAAATTGTGTGACCTTTTTACCACAAGTTAATCTTGGAATCAATCCTAGAGGATTGATACCTAACCATATTTGGCAGATGGACGTCACACACTTGCCAGAATTTGGAAAATTAAAATATTTTCATGTTACAGTTGATACTTCTTCTGGATTTTTGATGGGCTCCCTTCATGCCAGAGAAAAAACTAAAGATGTTATAGCTCATTGCTTACAAAATTTTGCCACTGTGGGTGTTCCAAAACAGTTAAAAACAGATAATGCCCCTGGTTATACTTCTACCTCTTTTAAACAATTTTGGTCAACATTTGGCATTACTCATATAACAGGAATCCCATATAATCCACAGGGACAAGGCATAGTTGAAAGAGCTCATCAAACTATTAAAATGTACTTATTAAAGCAAAAAGAAGGAATTGGGAAGGGGTATATATTCCCCAAAGATAAACTTAAAATAACCCTTTTTACTCTAAACTTTTTAAATTTGGATTCATCAGGGCTTAGTGCTGCGGAAAGGCATATGTGTCCAAAAAATGTACATAAGCCTAAGGTACTTTGGAAGGATATTCTAACAGGACAATGGAAATGTCCTGACCCAGTAATTGTATGGAGTCGGGGGTCTGTTTGTGTGTTTCCACAGGGAGAACAGCAGCTGATTTGGATTCCAGAGAGATTAACTAAGGTCCTGACCCAGTGATTGCCTGGAGTCGGGGGTCTGTTTATGTGTTCCCACAGGGAGAACAGCAGCAGATTTGGATTCCAGAGAGATTAACTAAAGCGATTTCTACAGACCAAAAAGAAGATGATTTGGCTCAAATCCATAACAGCTGATATCCAGAACTCCAGTTTGGCTATTCTTACATCTGCGACAGAACCAGCATGCTTTTTTCAATATCTATTTTATTATTGCCCTTTCCCATATCATGAAGTTCTATTTTGTTTTTTGAGCTCATACAGACCTAGGTTAATGTTTTGCTGATCAGTTCTATTTTTTGACTATAGAGTTTTTAAACATTGCAATGGAGATTTCACCTGTAAAAAGTTATAAGGCCTTTACTATTATGTTATGTGTTGTACGTATTATATTATGTGTGCACCCTTGTGTTTTATGTTGTATGTTTGTATGTACGTATATCCATATATCATGAGCGCTCATGAAAAAAATAGATCCAGATAATTTTTTTTATTCACGTGATTTAAATGGTTTAATTTAAATTGGGTAAACAGCTGTTGAGGATTGCTTTAAAATGTGAACAAAAAAGGAGGTTAACAGATCTGATTGTTTACTTTCACCTTTCCTTTTCATTATATTTAATAATTCTCTTCAAGATAATGTAAATTGTTAAGAAAATTGTTTTCTTTTAGTGCCTTCTGGAATGTTACATAATTTTTTCTTTAGCCATTATTGCCAGAATTCCTATCTTCATCCCAGTGCTGGTGAAGACAAAGATAAAACCAATCTACAGCTTCTGCAATAGCCATCACTGAACTGCTTGCAGAACTTGCCTGGACTATGTGTCACTTGTATGCATTGTGAACTATCTGTTGGTGCAGCGACTTGTGGTAGTGTTGGGGTATTTATGCTGATGGTGTCATCGGCGGTACAATTTTTCCAAAAGGAGCCGTCAATTGGCTTGGTGTATCTTACTCCCTTCTGCTTGTCATGACCGTTCAGCTAAAATTTTGGGGCCAACAGAGGTGAGGCAAAGAACCTCACCCCCCTGCTGGTACAAAGACCTCTCCACAGGTGTGGCTATATACTGGACCGGTAGTCAGTGACGGGTAAGATCCAATTGCAATGGTACCAACCTAAGACAGGAGGCTGACGCCTTGAGGTCAGCTCATCCGATAACGGGTAAGGACCATATGTACTATTGGACAACCTAAGGCAGGCACAGTCCCTAAGCCACATGCTTGTTGTTTAAACAGAGAGGGGGAGATGTTGAGAGCCACAGCTGAAGGGGCCCCAGCAAACTTTCAGACTGCCAGCTGATGATTGGCTCACAGTGACCCCAGCAACATCTAGCTGATTGGCTCCTCTGCGGTGATGCTCATTGGGCTGTTTCCCTGCCCTTTCATGCCACGGAGCTGCTCATTGGGGGACTTTTTTGGCTCTGCCCACACGACCCAGCCAATCGACCTCAAGAGCAGGAGGATTGTGGGAGGTGGAGAGGCTGGTGGTGGGGGTAGAGGCTTGTGGGAAGCCGGTGGTGGCAGTTGGGCTCTGAGGTTTTTTTCCTGAGGAGCTGTTTTGTTTGGCGTGTGTGGTTCTAAAAATAAAGTTCATTTCTTTTGACAAGTGGCTCCTGAATTGTGCCCAGCCAGACTGCGGCACGCTTTTTAATTCCTCACTGTTGCATTGAGTTTACCAACTAGTCCTGTGCTTCATTCCTCTAAGCCCGCACGTTCTCCTGTTCTCTATTCTTATTGTTAGGTTCCTAGCCTACACCACCCATCATTTTTTGTTCAAACTACCATTCACTTCCACTTTTGCCTCATACAATCCATTTGCCAAAAAGCTGCTGGAGAAATCTTTTCAAAACATGAATCCTATCATTTCCCTCCTTGAATTCTTCCTTCAATTTCATGTTTCATCTTGAACATGATGATCTTTAGGGTAAAATTCCCATGAGATCTACTTATCTCCATGACCCAAATGTGCATTTATACTTTGCTCTACCCTCAGGGCCTTCACCCCAGGAACTTTGTATGAGCTATTCTCACTGTCTGGAATGTTCTTTCTGATCTCAGATGCTGGTTCTTTCCTTATCATTCAAATCACAACTCAAATGTTATCTCTTTAGGATAGACTTTCCTGGTCAGTAATCTAAATTCGGTTTCTGCTTCCTATGATAATGATCTGATTTTGTCTTGTTTGTGTCAGACAAAGTCTGCATATGCCATATATAGAAGTATGGTGCACAGACACGGTTCATGCCAATTTTAAATAATATACAGGCCAATACTATAAACTTACAAGTAGATAGTCAAGTACAAACTTTCTGATTGACAACTTGTTATGGTTTGGATGTGAGGTGTCTCCCGAAAGCTCAAGTGTGAGATAATGCAACAAGGTTCTGAGGAGAAAGAATTGGGTCATGAGAACCTTAGTCTAATCAGTGAATTAATAATATGATGGGACTGAGTGGTAACTAAAGGCAGGTAGGGTGTGGCTGGAGGAGATGGGGCCTTGGGGGCATGGCTTTGGGGTACATATTATCTGGGGAGTCTCTCTCTCTCCTGACTGATCATTTTGTGAGCCACTTAACTCCATCACACTCTTCTGCCATGATGTCCTGCCTCACCCCAAGCCCTGAGGAATGGAGCCTGCTGTCCTTGGACTGAGATGTCTGAAACTGTGAGCCCCCAGATAAACTTTTCCTTTTCTACAATTGTTCTGGTTGAGTCTTTAAGTCACAGCAGAAAAAATAATGTTGACTAAAATACAACTAGAGCCCCAAACTGAGGCCACAGGGAAATAAAGAGCCAACAAATGAAGGCAGACCCTGGAGCCCCCAGCCATTCATAGCTTCCCCCATCTCCGTCTGTGTGCACAGAGCTGGTTTAAAATACACAGCCAAGGAGGGAGGAGGATGGCCAGGGTCAGAGGTTGTTGGCTTGGGGGGAAGATAGACTTTTCCTTCCTCTCCCCAGTGGTTATTTCCTTCAGCTAAGTCAGGAGAATTCCTTATAGAGATTGGAGCACTTTAGAGAGGGGAAGAGTGACATCTCATTTTTAGGTGAGCTGGTCTGTTAAGCCAGCAGACTGAATGGTCTGACCTAGGCCTTGATCTGAGCAAGGCCTCTTAAGACTTTGCATTTGACTATGTTAAAGGTATCATTTGGTTTCTTATAGCAAGGAGATATAAGAAACTAGAGCTTGATGAGAAATGAGGGAAACAGATGAAATAAGAGGGTCTTAGCCCATTCTATCATCTCTCCATGTACTCTACCTTCCCAGAGGAGGAAGGGAGGAAGGAAGCAGAGAAGGTGTCCAGGGAGTGGACTTCCTTCTCCTTCCTAAGAGGCCTCATACCTGGGCCTGCCAAGGCAAGAGTGAGAGGAAGAAATGAGCATTCAACTTTACGAGATTAAATTTTTAAACCCATCCCATCTGGACTGGACATTTTTATTCATGAAAGTGACAAGAAAGCTGAGAGGCCTGCCAGACACGTTATTAGGGGACAGATTCATCAGAGATTCAGAGAAGATAGAAATAAGAGAAAAATAGAACTTCTATGGTTGCAGCTTACCAAGTTCAATCATCTGGTCAAGAAATCAGCTATCCATTTCCACTGGGAGGACAGAAATGGACACTCCACCCAGAGATCATGAAGGATGGAACGATATGGCTTTCTAATCCACATTAGCCTCTGCATGAAAACTCTGCGATGGGACCATACCTCTTTACAGATGGACACTGGCCAGTGAGTTTGGATAAAGGTTTTCTGTAGTGTCATATTAAGGAGAATCGAGCTGTGCATCTGCTTCCATCCTTCATTTTTAAGTCTTTGGAGTCTGCACAACATCTCCCAAACCAAGCTGTGAACTCTTTACATCAGAAACCACTTCTTAAGTTTTTTTTTTCTTTTAGTTTCTTATAACACCTAAAATGGCATACAGAAAATATTCAAACATTCAATTACTACCCATTGAGTTGTTCAGAAAGTGAATGAATAGATTTTTGTCTGAATACTATAACTCAATCTTGCACAGATGAGTTTTAGCTAAAAAAGCAACCCAGAGAACTTAAGGTTAGGAAGATCAGGGCTCTGAGTTTATAATAATGTGATTCTCCAGCTGTATGAATTTGGACCCGTCCCACACCTTCTGAGCCTTGGTCATCTCATCCATAACACAGCAATGGCCCTAACTGTATCACAAGCTGTTGTGTGAAGCAAATGAGCACACCCCTAAACGCATAGAAGTTATGCCAAAATGTGTTTTCTAAGCTCTGGGCTCAAGGACAGTCTTCCTGGACTCCACCTTCTAAGATTGTTTGCCACACTTCCCCTCCTCCTCTTTCTTCTTCTTCCTCCCTGTCCTCCTAGATTAAAAATGCAGGCTGAATCCACCCTCCCAGACCCAGAAGAGACACGTGTGAGTAGGCCGAAAGACCTTTAAGAAAAGACCAATATTTGCATATCTATTATAACTACTCACTGTTCGCCTTGTTTCATTACAATTTCTATTTGGATAATATGTAAGGTCAATACTGTCACTGTTCTGGAAAATTCATTTTTTATTAAAGCAAAATGCACCGTATTTATAGAGATAACACCTTAAATGCTACGAGAGAAGGTGCACCAATTACACGGGCTCCCTTGATGGGGCAAGTTTACGTGCCCCATGTTTTACAATATGTTAGAAGGAGGGAAATCTTCGCCCACGTTGCTGTGTCTCAAGTGTCAGCCTTTGGCTGAACTTGAATATGCCCAAGGTCTTAGCCATTCCTTCTAATAGACCTGGGAACACTGAGAGAACCTTTATTGGGAGGGAAAAAAGAGATCTATGGCAGCTGTGTGTTTTGCAGGGCTACATCAGCTTGTTCCCACCTCCACTGTGTTCCTATGAGTTGCCCTGTGAGCCTGCTTTTCCCATTATCACATGAACTAGCAGATGACGGGCTCAATGCCTGGGATATACTAGAGGCTCAATAAATGTTTGTTGGATGAGTGAAAATGATTGCCCGACACAGATCTTGGAATTGCTCATTGAATTATTTTGCTCTTGGGGCGGTAGAACAGCATAATAAAGGAAAAATGCACATAGATTTCATGCCAGGAAATCTTGAATTCAAATTCTGGATTTTATTACTTACTAGATATGTGGCAATTTATTTAGCTGGATGAACTTCTATTTCCTTTTTTATTAAACAAGGGAAATGCTAGTGATAATTATCCTTTTACATTTCCTGGCACATAGTAGATAAAATACATTATAATTCCATTTCCCTTCACTTCGTCCTTTTTGACTAACAAAGAAGAAAGCAAAATTGTCGGTATTCTCTACTTTTCATTCTGTTCTGTTCATGTTAAATCTAATTAAAACATAGAAAGTCTTTTTGAGTATGTGAGATTTTCTACAGACTTTGATTTCTGTTTTTCTTTTCTTTCCCCTTTAATTTCAAACTCAATAAACAATCAACTAGCTTGTCATTCTGGTATGGTGAAATCTGCAGTTCTTAAAGCAGGATCTTATAGACTGCAGTCTGCAAAGGCTAATGTCATGGTAGCAGGGGGCTTCTTTAGTTGCTTTGTGTCAGAAGGCCAATAGGATAAGAAATACTTGTTTCAAGATTCCATGTGCTAACTCAAATGTCAAGTCCATATGTGTTTTCCTGGAATGAAATCAACTCAAAAACTTGGTTATCTCTTGGTGATCAAATGTTGATGAATGCTTCGGTGTATTCTGATTCACTTAAAACAATAGAAAATAATTTATTTGCACCTTAAAAATTCAGTCTATTTGATAAACTAAGTCTTTCAAGACTCAAAGTTTATGATAGGGGCACAAGTAAAGAGGGCTTTGCAGAAAGAGGAGTTGGGGTTCCTTGGTATAGGACTAATTTTGCAACATTGCAAAAATCTGGGTAGTGATTTTGATGTAGATGTCTTTATCTATTTGACAAAGCAAAATGCCATAGACTGGGTGGCTTATAACCAGCAGAAATTTATTTTTATAATTCCAGAGATTGGGAAGTACAAGACCCAGGCACCTCAGACTCAGTGTCTGGAGGGACCTGCTTCCTGGCTCACCCAAGGCTGTCCTTTAGCAGAGGGTTAAAGAGTCTCTGGAATGTCTTTCATAAAGGCACTAAGCTCATTCATGAGGATTCTACCCCCATTACCTAATCACCTCTCTATTCTCTCATCCCTTAATATCATCACTTTGGGAGTTAGGATTTCAACATAAGGATTTAGGAGGATATTCCATTATATACAATGGAATATTACTCAGCGATAAAAGAGAATAAAATCATGGTGTTTGCAGGTAAATTGATGTAGGTAGAGAAGATGATGCTAAGTAAAGTTAGCCAAACCCAAAAAACCAAATGCCTAATGTTTTCTCTGATATAAGGAGGCTGATTCATAGTGGGGTGGGGAGGGGGAGCATGGGAGGAATAGATGAATTCTAAATAGGGCAGGGGGTGGGAATGGAAGGGAGAGAGCATGGGGTTAGAATTGATGATGGAATGTGATGGATATCATTATCCAAAGTACATGTATGAAGACACAAATTGATGTAAATATACTTTGTATACAACCAGAGATATGAAAAATTGTGCTATATGTGTGTAATAAGAATTGTAATGCATTCCGCTGTCATATATAAATAAAAAAAATTTAAAAAAGAATTTAGGAGAAGGGCTGGGGCTGTAACTCAGTGGTAGAGTATTTGTCCCTTACTTTTGAGGCACTGGGTTCAATCCTCAGCACCACATAAAAATAAATAAAGACATTGTATCCATCTACAATTTAAATAATTAAATAAAAAAATTTAGGAGGAACACAAACATTCATACCATAGCAGCAGACTGCAAATTGAATGGTAGCCCTGAGATTATTATATGTTGGTCTTGGTTAGACCTGCTTAGAGAATCAGACATGGCACCTATTAGCAGCTGATCTTGATCTAATCTTTAAATTTTATTCATCTCTAAATGGTGGTCCCTTTCTCTGCAAGGATTAGATGTGTTCCTCACGTCTGTTTACTCAGAGTTTTAGCATATTGATGGGTGACTAATTCCACTTCTTTATCAGCAGTTTTTCAATATTCAATAAACATTAGTAAGTATTGCTAATAGAATACTATTAGCGATACTAGATGGGATATTGAGTACAGCGTTTTGAAGAAGGCTTTGGCATGTGCACTAGGAACACCATTTCCCTTCATTGTCCATCACAGGAGGTTAGAAGAGGCAGGTGAGGCATCTCAGCAAAAGGAATAAAATACGGATTTCTGGAAAGAACATCAATGATTCCCGTGTGCATTCAGAGGAAAAGGTGCTTTACAAATGAATGCAAGTTGTGCCATGCTGAGATATGTCTGAGATGAACAGCCAATGTGGCATCCCTGTTGATACTTAGCCTCTCATATAGGGCTGGGCACCTTTCTGAAGTATTCTGCCAAACCTCCCTTTGCACATTCTTATTTGACTCCAAAAAAACCTTCAGGAGTGGCATTCTAGTGACTTCATTTATTCACTCTAATTTAGGGGTCTTGCACCCAAAAACAAAAACAAAAAAAATTCCAATATGGGTATGAAAATCTCATTGTCAAGTAAAGTAAAAATTGCTTTTAGACCAAGTAATTAGAATTACAGGATCAGAAGGCTGAATTATCGAATCTAAAACTTTATTTTAAAGAGAGAAAACTAGGACAAAAAAGGACAAGTGTGTTCCCTGGGGGTCTCACAGCTAAACAGACAAGCCATAGTCTATTTAATCCTCAACATTATTTTTACTCTATCACTGTCAGCTTTTTAAAAGCAAATTTGTATCTCAAACATAGAGCATCTGCTATCAACATGAAGAAAACTGAAGTCTGAAACAAAATCAGCAGTTTTTTTTTTAATAACTGTAGACATGGATTTATCCAGTATTTAAAGACTTGCAGCCTTGTATTATCCAAAGAACCAAAGGAAAATGATTTGGTGGAAGAAAGCATAGAATGATCTAGAAGTCTGAGCTTGGATTCAGTTCAGACAACGCAGTTTTGTAATTTCAAATTCATCGTTTAGCTTCTTTGATACTAAGTTAAGTAAAAGGTAAATAGGAAAAAGGTGATCCTCCTAGAGTTGTCAAGGGTATATTTGTGAAGGTTTTGTTGAACCATGATGGATGGTTCAAAAAAAAAATGGAAGCTTGTTAAAAAAAAATTGGTCAAAAGTGCTAGAAGGACAAAAGGGACAAACCAAGGAAGGTGAGGATAAGCAGGTGTCAGTTCCCACTACCTGCTCTAGAGCTGGAAGGACAGAGGGGGCACTATTGCAGATACCTGGCTGGCACCTTGGAGGATGGCCATTCCAGCCGAGCCAACCAGGACCTGGAGTCACTGGTGAGGCTGCCTGGCAGGAGCGAAGATCATGGGTTGGGTTGAGGGCTGACTGCTGAAAGTGGGAGGAGAGGCAGCTTCTGCTGGAGACTACCTACCACCAATGGGAGAGGTGAGAAATACCCTGATTTCTCTCTCTCCCTCCTTTCAGTTTCCGTGTTTCACCTCCTATTGACTGAACCTAGGAAAAGCGTATCATTAAGGACTTTGCAGATATAGTTTAGCCTCATGTGGTTGGGGAGAAATGTAAGAATGGAACTGATTGCAAACAGGAATTAAACAATCTCCCGCACCTCAAGATCCTAGCATTGTGCACAAAGATGGTTTTCCTTCCCTTTGTGACACAGCACTGGGCTGCAGAACACTGGCATCAACCTCAGAGAACTGTCCTTTCCAACTGGTTAAAGTGTCTGGGGCTGTCTTCCTGTTTATACACTACAATAATCATCCTTGTTTTTATGCTTTATAAAGTGTCTTTTATATTATGTGTTTCATCGTCAAAGCAACTCAATGAGTCATATGATGAAATGGAGCATAAAGTTGAGGCAGAGAGGTTAGGTAAGTTGCCCAAAATCAAACAGCTAAGAGATGGCAAAGTCAAGTTTGAATTAATGTCTGACTCCTAAGTTCAGTCCTTTCACCTATAGATGTTGCCTGCTCCACGATTGTGCCTGCTGAATTCTTGAGTTTTAAGTATTTCACACATGATATTTCATCTTTTCCTTCTATCAGGCAGTTGCTATCCTTCTCTCTCATTTTAAGATGAGGATGCTGAGGTCCAGAGTGGCTAAATGATGGGTCCGTTGTCACATAACCCACAATAAGCGGTCAGAGCAGGGGAACTGATATTACTTGTAGCCTTAGGACCTCCTCATCATCAGAGGTAATTAAGCTAGTGGTGGCACTCCCAGATATGAGAGAACAGATGCTTACCATGCTTGACGATTGGAATGAATCATTGCATTCCAAAGGCCTTTCTCAAACCTCAAGATTATGTATCCAGAGAAAGTTCATTTTTCTTCTATCCTGTATTGAGCTACTGGGTAAGGTGTTTTTGCAAACAAACAAAATTTCCAATGCTATAAAAACAAAAGCACATTGAACCCTATTGTCTAAATGACTTTCACAGTCTTTTCTTCAGCTCTGCTCCTACAATAACAAGAAATAACAGATAGAACTGCACACCCTGGTTGCAGCGGCAGTAAGGAGGCCCTATGTAGAGGACAGGATGCTCATAAAAGCTGAATAAATAGCCATTGCAGGAGTTCAGTGGGTGATGGCACAGGGGCCTTCATTTCCGCTTCCAGCCAAGGAAAATTTTGATCAGGCTGCAGGCCGCCTGCCCATTCATTTGAGGCAGGAAATGGATTTAGCGTCTGTATGGGCTGGACTCCCATATTTATCATCCAGTTAGGCCTAATCCAAATGTTTTCCATTTCACCTGGCAAGTGCAAAGGGCTCCGAGTAGGGTCTGAGGGATGGTGGCAGCCCCGTCGCTGTCTCATCATTGAACTGCAGTTGTTAAAAGACCCATTTCTCCTCAGTGTCTCCCTCCCAGCTGAGACAGGCAATCTCTCCTGTCCCTAGAAGCTGCTCTTGGCAGCAGCAAAAATCTATGGAATTGACAGGGGAGCAGAAGAGGGAAGGGCAGATTGTAACCCCAAGGCAGGCTAAGGTCAGAGGTGCAGCTCCGCACTGAGAGATGAAAGGGATCTCCTAGCAGGGGTCTTCTTGGATAATGAGGAGCTGCCACCTCCTGGGTTGGAAGAAGAAGGGGGAAGTAGCCAGAAGTCCTCTTAAGCATGTGGGCAGCTTGGGAGGGAGTACCTCTGGTCCCTCAGGTAAAGTGGGGGTGGAGAAAGGGGCTGCTGATTAGAATGTGACAATGAAAGAAGCCACCAGTTGGATTTATATATCCTCTGCCAGGATGCCAGGGGGAGGGTACCTGATGCTCCCGTTATAGGAGGAGAAATGGAAGAAATTAAGCATTTTTTCTGTTAGGGACACTCCTGAGACTGGGAATGGAGGAGCCCCTGCTGAATTCATTATGAAGGGTGTACTGTTTTGAGGAGAAAAACAAATAATGCAGAAATTCTCTCACTTTTGATGCAGCAAATTCCGATTTGGACTGCAGTGGGATAAAACATCCCTGTGTGGCTCTTAGTCTTCCAAAGCAGATACGATTCTTCTCCTTTGAAGGATGCTATAGGGGATGGTGGAGAGAACAAGAGCCTGCAGTTGAGCTTGGCTCACCTGGGAAGTGGGTTATATGAAGTCCTGGAGAAATTAAGAATCGAGATAGTCTGAGGTCTGGCAGTGGGCTTAAGTTCTAGGCTACTAGATGTGGTTGTCTTGAGGTGACAGAGAGTCATGCAAGTCTTTTGAGCAAGGTAGTGACAAGATCAGGACTCTGCTATAAAAAAGATAATTCTGGCAACCCAGTGGAAGGTGGCCCAATCAATATTTTTCTCTCTTCCCTTCATTGATGAGTAAACGTACTTACTGGCCACTTGACAAGGATGTCACAGGAGTAGAATAACAGAGAGGTTGAGAGACCCATCTAGTTGGAGGAAGGGAAGTAAGAGGATGGCAGAGAACTGTTTTGAGTATCTAATGATTGTCCTGTGTCCCATACCGTGTCACTTCCTGTAACCCATGCAGCATTCCTGCAGCTTAGGTATGAATGTTTCCCCATAATCGGTGAGAACACCAGCTCAGTCATGCCAATTAACTTCTCACTGTGACTTGACCTAGTGCAGAATTTCATCTGCCAAGAGAATAAAAAAACCCTCTCTCTCTTCAGCCCAACTCAGCCAGCCATGGTTTTCCTCTTGAAACACGGGGTTTTATATTTGGGAGGGGCTTTTGGCATTAGCTAGCCTCCCCCTCCCAGTTTGAAGAAGAGAAGACTGAGGCAGGGGTGGAGGGAGAGGCTGCTGAGATCTGTTCTCTCTTCATTCTCCCCAGTGGTCCCTCATTCCTCAGTTGTCACTGTAAGCCTCATTTCATTCCAAAACTCGCATCGTGCTTTCCAGAGACCACAAATTGAGTTAGACCAATTATGTTCTTGGTGCTATTTGGGATGAAGTGATTGTTGGGAATCCCATTAGGTTTTTCACCCACTGGGCCACTAATTTTATCTCTGACCCTTTTAATCTTGGAATCACAGATACTCAATTATCTTTCTTGTTCTTTATCTCAAGGGTCACATTAAATCACATACTATGTGCTCAGGAGCCCCATTGCTATAACATCAATTACTTTAATCTTTACAACAACCGTATGAGCTGAGCAGTGTTGCTTGTTTTAACCAAGAACAGTGGGGCTCAGAGAGGTGAACTAACTTGCCTAAGGTCACATTTGTAGGAAGAGGCACAGGATTCAAATGCAGGTTGGTTCCATTCCAAAGCCTCCTTCTCATGGAGGCTGTCCTGTTCTCATGGAGTCCTGTCATTAAGCAAACAGTCTTCATTTTTCAATGCCAGCTGTGTGTTGACAAACACTGGGGTTCTAAACCAAAGACAAGCTGTGTGGCCTGTGCTCTCACTGAGAGCTGAAGATTTCACGTTAAACAGAAAAATTACTGCTCTCCTGTCCTTAAAGATGGTTGGAGCCTGAATGTCCCCAGCAGTGACAGTTCTCAAAGTATTTCATTCTCATTATATCGTTGCACCCAAAGGACCATGCTGGAAAGCACAAAATTTCTGCCCCTTCCCATATAGAAGACAAGACTGGAAATAGAGTAGACGGCTCAAACTGACTTGACAGATTGAGTGATGTGTGTAAGGCACAGCTGGTGATGCAATTGAACACCTTGCCCACTGTTTTTCACAGCAGTACAGGAACTCTGGAATTTTCACTCCATTTCCTTCCCAATTTTTTATCAGCCAACCTTGACTCTTTCCTTTATCTATGTTGAAACTTTCTCCACAGTATCCTATGCAACTATGGCCTGATGACTTGTTCTTCCTCTCTCTAACCTGGGGCTGTCCGTATTCACACTCCTTAGACTTATGGTTTCTTGTGTAGACATCTTTTATATTTGATACAGTGAGATTTGTATGGTAGCTGAAAATATTCTTCTGCATTTCAAAAGTGGTAAGTCTGTAGAACTAGAAAAGGCTCTACAATGCATGAAACTATCCCTTGTTTTCCTTTTCCACATCTATCTATCCATCTACTTTTTAAACCATCCATCTATATATCCATCCATAAGTATATGGATACTATATCCTTTCAACTATCATCCATCCAATAAGTACACATTGAGAATCCACTAAGTATCACAGTCCATTCTAAACACTAGGAACACACCAGAGATCAAGACATACAAATTTCCTCTTGCCACAGATTTGAGTAGAGCAGATAGAATATAGCTATGAGAAACAAACAAACAAACAAACATTTTAGACAATAGTAATTGCAATTAAGAAGCTGAAACAGTGAGGTACGCAGTGACAGGAGGTTACTGCTTTACTCCAGGTGGTCAGGGAAGGTCTTTTGGATTCAGGGACATTTAAATTGCAAACAGTTCTTTCAAGATTTTTTGGAAATAGTCCCCTAGGCAGAGGGAATAGGGATTCATAGTCCATGTTCTGTCTATTGGCATTACCAACATGCTGAATTTAGTTTTACTTGATGTCCCAATATTCTAAATACAGGGAAAAAAAGTGGAAGAATTCTTGGTGACTAAATTTTATTTAATAGAGAAGAAAATGAAAGAGGGTTAAGAGTATTTCTCATGATCTCAGAAATGGGGGCAGCAGAGGTAACATATAGATCTAAGGGAATGCTCATTGGAAAAGGAGTCAGGAGACCTGAATTCTAAGTTTGGCTCCACACTAACTACTTGTTTTTTGACCATTGAAAAACTAATTTTTCCGTTCAAAACTTGGTTCTCTCTCAAAAAAACAAAAAAACAAAAATCAGTAGTTATAGAATTTTAAAGTGTCACAGTAGCTTGATATGAAGAAAAACAAAACTAATAATGCTAGCATTTCCTAAGGGCTTATATGCAATAACTTTTCTAATCCTCCCAACAACTCAGTGAGATAAATACTATTATTATTTAAATATTAAAGACAAAGAAGATAAGCCCAGGGTAACTTGCCCAAGTCCCGCAAATATTAAGTAGCAGAGCTGGATTTGGACCTAGGCCTTCTGAGTGCAGAGCTTTGACCTTTAACCCCAATCCAATGAACCCTGGGATATGTGAGAGACCCAGTTCAGAAGCCTGAGAACAAGAAAACACAAAGGCTCTCCAGACTTAAATATTGCAGTTCCAGGAAGAAGCAGTTCCTAGCTGGCAAAATAAAAAGAGATTTCAGAACCATTTCTTTTCAGAGAACATGAGGTCCTGGGAAAGGGTATAATTAGGGCCAAGGTACAAAGCAATATCAGCTGGTGGAATCCATTGGATCCCGGGTCATGTAAGGATTTTCAGGAGGGAATGTTTGACTCTCTCTGACCCCTTGTGGGCAGCCTTGGGAGAAAAGGGGGAGGCAGTAAGATCAAGACACGCTGGATTCTCCCTGGTCCACCTCTGCTAATGTTTTCCCCTATTTTGTCCAGTAGCGCCGTCTCTCTGGCTTTCTAAATTGACATTCGCAGTTTCTTGTAGACCAAGGGTTCTTTTTACTATCCTAGGTGTAAGAAGGATGAATTTTCTTAGTTCCCCTGAAGTGAGTTTGACATAGAGTCACCACAGGTTTTGAAATCAGACTGCATGAATTTAAATTCCAGCTGTCTCTCTCATAACTTCTGATCTTGAGAGATTTTTAACCTTTTTAATCTTTAGTTTCCTTATCATAATGAGGGCAACAAATTCACATACTTAACTCGTAGAACTGTTAAAAGTGTTAAAAATTTAAATGTGATTACATGTACAAAGCACTTAACATATTGACTGGCATTTGGTAACTGCTCAGTAAACAGTTCTGACTTAATATAGAATCCTTATTAGAATTTAACTAAAGCTTTATTCCAGATGGGATTGGTTGGTTCCACTTATATTTTGTACATTTATTTTTAGAAAAGTATTTATTGAATATTAATAATTAGAATGGATAAGGAATATGGGATATACAATGGTGAGTAGAACGTAATTCTTCCCCACCCACCCATTGTTCTTGTTTGGCTCCATGATCTGTCTTCAGGCCACTGCTTTCCGTGCAGTGAGGAGGGAATGGTGTCAGGGTGAGAGTCAGGGAATATGATTGCAGATATGAACCCTGTAATTGATGAATGTGATTCTGGGAAAGTACCAAACCCCTTTGGATTTCCATTCATTCCCATCTGGAGTTTTGGATGAGATGATATCAAAGGTTACTTCCAAACCTAAAAGCCTATAATACTCTAATTCCCTGACAGGAAGGGTTGAAGCATCAGCGATGTGTTTTTTCCTGTGATCGCTTTTGTTCTCCACGCCTCCGGCATGACTGGATGCTCCTGGGAGGAAAGCGAGATAGGGTTGGAGTGAGTTGAGTGATGTTTCTAGAATCTTAAGGCCCATGTTCAAATACTGGGTATACCAGATTGCAACCACGTGACTTCAGAGAGCTTATTCCAACACTCTGAGCTTCAATTTTCAATCTTTTCCATGAGGACAATCAGCATTTTTATCTCTTGGAGTTCTAAGGACTGAAAGAGATCATATATATTAAGCATTTAATAAAACATTAGACTTTAGTAAATGTCCCCCACCATAATTTCCCTGTGAACTCAGTTTTCATCCTCCCCCTGTTCCTAAATCACACTACACTCTAACTGCTTACTCACACACTCACATCTTCCCTTGACTGTGAGTTCTCTGAGGTCGTGGCTTCTTTCCCCCTTTCTTTTGCCTAATGCCTGGCCCAGTGATACCAGTATCCTGACAGCTCATCAATAAAAGTTTATAGAGTCTAATGAAAATATGGTACAGAGATACATAAATGCCTATCCCCTTTTTATTTTCCAAACACTAAAAACAGAAAGAAAGAATGGCTTATACCTGATATGTAAATAAGAGGCAGACATATTTTTGGTTGTCCAACAAATAGAAAAGGTTTATTAATAATGAAAATAAAAACAGAAGAAAATTAGATTTCTAGGAGCCTCTGGACAAGAGTATGTCTAGCATCCCCATAGTGGAGAAAAACTCCAGTAACGAATGCTGTATGAGTCAGAACCATGGACAGGGGCACCAACATTTTGGGACTGCCAGGCCTCTGCTGAAGGGCAAGAGTGAGGGCCGGAACACCTGAGGCAAGTGGAAGATGCCACATGGATGAAACTGGAGGGTGTCAGGGACCAAGTCATGAATGGCATGATTTGAAATCTGGACAGAAGCCTGTAAGAAAAGAATGTGGGGACAAGTTTTATTCAGAGTGAGGCAATCAGATTTTAATTTTAGAAAGAACACGTTGGGTGTAGTATGGAGACCGGATTTGAAAGTCCAGTGTTAGAATCCAAGAAATCATATGAGAGTTGGAACAGTTTACCCGAACAGTTAGGAAGACATGAGCTGGGCATGTGTGATGGAAATTAGAGAAAGGAGGAAGTTTGAGCAACAATAAGGAGATAGAATCATTGTGCTTTGATGGAAGAGGATTGAGGGAGTTCTAGGATGAGCCAGGATTTTTGTTGGAAATATGAACTTTATTATATAGTACACTGGAAGGAAAGAGAAAATTGAGAGGCCAAAGATGATGGCTTCTGCTAGGAGCAGTGGTGCACACCAGTAATCCCAGTGGCTTGGGAGGCTGAGGTAGAAGGATCTTGAGTCCAAAGCCAGCCTCAGCAACTTAGAAAGTCCCTAAGTTACTCAGCAAGACCCTGTCTCTAAATAAAATATAAGAAAGGGCTGGGGATAAGGCTCATTGGTTAGGCTCCTCTGGGTTCAATCCCTGGTACCAAAAAAAAAAAAAAAAAGATATTGGCTTCATTGATAAATTGAATTTGAGGTGTCAGTGTGACAACCACATGGATATGTCTAATGCTCAGTTAAATATATGAGTTTGGAGCTCAGAAGAGGATGGAATGTAATGAACACTGAGGGAATCTTCTATGTTGCTGTATTTTGCTAATCTGGCTCAGACTTTAATTATTGATTAATCTACATTCTCATTAGGATACTGCTGATCACTGGAGCCCAGGAGCATTGTCTACCAATGGTAAATCCATGCAGTCTGAGGTTTTAAATTCAAGCCGACCAATTCACAGAGGCACTAAATCTTACAGGCTTTTCAAAGATCAGCTGCCTCCAAAGTTCCCTAGATTCCTCCTGAGTTTTGGCCTCTCTTATTTACAAACATCTTATCTTCATGGCTCTAGTTTGCTGCAAACTCAGGTATTGCCTTCTTTAAATATATTCATATATTAGACATTAAAAATATTATGTATTAACTATTATGATGACCTTGGAAATAAAGATTTTATGCAAAAAATACAATTCATACTATCTTTTTGGGCAACCCAGGATCAAATTCAGAGAATTTCTGAGATAGAAAGTGATCTTGCAGATGAACTATGGCTTTTCTATTTTATAGATAGGAATTATAAAGTCAAGGCAGAGAAAGTGACTTACTGAGGCTCCCTTCCATTTAATTAAATATTTATTTATTGAGTGCCTACTATTTGCCAATCATTACCCTAGATGCTTCAATCCTTATTTGTATGCATAAAATTACTGCATATTGCTTTTATTCCAAAAAATTATACCTAAGTGAGTAATGATGCTAGAAATACAATGATGAAACTTAAAGATGTGGACCATTCTGTTCTTTATCTTCTACCAGGAGGAAGCTAAACACTACTAGCCAGGCAACTATCATATAGCCTAGAAGAAGTGGTAACTAAGTCACAATTAGGTATCCCCCTCAAAAAAAAAAATCTCTCCCGGTGAGCAGCGAGTGTATAACAAAGTAAGACCATATCAGATCTGTCTGACTCGAATTCTAAATCTTTTCCAATACATCCTGTTGCCTCCTTTATAGTAGAAAATACAACCACTAAAGTTATTGTTGAGGAGTAGTTAAAGGCATGTCTTTAGAGTCAGAATGCCTGATTCAAACCCCAACTCTCCACTCACTTTCTGTGTGACCTTGAGTAAGTTACTTAATCAGTTGAGTGCTCCACATGTGATCTATCTCAAAAGGATGCTGTGTTTCAAATAGAATTGTTTTTTTATCATATTTTAGGCAAACTCCAAGATTCTTTCCAATTTAAAATGTAGTCTCAAATTGCTTTCTGCTCTCAGAAGTGGTGGGGCGGCTGGAAGAGCATGAAACTGGGAATTCTTGACTTTCAGTCCCAGATTTGCTCCTAAGTAGCTGTTGATTTTGGTCAATCATGTGAGTTTTCTGTTCCACAGTTTTCCTATCCTCCAATTGTGGGTTCAGATCATATAATCTTTGAGATGCTTTTTTTTTTTTTTTCAAATAGACTCTTTGTTATAAGGAAGATGGGCCTTATTGTGGATATTTTTGAAAAAAAGTTGTAAAGATTGAGCTTGACTATCATATTACACATTTTGCGTCTCTCCTTCAACCCTTATTTGTAACCATAAAATTACTGCATTTTATCTAAAAAACGATACCTAGGTGAGTAATGCATTAGCATTATCTGGGTTTATATGGGGCCTGGAACATCTGGAGAGAAATTGAGAAAAACATACTGGCAGCCACCCAGATGTTTTATCAACATAGCTGTCAAATGCACGACCCTTTGGATCTGCAATCTGAAAAAAAATGGAGATTTCAATAAACATCTGTTGAGATTTATCCATTTCCAACACCTACTATGTGCCAAGTTTTTCCACCTATGAAAGACAATTCTGAGAAGTAGGTATTCCATCTCCCACATGTGGAAACCTTACCTAAGCCTTGACATAAGTGACTTCATTGAGATCACATTAAGAAACACAGCAGGTATGGATTCCAACTCAAATTCTGAAGTCAAATCTTATTCCAGTCTGCTTTAGGTCTCTGTTTCCCAGGTGGATGCAGCCACAACAATGCAGCCCCAGCAATGTAGCCATGTACGCATTTTACCATGTATGCTCCTTGAACCTGCTCTGGATGAGGGAGAAGGTGTGATGATTAAGATATATATACGATGATTATTTGTCAATTAGAAATTAAATTTTAAAAAGGCATGGTGCAGGACTGGTGACACATGCCTATAATCCCAGAGACTCAGGAGGCAGAGGCAGGAGGATCACAAGTTCAAGGCCAGCCTCAGCCACTTAGTGAGACCCTGTCTTAAAATTAAAAAAAAAAAAAAAAAAAAAAAAAACATTTAAAAAAAAGGACTGGGGATATACTCAGTGGTAGAGCACCCCTGGGTTCAATCTTTCTACCCAATAAATAAATAAATAAATAGACAGATAGATAAGGCATGGCTTCAGTTGACCGTGGTTTCACTCCTCAGGAGTCTGGGTGCTGTCTTGGTATTGCTGTTCAAAACTTACCCTATGTGTCATGTTGGGGTAGGGGAGAAAGGAGGGAGAACCCAAGAGAACCTGAAAGCCAAAGCTGAAGCTGAGCTGAAGACTTTTTGGCTCAAGGGCCCAGGCTTATTAGGGTGACAGGTCTTAATCCTCATTCTTGCTCTTCTGTTGTCCTCAGGATGTTGAGGGATGGATATCCCTGATATCTAATAGAGAACAATAGGAAGACCTTGTGGGTTAGCAGGAAGGATAGAGAAAGGACATGGAGGGAAACCCTTCCCTTTAGCATTCTCTGATAAAAGCCTAACAGAGAAAGTCTGCATGGAAAAGGACCAGGATACATCTGGTTGGGGATGTCTCCCTTTTACTGATCAGTTCTCTCATTTTCTGCAGCTTCTGCTGCAGAGTTAGTAAAATCAATGTTAGTTTATTTTATGGAGAAGAAATATTCTTGACAAATTAGCTGTGATTAGAATTTCTAAAAGCAAATCCCAACTTCCCTCCTTAACTCAAATTACAAAATTGGGGAAATATTCAGTGGGAAAAAAAAATATTGGCCTACAGCATAACGAAATTATGCCTAAGCTTTTGAGATGCTTTATAAAATCCTGTATTTAAATGTTTAAGTGTTAATTTTAGACAGGCTATTAATAACCGGAATAGTACCAAAAAATGTTCAGCAGAAAGCTTCTAAAATATTTCTGTTTGGAAAATTTTCTTAAAGTCTTATAGAACAAGAATGTACTAAGAATTACTCTAAAGTTTTAGCTTGATCGGCAACTTGAACTGAGGTAAGATTAGGTGGCTGAGTGCAGGGATCAGTCACATGTTATGTGTGTATAAGTGGGAAAATTTGACCAGGTGTGGTGAGAATGTCAGACTATTTGCCCCCTAGGGTCTGGAGAATTTCTCCACAATTCAGCATTCTCTGGTGCTCCCTGTAACCCTTACTCTACTCTATTTTTCCATAGCACACATCACCTTCTAGCATAATATAAAACACTTTACTTATATTTTTGTTTGCCTCTCCCATTTCCTCTGCCAAGTATAAGCTTCCTGAGGACAGAAATTTTGCCCAATGTGTTCATAGCTATACTCCAGTACCTGGAAGATGGCCTGATATGTAGAGGAACCCTGATAACCATCTGTTGAACGAATGAATGAAAAATCACACTATGCAGGGCATCTCCTCCATGAATCTTATCCTAATAGGTCTTACCTGCTAGTTGAGGCTGTAGCTCTGTGGCAGAACACTTGTCCAGCATGCGTGAAGTCCTGGGTTCAATCTTCAGCACCAGCAAATAGACTAAAGCAAGTTTTAACTCCTACTTAATGAATCTCAGCGGTTTTCACATTATACTTAAAAAATTATTTACATGAAATTCCTGTAATGTGAAATTAACCACTTTAAACTGTACAATTCTGTGGCATTTAGTGCATTTATAATGTAGAGCAAGCACCATTTCTATCTAATTTTAAAACATTTTCTTCACCTCAGAAGAACACTCTGTGGCCATGAAGCAGTTACTCCCATTCCTCCCTACTCCTAGAACCTGGCAACCAACCATCTGCTTTATGTTTCTATAGACTTTTACCCACTCGGTAAATATGTGTCCTCTTGTGTCTTGCCTCTTTTAATTAGCATAATGCTTTCAAATTCTACCCATGTCATATGAATCAGAACTGCATTTCTTTTCATGGTTGAGTACTATTCCATTGGGTGGCTATACCACATTTTGTTTAATCATCTGCTGTTGGACATTATGGATATTTTCACCTCTGAGCTGTTGTGAATGGTTCTGCTATAAACATCCCTGTGCCATTATTTGTTAATATCAGTTTTGATTGCTGCTTTGTCATCCCTTCAAAAACATAAATTCCATGAAGACAAGGACCAAGTCTGTCTTATTCACAGATATATTCTAGATCAATCTGTGGCCTAGGAAATATTTGTTTAGTAAATGGCTAAATATAAAATGTTCGAATCTCCTGAATTTCTAATTAAAGTCAATGGTGGGAATTTCCTAAATAAAAAGAAACCATAGTCTTGAAAAAGGGAATAATTGCCAAAAATATTAAAGAATTCCTATACCCTAGTTCTGGGTAGAGATTAGCTGCAGGAGATGGAAAGGGGGTGTGGGTGGGGGAGAGGAATCTGGCAGGGCTGGGGAGCAGGAAGCTTCAGAGAGGGGTAGCAAAGTGTGGGAGGGTGGGCTGTGAGACCCAGGGAGGGGACAGCAGGGCTCAGCTGAAGGAGATGGAGAAGCTCTCAGGTTGCTGTCTGCCTCTCAAGCAGCTCAGAAAAGTGCTCTCTGCCCCCAGGAAATAGCTCTTTGTCTTTCATTTTCAAAACATCAAAGTTTATTTCTGAACTAAAGGTTTGCTTTTGTGTTGAATTCTGAAGGTGTTCCCTAGATGTTCAAGAATTACTTTGGCTTTTAGAAATAAACTTTTGAAACGGAGAGCTGTCTTCAAATATTAGTCATTTTTGTTTTATTGGCAGTAAAAAAAAACACATAGCATAAATGAATCCTCTTACCCCATTTTAAGTGTATATTGCAGAAGTGTTAACTTTATGCACATTATTGTAAAACAGATCTATAGAACTTATTCATCTTGCATGACTGAAACTACATACTCGGAACTTTAGTCAACATTTATTAATCGCCTTCATTAACTGCAAACCACTGTCTCTTTGAGTCTTACGCCTTTCTACATGGATATCCAAAAACTATTTTTGCATGTAGAAAATAATTTCTGCTCGTAATTTAATAATGCTATGATGTACTTTCCTCATATTTACTTATAAGTGGCACTTATTTATTCCACTATTTGATCCTCTACCAAACTGTTATTATTCTCCTTTTACAAATGAGGAAACCAAGGTCAGGAGAACAAAAGTAGTTTATCCAAGGTCATAGACAATATGTGGCAGAGCTAAGATTTGAAGTCTGGTTTTGAACACAAATTCTTCCCTCATGCATTATGCTGCCAAAGCATTCATTCCAGATCACACTGAAGAGTGACTGTAGCACCTCCTCTTGGGTTTCTGGGGGAAAAAAAGAAAATTCTTACAAAACAAATTTCATTATTCTGGCTTGAGCCATCTTTAAAAATTCACCACTTAAGATGCTTTGTTCTTTTTATCAACCCTTCTATTCCAGAGTGTTTTTCTTATTTAGTTTTTATTTATTGTGCTGAGCATAACCAACATGTGAGTTTTAGCCATTGTGTTCCATAAGTGCTAAGATATTGCAGGCAGACCTGGACTTGCATCCTGGATTTGCTACTCCATTAATTGGATGACCTTGGAGAAGTCATTTAACCTAAGTTTGAATGGCCCTCTCTGTGAAATCGTGATTACCATAGTTCCTACCTCACACCCTCTTAATGAGGAGTAAATGAGATAATGCAGCAAAATTGTTTAGCGTATTTCCCTAGCCCATTGCAACCCTTTAATAAATGACAGATGTTATTATTACCTAAAATATGCAGAAATGAACACTGCATCCAGCTGAAACAATTTTTTGGATCAAGGATTGAATTCTTGCAGCTAGAAAATATGGAAAGATCCCAGAATTTGATGTTGAATAGAGTTAAGTGCCAGTCTCTTTTCTGCCAAATGCTTTAGTATCACTCCATTTCCTCATTGCAAAATGGAGGTGATAGAAGTTACCTTACTGTTTTTTTGTGAGGATATTTAGTAGAAGCTACTATTATTACTGTAAACATCACTATAAACTTAAACATCTCAGTATAACAGATCAAGGGATGTAGGTACTCAGAAGGCAAATGCATGATGGATATAGAATTATTTCTATTTGAGGGATAATCCTCTAATACTAGTCCAGAACATGAGAATGATAATTAAAAAGATGTATTTTTTTGTACCAGTGCCCCTGAGGACACTCAAACACTGAGCCACCTCCCCAGCCCTATTTTATATTTATTTAGAGACAGGGTCTCACTGAGTTGCTCAGCGCCTTGCCATTACTGAGGCTGGCTTTGAACTTGAGGTCCTGAGGGATCTCACTTATGGAGTGTCTCAGCCTCCTGAGCCACTGGGATTACAGGGATTTGTACCACCACATCTGGCAACAACAAGATGTATTTATTTATTTTTTAATTTTTAATTTTTTTATTATTGGTTGTTCAAAACATTACAAAGCTCTTGACATATTATATTTCATACATTTGATTCAAGTGGCTTATGAACTCCCATTTTTATCCCCGTATACAGATTGCAGAATCACATTGGTTACACATCCACATTTTTACATATTGCCATACTAGTGACTGTTGTATTCTGCTACCTTTCCTATCCTCTACTATCCCCCCTCCCCTCCCCTCCCATCTTCTCTCTCTACCCCATCTGTTGTAATTCATTTCTCTCCCTTGTTTTTTTTCCCTTTCCCCTCACATCCTCTTATATGTAATTTTGTATAACAATGAGGGTCTCCTTTCATTTACATGCAATTTCCCTTCTCTCTTCCTTTCCCTCCTACTTCTTGTCCCTGTTTAATGTTAATCTTTTTTTCATGCTCATCCTCCCTGCTCTGTTCTTAGTTGCTCTCCTTATATCAAAGAAGACATTTGGCATTTGTTTTTTAGGGATTGGCTAGCTTCACTTAGCATAATCTGCTCTAATGCCATCCATTTCCCTGCAAATGCCATGATTTTGTAATTTTTTAGTGCTGAGTAATACTCCATTGTGTATAAATGCCACAGTTTTTTTTATCCATTTATCTATTGAAGGGCATCTAGGTTGGTTCCATAGCTATTGTGAATTGTGCTGCTATGAACATCGATATAGCAGTATCCCTATAGTATGCTCTTTTAAGGTCTTCAGGGAATAGTTCGAGAAGGGCAATAGCTGGGTCAAATGGTGGTTCCATTCCCAGCTTTCCAAGGAATCTCCATAATGCTTTCCAAATTGGCCACACCAATTTGCAATCCCACCAGCAATGTACAAGTGAACCCTTTTCCCCACATCCTTGCCAGCACTTGTTGTTGTTTGACTTCATAATGGCTGCCAATCTTACTGGAGTGAGATGGTATCTTAGGGTGGTTTTGATTTGCATTTCTCTGACAAGATGTATTTAAAGGACAATAATTAACAACATGTATCTTAACCTAGATCCCAAATGCCAAGGTCATTTATATTTCGAAGATGTTTGCACCAGCTTCATATTCTGTCATCTGGTCCCAAGGTTTTACACCCAATTTAATAATCATTTATTGAGCATTGACTACATGCCTGTGCTGCTCACTATAGGAAACCCAAAGACACATGACTGCCACTGGTTCTTTTCTGACTCCATATTCCTGAGGGGAGGTATTCGATCTCATGGCTTTAAATACATCTGAATGCTCATGGCTACTAAATTTATTTCTTTTGTTTTTTCCTTTTCCTTTGACTTTCAAACTCAGCTCCATCTTCCTATTTTCCATATTCATTTAGACAAGAAGCACCTCCAAGGTAAAGTGACCTAAACAGAACCTTGACATTGTGTCCTCTCACCTCCACAAACCTACCCTTACCCTCGTATATCATGTTTCAGCAACCAGCACCATAATCATTTAGCTACATGGTCCAGAATTGGAGCAATCTCTGCCTTCTGCCTTTTTCTACTCTCTCTATTCAATGAAGCAGTAAATATCATCAGTTTTACCTTCAGGATATAATCCCAGCCCAGCCACTTCTTACCAGCCTCTCTCCACTACCCCCAAGTGCCAATCTCTTGCCTGCTGCTGCTTCCTATCTAGCCCCTGCTTTAATCCTGGCCTCCAGGCCAGTTCCCGAGCCACATACATTGCACACAGCACAACCCAGTTTACTATGCACAGGGACATAGTGTGAGGAGCAGTCTTGGCACTGTGCAATGCAGTGACCCTGCCTGCCTTGTTGCAGTCACTTTCTATAGAGGAGACTTGTCAAACTTAAAACAAAGTCTGGGGCTGCTCTGCAGAACTCTCTGGGACTCTTCTATTTAGAGTAAATTCTGAAGTTCTATAAGATGCCTCAGGTTCTGGCTGTGGGCCTCATCTGCACCCTCATTCAATTTTCTTCCTCTCTCTCTCATAGTCCTCACAAAGTCAATCCCCTTGCCACTCAAATTCTCTCAATCACCCCCAAATACATTCTTGTCCAAGGGCTTTTGACCTTGCTGGTCCCTCGACCTGGGATGTCCTTTCCTGGGTATTTACATAGCAAGTATCCCCATTAGTCAAGAGTTTGTTCAAATGTTCCTTTTTAAAGAGGCTTTCCTGGTCATTTGTGATTTAATTTGATAATATCATACTTACCCTATCTTATTTTCTTGATATTATTTATTCTACCTTACACTATATAATTACCTATTTATTTGGTTGTTTTCTCTCTCGTAAGCATTTACTTCTCATAAGGAGATTTTAACCATTTTGTTCACCATTTCATTTCCTACAAAAGCTAGTGTGAAGTAAGGGTTCAATAAATATGTAGAGCCAGGTGAATAACGAGTTAGAACGACCAAAAGCTATCTTGTTAGGAATTTCCAGCAAAATTGGGGTGCACCAAAACCTAGAGGAAGGATTTCCATCACCAAGGACCGGTTACTGGGTCTCAACTGCAAGTGAACTGTGCGCCCGGAGATCCAGGCTGATTGATCCGCGGCCCGCCCCGCAGCTAGAGACGGCGGGGCACCGAGAAGTGGCCAGCAACGCACAGAAACGGCGCTGCGGATTCTGTGGAGTCCTGCTGGCTGTGCCCTCACTGAGCTCCGGGCTGAGTTCAGGGTTTGAGACGGGGGAAGGAAGCGGTCCAGTTCTGTCCCCCACACCGGACTGTCCACCAAGGAAGCCAGCGGCCATCATCTTGGAGAGCTGATGTCACCATCGCCAGTTTCCGACAGATCACAGCAATAGAATAGGTGTGTGTTATTCAGCCCATCTCCCATACAGCGGGGAATTCGCATAAAATCTCTCCCCGGCTCTCTGCGGGAGGGATTATCAGAGTGAGCATGAATAGAGGCATGGGGAAAGGTAAAGGCACCTGACCTCCAACTCCCCCTCCCATCAGCAATGAAAATGAAACCTGTCTTGCCAGCTCTGGGGGAGGGGCAAGTGGAAGGAATCAAACAATAAGGTGCCGGTTCCCAATAGCCATGCTCCACACCCAGCAAACTGCAGGCCCAGAGTATAGTCTGAACTGCCAAGAGGCATCACACTGGGGAAGGCCTGGTTAGCAGGAGAAGCCAGGGGACTAGAGGCCAGGAATAAACCGAAGCTAACAGGTTTTTGAGAGGGGGTGGGGGGGAGCAGCCTCACAGGGATTGTAAAGTCTTGGCCCAGAAGGCACAGCACCACCTACTGGAAGTGAAGAAAATAGAAGCCTAACAGTGCCTTTTTCTTCTTTCTTTCTTTTTTCATTTTTTTAATTCTTTACTTTTTTAATTTCAAATTTTTTAATTATTTTTTTTCAATTGTAATTTTTATTTTACTGCATTTTATTATTATTTTTTATCATTTCTTTTCTTTTCTCTTTCTTTCTTCTCTCCCTCTCTCTTTCTTGGTTTGTGTCCTTACCCTTTCCCCATCTTTCCTCTTAAGCATGACCACCCAGATTACATATAACTTACTAAATGCAAATAGATGAATACTACGAATAGGTCTATAGTCCACCTAAGCCCTTAACTACCCCCAAGTACTCCTGTCTATTCTCTTGTTAATATCCACCTGCATTTGAGCAACCCCCTAAAGAAGCTAACATATACTAACTTCCATACCATCAAATCACCCGACCTTATCATAAAATCCTAAGTCCAAACCTCAATTCTCTATATGCCATCAAAATCTGAAGGCCTTTAATGAAACTAATGAATTTACCTTAAATCACAATTAAATCCAACATCTCTAAACATTGTCTCCTAACACAAAGGAGAGATAGTGGAACTATAAAAACCAAAACAAATTTAAAGGAGAAAACAGAAACACAGCAGTCAAACAGAGTTGGAAAGTAACTTGAGCACCATGAAAAAACAAGGGAAAAAAGGATTACAAACAATGCAGGACAACTTAAATACACAGGAGAACCTAGAGGCATCAGAAAAATGGAGAGAGAAAGAACTCAAGGCTTACCTAACTCAGATTGAACAGAATCTTAGAGAAGACTTTAGACAGCAAGTCCAAACAATGAAAGTATATTTTGAAAAGTGTATTTTGAAAGTATATTTTATATTTTTAAAAGTATATTTTAAATAAGCAAATTCAAATGGCAAAGAATGAGCTCTACCAGGAGATAGAGATTTAAAAAAAAATCAAACAGTAATCCTAGAAATGCAGGAAACCATAAACCAAATTAAAAATTCAAATGAGAATATTACAAATAGACTAGATCAAGTAGAAGTCAGAACATCAGATAATGAAGACAAAGCTTATCAACTTGAAAAGAATATAGTCAACATAGAAAGGATGCTTAAAATTCACAAGCAATCTATCCAAGAGATATGGGATGTCGTAAAAAAAACAAACTTGAGAGTCATTGGGATAGAAGAAGGTATAGAGGTTCAAACCAAAGGAATGAATAATCTATTGAATGAAATAATCCTAGAAAACTTCCCAGATATGAAAGATGGAATGGATTGCCAAATTCTGGAAGCCTACAGGACCCCAAACATTCAAAACCTTAACAGACCAACTCCAAGACACATAATTATGAAGATATCCAACATACAGAACAAGGAGAGAATATTAAAAGCTACGAGAGAAAGGAGGCAGATTACATTCAGGGGTAAACCAATTAGGTTAACAGCTGATTTTTCATCACAGACGTTGAAAGCGAGAAGATCCTGAACAATGTATTTCAAACGCTGAAAAATAATGGATTGCAACCAAGAATACTGTATCCAGAAAAATTAAGCTTCAGATTTGACAATGAAATTAAAATATTTCACGATAAACAAAAGTTGAAAGAATTCGCAGCCAGAAAACCAGCACGGCAAGGCATTTTGAGCAAAACACTACAAGAAGAGGAATTGAAAAACAGCACCCAAAACTAACAGTGGGAGGTAACTCAGTAAAGGGAAGAAAAAAAAATAACCAAAAAGGAAAAACTAGCCATATTAAAATAAATAAATAAACAAGCATGATGGGAAGTACAAACCATAATTCAATAGTAACCTTAAACATTAATGGCTTAAATTCACCAATCAAGAGACATAGGCTAGTAACCTGGATCAAAAAAACAAATCCAACAATATGCTGCCTTCAGGAGACTCATATGATAGGAAAAGGCATACGCAGGCTGAAGGTGAAAGGTTGGGAAAAATCATACCACTCACATGGTCCTCGGAAGCAAGCAGGAGTGGCCATACTCATATCAAATAAAATCAACTTTAAACCTAAGGTAATCAAAAAGGATTAAGAAGGACACTATATACTGTTAAAAGGAACCATCCACCAACAAGACATAACAATGATCAATATGTATGCACCAAACAATGGTGCTGCAACGTTCATAAAACAACCTCTCCTCAAGTTCAAGAGTCAAATAGACCACAACACAACAATTATGGGTGACTTCAACACACCACTCTCTCCATTGGATAGATCCTCCAGACAAAAGCTGAATAAAGAAACTATAGAACTCAATAACACAATCAATAACCTAGACTTAACCGACTATATAGAATATATCAACCATCATCAAGTGGATACACGCTCTTCTCAGCAGCACATTTATCCTTCTCAAAGATGGACCATATATTATGCCATAGGGCGACTCTTAGTAAATAAAAAGGTGTGGAGATAATACCATGCATCTTATCTGATCATAATGGAATGAAACTGGAAATCAATGATAAAAGAAGGAAGGAAAAATCCTGTATCACCTGGACAATGAACAATATGTTACTGAATGATCAATGGGTTACAGAAGACATAAAGGAGGAAATCAAAAAATTCTTGGAGATAAATGAAAATACAGACTCAACATATCGGAATCTATGGTACACAATGAAAGCAGTTTTAAGAGGGAAATTCATTTCCTGGAGTTCATTCCTCAAAAAAAGAAAAAACCAACAAATAAATGAACTCACACTTCATCTCAAAACCCTAGAAAAGGAAGAGTAAAACAACAGCAAATGTAGTAAAAGGCAAGAAATAACTAAAATCAGAGCGGAAATCAACGAAATTGAAACAAACAAACAAAAAAACATTGAAAAAATTGATCAAACTAAAAGTTGGTTCTTTGAAAAAATAAATAAGATGGACAGAACCTTAGCCATGCTAACGAAGAGAAGAAGAGAGAGAGCTCAAATTACTAACATACGGGATGAAAAAGACAATATCACAACGGACACTACAGAAATACAGAAGATAATTAGAAATTATTTTGAAACCCTATATTCCAATAAAATAGAAGATAGAGAAGATATCGATAAATTTCTTAAGTCATATGATTTGCCCAGATTGAGTCAGGAAGATATACACAATTTAAACAGACCAATAACAAAGAAGGAAATAGAAGAAGCCATCAAAAGACTACCAACCAAGAAAAGCCCTGGACCGGATGGATATACAGCAGAGTTTTACAAAACCTTCAAAGAAGAATTAATACCAATACTTTTTAAGTTATTTCAAGAAATACAAAAAGAAGGAGCTCTTCTAAATTCATTCTATGAGGCCAATATCACCCTGATCCCGAAACCAGATAAAGAAACTTCAAAGAAAGAAAACTACAGACCAATATCTCTAATGAACTTAGATGCAAAAATCCTCAATAAAATCCTGGCAAATCGAATACAAAAGCATATCAAAAAAATTGTACACCATGATCAGGTAGGATTTATCCCTGGGATGCAAGGCTGGTTCAATATACAGAAATCAATCAATGTTATTCACCACATCAATAGACTTAACCATAAGAACCACATGATCATCTCGATAGATGCAGAAAAAGCATTTGACAAAGTTCAGCATCCCTTTATGTTCAAAACACTAGAAAAACTAGGGATAACAGGAACTTACCTCAACATTGTAAAAGCTATATATGCTAAGCTTCAAGCTAGCATCATTCTGAATGGAGAAAAACTGAAGGCATTCCCTCTAAAATCTGGAAGAAGACAGGGATGCCCTCTCTCACCACTTCTATTCAATTTAGTCCTCGAAATACTAGCCAGAGCAATTAGACAGACAAAAGAAATTAAAGGCATAAAAATAGGAAAAGAAGAACTTAAATTATCACTATTTGTGGATGATATGATACTATATTTAACAGACCCAAAAGGGTCTACAAAGAAACTACTAGAGCTAATAAGTGAATTCAGCAAAGTGGCAGGATATAAAATCAACACGCATAAATCAAAGGCATTCCTGAATATCAGCGACAAATCTTCTGAAATGGAAATGAGGACAACCACCCCATTCACAATATCCTCAAAAAAAATAAAATACTTGGGAATCAACCTAACAAAAGAGGTGAAAGATTTATTCAATGAAAACTACAGAACCCTAAAGAGAGAAATAGAAGAAGACCTTAGAAGATGGAAAAATATACCCTGTTTATGGATAGGAAGAACTAACATCATCAAAATGGTACCCAAAGTTCTCTATAGGTTTAATGCAATGCCAATCAAAATCCCAATGGCATTTCTTGTAGAAATAGATAAAGCAATCATGAAATTCATATGGAAAAACAAAAGACCCAGAATAGCAAAAGCAATTCTAATTCAGGAGATATAGCGATACCAGATTTCAAACTGTACTACAGAGCAATAGTAACAAAAACAGCATGGTACTGGTACCAAAACAGGTGGGTGGACCAATGATACAGAATAGAGGACACAGAGACCAATCCACAAAATTACAACTTTCTTTTATTTGATAAAGGGGCTAAAAACATGCAATGGAGGAAAGATAGCATCTTCAACAAATGGTGCTGGGGAAACTGGAAATCCATATGCAACAAAATGAAACTGAATCCCTTTCTCTCGCCATGCACAAAAGTTAACTCAAAATGGATCAAAGAGCTTGATATCAAATCAGAGACTCTGTGCCTGATAGAAGAAAAAGTTGACTTCGATCTACATATTGTGGGGTCGGGCTCCAAATTCCTTAATGGGACACCCATAGCACAAGAGTTAATAACGAGAATCAACAAATGGGACTTACTCAAACTAAAAAGTTTTTTCTCAGTAAGAGAAACAATAAGAGAGGTAAATAGGGAGCCTACATCCTGGGAACAAATTTTTACTCCTCACACTTCAGATAGAGCCCTAATATCCAGAGTATACAAAGAACTCAAAAAATTAAACAATAAGATAACAAATAACCCAATCAACAAATGGGCCAAAGACCTGAACAGACACTTCTCAGAGGATGACATACAATCAATCAACAAGTACATGAAAAAATACTCACCATCTCTAGCAGTCAGAGAAATGCAAATCAAAACCACCCTAAGATACCATCTCACTCCAGTAAGATTGGCAGCCATTATGAAGGCAAACAACAAGTGCTGGAGAGGATGTGGGGAAAAGGGTACTCTTGTACATTGCTGGTGGGACTGCAAATTGATGTGGCCAATTTGGAAAGCAGTATGGAGATTTCTGGGAAAGCTGGTAATGGAACCACCATTTGACCCAGCTATTGCCCTTCTCGGACTATTCCCTGAAGACCTTAAAAGAGTGTACTATAGGGATACTGCCACATCGATGTTCATAGCAGCACAATTCACAATAGCTAGACTGTGGAACCAACCCAGATGCCCTTCAATAGATGAATGGATAAAAAAAATGTGGCATTTATACACAATGGAGTATTACTCAGCACTAAAAAATTACAAAATCATGGCATTTGCAGGGAAATGGATGGCATTAGAGCAGATTATGCTAAGTGAAGCTAGCCAATCCCTAAAAAACAAATGCCAAATGTCTTTTTTGATATAATGAGAGCAACTAAGAACAGAGCAGAGAGGGAGAGCAGGTGGAAAAGATTAACATTAAACAGAGACATGAGGTGGGAGGGAAAGGGAGAGAAATGGGAAATTGCATGGAAATGGAAGGAGACCCTCATTGTTATACAAAATTACATATAAGAGGTTGTGAGGGGGAAGGAAAAAAAAACAAGGGAAAGAATTAAATTACAACAGATGGGGTAGAGAGAGAAGATGGGAGGGGAGGGGAGGGGGGATAGTAGAGGATAGGAAAGGTAGCAGAATACAACAGTTACTAATATGGCATTATGTAAAAAATGTGGATGTGTAATCAATGTGATTCTGCAATATGTATTTGGGGTAAAAATGGGAGTTCATAACCCACTTGAATCGAATGTATGAAATATGATATGTCAAGAGTTTTGTAATGTTTTGAATAACCAATAAAAAAAGAGCGACTTATTCAACATCTAAAAAAATAAATATGTAGAAGCTGAAAGAATACAATATAATATCTACTCGTTGGTCTCTATATACCTTCTTTTCGTCACTGAGTATCCCCAAATAAACTACGCTGTGCTGGTCCACACACATCACTTACTTTCTTTCTCATGATGATATGATCTTCATTTGTACAATTTCACAGTTTTATGGAGGTGAAGCATCCAAGCCACAGGTGGTTACCAAAATCTGATAGACTCCATTGTCCCAGAGATTTCTACTCAAGCAAATTATTCCCTCTTGGACTCACACTGGCTAGTGGCTATTGGTGGTGGTTGAATAAACAAGAAAAAATGAATTAATTATGACAATATGTCGAGTTTATTTGGAAATATTTTAGTTAGGTTTTGCTACAATAACAAATAATCCCAATATCTCAGAAGCTCATGACAATAAATATTTATTTCTTGTTCATGTTACTGGGCTCAATTCAGCTCATATATTTTCTTATTCTGTAATCTAAACTGAAGGAGTGGCCACTTTAGCAAATGCTGTTCCCTTGTTCCTTATAAGAGTAAGAGAGTTTGAGCCAAACCATGTGAGCACATTTAAAGCTCCTGATTTGTCATAGCAAGTTTCAAATATTCATGATCTATTGGCCAAAGTATGTCACATGGTCAAGCTCAAAGTTAATAAGGTAGGGATGAATATTCCTTTCTCAGTTTGTACAGGCACATCACATGGTAGGAGGTCACAGTACCTAATTTTGTTATAGAGAGGGAGAAAGGATTAAATAATTCCTAATCTATCACAGAAAGAAAAAGTGTTTTTTAAAAAATGGGGTCCATGGGGCCAAAATAACAAGAGCCCCTGTAGCCATCCTTAGAGAGGTCTCTATAGTAGTTTAGACTTTGTCTTCATATGGGAAAATATATACCTACAGTATTATTTCCATAAGCAGTGAATGACTTCACACTCTTCATTCATGCATTTTTTATGCATTAATGTAGTAAAGACATTGATACCTTACAGCATCCTAGATACCAGGAAGACTTAGATCAACTTCACAAAAGATTGATGTGAAAACTAGCTGTTATATTATTTGTTTTCAATGGACACTGTATCTTTTTCTGAGCAGGCAAAATCTTTGGTATATTCTTCAGAAAAATCTTTTTCTCTGCATTCCCAGGAGCCAAATTAGCCTTGATGAACAAGCCATTAGAATAAAAGGAACGACACACACACATACACACACACACACACACACAGTTTGGGGATGTCTTTACATATTCATGCTCTTTTGCATTTTTCCTCCTAGACTTCAAGTAAAATTGCTCTTCAGTTAACATTTTTTTTTTTTTATCAAGCCTTTAGTGGACAACTGTTAAGTTTATTTATTTAACAACACTCCTGTCATTTTTCTGGGAATAGACCTTTTAAAATCTGTTCCTTCCCCTTTCCCCTACTGCAACTAAAGGATCTGCAGGAGCCACCATCTTCTTGAATGACCCCATGCCTGGTCACTACTGATTGGTCCATGAGTGGACAATAAGTCTGACCATTAGAAGTTCTTGGTTTATATATTTGGAACTAGGATGAGGAGAATCCATTAACTCCTCTCTTCACAGGAAAAAAAAGAAAATGGTGATGAGAGCCTAAGCAGCAAAGGCTTCCAAATTTCCTCTGTTGAGAGTGAGGAAAGCCTGAATGAGACATACTGAGAAAGACACCAGCATGTGCCACTTCAGTCCTTTTCAAGTCCCGTGTTCAATTGTTCTTGCTCCCCAGCCATACGTTTGCTCTGAGTATATTTGACTATTCATCCCTTTCTTGGATTCTGTGAATAATTGATTCTTTCCTCTTTGGACAAAGGTAGCTTAGGTTGTATTTCTGCTTCTTACAAAGAAGTCATTCTTTGAAGTATAATGACCTTTGAAATACTGTCCTTGGAGAAAAATGACTTGGAGAATGAACCCTGGGAGGACATAAAAAATATATCAAGTGTGGCAGAGGAGGGTGGTCTGGGCAAGTGAAGCAAGATGAGACCTAGGAGGAGGAGGTGAGAGCTTGACATCATAGGTGAAGCAGAGAGAAGAGTTTTGAGAGGGGAGGTTTAAACTTACACAGTTCTAAGAGAATCAGGTAAGATGGCGCCAAAAAATACTGATTCTAACCACAGCGATCTTACTGAAAACCACATATGGAGGAATGGTGGATGCAAACGCCAATCAATATGGATTAGGGGCAAGTGGGAGCTGACGAGGTTCAGATTGTGGCTATAAATAGTATTAGGAGATTTAATTGTAGAGACAAGAGGTAGTACTAGTATCAATAGGGGTATATTGTTGAAGAGTGTTTTACTTTCCTTCCTCTCTTAATATGTGAGAAATACATTCAATAAACATTTACTGAGTGCATATCATAAGTAACATACACACTATGTTAGTTATTGGGATAAAAAGATGACTAAAACACAAACAAAATTAAATAAATCATACCTCCATAAAATTGGAAACTAGAATCCCTAAAAATACTATTGTAAAGCACTGTTTAAGTAATCAAAATCTGTTGAAATTTTAATTAAGTTTTAAAAATCAGGTTAAAAATCAGCATGTTCATTGAATCCAATTTTATTGTATATATTATAAACATGTGTATGCACATAAAGCCTAGAAGGATACACAGAGAAATGTAGATCACGGGTAATAGTGGTGTTGAGATTTGTAGGCAACTTTCTTTTTATTCTTTTGTTCATTGCATTCTATAAATTTTCTGCATCTAACCTATTTTCTTTTGTAGTAAGAAAAGTTCACGAAGATAATGTATTTCTAAAGATAGATGCATATAGAACTTGGAATTGGCCACTAGGAGAAGTCATAACAGAATAAGCAGCCCAGTAAAACGCTTGTTATGTCCAGAGATGAGAACATTCAGAGGGGGGTCTTCTTGGAGGAGCCAAGATTTGAGTTAAACCTTGAGAAATTAGCAAGAATTGGTCCATTTAGAAAGAAAGCAGGAAAGCAACCATAGAGTGGGGAACTACATGAACTGTCCAAGGAATTTTGAGCAGGCTGGGGCAGAAGGATAGGAGCCTCCTTAAAAGCCCAAGAAAGACAGCAGAGTTATGCTATCTTCATCCAGAGGGGAACGGATCGGTATGGAGGCTGAACATCCAGGTATGAAATGGTGAGGACCCAAACTATGAAAACTGGAGTAGGAGTAGAGGAACAGGGCTGTATTTGAGAGTTATTTAGGAAGAGAAATGGATAGGCTTTAAAATAATAGTAGCAGAAGTTACAGGTGAGCTTTTTCTGTAGCACACCTTTGGCATGGGGTTTGGGGTGGGAGACATTTACTAGAGGTCTACACATGTGAAGAGAAGGGGTAAAGAGCAGGGTTGGGCAGGAGAAGTTGGACTGTGATGTTGATCAGACAAAGCCTTGGTCAACATGGCAGGAGCTTGGAGGAGTGTATTGCCCATTTGCACTGGACTTCCCCTAGCCAAAAATCACCAAGCATTTATGCCCCTACCTCAGCCTCAGGAGATGGTCTGCCCCAGGAAGGTCATGACTTAAGGTGACCCTGAATGAATTGACAGCTGTGGGTGGCAACAAGTCTTTCCTGGAAGTGGGGGTTCATGGGTGGTACATCTTGTGTTACAGGAGCTGCAAGCTATGGGCTGCTTACCTATCCCCCTTTACACACTCTGTGAAGGAGTGCTATTACCATCCCTACCTCACCAATGAGGAAGAAGAAACATAGGAAGAAATCAAGAAATCCTCCTAACGTCATGCAACCCAGTAGCAGTGCAGCTAGGATTGAACCATTGGTTCTAGTGCCCTTGTTCTTAACCACACTCCCACTGTTGCTGGAGGTGATTCTGGGGTGGGGTTGGCCTGTCAGTTCAGGCAAGTTAAAACCTGGATACTGCCTGCTTCTCATCTCCCTTCTCCCCTTCCTTCCTCCCTCCCATTTCCCCACTCATAAACTATTGATTATCTTAAGAAAGAAAGTCAAATGCAATAAAGCCCACATTGATTTATCAAGCAAAGTCCAGCTATATTAATGAAATAATAAACACACACTTTAGTGAAACTGTGCCCCAGCACTTATTTTTAAAGTCATGTTTCAAAACACATTACCTATAGAAGTTATGGATAGTTTCTATGAAATGACAAGAATAGATACTGTTGAGTAGCAGGAATAATTTGTATCTTAGATTGTCATTTAATATTTTGCTTTTGGAGATCTTTCCTGTATTTTTGTTTTAAAGTGATATGGTTGCTTTAGAGTGTGGTTCACATAGGAAAAATTTAAAGCACACCAACATAATCCAGTACTTTCTAAATCAAACCCATTGACTTTCATAATTCTTTTACTGAACAGGGAACTAGCTGGCAGAGTGTGGGTGTGGAAGGGCAGGTGAGGACCATGAGTGAGGGAGAAAGCTCAAAACCATCCTTATTGGGATTGAAGTAGGAGGACCCAGATATGGACTTCAGTAGCTTCACGCACTTGCTCTGCATTCAGTGCCACCACCTCATGGTTCTGAGCCTTAGCTTCCACAACTACCAGCATCCACAGCAGAAGTTAAAGGAGATGGTGCCTGGGGAAGAGGCTGCCTTTGGTAAGACCAAGAAGCATCAGCTGAATGTGACTTGGAAACACAATTCCCTCGGGTGTTCATTGCTCAAGACATTCTTCTTTCTCTTCGCTCATTCTTCTCTTCTCCACCTCCTGAAAGATTGGGTACTTCTGCATTCAGGGGCTCCTAGGTTTTGAGCTCTGGCCGAGAGAGGATAATTCCCTTCTTGCACTCAATCAACCCAGCATTCATCTGCAGCTAGGGAGAGCAGCCAGTCTGATTTCTTGACATAAACACACTGAACAAGGAAGACAGGCCCCGCAGAGTTATTTAAAACCCCAATTTGAGAGAGAGCGAGCATCTTGAATCTGAAGTTCTCGCCTAAATATAAACGGCAAAGCTTATTCAACATCAAATCAAATCAATGATAATTTGAGGACTAATTAGCATTTGGGGCTTTTTTCGGCAGCGTGGTGATGTGGTGTATAATGCTATGTGATTGGGGAAAAGCACGTAATTATGAGGCTGAATACATTGTCTCCTGGAGACACGTGAAGAAGCAGATTCCCTTAGCCAAAGAGGCCTGTCACTGTCAGAGGGAGGGATGGGGAGGGGGTGTGTGGCCAGTCTACACTGAAGCCTGCTGCAAGCAGGGGAACCTTGGAGGGTAGCACCATCTTTTTCACAACGGTGTTTTAAAAAATTTCTTTTGGACCAATGAAGTTTCACCTCTTATGTTAATCCTAAGGGGTAAAAGAACAGGTGAGATTCTTAAAAAAAAAAATTGAACAAATAGAAACTATAATTTGGTACATACTTGCTGAGAACCAGGTGTCAAAATAATTCTAAAAACTGATGTTTATGGAGTAATTTTCATGGGGTTATGTTAAGCCCTTAACATATACCATTAGTTCTAAGAGATCAGTACTGCCATTATTATTATTATTATTATTAAACTGAAGTCCTGAGAAGTTAAAAAATTTATTCAAGTCATCTTCTTCTACTTATTATTATTATTAGGATGAGAAAATTGAGGTCCTGAGAAGTTAAGAAATTCCTTCAAGTCTTGAGTGCAAGCAGGTCATAGCTCATATGCTTAATATTCTTTTGGCTCCAAGGTTTACAGTGCTAATTCCTGTACTGCACCCAATAGCATAAAGTATATCATGTCATCACCCAATAAGACTATGGAAAATGGATATTCTTAACGATGAGAGAAGCCTGGCTTCTAAAGGTAGAAATTAATCCAAAGTTACCCAGCAGTCAGCTGCCAAGTCCCAAGTATAAGAACACGGTAAAATGAGAACAGAAAAAAAATATACAAAGCTGCACCAACTCTGATTTTACAAAATGATAAAGTCCAAAGAGCACACAGCCCCTTGGAGTAAACAGCTCTGCACAAACAGGAGTCTTGATTGAAGTGCAGGCTCTGTGATCTGCTGCCCTGTCTCCTGTGAAGCAGCCCTGTAGGTCCAGGCTTGGTCACCAGGTGCCCCATGATCCAGATGCCCAATGGGTGTCTCTGGCTTGAGAGCCCCAAGCAGGAAGAGGGCAGCATGTTGCTGTTTCTCAGATACCAAGTCTGACCCCTGGAGGGAGCTGCCTAGCATGTGGGTTTAGAAACATCCTGAGGCCATGTTGGGGTTCTGTAGGAAAGAGGGACAGGCTGTTTAGTCATGTCTATGGCAGCCTTAGCATGATGGAATGGTGACATCTGAGCTGGGGAGCAGTTCCTGCCTCCCATTCTGATTATTCCAGATGCTCCTCTTCTCTCTTTGTACATTGAACACGTAGAGAGAGGGGCATTTTCTAATAAGACTCAGGTAGAAACAGCTGAGTTCTTTCTTTAGGTGTCCCCAACATGCACAGGCGACACATCCGGCACTAGCCATGCCCCTTCCCTTTAAGGGACTCTTAAGTTTCTCCGTGTTAACGTTTAGACATGAGCAACGGAGAGGCAGGTGTCTTGGATCAGGAGCATGGTAAGAAAAATAAAACCCTTTGGATGGAGTTTTTTTCCCCTCCTGATTGAATATTAAGAGGGCAGAAAGTGGTTGCTTTTCTAAGCATGATGAGGTGATTCCAATCATATTCACTCGACTGGGGACAGCCTAATGGGGGTCCAATTGCTGAGTAGCACGTTTGGACATAAAAAGGGAGACAATTAGTCTTCTCAAGAGGCAATTGAGATGGCGTAAGTGGCACCAGGAAACAAGAGTCTTTTTTTTTTTTTTTAAATTTTAATATGATGAGGAAAAACTCAAATAGCTGAGGCTCAAGATTGTTGATACAAGCAATTGTTATGAATAGAGTGGCAATTGCATTAGATTATAGTCTGTATTGCCACCTGATTTTGACAGTAACTCAATTATTTATTGAGCATCTACCATATTCCCAGACACAAGATGTTCCTATGAAGAGGATTATATATTATTTATAACGTGCAATATACATATTGAAGGCATTTGAAGAGGTCTATCATTAAAGAAAAATATAAACAATGCTGTTAAAATAGAATTAAAATATCTATGTAGGAAATCAGAGGCAAAAATTAGTAATCAGTATGGTTGTTATGATTGAGATTTAAGATTAGCTCTGAGCTTCCTGACAGATAAAGCAAAGGGGATGATGGTGGGTGCATATTTGCACTACTGGGTAAAATTTTTGGAAAATTTGGAAATGTAAACTTTTTATAACAGAACTTTGATGAACAGCTTCTTGAGCACAGTGACTGAATCATAGGATATCAGGTGCCTGATAGGATACAGAGCATATGTATAATGAAATTAAGTTTGTTGAATTTATTTCATTGATACACTGACTGGTGTGGCATGGAGTATGGGAAAACTATTCAATATAGAATGGTTTTATGATATCTCAGGGAAACCTCTTTATGGATATGAAAGTTAATTTAAAGCAACCCTATAGCTTCCTGGTGATTTGCCTAGTTACAAAGATAAGGCTCAGAATACTAAAAGGAGTACTGGCATAGAGGCAGACTGTGGAATATTTTGGAAACAAAAATTTATAATTTTCTAAGAAACTCTGGGGGAATTATATATTTATCCTGCCATCCAATAGTAACAAAGGGGCAAGGAGAATGAGGCAGACAAGTGAACTTCTTCCATACATTGCTACAGCAAGAAGGAGAAAGAAGTCATATCAGTCAAAGTCTAGAGTGGAGGATAGAACTTTGTATATTCTAAGCATATAAATTGTGGGATACTTAATGTAGGGAACCGATTCCACAAGTAATGGAGGCTTTGAATGGGGAAGTGAAGGTAATGTTTTAGTCAGCTTTCCATCACTGTGACTAAAAGATCTGATAAGAACAAGTTGAAGGAAGAAAGGTTTATTTTGGTTCATAGTTTTAGAGGTTCAGTCCCTGGTCAACCAACTCCACAGCTCTTGGCCTGAGGTGAGGCAGAACATCATGGTGGAAGGGCATAGCCATAGAGGAAAGCAGCTCAGGATATGACAGCAAAGAGGGCTTCACTCACCAGGGACAAAATATAAACCCCAAAGTCACACCCCCAGCAACCTACTTCCTCCAGCCACAACCTACTTGCTGACAGTAACCACCCAGTTAACCCATATCAGTGGATAATCCATTGATTAAGTTAATGCTCTCATACTCTAAGCATTTCATCTCTGAACATTCTTATCTCACATATAAGCTTTTGTAGGACACCTCACATCCAAAGCATAACCATGAGGCAATTCAGAGACCAGTAACACAAGGAAGCCTCCGCACCTTCTCAAGTCGAAAGAGGAGGTGGTGTTGCTGGAGCTGAAGGAATGGGTCATGGAGTGAATCTAGAATCATGGCAGATGGCTGGTGGAAGCTAGAGCAATGGGTTGTGAAACCACCACCAACAGGAAAACCACTGGAGAGGGAGGGAGGACGAGCTGGCATCTGCCTTCCCCCACTCTTATGCCACCAATAAGAGGTGGCATCTGCCTTCCCCCACCTCTTATTGACTGAACCCCTTTGAAGCCTGCTGGTATAAGAGTCTTGGAAGCACACTCTCAGGTCTCAGCCCCTCTGATACTTAGCTGAGTCAAGAAAAGATAAAGATGAACCTGAGGGTAAAGGCCCAGCTCTGGCACAGGTGTGAATAGACTCTATTAAATCTGTGCCAAGCCTTGGATCATGAGCATGGTATAAGGATTCTGGAAAAGTTGAAGTCTGATTTCTTTTTTATAATCTCATTTATGAAAAATATTTTGGTTCCCCGTATATCAATCTATAAAGTGCTTTGAGAGTATAATTTTGTTGCAAATGGTTCTGGGTTTAAATTCCAATACTGCTCCTTAAACCATGTTGAGAACATGGACAAGTTACCTCACTTCGCTGAGCCTCTGTTTTCCCATCTCTAGAATGGAAATGAAGTAAACAAAGAGTCATGAAGATTAAAGGAGGAAATGAGCATAAAACATCTAGCTCAGTGCCAGGTACATAAGAAGAGCTCAGCTGAGCCCACTCTAAAGTTATTGTCCATAATTAGTATTAACTTTGCACTCAGATGACCTCATTTTCAGCAGAAACTACTTAGATTTCAAGATTTAAATGTCAGTCACTCAGTGTGACTTTTCTATTTGTCCATCCATGTTATGGGTGTGCCTCTGTTGGGGTACATGCCATGTTAAAATTATGTTTGCATTCTTTCTTTCCCTCTTGCTCGTGGTAGAGTTGGGTTGCTCTCTCCATACCATACCTAACATAGGGCTTAGAAAAGGGTAGGAGATAAGCAAACGTTTGCTGAATGAGTGCAAAAGTAATTGCTATCCTTCACTCACCAAACTAAGATGAACAATCTCCCCAGCATGGCAATGTGACTTCTCTAGCCCCCTCTTCATTATAGACAACTGTGCCTGGTTTCTAAGCCAAACCTGAACAAAGCAGTGAGGCTGTGACCATTCAGTGAATAGCAGATGGGAAAAATAATGAAATATTAGAGTTGGCTAGAGCAAGTCGAGAGAAAGATAGTGGACCTCCATTAGATGTCAGTTCAGCTTCTCCTCCCTAGAAAAGATGACCATGGGAGCCACTATGGCTACACAAGAAGACTGTCACTGTTAGCAGTTTGCTGTCCTGATGGAGGACATGAAACCAAAGTGGGGTCAATCAATTTGGGATCATACCAATTACTGGATCCCTTGGGAGTTAAGAAAAGAAGCATATGGAGAGATGCCAATTGTTGATCAGTAATTGATGATGTGAGATATAGTACTCAGAAGCAGTTGGCAGCCATACTTTTTCTCCTGGTGATATAAAGAATAGTCATTCAGCAGACAGAGGGAAAAACAAAGGAATTGAGCAGAAGAAGTGAAGAGAAGGAAGATTCCATGAGTGTTTGAGTTCCCAATTCAATGGATCCATTTCTGCATTTCTGTCCTTGGATTCCATGAGTTAGTCAGTCTCTCTCTCTCTCTCTCTCTCTCTCTCTCTCTCTCTCTCACACACACACACACACACACACACACACATACAAGGAAACTCAAATTCCATAAGTTTCCTAATAAGCCTCTACCACCCCCGCCCCTCCCACCGCCATTTAAGCTAGTTCAGTTTTGCATTCTGTTATGTGAAGACAACCACATTCTGATCCAAACAGTTTGCAAAAATGAAATAGGGAACAGGAAGGTAATTTGATACTAAAATCTCAACACCATGAATGCCAAGACTTAACCTTTGGATATTATTGTTTAGGTAATGTGGAGCCTTAGCAAGGTTTTGAGGAGGGAAGTCACATGAACCTTTTTGGGTTAAATAAAAAGGCCCTCACTAAGTGCCTAAGCAATGCATTCCATCTCTCTCCTTATCCTCTGTGTTGGTCAGTTTTTCCTCACTATAAACAAAATATCTGAGAAGAACAACTTAGAGAAGGAAAAGTTTATTTTGACTAAAGTTTCACAGGTCTCAGTTCATGGTTGACTGGGCCTTAGGTGCATTGCTCTGGGCCTTAGGTGCAGCAGAACATGATGGCATTAGGGAACAGCAGGGGGAAGCTGCTCAGTTCATGGCAACCAGGAGTGGGGGGAGGGGAGAGAGAGAAAATGCACAGAGAACCAGGGACAAGATATAGTCCCTAAGGCCACAATGCCCATTGATCTACCTTCTACAGCCCCCACCTGCCTACAGTTACTACTTAGTAATCCATCCAAATTACTAATCCATCAAATGAATTAATCCACTGATGAGTTTACAGCTCTTATATCTCAGTCTTTTCCCCTCTGAACATTGCTGCATAGCCTAACACATGAGCTTTCTGGGACACATTGCAGATCCAAACCTTAACATTCTTCCTGTATCTCACAGACAATAGTCAGCAATCCTAGGGATTCTTTCTCCCAATTCCCTTACAAACACCTCTGGCGCACATGAACACCCAGCACACTTTACCTGACTCTAAATTGCTTTTCCTTGTCAGTGTGTTGCCTTGCAATGATCTGTTTTCTGCCAGAGAGAGAATTGTCCCCTAGAACCAATGCTATCACCATGGAAAGATGCCAAATGTCCGTTAGCTGTAGAGAGGGTGAATTCAACACATCAGAAACGGGGCCAAGATTTACAATGTATGCTTGGATTAGCTAAAAAATTCATTCTTTCTGCCTTTCGGGTCTTAAATTTTGAGGTGAGTAAAGATCTGGGTTCCCTGAGGAAGAATGAGAGCCTGAGGCCATTAATAAACTGGATGCTGGGAGGCAGTGACAGGTGGGAAGAGAGCTGGACCAGGGAATCAGAAACCCTGGGCTACAGCCCTACTTTCTCCTATTTATTTGATCTTTAGGCTGAGACAGCCTCTTACTCCTTTAAGCACCTCAGTTATCCCACCTGTAAAATAATCAAGTTACCCTTAGAGGTCTCATGTTTGGTGATTCCATGATCTGAATGTGTCACAGAGGGCAGGAATAATGCCTTGGGGCTAGACCACAATCCCTGAAGATGGTCTTCTGAAATATGGCTCACTTTCATGTCCTGGTCAGCTACTAGAGCAGGCCTGTCATTAGACTTGATAGAGGCTCTTCCAGGACCCACTATACTGGCCACAGGCTAAACAGCTGTGTGTTGTCCACTCATGATACAACCTCAGCAAGGACACAGAAGCAATGCCTCAAAGGACCATCTGGACCTTCCAGGAATATCCATCTCCTCCAGAACCAGCAAAGACCCAATTTGCATTAGTAGCAATGAGGTGTGGTTGGCTGTGGCAAGAAGTGAGGAGGTATTTCATTGAGCATAGAACAAGCTAAATCTTCCTGAAGATTCCAACCCACACTCATCTTTCATGCCTCCCCTGGAAGGGTATGGTCTGAGCCATACAGTCCAGCATTAGCTCATGCAATCTCCTGAGTTGTTCTTTCACTTTTTATGTGTGCTCAGTTAGGTCCCCTGGCCTCACTTGAATTTCTTTAAGCTCAAGAACAAATATTTATGGGAAGCTGCTCTCTGACAGGGTTTGTGCTGCTCATGGAAGATAAAGAGACACAAAATGCAGTCCTTGACATTGTGGACCTCGCTGTCCAGAGAGGGATATAGACAATGAGATGGATGTTTACATAACAGGTGCTAGGATAGAGGGATGTATTCATTTTCTATTCTTGTGCCACACATCACCATAAATGAGCAGCTTCAAATAAACACCCATTCCTCAGCTAATAGTTCTGTAGGTCCGCAGTCCAGGTTGACCCAGGAGAATCTCTGCTCAGAGTTCCACCAGGCAAAACTCAGGGCATTAGCTGGGCTGGGCTCTTCTCTGCAGGCCTAGGAGTAGATTCCACTTCCAGACCCATTCAGACCATTGGCAGCAGGAAGTTCCTTTCTACCGTGGTGGTGCCAAGCCAGGGGCCACTCGGTGATCCTAGAGGTCATCTGTACTCTTGCTCACTGGTGCCTTTCTTTCATCTTCAAGCCAGTCATCGAGGGTCAAGCCATTCTCACGCTTTGAGTCTTTCCTGTCTTACTCTTCTGCCACCAGCCTGAGAAAGTTCTATATTTTAAGGGCTTATGTGATTCCCTCTGGCTCACCTGAATATCTTCCTTTTTCAAGCTTGACCGTTCCTGTACCATATGCAGTTATGGAGCGAGATCTTGCCACACTCAGGTTCCAGGGCATAGGCCATGTGATCTCAAGGGCCATTCCTTGAAGTTCTGTTTTCCCTTGCGTGCAGGGGATGTTCCAGAACACAGAGTGAGGACAACAACATCAGCTCCCATAGGGTCGTGGGTGGCTTCTAGGCAGAGGAGAGTTCTGACTGGGTTTTCCAAAGACAAACTAGGCTTTATCAGGGAGAGAGAGGGAGTGAAAGACATGACCGGGAAGGACAGGTGGAAAAGCCCAGTGGCAAAGGCAAGGCTCTTTCTTATCCCCCAGCACCTATCCCAGCACTGAGCAGGTGAGATCCCAGTTTCCTGGTGAATTACCTGATTGATTGTAGGTTGTTGTAATGGTTAAATAACATAATACAGAATTCTTAGTGCTTGGAACAAACATGATGATTAATATGTACAGCTAATATCATACAACTAAAAATAGAAAGACTCTTGCAAATAGACCTAGAATATTTATTCATCCATTTGCAGATATTTATTAAGAACAGACCAAATGCAAGTGTGAGATGCTGGGAATGTGGCGGAGAATGAAATGGTCCAATATGACCTCAGGGAGTTTATTTTCCCACAAAGGAGATAGACGAGCAAGCACACAGGCATTGGTAACAATGTGCTGGGTGCAGTGACAGTTCAGATGCCACTCTGTTTATGTCTCTGATCTTCAAAATATTGTGTTTTTTGTGTGTCCCCCTAATTACTGAGCATCAGCATATCTCCTTGGTCAACATTCCTCTCTAATCCCAAGCACTAATCCCCACCCCTCCCCTTTCTTCTTGCCTGCCTTCCCACTGATTTGAACACCCACAGGCAAGGACTCTGTCATATTCACTACATGTCCCCCATGCCCAGCACAATGCCAGACCTCAGTAAAAGAGTATTGAATCAACAAACTTAGCTTCTGGTTTCTTGTTTGGATCAAACCCACCAGCTTAGTTTAGTTTATTTTAAATAAACATTTGCCTAGCACCTGTTACTTGCCACTAAGTAAGCAACAGAGCTGTGTGTGACAGGGGTTAGCTTTCAGCTTCAGACCTTGCTGACTGGCTCTGTACCTAATGCTCCTAACTACAATAGCACAATAAAAGCAATAACCACAACCATTTATTGATTACTGTAGCCCAGCTCCTGGAATGAATTTGTAGCACCAATTCCTACAACAATGATGGGGAGTAAGAATTATTAACTTCATTTTGTAGATAAGGAATCTTCCTCTCAGAGAAGTTGTGATACTTGCATATGGCCACAGGGCCAGCATGCAGCAGAAAGTAAGACCCAAACCACAGTCTGTCTGAGTCCAAGGCTTGGCTCTTTGTGGGTGATTTAGTGCCTGGATCCTCTTCCTCTCATAGAACAGTTTTTTTCTCTTCTTTTCCAGTGGCTTCCCACCTGAGCATTCATGGAATCACCAGCTCAGATACACTTTAATAAAATTCAGGGGAACATCAGAATCAACCAGTATCACAGGTACAGACAGCTTAATCCAGGTCACAATGGTTTAATAAGGATCTTTTTCCCTGTGTAAATCAGCTCCTGTCCTATTTCTTCTTTGTCCCCATTCCCAGGACTGCAGTCCCATTCATATAACAATGAAATTGTACGTTTCCAGGGCATTACAGAGAATCCGAGTTACTTCATCAGCTTGCTTTCCATTTATAGGATTTTTCCTTAAAATTCTTTCTATGTGACCTAAGAGAGAATCATGAACACACATGCAAAAAGTGTATGTGGATGTCTACAAGAGCGAGCCATTCAGGAGGGACTGTTTTATTGATCCTGTACCACAGCACCTAACACAGGACCTAGCAACTATTCAGTGGAAAATTTTTGGATGAATGAAGAGGGAAACCAACAAATGAAAACATGCATTCTTGGACTTAGTAGGGAGGCCAAGTCTGGAAGGAGGAGCAGGGGGTGGCAGCACTTGGTAAAGTGGAGTAAGTGGGAATAGAGTTTCTTCAATCATCTGTGCTGAAGGCCCAGATTCTTGTCACCAAACTTATCAACCAAGAATTAATGCTAGCGTATGCTTCCCACCACTGGTGATTCATGTCTATGAAGACAGTGACATCCTAACTAGTTGGCATGCTGTGCAGGGAGACGAGGCCCCTGGTTATGTACTGAGGAATCACAGCAATGACAAATTGCTATAAAAGATTTTTGCAAGTTCATCCTCAATTGCTAAACTTAACCACTGACCATAAACCAAGAGTTCACAGTCTAGTTTAGTCCTCACGCCACACACCTCGAGTGGTATTGTTTTAGAGGCTGGACTCAGACTCAGCAGGGGTAGAGCCTTACACAGTGCATATACTTGAGGTCCATTGCTTAAACTCTCACAACCTCCTGAGTATTCTCATCTGTAAAATTAGAAAAACAGCAATACCTCCCTTTTTCTGAGTTTGGGATGAGGATCAAATGGAATCGCTTATTTTCAGTTCCATCCAACAAACATTTTTTAAACTTCTGCTATGACAAATACTTTAAAAAAACATGGAAAAAATGTAGAGAACAAAATAGACAAAAGTCCCTGTTGTCATGGAGCTTGGTTTTGGTGAGATGCTCTGTGTAGCAAGGTAGCTCGTGCCTGGTGACCACCAGCTCTTTGTTATTTGGCACTTCACTTTAATGAGAGTCAGTTCACTAAAATGGAGCAAAAATAATACCTCCTTCCATTGTTTTGAAGATCCTCAGTGAGATCAGCGAGATGGTCACTTGTTGTGATGGTAAATACAACTCAATGTTAAATACAAAGTATCATGTTTCTGGATCTTGAGGCTCAGAGTTGTGGAGTCTGTTCTAGATGTTGGGAGGTTAAAAGTCATGGAGAGTTTCCATCTGAAGTGAAAAGGGGCATGCAAGCCAAAGGATCAGTGTCTCAGGAACACTTCGGAAGCCAATATTTAAAGCCAGATGCATGACTAACTGAACAAACAGAAAAGCACCTCAGAAGGAATGACCATCGAATGGAATCAGAGTTTTAGGATCTGGGAGATAACAAGAACGGACCACATGGCTTATGGCCTACTTCCTGTTCTCACTGGGGCATGGTGTCTGGGCATGAGGCAAAGTTTAATGGTTGGGTTAGATCAGACACCACATCCAAGAACAGAAGGCTCCACCTATAATCAGTTCCATAGAGTAAGAGTAAAGACTAGAAATAACCAAATACTCAGTAATTAAGAAAGATGAAGAATGGAGAATGAGGCAAAGGAAAATTAGAGTGTAAGGTTAGAATTTGTGCAGGATGCTATGGTCTAAATGATTGTGTACCACCCCCCAAATTCACATGCTGAAATCCTGATCCCAGTGTAATGGCATTTAAAGACAGGATTTTTAATTTTTATTGATTCTTTTATTTATATATGACATTAGGGCACATTTTGACATAATCACAAAAGCATGGAATATAATTTGCTCTAATTCAATCCCCAGCACTCCCCTCTCCTCCTACCCTCTCCCTGTCCCTCTCCTTCTATTCTACTGACCTTTCTTTCTGCAATTTGTTTATAGGTGTTTTTTTTTAATTGGCATCTTGTAGGTACATTTGATGTTGGAATTCACTGTGCTATGTTCATGTGTGTACATACAACAGTTCGGTCAGATTCATTCCTCTCTTCTTCCCTTTTTTGGTCCCTCCTTCCCCCTTTTCCTCTCTACTGATCTTTCTTCTATTTTGATGAAATTCTCTCTCCCTTGTCCCCCTGCCATTTTGGATTAGTAAACAATTGACCTTGGACTTTTGGAGACTGGCTTATTTCACTTAGCATGATAGTCTCAGTTCCATCCATTTACCAGCTAATGCCATAATTTCGTTCTGTTTTTTAATGGCTGAGTCATACTCCATTGTGTATATGTACATGTTTTCTTTATCCATTCATCTGTTGAAGGGGAGCTAGGTTGTTTCCATAGCTTGACTACAGTGAATTGTGATGCGTTAAACATTGATGAGGCTGTGTCACTGTATTAGGCTGATTTTAGATCTTTTGGATGTATTACTGAGAAGTAGGATATCTGAGTCATATGGTGGTTCAATTCCTAGTTTTCTGAGGAATCTCCATATTATTTCCAGAGTGGTTACACTAACAATGTATGAGTGTACCTTTCCCCCCACATCCTTGCCAATATTTTTTTGAGAGGTAATTAGTTCATGAGGGTGGAATCCTCATGATGTCATTAGTGTCTTTAAAGAAATATAGAAAATTATCTCTCTGTCTCTGTCTCTGCCTTTCTTTCTTTTACTCTCTACCACCACATAAGGATACAATAAAAGAAGAGCTATCTGCAAACTAGGAAGGGGGCCCTCACCAGGCGTCGATTTGACTGTCACTCTGATCTTGGACTTCTAGCTTCCAGACTGCCCGAGACAAATGTTTGCTGTTGAAGCCACCTGGGCTGTGTTCTCTGTTATGACAGCTCAAATGGACTAAGACAGTGGGTAGCTTCTCCTACCCCCTTCAGAGCTGCTCTTTACTGTTCTTTGCCCTGATCTTTGCCCAGGGAGGCAAACAACTCAGAGAGAAAATGATGTTTAGCCTCTGGCTTCTGAATGAGTTCAGTCAGTGGGGTGGAATGGGACCAGGCAGGGGACTGGAGAAAGGGAAGAGAGCACGTAAGGGATTTGTTCCTCCCTTTCCTTCCTGCAGGCCACCGTGAGATGTCTGCACCTCTCAGCAACAGGTCTCTGGTCCTGTCATCCTTTCTGGGTTCTGGTAACCACTCCTTCTTCTGACCCCTGCAACCTAGCGATGTTAGGGTTCCCCATCTTTTACTAGCCCCACAATGCTGCGCTTTCCCTGTGGTTTCCCTATACTCTGCTATAACTTTGTAAATAGTCCTGCTACCCTAATTGAGTGTGCCATCTGTTTGCTGCTGGTTCCTTGAGTCATGCAGAAGCTTCAGGGCTTATGTCCAAAGCTCTGTCTTGTTGGGTTTTGTTTATATAAACCATGTGTGGATTGGCCTAATTTAATGTAGCAGTGCTGGGAAAATTCACATCAGAGAATAGGGGAGGCTGGAGTCAGAACTTGAAAACAGCAGTGCTAGACTCTTGGGTGATAACCAGGATGGATCCCAAGGGTGTAAAAAAATTAGCTAATATTCAACATAGCACTTACAGGGGCACAGGCAGCATTCTGGGTATCATATTTGTGAACTTCTTTGACATTCATTGAGTAGGACCATGGCTTACACCGTTTTACAAACCAAGGAACTAAGGACAGGGAGGTCCACTGACCCACCTGACATCACATAAGTAGTAAGCGGCTGCAGCTGGAATGGTCTATTGGCCAAGTCCATAGTCTTAACTACCATGACTCTACTTGCTGGACAATCATTTTTCATTTTCAAGTACGAGGGCTTTCCCTGCTCCAGCCCCCTTCTGACTCTGAAGATTGCAAATGGCACCCTTTGCATTGACACCAGCCCTTGAATTAACTTTAATTTTGAACCTCCTGCTTCTGACTGAGTTCTTACAGGTTCCAGGATGTTTTAGATTCAGCCAATGGTTAAACACCCAGCCTAAATTTCCGCAGCTCATGAATGGCAGAGAAGGCTGGCTTTAAGCTCAACCCTTTCTAAGCTTTTTATTTTGTCTCATAAACCTTGGAAATTCCCTCAGCCTCATCCTGCTTCTTAGTTCACGGTAGTAACCTGTTAACCCATTTTGCCCCACTTCCCAAACATGAAACACCTAAAAAAGCTTAAAGACAATATATAGTATATAATTGTATAATGCATATTATAGTTATTTCATAATAATATAATTATTTTATAATATAAATTATAACATAATATTAATTAATATAATAGTATTTGAGTTCTAGGTCATGATTTCCAACCCATTTTAATGCTTCATGTCAACTTCATTGAAGTACTCACAGAAAACTTGGAACTTGGTATAAATATTTACTGAATGAATTGTTTTGACATATTCTTTAAATTTCAAAGCTTATTAGAGTGTATGAAGAAAAGCCACATTACTTTCTGTATATTCTCTTCTTTTGTTGAACCCCCATCACTATGGTAACATCAGATCTGCCTTTGGGTATAGCCCAATCCTCTAGTGCCATGGTACTTTCTTAGAGCCATGCACAGAGCAGGGATTGTGTTTGCTTGGTGGCTCCTTGACTTTATCTATAAGTGCACTAGCCTTTGTGTCTAATGATGGCCAGGAACTTTGTCTGACTGGGGCATTTCCTTGCTGCCTTTATCTTACACGGATACTAGAAGTGATTAGCTGCTAATGCTCTTATTATAGTAAGTCACAACTGGGTTTCAATCCCTGCTTTGCTGTTGAATTGTGCATAAATTGCCTGACCTCAATCAGTTTCAATTTTTTTATCTATAAAATGAGTATAATAAGAGTAGTCATTTCACATGCTTTTGGAAATTAAGAGATAATGTGCATTTGTCATTTCGGGTCTTCCCGGAAACAGATGGCAATGCAAAGTTAGATATGCAGGAAACTTATTGGGGGTAACACCTGTGAAAGACTAGAGGAAAGGAAGCCAGAATTACTAGGGACAACTGCAGACTGAGATGCAGGCCTGGCACTGTGGAAGCAGAGGGCAAAGGGGATGGACTGGGTAGGAAGTGTCCCAGATTCTGGTTCAGTTCTAAGGAATTCTCAGCCAAGCCAATGGGGAGTTCTGACACCAAGATTGCCCATTGAGATTTTTGCACTGGACAGAAATGGCCTGGTCCTACTATTGCCACTGTGTCCAGTCTTTGGAACTCCTTGAGAATGGTAAACCTTCATAACTGACACTGTGTGTCAAGTTCTCAACTAGACTTCTGGCCTCATTGTTTTTATTTATTTATTTATTTTTAAATTAGGAGCCCAAGGAGTGGAAACAAATGTTATTATGCCTTGCACTGTGGTTAACTATGTGCTCGTGTGTATCAAAGGTGTATCAAAGGGAAATTTTTCACTGGACATCTGTTAAAAAGAACAAGAAGGATCCTATTTGAGTTACTGTAGTAGTGGGGAGAGATTTCTCGGTAGAACTGGAATCAACTTCAAATACTGAAAAGATAGCTAGGGATGAATAACCAATGAGCATAGTGAGGGGGCAGTGGATGGAGAATTGCTAAGAGGGCTTTAATAGAAATCAAGAATGGAGAGAATCTAGCTAAGAGCAGACCAAGGACTTAGATATCAAGAGTGAGGGGTAAATAACTTGATCAGATATTAAGGGTTGGGTGTGTGTGTGTGTGTGTGTGTGTGTAGGGATTTCTCACTAAATTGACAAAGTAAAATCATTTTCTAAAACTTGGCTTAGAAAGCCAAAGGCATCCCCAAGTTTGAGGCCCAGTCAAATAGAGGACTCAAGGGAACCTGACTAAAGTTCAGTTAAAGACAGAGTGGTTGTTATCTGTCACCTCTCTTCTATGAAGGGAACATCAATAGGCTTCATCCTGTCAGGGTCAACTTTTTACCTAACTTCTGTCTCTCCACCAGTGTCTGATGCACAGAGGATTCAAGCAAAGCTCACAGAATAATGACAGCAAGTGCTGGACTTCCAAAACTGAACCTGATGGTCAGGACTAGCACCTGTTGCACCTGGATGACACCTATAGGTGGTCCGTCAATGCCTCTCTTTGAACTCAGCCTCTAACAACTGGGCAAACTGTCGATGTAGGACACCTGGAAGCCACAGGTTCTTGGGTAGAGTCATCTGAAATGACATTTTATACAATATGCTCTGAGGAGGTTTAGGCAAAGGCATTGCTGAATCAGAAGGAGGCCAAAGCTCCAACTTTCAAATTCTTAATTCAAATTTAACTTTCTCAGTAAACAATTCAGAGCATTGAAAAATCTACACACTGTATCTTCCTTTAATATTGTCCCCTAGGGATCATAAAACACTAACTTTCCACAAAATGTTGTTGAATGGTACCCATGACACCCGAGCTTTGTCTTAATTATTCTTCTGTATCAACTTATATTAAAACTACTATATTTTTGTATATCCACCTCCAATTTATATAAGGAGAAACAAATGTTCAGAAAGGGCACAGGTCATCCTCAAGGTCAGAAACTGGACACTAACTGCTGACCCCAGCCCCATATTGCCTTCTCTCATCCTCTTTGAATTCTCTCATTCATTCTCTCTCTTTTTCTTTCTGTCACTCTAATTTAATAGACTGATATGGTCAGACAACTAATTATTTGACTACTTGCCTTAATTCAAATTGTTTTTTGGGAAAAGGCACATTACTTTTGAAATCAAGGCGTTAGAAATAATTAAGCAAGATTCAAATAGGGATTACCAAGATTCAAATTTCCCTAGCTCTCTGTCAGTTCAATAACCTGCTCATTCATTAGTCTACACTGTGAGCTTCCCCTTCCCCACCTTTGCTGAGCTGGCACCTTTGAAGTACCTTGCATCTCCTGGCAGCTCCAAGTCTGCTCCTGTCCATCTGTATATAGATCTCAGAAGGTGCTCAGAGCAGTTATTAAAGTTAGTACTCCTGAGTCAATTACAGGGCCTTCATTATTATTGGAAGAGAGGCCTGTGGCAGGGTAATTTTTACTTCATTACATCCTAAGATTAAGGCCTGGATTTACTTATAAATAGCAAGAGAGAGAAGAAAGCAGTGGAGTTGGCATTGGGAGTCCTGGATTTGAAGATATGCCATGGTTTTTAGTGGCTACACCACCTAGGACAAGTTACTAGACCCAAGGAGCTTTAGATGATCCTCATTTGCTTAAAAAAAAAAAAAAAACAAGAGAGGATTGAGAGTAAGGCTTATCACTATCCTGCCCCCAACCCCACCCCTTCCAGTCACCTACAAGAATGGGGAGCTCAGTATCTGGACACACCTGTAAAGCATGGGTTGTGACATAGTTGGCAAAAGCTACTCTATTAAGATGCAAGCACCCCCTGGGAGGGAGGGATGATATGCTAAAGATCAACTATTTTAGGCCTCAAACATGAATCTTCTACAATCCGTAACATAACTCACTAGGTCTTTCCACAGTCTCATCCTAGCTAGGAAAAACACAAGACTGATCCTATACAGAGCATCTATATCTGCTGCATGCTTTATGTGACATTATCTCAAATCATTATAATACCTTGCAAGGACATAATATCATCTGTGTTTTACAGCTAAGAAACTAATGTTCAAAGAGTCTCTCAAACTAAATAATCTCTTTTCTATTATCAACATTCTCCTTTCTTCTTAGCTGAATTCCACCTTATCCCATCTCACACTGCATATCAATTACCCATTCTTTCACCTGACTAACTAACTGCAAGACCTCCAAGGCACTCTTTGAAGTTGCTCAATAAAGACTTGTGAACTGAAAGATGGGATAAATGCTATCTTTCTTCAGGAGATTTGACCAGGCAAACCTGGAATATGAAGAAAACCTAAGACTCACAACTGGAAGTAGGTCCTTGTCTAGGTGGTAAAGGAGGATGCCTCCCATTAGGCAAGACCCAAAGATAGGTATCTAGAGCTTTCTGCACAAAAGGTTGCCCAAAAGGCAGTGATGGTGGTCCAAGGCTGATTAGTAGATTGCTGATTCCTACAAGGGGTAATTTGAAGATCAGATGCAAACAAACAAGGGAATCCTTTGAGGCTGTTGAAGCAACTGGATGCTGAGTACATCTGCTAGAGTTTCTCCTGCTTGAGACCCAGAAGCATCTGGGAGCCTATCTAGGCTTATAGGTGGGAGTCAGCTGCCTCAACTGTGGAAGACAGAGAGGAGAATGTGAGAAAATAAGTTATGTCTCCTAGCTCTGGGCAATGTTTTCTTTTTAATTTGTTCTAATTAGTTATACATCACAGCAGAATGCATTTTGGTTCATTGTACACAAATGAAGCAGCACAGTGTTTCATTTCTTGGATAGTATATGATGCAGAGTGGCACCATGTGTGCAGTCATACATGTACCTAGGATAATGATGTCCATCTCATTTCACCATCTTTCCTACCCCCATGTTCCCTTTCTCTCTCCTCTATCCCCTTTGCCCAATCAAAGTTTCTCCATTCTTCCCATGACCCCCCCCCCCCATATGGATCAGCAAACACTTATCAGGGAGAACATTCCGCCTTTGGTTTTTGGGGATTGGCTTACTTCGCTTAGCATGATATTCTCCAGCTCCATCCATTTACCTGCAAACGTCATAATTTTATTGTCTTTTAAGGCTGAGTAATATTACATTCTGTATATATACCACAGTTTCTTTATTCATTCATCTATTGAAGAGTATCTAGGGGTTCCACAATTTAGCTATTGTGAATTGAGCTGCTATAAACATTGATGTGGCTGCATCACTATAGTATGCTGATTTTAAGTTCTTTTGGTATAGACTGAGGAGTGGGATACTAGGTTAAATGGTGGTTCCATTCCAAACTTTTTAAAGTAATCTCCATACTGCTTTCCAGAGTGATTGCACCAATTTGCAGTCCCATCAGCAATGTATGAGTGTGCCTTTTCTCCCACATCCTCACCAACACTTGATAACTCTTGATAACTGCAATTCTAACTGGAGTGCAATAGAATCTTAGAGTAGGTTTCATTTGCATTTCTCTAATTACTAGTGAAGTTGAACATTTTTTCTTATATTTGTTGATTGATTGTATTTCTTCTTCTGTGAAGTTTCTGTTCATTTCCTTAGCCCATATATTGATTGGGTTATTTATTCCTTTAGTGTTGAGTTTTTTGAGTTCTTTATATATTGATATAGGCAGTGATTTAAGGTCAGGTGTCATTCTGCACCCCCACTTTAAGTCACATTTAAGGAGACTCATGGAAAGACAGCTAGCTCCATCTAAAGGAATGAGCATCTAATCATATGCCTTTCAGATTTGGTTAAAAGGATGAGAACAATCCCTTGTGAGGTCAGACCCTCCCAGCAGTCCTCAAGTCATGTTTACCTATGTAGCTTGAGCTCTATACAACTTTATGTGGCAGCCCTGAATCTCACCCTGGAAGATGAAAGTCACTGGAAAGCCACTCCTTATGTATATGGACAGAATTTGCACTGTAGAATGAGCTGGATCTTCCTAGGAGTCTTCTTCCTTCTGCATAGGGCTAGGTCCCTGTCATTGTTCAAGGAACAGCTCCCAGGCTGCTGCCTCTCTGATGCTCTCCCTAATAGCTCCTGCCCCCCCACAGTTACCCATCCCTCTCCTTTCTTGCATTCCCATAGCACCAGATTAGCCTAAGCCTCACTCTGAGGGGATCCCTGATCACCCTGCAGCTCAGCCCTTTACTTCCTCGAAGCCCCTCCTCAGCACCTGTGCTGGCACTGCCGTCTCACCCCCACAGACACACACAGCAGGCACGCCTTGCCCTCAGGAAGCTGCTCCATGCTTCCTGGGCAACGGGGGTGCTTCTTTCCCATCTGCAAGGCTTCCCTCCACTCCTTTTTTTTTTTCTTTTTTGGCTAACTTTCAGGCATATTTCAAGACAGCTCTGGCCTGAGGCAGAGATGATGGCTGTGTGATTCTGCAGTATAGTCCAGGCTCCCAGAGTGCCACAGGGATATAGTGAAACGCTAGGAATATCGGTTGTGTACACCAATGAATGAATCTCCTCCAGGAGGCATTGTCTCAGGCCCTCATCCCCTGGTCTAGTTGGGTGTCAGGCGTCTCTGTCCCAAGGGATCCCATCTGTGCCTGTCTCCTTACCCCTCCTTACATTGGGAAATGTCTGCACCTATGTCTGTGGGCCACCCCCCTTTCAGCTCTAGATTCTAAACTTCTCAAGGCAGGAGCTGGATTTCACTCACCTTTAGAGTGTCTGTGTCCAGCCAGGTATTGGCATGCAGGAGCCCCTGAACAAATGCTAAATAATAAATAATGGAAGTAAATGAGATGATTTCTACTCTGAAGACACTGCCTTATGGTGAGTAATTTTCTCTTCATATTTCACTGGACTTAGAGCTATCAGTACCCCACACAGCACCCAGTGGATTCCAATAAAGAGTTATTATTTGATGTGTAAGATAGACTGCCTTTAAGGGTGGAGATAATATTAGTTTAGTGGTCACTTTCTGATTTTGATACTGCAGCTGGGACCTGGGGAGAGTCTGTGGGATTCTTTGAAACTCAGTCTTCTAATCTGCCAAATGAGCGTAAAAATCTTCTACTCTCTTAACTTGGTTCTCCCATCAATATTCACTTGACAACGACTTGGGTTATGTAGTGTATTTGGGAGGTGATCTTGGGAAGTACAAATGCAGGAATAGGGAAAGAGAGACAGGGCAAAGAAACAAGTCAATAATGTGTGTGCTAATGATGGGGGTAGCTGTGGACAAGGGGGCCTCATCCTGCAGAAGCCTCTCTAGAAACCCTGCAAAACCAGCCTCAGAACCCTAGAGAGGAACTGGAAGCTGGAGGTGTGGTCCACGTACCCTCGTTGCTCTCTGGTTGAACCTCATCCCTCCCAGTTCAGCTGTGATGCAAAGCCCAGTAGATGCTGGAGCCGTGCTGAGGCAGGGGTATGAGATGCGTGACTGAGACGAGAAGCTGTTAGTCAGCTGCAAACCATCGGTCTTAGAGGCCACTGGGCTCGAAGGCGGGCTGAGGGGAATGGAGTGCAGCATAGACAGCATCTGCCCACCAACTCAAAGTTACCCTGACACCCTCTGAAATGTCAGGTATTTAAAATGTATTCTTTTCTTACATTTCAGCATCCTCTCTAAAACTTCACCTTGACCCTCCCAGTCCTTCCTTTCCTCCTTGCTCCTCCCAAAGTGGACTATTGTTGAATTATCCTAATCAAACCCAGGTTATCTTGCTCCTGAAGGATCCTGGAGGAAGCCACAGAGCTCCGGTGACACTCATTATTTCTGCAGGAGAATTGGAGACCTCCAGTAATGAGGGCTCCCTGGAGCTCTTCTCTCCTCCTGTCAGGGAGCCGGCTCCTCCTTTCCCACCTGTCACCCACACAGGCTAGCCCTGACCCGTGCATGGGTGCCCTGGGAGGGCTGCTTCTTTCCTCCACAGGGAGAGCGCTACAGCGGGAGTGCTCTTGTCACACACACACACACACACACACACACACACACACACCCCACAGGGAGGAGGCTGGGACTGTGGAAACACCCTCATTATGAAGCTTTCTCGGCATGTCAGCTCCATTGCAAGGACACCTCAGATTTGGTCTTATAATGAGCTTCCCGTGCCGCTTGTTCCAAGAGCTCTGCACATTGGTAATTTCGAGATGTTTCCTTTAGCAAAATCAGTTTTTGTTTTGGAGTCTACCATTAAATATCCCAGGAATAGAGAGGCTTGGGGAATGGCTGACCTACTTGATACAACTTTTTTTTTTTTTTTTTTTTTTGGTAATTACCATGAATTGATCTTTTTTTTTTTTTTTTTTTGAAAAAGGAAAGTTTTAAGTATTCTTGTGCTATAATCCCATGACTTTATTTCTTGGCATACTGCAAGGAAATACTCTTGTATATGGCTCAGAGGTAGAGTGCTTACCTCGAAGGAAAAAAAAAAAAGAGGCTTTACATTTGGAGACGTTCATCATAAAATTATTTGTAAGGGGAATAATGGCTAACAGTAGGGCAGTGGCTGAATCTTATGTAATAGTGTGGAAAAAATTGAGCTACCACGATGTTTAGGGATAATACAGATTTTAATATTGTATGTGGAGCACAATCATCCCAGTGGAAAATCAACAAAATAAAAATATAGCCTAATAATGAATTTGATATCAAAATATTAATGGTGGTTACATTAGGGTGTGCTATGATCATGGGAGATTTTTTTTCCTCTCTTACCTGTATTTTTATGTTGAGCAGACATTTCAATTCCAAGAATCTTTAATTTTCAATGTTACATAAATATATGCATGTCCAAAATTGGGTAAATACTCTTTGTGATTGAGTAAACATATGCATATGAAAATAGACTGGAAGGGAATACAGATAGGATCACAGCCATTGTTTAGAAGAGGCAGCAACTTGCTGTCCCAGCTGTGCATCAGAATCCCTTGGAGACTCAGTGACTGGTAAGGGATTCTAGGTGTCAGCCTTAGAGATTCAATAAGTCAGGTGAGGTCCTGGGATCTCTAAGGCTAACAAGCTTCTGGCAATTTGATACAATTTATCTATAAAGCAGAATCACACAGTCACTGTTCTTTGAGGACTTGGAGATCTGTCTCTATTTTGTAAGTGTTTTGTACTATTGCCAAATTACTTTTAAAATCATAAAATGCAAAAGCATGTTGGAATCTTTAAAGTGTTCAGTTATATGAAAATGGCCTTCTTCCCATTTTGTAATCTGCTCTTGTCTTTTAACATTACAAATTTCTCCCCCACTTTATAACCACTACTTAGGGTTGCATATTATTCTGCCTAGCATAGAGACTGCAACTCATTAACGGTTCTTCAGCTTCAGAAGTATCACAGGAGGATGACTGCAGAAATTAGGAATTTTCATCTTAAAAGCAAAGACATCTAAATATAGATGATGTACTTCTAGGGGAGCAAATTTGTTTCCTGTGGTCCCCACAGGTGGATCCATGACCAGTGAGTGGAAATTGCCATTAGACAAATCATGATGGCTTTCAAAGCTGCACTTGGCACCACCCCACCAAGACATTTTAAGCAGTGTCTAAGTGTCAGATATTTTAGATTATTCCTGACAGCTCTAGAGTCTTTCCAGACCTTCTGTATTCTCGAATCAGGATATTTCCCTTCCTTCCTTACCCAGAATGCCTGGCTGCTCAGCCTGGGCAAGCCTATTTGCAAGGCTAATATAATCAAAAGTTTACTCAACTGATTGGGGTTTATTCCAAACAGTGCCTAATTCAAAGCAACAGCTCATCCCCAGCTGAGTTGGGCCCTATTGTTCTTGAGTAAAAATAAATAAATAAAAAAGCAAATGCAATATATGAAAATCCAAACATAAGCAAATAAATTAGGGGGATAATTATTTACAGAACAAAAGGATTCCCCACAGGGCTCCCTTAAATTGTGAGCTCTCCAAAAGCATTTACAGTGTAATTGAATCAACCAAAATGTGGTTAACACCCAACTTGCAGTAGTCTTTCTCAGAACTTGTCTAGTTTCCTCTTCTCCTTAGAAGCCAACTCCAGATCTCAGTTTTATCCGGGGACTTGGGCTCTGACTTCCCTTCATGAAGAAGTGATGCAGGATTTCACCTGCCCACCATGTGTGGGTGTTAGGTCCCCACTATCTGGTTTAGGCTTCACCTTTTGGACTTCAGTCCTAAATATTGGGCTCCTGCGTTGGCCTCTAGAGAGTTTGAGTTCTTGCTCTTACCTGTTCTTCTCATCTCCTTAGACTACACTTGAATTGGTCAGGGTCTGAGCAGGGTCATTACTAAATGCTGGAAGAACTGAAAAGTCAAGAACTGTCAAGTGAGGAACCCCAGAAATTGGCAACAGCAGGAAGCAGCTATTGTTCCTAGGCAGGGCTGATGAAGAGTGGAGGAAATTAATTCCCAGAGCCCAGGAGCAAGGACATCTAGCTGGAACTGGAACCCAAGATGGAGGCTGCTCAGAGGGAGGTGAGATCAGAGAGGAAGAAGAAGTCAGAGGACAGCTGGATCCTGGGAGAGCCAGTGCCACCTTTCTGGCTCTCCCATCTCTAGCCTATGCTTCATGTTGGCCTAATTTAGCTGAAGCCAGATGGTAAGGGATGTTTGAAAATATTGCTTGCAGGGGTGAGTCCCCTGTGAAAAGAACAGAACAGAGAGGAAAGGTGGGAATAGATCTGGGTGTGAAAAGACAACATGCTTGGTACCACACTAAGAAGCTAACATGGGTGAGATGAATGTTCCAGTTCTGAAGTGGGTGATGCCAAAGCCCTCTAGGATAAGAATAAAAACAACAATTAAAAATAGAGGCATTCAAATAGCCACTAATATTCATTCCTTACTTACTGTGTTCATTTTTTTATTCTAAGCACCTTAGGTCAACAAATATAATTAATAAAGGAGCTCTGTGAGGTACTTTCAGTTATTCTCATCTCACTTTACAGATGGGGAAAAGAGACTCAGAGAAGTTAAGCAATTTTCTTTGGGCCACACATCTAGAAAATGTCTGTACTAGTACTTGAACCCAGGCAGCTGGGTTTAGGAGCCTGTAAGATTAAATGTGGTATCCTACCTAAGTCTGAAGTCTTATGCCCTTACCCAATAGCTATTTGGCTTTGCAAAATTCTTAGGCATTTCTTTAATTGTTAGCTACTTTGCCAATCTTTCAGAGCTTTTGTGAGATTAGATGAATACATATAGACTATGAGCCTAGCACATAGAAGACATGAATTTTTACCCTGTAATTTATTGTTCCTGTCCTTGGAGAGGGAAATTACATGAGCAGATTTCTGTGTCAGACTAAGTTCAGTTTCTTTCTGTGCTATCTCTGCTGTCCTCCATGACTCCTCTCCTTTAAGGCCCTACTTCCTGGACTGACTCTGTTAGAACTCTTAACCACCCCCCAGCATCCCTTGCTGACATGCCATGGCCATTCTCAAGGTGGACAGCATTCTTCTTGAGAAAATAGATTTTTTTGGATTTTAATAAAAATGTGTTATTCTCTTACTATTGCTGGGTCTTAGTATAATGCTCATAAAAGAGATTAACTTTGTGACATTTTTCAATGTCATCTTTCCCCATCAGAGACTCAAATATACACAAATTTCAAAAATATTTTAGTTTTGGGGAAAACAAATTTCATAGTTCCCCTTTCTTCATTTCCCAATCTTCATGTTATAGTTTCCTGACTCCTCCATGCAGAGCAGGACCGACTCCTCCTTGCTCAGCTTACAAGGTGATGAAGAGGATTAAGTGAGGTCACCAAAGGAATAACAGGACTTGCTGACCATGTGACAAGGCTTGCCCTGAATTCTTATCAGAACCCTATTGAGCAAATGCTTTGATTATTCCTATTTTACTAATGAGAACGTGAGACACAGGCAGATGAGGATAATGAGGGTGATGATGACTTTTGCCCAAAGATTACAGAGTTAATAAAATGTAGAGTCAGAATTTTAACTCTAAGCAATCCGGTCTAAAGTCAAAAAGAGGTAGCCGTTCCTCTGGACCTTGTAGTCCTGTGTAGGCTTTTTTCATTCTGATTTTTTACAGTGGACAACAGTTTAGGTTTCAATGAGATGGTAGGAAGCAGGAGACAAATGTGTCTATAGTAACCCAGAATTCTCATGGATCCTTCTTTCCTCCCAGATATTGGAATAAATTTGGCCAAACAGATCAGTTTTAAGTCTGTACCATTTTAGTGCCTCCCTCAGAACTTATTTGAGACCTTTACATATTGACCTCAAGACCATCCTCTCCTGTTCTTCTGCTAGTCTTGAAGCTAGAACATGCAAGCCAGAGCTCAGAAATCCACTCTGTATGTTTCCACAGTTCCTAGTGCATCGTACTTGTAGATTTCCTGAACACTTTTGAGCCATGATATAGAGTCACATCAAGGAGAATAAGACCTCTCTCCATGGCCACCAGTAGCATATGTGGCACATTTGTGCAAATAGGAAAAGGCCCCCGACCACTCCATCTTCAGAACCAATTAGCAAAAGGACCCTCTTTGGGAAGACAAATAAGGAAGTACTGTTACGAAAGCCCACCCCTGGCCCTTGATTGCCCCATCCAGTTCAGATCACAACATGTAGAGCTGTATGTATTAGCTCAGCCTCTGCCAACTTAGTGACCCCTACCTCCTTGATTTCTCTCTTTGTCAGTTCTCTTGAAGTGGCACTACCTTCCTACATATTTCCAACTAAGCTTCTCTATCCACTATGCTCAGGCCCTTGAAAAACACATCCCAGAACTCCCTCTTCCTTCTGAGCGGGGCCCATTCCTATCCATTTTTCTACATTACCCTGAGTTATCAGACCAGTCACTTTTTTTGCCTCAACCTAGCCTTGTTTGCTCAGTAAATTTTATTTCTAAATGTGGTCCTTTCTTCTATCAGCCCCACTGGGGGCTGAACCATAAACAATTCAGAATGTAATGTAGGGTAGGGGAGAGGCAGAAGGGCTTTAATCTCATCTTTGAGCCTATGGGCTCCTGCCTCTCTCTCCTGCAGAGAGCTACTTGACTCTGCCTCCAGGAAACATATGGCCAGACAGGCCCCGGGTATGTAGCAGATGAAGGCAGTCCTAGGAAGTCCTGTGTATCACAATCAGTCTTTGGTAGGCAAGAAGACAAATGCACAGTCCCTAGAAATGCTCAGCAGAAGGGTTTAATCCTCCTGCAATAATTATGCTCATCCATCTCTAGCTCTGGCCCCTGAGAAGACTCAGCAGGTGTGTAAGTTATCATGTGCAGCATCTTTAAGGTACATGGGCATGGGCACTACTGTGCTGCCATGGTATCACAGATAAAAAATAACTAACCCACTGGGCTCCAAAGGCTTGGACTGTGTACCCCTATTAGTAAGTCTTTTGGGGGAAAACACCCCAATATGTGCATGTTTATTTATGCATTATATATACAGAAGGTCACTGACTTATGAGGGTTTGATACCTTTTTTAACTTTTTGGTAATGCAGTAGAAACTACTTACATTTTTTAATTTTGATCTTTTTCTGGCCTAGCAATATGTGCTACAACACTCTGATAATGCTTGGCAGTGACGGCTAACTGCAGGTCCCATGCAGTTACTGGATCACAAAGGTAAACTACCATTTCTGTATTAATAAACTATGGTGTTTTGTAGAAAAGGTGTACTAAATGCATTTTTAAAATTTATGGTATTTTTAATTTATGATGGGCTTATCAGGGAATGGCCCAAATGGAAGTTAAGAGAATTTGTATTTATTTGTTGTGTGTAACACCTCTGTACATATGCCTATATGTCATAAATATATAAAAATAAAAGTGAGAAAAGATGTATTAAAATAGATATGAAAAGAATCTCCAATGTACTCTGCCCACACCCTGGTTGATCATTTTTCAAACTTCCATGGAAGTGCATAGCCTACTTAGACACCACTGAAGGAAGCCATGTTATCTCCCTGCTTGGGAATGTAGGATGGATATGTCTTTTGGAATTCATCAGGTTTTAATCCTGGATTTCCCAATTCACTGGTTAGGCAATTTTGGATAAGTGCTTCAATCTCTTATACCTTAGTTTACTCATCTGTAAAAATGGTATGCCTTATCCTAGATATGAAATCAAAATCTCTTAAAATGGACCAAGGGAGCCTGCATTCTACCTGTTTTCTAGTGATTCTTCAGTACATCAAAGAGGGAGGTAATCAGATTGGTAAATAAATCTATTTATTTGTAATATGGTATCATGTAAAGTAATAAGAGGCGCCACAAAGAGGGATCGACACAGAACCCCAGAGGACAGGCATCTACTCCAGGCTAGATAGCTTCCTGGAGGAAGTAAGGTGAGGAATTGCTCTGTCTATTCCAGGTCTGTCTCACTCTTAGGGTCAGACCTTGGTTGGGGCCATTTCCTCTATCTGAGCATTTCTTTGGATCCTTGGGATTCTTCCTCCTTTTCCAGTTTCTCTGACCATCTCCAGCATGTGTTCAGTGACAAGTGCATCTGGACCTGTGGAATGTCCTCCCCACCAGCTGCTACTGACTAGGAGTGGTGGCAGCTGCTAGAGGGGCTTGGATCCTCTGTTCACCAGGCATATGGCTGCTGAGAGTTGTGGGCTACAATCGAGGGCTTAGTGTATAATTGTTTATTCCCTACCTCATTCCAAAACAGAGGTATCTTCAAGACTTGAATAATACAGCCAAAAGGAGAGTGAGCTAAGGAAAGATAATGGGAAGAAAGTAAGAATCAGTAACAACCTGTCTTCCTTTTCTTTTTTTGTGGCAGTGCTAGGATCAAACCCAGTGTCTTACACATGCCAGCAGGTGCTCTACCACTGAGCTTCACCTCCAGCTCCAGTGAGCGCCCTACTTAACATATGGTCCTATAAAACTGATACAAGTGGCCATGATTGGACTATGAGCTCTTCATTCTTAGAGTTGTGAAGACACAGTGTCCACCGTGTGATAGAGTGAATGATAGCATCAACACCATTGCAGTAATTAATATTCAAAATGATTAATCAAAAATGCATGTAAAATATTTACTTAACCATAATGTTCTCCTTGAAGATACTGTTAGGGTCATCTGGTATACCTGACAATGGAGGAAACTGCCCCCAAAGATAGAAGTCATTATCCTAATCTCCCACTATAGCAACATTTTTTTTTTGAGGTGCTGGAGATCAAACTCAGGACCCCATGCATACCAGGCAAGCTCTCACTGAGTGAGCTGCACACCCAACCGTACAGCCATATTCTTAGATCTGCACTCTCTCCAACTACCCCATCTAAGCACATTCAAATATTTCTAGATAATGAAGCATATGCCTGATCCTAAAACTTTGTACAATATATTCAACTTTGCCAAATATTCTCCTTACACAGCCAGACTTTCTTCAGGAAAGTTCATCCTTTCTGAGGAAACTTTGATCCCCCAAGCAAATTTCATGTCTTCCCACCATGTTTTTACATTACTCTGGTGAGATTTCCATTTATTACAATATTTCTTGAGCCAGTATATATGGGCATTACATATGTCTGTCCCTTTCCCTTATTCCCTATGACTCCTGAGCCCAAATAGAAGTGGAGCAAAGGCCATAGGAACCAGAGTCAGGAAGTAGAGTGACTACCCTGTGTTGGACACTTACCCTGAGCCAGGCACTGTGCTATTGGGTCGGAGGATGCTGCAATGAACAAGACTTAGTCATTTCCTTCAATCCACTGTGACAGCCCACCAGACCATGGGTTCTTCAAGAGCAGGAGATGTTTTTACTCATCACACTTAATGACCTGATGTTGCATTTCATAAAGGGAATAGAAACTGAATGTCCTAAATGATCAGTCAATATGCCTTATCTGCAAATAAGGTATATTGACTGATCATTTAGGACATTCAGTTTCTATTCCCTTTATGAAATTATATATATTCTCACTTAATTCTCACAACAACAGTGAGGGAGAAATTATTAACCCTAGTCCACTAATAAAGAAGCTTAACTGCTCACTTTTTTTTCCCTTTTAAACTCCAGTTTCTTCAAGTGAAAATACCTTGCAAATTTGTTGAGAAGAATAATGAGACAATATGTATAAATTGTCTTAGTCCAGCACTGACTACAAAAGATGCTTTGGAATTTTTATTTGTCAGGCACTTTCTGAAGTGTCTTAAATATTTAAGTAAATAATGCTATTCTTTGGATAACTTTTTAAGATAAGCACTACTTATTGTACCCATTGGGAAATTTAGCAGGATTTAATAACTTGCCCAAAATAAACAGCCATGTGGAAGTGGATTTTGATACAAACTTAGGTAGTTGAGCTTCACTCTTTAAGATTATAAATTCTTGGCAATTCCGCTTTCCGTGAACATTGCAATCTCATATAGCAAGTGTTAGGATGTGTTCAGTATCCTGGAGGCACAGAGAGAGACGCGCTGAAAGGAAAGGATTCCCAATGAAGACAATGGCCTGAACCCAGACTTGAGGTTGGAGCTGGTGCTCCTTAGGAGATATTGAGGAAGAACACGTCAGGTGAAATCGAGACAGGAGACACTCTATACACATCAGCCTCCAACAGACCACGTCACTGGAAATCTTAACTGCTACTGCTAATGTTCGCATGTTCGGTTATCTCGGTTCTCATTCTTTCTGCTGCAGTTGGGTTTCTGGTCATCTTGGGATCTGCATGGGCTGACTTTTGCTCCTGTTACTGCCTATCTCCGCAGGACATTTGGCACCATCTTGGTGTTTCTGTGCAGAGCTCCTGCCATCTTGTCAGGAGAGATCACAATGAACCTTTGCTCTCTGAGTGTCCACCAGAAGGCTCTATCCACCTTGGACCTGCTGCAAGGACTTTTAGACTATCTTGCTTTCAACGCCCATCATTCATCTTATGTCTGTAGAGTCCCTGCTAGGGTCCAGGCCTGTTCTTTGGGCTGGGGATACAGCAACTGGACAAGAATCACTGCTTTACTCTTTCAGGGAACAAGAAAGGCAATAAACAAAACAACAAAGACTATGTAATATAAGTTCATACAGAGAAAACAGCTTGAGGTAGAAAACAAGGGGAGAAAAGGTATTCGGAAAAGATGTGTCTGTTAGGGAGATTTTAATTGGCAATTACAAAAATGAACTCTAGAGCTGACAGATGTTTGCTAACATGCTTTTCCCTGCCACTGCCACCTCCCACGAGAATGAGATGTAGAAATGAAGTTTCCCACGGCTGACTTTGTGAACTGAAACCAATTATTTAATCTTTCCAGGCCTCAGAATGCTCACCTGTGTAAAAGTTGTTTCATACACACACACACACACACACACACCCCACACACACACAAAAGTAAGTATAATTCATTAATTTGACAAATTTCTTCTGAGTACAGATGACATGCCAGGGACCCTGTTGGCATGGGAGTTCAGGGGACAAAGCAATCAACATCCTCAAGTGGCTCACAGTCCAGGAGAGGAGACAAGGTAGAACTGAAAATCACAATATCAATTCTCGGATACTGTACAGAAGGGTACCTAACCAGCAACAGGTGAGGGAGGGCTTTTCAAAGAACATAATCTCTAAGCAACCAGTGACTGCTATAAAATGGCTCGCTAATGAGTAGGAGAACCAAGGATCAACTTAAACCTTCTCTTGGCCTTAAGTATTTCTCATCACCACTCATCACCCGTATGTGCATGAACATGTATGCACACACAACATACCTACAGGTGCACACATACACATGTACACACATGCAGACACACATACACACACTCTTCTGGGCAGAGCATACGATTTAGCATATCTGCTTTTGTTTGGTTTTTGTTCTGTTTTGTTTTTATCCTCTGGCTAGAAAGTACTTCATCCGGTGGGTGTTTATCCTGCTCATCACAGCTAACCTCACACTTTCTAGAAGCCTTCCATTTGCCCTAGTTGTTAATAACTTCTCTCTTCTAAGCTCCCATTCCAGTCTGTAATTAAGGAATGTGACATTGTGACATCTTTACTAAGTGTAAACACCTCAAAGGTGGAGCAGTGTCTCATTCACTTCTATATCATTGACTGTGCATAATACCTGGCACATAGTAGGTGCTTCAAAAACACTTATTTTTAACTTTTACATGCTTATTTATTGACTACTTTTTTTAGCTCAAAGTGAAATGGAAGATGAATGCATAGAAACATATAGGGCATGAATTAAAATTTCCCTTTAGCCATTTGCCGCTTAAGATGCTATGAATGGAGATTTTAAGAATATGTCAAAATACATTCTACTGTCATATATGACTAAAAAGAACATTTTTTAAAAAAAGAATATACCTGAAAAAAAAGAATACTTTCTGTAGGATTCATAGAGATGAGTTATTTTTCCCAGAAGGGAATTACTTCTGGAAGTTGAAAGTTTTCCCATAGTCAAAGATGGCCAAATCCTGCCTTGATGAAATCCCATCTTTCTAATATGATATAATTTATCTGGTGCTAGGACATGGGTAAATTAGGAGTCTGTCAGCTGCTAAAATCTATTGGATTTAGATGAGATCCTAGAACTAGATAAAGAGAAAAAGATGAAAGATACAGGGAATAAACTACCAGTTACAAAGGGCCGGGTTCTTACAGAGGTGGTCCCACTCTCACTAGGATATGCTGCTAAATAAATGAGCTCAGATGTGCTCTTCCGGGGGCTCACTGAGTTCCATTCCTGTTCTAGAAGTCCTGAGCAGATGTGGCCAAAACATCAATTATTTCACACTGGGACATTTTGTCTCAGGCCTTTCTGAAACTGATGACCTGGGAGAAAAATGAAGTAGTTCAATGAAGAGAAAGGGGCTCATGGATTATATCTGTTGGTTAATTTGGTGCCTCCAAACTACCTTCTTGGTGTCAGCCTGAAGCTCTGGGTTCCTCGTCCACTCTGAAGAGCTGACCCCTGCAGCTGTCGGCTTGGTCACCTTAAGGTTGACCTGGCTGTACCAGGTTCTCTGTGGGTTTGCCGTGATGAGTGGGGGAGAGAGGATATGATTCAGCCTCTCCATCTCTGTGCAGGCTTTATTTACACTCTGCTGGGTTATTTTCTCTTCTTATGACTGCTGCCATCTCTCCTGGGGCTTTCTTCAGTGAGGTTGCTTCAGTAAGTTATATTTTTGATTTTGATTTTCCTTGGCTCAGCTGAGGATTTGTAGAAATATAAAGCAAATGGAAACAAAATGCGTGAACTCATTGGATTACAGGGGGCTATAAGAAGCTGGAATGAGGAAGCTCCTGTTCTGGATGAAGGTTTGGAACTGAGGCAATCCAGGCTTCTCTGGCCACTGGCGGATGTTGGCCAGGTCTCTGTGTAGCTTAGTTAGACTCCAGCCATGACTTCCATCTAACTACTGAACTAGGTGGCACTTTTTTTTTTCCTACTAAGGAACTTCAAATACATTCTTGTTCACAAATCATTCCTTCACTCAATGAGCATTTCCAGAGAGGCACCAGCAGACTGAGCCTTGGCTTTGAACTTGTGCTTGATCATTCCCTCACTGTGTAATCCTGTGTGGGGTGCTTGACCTCAATTTCACCTCAGCTGGGTCTCCAGTTTCATAATTCTCAAGTGTATAATTTCAGAATACTGTCTCACTGAAGGAAGAAATCATGTCTACTTATTCATTTAGTGTCCCTAGTGCCAAACTCAAAGCCTGACACCTATTAGAAGATGTGTTGAAACCAGGCGTGGTGGTGAATCCCATAATCCCAGTGGCTCAGGAGGCTGAGGCAGGAGAATCGCAAGTTCCAAGCCAGCCTCAGCAAAAGTGAGGTGCTAAGCAACTCTGTGAGACCCTGTCTCTAAATAAAATATGAAATAGGGCTGGGGATGTGGCTCAATGGTTGAGTGCCCCTGAGTTCAATCCCTGGTATCAAAAAAAAAAAAAAAAAAAAAAGCATATGCGTTGAACAAACAAACCACAGAGTGTGTGAGATTAGATGACGCACTCTCTAAGATTCCAAATGGTCCACCGTCCTTGCATGCACACCTTAGGGTTTTCTCCGCCTTTGGACCTGTGTACCTCATCAGTGTCTTAGCTGTGGTATTCCTAGGATCTATGCAGAGATCTGTCATTGGTAACACTCCCAATCCCTAACCCTGAGACTTTTCTCTGAATTTCCATAGTACAGGTACTCATGCACTAGCTTATATCTAAACATCCATCAGACCATCTTGTCTTTTCACTTATCCTTGCCCCTCATTAAACATGAGTAGCATGGAGATCAGGTTCTCTTTTTATTCCTATATTCCCAGTGCTCAGCACAGTGTTGAATACAATTCATGGATATTATTTTTCATTCTTAATCCTCAGGTGCTGTGAAAGTATTCTAACAGGTTTGATGAGACTTTATTTCTTGCTATTGTGTGTCCATTAGTCTGTCACATTTGGGTTTTCACTGTAAATCTCTCCATCTTTTCCTCTTGTTGGTGTAGTACAATAGTTGAGGCATTGGTCAGAGTTGTTCAGAGCACCTGATTATGGAGGCTGGAAAGTACTATAATCTGCCATCTGCCAGCTGGAGACCTGGGACATCTAGTATTTCGATTCTGTCAGAATCGGAAGGTCTGAGGACCAATGCAGTCTACGGTGTAAATCTGTCTAAGGGAATGAATAAACAACATGAGATGTCCCCATTGAAGCAGAGAGTCATATAAGAAGGAGGAGATTCCTCCCTCTTCTGCCTTGTGTTCTGTTCAAGCTCTCAATAGATTGAATGATACCCACCTCATATTGGGAAGAGCAGTCTACTTTACTGGGTCTGCCAATCCCAGTGCTAATCTCATTTGGAAGAATCTTTATGCACATATCCAGAAATGTTCAATATGGGCATTCCAAGGCCCAGTCAAGTTGTCACATGAAATTAACCATCAGAGTTAAGAATCTGGGTTCTGAATTTAGATTTCCTCTAGTTTTGAATCTTGTCTCTGCGTTTCCTAGATATTGTGGTCATCAGAAATTAATATATGTAACTGTGTTATAGTTTCATGGTATCCCCTTTGAAAACTGGAATAGTAGTGCTAATTATTGTACTGTGATGGAGGTTAAAAGTTACACACCAAGAAAGAAAGAAAGAATATACACCAATAAAGAAAGAAAGAAAGACTTGCCACATAGTAAACAGTCATTAAATTTGAGTCAATATTACATTGTTGTTATGATAGCATATTTTGTGTTTGATGCTATTATAGGTGCTCCAATCAAGAAAGAAAACTTCCATGGTCTCCTGGGCTTAAATTATAGTGACTCAATCCTGCAGTTTCTAATTTTCTTGTGAGAGATAATTCTTTAAGTTTTAGCAGCCACTTACACCTTAGTATAAATCAGGTGGTAGATACTTTTATTGTGGTAAGGAGAAACATGAAACCATTGAGCACCTATCTTGAAGGAGAAAAAGAACAGAAGGCTGTGCAATTCAGGAAATAAACTACCAGTTACATAATTTTACTGTGCCTCCCCCTGTCTCCAGGCCATGGTCAGCAAGTTTAATTTATTGGTTTTTGTGAGCAGCCACAAGGCTTGTTCCATCAATTTTTTTTGTTCTCAATGGCTGTGGAGTGACTCAGACTATTAGCCTTGTATGATTACAGCATCTGTATTATGATGTCGAGGACATGTTGCTGCTACAATTTATTCCCTTTATTTAGTTCACTTTGTCTCAGCATATCACTCAGCTGCTGTTCAAGAAAACATGTGATGGACAATTTCTCTTTCTCTCTCCTCTCCTGATATTCCTCCTCCCTGCCCTTCTGTCTGTTGATGTCTTATTTAAGGGAAGATTTGTGGATCTCCTGGTTTCCTCCACATTGGCTGACCCTGGGGTCTGCCGCTCTCAGCAATGCGGCACCTCTCCATGGTGCTGAAAAACAACACGTGGTTCCAGCTCTGCAGCAGCCAGGGGAGCCCGGAGGAGTCTAACACGCTGCAGCAGGCAGAGGCCCGAGATTGCATGCTGCCCAGTCCCTTTTATTCCATCAGAATGAGACTAGAAACCTATAAACAAATAATGATTTCCCGGAGGATGGTGTATATCTCTTGTGAGACCAGAATATAGCCTTTCTATTTGGAGCTTCTGAGACAAGAACATTCTTCCTTGGTCCTCATTTTCCTCATGTGTAGAACGGGAGGTTGGAATATTTTGTGTCAATCACTGTGGCATGATGGTTAGATACTGTATGAAAGGTCCTCAGTCTAATGACTGCCTTGTACCTACTTCTGCCCTTACCTTGTGCTGAGTCCTGCCTGGCATATTGTGCCTTCATACTTTGGGATGACTGACAGTCCCCTTTCCCATACCATGCTGCTTTATGCCATGCTTAAACCATTCCTTCTTCCTATAGTGGTCTTAAAACCCACCTCTGCCATTCTACTGTCCACCTGTTGCTCACAATTCGGGTCCACTGATCTCTTCTTTAGAAATCCTCCTCTGCCCTTTCTTGCTACCCCATTGTGGATTAGGGGGTCCCATCCAGAGGCTGAAACATCACTCCATGAAGAGAACCCCACACTCCTGCAATAGGCCTACCCCATGAATGTGAGTATCCTGATATCTCTGAATGACTAGACTGGAAGTTGTGACAGAAAGGACCATATGTCAACATCTTGAGCACAATACCTGCCCCCTCAGGAGTGCTTAGTGCTTATTATTTTCAACTAGATGTTTATATGTCTGTGAGCTTTTTCATCCAGTCCAAGGCTCTTTTGCCATATTCTGCCATCTCTAGCTCATTGGAAAGCTGTTGTTCTGGTTACTGTCATGAATACCTTCATCTGCTAATGTCATGTACTATATGGATTACTTTGTTTGTGGTGGGCATTTTTAAATTTTATTTGAGTGTGCTGAATTCATACTAAGATGATTTGTCAATGCTTTGGGCATAAATTCTCTCCAAATAGAGAATTCACACAAGCCATGAATTAGATCCAGAGGGGAGAGGGCATCTGCCTCCATGAATTAACTACAAAGTCACCATGGATCTGGCATCCAAGAATCTTTAGCAAATTTCTAAATCATCACAAGACTCCTATTTAATAACCACTGGCAAGAACAGCTGCTCTTAGTTTAGGAAAACTAATTGCCTTTCAAATTGTTCTAGAAGCTTACATTCATTTTGATAGTTCAGTGGGTCTAAGCTTTCACTTTTAATATCAAGTCCTAGAAAGCCCAAACTTCAATGATTTCCCTTAGAGGTTAAAATCATGTGTTAGATAACATACATCATTTAGTGGGGAGATGATTAGAAGTTAAACCCGGACACTGAAGTTCCATTTCTGAACTGATACATTACTGTATAAATGATCTTGAAAAAGTCCCATCCCACATCTTGGCCTCTGTTCATCCACCTTGAATATGGACATTTTATCTTTACTAAAGGTACTAAGAAGACACTAAATTGGCACCAAAATACTTGAAGAGATAATATTTGATACAAATCAAGGCATAGGAGCAGACGTGGAGTTTGAAAAGATAGCTGGAAAGAAAAACAGAGAGATGCTCGCTCAGTGCAAATGTATGAAATGGGGGGGGGGGAAATAAAGAGAAAAGCCCTTGGGAGCCCACAGTATTATTATGTCTAAGGCAGAATGGGCAGGGAAATTAAAATTTCAGATGAAGAGTGGGGATTGGATAGGGGCTGACAGAGATGGTTCAGAGTGTTCTTGCATGAAATTATTTAAGAATGAATTAAGGCTGCATAATCCTGTATATTATTAAGGAGCAGAGAAATATGACCAGGATACATATTTTTCCTTCATCCCTAAAAAGCCAATGAAGCCAGATAAAGGAGTCTCGAAAACTATTTTGTCTCAAGCTTGCATGTTATTTTGTTTCACTATAATGAAACTGCAGTGGGTCTTATATATGGGAGGCAAAAATATGTAGAAGTAGAAGGGGTTAGGAACTGAAGATAATATTTTTGATCACTTATTATGTATCAGCACTATACTAAGTTATGAAATTTTTACAATAATCCCAGGGGTAGATGCTTTTATTATCTCAACTTATATGGGCTAAAAAAATGGAGACATAAAAAGTGTGGTCTAAACATGTATGTATGCTAAAAAGGGGCTGAAGCTCAGAATCAAATTCAGGCAGTCTGACTCCATAGCTCACACACTTAACCAATATGATTGTTTGCCTTTTCCATGCTGATATTATGCAACTTTATATGGATGGCTGGGATAATGGTCAAGTAGTATTTAGTATTTTAAAAGCTGATTTTTTTTTTGCTTAAGAGAAGCCACACTTATTAAATTGTAGGCTTTTATACAGATTAGAGAATAGTGGGTCAGTAGGCTGGGATTGCTACCAAACCTATTGTCCAGCCATGCCAGTCCCACACTTCTGATTCCCAAAGAGATCCAGACAGAAACTTCAGATGAGCAGGAAGAGATAATTTTTAAAAATGCATTTGTATCATGTGGAATAAAAGACATCAAGAGATCTCAAGGGAGCAAGTGGAGGCCCTTAAAGTTTTGCAAGACATAGTCTTTTCCATCACATACAATCTGTCAGTTTGAGTCTGGTCAGCAAATATTTATTCTTTATGAAATGCTACTCAAGGTGTGGAACCAGAGAGATGATTTAAAGACTCTCTCTTTCTGCAGCAGATTAAAGGTGGAGGCAAACTCTTTGCTTTTCCTTTAAAGGTTGGCTGACTTTAGCAACCTGCATGACCAATGGAATGTGATAAATGACACAATGGGGTGTTAGAGTCAGGTCATAAGAATAGTAGCAAGTCCTGATTGTACCTCTTGAGACACTTGCTCTTGGAAGTCACATGCCTTTCTGAGCAAAGTCCCAGATCTATGAATAGGCCTTGGGAAGCAGTGCTCTGGTTGGCATCCCTACTGAGAAGCAGCCAGTTTCAGTTGCCAACCATGTGAAAGTGCCATCTTGGGCATCCAGATGCCCAACTGAGTCTTCAGGTGTTAACTCCAGGTACTGACTGTAACTGCAGGAGAGACCCCAAGGAAGAACCTCCCAGCTGAGCTCAGTCAACCCAAAGAACTGAGAGGTGATTTTTTTATACATGCAAGTTTGAGGTGGTTTGTTATGTAGCAATGAGTACCCAGAACACTGTTATAAAGAAAGCCTCAGGGAGAGAATGAGAGGCAGCTGTAGGAACAGGTGCTTTGAGCATATGTAGCAAGTGCTACTGCAGTGCAAGCAGATGATGCTGTGGAGGTCGATTAGACCTCGAGGAGTCAGACCCATCTACTCTAGAGTTGGCTCTGCTGCTTTTACTTATGCAGACTTGGCTAGGATTCCATTATCCCAAGTGCTCTCTGTTTTTGTACCAATAATGAGACTTTATTATTGTATAGATTTCTCATTATTTCTGAGCCTTAGTTTATCCCTCAGAAAAGTTAGGAGGCAAGGAACCTAAGACAAACTATGGAGATGGAACAGAAAGAAGGAGAGGGAAGCTTCCTGTTTTCTTTAAAGACTATAAGAGGATTTTTAGCGTGATGCAATGAGCTCTGTGGTCAGAAGGTCTGGGTTGGAGCTCTGGCTCCAAATCTTCCCAGCTGTGTGACTTCACTTATGGAAGCGTTAGCTTCCTCATTGACCCAGTCATCGTAGCTATGCCATGGGCACGGATTAAACACCTGACAGCCTTATTCATTGCTTTCCTTCCAAGTCTGCGCTTAGTCCCAGCTCTCTTCTGACGTGTCTTTGTGTGACTGAAGGAGCCAGGCTGGGGGAACTGAGTGAGAGGCAGGGTAGCAGTGTAAATATCACGAGGCAGGGAGCCATGCGGGTTCACAGCAAAGCCAAGCAATATGGAGTACTGGCAGAGCCACCCAAGGGCAGGCTGGAAAGGGTTAACAGAGCCAATGGGCCAGCTGGCATCTATGCTGGCACTCAAGGGGAGAAAGAAAAGGAGCTTCGGTGTCAAGACAAGAAGGAGAAACAAAACAAAATACCAGAACTTTAGCCAAATTCCCAAGTTCCCATATGGATAGAGAAAGAAACATCCAACCAACTCCATGTAGCAGCCTCTGGCCAGAAAAGACCTTAAGACTCGGCAAGTCTGTGAACCCACCTGGACAGCTTGTCTCTGTTGGATGGCTTACCAGAGACCCAGACTGTCACTGATTTCCTATGGCAAGAAAAGGGTGGATTTTCCCCCTTCATTATTCATGCATTCACCCATCCACCCATCTATCCACCCATTCATCCACGTACCCATCCATCAATTTGTGCATTGTAAGTGCAAACATTTATTAAACACCTACATTGAGTCAGACACTATGTATTAGGTAACTGGGATTACAGACAAATCAGAATGACAAAGATGAATAAGACAGCATGGTTTGCCTTCGAGGACAAAATCTGTCAAGACTAGATATTGTGGGCAGCTCCAAAATGAGCTGGAAGAGGAAGTTCGTGGGTGAAAAAAAAAAAAACCCTAACATTTACTGATCATTTATTATGAGCCAGACAGACACTGTTCTAGGAGGTTTACATGCATTATCTCATTTGATCCTCACAACTGTTATACAAGTTTGGCAGTGTTATTAACCCTGTTTTGGAGCTGAGGAAACTAATGCTCAGAGATGAAGGGACTTGCTAAAGGTTGCACAGTTATTCTGTGTCTGGATTCTGAACTGAGCTGATTCAGCACCAAGGAAGAAAATTTCGGTAAGGACATATACAGGGTCTGGGGCTTTAGTGTGTCACATAGAGAATTGTCACTGGGAGAAAATGAATGGCTAGATGGAAGTGGTTGTATGGTCAGGGTAGGCAGACGCTGTGGGGAAGCAGGCAGGAACCACCAGAACCCAAATGGCAGAGCAGCATCTCCACGTGAAGGGTCACTCTTAGCTGAGAAGACACCATTACAGACCCACCACCCTATTCTCCGTTTTGGCAGAAAGCATTTTCTATTCCACTTCTGAGAACATGCTTATGAAATACAAATTCTTCTCCTGCTCTGCTTCCTGGATTGCCTCTTGTACCCATATGTGCACTGACAGATGGATGGGCTACTGAGGCAGCTGAATCAGAATAAGAGGAGGGTGCTGGGATTGGAGGATTGGGGGGGGGGGGACTCCAATGCAATTTACCAAGCAAGTCGTACGTCTGGTGCCTGAAGGCATGGCAAGTTTTTAAAAATCCTGTATACTATGACCCCTGCAGTCGCTTGGAAGTCGTTGTGGTTGCAGGGGGATGGGTCACCTGTGAATTCCTCCCTACCAGTTCCCCAGCCAAGTTAGCTTCTTCTCTGCATGCTATTTTTCTTGTCTAGAGTCAGTTCACACCTAATATGGAAGGTTTGCTTTTAGTGTATACTTGTTGCTATGGCAGCTTCAGAAGTGGCTGCCGACAGAGCTGGGAGCAGCCGTTCCCTCTTCTCCCAAACTCTTTTGGCACGAGGCTGAACATGCACGGTTTCACGACTGTGCAAGTGTCAGTGGATGGCATGTCTTTTATTTTGGGAAACATCTTTGCAGTGGGTAGAGTGGCAGCTTTTGATGGTCCTTCTGAGCCTTGGCTCTGCTAATTGTAACTCACACAGGTTTCTAGAATCTGTTCCCAACCCCAACCCCTTCCTGTTTTTGAACAAAGGCTGAAAATGGCCCTTACAAATATTTTCAATGATTTAAATGGCTGCATAAAAATACGATCTATTGGTTAGTTTTAAAGATGATTTCAAATAAAAGAGTGATATAAATAAGTGGGAAACTTACTTTTAACAAGAGGAGCCCTTCCCACTAGAGGGGAAAGCAAATGGTGTAAAACATGACAAAGCCTTTTGATGCTGGAGTTGGCAGCGTTGGAGATGGTGAGTTGGGGGAGACTGAGACTTATTCAATGCTTGCCCTCAAGGAGATTTTGTTCCCAAGGGTTAGAGAGATACTGAATGGATAATTACCAGTGTGGTGAGTGTGATCAAACAGAGGAGTATAGGCCCCTATGAGGGAGGATAATAGGCACCTTCCCCCGTCTCAGGTGGTCAGGGAAGGCTTCTCTGAGGACAAGTGGCTTCAGAGAAAAGTGAAGAGAAAAGTTCATGGTGTGTGGCTCTTGCAGTTGTTCCCAGGAAAAGAGGACATCATATGAGAAGATTCTGTAGGGAGATACTCCTAGATGATGATCATGATGATGACAACAAAGGACAACACAATGGTAGTGCTGTGCTGACAGTGAAAATGATGGCCTGGTGGTGACAGCTACAACTAAAAAGCATCTTCATTGTTCCTGGCATTATTCTAAATGCTTTCTATACATTAATTCATTTAATCCTCACAACAACCTTATGAAGTATGTGCTATTATTATATCCATTTTGTGAATGAAGAAATGGAGAAGAGAAGTTCAGTGACTTTCTAGGATCCAATTGCAAACATTTTAATGACCTGGATGTAGAGTTCATGCTAAGTAAATAGGGAAAGTAAAGAATTTGAAATTTATCCTCTGGATTAATTGAAGTCACGAAAATTACTACAGAGGAGAAGGAAAAGTGTGCTATAGAGAATACATGTTAGTTGTAGAACGTGGTGTGGATTGGAGGGAGTGGAAGGGGAGGCAAAGACACCAGGTAGGAGGTTCGCCTAAGTGTTCAGGTGAGAGATGAGAATGACTTGGTTTAGGGAGAGTGACGGTGGAGGAGAGGAATGGGTGGATCAGAGGCACTGAAAAAATGGAATCCACAGTCCTTGAGGGATGTCTGGATGGAAAGGGTGCAAGTGGTAAGGGAAGAATTCCAGGTTTTAAGCTTCCTCACCTGAACTGTTAGACCTCAGTCCAAGTCCCTGGAACTGGGTGAAGACTGGGGGCTCCCCATAGGAAAATCAGGATCAATGCATGCCAGATAGGCAAAGGCAACATAAATAAAACCCCTCTTCCCAGTGCCCTCTCTCATTTCTATCAAGTTGTTATTCTTTATGCCTAATAATTATTTAGTCAGAGGAGTTTCCTTTCTGTTCTGCTTCAGTATGTTTTCCCAAACATGCAAACTGTGTCCATTTCACCACCGTGGGGATACCTCATTCATTTCTGCCAACCCTCATTCATTCAGAAAGACAAGGCCCATCTCTATTCTCTTTGTAGCCTTATAAATCCCTCTTCTTGGAGCCTCTTTGGGCCTTGCAGGCTCTGGGTCATTTAGTAACACCACCTTACACATCATCACATCTATTTTTTGGTAATGGACTTCTGTAATGGACAGCGAGATCTTTGACTGCCTGATTCATGGCCTCAAAACTTTCATAGATGTTGCTTCATTTGAAATCCCCACTGATATTGCAAGCCAATTCTGTGAGATCTGAGGCAGACATCACCTCACTCTCATCCTTTACTATAGACAGAGAAGCAGACACTGAGGAAATCTAAGTGACCTGCCCAACAGGACAGTATCAGGTAGTACCTAGAAATTGCATCTCCTTCGTCTTTCATCTGTAGGCTTTAGTATAATCTACCAGAAACTGGGTAATTATGCCAGGTATTAAGCTCATCAATTATACAGTTAACTTTTGACAATCCTGAAGTGAACATTCTGTATCATCCCTATTTTACATACTGTAAACTAAAGCTCAGAGAAAGGGAATCATTTGCCTGAGGTCTCTGGCTGCTAAGCCAGGGCTCAAAGGCAGTTTTATCCATTGTCACCATGCTATGTTGCCCTTCTACTAAGTATCTAGAAAGTAATTGAAGTTTACAAAAGGAGGAGAATTTGGTGGGCCAGGAGGCAGCATGAGGAAGAGAAAGGGCAGATGTGGTGGCTTCTCATCAGAGGTGGGGGGTCTCTTGCTGTAGAGGAGGGCAGGTTTCATGTAGACAGGGGACATTTCTTTCCTCTTAAGCTCACACTGCAGGTACTCTTATCTAAAAAAGCATCCCCTCTCCTGTGGTTCCATGGCAGTCCCTGCTTCCTGCTGTTTGGCTCAAGGTAATTCTTTCCTTCCTGGAACCCCCCACCTCTAAGTGTGCAGATGGTTGGTCCTGATCTCCTGGAGTCATTCCGTTGATGAGGCCAATATAAATGCATGACGGAGTCCAATTCCAGGCGCTCGTTTCTATGAGAGCTCAGCAGAGCCCATCTACAAAGTCACGGCAAAGGCTCTGACTGATGGGCTGAGGGAGGCATTTGAAAGTCAAACATTTCCAGAAAGACTTCTTACCACAGGCTCTGGGCAAGCTCAGGGCCCACTTGAATTATGTTTGGGCAACTAAGTACGGAAGCTACACACTTACCACCAAGTCATCCTCCATGGGGCAAATTCAGAGAGAACAGACTTCCTATAGAACTCTGGGGTTTCCCTGGAAGGAGCCTGGTGCAGGGGAAAGAGTGTGGGCTTTGGTGTTTTAGGCTCAAATCCCAATTGTGACTCTTTGGGAATGTGTTGAAGCTCAGCTTCCTCACATGCAAATGAAGACAGCCATACCCTGCTCAAGGGTTTGCTTTGAGAATTAGCTTAAATGACTTCTATAAAATGCTTATTACAATTCACAGAGCAAATTAGGTTCTCACCTTAAAATCTCCTCCTTCCATCACCCAGGGATATGGGTCTAATAACTGGTCAGGTCTAGTCCTGATCTTTTGTGTTTATGAGATATGTGTTTCTGCAGGGAGAGATTTGAAGAAGTCAGGTTTATTAATCTCCACATAACCTATAGAGTAATTAGAATGTTTATTCTTGGCTCTTTGGGAAGAAGTAACTATAATTACAGGACCAAATTAAATGGTATTATCCTTTATTGTCTCATACCGTTTGTAGGCTTTCTTTACCAAGTTCCTTTTAGGAATCAAAGAAGTTTTCCCACATCATCTTTCTGTTTCAGCATCTAAATTTTGGACTTTCCTGAAGTCCAAAAATCTTGAAGGCTGCAGTTTGGAAGTTTGCTGGGATCTCCTGAGTAGAAGTTTTTGTCTGAAGAGTCCATTTTTGTCAGCTCTGGTAGAGGTTGCCAGCTGTCTTCTAAAAATCCAGGCTCCTCTTCTGTAGTGTAGAATTCCCATGGGAAGTGGCTGCCCCACCAGGACTTATAGTTTTCAAGTCACTCTCCCCTTGGTGTCCAGGAGGGGCCTCACTGCTCACCAATGGGATATGAACAGAGGCTACAGAATACTCTTCTGCCCCAAGGTAGTTAGGAAGAGAGTGTGCCTTCTCCACTATTTTTTTTCACTCATCTGCTTGATGGAGACACCAGGGAGATCTTGGAAGCCATGAAGATGACAGAATGTCAATCAAACTCATCCCCGAATGACTGCATGGAGCCCAGCTCACCACCACTGCTGATGGGGGAAATCTGGTTGGAATTTATACATTCTGGGTCATTGAGGTTTCTGTTTGTATTTTCAATAGCAGTTTGCTTTCTTAACTAGTGTACTGCCTAATCTGCATCCCTTCTAGCCCTGTGAGGTGGGGGAGGCAGACATGGAAATTAATGCATTTCAAAATAGTCCAGTAAATGCCGTCATAGAAATAGGGAGAGAGTACTGAGGGGACAGAGCACCAAGAGTCCAAGAATGACAGCCCAGGAAATCAAGGAAAACTTCATATAGCAAGGGGACCTTGGAGCTGGACTGTCAAATGTGAATAGGAAATCACTAACAGGTAACGGACTAGGACAGGGAAGATCATTTCAGGCAAAAATAAATAAATGAATAAAATAAAGCAGCATGAACAGATACACGGAGAGGTGAGCAAGTGAGATGCTTTGAGTTACTGTGAGAAAGTCCCTGTTGTGAAGCAGATTACAATCCAGGTGGCAGGTTGAAGAATACACTTCAACAGCAACACAAATGGGCAGGGCTGACAGGGGCCAAGTCGGTGGTGTGAAGAACAAAGTGCTCTCTGGGCTCATAGGAGAGAGTGACTAGCAGAAGCCACAGAGTCAAGAAAGGTTCCATGGAGGAGATTTACCTTGCACAACACTGGTGACATTGTGGAAGAACATCATCTGTCAATTTATTTTTATTATATTATACATTTTATTTTTATCTCCCTCTCCTTTGGAGGCATTGACTGAAGGAGTGAATGAAAGCAGGAAGGATTCAATTCGGATAGATCTGAGGGTGACCTTGGCAACTCCATTACTGGGATTTGAGCATTAGAGGCAATAGGAACATTCTCACACAGGAATGTTCTGCCACGGTCAGGAGGGTTCATGTGCAGCTCAATTTCATCCCCAGATCCCTTTGTCAGAATTATATTTGAATAATGACTCTGCCCCAGGGAAATCTTAAATGCTAGGAATAGGCTTTTAAAGTTTCTGCATCACTTTGTCCCTCATTCAAAGCATACTTAAGAGAATGTCTCCTGTGGATGGAGAGTCTCTGCAGAATGGACAGGGCACAAAAGTCACCTGCAACAAGGACAATTTACACCCCAATTTCACCCTTGATAACCAACTACCCTACCAAGTCTCAATCTCGTGATGTACATGGTATCTACCATTCTTTATTTCTAAGATCTATATTAGGTTGATAATTACTGAAATGAAAAAGGAAAGCAGCATTGAGAGGATGACAAGGCTTTGTCATTCACAGACTAGATGGCCAGTTCTCAAATCACTGGGACATGACAGTTTTGATGACTCCCATCCATTTTGTGAGTAATGAGGCTCTGGGCACCTACAGGTGAAAGAACAGGCCCCTAAGCAAGGCGGACAAATCTGGCCTCTCTCCAGCCACATGGACCATCACTCTCTACTCAGCGCATACCTGTACTCCCAGGTCCTTAGGTAGGTACTGTTCCCTCATGTGCTTTATGCCCTCTACTTGTTCTGTATTTGGAGAGATGTCTACTAGACCTGGGTGATGCAGTTAGTGTCTCCTCTGCATGCCTTTCCCAGAACTTTGCAATCAGATTTTTATCCATTCTTCTTTTGTGAAAAGCACTCCATTAAGAGTAGAGAGGAAAGAAGCTGTGTTTTGCTTTTATTTTTAAATTTAAAAACCAATTTAATTGTGATAAAATATACATAATATAAATCATCTTAATTACCTTCAAGAGTGTGGTTCAGTAGTGTTATTGTTATTATTGTGCAACCAATCTCCAGAACTTTTGCATCTTGCAAAAACTGAAATTCTGTGACCATAAGCAATAACTCCATTCCCCTTTCCCCACAGCTCTTAGCAACCATCATTCTACTGTGTCTATGTGAATTTGATAACTCTAGGTACCACATAAAAATTGAATGATACAGTGTTTACAGTTTTGTGACGGGCTTATTTCACGTACCACAATGTCCTCAGTTTTTATCTATGTTGTAGAATATGTCAGAATTTCTTTCCCTTTTAAGACTAAATACATGTTCAATTATAGTATAGAGCACATTTTGTTTATCTACTCATCCATTGATGGACATTTGAGTTGCATCTGCCTTTGGCCATTATGAATAATATTACTAAGAACATAAACATACAAATATTTCTTTGGGACTCTGCTTTCAAATCTTTTGGATATATACCCAGAAGTGGTATTACTGAATCATATGGTAATTTTTTTTAAAAACTTTTTCAAGGAACTACCCTACTGTTTTCCATAGTTTGACTGCACCATTTCATATTTCTACCAACAGTACACAGTGCTTTTATTTTTTACTTCTTGTCCAAAATTTTATTATTTTCTTTTCTGTCATTGTTGTTCTTGCTATTGTTATTATTATATAAAGTAACAGCTATCCTAATGAGTGTGTGATATATAATGGCTTTGATTTGCATTTCTCTCAAAGTTAGTGATGTTGGACATATTCTCTTGTGCTTGTTGGTCATTTGTGTATCTTCTTTGCAGAAATACATTTTCAGGGTTGGGGTTATGGCTCAGTGGTAGAGCACTCGCCTAGCATGTGCAAGGCCCTGGATTCAATCCTCAGCACCACATAAAAATAAATAAAATAAAGATATTGTGTCCAACTACAAAAAAAAATTAAAAAAAGAAAGAAATACATTTTCAAGTTCTTTGCCTATGTTTAAATTGTATTATTTTATTGTTGAGTTGCAAGGTTTTTTTGTTGTTATTCTTTTTTTTAAATATTTTTTTAGTTGTTGATAGGTCTTTATTTTATTTATTTATATGTGGTGCTAAGAATCGAGCTCAGAGCCTCACACATGCCAGGCAAGTGCACTACCGCTAAGCCCCAGCCCCAACCCCTTGTTGTTGTTTTTAATGTCAAGTTCTTATATTCTGGATAGTAACCCTCATAAGATATTAATTTATAAGCATTTTCTTTCAAAAAACGGCCTTTTCATTCTGTTGATTGTGTTCTTTGGTGTACAGAAGTTTTATGTTTGATGCAGTACAATTTACCTATTATTGCCTCCATTTTGGGGGTCATAGCTAATAAATCATTGCCAACTTCAATATCATGAAGCACTTCCTTGTGTTTTCTTCTAAAAGATTTATAGTTTTTGGTCTTATATTTACATTTTTTATCCATTTTGAGTTTATTTTTGTATGGAGTGTTGGGGAAGGGCCCAACTTCATTCTATTATGTAAATCTATCTAGTTTTCCCATCATTATTTGTAGAAAAGATGAATTTCTCCATATTAAGTGATCTTGGTGCCTTTGTGGAAAATCATTTGATCACATATGTGAGGGTTTATATCTGGTCTTTTAATTCTATTCCATTGGTCTGTATGTCTCTCTTTACCAATACTCCATTGTTTTAATTAGCGTTAGTTTTGTGATCAGGATGCATGAGACCTCCAACTTTTTTATTCTTAAAGATTGTTTTAGTTATTCAAAGCCTCTTAAGTATTACATATGAGTTTTTTTGGATGTATTTTTCTATTTATGCAAAAATTACTCTTATGATTTTGATAAGGATTAAATCTGCATCAAGTAGTGCTGACATCCTACCAATATTAAGTCTCTCAATCCATGAACATGGGATATTTTTCCATTTATTTGAGTCTTGGGGAAGCATCCCTTTTTAACTAGCAACCAGGGGTTTTGTGTATATTATTTCAGTTCTCATTCACCCCAAGGCCCTCTTCAGTGACTATTCAGAAATAAGTGCCAGGAAAAATTTTATGAGTACCTGAAATATTCCTTCCTCCTGTTTCTTCTACACAAAGAAATCATTTGACTTCTTAACTCTTTTTGTATTTGTTTGTTGGAAACATATAAGTTAATTTTAATAATTATATATGATATATTATAATTTCATAATTAGAAAGCTTATTTATATTCATACATTCCCTCAGGCTGGAAATCTCTACTGTTATTTAAAGTTTCTCCAGCCTTTACTTTATTGTATGCATTGTTATAAACTGACTTTAATCTATTGTGAATTGAAGTGTGGCTCTAAAGGAATACTTTTGGAATGAAAGATAAATACTATTATTGCCAAATTTATAGGTGAGGAAAGTAAAGTTTAGAATAGATTGGTAATATCAACAGATCATATAGCTCATAAGTGGCAGAGTTAGGATTCAAATAGGGTTTTCTCTGATTGCAATGTCTAAGCTTTTCACTTAGACATACCAATATTAGTCTAGCTCAGAATTTGGTTGGAAGTGAGGAATTGTATGGGCATATATGGCCATAAATAGCTCCCACACTTGCCAGAAATAATAAATGGTACAATTGGAAGGGTAGGGAATAGAAAGTAGGGAAGGGTTATAAGACTTCTTGAAATAGATGAGATGTCAAGTTGAATGATCCAAATGTATTATGTGTGAACACATGAAGCAAGAATTTTTTTTAAAGAGGGCTCTAGGGAATTGTCTCATTTCTGGATTACAAGATACCAAGCATTGTGTACTGGGCTCTTGCTTATATATTCATCTACTCCTTAGGAGATTGCTTTACTCCAAAGGCAAAAGTGAACCAACAGGATGGAGTACAGTAAAAGCGTAGGCTGAAGCTTGAGTGTTCACTCCATCACATGCTAGTTGGGTACCCTTAGGCAAATTCACCAATTCTCTGCTTCTTCTCCTACCCATGGATTTATAGGTTTCTTGTCAGGAATAGGTTATACATTACATACAAATGCTAGACAAGATCCTAGCAAAACCCTGGTAAATACTCAACAGCCTTGTTAGGGGTAGGAATTGCTATCTTTACTTTGTGGATGGGGGAAATGAGGCTCAGCAAGGATACAGGAATTTACTGTATGTTCCATAGTCAATATGTGAGATTCTGGGTGAAAGTGTCCATGTGAACACCCAGCTGACAGGAGCTCCAGTCCAACTCATGGAACTGCCGCTTCCTGGCAGCAGAAGGAGGAGTGGAGGAGCCCACCCATTTCCTCCAGCTGTCTTCCACCTTGCTGAGCCATGTGTGGAATCCTTCCCCACCCTCTTCCCCCACAGAGGAGACTCCTTGAGCTCCACCACCCTGTAGGGAGAGTCAAACAGCTGCTAAGAAAATAGGATGCCAGGCCGTATTTGTTCAGGTGGATACAATAGCATCACTAGTGTGGAGCTCAAATATTGAATCATAATTCTTCAGGCATCTTTGTATTTAAATCATAGCCCTGTCAAGCTCTCATTTGATATGCACTAATTAAAGCTTCTTGTGAATTGTACCCGATTCTCATCTCTGAGCTGTGTGTGTGTGTGTGTGTGTGTGTGTGTGTGTGTGTGCATGTGTGTGTAGACATAGAGAGATTCCTATAAATCTGAGGGATCAAAAATAAGAATCTGTCAGTGTCACATTCAGTACTTGGCTCTCTGTGGTTGATGGGTGCCTCTTGGATGAGAGGGGTGGATACAACTTATTAGACAAGTATGAATCATTTTTGAGGAAATAACCTACAACAAGTGAAGCTAATGTATATTTTTTTATTATCCCTCAAAGCTGGAATCTCAAACTGAGCGGAGGAGGTGAAGCCAAACTCAATGTGGAATTGCATGTTCTACCCCTGATGATTCTGATCCTCTCCTTTTCTCTCTCATTCTAAGTGGTGGGGGAATTACTAGCAAGATGTAGATGGATTTGACTGTGGAAAAGGGAGACGTTGGGCTATTTCAAGTGGAATGTTTATAGATTCTATTGTAAGCAGAATTTATTGATATGTGCTTGTATAATATGGGGAAAATTGCCAGTGTTTTTGATTAGGGGAATTACTAAAAGTGAATGGGCGTTAGGCCCTGATTATAATTATTCCTATGGTTGGACTACAATGCAATGTCAATGGAAGTGGGAATCAGACCATGTTCAAGATTACTGCCCTAAGTGGAAAATGGAATTGGTGAAAGTTTGACCAAATGGAGGAGAGTACGTGCCAGTGGAGAGGAATGAAAACATTAAACTAAGATACTTATATAATGTTTGACGAGGGGGCAGAGAGAGAAAGTTCATTTTACAATCAGACCAATCTGGGGTTGAGTCTGAGCTCTGCAGTTCTCTCTTGTGTGACCTTGGGCAAACATCTCTAGCACTCCGTTTCCTTATTTATTTCATGGTGAATACATTGTCTTTAAAGCATTCTTGTGAATATTTCATTTCATGAGAACATCATATATTTTATATGTAAAATACGTATTGACTTAATTCTGACATTCTCTCTTCCTCTATCACTTTCTCCTTCCCATTTTGAAACATTCTATTTTTTGCCTCCATTATGAAACTAGTTTGAATCTTTATGAGTTATGCCACATGGTATATAATGCTTTAGAGCTATCTATGTTTCAATTAAAACCCTCTAAGGCTGTGAAAACCACAACAAAGAAAATATCGATGACAATAGGCTTATCAATTATGAGAGACACAGCTAATTCACCATAAGAATTCATGCTTCTCCTTTTGTAGACTCAAAATAGAATGGCCACTGGGAAGTAGCTACCAAGTCAGGTAGCTATTATATTTTCCAACATGCTATGAATTTAGGGGGCACCACTGTGACTAGTTCTCACCAATGAAGTGTGAGCAAAAGAGATGTGTATCACAGTAAGATAATAAACAGATGTGGTTTATCTACCTCCTCATTCTTTTTCTAATGGCTCAATGTAAACAAATTTGGTATCCTTGGAAGCCATGTTTTGAACTTATGTTCCCAACTTATCACTTGGAGGAATACCACTCACTGATCAGGAAAACCAATTTTGAACTTGGATGAGAAATAAATTTCCATCATATCTGAATCATATACACTTTAGATTTCTTTGCTATAGCAGCTACTATTATTCTAACTAACACAACAAAATAGTCCAAAATGATAGATTATATCTAGTTCTGGAAGTTAGGTGGTGAAAACCAACACATCACAGACAGGATCTAATTATCAAGCTGTCATGAATTGATTGGAGGTTTGACTAGATGGTTTCTAAGGTCTCTTAGTGCCCTAAGCTAACGACGCCAATATCTAACATTTAATAAATGTTTGCTATGTTCCAGAAACTGTATAAGCACAATGTTCTTTGGACCTTGAAACAATAGTATACGGTGTACCCATCCAAATGTAAGAAGGCTGCTGGTAGTTGGTGAATATAAGATACAAGTAAGATTGGGCAATACACAAAGAGTCAATTTGCATCCAAATTTGTCAGACTCTGGAAACTGCGTTCCTTACAACTCGACAACACTCTCTCCCTCAGCCTTCAAGTACTTGATTTTGTGCACACACTATAGGTATCAAACCTTTCTTATAGGGTCACTCAAATTGGGAAATTTATTGAAAAACTAGTAAATAGCTCAATTTTTATTGAAGAAGTAGTTGGTTTCTGACTCTTTAAGAAGGGAAAGTGAGAAGGAATGCCAGACAAAATTAACAGAGTCTCCACAGTGTACCATGCTCATTCACAGGTTATCCCATCCAGGTATTCAGAGATTAGTGGTATTACCAATTTACAGACAAGGGAGATTAAAATAAGAGCTATCCAAAAGTTTGTACATATGGTCATGTATTCCTTTAATAGGTATTTATTGAGCTGCTACTATGTTGTCAGGGACTATGTGGTTACAGGAAATTCCAGAGTACACAGGACAAACATGAGCCCTGGTATGTTAAAACTTATGGTCCAGTAGCTATATCAGGGGTAGCAAGCAACTTGTCAGGAAGGTTGATTCAACAAAATTTGGGTGTCTATTTAACAAGGGAAATTGTAAAGGAAGCTCTGGCATTGGGTAGCCATTGTCATGATTTCTGGGGTCCTCTTCTGTATTGAGAGTTAAGATGTACAATACCTAATTGGTTATAGGCTAGTTGGTTGATTGTCAGAAATGATCAGGGGAGAGAGAAAACAAAGGACAGAGAAAAGAAGCCAGCTAAAGAAAGGACTTTTTTCTAGCTGAATCTGATTTGTAGTAACTGTTCAATAAATGTAAGCTATCATCAATTATTATTAAAACCATTTCTGCATCCTATAAATAACTTCAAATTTTTTTGTCCACTGAGCAGCACTGTTTACAGTTACAAATAAGTGAAGAGAATCGTTATTTATTAACTGTCTCCTGTTTTCCATGTTATTTTATTCTGTATGCCATATTACATATTTTGTAATGTAACTCATACAATAATTTTACAAGGTAGCATATCAGTAAGGATAGGTTAGGCTATTATTCAGCAACAAGCACTCCCAAGTCTAGACAGCTTAAAGCAACAAAGGTTCATTTCTTGTTCATATTGCATATCCATCATAGGTTGGCTGCTGATTCTACCTCAGCATTATCTTTGTTTTCACTCTGGGAATCAGAGTGACATGGAAGCCATTAAGAATATTGAGGTTGTCATGGCAGAGAAGTGGGTGAGAAAATGGCAAGAACACACTTGATCCCAGAGTTAAGCTAAGTGTGTGTGTGTGTGTGTGTGTGTGTGTGTGTGTGTGTGTGTATCAATGGACAAAGCAAAGCAGATGTTCTTGCCTGAGTTTAATTGGGATGAGGTTGTGTGATCTTAACATGTGCCAAGAATGACAGACTAAAATATTTGTTAACAATTCTAATGACTGCTTTAGAAAGCTACTATTCATTATATTCCATTTGCAGATGAGTAAACTGGGGACTCTTTGTGGGAGTTCTAAGTGACATTGTTGACCATCAGACCACAAAGAAGTAGATTTAAATCTCATCTACCTAACTCCAAATCCTTGTTTCCAAATTCTGCACCTGTTCTCTATATGTCACCTTATTGTCTTCTCACAGACCTCCCCTCAGGTACCACCTCTCTCTCTCTCTCTCTCTCTCTCTATATATATATATATATATATATATATATATATATATATATATATATATATATATATATATATACTTTTACCTTCAATGGCTTTTTCATGCCATTAATATATGTCAGGGCCCCCCTCCCCAGCTCCCTCTCTTTTCCTGTTCTTGAAATGATGTGTTCTAGAGGACTGAAATTTAGGTTTCTATTCTCATTCTACCCATTTTATCTGGGGAGTCTTATCTTTCTCACCTCTTTAATTACCTCTGAAGATTGATGACTTCTACAATGACAGTTTAAGTCCATCTGTACTACAGGCACATGGACCTAATAGCCTTTTAGAAATCATTGCTGGGATATTTCATAGGGATCATAAACTGACTATCTGGGGGAAAGTTATGAGTCCATGAAAGATTTGGTCAATTTTGTCTGGGGATGTCTGTGGAATTGAACTTTTCTTCAAATTGATCTGAAACATCTTTTGGGTTACTGTTAGAGTCAGACTAGCATTTTTTTTCTCAGTCTTGGTTTTCTTTGAGGAGGGATTTTTCTCTTTGCAAGTTCCTTGACTCCTCCCCACCACACTTCTCTGGGGGAATTAAAGTAATTTTTCTGATTGGCAATTTTGGGAACAGTAGCTAGGCATGTCTAATTTAGATTCCTCCTCCTTCTCTCTCTTGGGAGAGGGTCTGTCTCAGAGAGCATTAGTTCCCCCCTGCTCACTCATACCTTAGGACTTCCCTAGGTGGTCATCCAGGTAAGGCAGCTTGGCAGTGCCTTGGACTGGGGGGGCATGTCTATCAAGTTCTGGAATTAAATATCTGCAAGCCACTTGGCTGAGAGACCCAAGGCTGTGTCCTCTAACTTGGCCTCTAGCAGCAATACAGTGGCTATTTTGGTCATTGTCTTTACTATTTCTTATTTTTCAACTTGTTTGAAACCTAGTAGGAGTTTGATTGTTTAATGGAGTTCATAGAATACAGTTTAAAGACATAAGACTTGAGATTCAACACCTACTTTGTTATATTATTTAGTTTCACAAATTTGGCCAAACTTTGTTTCTGATGTGGGATTGCAAATACACATACATATCTATCCTATTTTTCTCATAAGTCCAAGAAATATATCAAGTGCTGTATGCATTGCCAATTGTGTAATTAATTATTGCACTTACATTATTGTTTATGTAGCCATAATTATTGAACACCTTTATCCCATGTTTGGGGACTAGAAATATAGGAAACAGTCCCTGCCCTTGGAGTCTTGCCAGAGAAGCAAAGAGATAATGTCAATACTGTGCCATCACACATAAGGAAATAGAGCTGAGGGTGGGCTGGAGTGGGGCAAGGGTTGGGTCTCAAACAAATCTAGGGAAGGTGATGTCTGAGCTAATTTTTGAATGATGACAGGGAGTTAGAGGGGTGAAATGAAGAAGGAACAATACCTAAGAACTGGAAAAGAGCTCATGTAAATGTGCAAGGCATGAGAAAGGAGGAGGGGTTGGTTTGACTGGAGTACTGAGCGTACTGGCTGGAGAATGTCCAGAAATGGGGTTCAGGAGGGAAACAGTAGTGACCCACAAAGGTCCATCACATTAGGCTTTAGATTAGGCAGTAAGGATGAAAGGAGAGTGATAACACAGATGCAAAGCATCTTGACTAGTCCGTGGCCATGAGGAGGTGATACTGGTGAGAGGATCCACCTGAAGTCCACCCCTATGCTTGGAAGGCAGACAGACATAGAGAAGGGGCCAGGAGCCCCTCTAGGCAGGCCAGCTCAATCTCCTTCCTATTCTCTCCCCACACTGGTGCCTTAGGCTGGAGTGTCACGTTTTTTAAAGGGCCATGGAGGTGAGGAAGGTGGCTTTGCACCACCTTTTGTAGAGAAATAAGAGCCAAAGGTGATAGGTGACCTGCCTGTGGTTTCAGAGAATGCAAAACCAAAGGCTTTCCTGTTGGTGTATATGCCTGCTGTATTTAGGGAGTACTGTGTGAATGCTGGACCAAGACTTCCTGGGCTCACTTCCCAGCTTCCTGATGTACAAACCAAAGGTGACTGGCATATCACTCAAGTGTCTGAGCTTTTATGTACTTACCTGCAAATGGGTTTAATAACAGACCCATCTACATAGGGTTATTGTGATGGTTAAATATATATGTATATATATGTAATAAGGTTATTGTGAGTTAAATGAGTGTGTGTGTGTGTGTGTGTGTGTGTGTGTGTGTGTGTATATATATATATAATCTTACAGAAGGCCCAAGCCCTTAGAGAGAGCTATTTAAGCACTGTCTATGATCATTACTTTATTACAAATACTCTGCAACTTGTGATGTGGCTATGTCCTGATAAACTTGATTTCATCAGCTGAAAATGTATGAAGTTGAATATTCACTGTACAGAATACCATGGCTTAGTCACATAGTGTCCTGTAGAGCATTGATTTTTCTTTGTGACCAGGAAATTGTGGCTGGTTATGGTTGCCCAGCATTGCATGAGAGAGTATCGTACCATATGTCACCAGCCTGGAAGAAAATCCAAATTTCAAAATTTAAAGTATGGTTCCTGTTGAATGTGTAAAAATCCTGACTTGATCAATTTCAAGATGGGGACTGTTCGTATTTCAGTTGGGCTGGCCTTGCTTCTAATAGCCAGACCATTCTTTGAGGACAAAGCTGTGCCTTGTATGCTGTTTGTGCTTTGGATAGAGAATTAGAAATCTTAACTGGGGTTTGGAAGAGTCCCTTAAATTCGTGAATCTCAGTGGTGGCACATGTCTGTAATATCAGCAGTTTGGGAGGCTGAGGCAAGAAGGTCAAAAGTTTTGAGACCAACCTGGGCAACTTAGCAAGACCCTGTTTCAAAATAAAAAGTTTGGGAGGGTAGCTCAGTGGTAGAGCAATCTTGGGCTCAGTCCCCAGTACCAAGGAGTAAAGGGAGATGTGGCTCTTCTTGTCCCCTCTCTAACATACTGGCAGGGAGTCTGGCCAATTATTCCACCCACACCGACTGGTCATCTCCCCTGTGTCAGGTCTGCATCTCTTTAGGAATGTGCACAGCTAAGTGAGAACCACCTGGTCTGTAAGCTGCAGGAGCTTAGTGGCTATGGGGGATGGTGGTGGTGGTGTAAGATTTGGAGGCAAATAGCTATAGCTTAAAGTATGAAAGGACCAGCGCACACTTGTAGGGCAGGAGGTGTCTAGAGAGGAAGAGGTTAAATATAGCTTAGCCAGTATGAGAGCCTATTGAAGTTAATAGCTGAGCCTTGAATGAGGAGAGTGATATCGACAGGAAGAAAGGCAAAAGAAAGAGGTAGAATATCCCCAACTTCCAAGCATCTTTTGGGGAATTCTAAGTAAGGAATTTTACATGAAATTCTGCTCTTTCTCCTTGACCCACCAAATCACCTGTGGGTCATACACTGTTCTACCTCTGGATCCCACATCTCTGTTCTAGTTGGTTTAAAGTGAAGGATTGAACCCAGGCCACTTTGGGTTTGAAATCCCGATACCCATAACACAGGACATTGATGCCTTTTCATCTAGAGGGCCAGAGTCTGAGGGCATCTTCCTTTCCGTCAATCACCCTGACTCCTACCAACCCACAGTAATTGCAAACTTCCCTAGACCTGTAAAGGTATCAAGAATGAAGTTCTGCCAATGCTACTAGTGCCGAAGAGTTTGAGGGTTGGGCTCCTTATCTAATTGCCAAATCTTCCTCTTCATCAAGAGACCAGTCCCCCCTCCAGTACTTCGTGTTCTCCCTGAGTCCAGTTTTTCAGAGAATCCTTATCTGTAGCCCTACGGAATTGACAGGAGCTTCAGAGGCCACCTCGTCTAATGCCCAGCCTTTATAAAGAATGAATCCAGAGAGGGTAAATGCCTCATCTGAGGTCACACAGTGGTTTAGTGGCAGAGCTGGAATTAGAACACTCTTTTAGTTTGTGGCATTGGAAACTATATATAATCCATATGTTTTGCCAGGAAGCCCTCAGTTAGACCTGGAAAATGTCTGGGAGGAAGGTTTAAAAGGATTTTCTTTTCCTCTCTTTTCACTGTCTGAAGTCCTGAAACAGATTGGACTGAACAACTGAGCAGTGGGGAGGCGAAGGGAACAGAATGGGTCCTGGGTGCCCCCGGCGTGTCTGTTGTCTGCCACCACTTGTCACTGCCTGTGAGGCTGACAGACACAGCCGCTCCTTTGTGGGGTGTACGGACTCCTCCTGGGGTATGAAGAGACCCGCTCTGGCAACACGGGGACAGGAGAGCCAGTGAGCACCTGTCCTGATTACCTGCAAGTTACCATGTGTGGGGGTGCACACGTGTGGGGAGGTGGTATAGCAAGACCCCTATAAAGAAACACACATTTAAAATCTGAATCAGCAAGTCTTCGTCTTCCCTGGCACCAACCGAGCACCACGCTGCAAGCTGGGAGTCCTGAGGTCGTCATGTGCCAGGGGCCCAGGCAGAATCTGTGATTTCACAGAAGCCGAGTTTCAGATGAGCTTTGACACATGCTTTAACCTCTTTGAGCTTTACATCCTAAACTGTAACCTCATGAATGTCCCTTCAACTCTGCAGTTCAGCGCTTCCAACTGTAAGGTTAGATGGCTAATGTCTCTTTTGTAGGGTTTTTTAAAGAATAAACTAGAAATTAAAGGTCTCTCCACGTGGAATATGTTTTAGAGGTATTTTGTTTGTGCAGCAATTTGTTTAATTGAATTTTAATGCCTTTGGGAGTGAGGCGGGGGAGTGGGCAACTGTAGTTGATTCCTGCCTGTCCTTAACACATAACATGAATAATAGCCTTTACTTAGCACCTGCTGTGCCCTTGTACAAATTTCCAAAAAAGTAGCCCTTTGGGCCAGTCGCAGTCTCAGGTGCAGGGCTTGGCAAGACAAAGTGGTTTTGGGGGCAGAAAAGGTGTTCCCACCTATAGGCTGACACAGCCCTGGATATACATGGCTGCACAGTTTGGTGAGCAGAGAGCCTGCAGGGCACTGTGGATGGTACACAAGCTGCTAGGTCATCTGCAGAAGCCCTGTCCAAACACACTGCTTTCCTCTTAGCATTTGCCTGCTTCACTCCTTGAGCTTACTAGAGTGACCCTAAAAGACAATTAAGACTGTAACCTGAACTTAGATTTTAAGTTCTCTTAGACAATGAGCCTGGAACCTTTGACACACAGTAGGCTCTGAATGAATACATGCGTGGAGAAGGAGGAAGGCAGGCGTAAATGAGATTACCTGTGTAACAATGCCCAGTGCATCATTCAATGAATGATTATTGCAAGAATGAATGAGGCCACAGGTTAGTTGTGAAAACAAGACATAAATCCCCCTGTGAAGTGTTTAATAACAATAAAACTTTCGAAATAGAGTTCAATACAACAACTCAAGAGATGGTGCAAGTCAGCATATGAGTGTCAAATTAATTGCTGGGCCATAATATTTATAGGGGTTCAGAAAGGTGGAGGAGATCAATTTGTGGACCTGGTGGCAGAAAGCCTGGATGGGTTCTTGATTGTGCACTTACACACCACCGTCATCCATTCATCAAATGTTTCCCAAGCCCATATTAGTGCCAGCTGGCCTGCTGGACCCTGGAGATGCCGAGATGAACAACGCAAAGCCCACAGCCTCAGGGAACTCACTGGTTGGTAGGGAGTGATAGGCAAACAGACAACAAAAATATGCTGCTAAAATAACCTATAGTGGGGACATGGGGAGGGCTCAGTGGGCTAATAATGTTCACAGTAGTTGTACATAAATTGCAGCATTGTAACAAACACTTCTGATTTCTATCTGAATCATTTCTGAATCAATCTCCACAAAGCAACCTCTATTAATTCTCTAAAGGGCCCACCTTTTCTTCTCCCAGTTTCCTCCCATTATATGTGCCCTGCTTTTCTTAATCTACCAGCAGTCTTCAAGGACAGTGCACTGGCTGGGGAGAGGGTGGATAGACAAGAAGCCTGGAATCAGAAGCTTGCAGTTGCAAAGGCCCAAACTGTCTTCAGACTCCACGGAGCTGCCATGGGGCCTCCTGAAGAAGCCATTCTCACTGCAGTCACGCCGATCACCCTGGCAACCAAGCGTCCATAGACTCTCAGGCAACAATGCCACAGGTAATGGAGAGTGTTCTCTTCAACTTCCACTGAAGAGGGTGACATGCGCATCTTCTTGGGAAAGTAGCACATGACTCTCAGTCCCCACTTTCCCTCAGAGAAGGGCTGAGCTAACGATGGCCTCAGGTCATAGACCCCAGAGCTGAACTCTTTGGCCACAGGCCTTTCAGAAGCAGCTGTGTCGCAGGGGGAAGTCCAAAGGCATAGACACAGGAGAGCCGGGATGGAGCCTGGCCTTCTCACCTTGGAACGAGGCAGTTTGGACACAGTAGTTGAATCCTCTTGAGTCTCAGTTTCTGTATTTGCAAAGAAGGCAACATAAATCTTATTGGCTTTTTATGAGGATTAAATGAAAGTGGAATAGGCATTTGATGAATAGTAGTCAAATAAACAATGAAGACCCAGACACAGTTTCCAAGGTCAGTTGGCAAGTCATCAACCAAAACAGAAGTAAGAACCACCATGGTCCTCTGACACCCAATGTGCACAATTCATATTAACCTAATGGCATTGATCCAGCATTTGTAGGCACCATCTGAACCTCGTGTGGAGTTCGTACCAGGTCATATTTGCCTCCTCTGTGACAAGTGAGTGTGAGCACTGGCAGGAGAATCATACACAAAAGGACGTACTCGCCAGGGCCTGCACTCACTGGTCAGGGAGGAGGCCCTGACCCAGGGCAGACTCTGCATTGGGTTCAGACAGTAGTCTGACTGGCAGATCCTTGCCATCAGGCCAGTGTGAACTGGATGGCCAATGTTTTCTAGCACAGTGGGTAGTGCCGCATTCTCAGGAATGACACTGAGTATTATAAAGAGTATTTATCTTGCTAGGCTGGGCTTTGGTTACAGAGCAGGCTCAGAAAATTTGTGAAATACAGCCCTCACCCAGGTCCAGGCCTGGCCTCTATCTGTAATCAATGCCAGCCTTTTTTTTTCCCCCTATTGATCCCTGATAGGGACTTAGAATCCTTTCATTCCCTATCAATCAACTGAAGTAGTCACTCACTCAGTAAATATTAACTGAATGTTTCAAATGTCCTGGGTCCTGAGGAGTGTCATAAATTGTCCTCAGACTATTGTTCCAGGCAACATCAGATGTCTAAGCCTTCCTGTGCTCCATGTTGGGAATCAATGTGGGATTATGGAAAGGGTAAAGGTGTCAAGGTTAGGGGAGCCAGGGTCTGTATTTTAACTGTCACTTGGAAGCCAGGGTCTGTATTTTAACTCTGTCAATTGTGTTTCCTAGTTTTCCTTCCTTTTATCTGGTAAATGACCTCCTACCTTAGGGGACCACTTGTCTGATCCATGAAGTCTGGTCATAGGATCAGGTATGTGGCAGGCATAGCTGATCATTGTCCACCTTTACCCCTGACCAAAGTAGACATTAGCAAGTGGCCCAATCCAGGATAAGCAGAACTTTAAGTATTCTTCCATATATTTGAAACTTGGAAACAACTTCTTTCTTGAGATAATACAAACCTAGAACTCTCTGTGACTATGTCCCCACCCACCTACTATAGGAAACAAGCTTTCTGCAGTGAAGTGAATGAAGGGAGGGAAAGAAATAGATGAATACAGAGGAGAGAGGGAAAGGCAGGGAGAGGGAGAGGGATATTGCAGACACGATGACATCATTGGAATCAACAGAGATCCAGGCTGGTTTCAGCCTGCACTGCCAAGTGACACAAGCCCATAAATTCCCTTTGCTGTAAGCTGGTGTGCTGACCTCTTCTAGTGGGGAGGTGGGTAGGATATGGGGCAGAGCTGGAGTTAAGAATGACCTTATTCTTATAGACAGCAAGGGGGAACAGCAAACAGGCTGCTGGAGAATAATCCTGGCTATGCCTGTAATCACCATTACATTGTCTTTGTACTGACAAACATTTAAAGGAGACTGAATGTGTATCTGGTCACATGTTTCCCTGTGAGTATCACTGTGAAGTGAGTTCAGGGTGATCCCAGCTCCTCTATGGTTCATAAATCCCCCCAGGGCTCAAGATTTGTTTCCCCCAGCATTTCCTCTAGCCAGTAACTATGATATTCACAATTTTATCTTTGCAGGGTGATTTGTGCTTTGCAAAGCACGTTCATCGGCATTATCTTGCTTGATTCTCAGGGCATCTGAGATGAAGCCAGGGTTGGAATTACTATTACTGCCCATCAGATTGAGAAAGAGGCTCAGGCCCTAGAATCTTGTAACCCCAAAAGAAAGTCTGGATAGAGGTTGTATGGTGATTTCACAGATAAGAGATGATATGAAGGATGGAAGGATCTCTGGATTTGGAGACAGATGGCCCAGGATTGAGTCCTAACCCTTTTACTTACCATCTGACTTTTGTCAAATCAATCAGTCCTCCTGAGTCTTAATTCCATAATCTGTCAGATGGGGGACTAGGGATAACATTTTTTCTTCAATGATTCTTGGGACAATCCAAGAAGATGATATAGAATGAGGCTTTTGTGAGTTGCAAGGGGCTGCCAACCCATTTGGAGCTGATTTTCTTCTCTCTCTCTCTCTCTCTCAGCAATGGAATGCTGAGTCTAGCAAACTTGTCTTTGCAGCTCCACATTCAGTGACATCATGTTGGTAAGTTGAAATCAGCCATGATGAGAATATTACACAAAGGAATTTGGCAAATGTCTAGAATAAGACATTCCCCCTGAAGAGTCAGTTGCTAACCTATATACCCAGGGTGCTGGAGATGGAAGGACAGGAGAAGAAAAGGATAATATTTAAGGTGCACTCTACATGTTGAACATCCTCATGACATCTGCTTTAGTCCTCAAAATACCAAGGAGCAGATACTGATCCTGTTTTACAGATGAGGTCATTAAAAGACAGAGAGTTATAACTTGCTCAAGAACACACAGGAAATGAAATAGCAGAGATTTAAAGTCAGGTCTCACATTTTCTCTGATTCCCATGCAGTATCCCACAGATGCATCCATTAGCATCTATTGTTTCCCTGATTTTGAACTCAGCAGTTGTAACACATAACTCAGTTTCTAGGACCAAATGACATTTAAGATCCCTTTGCAGACTTCAATATCTCTACTTTGGGACTTGGAAAAAGATGAAAAGGAATGTAACACATTGCACTGGGCACAACTGGACTATCTTGGAGATCCACAGTTCTGGGTCTCAATTGGATTAACACTCCAGGTACTAAAAATTAGGTAGCACCATCAGAACTGGGGCCATTTAAAGCATTCAGGCATGCAGAGGGTGAAAGTCAAGTCCCAACTCTGCTACTTTACTTATCTAGTGTTCAGCCCATCTGTAAAAGGGGTACAATATCTAATTATGCCTTTTCCCCTCATTGCATTCCTATGGCATCAATGGGAGAAGGATCCTGAAGACCTCTGGAATCTGCTGCACTACACAGCTGTAAGAAGATGAGCATGTGGTTCAGTTACGAACCTTTCCTCCTGTTGCTAAGAGAGAAAGACCGTTTGCTTTCCTTTCCTGTCATCTCTGGCTCTACACACCCCCCGCCAGCCCTTTTTCCTTTCTATTTTTATAACTCAAGAGCTTCATATGATGATGTCCTGTATGCTTCAAACTAGATGGAGGTGGCAGACAGGGAAAAAAAAAAGTCTAAAGGACCTAAACAAAATGAAAATCTGTTTCCTGCTGGAGAAGATGACAGATGGGTTCAGGGGCCAACGTTACAAATGCAAGCATTCTCAGACGCGGAGAGAGGCTCTGCCTGGAACCCATGGGTTTTCCTGCCTGGCCCAGGACAGGACAGTTCCAGGATGGAGCTATTGCTAGATGGGGACGAAGGGATTATAGAAGTACTTCAGAGATTCCTGGGAACCTGCAGATGGTGATGATGGAATTAACAATCAGTTAGTACCCTGGGTGTCTTCCTGGTCTCATTTCCCCATCACATTTATATTTTCTAGTTAAGGAAAAGGATATTTGGAGAGTTGGGGAGTGGCTTATACTAGGCTCCCTGGGGTTGTCAAGTAGACATTCCCCCCAGCAGGCCTAGTAGAAGAGGGTAGGTCACCATGCTTTGTGGTCGTGGAGGCCAGGGGATAAAAAGGGACTTTCATTTAGCACTTCAGGAGCCTCTGATTGGTTCCCCTGCTTCCACTCTCATGTCCTCCAACCCATTCTCTGTGTAGCAACTGGAGTGAGATTTTATCAAGGAAAACCACATTGTCTTCATCACTAACTCCAAACTCAGAATCTAGTCTAATTGCCTGATTTCCTCTCACAAGACTAGCCTCCCTCTCAGAAGGACTATCCTCCTTCCTCTCATACCACTAACCCATCCCATCAGTCTTGCTACATCTTAGCCACATGTGTATCCTTCTGCTTCTCAAATGCATTCAACTCCTTCCTGCGTCAGGGCCTTTGCACCTGCTGTTCCCTCCATCTTTGATGACCAGCTCCTTATCTTACATGACTTGTGTTAAATGTTGTGTCCTCAGAGGGTCCCTCCCCAATCATCCACCCTGATGTCCTACCCCAGTCATGTCCTATTATGTGTCACCATCTACTTAAATTTTGGTCAATAGTGATTATTACTCTCCAATAGTTTCTTGCTGATTTACTTGTTTACATTCTGTGTCTTCTTCTAGAGCAAGTTCCAGGAAAATAAGAATTACTAGTCTGTTTGAAAGCTCTACCCTACTCCATAAAATAGAGGTTGGCACACAGTAATCACAAAATAAATATTTACGGAATGGGAGAATTGTTACTGATATATAATTATCTCAGGAAGGGACGGGCATTGGATGAAGAAGAAAAGACTTGTCATTTGCTATCACCAGGTGTCAAGATCTGTGCTCATCTCATTTGATTCTCACAGCAATCCTATGACAAGAATCATCTGATTCCCATTTTGTAGAGGAAGGAATGAAGGCTTAATCACAGGGCAATTTGCTAAGGTCATGCAGCTGGACTGCTTGCTCCAGGGCCCACACTCTTGATTTTAGGGCCGTGCAGAGATGTGTCTCAGGGGTCTATGTATATGCAGTAGGGTGTGTCTTCTGCTGCAAAATCTTATGGTGTGAAGACTCCCAAGGAGGAGGAGACTATGTTAAAGCACTTTTATGCCAAGACCCAACAGGCATCTGGTAGAGGGCTTCCCCTAGTAAATCTTGCTTGTCCTGAAGCCCAGATCTTCCAGGGAAGTCCACGCTGAGAACAGCAGAAGGTAATCTCTGCAGAATGGTTGCAAGTTGTAGGTTTGCTCTGTCTGACTGGGAGGGAGCCTGCCAGGGGGTGCTGAGGTTATTGTCCCTCACACTGAGCTCCACATTCTGACCCCGTCAGGCCAAGCCGCTATTGCTGGCGCCCTCATCCTGCGCTAGGTGGCGAAATGCTGAGGGGCTCCCCTATTCGGGGATATGCGGTAGTGATGTATAAGGTATGAAAGATGTGGCCTGCAGAGAACCGGCACTATCTCTACTGCTGCTACTGCTGCTGTTGCTGCTACGGCTACTGCTGCCGCTGCCGCTGCCGCCGCCACCTCCACTACCGCTGCCAGCGGAGCTGCTGGGAGTGAACATCCTCTCTCCGGGATACCCAGCTCCGCGGCATCCCCGGCGTGCCCTGGCCCCACACGGACCTTCCAGCCCCAGGGAACAAAAGCAGAGCCCACTAGTCCTCTTCTATAGCCAGAAGATGAGTCGAGAGGGCTGAGCGGAGAGTGTGGTCTTCAGCGGCTGGAAGGTAGGAGAAGGTGTTGCGCCCGCCCTCAGCGGCGTGGGAGGCTCGGGGTGGGCGCGCCTGGGAAGGGGCAGCCATAGGCGCCCATCCGTCTGGTGGGCGCTGCCGGGACCTGGCTGGGTGGTGGTCTGCAACGCTACCCCGCAATGCCCACTGCGGGGAGGGCGCCGCGCTCCCGCAACCGCGAGGGAGTCCTCTGCGTGGAAATTGGAGGCAGCGAGGAAAAGTGTGGAGCCCGAGGCCGGGCAGCGGCGGCTGAGGAAGGGTTGCCAGCGGCACTTGGTGGCGCGCCTCTCGCCGAGAAAAGCGGGCAGGCAGCGGCTGCAGTGTGCGCAAAGTTTTGGGTAGCGCGCAAAGGCACAGGCGAGGGCTGCCGCGCAGAGCCGCGCAAGTTGTGGCCAGAGCGCCAGGACGACCCCCGAGGGCCCCACGCGGAGTCGCCCGAGACCGGGACAAGTGCTTTTTGCTCCCCTCCACCCCATCCGAAGCTGGGTTGACACGGTGGTTTAACCCTTCGCCTCTCGGGGGAAACAACTTCATCCGTGTCGGAGGCGGCTGGACTCAGTCCTATGGTCTTGCGCATTTCCCCGCACATTCCGCGTTTTCTTTTCGTTTCTGTCCACTTCTGTTTCCAGAATCCAGGCAAGCTAGCCTGACGTCTTCTCCCCAGCTCAGCTCTGTAATTTTACCCCTTGGGCTTTTGGACTCCTGTTTTCCCTCCCCACCCCCTCAACCCCCGCCACCTTGGCTTTTTGATGCTGCTTTGAAAAATGAGATGATTAATCAATTAGGTTAGTGGCCAATTAGGCATAACCTTGTAGAAAAAATAATTATGGCAGGATCTCTGAGCTTTCACTGGTGATGAGGTGGGAATCCAGCCCAGGTGGAGGGGCTGTTCCTAAAAGATAGGGCTGACCGGGGAATTTCTGGGAATTTAAGATTAATAAGATCCAAATGTGTGGTGGTGGCAGCAGCGGAGGTTGTGGGGGTGGAGATTGTGTGTGTGTGTGTGTGTGTGTGTGTGTGTGAGTGTATCAGTTTTTGCCAAGAAAATTAACCCTTGGCGGCGCAGTCTGGGTGGACTTTGCAGGCAGCATGTTTCCAAGAGCTCAGAAAGGTGTGTCCCCTCGCTTGCCAGGCTCCCTCCTGCTGTCTCCCTGAGGCTCTCGCCTGTAAATCGCCTAGCCCCTCAGTGGCTTTGCTGCTGCCCTGGGAGGCTGAGTTCCGATGGAAGCATTTTAGTTTCGCGCAGGAAGAACCCCGTTGTTGCAGACAGAGGTTCCCATACAGTGCCTTCTGAGAGCACACATTTTCCTGATTGTGTTGAAAACAGCGGTTCGTAAATGGGTGCAAAGGAGGAGAGAGTCTGTTTCCAGGGCTGAGAAGTTCTGCTGTGGAGCTGGGCGTCCTTTTCTTTTTGGAATCATTGGCAGGGTCTGGCACTGCAGTATTACAATACAGCCATATTAAAAAGGTCTTCTGAGCTTAGAGCCCTCCACCACTGCAGCCCCATCTTCAACAGACTTCCCTGCTTAAATCCTTGTTGCAGGGATCATGCAGTGGATTTCACACACCATGTGCATTTTAATCCCTTTCTGTCTCTCTAATTTAAGCTTTTCTTATCCGTTTACACATCTGGACCCTAGATGGTAGGTTTCCAGTCTAAGGCAAAAAACCTAGAGGTGTTCCTAGGACAGAGCGATTTTTGCAACAGGTCTTAGGTCTGGGGTTTCTAATAATATATCCCTGTGTCATTTAGCTTGGGGCCCCAGACTCTTCACAGTAACTGGGGTGGAGGATCAGCTGGTCTCTGAAATCCCCTGCAGTGCTGCCATTAGCTGGTTCTGAATTTTATGGCTTTTTTTCCCCTCTTTTCTGAGCTGAGCCAGAGGAGTAGCTGAGCAGCGCAATGTGACAGCATCAGTGCCACCTCACTCCCAGTGGAGAGGGGTGGGGGCTGGCTGGGGCTTGTTAGCAAATAGGAATTGCCCAACTGGAAGACTGCCTAGTGATACTGGTGTCCAGGGACAACTGCTAGCCATAGGCTCCTCCTGACGTCTTCAGAAGGAAGGGTCACCATTCAGCCCTTGCTCTTAGCCAAGATTTTTTTTTTCTCTTGAAGCTGGACTCAGCCAGTTCCCTCACAGCAACCACATTTGTTGGTCAGACTTGCAAGAGCGAAGACCTTGCTTTTTCGGAAACTGAGTATTTTTCTCTGTGATGGGAAGGGATACGGGGAGAGAGGAAAGGTGGGGGTAAAAGTCCTGTGCTAAGAGAGCTTTTAGAGAGCCAGAGAGAGCTTAAGACTTCAAATACAACTGGATAGTGGAAAAGAGGGAGGGGAGGGAAGGGGGAGGGCAAGACACAGGAAGGGGAGAGAAAATTGAGATAAGAATTCTAGAACCAAGAGGGAGAGAACGGGGCTCGCATGAAGCCAGGGCTCTTCATCATGTGACTTGGGAAAAATGCCAAGGAAAACCTCAAACTGCACAAGACTCATCCCAGACAGACCTGCTGCCTGGAAATCATCTTTGATATAATCAGACAATTACTCCATAAGGATAACATCCCAGAAAGCCTTTAACTCCATTTCTCATTTCTTCCTTGAGTGGGGTCTCCAGTGGATGTGGGTGGGGCTGGGAGGGGCTCCATTTGCTTTGTGGTTGGAGTGTACACTGTTGCTTGGGTCAGGTTGAGGTGCTGTGTTTGGACAGGCTGGGTATCTGAATGGTTTTGGAGGAACCACTTCTTTGATTGTAGATATTTCTTCCACAGAATAAAACGACTTTTTAAAAAGTGTATTATTTATTTAATTTGGGTGTGTATGTGAAGGATAAATGCCACCCAAAACTTGGAAGTGGTGGAAAAGTGATTTCAAGTCATTTTCTCCTCTCCAGCCCTCTAGTCCCCTTTTTGAACTGTCCTCTGAGCTGTTCAGCTCATCTCTGACCCCTCAAGATGGGCCCTTCCATAGCTGTGACATGATCTTTCTAAAACATAGCTTTGATCCTGTTTCTTCCCAGATCAAAAACATAAAGGGATCCCTATTGCCTAAAGCACATTATTCAAATTCCTGACCACAGACATCAAGGCCTTCTACTGTCTGGCCTCCTGCTCCTTCTAATGTGCCCAACTCACACATGCATGCATGCTACACTCTGCCACACACACATACACACACACACACACACACACACATTTACACACATAAATACAGAACCTTCACATGTACATGACATCATAAACATCCTCACACATACACACACTACATTCATACCCACACTCAAGCACACACAAGCATGCCCAGATACCACACTTATAGCATCATACACACATATGCAATTATACATGCCCTGGCACACAAATATCCACACTACACTGAACACACTTGCACACATGTATACATATACATAAACACAGACACCGTCACACACATTCACATAACATAACACCTGTATGCACACTGCATTCATACCCACACACACAAACATGCCCAAATATCACATTATGCCCAGCATCACACACATATATATATAACATTGCACATACCCTGACATATAAATAAATGTAAACTACACACACTGACACACATATATACACATGCTTCAACACAGAAACCCTCACATGCATTCACACAGCCTCACAAACCTTCACACACACATACACACTCTATTTGTCCTAGTATCACATGCCTTCATATTATACCTACCTACACACACAGCCATAAATATATATAACCTCATGTAGAAATAAACAGCATTACACAGCCTCACAGACACTTACACACTACAGCCACACACTTACACAAACTCACAACATATACATATTCACACAAACAACCATCACATGCTCTCTCCACTCACAACTGTATGCTCACACACACATTCACATTCCATTTGCATCCCACCTTGGCCTTGCACCTGGCTAAGCTGCTTTTGCCTGTCTGGAATATGCATTCCCATACTTGGTCTGATGAGTGCTGCTTATCTCTCAGGATCCATCTCTCAAGTGACACCCACGCACAGGCCTGTCCCTTGGGAAGCTCACACTCCCTCAGTACTCCTCACACACCTCACCTAAAGTCTATCTTGTACGTCTCCATGTGCCTTTCTCTCTTGAAAAACTGGACATTCCTTCAGAGGAGGGGACAATTCATTTCCCTAGTGCATCCCAGGGCATAGCGAGTCCATCCCAGCATAAAGGCGTGTGACTAATGTTTAATGACCATATTTATTTAGGGTGTCTAAAGGATGACCAACACACTCAACAACTTTCTCACTTGTTTCTTGTTTGCTCTTACTCTGATATTTGGTTTACAAAAATAGCATATGCTCTTAAAGATTCAAATGGTATAGAAATGTTTAAAGTAAAAAGTAATAATTGTTCCACTACCACTTACGGACCTCCCTCTGTGCTTATTGCATGTGTTATTAAACATTTGCATTGCCCCTTGGCCTTAATTTCATATTTTTCTAACTGGTTTATATGCAGAGATCATGAAATACATATGTATGTGTATCCCCTTCCTGGCTAATAGCACTATCTATGCAGGAGGTGTCCAATAGCTATAGAGTACATGAACACTGAGATTCTTATGGCTAATTTTTAAAGAATAAGAATATCAATATTAGGTGAGTTTATTTTTAAAATTACATGAAATAAATAATGTCAATAATCTTTACCATAGTCCTATGTGATTGTGTTTAACCCTTATTTTATAGATAAAGAAAACTAGGTTCCAAGAGGTTATATACATTGGCCAGGTCAGAAAGGGAAAGACCGTAGGGTCTGGATTGATATCCAAATCTCCTTCATTTGAAAGCCTCTGCTCTGCCCATTGTACTCTCTAAGTGGGTCTATGGGCACCCAGAGGCAGGTCTTCTAACTCCGCTTTATATGCCTATTATTTGTTCAGAGAACAAGTTCTTAGAGCCCTTAGCCCATGCCTTCCCAGGGGCCCTTGCAACCAGGTGCCACCATCTTTTCACAGATGAGGAAAGGAGGCACAGTGAGAAGTTAATATGCTTTGGCTAATCCCCTAGAGACAGGAGGAAGTAGAAGGGGTTGAACCCAGGTCTTGGGGTCCAGGGCTCATTCTTTCTTCTTACATTCAAGACTGAGAGTAGGAAGGACTAGGTCACCGTCAGTCTTCACTTGAGTATAGTGACTCATGGTGTCGATGGAGGTGCTGACTGGTAGGGCTTCTTTCTGGAGAGGGTAAGTTTTGCTGCCACTCAGGTCTGAGGACAACAGCCCTGGAAGGGCCCACACATTTCCTGGGACCATTGTATAAGGGATCCATCTGTCCCTGAGTCCTGCTCATCTGCGTGTCTGGGGTCTACTTTAACTTGGAACCATGGACAGAAAGTAAGGCTCAAGACTTTGGCAGGAGTTGCGGATGTTGTTTGTGATTCTGTGGGTATGCTATGATACTTGATAGGGGGCTGAAAACTTTGATGTTGGGATACTTTGCCATCAAGGCAGTAGGTACTGGAAGCCTCCAGAGTTTGGCTTTGACAGCATCTGCCTTCTGGGTAGGGTAATGCAAATTTGGCTTCCTCTTATTGTAGCGCACATTCCACTAGTGCATTCTCTAATTTTATCTAGCAGTACCAGGAATAGTGTTACGGTCCTCACTTTATTCTCACCTAGTACAGTGCTCAGCATTTATTGAGTGTTCTCCCTGTGATTATGGGTACTTTTCATGTTATCCCATTACTCCCCAAGCAATCTCCTATTTCCATTTAAGGAAACCAGGGCTCCATGAGGTTAAATGAGGCTGGGAATCACATGCCCAATGAGTGGAGCTGGGCTTAGAACCTCGTGTGAATGGGGTCAACATCCATTCTCATTTTCTATCTCCAATCTCTGTTTTTCACTGATCTTTGTTGGTGTTCTTAACATCTATCAAAGCATGAAATCATGAAAAATTTCTTGTAGTTTTTATCATTATTAACCCAGTACTCAGAAGGACCATTGTCTAAAAAGACATTTCTAATTTGCATTTCAGTGAACTGAATGTTTCTTCTATTGTACTCTTAGGTATGTGAAGGGCTACCTGATGTGCTGATCCCTCTTTCAGTTCCCTGGAATTGGAATGATAATTATCTGTCATGTCCTTCATATGGTGATGGAAATAGGCAAATTGGGGCCTTGTGATTCTAATCTCCACCTAGAGCAAAAGTATCTTGTGAAAACCCTCTTGAGTCACTGTGTGACCTGGTTGACTTGGACAAGGAAGTGACCATTCCTTCGTGACATTTGGGCTCTTTCCTTGTGGGTGATAGTGCATTAATAGGTGTTCACCTGGGATTTATAAAGCAGCCATATTGCAGAGGAGGAGACCCGGTGACATCAGACAAGCTTTTAATTTATCTGGCAAAGCACATGTGGTTCCTATCTCAAAGGGGGCAGATGGAATTAAACAAGAATGAATACCAAATAAAGAATTCATTTGTATTCATAGGCTTTTAATAAATAAAAATGATTTTTTTTCTGAAATGAGCTCTGAGCCATTGGTCTTGAGACTTCTTGTTTAGTTAGCATGCAGAATATGGATTCTTCTTGTTTCAAAATGACCATTTTTTTTTTCCAGAAGCGTGAGCTTAGATCTTTAGTGACATTTTCCTCCGAGCAAATATTTACAGCCAAGTTGGAAACTGACAGGAGGAGGGTTTAAAATGAAAATGTTACCAAACCGAAGTTTACATCTGAGTGCAGCACATGGTGTCACCATGGACAGAGTCCTAAGCGCTCAAAATATTTGTCAATTTGTAAAACTTGAAAAAAACCAAGCTGTTTTCATTTGTTAATGTGAAGTCTAAAAAAATCACATTTTTGTACATGTGTTACAGTGACCATTTCTACTTTCTCTCTGATGGGGTTTGCTATGGTAATGGGACCTCAGCGATTTGCTGCTACTCTTTTATCTTCTGCTCCAGATGAGGCGGACTGTCTCAGGGTTAATCCCCATATTTATTCCTACATCCATACTCTTACTTATGCTGCGTTTCCTGTCTGGAACACCCTCCCTTTTCAAATCTCCTCTAAATCCAATTGTCTCTCAAAGCTGAGATCAAGTCTCCATCAAGTATTTTTAGTTGACTTCACTCAGTATTGACTGGCACTGAAGCTGGTTGCTTTTATCACTTGGTTAATTTTAAAAAATTATATAAATAATACACATTAGTTGCAAAACCCACAAGTGTATAGAAAAAATATAGTGTTAGTACAAATCACTTGAAATTCTAGTTATTTGTGTTATACAACATTTGATGACCGTTCTTCTAGTTGCATATATAGTATATTATTATTATTATTATTATTATTATTATTATTATTATGTGTATATGTCTGTAAACACACATATTGTATTTGTAATGATAATATGCTTATATCCATGATAATAATATATATTTACCCAATGAAAGGATACATATATATATATACATATGTATGCATATATCCTTTAATATGTATGTATATACACATTTTATACACACACACATACCAGCATATGCAGTTAGATATAATTTTATATACTTCACCTTATTATACAGTCTATTTACCTTTTATCCTAGACATTTTATTCTTTCTTTCTTTGTTTTTTTTTTTTTTTTTTTTGGTACCACAAATTGAAATCAGGGGCACTCGACCACTGAGCCACATCCCCAGCCCTATTTTGTATTTTATTTAGAGACAAGGCCTCACTGAGTTACTTAGTGTGAGGCTGGCTTTGAACTCACGATCCTTCTGCCTTAGCCTCCTGAGTCTCTGGGATTATGAGCGTGCTCTATCACTCCTGGCTGGACATCTTATTCTTTAATATAGCTTTTCATTAGTTTACAAACTAATCTAGATGCTTTCTGTATCTTCTCATCTCCTGTTATCATTTACACATACATACATATATATACAAACACACATAAATATACACAAGATTTTTTTGAAATTCATTTAAAAAATGAGGACATATATACATTCCTTCCATGTTGCTTTCTCACTTAAAACACTGTGGAAAACTATTCCTGCTCTCTCCCAGTCCTCTCTGAGTCAATTGGAGGGACAACATTCTTTCCAATGTTTGAATAACTTTTAATGAAATGACTAAGTCCACAGTATTTTCAACCACTTCCCTACTAATAGGAATTTTCTTTTGTTCATTAATTTTCATAAACAAGCTGAAATAGGCATCCTTAGGCATTTATCATTTCCATTGATAATTTAATTTTTATGGGTTGATTCCCAAAAGTACTATTTCTGAGCTGAAGGATAGGGGTCAGTTTCAGTAGATAGTGCCATGTTGCTTTCCAAAGAGAAATGAATTAATTCGCATTCCCATCACCAGGTATGAAGTAGCCTCTTCCCTATATCCTTGCTAGCAGCCCATATTATCATTCCCTCTTACTTTTGTTAACCCGATAGTTAAGAAGCACGATCCTATTTCTGTTTTATTTTGTACTTGTTGATGTCTGCCAAGCAGGAACATCTTTTCATATTTATTGTGAAAAGATTTGGATTTGCTTCTCAGTACACAGCTAATTCATTGCCTATGCCCATTTTTCTTTTGGGTGGTTTGTCTTTTTTCTTATCATTTTGTAAGGGATCATTTTATGTTACAGTGATTTATTGTTCTTTCATCTATGTTGCATATAATTTTCCTTCTCTAGAGGTTTGGTCAAGTGTTAGAATATCTCTTTATTTGTGTCCAAACCAGAATAGAAATCACTATATGGCAGTGATTACCAGACTCTCACATCTGGGTGTGTGATTCAGATTTGGGACCTTTTATCTGGGCAAGGTGAAAAAGTATAAGTACCAAATATGTGTTCAAATATGTGTTTGTAATACTAACTACATGTATGAAACCAAGTAGGTTTCGTTTAGCAATGAATCGTGTAAAATAATTTGTGCATATGGCATCACACGGACTGAGATGTTTCAAATAAGCAAAGTTTCAAGATGACTAATGTTCTGGAAATATTTATAAGTGAATTACATACTTCCATGCTTTTTAAAATAGAGTGTGCTTCAAAAATAGCATTGTGATCATCAATTGTTATGCTGAGCCAGACTTGATATGTTTAAAGCTATTGAGGGATACAAGATTATTTGCCCTATGTATAAGTACCTCCAGATATGTGGATGCATGATGTCAAAATTCTCATATCTTTTTGTATAGATTTAACATTTTAACACCTATTCTTTATATATTTGTTTTTTGCAGACTCTTTCCTCACTGTCAGATTGTACTATCATGTCTTGGTAACATTAGTTTTTTTGCCTTTAAAAATCAATCTTCTTCCCTTCTATCTTTGGACTGACTGTAGACTACATATCAGGAACTACACTCATTGGTAGTATGGATATAGTAAGAGTTACTACCAAGCCTTGTCCTGTATGTTATGTCTCTGAATAAAGAGCGTCAGCTTCCAGTGAAAATATAACTTAGGCTGCTAAAGGGTTGCTGGGTAAGTGCATTTGGTGACATACTCTCTCAACTAAATAGCATGTAAGTTCAATGGCTCATAACCAAGACCCCAAATAAAGTGGCTTAAAAGTATCTTTATGATGGTAGAAATCTGTTTCTCCATCTTGTAAAAGTCTGGGTGCAGAGGGAAGCTCTAAGCCATGAAGTCATGTAGACTCCTGCCCCCTGGATAGCTGGCTCTTCATCCCTAGGATGTTGCTGTCATGATCCACAGTGCTACATCACCATGCCCTCATTCTGCTAGGTGCTGGGAAGAGAGGAAAGAAGTCAAAAGAGGACCTTCCATTTCTTTTAGGCACATAGCCAGAAGTTGCACCCACAACTTAGCTTTTCGTCATCATTCTTAACAGAAGGGAGACTAGGGAATATCGTTTTTGTTCTGAGTGGATATGTGCCAGAATTGGGATTCTATTTTTAGGAGGACAGGAGAATGTAAATTGGTAGACAGGTTGGGAAATCCCTGCCACACCTATTTTGGTAACTCCCAGCATCCTTGGCTCAGTTGTGAGCTTGCCAACGCTTGTATGTGAGGCAGAAGTCACCCACTTCTTTTGTGCCTCCTCTCTGTTGTGTGGAGTGTAAAATAGTTACGCAACAAAGAAAATTGTATTTGAAATCTTTCTCTTCCTGTTTTAGTGATGGAAAATACAGGGAAGAAATTGAGCTTTCTGGTGGCATGAGGTTCAGGGACATTTGGACCTCTTAGTTGATTTTTCTCCAATTTAGTTCGTGTCCTGTCAAGTCCTTTATTGCCTCACTCAAGGTTAGTTATTCTTAGTATTTATTCATAGCTCATTTTCAGCTTGAAGAGGTTCAGGTGTGGAGAACATGTGCTTTGGAAGCAGGTGTTTTGGAACAACTCTGTGAGAGTTAAGGGGAAATCAGCCCCCTGCAAATAATATGAGTGAGCTGAGGGTTTGAGATTATGACCATTTTTTTGCAAAAAGGATCTCCCAGTAATCAGCAGATTGCATCTTTTAGCTGAAGTTTCTGCACCCTATGGACTCCCATTGCCTCCCTGATTAACACAAAGCATCATCTCCTTACTCCACACTGACTCTGGAGTTGGGTGTTTTCCAGTCAAATGGATGATTACAACTTGTCTCTCTGTTTCCAAAGCAGAAATGTGATTTTATTTTTCAGAGGGAGAGAGGATTCCAGGGACGATACTTAAACACACCCTTACTCCCTCCAAGTTAAAAATCTAATGGGAGATGAACACAGATTAGACAGAGATGAAAATGTGGGTGTTATTTCTGTTAGAACTTGGTGAAGCATTTAGGTTGTACAGCTACATCAGGCTTCTTGAACATTCTAAGTTGGTCCAAACTGACATCTGCAGGTCTCCCCTTCCCCTGCAGGAAAACAGCTGGCTCAGTGGCTTATTCCATGGGAGAGCAATGAAGGAGGGTCTTCTGAGGTCAGGGAGAGAAGGACATGAGAGAAGGACGTGAGCTGCTTGGATGTTTCATTTAGGTTCTGAGATGCTGGTGACATCACCGAAGCTGAAAGGATTTATTAAGGGCATTGGATAGCCTACGGCACTCCAGGAGGGGTCTGGGAGCCAAGCCTGGGATACAGGGAAGATGCTCAACCATACCATGGGATTGTTAGTGTGGACACATTATAGCTAGGTACAGATAAGAAGTTCCTCACCTGAGCATCTCCAGAAAAGTTCCTCTTTATGCATCTGATACAAGTCTCCTGTCTTTTACTCCACCCTCCCAAACTTCATGCAAGTGTGTCTGCTTGGTGTCCCCAGAGTATTCTCTGATCACTTCTGGTTCCCAGGCCAAAGTATAAGAAAGCACAAAAATGGTGCTGGCATGGTGCTGAAGAGAGCCTGAAGCGCATCTACTAGTGCGCTTTGGCTCTCTTTCCCTGATTTTTACCCCCCAAAGGTACATCAGTCCCTTTCCTTTGAGGACAGAGGTTGGAAATGCTGTTGTCCTGCTTTTTCCCTCTGGAGAGCAGAGTGGAACATGGCAGTAATCACTCCCGTTAAACATCACACACTTGCTTACAAACTCTCAGGGGCCACCAGGGCTTTCAGGATTAAAACCAAACTTCTTAACCTGGCCAAGAGCCCCTCCTGGCCTCCACCTTATTTCCTCTCTCATTCCTTTTCAGTATTCTCTCTATTCACTCTCTGGCTCTCTTCTCTGGGCTCTATCTATTTCAGACTGCTTGGAAGACCCCTGCACGTGCAAATGCTGTCCTGTGGCTTCGTGTCCCTGTTCCTTCTGTGCACTCTTCTCCCACCACAAGTGCCATCTGTCATTTGGCAAAGTTCAACCTATCCTTCCAGATGGAGTCATCATTTCCTCTGAGAAACCTTCTCTGTTCCCTCCTAGGCTGGACTAGGTGTCCCTCCTAGAATCATTGAAAGCACCCAACAATCACTTCTGTCTACCCATAGCACAGAATAGCTTGCCCTTAGGTCTGTTGACTGCTTCTGTTACTGGGGGCTTCCTGAGTGCATGGTCTTTGTCTTTGTCTCCTAGTAGCTAGTGCAATGCCCAGGACATAGTGGTTGTGCAAATGGACTAAAGAATGAATGATGGAGTACTGGTAAAGGACATAGGCTCTAAGATAGAACCTGACTCTGCCACCATACTTGTATTTGTATAGCTTCAGACAAGTCACACATCATAGAGTTGTTGTAGAAGGCTAAAGAAAATGATAAGAAGTGCTCACACAGAACATAGAGGAAGCAATACAAGTTGGCTATGCTATTGATTATGCTAAGCTTACCAGGTGTACAATAAATGGCCATGATCAATAGAAGACTTTCTAGACTAAAGGGTAAAGGAGTGATCTGGGAAATTTTCTACTCCTATGGAACTTGCTCCAAGTACTTTGAAGAAGAGTGAAAATAGAAATTGACAGAAGTCACTATCAGGCAAAATCCCTTTCAGAGTAGCTCAGTGGCAACGTGAGAGAATGCCTCCTGACCATGTTGCTGTAACCGCAGTGTCACCAGGAGTTTAGGAACAGCTCTGCCTTCTTTGCATAATTCTCTCTTGACTCTAAAAATTTTCCTTAAAAAGAAAAAAAAATGGTGACATTGAGGGTGACACTGAAAACAGCATTGGGACTCCAGTGAAGGTCAAACATTGTCCCAGGGGTCGCTGAAGCTCGAAGCCTGCTGTGTTCTCTCTGCAAGAGCATGATGTTAAGACAGTGGGAGCTCTGAGCTGATGTCAGAAACCAGCTTGGAAAATGGCAAATGTCTTCTTGGTGCCAAACTCCCAGAAGAGTGTCTTACACAGAGTAGACGTGCTTCGACCCACGGATCTGCAAAATACCTTCTCCTCTTTTCCCTGTGGGTCCACACTTATTTCACTACATTCAATTCAGCAAATATTGATTGAACCCCTACTGTGTGTGCAGGGAGCTGTGCAGAGATTTCCCTTTGGGCTCATTTCTCCCACCACTTTGATATTTCTGTCTTATCAGAAGTAAAGACTTTGTGAAAAGAAACCTGCGAGTAGCTGGCATGTACCTGTACTGTTTTTAAGGGATCAACATAAAAGTGTTATTATTAGTTTCTGTAGAAATCCTCCTTGATATTGGGCTAAATTCAGGCATAGTGGGTGGGAGAAGCGGGTGAGGAGGAGAGAACAAGGGGCTTGTCCTTTTGTGCTGTGTGATCTTGAATGCCTTGTTTAACTTCTCCGGGTTTCCATTTCCAGTTATTATTGATCTTTTCAGCCCTGGTTTATTAGAATTCAAAAGAAAGTGTAAAAGGAACAGAGTTTGAATTTGCTGTGCTAATGTGAAGAGTGGATTTGAAGTGGGAAGGCTTGGTGAACGTGGCATCTGAATTGGGCCCCTATGATGTTGGGCTTGTGTCTCGGCCCTCCTGAGACTCTTCTCTATCAAATGCTGTTTCTGCCTCTTGCCTTTCTTGCTGCTTAAAGTCACTGTGAAGCTTCTATGTCTATTAGAAGGAGAGGCTGAACACATGAGCTCTTATTACTCTTAATAATCATCTTGATGTCAATATGCTATTCCAACCAGCACTTTGATTTTGTCTTCTGGGCTGGTTGAGGGAAACTGCCTTTCACATTTTTTCCTTTTTTCTTTTTTTTTTTTGTTCCTGAAGTAGTCATGGGATAGCTCAAGCAAGTCCCCTGTGTCTTTCCTTCCGACACCCATCCTGCATCCTAGTGCCTGTCTGAGTGCATAATATTTCATTTCCCGGCCTGAAAGGAGACCATTTGTTCCCTGCTAAATGAGCTGTTACTGTGCACCTCTGTCCTTTAGCACCTGGGGCTGCATTCATGGGAGAATCCAGCCGTGGATCTCAGGAGCCTTTCTGAAAAGTTTATTAGGAGAAGAGAGAAAACATCTCTCTGCAGGTTGTGCCCTCCCTCCTTGGCCTCGGCTCATTAGCCAGAGCAGAGACAGTCACCTGGGGGTGGGAGGGCAAATCACGGGCCAGGGGCAGGCACCTGCCTCCCAACCGTGGGTTCTGCCTTCAGCAACTCCTGCTCAACAGGTGGCTAATTAGCTCTAATTGGCTGCATCTTGCCGCGTGGCCTGGGCAGCTTGTCTGAGCAGACCTTCTGTGGCAGTGTTGCCTTGCATTGGCTCTGGGCCTGACCTGATCTGTGGTCTACAAGATGGGACCCTCTCTCTCAGATGGGGCCCTTTGGGTCCTGTCCACGGTGAATTCTGGCCTGCCTCTTGGGGACCTGGAGGCAGCTTCTATCTAGACTGTGGCTACCAGGTTCGCCAGATAAGGCTAAAGTTGCCCAATCAGCCCAATTGGGGGTACCTGGTAGATGGGGGCCAGGGTCACTGGGGATGATGCTACCTTATGAATGACTGTGCCAGCTAGGACCGTCTCCGTCCTGGGTCTCTTGTGATTTCTATTGACAGAGGATGGTTTCAAAGGGCAGAAGAGGGATCCATGTGGTCACAACCTCCTTTCCTCCCTCTCCACCCACCCCCTACATAGAGACAAACTAAATTGGTAATGCCACCAGGACTAGCATTCAGGGGTCCCCATCTAAAAGAGAACACGTGTCTGTCTCCTGCCTGGGGAGCTTTGCTTTCTTGCCATTTTGCCCTCCCAGCCCAGGGGCTCAGAAAGTCCTCGTGAAGCCAAGTTACAAGGGCCTTGAAATCAGCTGCTTTTGTGGTTGAGGACTTGAGTGCTGCATTTAAAACCCAGTTCTGCCACTTACTGAATATCTGACCTTCCACGTGGCCCTTAACACCTTCTGATTTTAATTTCCATTGAAACTGAAGTGGGGATGATAATTGAAACCACTTCACAGGGTGCTTGTGGGCCTTCAACGCTTGGCTCAGTGTAATGTTATTCAGAAATAATGATTATTATTTCACATTAATTACCTAATTATCATCTTAAAATTAGCTCCCCAATTCTCCGCCCATCACACAGATGAGGATACTGAGGCAGGGCATGAGTAGGGCAGGGGTTGACTTGTCTGATCACACAGCTAGTGAGAGTCAGAGCCAGGAATAGAATTGAATCTCCATCTTCTTTTCATCCCGCTGTTATGCAGCTCCGAGAACCCACCCTACCCTGCACTTCTCCACCACTGGATAAACACTCATGTTCTGTCTTCTGTATATTTTTCCAGGCCTTGTACATCCAATGTCTAGGAATCTCACAAATATGGCGCTGGATAAAGGTCCCAGGCTCTGAGTATTACATCCCCTGCCTCAGGCCTTCAGTGACTCCCCACTGTCTCAGATGAAAGCCCAATCCCTTCCCATGCTGGCCCTCCACAATGGGCCCAGGGAGTCTAGTCCCAGGAACCCCCTTGCCGTTCCCCAGGTGTGCCGTGCTCTTGGTCTCTGCTGCGTCTTTGACACCCTGGGACAGGATTTATGGAGTAAATGGTGATGAGTGACTTGGAGCTGGTCCAGCTTTCCAGAGCTGGGGGAAAAGACAGGAGGGCCCACTCCTCCTGCAGCTGCCTCCCCCCTCTGTCCTGGCCACCCTTGTCTTTTTCCTGATGGCTGAGCACATTGCCTGCTGGGAGGCATTTCTGCCACACATGACACTTTTTCACTCAGTGTGAAATTTCATTTTTGCAGGACCCTTTTCCTGCTCTGCTTCTGAGCATTCTGCATTTCCCCATGACATCACCAATCACAAAGGCACCAAGTGCTGGTTACTGGTGCAGGAGTGGCAGGAGGCACGGACGGTGTCTGTTCTGCTGCCCGTTGTAGCTTTACTTGAAGACAGTGGAGAATCAATAAATATTTGCTAAATGAATGAAAGAATGAATGGACCCAGGGTTGAATCTGTGGCAATGAGGCAGGCGGGTGTGGGTCCCAGGAGAAATGTGTGGTCCCACGTCCTGGCATATCTGGCGTCTCTAGCTCAGCTGATGGTAAACATCAGGCCCAGCCCTTATTTTTCTCATTATGTTTAAAACCCACCAGTTGCCCAATAGTATAATTTTCTAAGTGGTTTCATTTCAGCTCTGCTAATTGAAGAAAACTGAGCTCTTTTGAAGGCTTACTTTGTGTGTGGCTGTCACTGGTGAGTGTCGGGGCTGGTTGTCAATCACTGACAATAGCTTGCGGTTCTGGAATAATTTAAGTTTAGGTCTTTCTTTCACTCAGGCATTCATACTCTGTTATATGTTTTCATACTGAGCTGAGAACAATCTGGGGTGAGAAACTGTCATGTGTTCTGGGAGCTAAAATGGAGATTTCTTTTTTGATTTCAAATTCCTACGGTCCAGGGCTCAGAGTAGCGTGGGGGGGAAGATTGCGGGTTTGGGAGTCAGACTTTGTGAACTCCGGGTTTGAATTCTTTTCTTTTCCCGCCCCCCACCCCACACACACACATACAAACCAGGTGACCTTGGTATAGTTGACTCAGTTCTTGAGCCTGTTTCCTTATGACAATTCAAAGGGATATGAACATTTTGCACGGAGACCATCATGGAGATTAGTGAGACTGAAAAGACCAACTAAGGGAAGAACTTTGGAAGTAGCAGTGTCTTGCCAGTTTCTCACACTGCAGGTAGGCTCTGCTCCTGCAGGGCAGGGTTTGTAGGGTTCTGAAGGAGGGTCTGTAGTTACTGGATTGACCTTCATAAAGACCCTAGCCTAGCCACCTCACTTACCTGCTGGGAGACTAAGTAAATCACATACATCTCGAATTTCTTTCCTTTCAGTTGGAGGATAATGATACCTACTCATCAAGTTGTTATGGAGATTGAAATTACATGAACTCTCAATACTCCGTGTAAATGTTTGTTTCTCCTCCTCCTCTCTACATTTCAATATACTTAATTTCTGAGAATGCATAAAAGAGAGAGGTGCTCCCTGCCCTGATTAACATTAAAAAGGCAAGCACATATGCCTTTATACAGCACTCTTAGTCATATCTGCCTGCAACTCACTAATTTATGCAGCAGACATTTATTGGGCATCTACTATGTGCAGCATCTTTCTAGGCACTGGGGTACAGCACTGAAGCAAACAGTGTCTGCCGTGGTGCTGCTTACCTCTTAGTGGGAGAGATGGGTTTTCCAAAGATAAATAATATGAAGCCACCAATAGCTTAGGTCAGAGGGATAAGGTCAGAAAAATGAGAAAAGTAGGAGCAAAGACAGAATTTGGTATGTGTATATATATATATATAACATATATATATATATATATATATATGAGAATGATTAGGGACTGTGCTTCAGAAGAGGTGACATTGGAGCAGAGCCCTTCTACTTGCCGTTCCCTCCACCTGCGGTGCCATCCTTCCCACATCACTCTACCTCATCAGAAAATCCACAGTCAGCTCCACTCCCACCTCACCTGCTCTGAGTGCCCCCCCTGGTTGAGACAGAGTCCTCTCCCTCCTCATGACTGCACTTGAACTCCTGCCCCAGTATTTTCAGGTTGCATCCTTATCCCTCTGACCTGAATTTCCCAAGGTTATGTTTTTTTCCTCCTTAGTACCAGGCACATTTCTGGGCACAGGATGGGTGGAATGATGGTTCGGGAGGAGCTGGGAGGCAACATGCTGATTCAGGCACCAGCCCCTCCTGACCTCCTTGGGGGCAGAGGGTGGGCAGCCTCAGTGAGGCCCTGGGGAAGCGCACTCAGCTGCTGACATGTGTCTTCATTTTGGAGAAGCGGGGTGCTGTTCCCCATGAGCTCAGAGTGAAGCATGGCCCCGCCTAGCTCCATGCCAGGGGTGATGCCCTCTAAGCTCTGCGCTGAGACCCACCCACCGGCACAGTGTCTTTCCCTCAATCACTTTCCCTCAATCCTGCAAGCTACGTGCTATTGGACGAGTTACTTAATCTCGACGGGCCTCTCCTCTTTTTATTTGCTTTTGGTTTGAATCGAAACAATCCAATAATTCTTGAACCTCATGCTCCTCCAAAGCCATGAGTAACAGGTATCGGTGCAGATGAGTTTAAAGAAGACAAACAAAACAACACAAAATTGTGTCCGGGGAAGAACATGGGTTTAGAGTCAGACATACCTGGGTTTGAGTCCAAACTTTGCCCCTTGCTGGTACTTTGACCTGTGGCAAGTTACTTAGTTGCTCTGAATCTGAATTTCCTCTCCTATAAAGCGGAATCATGCCTACCAATCTCAATGGCTGTTTGAAGATCGAGTGAGAAAATATCTGGACAGTGCATGCTCAAATTTGAACTTTGTAGACTATACTCCCACCTACCCTCACTAGTCCGGAACTCTGAGTTTCCAGTCAGGATCCTCTTACTTGAACTGAATAGTCATCATGTCACCTGAAGCAAACCCCCATTTCAAGCAATTTACATTTATGAGCTAATGGAATCCTCACCATATCTCTGTGAAGTTGACACAATAATAACACCCGTGGCAAAGCTGAGGATGCACAGGCACAGAGAGGTTAAGTAACTTGCTCAAGGTCACACAGTGGAATTCAAACATGGTGTATCTGGCTTTGAAGTCCACAATCTTAACCATTATGTCATCCTGATGACTGTGAATACTTTAATTCCAACTTTGCACAGCTATTATGAGGCTTAGAGATACAAAATAGAGAGTATGTGTGATGTTATGGATAGCCAATCAATATTGGTATCATAATGTTACAGTCCCTAGAAGCTTGGCACAGTCTAGACTTGGTAAATACTCATTTTATTCCTGCATTTTGGCTTTGTGTCTGCTTCTGATGAAGCAGGAGTTTTGAGGACCAGGCATTTATCTAGAGCAGTTGTCTTCCTTCGAGCCCAGCCTGTCACGAGCAATATGCGGGGGCCTTCTGAGAGAGTGCCACTTTGTCCTTTGTATTGGTTCTTTGTTAGTGGTCAAGCCATCAGAGGGGGTTGGCTGGCTGAAAGCCTGCCGTTCAATAAGGCCTTGGGCTTTGCTGTCGAGGTGGGTTCTTTCTGAGCCCAGGAAGGCAGGGTCAGGTCTGCAATTTTCTCTGGCTTCAGGAACAAATACTCAGCTTGCTCCTCTAAGCCTGCGAGTCTCGGGAGATGAGGGGATTGGTGGTGACCTCCAGCCTGGCTGGCGATTACATACAAAGCTGAGAGCAATTTTTAAAGTCTTCTCGCCATTTTGCTTCCTCTTTAAAAATTAAATGCCCAACAACGAGCTGCTCTATTCCCAGGCCAGCTGGCCTTTCTGAGGATGGCTTGGAAGCGAGGATGTGTGGGGGCTTCCCGACCCAGGTGGTTGTCAAGGGTGGGAAGGCCACAGCAAGGGAGAGTGCCCTCATTCTTTTTGTCAGCTTAATGAAAAAGAAATGAAGACATCAGTCTTGAAGGCTGAGATCTGGAGTGAGGGGGCCCTGGGAAGCATCCAGGAGCAACAGGAAGCAGGATTCAAGTCTCAGTGGGGCTGGGCTGTGGTCGAGTCTGCCTGGCAGGATGCCTTGAGCAGCTACTAGGAGCCAGAAGCCCTGGGTTCTCATTGGAGACCTGGCACTCCTTGTTTGTGTGGGCATAGGTGAGCTTCTGACCCTCTGGAGGTATTATATTTCTTGTTTAGGGCCTAGTAAATGGAGCAGAGTGGTTAAAAGCAAACTTAGTCATGAATCCTTAGCTGTTCCTCTTACTACCTGGATACCTCGGGTAGGTTTTTACATCTCTGAATCTCAGTGTTCACATGTCTCACATGAAGTGCTTTGGAGGGCAAGCCTTGGCTTATCACCCTTCCAGCACATTCTCTCCATCCTTGCCTGGCTACACTCATGGCTCTTCTATACTATTCAGCCCTGACTTCCTTTTCAGTAGAAAATCTGATGCCCCATGCCAACTGAGATGCCCTTTCCCTGTGTGCCACCATCCCCAGTGGCTCTACGTGTCACTCTGTAGGACCCTTGAGGGCCTGGGGCTGGTTCTGCTCAGGACCCTGCAACTCCGCACAAGGCCTGATTCCCAGCAGCAGTCTCCATGTACTTACTTACGAGGAAACCAATACATGTCTTCCCAGCTCTCTGAAACTGTGTGCTTCTAAGCTTACTTGCTATTATGGGTACTTAATTTCCAAAACAGACATAAAAGATACTATTTTCTTCTTCTCGCTCAAAGGTAATCATTACAATCCTCTATGTTCGTATAGAAATTCACACTTGATAAAACCTCTTCCACATTTATTGCCAAGTACCTAGTCCCTACCTATAATGGCTTATCAGTATTCAAGTTTCAGAAGAGTTCAAGGCCACTGCTGGATCTCATCCAACTTGTTTTCCTGTTTGAATTACTGGAACCATCTCCAGTTACTGCATCCTTGTGTTCAGCTGACCACGCTGCACAGGGCTGTGGAGCCATGTCGTCCACCCCATGTGCTCCTTTCATCTCAGATACCAAGCTCTGAGCTCTCACTGACTCCCAGGTGGTGGGCAGAGCTCCCTGAAACTGCCAGGCTGCAGGCTCACCCTCCTTGCAGGGAATCCTCGTTCTGGGTCTGGTTTTGAAGAGCCCTGTCTGCAGCAGGTATGTGATCTCCAAATTCCCAGCCGCACAGGGAAAGCTTGCTGTTGACAGGGCTGTCAGCAGGGGAAATAAGAATGCAGGATTGTCTGACAGAAATCAGTCTCGGAGTGTTTTGCCAGAGCCGCCAACTTTTCATGCATTTGCTGTTCTGTGCGCGGAAGGTAGGGGAGGGAAAGGGGAGAGATGGGCAGTGGGAGAGCTGGGGCCAACTTGCTTTGTGGGCAAATCCTACCCTTCCTTCCAGAAGGCCCCATGTGATCTGCATATGGTCTCTTTTCTTTCTTGTTTTATTTTCTTTCCTTTAACTTCAAAATGACTTTTTCCATGGTAGCTTTGGCACCTGGTGGGGTATGTGCTAGAGGAAACCAAAGAGACATCAGTGTGCTGTGGGGATGGGGCTCCAGGACCCTGGGGACACGGTGTGTTCCCTACCTAATAAGTAGGTCTCCCTCAACTGTGTGCCTGCTGTCAGGGCTCCTCGTTGCTATTTGACTCCACTTTAATTCTAGACATGCCGTTCCCAGCCTGGAAAGCACTGCCCACCCAAATGTCCTCTGCTCATCGGTTCCCCTTCCTCCTCTCAGCCTTCCCAGGTGAATCCAACCTTTTGCAACCTCCCTCCTTCCCACCTCAGGCAGCCCCCGCACTTAGCATGGTCAGGAGGCTAGTTAGGCTTTGCTGCCTCCTGTCTCTTCCTTGTTCCCTTCTGCTGGGTGTGTGCTGGAGCTCTCCTCAGAGATGTGAAGGTGTTAAAGGGAGAGAGTCCTTTCCTCAGATATGTCCACATTTGAAAACGATCTGCTTTTAGTAGTCTCTGCAATCTTGGATGCATGGTCAGCCTCTCTGAACTGCGGTTTCCTCCTCTGTAAAAGAGCGTAATAGTTATTCAAGAACTAAATGAGCCAATCAAACTAGCATTGAGGGCTACACTTGGCAACTAGTGTTAATTAATAAATGTTGTTCATAAATATTGGGCTCCTCCAGAAGACATAGGTGGAAGCTTGTGCTGGAGACTAAGCAAAGGAGGATGCTGTTAGAATAGAGGAAGTTGTTTCACCTCTTTAAGCCTCAGTTTCCTCATCCGTTAAAATAAAGACGATCACAGAACCTGGCCCATAAGGATTATGCAAGGTAATCTGTGGAAATCATTTGGCAGTGTCTCACATTGATCATGCAAACACTAAGTCCCTGCTGCCTTTGAGGAGGTGAGTTGTATTTGGTTTGAACTTTTAATGGTGTCATCGCATGGCAGCTGCTCTGATGAGCAAACCGTGACCACCCTGTAGATTCACATCACACTTTTGGGAGTCTGAGGAGTGCAAGGTAGTAAGAAGACCTGGCTTCTGCACCTTGCTTACTTTGTGGCTTTGAGAAAGTGAACCTCGGCCAGGCATGATGGCGTATGCCTGTAATCCCAGTCTCCCTAGAGGCTGAGGCAGGAGGATTGCAAGTTCAAAGCCAGTCCTCAGCAACTTAGTAAGGTCCAAGCAATTTAGAGACACCCTGCCTCTAGATAAAATTTAAAAAGGATTGGCGATGTGTCTCAGTGGTTAAGTGCCCCTAAGTTAAATCCCTAGTTCAAAAGAAAAAAGAAAGTGAGCCTCTCTGGCCTCCTTTTTATCATCTGGAAAATGGGTAGTAGTATCCATATTTAAAGGACATAAAAATAAGACAAAGCAAAATAAAACAAAAACTAGTGCCATAATATATGTGATTATACTTTTTCAACTGGAAAGTGTGCTCTGAAGGAAAGACATTACATAGCTGCTGTCAGTACTCTTAGCATAGTCTGCAGAGCTGCGGTGGTATGGTCATCTCTTTTGTGCCACACTGAATTGGACCTGAGGATGTCCCCAACATGTTTTCACACAAATAATTGTGGTCAGTGGGGATACCATGAAGTTGGAGGTGGCCAGAGCTAGAGTTCCAGTGGCTGGCAGAGCCAGAGTGCACAGGCCCAGAGCAGTGCAGAGCAAGGCCTGGCCTGATCCTGGCTGCTCCTCATGGGTAAGTGTCGCCAAGCCACTTCATCTCTCTGAGCCTGAGTTTTGTTTGCTTTTTAACCTACTAAATGAGGACTAGCAATTCAGGCCTTCCCCACTTTCTGAGGTTTTGGTGAGGGTCAAATGAGACGACTGATATAAAGCTGCTGGGACACAGTAGCTCAGAATGTGCGCTGGGACATGTCTGGGTTTTCCAACTCCCCCACCAGGCCTTGGAAGCGATTGACGGCAGTTTCTGTTTTCTCCGTGCTCACAACGCTACCCAGAGATGCTGAGCACCTGGTAATGGGTCAACCAGGCACCACTGCCGTCCATGTTAGGAATAATCGTCATTGCCTTCCCCCTGCTCACTAAATACCGCCCCAGGGTAAGCCCTGTGTTAGGTACTTCATAGGAGCTGTCTTTGGAATTCAGGGCACTTCTGTGTGGTAGGTGTGGAAAGTGAGCTCAGAGAACCCAGGGACATCCTCAAGGGCACGTCTTACACAAGGCAGAAGGAGGATTTGAATAGAGTTTGTCTGATTGCAGATTCCAGGCCTGCTCCCCCTTACCCCACAGAAACCCAACCAGGAGCCCAATTGTCCTCTAATAGCCCACAGACCAGTGAGGCGGGGGCTTCCCCTGTGAGTGGATTAGAAGCAATTCCCACTTTGGAAACCCAGGGGGTGGGAGCAACAGGCAGGCCAAGGTAAAAAGCCAGGAAAGCAATTCTTTTTTCAAAGAAAAACAGTCTGTATTTGGATTCTTTTTTACACATCCAACCCAGCAGAAAATTGGTTTGCAGAAGATATAGGTCGTGGCTCTGGCCCCACATCTGGACGCCTTATATTGTACACTATATTACCGGAGTAATATCGTGCACTTTATTAGCACCAGCAGGATTTGGGATTCCCATGGGGACTGTTCTTTGCTGTCAAATGTATAAGGCCATTTAATCTCCTTTATCAGATCTCCGTCTGAATCCCCCACCCCCACCTCTTCTCACAGACCAATAAAGAGAATTTCTTTAGATTCATTGGTCTGAAAACCAGCTTTTAAATACTCCTCCATCTCCCCAGTTCCTGTATCTAATAAGCAAGCAAACCAAGAAGGCATCAATGCCTTGAAAATTCACTTTCTGCAATTTAGGACCCATTTTCTCGGGATATTTGTAATTGGAGCTTTATTTTCTTAAGCAGAGACTGGAGGAAGAATTAGCTCCTTATGCCTGGCCAGCCCCTAGCTCACCCAGGCGCTATGATCTCTGGAAACAAGGTTGGCTTTATTTTATCAAAAACCCAGTTATACCTCTGGTTCTGGCTGGGAAGAATGGCTAGAGGGACTTGAGGGAGAGAATTTTCTATGGACAGAACCGGAGTTAACTACCTGGCCTGTTTGTGGGTCATTTTTGATAGAAATCAATAAGATATTCAGGGTTGAGAGGTTTGCACTCAAAATCCTAGTTCTGTGATTTCCCCCCATGTTCTTTGATATTTTTCCATGTGTGGAGTATGGGTAGCCCTGGGATAGTACTTGGGGACCTTGGAATTAAGGCATGGTCCGCCCTTTGGAGAGAACACAGTTTCATGGATAAGAGTCAGGTATGAACAAATGCTATCAACAAATGTGACAGGGCTATGGCACCTCCTTCCCCTGAAAGCGGGCTCATGACTCAGCCCTGGAGCTCAGAGCAGGCATCTGGGAGGAGAGGATGCCTGACCTGAATGCTTCCTTGGGGTGATCTCTTCAGCTCAGAGCCTCGGTGTCCTTAGTGGTAAAATGGGGCAATAAATCCTATCTTTTTTTTTTTAAGAGAGAGAGAGAAAATTTTAATATTTATTTTTTAGTTTTCGGCGGACACAACATCTTTGTTTGTATGTGGTGCTGGGGATCGAACCCGGGCCGCATGCATGCCAGGCGAGCGCGCTACCGCTTGACCCACATCCCCAGCCCCAATGAATCCTATCTTGAAGGACTATTTGGGAAGTAAAAATATTTCTCCCAGTATCTGCCTAGTATTATGTAAAAGAGACAAAGGAGCTGAGTAGATATGTGACTCGTCCTTTCTACTGCTAATATGGAACTGACAGAATGCTGGGTGAAGATCTCTGAGAACTGCATGGCTCTGTCCCTTCTTGGCTGTGTAGCTTTAGGCAAGTCACAGCACTCTTCTGTGCCTTGGGTTCCTGTTCTGTCAGGTAAGGACAATGTGGGGAGCATCAAAGAAGATGGTTAAATGGCAGAAGTTCTGCACATTGTAAGACCTGGTATATCTACAAGGAGTTTGTTTTCTGTCACTGTCATTGTAACTGATAGGTACAGAGGCTTGTGGGGAGTCAGCTCTGCAGAAAGGGGAGAAATGCTTGATGCCTCAGGTGAGCTGTGGGGGGAGCATCCCCACACTTGCTGAGATGAGTATCTGGCTATAGGACATGATTTAATGCAGAAGTTCTCAACCTTGGTGGAATGGCAGGGGAGATAGCTCAGCATTTTTTTTTTTCCAAAAAATGTGTATATACATATATATGGCTCCTCTCATTCTTGTCTCTTGCCCAAGGAATTTCAGAATCTGTGGTGGGGGTAATGGTGTCATGCATGTATATAAGCTGAAACCCCCTCTTCCCTCAAATTGAGTTCCACGCTTTCAGAGTGTCAAAAACCCAACAGATGCTAAGCCCATGTCTCTACTTTCCATCATCAGCCTGTTAGCCTACTTGCCTGGCCCTCTGCATGCAGAGCTGTTCCCACGGATGAAAGAGCATCCAGAGCCAGTTGCTTCATTTCTAATGCCTGGAATCCAACCAGTCATCCAGCAGCTGGGCAGTTTTAAAACCTAGAAATAGGGGCGAGGGATATAGCTCAGTGGTAGAGTGCTGGTCTAGCATGCAAGAGATCCTGGTTTCAATCCCAAAACAAGACCTTGGGACATTTAGGATCACAGGATGTGGAATCTGTTAGACTTACAGAACAGGGTCATTTTCATGAGAGTTTTTGAGAGTCCTGTGAGAATCGAAGGTTCCAGAAGACCCAGAGTGGTGCAGTCATCACGGTCCTGACCTTGTCATTGGCCTGGTGATGCAACATTGTATTCGCAGAGCTTTCCATGGAGCACAAAGCACCTGCCCTCATACCGTGCCACTGATCCTTTAGTTGTCAAAGCAGTTATCGTTGCCCCATTTCTCAGATAAAGTGAGGCTTTACAGAGAGGGAAAGGGACTTTCCCTGGCCACAGAGTGGGAGAGGGGCACAGTCAGCACTCACTTGTTGTGTAGAATCCCTGGCCACTATGTGCCAGGGATGTCTCCTGCCCTGGAGACTGTGTCAATATAATGAAATGTGACATGGCTTGCTTGCAAGGATGCCCCAGCAACTGTTCTCTCAGGCAAGGCATGCTGAGGAGCTGGTATCATTTTACAAGCTGATATCAAGGATCTGTTTAAAATTCCATTTCTTCCCATGCAGGCTTTGACTCTTTCCCCCCCATCATTTAGGGTCAGGTGTTCAGTTTTATAAAGACCCCATGAGCAACGAGCTGGCAGAACATTTCTAGCAATATATATGTGACCCTGCCACCCCAGGGGGAAAGCCTCACAGCACCATACATTTTGATTCCTATTTTATCAGGCATTCTGTAGTTCAGTGGGGTCTTTCAGAAAAAGGGAAAAGAGCTCCATGTATGTATGTGATTTGTGTATGTATTTGCCTGTGTGTGTTTTTTAAAAAGACTCAACCAACTCCAGTGCATAAGAGAAAACCAGTATTTTCTAGAAATGCTTCTGAGTTTACAAAAAAAGGAAAAAGTCACTCGTATATCTTTCCACCAGGGATGGCCAATAATCACAGTGATAATGTCATATACTTTCATTTGCTTTGTGAAATATGTTCATGTCAATAATGTTATGGTTTGGAGCCAGGCATGGTGGTATACGCCTATAATCCCAGCAGCTCAGAGGCTGACGCAGGAGGAACTCAAGTTCAAAGCCAGCTTCAGGAAAAATGAGGCACTAAGCCACTCAGTGAAATCCTGTCTCTAAATAAAACATAAAATAAGGCTGGGGATGTGGCTCAGTGGTTGAGTGTTCCTGAGTTCAATTCTGGGTCCCCCCTAAATAATTTTATGGTTTGGATATGAGTTACCTTTCAAAAGCTCTCATGTCAATGCAGGAATGTTTGCAGGTGAAATGATTGGATTATGAGATCTCTAGCCTGATTAGTGGATCCCAGTTTGAATGGACTAATTGGCTGGTAACAGTAATCAGGCAGGGTGTGTCTGGAGGAGGTGATGCTGAGGGTGTACCCTGGATCTGTTCCTCTTTCCTGTCATTCCTTCCCTTTCTCTCTCTGCTTCCCAACCTCCAGAGGTGAGTTATGCTCATCCACTGCCTCTTCCTGCATGATGTTTTTGCCTCACCTCAAGGCCCTGAGAAGTAGACTTGGCCAACAAGGGACTGAACCTCTGAAAACATGAGCCCAAATAAACATTTCCTCCTCTAGGTTGTTCTTTTTTGGGTATTTTGGTCACAACTACAAAAAGCTGACTATCACAGAAATAGTAACCAAGAAGTGGGATCATTTATATGTCTAACCTGACTGTGTGGTTCAGAAGCCTTTGGAGCTGGTTTGTGGAAGGAGTTTAGAAATATTTGGAGATGTATGCTGAGGAAACCTTAGAATTTTGTAAGCAGAGTTTAATGCATGATTCCAGAGGAGCTCAAAAGACCAGAATACAGACAGTAAAAACCGTACTCATGAGGTTTCAGAGGGGAATGAGGATTCTATTGGGAATTGAACCAGTGGACATGTGTTATCTTCTGGCAAATAAAATTTTTTCATATTTTTTAAAGAGATCATAGTTGCTAAAGAGATGCTAAGTACTCTGCACAGAGACAATGGGAAAAAATGCCTCGAGGACATCTAAGGAATTTGCAAGACCACACCCGTTACACACTCAAGGATATCTTTGAGGGAAAGGGAAAATTTCTTTGAGAAGAGATTCTGGGGTTACCCTTCTTATACAGGAAAGTATAGGCAGTTGTTTTACCATGCTTAGTCACCCAGGCTTTGAGTGGTAGTGAGTCACTACACTCAGAGATTATTGTCGCCCTGGTTTCAGGGAGACCAGCTTTTGCTCAAACTGGTGGTAGATCCTGGTATCACTCATATTGTGCTAGTTCTGCAGGAATGCAGGATGCTTTTATTAAAGATCATGGAGGTTTCCAGTGAGATTTCAAAGGAAGGCCTAGAGGGCAGGCGAAGTGTAGCAGGGTTGGAATCCCTGCATGCCGCCACTGAGAAGGCAAGGCAAGAAGATGTGAATGTGGAGTCAATGGGAATGGAACCCCCAGGAATTAAGATGCCAGTAATATGGACTGTCTACCTAAGAAAACTACTGGCTATGAAGAGAGCCAAAAAAGAGGCCAAAGGAGTGGAACTGCCCAAGACCTTCAGAGAGCCCTTCTCACTGTCATCTCTAAAATAAAATAAATACACTGAATAAAAGAAACCCCAAACAATACAAAACAAGAATCCTTGTTATGGATCAGGTAGTGTCATTTCCATTACTTCATTCAATTCTTGCAGAATTTCAAAATAATCATCACCTCCATTTTTTTAGATGAGGACACTGAGGCCCACTTATTCCTTCACTCAACATGTATTTTCTGAGATGACACCTGCTGAATGAAAAATCTATTATCCGAATGGGACAGGCAACAAGGAACAAGGCAAGCTTTTGTTCACCACGGAGCTGTCTTTGGTTGGGGAGACAGTCATTTCATGGCTAGTTAAGTACAGTTGTGATGGGTGCTATGGAAATGAGCCACAGGGTGCCACAAGCATTTGTGGAAGCATTTGTACTGGGCCCTGGCAGAAAGGGTGCAGGTGTGTGGAAGTGCATACGTGTGAGTTTACGGGGGCCAGGGAGACTTCCCATGGGGAGCACCCTCTGAACTGAGCCCTGGAGAAAAAGTAGGAGCAGGCTAAGGAAGGGGTATTGCTGACCAGGTGACAAGGTAACTGTGAGCAGAAGATCCTGAGCCTGGGAAGAGCCCAGTGGTTTTAAGAAACTGGAATGTGGCCAGCCAGCTGTCAACCTTGGGAGAAAGACCTTAGAAGTTACTAGGAGTGGGGGTTGGGCAGGCTCAGCTTGGCATGGGTCATTCAGGCCAGAGAAACCATGGAAGGATCTTTGCCAGGGAAAATGCATGGCTGGATGTTTCCTTGTCAAGATGAGGCTCCTCCAGGAGGCCCTGTGGATGGATTGGACTTCCTCCATTACTCCATAACTGCCTGCATGTTTAAATTTAAGAAGCATTTTCTCCTTCCCTTCTTTTATAAGTGTGCTCTGAGAGGTGAGCCAAAGCCAGAGAGAGCACATCATCAGCTTCCAGAGGGTGAACCCTATGTGAGGAGCTGGGGTGAGGAGGAGATAGAAGCCGAAGGGGCAGAGAAGGAGCCTTGGAAAGCCAAGCCAGGTGGTAGAGCCTGACATTCTTAATTCTGTAGCTCACATAATCAAATTTTTGAGAATAATGCATATAGGTACTTTAAACAGAGAGAAAGTGAGCCATGATGACCCAGGATTGAGGGGTTTACTTCTTAAGAAGGCACTTGGGGAATGTGTGTAGCTCTTGTTTTAAACCCTTTTTAGAAACCACCCACAATCAGGAGACACTTAAAACACTAGGTAGTGTAAGAATCTGCTATGGGGAAGTGCGGATATATATCTTTCAGGAAGTTGGGGGCTGGACTTTTCTGTTTATATTAAAAACCATATGTAGAAAGCCCCTCTGGGGAAAGTGTACAGATTGCTGTCACTGAGTATTTGCTTTAGGTATTTGGCTTTCTCTCTCTTCTTTCTCATTTCCCAGAACCCTCTTCCCCCCTAATGCTGGCAGTACACAAGGATTCCAACCCAGAGCCAGGGACAAAAGAACCAGCAGATATAGGTACCCACAGCAATGTGGTCCAAAACACAAGCCTCCTCACGTGGCAGCACCTGCTTTCCCTCTTACCCTCCAGCACAGACACACCGACACCAGACACCCACAGATTTTATCATTGGGAAGCCAAACATGTCTCTCCTGGACTGGGGGATGCTGGCTACATTTACCTTGTAGATATAACAACCTGCCTGATAACATGTTCCAGAATCCTACTCCTCTCTGCAGCTAGGTCTTCTTAACTTTAGCCTCAACCTCGGTTCTAAAGGTTCTAGAATCCATACTTTAGCAGCTCAAGGTATCTTGAGCTCTGGCTCTCAATCTGGTTCTAGCAGTTGACCCTCAGCAGGTGATATCATTCAGTCCTGGTTTTGTTGTGTGGAGTTAGGGGATCACCTCTTCCTACTTTAAGCCTAAATCTGCTTCTTTCTTTGCCAGTCATTCTCTCTGTTCCCCTCCTGGACTGGGGACCAACTCCCCTTGAAGGCAAGGGTAGTGTCTTTTATTCCTTTGTCCTTACCACTCACCGGTGCCCTGTATAGCAGAGGTGGTTATATATAATATATACAGACAGACATAGTTATGTGCATAATAAGTATATATTTTACAAATCTAGAATGCTTGTTGAGTGACTGAAGAGATGAGTCATGCTACCACCCATTTTCCTTTAATGCTCATGTAGTATCTCTATTCATTCATTTAAATATCAGTGTATACTATTTTAGTCAACTTTGCAATGCAGTGTACTCATGGTTTTGGAGGTTCAGTCCATGAACAGCTATCTCCATAACTCTGGGCTGGAGTTAAGGTAGAACATCATGGAGGAAGGTGAGGTACAACATGTGGAGGAAGGTGAGGTAGAACATGTGGAGGAAGGCTGCTCAGTTCATGTCAGGTAGGAAGCAGGAGCGTGAGAGTGAGGTGCCAGAGACAAAGTACAAACCCTAAAGGCACATCCCTATTGACCTACTTTCTTCAATCCCACCCTACTTGTCTACAGTTACCACCCACTTAGTCCATTCAAGTGAATTAATCCATTTGATCTGAGACCTGAATTACTAGAAAGGGTCAATGTTGCAAGGATCTTGGAGAAGAATTTTAGGCAAATGGGAAGGCAAAGGTAGAGGCTCAGAGACAATTTTTAAATGCTCAAGAAGCACTAAGAAGAGTGGGATGGTTGTAGCCTAGAGAACCAGGGAGAGAGTGATGGGAGAGGAAGCCAGAGAAGTCGGCCTGGAACACTATGAGGCATGTGTTTTTTGTTTTGTTTTGTTTATTCTAATGGTTCCTGTAAGGCCCATTTCTGCAGATATATGGTGGAGGAGGGACAGAGAATCTCTTCAAATAGCCTTATGTGCATTGGCTTCTCAGACAGAGGCCCCCTAGAATCCACCCATGTTGAACATTCTACTGCTAGGAAAAAACAAAACAAAACAAAAAAACAAAAGCAACTTCCTATCCCAAATGATTCAACTTTCCAGGACTGTTTAGTTCCTATAGCTAGAGCCAAAGAGCTCCACAAGACCACATTGGCCTTTCCTAAGAGCAATTACCACGGATTTGGTTGTGTGGAAATGATGATCTTATTAAAAAACAAACAAACAACAACAACAACAACAAAAAACAGTCTTGCTCTAACATCAGACATAATATCATTTTAAAAATATTTCAAAAAGATGTTATTCCTATAAAGACTACTGCTTCAGAAAACCTATAAGCAGGAAGCAAGAGGGTAGAGAAATTAATTTGTGCATTTATTCATTATCCAACAAACCCCAAGTGCTATTTCCAGAGGTCACCAGGGATTTCCATGTTTCTCAATCTGGAGGTCACTTTTTCAGAAATCGTTTTGCTGGATGCCCAAGCAGAAAGTTTTGGAGGGGCTTGGCCTAGGGTGATGGCAACAGAAGCAGAGAGGAATAGATGGATTCCAGTTGACAGACATGAGAGTCAAGTGGGAGGGGAAGTCAGATCCAGAGATGGTTGAATGAATGGGGAGAGCCGGTGTTAAAAGTCCTGATTTTGGCAAAGAAAAAAGAGATACAGACAAAATATAGACACTTCAGCAATTTAACAATGTTAGATGACTTTAGCCAACTTATATGATCTTTCCCTTTAAACTTAAGCCTTGTAACCTCCTTTTATGAACCGTCTGACCTGAAAAAGTCCTTAATGATTCTCAAAACTCTTCTTAGAGATGTGGAAATTAGGGTTCACAGAAGAGTAAGTTGCCCAAAGCCAGAGAGTTCTTCATTCCTGTTGTTTCTACCAAATTTGACCTCTAAGAATGACCAGACCACTGCAAATTCCTCTTTCTGAGCATCAGATACTTACCTAAATGAAGGTGCTGATCTTAAAGACACAGCTTCAGGGTGACATCTCTAAAAATCAACGTTCAAAGGCAGCAAAAATGCTAGGTGAGGTTTGGGGGATTCTTAAACCTGTTGGATCTGGAATCTGTATAACACCTCCAGCTGTTTTTCTTAGTTCTAAAAGTTTTCCACAACCAGCTGATGCCTACCTGAATGGAACTGGAACAGGAGGAAATTAGAACTCATTCTAGTGAAATGTGCCCAGGTTCACTCTTCTATCTTCATGATGAAGTTTTTCTGTTATTTTGGGGGAGGAGATTCATAGAAATAGAAGCCTCAAGGTGTTGAACACTCCATTAAGTTAATATGAGATGGGATGGGTTTGAGTTTCTGTCCACTGACTGCATTTATCTTGATTTCAGGGAGCTCCCAGAGAAGGAGGGGTGGCATTTCTGTAACCCTTGATGTGCCTGAGAGGAGAGGCAATACACGTAGGAAGATTTGTGCTGTCTTACCAAAGTCACCCCACCAGATGGCCTTGATGTCAGGGTCTCAGACATAATTGCCTGAGAGCTGTCATTGCTGAACCGGTTAAGATGGTGATCATGCAGTCTACCTCCATGGATTAAAGTCCTGCCCCTCCTCCTTATTACATGTGTAGTCTTAGGCATGGTACCTAGCTATTCTGTGACTTACTTTACTCATCTCTAAAATGGGGATAATCCTGCCTACACCACAGGATCCTTTTTGGATTCGAGGATCTATAAACAAGGCTTAGCATGTAAAGCCCATAGTACAGTACTTGGCACCTAGTGGGTATTCAATCTGCTCTTTTCTGTCTCCAAAAATGCAATGCTGCTGTAAGAGACTTCCATTGGAACCAGGGAATGAAGAAGTGGTTCATTAACAACCAGCCCAGGGAGAATACACTCCACGGGAAACTGCAGGGTCATTAAGCACCAATGGTGGTAACAAGGCTATTAATTTCCCAGTGTTTCTTTTATTGAGCCACACAGTGAGGTGATGCTTAACCCAGCAGGAGGGAAGGGGTTCGGAGTAGGATCTGGGGAGCAGGGGATCACAGCTATTTTATAAGGTTGTAACTTTGTGAAATGTGAAATGCTAGAAGGATTGGGCACTGTCTTATTTGCTCTGCGGATCATCCCCCAAGGACAGAGCATCTGAAAATCATTTCTGTGTGCTCATTGCAGGCAGTGAGGTGCGAAGTGGAGAGCATTGGCTTCAGAGTCTTAGACCAGTCTGAGCATACCATTTCCACCATCCCTAGCAAGGACACCATAGGAAAGTTATGTTATTTCTCACTGTCTCAATTTTCTCAGCCCACAAATGGGGAGAATCATGAATTGCTGTGAGGTCAAGATTAGAGAATATGGAGAAAGTACTTTAAGGATATTTTTTTAAATCTCAGAGTCCTAGGCAATGGAAAGTTTTATCTCATTATGATTGTTTCAACTTTTTAACTCATGTCATCCCTCACTTTCTCTCTTTAATTTTCTCTCTTTCATTTGTTTGCTTGGAATAAATAGATGTATGAGTTACTTCCGGCAATTGTCAACCACTCACGATTTGGCTAAAATCCATTCCAAATCTCACAAAGCAAAGAGCAGGTGCAATGTGATCTTCAGAATAAGTTATTTCATTAGAATGAATTTCTGAATGTGAAAAATCAATATCACTTCAGAGAAAATTTCTGGAAGAACTGAATAGACCCATGTATCACCATATTGATTTGAATGGAATGTCTAAAATAATTTTAGCTCTGATTTTTTAAGCAACTAGGCCAAAAGGGAGATTCTGTAAGTTACAAAGATGACTATGTCAGACAGTGGAGATGTTTCTTTTTCAGGACAAATTTGGAGTGTGGTAATAGCTCCTAAAAGATTTTTGAAAGAATCCAGATCAGTGCTTTGTCACAGCTTGGGGGACCTCTACCTGCTTTTATGGCCTCATCTCTTCTATCCATACCTTTCTCTGCTCAAGTCTTCTGTCTACTTCTGCATCAAGCCATGAAAGCTACCCCAAGACCATTGCAAAAGCGGTTCCTTCTGCCTAGAATGTGCTCTTCCCCAACTCCCTCTAGTTAATTCCTACTTGCTTTCCAGGACTTAGCTCAATGAACCTTTCCTTAGTGAAAGTGTCTAAGCTACTGTTTTCTCCTGCCCTGTCAAAGCACCTTTCTGTCATGAGCCTGCCTCAGTTTGTGACTCAGTACTCAATTGTTAATTTCTACCTGGTCCTTGTGTGTGTTCTCTTAGGGTGAGGCTGTTTGTTATGCTTTATGACAATCCCATGCATCTAGTACAAGACCTGGGACATAACAGGTTCTAGAAAACTACTGGGATAAAAATCATTTCTAAGTCAATGAATGCATGATTTCTCACTAACAATGCTCATCCTGGCAGTGGGAATATAACCTTAAAAGGTCCATTTCTGCTGCCACCCAATGGAGCCAATAACTCAAGAGACCGAATTATGGAATCAAAAAGAGCTTTATTGGTATTAAACCAGCAAGTCAGAAATGGAGACTTTGGTCCTAAAAACAAAGTTCATCTTACTTAAGAGGCACAGGCACAATGTTTAAATAAGGGCTTTTGAGAAGGTATATTTTTAGTTTGGGACATGTGGGCAGGGCATCTGGTGGTCAAAATTTTCATGGTGGACTGTTTTTCTGATATATATGCTGCTGTTATCTGAATGGCACTAAATGTTTTGGATTCTGTAACTTTAAAAAAAAAAAGCTAGTGATTAGAAAGTTCCTTTTTGTTTCAGGAATAGTTAGTCTTGTATTTTAAGGCATAGAACACATAGGAGAGCAAAAGCAGCCCTTGTCAGAGAACACTTTCAGCCTGACAGGCAACTTCAGTCAGAGGTGTCTTCTATAGTTAATCTCTTGGGAAACGAATAATATGTTGCTCAGCTGTGTTACCTCCAAAATTAGTGATTTTTAAGGTTAACGAAAGCAGTGAAGCTAGAGGGCTTATGTAGGTTTTCCTTTGGGTACAGGAATGATCTGGTCATGGATTGCAATAAATTTTTCTCAGCTCAAAGAAAACATTTATCAGGAAGAATGCTCCACTATTATTTTTTTCCTATTAATCCATTTTATGGTTTTTTTTTTTTTTTGGTTAATTTCGTTTGCTTTTTGTTTTTGTGGGGGAAGGATAAAGTCCAGCCTAGTTTTTCTGAAATACAGAGTGCTCCATAATGTGGCTTTAGGGTCATCTTCTCCCATTTTCCACTTGACCTTATAGACCTGCTGACAACTATGTGCACATGCTGGGTCAATTCCAACCTCTGGGCCCTTCCCTTGAGCCTCCCTCCACTTGGAATGCTTATCCCCAAGAGAAAACAAATAATACAAGTTAAGACTCCAGTTTTGTTGTCAAACATATACAAATCCAAATCTTCTATGATTTAGTTACTAGATCTTGGACTTCTTGAGGTTCATTTTCCCTGTTTTGACATCTAAGATAACATTTAGCTCATAGTACTCTTGTAAGGATTAAGATTGAAAAAATATATAGAAGGTTTATTGTTTTGAGTAGCATGTAGTGTTCATCAAATGGTAATGCTAATACTATTGTTCCATCTTTCTGGAAAACTCTTTTCAGTAGCAATAGGTCAATGGTCATTGGAAGCCTTTTCAGTTATCCTGGACAAGATAAAGGGACTTTTCCCATGATACTTTGTTTTCACCTCTGTAATACCACATAGTCCATAATTATCTAATTATATGTCTCTTTTTTCTCATCTAACTGTAATGTTCAACTATCCTCCAGAAGTATTTTCAGCAGGAAGGATATCAGTATCAGTATCAGATATACTAGGAGCTGGGTAACTCTTTCAATGAATGAATAAATGAGTTAATTCTAAACCAGTGGGCAAACTAAATTAAATACAGCAAGGAAAATTAGATCAGACGTTTTGATTGGCTAGTTTGCTCACATGTCTTGCGCATATATGTCAATCAAACGTACTTAGCCCTTCTGCTGAAAGGTCTACACAAGGTTGACCTTCCAGATCTTTAACAAAACATGCAATTTATAAATGGTGACTTTACTTCATTCTCTTCACTATTTGCATTGGAAAACAGCCACTTAGCACATTTGCCAATGACTTTTTATAAGGTAGTTTAGTTTTTTTCTTCTTTTTCTTGTTAGCCTCAGCATGTGATACTACAATGTTTTGGCTCCAGATTTGCAAGTGCAGTGGTGTTAGTTCTCAAATTTGCTTTCACATGGAAAATGTTCTACAACAAAGAGGATTAATTGTTTTCCTTGTTCAAATGTTTTGAAGTGGAAGGAAGCACATCTCTTTATTGGATTCTGATAGGCTTTAACTACTAGAACTTCAAACTGTAATTGTTCCTTTGCCTTGTTTCCGAGCAAACCCCAACTCACACTATTACTGCATCACACTGATCAACCTGCAGTTTCCCACATTGTTAATGCTCTTGCACTGTGTCCAAGATGATCTCTCAAGACACCTGGACTGTCTTACCTCCTCCCTTTCTGACAAACCTCTTATGACTCACTTCCGATGTCACTTTTCCCAGGAAGCCTTCTTTGAATTACTTACTCTGATTTGTGTTCCTCCCCATTCTCCCTTCTCTATACCTGTTCATTGCTTTGATGGAGGAATGTACACAAGGTTGACCTTGTGTAGGCTGACCTTTCAGCAGAAGAGCTAAGTATGTTTGACATATATGCAAGAATATTTGCATAACATTGAAGAAAAGTTTTGGAGTTAAACAGCTTGAAATGCGATTTGAGTTCTCTACTTCTTACTGGCTTTGTGATCTTGGGAAAGTCAATGACTCTGAGATTTCACTTTCTTCCATGAAACCCAATGTTGTCATAAAACAGGTGTGAATCTTAATAAGAAACTCTGTGTTGAGCACTCTACATGATGTGAGACATACCAGAAGCATTCGATATATGCTGTCCATTTTACCACTAGTAATACAACCATTCATATTAAATATTATACCATAGCAAAATTATTTGTTTAGGTATTTACTATAGGATCTAGAGTAACCAACCACTGCCAATTGCTCAGCACTGATGTGATTTCTAGAATGTGGAGCTTCCAGGGTTAAAAACCAATACATTGTCATATAAACCAGGATGGCTGGTCATGGTCACCCTTACTAGATAACTTGAGGATATGTACTCAAATCTCTCAAGATGCCAACATACAGTGGTGGGAGTGGGATTTGTGGACATCCCTCTCACCTGGGGAACTTTCTCTAACCATGCATTGTATCATTTTTTACTCGGGAGATTCCTTCTCATCCTAATCTTCATCCCCAAAACATCTACAAACTTTTGTGTCCATTAGCTGTTTCTACATTGCAAAACTTAGGGACTTATAGCAGCAGATATCTAGTTAACTTGTGAGTAAGTTAGTAGAGAGCCTGACTCATCTAAGGTGGTTTTCCCCATATAACTGCAGGGGTCCTTGACAGTCAGCTGAGGTTTCCCTAATCTTGGTCGGGATCTTGTACATGTTTGGGGCCCCAGCTGTGATGAATGGGCTCACTCATCTCTGCTGTGTGTTCCTTTCAACCTATATTAGACTAGTCCAGCTCATTAACATGGTGGAGGCAGGGCCGAGAGAGAGAGAGAGAGAGAGAGAGAGAGAGAGAGAGAGAGAGAGAGAACACTAGTGCAAAAGGATACAAGACCTCCAGAGCCTCAGCCGGGCACTGACTTAGCACCTCTTTTGCTCATTCTGTTGCCATTCTATTGCAATTAAAGGCACAAGGCCAGATTTAAGGAGAAGGGAAACATATCACTGCTTAAGGTGCAAAATCACATGGCAAAGGGCATAACTACATGGAGGAGGACAAGGATCATGGACTTTTTCTACAATCTTTCAAAACTAATAACCTAATACCAAGGTGATGCTCAGGAAACATTTAGACTGAAGTGGGCATTATCTATGAACATAATGTCTGGAAAAGCATTCTTTACTATTCTTAAAACAGCAAGTGCTGAGGGATCTGATATCTAGAAATTGAGGGAAGTTTGTGCAGTAGGTAGATGTATTACTTGCAGGAAGTTATAACCGTTAATACAATGGTAAAAACTTTTGTTAGGAAGTGATGCAAACCAACAAAGCCCTAAGTGGTTAGAAAAATAGCTGGCTGGTTTTAGAACGTGTCATTAAGTTAGCCCCCTAAAAGGACATGGACTTGACATTGACTCCCTAGGTTTCTCTGAAGTCTGGGTCAGATTGGGTCTGCTCTGCCACAGGGAAAGAGGAAGCATCGAGAGGGTTCCAGAACCCCAAGGACGGGACTGCCCCTTACATCTCTGTACCCTCTTGGTATTCTCATGCCACTCTCACAGACCCGTGTTCATCAGGTTTGCTGGCACATTCTCCATTCAATTAAAGAATTTTAATGACAACATTGGGGAAATCATGTGGTTTGGCCTCGTTTGCTGGTGAAGTGGAAAACAGGGAAAACAAAAGCACCAGGGTAAAAAGGAGCCATTTAATTTGATAATTTTTCGTCCAATGAGTTAAACCATTGAATTAATTAAAATCTACTGTGGGGCCACTGTATACACTTAAGTAGCACAAATGGGTCTCGAGGTCTCAAGGGGCTGTGGGTGAAAAGATCTCAAACACTAGCTAAAGCTGCACTTTTAGAAACACACGTTTGGAAATCACATACTCTGTGGAGAAACACTGGGGTTTATTGTGGGCATGGGAATAAACCAGGTCCTAAGCTATGAAGTAAAATGGCCCGGGAGTGTGGAGATGCAGGTGAAATGAACTCCAACAGTGTTCGCAGAGCAGAGCAATGCTGTCATTGGACCAGGGCCTGTGAAGAAGAAACCAGGCTTCCCTGACAAGTTGTCCAGAGGGAGGCTTACTCAAATGGAGGTCTGTCCTGAGCTGTGAACTCAGGAAGCCTCTGGGCTGCAGAGCTGTGAGCCTGGGGTTAGGGTCAGGAAGGTTCCGGTGTAACGGTGGTATGATCTCGGGCAAGTCACTTTAGCCACCTGGGCTTCAGTCTCCTCATCAGTGAATGTGTATTAAGATAATAGCACCTTCTATTAGGGGGCTGCTGGGAAACTTGTAATATCACATATGTAACACAAGCTCATGTTAGCTACTAATGTTACCATGGTGAGCCTTAGGATCACATGGTTTGCAGGACCCCTTAGTACCTGGAGTCACATCACAGATGATGGCTTATGTTTTCCTTCTCCGTGTTTATAGCCACGTTTTGTAGGTAGGTGCAGCAGATGCTATTGGTGCCTCACTTATAACCCACTGACACCCACCATTCTGCTGAAGGCTTCTTATAACTTCACCATTCTGCTGAAGGCTTCTTGGTACATCTGCCTGAAAATATGGCAGGCTGGAAGGCAGCTGATGCCCCAAGGAGCAGCATTCTAATGACTACAAAGAGCAATTGATGAACAGGCACTTTGGGTTCTTCATTCCTTGGAGAGTGCAACTCTGAAAACATTCTTGACCAACTTCTAGGGGTCCCCAAAGGGACTGAGCTGCACTTTCCCCAGAGATGATCTGAGCATTTTCACCCTCAATTTTGGTTTCCTGCCCTTCATGCCTCACTTTTCTGTTTCCCTACTGTGCTTCTGGTAATCACTTCCCAAACAAACCTCATGGATTAAATGTTCATGTAGGAGCAAGGAGCTGTGATATGTTATTGCATAGTAAAGTGACCATAGATGACAATAATGTACTCTATATTCCAAAAAGCTATAAGATTGGAAGTTTCCACCATAAAGAAATGATGAATAGTTTCTGAGAAGATCGGTATGATGTTTGTGTGTGTGTGTGTGTGTGTGTGTGTGTGTGATTTCTTCTCTCTCTCTCTCTCTCTGTTGTTGTTGTTGTTGTTGACATAGGGCCCCCTGTTTTGACCAGGCTGATCTCCAGCTCCAACTATTGGTCAAGTGATTCCCCTGCTCAGCCTCCAGAATAGCTGGGACTACAGTTGTGCACAGCTGGACAGATAGGTTTACCTAATTTAAACATTAAACCATATATATGGACATAAAATATCATGTTACTCATGTACACTTTTCTGCTTTTATATATTAAAATAAATTTAATTGTTAAACAATTTTAGAAAATAAAAAGACTTTGTCTTAAGATAGTAGAGATGTTTCTGAATACTGGCACTTTGATCCTGGGGGTGTAGATAAACATTTACAAAAGCAAGTTTGAATTTAAATTCTGTTCTCTTGAGCCTCCAGCACAGAAGTTTGTTCTATTCTTCTCATGAGACTTCTCTGTGCCAACCTGGCTTTTACTCCTGCCCTGCCAAATCTTCTCCCAAAGCTGCATTTCCAGTTCTTAAAATATTTCTCTCATAACTTGTTTCCAGGTTTTCTCTCTATTCTGTGTTCACATGGAAATACTCAAATGGTCATAGTTCAAAGCTGAGCCTAGCAGTAACTTTAGTGCTGGCCCTGTGACCAAGTGGTGCAAGTAATACTTTAAATCCTTAGTACAACAGGGCCGAGGTCATGTTCTAGCACCACTGGCTAGACTCTGGAGTCTTTCTCAAAGGCTATGTATGTGCATGCCCTTTGACTTCCGGCTGCAGCATTTGTGCAAACATTTGTCCAGCAGACATTCACCAAGTCTATATACCAGATTTTGGGTTAGGCTCTGGGTTTATAAAACTGAAGACCAGTGCCTGCACTTGTCAACATAGTCAACTGGGAGAAATCATGGACACTTAACTCATCATTTTAGACAGAAAGAGGCATGCAAAGAGAGCATCGCATGCCGTATGATCAGAGCACTCTCATAGTGTAGTTCTAGTACGTGCAGCATTGGCTTCAGCTGAAGGCTTGAAAATGCAGGACCCCTGCCCAACCCTGGCCCCATTCAGACCTCTTGCACCAGAAACGCGGGTCAAGGGACAGCAGTTGGTATTTTCACAAGTCCTCTAATGATCCTGATGCCCCCTAGAATTTGAAAACCATGGTGACAGAAGTAGAGGATTTAATGGCAGAAGGGAGAGGTTGTATCTGAGTGAAGGTGAGGGTGTTGGCTGTGGCTTGGCTTGGTGCAAACCCATCCTGAGATGACCTAAGTAACTTAAGGCCAGATAATCCTGATGGTCAATCAAAGACAAGTAGAAATCTTTTTAATTATACATGTTTCTTCACGGAAGACAAATCATTATCAGCTTATAATCAGAATGGAAAGTTTAAGAATCCCATTTCAACATGATCAAAGAGCTTTTGTTCTACCAAAGGATCCACCTGAGTTCCCTTAACAGTGCTAACTACCAGAGGATCCGCCTTGAGTTCCCTTAACAGTGCTAACTACCCCCACCAATCCTTGTCTCCATTCTCCATCACGATTGTGATCCTTTTGAGGGCAGTACCTGGACTTGATTTTCCCTTTTAAATTTCCAAGACCCAGAACAGTACTTATGCAAAGTACTTGACAAGTATTTCTCAATTTGATTTCCCAGAAACAAATGGTACAAGGCAGTTCTGTCCATATACCTTCCTTTTGGCCCATGTGCCACTGAGCAATCCGTGTAAGTGATTTTAAATGGAAATGTCTGAGTTGAAGTGAACAGATGTTTTGCTGCTGCAGAAACATAACCTGCCTGTGGAGAGTGATTTGGAGGTGTAGGTGTTGCATGTTGTTCCTTAGGGCCCCCGGAGTAGACATTACACACATCAACAAAGAAACCCCATAGAGCAGATGATTTTTATTGTTATAGAATAATATACAGTGTAATTAGCTTATACAAATGATAGTAATTCCTAATGCCTGTGTAGTACATTTATAAAACACATTCACATCCATTAACTCATCTGATCCTCACCCTGTGTGGCAGGTATTGTTAGAGTCCTTATTTCTCAGGTAGAAGAAGCTATGGCAGAAGCCAAAGCGATTACAGACCAGCCTAGCTTCGAGAGGAGGGAAAATAAATCCCACCTCTCAACGGGAGATTGCCAAAGAAGATGCACCATCTTTAATTGACAGCAATGACCTTGGCACTTAAATTCTTGGGGCCTCATTTTTTTTTCCTGCAAAATGTAGATAAACCCTACATCATAAGGATTATGGTAGGTACTTGGATAAGGGCAATTAATATCTAACCCATGAGGAAGTCACTTGAGTCATTTGATGGAACATGCAATTCAAAAATGATTATAATATATATCTATAAGGAAAGGCCTCCTTAAATGTAAGATAGCAGGGCTCTGACTGATGGGCAGTCTTAAACACTATCATCTCATTTCCATGGTGTTTTCATTGAAGCTAATATTTATAAAGTATTTCCTATACGCCCAACACTGTTTTAGGTTCTTACATTTATTAACTTGAGGGTAGTGGGGATTATGGTCATTCCCATTCCACAGCTTCGTAAACTGAGTCACAGAGGGGTGAAGGTGCTTGTTAGAGTGACTGTAGAAATGTGTTTGACATATTGGTCCAGATGCTGTGCGCTTCACTCTCATACTCTGCTCCTCTCAATTATGTCACCCGTATACGTCAAGTCTCTCCTCCCATGGTACTTATCTTGAATATAAATAGTGAAATTACAATTTGTTCCACATTCAAAAATAAAGTAGATTGGGACTTTCCAGTGACATCCTTGGAACATTTTTTAAAAAGTGAAAAATTTGAGAAAGAAGATCAGATGTAGACTCAGGGTCCTCGTAGAATTCGTCCAGGAGTGCCTGGGTGCTTTCTGGGAGGTAATTGACTCTTTCTGAAAAACGTCCCCTGGGACTGGAGCTAACAGTGGGCTCAGAATATTGAGCAGGCCTCTCTGTGAAGCCCTGACTCGGGGGCCCTTCATCTACTTTTAAGTATACATTTGTCAACTTCCAGAATTATAGACATCCTTGACAGTGCTTCCTAATATTTTCTCCCTATGGGGTGAGGAGTATTGAGGTGGGGAGACAGTTGAATTATTCATTAATTCTGTTTATGGACGTTTGGTATTCAGCAAAGCACAGGCAAAAACTTGGAAAGAGCAACATGTCCAGAGATTCAGTATTCTGAAAGGCCACTTGTCATGTGCATTAATATTGTGCTGCCTGAAGTTTCAGAAGAGACAACTGAATTAATTAATAAAACAAATAGAATCCATCATTCAGAGGTTGTGATTGACACTGCAGAAATCCATACCTCCGGTAAGGACGAAACCAAGCTAATTGGAAAAGAAATTGGCAAAGTTCTAAATTATGACTGTGTTCTTCATCGAGTTGGGCTGATGATTCGTTTCTAACAGACTTCATGTTTGGTTGCCTGGGACTGCAGGTGAATGAATTGATTCACCTGGCTTTTTGGGTGACATGTTAGATCTCCTGAATGGAAATACATTTCCCTTACCTCTTACCATTAAAGAACCTGCCAAGTAAAGCAAGAAGATGTTTAATAAAACACAGTCAATGGAACTACAGGTGTAGAAATGCCAAATGCTTTCACGGCTACAGTCCATGCTTCACCTTACTTGTGCCATCTGCGTAGTCACTATGATTTGGTAAGAACCGAGGTTCAGTCACCTCCAAGGTCTCCTCACCTTCAAACATGAATTCTGTGAAAGGAGGCAGATAAGGTAAGGCAATAATAATAATAAAAGAACTAGGATAAGCTACGGGAAGGAGTAGTAAATTATCTCCCAAAGCAATCAGCTAGCTAATGCAGTGAGCAAAAAGGAATGTATTAGATTTGCAGAGGACAACTTAGGAGGTGAATGGGTGAAGAATGTCATGGAAGTTGGAAGTGGGCTCTAGTTACAGCTGTGCCCATGTTCATCTAGAGGCCTGGGGGTAAGTTCAGATAAGGACCTGGCCGGACTTGAGAATCTTCTCTCATAATGCCGTCACTTTAGCCCCTGGAAGATGCTCATCCAGCTACTCCCTCAGTATATTCCAGATGTGGCAGGGTCTGCTGGTGCTCAACAGCATCTGTAGTCTCCTTGGCATCCAGGTACAGCTAGACTTCACTTCTCAATCTCTCCTTATGGGAGTTCAGACCAATGGAACAGGAAGGTGAGTGATATACAGTTTTTAGAACTGGCCCCTAAATAACACTAGCCCTTGCTCTCTTTTCCCCCCACCATTTGGCTGAATGAATATTCTAAGGGTTTAGAGGAAAGCAGGGCCATAAGATGGAAGGAACCTAGATCCCTGCATGACTCAGTGGAGCACAGACCCCACCACACTAACTTGCATTGTATAGCAACATGAGCAAGAAGTAACCTTTTATGAGGTGAAGTCACTCACAATGCAAGGTTGTGTGTTAGAGCCATCAATCGGTCCTGATTTATGTAAGGAGACGAGAAGCTCTTGACTTTAAAACACAACCCTAGTTGCTGGTAAGTTCCTTCCTGATAACAATGTTTCCTATTTAATATAGTTGTTTAAATGTAGGTAGTAGTAGTAGTAGTGGAATAGTAAATACTTAAATGACGTGTGTCAGGCACTGTTCTAAGAACTAGACATATTTTAACTCCTGGTTGGGTTTTTTCACTGCTGTGATCAAAAGAGTTGACAAGAACAATTAGAGGAGGAAAATTTTATTTTGGGGCTCACAGTTTCAGAGGGCTCAGTTATAGATGACTGACTCCATCCCTTGGGGCCTGGGATGAGCAGAACATCATGGTGGAAGTGTGTGGTGGAGAAAGCAACTGGGATCATGGCACCAGGAAAGAGTGGGGGCAGCGCTCTACTCAGCAAGGTCAATGCTCTCAGGGACCCACCTCTTCCAACCACACCACACCTGCCTACAGTCACCACCAAGTTAATCCCTATGAGGGGATTAACACCATGATAGGTTAAACCTCTTATAACCCAATCTTTCCATCTCTAAACTTTCTTGCTTTGACTCACACATGAGCTTTTGGGGGGACACCAAATTTAAACCGTAACAAATGCTTCACCTTCCAAACAGCTGTACAATCTGGTTCTGTTATTATCTACATAATACAAGAAAGGGACTAAAACACAGAGAGGTTAAGTAACTTGCTCAGGACCACACAGTTATTACAGACCAAAAGTGTATCTTACAAGTTTCTTATAAAAGTAGAGACATTGTTATTTCTATCAGTTTATGAACAACGGCTATACGGTTAGGACTCTTCTTATTGGGAATTATAAGAAACTCAACACAAATTGACAAGCCAAGTGATAAAGAAGGAGTTCACATAATTTTTAGCCAAGAAGTTGCCCTGTCTGCTCACCAGTCTCTCCCACATTCTTGACTCACTTCTTCTTTAGATTTAAAACTTCTTATGGGATGAGTGTGGCTTCAGTCAGCTCCAACATATATGCTCTGAGTTTGCTCAAGTAGCAGAAATGAAAGTTCTTTTTATTTCCTTAGAGTTAAAAATAAGAAGAAAAAAAAAAAAGTCCTGCCATTGGATTTGGTCTTGCACTCAATCTTGAACCAAAAACAGACAAGGAACTAAAATACTCTAATTGGCCAGTATGAGTCATGTGTCCAGATATAGTCAAGTCTACCAGAAGAGCAGGACTAAGAATGTAGGAGAAAAAGGTCATAAGAGGAGAATGTGCTGATGTTACCAAAAGAAGGCAAGGGCATTGGTGACCAAAATATAGTTAATGATGTTTATTGTAAACCCAAGGCCCAAAGACATGAAGGGACTTGCATAAAGTCACACAATTAATAAACTCAACAAAAAATAGCCCATATGTAGTGAATCAGTCTTCCCGGTGAATATCCCCACCTGGTACAGTGCCTGGCACAGATAACTTCTGCATAAAGAAAGGAATGGGTGTCATGTGTTTGAGACTTGAATCCATGTCTTCTGAATCTGCACCTTAAGGCTCTTCCAACTGGGCATCTCCAGTCCCCTTACACTGTATGGGAAGTTTAAACTGCTGATGTTTGCTGCAGAAGATGTCTTTGAGCTCCTCAAGGGAAATGCTGCCTTGAGGGTTGGGACAGCTGCCTTTACTGTGCCTTTCTCTCCCCTGGATGCAGTTCTCACCACCTCTTGATTAAGTCTGTCAGGAAGAACAGGGCACTCGGTGGCATGATGGCATTGCTGATTAGTCCTGTCTATCAGGATGTGTTGCTGACAGGTCCTTCTTTGAAGAGTCACTCCATCGCTGGGAGTTCTGGAACTGAAAATATGATGCAGTGTGAACTACAGTACTTGGGAATCTCAAATCTGTGTTGATGGGATTAGATTTACATTTACAGCTTTCAAGTACAAAGCAGTATTGATTCATTCATGATGAGCTAACATTATGCCTGGGGTTTAATTTCCAAGTGAGATTGTGCCAATTATTTTCTCAGAAGCTATTAAATAGAAATTAAGGAAGAGATAGAGATTGAATGTAGGTTTGAATTTTACTAGGACCTTGAATGTCTTTCTTATATGTCCTTATCTCATCTTCAAAAGATGGCCAATTCCTTTACCAATATTTGTTCCTTCAAAGGCTACAAAGAGAAAGGGGGTGTCTCCGATCCTGGCTGTGACCTGGTCTGGTCTATTTTACCTTCTGTATATCTGTTCTAACCACTCTATACTCTATTCCAGTTTCTAGTCGAGGCTTTCAACAGATCCTGTCAGGGTTTATTATGTTTTAATGTAGTTACAACTTATTTATGTTGTAATCTAGTGTGGGTTACATGGGATTTCTGCTCTGTGTAGCCATTCATGGACCCAGGATTGCATGACTCCACCGTAATATATCAGTATCCCCTCTGAATGGCTTTAGAAGATGGGAATGGAGAATGTGAGAATCTCCTGGGAGATTTTCCGGGGTGTTATCTGAAAGTAATGTGCACCATTCCCACCTTCATTTCATTAGGACTCAGTCACCTGACTTCACTTAAAGGGAGGCTGGAAAGTAGAATTTAGTTTAGCTGTGTCTCCAGAAGGAAAAGAAAACTTTACTACCAGGAATATTGCAGGGATCTCCAAACGAGTTGGTGTCTTAGCCTATGGTCTGGCCATACTGTCAGCAGAGATCTCTCAGATGCATTTGTCATCGGCCATTCCCCAGATATTTCAGCAGTTGCCCAGTGCTTGTAAGAGAAAACCCAAATTATGTAGCATGGCATACGGAAGCCTTCTTGATTCTGCCCTGCTTCTCCAGTCTGTTTTCTCCAAGGGCCCCTCCCTCACACCTGGTACTCCAACTTCCAGTTTCTTGTGGTTCCAGAACACACAGGACTGCCTTTTCACTTCCTGTATCTGCACATGCTGCTTCCTCTGCCTGGAATATGCTTCCCACCTCTTGTTCCCATCTGCTGCTTAAATCGCTATCTATATCTTTCAAAGTTCAGCTCAGTTCCTCTGTGAAGCCTTTTGTAATACTCCTGATCCCAGGTAGAAGTCATCTTGCCTCTGTTCTTCCCTTTGCCCAGACCTTGTCCAAGGAGTACACAACAGCTTCAGGGCAGAGTCTAACAATTCTTAAAGAGTAAATGAGTCAGCCAGTTGTTAGGTTTGATTATGAATCTCAGCTTTACTACATGCTAGCTTTATGATCTTGGGTAAGTTACTGATTTTTTTCAAGTTTTGGCATGCTCTTGTTAATAGAGATAGCAAGAGCAGTTATTATTAGGACTTTGGTAAAAATCTAAGTAAGGTTGGTTCTTGGTATATAACACATACTCAGTAAATATCAGGTTTTAATATTACTTCTGTTGTTCCATATCTGTGGCATTTTATAGACTCCAAGTGACTTGAATAGGGGCACTGCATCTGCCCGCATACCTTTGACATTCCAGCTCTGAATCTCATGCTTAGCAAAGACTGTTGAATAAATAAATGAATGAATGAATGATGAGTTACACAAGTGGTCCAAAAAAATTGCCTCTGTTTTTTGGCAGAGGTATCTCTCTATAGACTCAGTGAAACAGCAGATGTATTGTTTGTCCTGTGTCTGTTCCACCCTCCTCCTTGCTTTGTCTTCTGTCTCCTTCCTGTTATTTGGGTCAGAACCCATTCCTTGGCAATACTCTTCTTTCTGTGTCTCTCTGTCTTCTTGCCTCTGAATCTTTGTTCTCATGGGGGCTCCTCTTGCCAGCATTTCATTCCTCCACCTCTGCTGTCAAATATTCAAAGTCAGTCTCTTTCTTCTTGAACTTCTATCTTCTTCCACCATTAAAGTATCTTATCTCGTTTTAATTTTAGAGGTTCAACAAATACAACAGCTCTCATGGTTTGAGGACCTACCATATGCCAGGTAGCAAGATAAATAATACTTGAACTCTCTTTCTTCTGTGGTCCTTGTGATTTTCCTCTGCATATTACAATTTGTGCCCTCGTTTCTCTCCACATTAGGATGTGGGCTCCTTGTGGGCAGGATTCGAATGTGATTCAAAACTGCATTCCTCCTGATGACTTGCACATAGTGCATTTAATAGCTGAAAGAAAGACAAAGACACAGAATCAGAGACATAATTAATTCCCTCCCATCTCAGTGCCTGTGAATTGGGTTCACAAATATCTTGAGGCCTGCCTGAGGAGAGCAAAGGCAGAAAAAAATCTGGAGACAAGTGGACCACAGGTTGAAGTCTTCCAGGCTGCACTTGAACAAGGTCAGCGCAGTATTTGGATCTATACTTGTCTGATGGCGTTCAACTCCATCAGAACCTCAGGGCTCTGTTTGCAGTGACAACATGGCTGAGGTGACATTTATAAAACTGAGATGGATGAGTGGACTTGGAATTATTTACTTAGAGGAATGAAGGTTTGCAGGAGGAAGATGTGCAGATGTACAGATGGCCTCTCAGCACGGGAAGGGTTAGTTCCATAGTCAGCAGGGAGAGCATTTAGGCCAGAAAGAAGAGATTTTTTTTCATGTGACCACATTATGACTTATTAAAGTATCTTTTACCATGTTGCTCTGGGAAAGTAGTTCAAATGCTAATTTCCCAGAACCATTAGAGCATCCTCATACCCAGAGGCTGAATGGTGTACTAGATCAGAAATATTAAGAATTGAGGACAAGATATTTTTATTCCTCAATTTTTAAAAAATGAGAATGGAAACCAGGAATGAGGTTCTCACTTTTACACAGATTATATTATTTATTGTTCATAGTAACTGTGTTCATAATTACATCTCTATTTACAAAGCCTAGAAGGATCAGAGAAGTCAAAGGAAATGTCTGATGTCACATAGGCAAATTGCTGGAGTCAGGACTTGAGCTCAGTCCCATCTAAGTACAAAGCCACTGTTCTTTGAGTGTTTACATCTCCTTAACTGGAATGCTCTCTCTCAGGGAAGCAAATTAAAAGAAAAACAAATTTATTAAACGATGAGGAGAAAGTATTTAATACAGATGCAGATTTTAGATAGAAAAATGTACAAAAGACTAATCTTCAACCTCTGTTCCAGTAGCAAATTCCTTGCCTCTATCTGCTCATTTATCTTGGTGGCTGGAAGCAGACCCCTTGGGTTTGGTTTTTGGTTTTTCAGCCATGTGACTTTGGCTCAGTTCCTTCACCTCTGCAATTCAGATTTGTATTTGCAAACAGAGATAATACTAGTAGTGCCCTCACAGGTTGTTCATGAGGATTGGACAAGAAGAAGTGTTTACAACAATGCTGCACATATTAGATGAATAATAAATGTTGTTGATTTTTTTTAAATTTAATTGTGCTAAAATATAAATAACATGGAATCTGTCTTCTTTGCCATTTTTAACTATGCACCCGAGTGGCCTGAAGTACAGTCATCCTGTTGTACAACCATCTCCACTCTCCCTCCACAGGGCCCCTCACCCAGCATAAGTGAAACAATACTTATTAAACAGAAGCTCCTCATTCCCAGTCCCCACTCACTGTCTCTGTCTCTTTAAGTTGGCTACTCTAGGTACCTCAAATAAGTGGGTTCATGTAGTAGTTTTCCTTAGCTATGGATTTTTTTAAAAGTTGGCAACTTTTATATATTGAAATACATGAAATATCATGTGGTGAGAAGAAGAAATATATTCAATTGTGTCAAATTACAAATTTGGGGTTGATGCCCTGCTTTTTTTTTTTTTTTTTAATAGTACTTGAGGCTGGAAGTCCAAGATCTATTTCTGGTGAGGACTCTTCTTAGTTTGTTGATGGTTGACTTCTTTGTTTTTTATTGGTTTTTCATAGTTATACATGCCAGTAGAATCCATTTTGACAAAATTATACAAGCATGAGATATATCTTATTCTAATTAGGACTGCATTCTTGTGGGTAGGCACAAGGGTGGGACTCCTTAGGTTTTTTCATATGTGGACATGGGAAAATTATGTTAGATCATTCTACTGTCTTTCCTATTCCCATCCCCCTCCCTTCCTTCTGTTCCCCTTATCTAATCTACTAAACTTATCTTCTTCCTTTCCTTCCCTGCTATGGTTTGGATGTGAGGTGTCTCCAAAAGCTCACATGTGAGACAATGCAAGAAGGTTCAGAGAAGAAATGATTGGGTTATGATATCCTTGACCCAATCAGTGAATTAATCATCTGATTGGAATAATTGAGTGGTAACTGTAGGTGGGAGGTGTGGCTGGAGGAGGTAGGTATTGGGGTGTGGCTTTTGGATAAATACATATATTTTAATAACAAGTGTTCACATATTCATTTATTCATGCCTCTACCAAGAGTGGAGTTGCTCACTCTGCTTTTTGATCATCATGTGAGCTGTTTCCTCTGCCACACTCTTCTCCATGATATTTTGCCTCATAATCCCTGAGGAATGGAGCCTGATGTCTATGGACTGAGACCTCTGAAACCATGATCCCTCAAGTAAATTTTTCCTCCTCTGCAATTGTTCTGGTCAGATCTTTAAGTCAGAGCAACAAAAATTCTGACTAAAACACTCTCTTTATTTTGGTTTAGCTTCCACGTATCAGTGAAAACAACCAACCTTTGGTTTTGGGGGATTGGCTTATTTCACTTAGCAAGATAGTCTCCAGATCCATTCATTTACTAAGTGGCATAGAATTGTTCTTCTTTATGGTTAATATTCCACTGTGTGTATGTACCATAATTTCTTTATCCATTCATCCGTTTATGAATCTAGGTTGGTTCCATTTAGCTATTGATTTTAAGAATTGAGAAGATATAAGTATAATCTTAGCACCTCTGCTCCAGAACTCTGTGCCTTTGGAAAAGGAGACTCTTTTTTGGTCCTTTAAGTCTTTCATCTATAAAATTAGAATAATAATACTTCCTTTTAGATTTGAGAACCAAGTAAATAAGGCATAAAGAATAAAAATATGTTGACTTGTGCACGGATGCTCACATATTCGTTTATTCATGCCTCTATCCAAAGGTCCACTCGTTTAATAAACTTTACAGAGGCTCTGCTGTGTCCAGTCTCTGTGGTAGGCACCTGGGGAGCTACAAAGATACAGTTTCTATCCTCAAGGACCTCCTGAAAGTCAAGTTAAGTGGCAGAGGGGACATAAATACCAGTCAGTGGCATCTGTGCTGCATGCACAGAACTGTCCTCTCCGTCTAGTGGTGGATAAAAGAAAAAAAAGGAGATATTCATGAGGAATCTCTTCAGCTGCTGGGTACAGTGCTGGAAGGAGCACTAGTGGGCTCCAGAAGTTCCATGCTCCCTGTCTCCACTGTTAACTAGTTCCTAGTGACCTTGGACGGTCCTGATTTCCTCTCTGGTCCCCAGGGGATGATTTTCCAGTTGGTTTCTATGGCATGCTGAAATCCAGTGCTCCAGGACTCTTTCCTTCACTGCTCTGCTTTCATGATTGGGGTTCTGATTGGGAAAAAAGGAAAAATATTCCATTGCTTTAAAAAGTTTGTAACCAGAAATCTAACCCTAGGCAAAGTACCCAATCTTTCTAAAACTCAGTTTCCTTAGTAGTAAAATTAGAGCAATGACAATACTTAAGGGAATTCTTGTAAGGACTAAATGTGTTTATAGTCAAAGCAAGTACTCAGGAAGCATTAGCTAATGTTGTTGTTATTATTTGGAAAACTCTGTATGAAGGCATATCTCAGTGCCTACCTGTGATGGATGACCTGGGCCTGACATTGTCCTCCATGAGTCCTGCATCTCTATTTGCTTTCTTACATCAGGCTCCTTGATTTCCTTCTCAAACTGCATATGTCATCAGTCCTTGGGTTCTTGGTGTCCCATAGTCCTTCCATGGACTCCTGTGGATAACTAGAGATGGGGACTGAAAGGGCCCAGGGGCCCTGGGATTACCACACGTGTGCCCACCCTCAGCCTGTGCAGGAAGTTGGTTTTTCTTCCCTCCTCAATTCTATTAGTCTCATCAGCTGGAACACAGTCCTCAGCTTCAGAATAGCCAACTTGCTCAGTAAGTGAACTAATTACACTGGCTGTGTTTCTCTTTTGTTTCCTGATCTTGCTGATGTGCTATTTATAGCATTTCTAAAGATGTTTGTCAGTGGTGTCCCTTTTAATCCTCTTCAAAGCGATGACATGGAGGGTAAAAAATAGCTGTAACCGAGTTCCAGAGGCCTCTGCTCCCTGATCACTTTTTGGACAAGGAGTGCTGTATTTTGTTTATTTTTTAAAATAGTATTTTCCCAACAAGACACAGTAGATGGTAATCAGTCTCTTTAGGATTGGAGTAGTCTGCTGTTTTTTTTTTGTTTTTTTTTGTTTTTTTTAAGAAAGAAAGAAAGATAAAGGAGAAAAGGAAAGGAAGAAAAAGAGAACGAGAATTGTGGCCAACCTCCAGTGACCCAGGCAGTGTATATGACAACTGGAAGCAAGAAATGAGTCAGAGTGGCATCCTGTCCTGCATCACAAATCAGCACAGACTAGACTGGTATCCAAATGGGGCAGTGAGTTGGTTCACTATGTGGGAAGAGATATCGGCAGGTGCCAGGAACCACTTAGCAGCCCCTTGAAACGTGGAGTAAAGGCAGGGTGTTCAGTCAGGGGTTTCTCTCTCCATCCTTGACCCAACCTGAAAAGAACAGGCTAGTCTTTGTTTTACCCAGCACATATGAGTATGCAAAGAGCCCTGAATTTATAATTCTTCTCACTGGGTCACATGCTAGATCCACTGGCCTTCATATCGTGCAGTGCCTGCAAATCATCTGAGGAGCTTGTAAAAATGGCTCCTTCTCAGGTAATCTAATTCGGTGATAGCTGGCCTGGGTCCCAGAAAGCAGAGCCTGAGGCAGAAAGATTCCATTCTACTATTTTACTGGGGACTGAAATCCCAGGGAAGTACAAGGAGTTCAGAGAGGAAGGAAGGAGCTCTGGTGCAGGGTGTGTTATGGAGCTGGCTACACTTCAGGTCCAGTGAAACTGACTTCTCATAGAACTCTTCCAATAGCCTATGGAACCCACTGTGACTCAGCATGGCTGGACCAGGGAGGAAGGAAGAAGAATTTATCCACTGTTTTCTATTCCTCTGGGTTAAAGTTTGGCTCTATGGAACGTTAACTCCTCTGCAATTCCAGATTGAAAATAATACATGGAACCGAGTAGATCCTGTGATGTCTTGTGTCTCAGCCAAAGTAAGGCCATTGGCATGGCCAAAGTGCCCACCCAGGAAGTCAGAAGTCAGTAGCGGCTTGGGAAGAGCTTGGTGTCACAGGAATGACTAGATAGAAACAGATGGCTAAAGTCTCCGGAGAGAGGTAAACTGAACACATCTCCAGTAGTGCAGATAAGATCTCTGGTCCAAACTCTGATGGAGTGATCTGGCAAACATACTTTGAAAAACCTTGTCCCAGACAGAATGGTTTTAGGTAACTTATTTAATTTCCCTGCATGTCAGTTTTGTCATTTGTGAAATGAAGAGGATGACATTTAAACCCACTTTCCTGAAGATAAAATTAAATAAACCTTATGGCAGCACGTCACACAAATCTGCACTGCTATTTTGCACTAGAACAACTGCAGGAAGGCTGGGAACAAAAGCTTCTTTTTCCTCTTTCAGTGACATTCAGAGAGATGAATGAACTTGCGGTTGATTGATACACTGGGACATTGTAATTAACCAAATATGATAAAGCTAAACTTTATAGGAAGGAAGCAAGCAGTTCATTCAATAGTTAAAAAATTCCAATGATTAATTTAATGCAGAATTGCTGGGGGTGCAAAGGCAGATAAAATAGTGCTCCACAGATGTAAAAAAAAAAAAAAAAACAAAAAACAATGAGCAATTTGGGAATTGTACTTCTGTTTACCCTTCTAATTATAAGGCTAATTAAACCCTGATTAGTGGTCCTGGTGTATAAATACTTTTGCTTGCTTGGTTCCCTTGTGGAACATTCAAGACCCATGGAATTCAGGTACACAAACAAACTTCCATTTACTGAGAGCGCAGCCACCCTCCACTTCTATCACATGTGGGGAAAAGCCAAACATGATCTGTGAGTTAACTCCTTTCCTAGTCTTTGATGATGACAGGTATACAGGATCACCACCATCAATTTTTAACAGGCAAATGACATAACTGAATACGTTCCAAGTTGTTAAGATGCCATGGCTTGATTGTTTATTTCTGAACTGAAATATCTCCATTAGAGAGGCTCTTTTGTCTTTGGGCAACAGAATTTCCCGTGCTCACCCACAATGCATCAAATCCTAGCTGTATAACTATAAGTGTGGGACCTTAGCATTAGGCAGGTCTCAGTGGTTATCTGGCTTCACTTCTATTCCAAGAAGAAATATGCTATTTCTGATGAGTGTTCACTACCCACTGGAATGTTTATGATGTTGGAAAAAATCAGTACCAAAGACTCAGTCTCTTCTGTTTGGGGAGAATTGTCATATATCAAAGAATTCTAAATTTTAAACATTACTCCAAAGTACAATTTCTAGATCACTAATTTATACATTAAATCCATTCCCTGGCATTATATAAAGCTTTGCAGACCAGTTACATAAGGTCTCTGTCGAATTTTCTTTGTTTTATGTTCTGTTTTGTTTCATTTTATAAATTTTAAAAAAGATAAAGGCCATTTTTATTTGACAGGTTAAAAAAAAACCAGGATGTTAGCTGGATTTAGTTGTAAACCATTGTCTGTCAACCTTTGATCCATAAATCCAGTCCTCACACATATGAAGACACAGGTACACATAAATATTTGTATTTATAGAGGTCTCCGTGCACATATATATTTATATATATATCAACATATGTATTTTATAAAGGTATACTTATAAGTGTATATGCTTGTATAAACACTTATATTATAAATAAATACAAGGCACATATAATTGTATTTAGTAGAATGTTTCTGAGTCCTTTGGAGTCAGATTCAAGTGGTTTAATTTTTTTATCATTATCACTTACTATTGAGAGACAGGCAGGACAATTTACATGATCTCCTTGAGCTTTTAAAAAATTTTTTATTTTAAAATATATAAAATTGAGATAAATATGCTGTGGCAGGTTGGAATAATAGCCCCAGTTCTTCACCCTTTGTGTGTGTATGTGTGTGTGTTTATACCTGTTGCCATGTAAGTTAGTGCTGCCCGATCTGATAAGATCAGATATTAGCACATGTGCTACAAGCAGTGCAGAAACAATGCCCGTGTGTTTCCACTTGTGCTTGTGGTTTGGAAAATCTGCTTGGTCTTGTCTGTTGAAAGATGAGAGATGTGGAGGAAAGAATGTGGCCCAGTTGCCCCAGTCCCAGCCAGTCTGGAGTCTCCCACATCCAGTCAACCTCCAAGCACATGAGGAAGTTCCCTCCAGACAGAAGAACTACCTCAGGACTCTCAAATAATTTACTAAGCTTTAGGGTCATTTGAATTTTAGGATTTTTGCAGAAATTGAGAACTAATATAAATGCTACCTACAGAGTTGTTTTCAGAAACAAGTAACAACTGCCTTGTCCAGATTTTCTGTAATGTTTTCATCTTTAAAAAGAAAACGAAATCTTATTAAACATAAGTTTTACCATTTGTCTAAGTCTCATAGTTTATGAAGTACCTTTGTTCCTATTTAATTCTTCCATGAAATGACTGTGTTTCCCAGACTTTTGGATGCAGATAATAGAATCTACTCTCAACTATTTAAACAGAAAGGGTTCAATGAAAGAACATTAGGTAGTTCACCACGTCTCAGAAAAAGGCAGGTATTATACTATCAGGAATAACATGGCCAGGAAGAGCTTTTAGTTGTTCCATGGCCTCATTCTATTGGAAAATGGGGCCTGCCATTTGACTGCTGTTATACTCCGCCCTGGAGGCAGGAAAGCTAGCCTAACTTCACCAGGAGAACCATAAGTCTCTGCCATCATGCTTGCCAAAAGATTTGCTCTCCCTAAGTGGTCACCAACTCTTGTGGCTCTGTGTCTGCCTAGAAGTCTTGTGAGGCTATGTATAAATGGAGGAAATTATGTTACATGTGTGTGCTCTTTCTGCAAAAGATTTCAGGACATACAGTTTTGCTTGTAGAATAGAATGCAAGTCAGAAGGGGGTTAAAATGGGTGTGGAGTGAGCCCAGCCATAGTCTCTGTCATTTAAACTTGGATCAATGGCTTTAGCCACATTTCACTGGAAAGCAACCAGAGTTTCAGAGACATTCAATGACTTGCTCAAGGCTGTAGAGGTTGCAGAGGCCTTCACATATCAAGAGCTCAGTTACTCCTAAAGCACAACAGCTTTCCCTGTCTCTTGGAGAATGGCAGAGTCTAGGTGCAGACAACACTGTTGGTGGGGAAGATAAGGAGAGCAACTGATTTGATTTGTGTTTCTGGGGGACTGCTAAGTTGAAGCCACTTTGCCAGAAGTATTGGCAGAGGGATACCAGTCCTTACAGATTCAAAGTCTTCAACAAAGCCGTGGCAGGCTTCAGGAATCAGCATGAGAGAAGGCCTTATAGTGAGGCCAGTCATCTAATCAGGAAAGCATTCGAGGTTCTTCTAGCTTCAGACTAGAAGGATTCAATCTGAGTGACTTTCACGTAACACTGCAGCAGGCTGTGTGCCCAGCATGGCTTTGCTGCAGGCCTGGAGATGTGTCAGGAAAATATTGCTGGGGGTCTCATTTTTCTATGTTTCCCTAGCCACCATTGAAAACCTGAGATGCCTGCAGATAATGAGACCACAGATCCATGGCACTCCACCCATCCTTCTCCTTTCCTGGTCCTCATGTTTTAGACCACAGGAAGGGGTCTAAACTTTGAGCCTGATGAGTGGGTTCAGGACTAGAATATGCTGATGAGGTAGAAATTTTCATCAAACTGTGTAGTGATTTCTCTTAAATCATACCAGGGAATAGAAAAGATAAATGATTTTTTTGTTTTCCCCATGAGAGCACTTATCCAGCTGAGAACGTAGGAAGAAGCCTTTCCCATTCCTAGTGTGATAGGTGCTATCTGCTCTTCATGCTAAACATGACCAGTCTCTTTGTTCCCACAGACATAGACTCTGCCATATCATTCTCTTCTACATGTCTCTATGCCTGAGCATTTAAAAACTCAGCCATTGTAGCCTTTGTAGAGAAGAACATTGCATCCCAATTTAAATACTTTTCATTTATTCTTTGAGATCCCTTATGTGCAATAACAAAGGACAACTTTGACTTTATTCCTAAATGTCAGTTAGCTAAACATCTGCTAGCCAGAGAAAAACCTGGCCTTCCCCAGAACATGAGCTCTCCTTAGTGCCTGCTGTGAACAGCTAGTGAGTTCTTAGAATTCTTGCTAGAGTCCCTTGGGATGGGAGCAAGAACTTGGATTAAAGGACAGAACATTTACTTGTTGTTGGTCCTACTGTTTCAAATGGTTTGGACAAGTAGCTTTATATGTATATTCAATGGTGGACCTGGAGATTCAAGACCCCCACTTTTTAATTTTATTTATTGTCATTACAATTCAAATCAAGAAAAATGTATAGGAAGCAAGATAGTCTAGAAAAATGAGGTTTGATCCAGAATCCAGGGGGTTGGGTCCTAGTCCCACCTTGTGGGGCTTGTTCTCCAGATAAAATCCAACCAATCAACCCAGAAGTTAGAGATGGAAAATGAGTGTGTTACATTAAAAAAAAAAGAACTTTATTTCCAATAAAACTGATGTTGGACTGTATGGTTTATATCTATAGGCAAGTGAGTTTCTTAATACCATAAGAAGATCTTTCCATATAAAATGCGAGGTAGTTTTGGACCAGGAAAGTTCTTCCCTACTCCCATAGTTGCAAAACCTGCCGCTTTAAAACTTTAAAACTGCAAATTAGAAGCCATGCCGCTAGAGGGAATGGACTTGATTTATAGTAGTGCATATATTCAGGGGCATTGTTAAAAACAACGACAATCTCAGTGACAAACAATTGGAAAGTCAATTTGTAATACTGATTGGGGCAATCCACAGGCCAGCAAACTAATCAGAAATATGACATTTTGAAGCAGGGACAGAGACAGCTATTGTGGACCTTGATAAACTGTCACCCATTCCTGCTGGTGTGAAAGTCTCCACACAGGCAATGCTACATGCATACTCTGGAGACTCTTAGCTAACTATTCACTCAAGATGGAATGAATGTGAGACCTACTGAACTCAAAGAGCAGATGCAAAAAGGCCTCTCAGAAAATAAATTGGGACATATTTGGAAACAACCTGAATTTTGAACATGTTCTCCAGCCCACATCCAGATCCACTGGTAAAATCCAAAGGTAGGAATCTTACTGAATCCAGGTGTTTAATTGCTATCTCTGACCAGTCATTCATTGTCTGATCTTTAACCTATGATAATCAGAGGTGACCTCCAGGATCAGGCCTAAATTAAAAACAGAAATAAAAGAAAAGCTGAGAAACAACACTAAAAGTTGCACAATTGGGGGTAGAGAAATTCTTCAGAATTAGTCCAGTAAAACCACTAAAAAGTAACAACAGAAACAAACCCCTAGTGACTGACTTCAGGGGGGAAGTTGGAATCCAGAATTCCTATGATATGGTATCTAAAAGTAATGTTTTGAACAGAAATTATGAAATGTACAAAAAAGAGAAAAGTCTGACCCATATCCAGGAGAAAAAAGTGAACAGTAGAAACTGTCTTTGAAGGGACTCTGACTTGGACTTAGCCAAAAGACTTCAAAGCAGCTATTATTCAAAAGTTAAAGGAAACCAAGCTTAAAAAGTTATAATAAGCTTATATTTACAGTGACAAAATAACTAGAAATGCCAATAAAGAGATGTAAACTATTAAAAAATCAAAAGAAAATTCTAGAGATAAGAAGTACAATAAATGAAAGAAAATTCACTAGAGGCACTCAACAGCAGATTCAAGATCAGAAAAAGAATTTTTGAACATGAAGATAGATAAAGTAGAATTCATACAATTTTAGATAACATGAAAAAAGAATAAAAATGGAGAGCACCTCAGAGACCTATGGAGCATCATTAAGCATACCAACATGTGTTCAGTGAGAGTTCCAGAAGAAGATGAGTTAAAGCAAGGAGCAGAAAAATATTTGAGGAGATAATAACTAAATTTTCACAAAATTAAAAAAAATTAATTTGTACATCCAAGAATCTCAATGAACTCCCAGTAGGATAAATTCATAGAAATTACTTCTAGAGAAATCATAGTAATCAGAAACCAAATGTGGAGGATAGTCCTATGACCAGCAAGAGCAAAATGACTTATTATGTAGAGGGGACCACAATAAGACAGTTACTTTTTATCAGAAACAATATAGGCAGGAAGGCTTTGTGGTGACATTAAAATAAGTGCTAAAACACAGACACCTATCAACCAAGAGTTCCATATCCACAAAAACCACTCCTTACAAATGAAGGGGAAATGAAGGTATTCACAAAGAAGGATTAAGAGGATTGTTGCCAGTAGAACTGTCCTAAAAATAGTGAAGAAGAATTTTTAAAAATTATCTTTAGATGCAAGATTTAATTCAGAAAACATGATTTATATTAAATCACAATTAATGTTTTAAAGCCCCTTAAAATAGAGTAGTGAGTAGAAGATAGAAGACAGAAGAATAACAGAAGTCATTACAGCATTGTTTTTAGTAGTAAAAAATTAAAGTCAAATATCTATTTAAAATGCAACTAGGTAAATGAAATATTGTCTATGATTAACAATATGTTAATTAGTATACAGAGAGCATCCATTAAAATAAATGCTGTTGTTCTTCATTATTAATAATAAAAAATCTCCAAGATATAATAGAAAAATAGAATCAAATGGCAGATATGCACATAGCATAAAATCATTTCTGTTTTAAAAACTAGGTCGGTGTGAAATTCATTCAGTTTCTTCTGTAAAGATTCACGATAAACTAATGGTAGTGTTTTGTCCCAGAGAGAGAAAGTATATGGGTGGGAAAATGAGACTTATTTTTTCCATTAATACTCTTCAACACATTAAGAATTTTGTACCAATTTTATTAGTCAAAACCGTAAGAAATAAAATATCAAATGTAACTAAGTTTTTAAAGTGCATCTCTGTAGGAGCAAACACTAATAGACATTCGATAAATATTTATAAAATTAAAAAGAAAGAAATATCAAAGAAAGTTTTTTTTTTGAGCTGGAAGAAAATAACACCCAGATAAGGTGCACAGTGAAGGCTAGGATCATAGCTCAGCGGTAGAGTGCTTGACTAGCATGCACAAGGTGTTGGTTGATCCCCAGCACGCGCACAAAGTGAAGTCCTTAGAAAATACATTAAAAAATAACTAAAAATATACAATAAAAAAACTCAACAAAGAATTAAAACAGTACACAAGAAAATATCTTATGCATGAGAAGGCAATTAAATAAAAGCTCATAAGTCATGAGACTGAGGAAATAAGTATCACAATACAAATATAAGTCCAACCATATCAATAATTACATTACATTAAATGTAAATCAATTAAGCATACATATCAAAATGTAGATTATCAGCATAATAAAAGAGGATCTTACTGTATGCTTTCTATAAGGCACCACACCCTTGAGATTCAAAGAGTCAGATAGGTTGAAAGTAAAAGGATAGGGAGAGATATATCAGGTAAACAAAAGAGAGCTGGGGTCACTATATTAATATCAAACAAAGTAGACTTTAAGACAAAAAATGTTTCTAGAGACAAAAAGGAACAAGAGCTTAGGAAACAAGAACAATTATAAACATGCATGTACCTAACAATAAAGTCCCAAGACACATAAAGCAAAACCAGAAATAATTGAAGGGAGAAATACAGATGGTTCCTGACCTACAATGGTTTAGCCTATGACTTTTCTATTTTATGACGGTTCGTTGGAATGTAATTGCATCATAAGCTAAAGAGCATCTGGATTTACAGTGGTTCAACTTATGATTTTTTGGCTTTCTGTTGGGCTTAAGGAGGTATTGAATGCCTTATTTACTTATGTTATTTTCTACTGATGTTAGTTTATCATAATGTAACCCTATCATAAGTCAAAGTGTGTCTGAAGACAATCCAATAATAGTTAGCAATATCAATATTTTATTCTTAAAAATGAGAGGCCAATTAGGAAATCAGCAAAGATATAGATGAGTTAACCAACTTCATCAACCAATGTGATCTAAATCACAATAAAACATGCCACCTAACAGCAGTAGAATACATATTTTTTTCAAGTACACATAGACCAATTCTCCACATATGCTTGTGCATAAAACAAGTTTCTGTAAGTTGAAAATAATTTTAATGTTGTAAAGTATGTTCCTCAGTGATACACATCAAATTAAAAAATCAGCTCCTCTTCTGATAGGAGATTAATACCCAGAATATACATAGGATTAAAAAAAAAAACCTTAACACCAAGAAAAACCTTAAATAACCCAATCAATAAATGGAAAATTGAACAAAACAAATATTTCCCAAAAGAACAAATGAAAATGGACAGCAAATATATGAAAAAATGTTAAACACTCTTAGCAACAAGGGAAATGCAAATCATAACTACACTAAGATTTCATCTCACTTCAGTTATAATAACAATCATCAAAAAATACAAATAATAAATGATAGCATAAATGGGGGAAAAGGTACACTTATATATATTGTTTGTGGGGCTTCAAATTAGTATATCCAGTATGATAAAGCAGTATAGATATTTCTCAAAAAAAACCAGGAATGGACCCACCATACAACCCAGCTATACCACTCTTTGGTATATTTATCCAGAAGAACTAAAATCAGCATTCTGTGTGATACATGCGCATAATTTTATTGCACCATGATTCATAATAGCCAAGTTATGGAAAAAGCCTAAGTGCTCTCAATATACAACAGAATGTACAAAGATTTCTCATGTATGCTTGTTTTTTAAATAACCCAGTCAATAAATGGGCAAAGGAACGGAACAAGCACTTCACAGAATAAATATAAATGGTCAAAAAATATATGAAAAAATGTTCAACATGTCTAGCAATTAGATAAATGTCATCAAAACTACACTGAGAGGGCTGGTGTGTGGCCCAGTGGTGGAGTGCTTGCCTAGCATGTGTGAGTCACTGGATTCAATCCTCCGTACCACATTAAAAAAATGAACAATAAAATAAGATTATTTTAAAAAATAAGTTAAAAAAAGAAACAAACTACACTGAGATTCCATCTCTCTCCTGTCAGAATAGCAATTACCAAGAATCTAAGTAACCATAAATGTTGGCAAGGTGTGGGGAGAAAGGCACTCTCATACCTTTCTAGTGGAATTGCAAATTGGCGCAACCACTCTGGAAAGCAGCATGGAAATTCCGTAGAAAACTTGAAATGGACCCACCATTTGATCTAGTTATCCCACTCCTTAGTCTATATTCAAAGGACTTAAAATCAGCACACTACAGTGACACAGCCACATCGATGTTTACAGAGGTCAATTCACAATAGCCAAGCTATGGAACCAACTTAGGTGTCTTTCAACAGATGAATGGATAAGGAATATGTGGTATATATACACAATGGAATAGTACTCAGGCATAAAGAAGAATGAAATAATGGCATTTGCCAGCAAATGGATGGAACTAGAGAATATCATGCTAAGTAAAGTAAGCCAGTCTCAGAAAACCAAGGGCTGCATATCATTTCTGATATGCAGAATGTGAATGCTAATGTGGATGCTAACCCAGAACAACTGAGGGTGGGGAGGGGAAGAACAGAAGTCCATTGGATTAGACAAAGGGGAGCAAAGGAAAGAGAGAGGGAGGGGAATAGGAAGGACAGTGGAATTAATATGACACAACTTTCCTAGCCTTATACTTATTCTCCATCATATACAATCACAAGAATAGGATTCTAATTAGAATAAGTTATATTCCATGCATGTATAATATGCCAAAGATACATTCTACTGACATGTATACCTAAAAAGAACAAATAAATGAAGAATTAACGCCTATCCTTCGCAAACTCTTCTAAGATATAAAAGATGGGGAAAGACTTGCCAACTCATCCGGTGAGGCTGGTTGTCAAAAGCCAGCAAGGAAGTGAAACTATAGATAAATGTGCCCTATGAATATAGAAGCAAAAATTCTCAAGAAAGTGAGGAAAATCAAATTTAGAAACATAAAACAAAGATTATATATCACAACCATGTGGAATGCATCAATGCGAGCTTGGTTTAACATCTAAAAAGCATTTAGTACAATGTACCATATTAATAAAATTTATTTGAGATCAGAACATCTTAATAAATGCCAAAAAAAAGTTTTTGACAAAATTCAACACCTGCTCTTGACCAAACTTTTGATAAATTAGAAACAGAAGAAACTGGTCCTATCTGGTAAAAAGCACCTGGGAAAGACTGATAGCTAATGTCATGCTTAGTGGTGGAAGACTAAGGGCTTCCCTCCTAAGGCAGGAGCGAGATTGGAATCCGGCCTCGGTGCCCCCTGCTCACCTTGGCCTGGAGGCGGGCAAGAGTGTAAGCCGGCCTGAGTCCTTGGTGTATGACCTATCAAATAAGGACGGTCTTGACATTTTTCAGAAGTTGTAAAACAAAAATGAAGAAGAAAATGTAAGAGAGTTTATGTCCCGAACCTAAACTTTTTCTATGAGTCAACTTATAGAAAAGTTTGCTGACCTCTGACCATAGTGAATAGGAAAGCTAATAACAGTGGCTGCCATTTACCATGCGAACTATAAATCAGTCACCACCATTGCAGCAGAGCACTCGATGTGTTATTTCAGTTACTTTTTATAACAATGTCTCATAAAAGTTTTTATATTTAAATTTATTTTTAACTGAAATGTAAAACATAAAAAATGTGAATATTTATGGGGTATTTGTGATGTTTCATACATGTATGTGTTACACAATGTTCAATTAGGGTAAAAATATCTTCTCAATCGTTCATCATTTTTTTTATGGTGAAAGCATTCAGTATACTTTCTTCCAGCTGTCTGAAATACAGAGTGCATTATTATCTGTAGTCACGCCACAGTGTAACAGCATTCCAGAACTTTCTGCTCCTATCTAACTGTAACTTGGTACCCATTGATCAACCTATCCCTATCCCCACCCTATTCATTATTTTTAAATACCCATTTTAGAGCTGACGAGAGCGAACCACGTTTGGGACATAATTCTGATTCTTTTCAAAGCCCAGACTTTTCAGCATTACTGCCTGTAGAGGGTTCTCATTAACCAAGGAGAGAAATTACCATTCTGTGATTCAGGAGGAAATATGCTAGAACTCACTCAGGTACCAGGTGTAAGGTGTTTGCAGACTTTCTGACAACATTGGCTAGAAATGAAAAGGTCGGACAGAAGAAGCAGATATGGTATCCCTACAAGTGGGATCCCTGGAGCAATGAAATTGGGTCAAAACAACCAGAGTCAGGCTGGAGAAAGCACAGAAGTGAGAGAAAAGGAATGAGAAGAGAAATGGTCAGAAGAGATGGTGCATGTGTGTGCTCACGTGTGCGCTAGGACTGCCATAACAGAGTGCTACAAACTGAGCAGCTCACACGTGGGAATTGTGACTTCTCACAGTTCTCAAGGCTGCAATCAGGGGTTCGTAAGGCTGCCTCTTTCTGGGGGTCCTGAGGGAGGATGTATTCAGGCCACGCCCCTGGCTGGCACCCATTGGCTCCTAGCAGTGCAACGTCCATCTTCACAGGGCATCATCCCTGTGTGCAAGTCCATCCTGTGTCCAAATCTCATCTACTTATAAGGACATCAGAGGTCTTGGATTAGAGGTCACCTTAATGATCTCAGATTACATCTGTAAAAATCCTATTTCAAAATAATTTCATGAGGTACTAGAGGTTTGGACTTCAGCATATGAATTCTGGGAGGATGCAATTCAACCCATGACTGGGATGTGTGTGTATGTGTGTGTGTGTGTGTGTGTGTGTTTCCACGTGTGTGTGCATGCGCATATGCATGCACATATATGTGTGTGTGCTTGAGAGAGAGATGGGCACAGAGACAGATGAGATATAAAGTAGAGGAGGAGATGGATACTGGTATCAAGTATCTCCAAAAATGTTTGAATGGTGGGAAAATACTAAGAGAGGTTACTACTTTAATTAGTCGACTATTTCTTGTGCTTTTGGAAATAAGAGTTTTGAAAACACTAAGCAGATAGAGGCCATATTGCAAGGGTTTAAGGACTACTAATTAACCTTACACTTTCTGTTTCAAAAGCCCTTCCATATCTGGCAATGTGGTGAATGCCTGTATCCCAGCAGGTCAGGAGGCTGAAGCAGGAGGATCACAAGTTCAAAGGCAGCCTCAGCAAAAGTGAGGTGCTAAGCAACTCGGTGAGACCCTGTCTCTAAATAAAATACAAAATAGGGCTGGGGATGTGGCTCAGTGGTGAAGTGCCCCTGAGTTCAATCCCCCGGTACTCTTCCCCGCCCCCCCACAAAAAAGCTCTTCCACATTCACTGAAGGACTGATCTTCACAGCCTCCTGGGAAGAGACCACCTTAATGACCCCTCCATGGGTGATAAAATAGAGGCTCAAGGAGTCCCTCCTATGGGTCTCAAGTCACAAATGTAAATTCCCCATTATCTTGTATTATAGGACAAAGAAGTGGGCTTTGAAGTCAGTTTTATCAAATAAGGGTAACTTTGGGCGGTTGTTTTTTTTTTTTTCATTTTGGGTTCTGAGGTTGGGACACGTATATATTTTGCATTGTTGCTGAAGGGCACTGAGGCACCTGGTAAACCAACTTTCTTTTCTGTTGTCTCCCTAAGTCCAAGCAACACCAGGCCCTGTGTGCTGTGGTTCCTGGTATCCCTCCTAGCAATGGCACAGTTCTGCATGGAGAGTGCTAAGCAAAGGGCTGTTTCTACCCTCACTCCAGGTAACACCTGGATATTCAGGTACATTAGGCCAGTTATACAGAATTTACTGTACTTTTTTCTCCCACCTGAATGCCTATGGTGTTTAGCAAATTAAAATATATCAATTTTATTCACAATTGTTGAAAGAGTATTTTCTTTCATTTAACAAATACTCATAGAACCTTTTTTTTAAAAAATGTATGTAAGATATTGTGCCCAACAGTACAAAAACAGACTTTTGTAAGGCAGAGGGTTAAAGTGAAACTGGACCACTGTGAGCAGTCTTGGTGCAGGCAGCATCCTGATCTCAGTGCCCGAGAACCTCAGGTGGAGTTTTAAATGTATGTACGCTCTCCCCATTAGCTGGGTGACTCTGGGTTAATGACTGAACTTCTCTGAGCCCTAGTTTCTTCTTCTGCAAAACAACGTTAATAAGATGACTCCTACTTCACTTCCTTTCAGTCATAGCTGCTCCAATTTTATAACATTAGTTTACATAGTGGATTGGAAGAGAGAAGCCTAAGGCTCTTGTTTTTACACCACAGCCCCAGGGAATGTTGCTGGGCAGTGAATGCTGTCCTAATTACTGACTGGCTTTGCCATACACTCTGCTACATCTTGGCTTTACATACGTATATTATAGTAGAGTTGGGGGCGTGGCTCGGTAGGAGAGCACTTGCCTGGTGTGCGTGAGACCATGGGGTTCTGGGTTTGATCCCTAGTACCTTCCCAGCTCCAGGAAAAAGTATAGTTAGATTTTCAAATATTACCTATGTAAAGAAGAGTTTTCCAAAATGGCCAGGTGTATGGGGTGGGGGGTAAATTGGGGGAAAAAAATGGCTACAAACTCTAAAGCCTTCAGCGCCAGGAGTGTCTGTGAAGGTAGAAGGAGGTCGGGTTGCATGTGGCTCCCTGGTGAGTAAAGGATCTGTCTGGAGGGGGCGACTGCTCCTCAGTTCTCACAGAAATTCTTACAGAATGTGGAATGTGCACCTCGTGCTATAAGGTCTTGTGTCATTTCACAGAAAATAAAATGTCTGAATTTCTTTGTGAATCCTTCCAGTTTTCAAGCCTCGTCTGTATTTTTTATTTATTTTTTTTTTCTGTGGTATGGAGCAGGCAGACATGCCTGTGGGCTGCAATCAGCCACCGATACCAGGTTGCCACTTTAACAGGAAAGGAACATGATGCATTTTGGGAGCCAGAACTACTGCAAGCGTTAGCTGTGGGGGTGACCCCAGGCAAGTTATGTAACCTTTCTCCTGACTCAGTTTCTCCATCTGCAAAAGTGAGAATTCTATGACTCTTTTTAATGCATTAGTGAAAAAAGTGTACATATTAAACCTAGCACAAGGCAGCTTAATTTGAAAACAGGCCAAATAAAGAGTCCATCAAAAAATCAAGTAGTTAATGAGCACATGGAAAGAATGACAACATCACTAATCACTAGAGAGTCGCAAGCTAAAACCCCCATTAGATCCTACTCCACAGGGAACAGAGTAAACACAATCACAACATCGAATAACAAATGTTGGTGGGAAAGCGGAGAAACTGCAATAGGCCGTATGTAATGGTTTCAAATATTCTAGTGAAAATACAAAATCATACAAAAGGTTTGGAAAATGATTTGGCAGTTTCTGAAACAGTTAAAATTAATTTACCATATAACCCACATTTCCACTGATAGGTATGTGCTCATCTGAAAATGTCCCCAAAAGACCTGTTCCAAAATGATTGGGGAAGCATTATTTATAGAACCCAAATAAGTGGAAACAATTCAAATGTCATGTACTGATGAAAGGGTGCACAAAATGCAGTCTGTCTATTCAGTAGATTAAAAAGCGATGAAATACTGATAATGCTGGAATATGGATGAACCTCAAAAGTACTATGATAGTTAAAATAAGCCAGATTTAAAAGATCACATACTGCGTAATTCTAAGTGTCCAGAAAAGCAAATCGACAGAGGCAGAAAGCAGATTGGTGGTTTCCTGGAGCTGGGAGTAGAAACAGGATGGACTACAAATAGACACAGAGATCTTTTTGGTGTAATAGAAATGTTCTAAAAGTAGATGGTGTGGATCATTGCAGAACTCTGTAAATTTACTAAAGATCTTAGAATTGCGCACATAAAAAATCTGAAAATTTTATGGTATGTAGATGATGCCTCAATAGAACTTAAAAGAAAAACAAAAACAAATCTAGCCTGGAGTCTAGTAATTACTTAATACATGCAATGTGCTCTTTTCTCCCATAAGTACAGAGAAGAAAAATTGCATTGTAATTAAGAAATCAGGCCTGAACTTGAATCCTAGTCTTTCCATTTTCTAGTTGTGTGTCCGTGGAAACATTACTTCACCCGTCTAAGGCTCAGCCTCTTCATTCCAAAACTGAAAATAATAATAGCTATCCCAAGGAATTTTTTTTCATTGTTTTTTTTTTTGAGAATCAAAGGATCATGCAACCAGCTGTGTAATCTATAGTAAGCCACAATGACTGACATTGACAACGTCTTTCAGATGCTTTGCTTCCTATCTGCTCATTTCTCTGCTTTAGCAACAATGATTTTAAAACTTCCTCTTCCTCTTGCCATCCTGCCTCATGCCGTGAAATTTTCTCTACAGAATTTGGCAGTCTATAGGTCTGCCAAGTAGACAGGGCTGGGAATACTGCTTCTCATTATCTGACCATGGGTTGCTAGCCACTTATATGAGAGTGTCACCTGGAGGTAGATAAGCAACTTTAATAACACTCAGCACGTTAACATGGGTACTCTGTTGTACATACTTACATCTGGGAAGCTCAGCGTCCTTTTAGTCCTTTTATAGATGCTATCAAATGGCTTCTACCGCATGCCTGTCAGGTGTGGAGCAAGGGTTCAGAAGACAGCCTCCTTTTGCACACTGATAAAATGACACATGGAGAATTGGAGATTTGCAGGAATAGCCTGGTGAATGATGGAAAGAGGTGACTGACGGGATGGAGGGTTCACATACTCGCATCCTGAGGGCACGCACTTAGTGAATGATCTTGATGCGAGAAGCCAAGAGCTCTTTCACTCTCCTCACTAAGGAGAGCCTGGGACTTGTCTGTTTATCTTCATCTTAACTCAAACAACAGTGTGAGTGTCAAGGTCCTGTGGACATTAGGGAGTGGTAGAGACTATGGTGAAATAGAGGGTTCAGGCTCTTTTCAAAAGAAGCTCCCCTTCATCACCCCCATCCTGTTATTTCCATGTTGAAATTGGACCTGGAGGGATCAGACCAACATTATGCTTCCATAGGAAATGTTAGACAACCAGGTTTTGGTGTAAAATCTCCTGATTTTTAAATATTGTGTGTGAGTGTATTTGTGTGTGTATGTGTGTGTGTGTGAGCGTGCGCGTGCACAAGCACATATGTATGCCGAAGATTGAATCCAGGGCCTCACACACGCTAGGCAGATGTTCTAATATTGAGCCACACCCCAGCCTTTTGTTTTGTTTGAGACAGGGTCTTCCTAAGTTTCTCTGGCTTAGCTTTGAACTTGAAATCCTCCTTGCACAGCCTCCTGAGTAGCTGGGATTACAGGAGTGTGCTAACATGCCCAGCTACTAAAGTAAAAAAAAAAAAAAAATGTTAACCAAATAAAATACATCTACTGACTGAACATGACCCAGATCTAACCTCTATTCTCCTGTAATCTTCTGTATCTATTATGTATGTTCAAATAGACACTGAAAAGAGCCCTTGAGGATGTAACGGAGGAGATCCTTGCATTTAGTAAAGGGTAGGCTGGATTATTATTGAGGTTCCTTCCTTTTAATTTTTTTTCTTTTCTTTTTTTTCTATCACATTAGAGGATTGGAAGTAGTATCACACCCAGGGATATAGCCACATCCTGGTTGTCTCCAGCAGGCGGTGTCACTGGTAGCATGTCCTATGTCTGTAATAATGTGTGCGTATCACATCAGTGTCCCTTCAGCGCCATGCTACATTTAACAATGATTCCAGATTTTAAAGGAGGCTGTTATTAGCTGTAAAACTCAGAAAAACCTTGAAGACTCTGTGCCAATTGGAAAACTCTGAGCACTGGATTCTTGATCTGAACGCAGGTGCTACTGGCCTCTCCCTCAGTAAGGAGAACTCTGTAAGGAGGGAATATCAGCTGGTTTGACAGAGTCTTTGCTGACACACACTCACTGCTGATTTCAGAATCCTCCAAGCCAACTTTGCAAAATGGAGTAGAACCTGATTGGAAATAAAGTATTCTCCACCCACTGTTGCTTGGAGATTGATGGGTTCTAAAGCTTTAAAACTGAACATGAGATTTGGAGTTTACAAAAGCATCTTCTGTCGCCTTTGGTCATTCTGTGTGTGTGTGTGTGTGTGTGTGTGTGTGTGTGAGAGAGAGAGAGAGAGAGAGAGAGAGAGAGATTGTTACTATAACCAATATACCTGACAAAAACAACTCAGGAAAGGAAAGATTGATTTTGATTCACAGTTTTCAGTCCATGGTCTGCTGGCTTCATTGCAGATACATCATGGAGGAAGTGCATGGTGGAGGAAAGCTGTCAGCTCAAGGCAGCCTGGAAGCAAGGTGTGGGGGGGGGAGGTGGGAGGGGGAAAAGGGCAAAGAGTATATAAACCCTTCCAGGGCACAGTCTCAGAGTTCAGCTTCCTCCAACTAATTCCCACTTCCAGTAGTCTATTCAGCCATCAATGGATGAATCCACTGATGAGATCAGAAGATTCATGATCTAATCATTTCCCCCAAACCCCATCTTGACCTCTCAGCACATAAAGAGCTCCACCTCTGAGCACATGAAATTTGGGGCAACATTACAGATCCAAATGATGTGTGTGTATATCATTTTTAAAATATGAGGTCTGGGAAGCTGTTTAATAACTGGCATGGGCTAAAGCTACCTTCCCCTCCAGTATGCATCCACTGTTCAATTTCTTTTTTTTTCATTCATTTTTTAAAAATATTTAAGCTTAATAGTTACCCTGTATTTGCATAGCTTTGCAGTTAGTCAATGATGCCTGGACAGAATTTGTATGCAATATCTCAAACTAGTAAGGCATCTTTGGAACTTCATGGCTAGAACAGCACATTAAAAGTGCAGGTGTTTTTCAAAGCTGCTCTGACTCTGAGTTTCTCCTCTGCCCTTTCTTGTGAGCTGTGCACATGCACTCAGCCTCAAGATCAGCAGGAATGTGTGCACGGCTCCAGCCATAGGAGCAGCGTCCGTCAGGGGTCTGCTTGTCCCAGTGGAGCCTCCTCCCCCTCCCAGGAAGCCTTTGTACCATTGCTTTCACTGAAAACAGTTCTGACTTTGGAGGGGCATCTCCTGTTCTTTCAAATCCTGTGAGTTCCCTTCTCCTTCTCAGAGGAGTTGTCTTCAGACTCTGCCCTCTTAGTACTTCTATGTCAATTAAGCCTAAGGGTGGGTAGGGTAGGGGACAGTCCCAGGCAAGAATGCAACAGAGTCCCACTGTTCTGGCCTGAAGTTTAGCAGATTTTCAAGGATAATTGTTTCTCAGATGTTATGTGCTATTGGCTAATGTCCAGACTCAGAGAATTGGTCAATTTTGTTAGTTTTGTCCAGACTCATAGATGTTTTGAAGGGAGAGGATTTGCCTGTCTGCTCACTTGGTCATTGTCAAAAACTTGTAATAGGTTATGGTATATACAGAAAATGGAATACCAGCTAGCCACTGATAAAGATGACTTAGGTCTATATTCATTGAATTTGAAAGATTGCCGCAATAGAATAAGGTTTTAGAACAGAGAGTTTCAGTGTGTGCACCGTGTGAACATGTATCCATGGGTGTGTGGTGCAGTTACAAAGGCCTGCCAAATCCACCTAGGTGAGAATGGTGGGAGAATTTAAGGTCACTTTTATTCTCTTTGCATATTTCCATATTGCTTGAATTTTGAACATGTGCACGGGTTTTATTTATAATAAAAAACTCACTATGATTGTACCTACTTAAACGAAGAAGGGAGGAAGGAGGAAGGAGAGCAAGGGCGGGAGGAAGGAGGGAGGGAAGACCCCAGCTTGCTGTGGGGCTGACAGCCTGCTTAGGAATGGCTGTTATTTGGATCAGCCTTCCGAAGTCACACACCTGGGCTCAGAGGCTTGACAGGACTGCTGTCAGCCTCATATAACACTGTCCTTTGCCATGAGAAGAATATGCTCTTCTCCCATTACGATAAGGGCAGGATCTGCCTGTCAAGGCAGGATCTGCAGTTGGAAGGACCCTCCTTTTAAACCTCCTTCTCTCTTATACTCTGCATCCTGTCTGTCATTAAGTGCTGTTCCCTCTCTGCCTTAAATAACCAGCCTCAGCCTCTCTGGGCCTGTTGGAACCTCCTGCCTTCAATGCTCAGCCCCCTACCCAGCCCTGTTATGAGGCCTTCTAGACAACTACTGTGTGTTTGGTCTTATAACCCTTGGATCTCATCCTTTGGTCTTTCTACAATGTAACTCTGACAATATTATCCCCCTAGCTTAAAAGCTTTAAGTAGACAGTCATTAGTTTTGAATTTGGCCTCCAGGCTCTTGATGACCATTGTCATGGGGTTAAAGCACCAATTCCTGGAGTTTATAGTCCAGTTTTTTTTTTTTTTTTTGTTTTGTTTTTTTTTTTTTTTTTACTTGCTTGTTCCCTGATCTTTAGCAATTTACTTCCATTTCTTCAGATTTCTTTTCTATGAAATGGGAGTGAATGATAACATTTATGTGTACAATTATGTGAAGATGAAGTGAACACACACACACATACAAACAACACACACACACACACACATACAAACAATACACACACATATAGTCACTGAGAGCAGGATCTGGCCCTCAGATTTAATAAATGTTAGCTTAATTATTGCCTCTTTTCTACAACTCGTTATTTTTACCCTTTTGGCAGCTACAACATAAGTTTTCTAAAGCACTTTGGTCCTCTTAAATTTTGTGATTCCAGTTAATGCTGTCCTGTTGCCTAAAATGCAATGCCCAAGCCCTTGTCATCTCCACCTTGAGACATCCCCACATCCAGAGATAAAATCCTCTTCCTCTTGTTCTCAGGCGGCACTATGCATGTGTTCATGAATATGCATTGTGGGTGTCTAGTTACAAGAATTTCCTCTACGTTGGATTTGAGCTCCCTAAGGAAAGGACCTCGCTGTGTTTATCAAAATGTCCATTAAGTGCCTACTGAAGAGTTGGCATGAAGGAAGTATTGCTTAGTGGATGAAAATGAGAAAAAGACTCCTTTCTTGGAGACTCCATAAGCACTGTGGAACATTTTCACTTGGATCTCTTCTTCCTTTCTGTGCAGTAGCCTTTTCTATAGGCGGGCAGTAGATCCTTCTGCACTGCTGACGTTGCCTGGCCCAGGGCTGTAGCCACACCTTACATTTGCTCAGTACTGTAGTTACACTGATGATAGCACTTCCTGCTTTGTACCAGGCTTAGTTGTTCATGTGACTGGCCCACACATTAGAGTGTATCTTTTTCTAAAGGCAAGAGCTGTCTTGTTCCTTTATCTCCTAATCTCACAGCATACATTAGTGACATAACAGAAAAAGCACTGGACCAACATTGGTCTCAGGACCTGGGCACTCCAAGCATACACTCTTTTGTAGTCCTTCTCTTTTTAGTCTGGTAACTGTGCCCTAAATTATTTGAAGCCGGTAGGACTTATGTCATAACAAAGTGACCCAAGTTTTTATACATTTGAATTGAGGTGCAAACACTAGGCTTGGATTCTAAGAGCATGACTGGGTTTCATTGAGCCAGTTAGAGTGCTCAGGAGGGAAACTTACCCTGCTGAGGCATGGTGTGTGTGTGTGTGTGTGGCTGCTTCCAGAACTGAGCCTGGCCCACATGCTATGAAAGGTCACTGCGAGCATCCATCTGGTGGAGAGGGCTTCCCTGAATGGTTACACGCACAGCATCTCCCCACATTCTCCACCCCTTTTCCCTGTTCTCTCTTCACTTATTCCCCTTAATTGTTGCCCTCTGTTTGTTTAATCCTTTCCTTTATAAATATCCATTTCTTCCATTAGAACATCAGCCCCATGAGGGCGGGGCCTGCCTCTTCTGGGCATAACTGCGTCCTCAGCTCCTGTAACAGCAGCTGGTACTTGGTTGTCTTATCCAGAACAGCCAGAGGTAACAGTGCACTACCTTTCTCTACTCTTAAACCTGCTGGAACTTTTTGATGCAAGTGAGTCCTTGCCTGAGGAAAGCTTCTAGAGCTTTCTATAACCCCCACAGAGTGTATCATGACCTCACTATTTCTGCTCATGGCCCTCACCACTGTTGCGCCTGTCTGGGGCAGAGGAAATGGTGAAACTGACTCTACTCAGACCACACTCTCATACTTCCACCTGCTATCATCTCATAGAAGCTACAAGTGGCAATAAAAACGCTTATTCTGCTGCATTCATGTTTGGAAGGTCTGTTTCTCGGTGGAAGAAATCCTTAAGAAAAACAAAGCACCTGCTTTCATTTCCTCCTTTGTGGAACTAGGAAATTAGTCTTTCAGACATGGAAAGAAATTCTGTCAACAGATTGAAGTGTCCTGTAGCATGCAGTCCAGCTCCTCTGCTTACCTCTACCTTTGCCACCTGCAGGCATGGACAAATGACCTGGGCATTCTGAGTTGTCCTTGTGTCAGCTAGGCGAAAGGGGTAAGAGTGCCTCTCCAGCTGAACCCGCGGGATGAGTTGGCCCCAGACCTGATTGAAAAAGTCAGGGTTCCCACAGTCCACTCCACAAGGAGCCCACTGCAGTATGCACCAGCTGCCACGTACCATGGGTTCTTCCCTTTTCCTCACTTCCTGCAGCTGTGTGCCATGGGGATCCCTAAGGAGGAGGCTGATGGTCCACAGGCTCCATAACATCAGGTGTGCAGGGTGGGGAGTTTTTACATGGTGTATAATCACATGACTACTCTCAACACAGAAAAGTGGGAACACCCCAGCAATGTTATTCGTGCCCCTCAGTAAATACCCCACAGAGATGCACTATTCTGACCATGAGTTTCCCGTGTTCTTGAGCCTCGTCTAAATGGAACAATACAGTATGTGCTCTTTGTCTATGGCTTCTTTTAGGTGATGGCAGTGGATGACCTTGATGGGATTCATTCCACGTGTACATGTATCCTATTTCCCTTTAATCCCTTGATATAAGCCCTTAGAGTAAGCCAGGCACTACCCTAAGTGTGTTGCATGTATTATTTCCTTTAATTCTTCACACTACCCTAGGGTAGGGATTAGGATGCATCTTCCTTCCATGGATAAGGCTCAGAGAAGTTAAGTAATTTGCCACAAATCACAGAGATATCAAGCAGTGGAGACAGAGTTCTCATTGAATTCTGGTTCCAGAGCTTGAGTTCCCCAGCAAGGGCAAGAACTCAACATGCTCTTAGGATTAGATGAAACCAGGTGCGCTCTCAGGTTTATATTGAAGGTCATAGATTATCGTGTGGTCACCCACAAAGGAGTCTGGGTGGGAGGTCTCAGGTCATCAGAACACAACATCTCCTTTGCCTAGTTTTCAGAAGTCCTCACCTCACACACCTGCATATAGTGGTCTTTCCTTGTTAGCCTGTTCCTGCAGATATCTGGGATCCAGATCTGCTCCTTTACAGCCTCCACAGGAGGCTGCTTCCTCTGGGTCTTGTGTGAAAGACTGAGCTGCTTGACTCGGTCTTGCTTCTCCTTCCGGGATGTGATCTTTGATAAAGGAAGCAGATGCAGCTCTGCCTGATGTGAATACCTTCCCATCCCAGTTTGTGGAGGTTTCTAAGAAAATACCAGTGCTATGGGTGCTCCCCGCCCCACCACCACCATGGTGTGCAGCCAGACTTGCTGTCCTCCACCCTCCAGTCTCACCATGTTCCCCTGGTGATGGATGACCCCTGTCTAGGGGGAGCTGGTGGGTGGAGTAGCCATTGGCAGAGTGCTGGGGACCATCTGGATGTGGACTGAGAGTGTTGGCTTTGAACAGTCTAGGGCTCGCCAGGATTGCCCCCAACTCCACAGACTCTTCTCTCCTGTAAATTCATCCTCTGAATTCCTGTCTCTGCTCTGTATAGCTTTCCTTCTAAACACAGTATTATTCCTTTCCCCCCAGGCTCTGAATTAATCCATTACATTTGGATAAGATGGAGACAATGGTAAATGCCCCCTTGCAGGCTAGAGAATTAAATAGATAATCTGAGCTCTGTTTGAATCTGTGGCTCAGTACGTAAGGTGATTGCTAAGAGGCTTTGGCCTTCCTTCCTCAATGCAAATGAAGAGAATAAGGAAAAAACAAAAAGCAATGGTGGCCAAATCTTTTTGAATCTTGGCATTGGAGCCACTAGGCCAGGCAAAATATGGCTTTTCATTTAACCATGGGGGCTGTTGTCCCCTACCGCCTTCCCACAATCAAGAAAGACCAGCATTAGCACTAATCACACAATTGATTCCCACCCAGTGTAAGTTCCACACTCAATAAATTGTGCCTTGCTCATCCCTGCATCCCCAGTGCCCATAAGTATTAGCTCATAATAGGCATTTAATAATCTTCATGAAGTTGTTAATTAGCAGTATAAAAGTTATTTAGATAGAGAGTTGTTGCAATGTAGTAGAAAGAGGATGGACTAAAAAGATGATCCAAACCACTCTCCCCCATGAGTTTTTAACCACCTGCCAGATTTGGTTCTGGATTCCAGAAACTCTGAGTTTACACGGTCCAGGTGATCAAGTTCTGTGTCTGTCGCCTGCCTTCTCCCAAGAACCATCCCTGTGCCTTAAACACTCGCAATTTTAAGCTGTCCCCTTTTCTACAAAGCACTCACATAAGATGCACATGAGGATGCTGGTGCCCATGCCTCCTGGGGCTGGTCACACAGATCTGGTGTCTGGACCCTCATGGACCCACAGAGGGGGATGCCACACATCTTCATAGAGAAGCCGAGGCCTTCTGTCAACTGCCATTCCCTTGTGCTAGCCTCAGCATGATCTCCAAGAGTACAATGTACACAAAATTATAATGTTATCACACGGACTGGTGCCTACGGCGAGGACAGCCACTTAGGAAGGCGCACACCAGGGGCAGGAAGGCACAAAGGCCATTTCGAGACTGCAGTCACATGTATTTATATTTTTAGCAGAGGGGGGCTGAAATACAATTTCAATGAAGATTGCATTATGGATTATTGCTTGAGAAAGCTTTGGCAAACGACTAAGGAGAGTCTTTCTTTCCCAGAGGGGCCTTTTTCCTCGGCAGGGGTGGAGGGAAATGGGAGGGAAAGAAGGGCTGCTGCTTCTATTTTCTGAAGATGACTTGGGATGCTGTAGCGATAATATGTGACGGTTTCTTAAGCAAATCTCCACATGCCTGTGTGTGTGTGTGTGTGTGTGTGTGTGTGTGTGTGTGTGTGTCTTATTTGAATAGCTCAGACCCTGTTTGTCAGGCAGAGCAGATGCTCTCTCTCCCATTTTATACACGTGGGGGCCAAAACTTAAAGAAGATCAATGAACCTGCCCACATAATTAGCTAGTAGCATTATCAAGTTCAAATGCCTCCACAAAGCTCACCAGCCCTTGTTCTGACTCCTGCTTATCACTCCAGTCTCCTCTTTCACCAGGAGTTTCTTCTCAGTCTAAACTCCTTCCAAAGTCCACCCGCAGTTTCTCTCTATTCTGTCTAATTTCTGCATTTTGCACATACTCTTCCTTCCCACACAGCCTGCCCTCTCCTGCACCCTTTCTTCCCTGTATGGTCTTACCTCATACAGGAAAGCTTTCCTGACCTCTCAGAACTGAATCTCCCACCCTGTCTGTATGATACCATGCACCCTGAGCTCACCTTCATCCTGGCACTTTGTATTAAAATTGTCTATTAGCTCCTCTGTCCTTTGCACTAGACTGTGCCTCCTTGGGGAAAATTAACATCCTAAATTGTCCCATTGACTCTACAGTGGAGTGGGAGTTGGAACTGTGGGAGGAAAAAACCAAGGGTCTAGTATGTTGTAAGAATCTAGCTACACTTGAAGCATGCCCAGACCAGCAAGGGCTAAGGTGCACAACCACGTCACCACCTCGAGGCAACTTAGAAGCCTCTTTTCTGCCACTTCTTAGTGTTAAGACACTGCTTGGAGCCCAACCACTTTGCTTCCTTTGAGCTTCAGTTTTCTCGTAGAAATATGGGGAAGGAGATGCTAGATAAAGTGAGATAAGAGTAGTAAAGTATATTATAATGTATAAATAGCACAACAGAACTTTGTTAGCATGCAAAAATATCCAAGATGCTTCTCAAGAGTGAGTGATATGGTCCCATTTGTGCAAAGAATAAATGCAAACCACAGAGTGCTCTTGTACGCTTTTTACAAACTCTGAGAATTGGACTTCAGGAAATCTTCTCTTCCTCATCAGACAACAGACAGGCAAACAGAAGAAATTTTAATCTTGGGAGACATTATATTCATTCTCAAACTGAAGAATTTTAAATACCACCCAGAGTGTCAGTTTGAAAGTGGTGTTGCTTGAGAGCCTTTCATCAATGAAGTCATTTATAGAATGTGCCTGCAGAGCCCCACTCTGTGCTGAGCACCTGCAGTGTGCCTGATGTCGTTTTTGAGCCCTCTTGGCTGCAGGTTCTTCCTCTCCAGTGCCAGTACTGTATCTGCCACCAGGTCTTTGCTTGTTCTGAGACACTAGCCTCGATGTTCATGCCAGTGCTATTGTTGGCATTTTGGACTGGATCATTCTTTGTTGGGGGGAGGGGGTTGTCCACCTGTGCATTGTACAACATTGCTCAACATCCCTGTCATCTACGTACCAAATTCCTGTAGCAATCTACTAGTTGTGACAATTAAGATTGTCTGAAGATATTGCCAGATATCCGGTAGAGGGCAAATCACCCCTCTAGTTTAGAGTTTAGTGGCCCAGGTGCTAGGTGGGGACACACTTCATTCTGGTAGCAATTGTTCCTTCCCACAGCAGTAGCTAACTCAGACTGCTCTTCCCAGCTCTTGCAGACCTAGCTTTGTCATGCCTCAGGGGAAACTGTCACTGCTGGCCAGCAGCCCCTCCTTAGAGGTCTGGCCCCTAGGGACCTCCTCTGAGCTCAGAGACCCCATCCCCAACTGGGTAGCACCCCTCCTCCTCAAAGTCCTGGGTTTCACGCCACTCACCAATGGGAGGCTTCTTGGAATTGCTGTGCTCATGATGGATTAGAGTTCCATTGGATCCCCATGACTTAGATCATAATTTATACCTCTTTCACAATTTTTCATATCATGGCAAAGCATTAAGGTAGTTATTTTCTTCTGCGTTTGACTGATACAATGTTCTTTCTCCCTCCCCTCCCCTTTCTTTCCTTTCCTTCTTCTCTACACAAGCTTCCACTGTCTTTTAGAGCTCTGACATATATCACCCTTCTCTGTTGCTTTTCTGGACTCTGTCAGGCAGAGACAGTCCCTACTTTTAGTTCCCCAGTCCTTGGTGTAGGACTCATCCCCTGCGACAGAGCCCTGTGTGTCTCAGCTTTTCTTGCTGGATTGGAAGCTCTTTCCGGTGGGAACTGCACAGCATTCACTTCTGCATTCCTAGCACAGCATGGCAGAGTGAATGAATGAATGGAGAACTGTATGATGCAGGATAGTTTCAGGCCTGGTCTCATGGTATATCCCGCTCCTCCTTGATTTCTGCCTGGATTGCAATTACAGTGAGAGGAAGGGAAACCTTGACAGATGAGGCTGCAGAGGTGGGTAGGATATAGATTTTGGATGCTCCCAAGAACCAGGAACATGCAGCACATCTTGGAGAAAGTCCTGCTCCCGGCTAGGCAGAGGGAGTGGTATCACTAGAGGTCCACTTGGTGAGGGGAAAGCCCTCAGCATGCTGGGGGAGAATCTGGTGATGGAGCCATCCTGGAGCCGCTGTGTGCCCTGCACCCAACAGGAAGGGGTGGGCACAGAGAGCAAGGCTCCCACAGTTCTGACAGCTCTATTCTGTAGGAAACAGATTCTTTTTGTAGAAGGAGATGAATACTCTCTGCTATAGACAATGGAGACGGAGAGGAGGTGAGAATAGGAAAGAATAGGAATGTAACAATCATCCCACCTTATAGTTACAGGGTGAATGGTTCAGCACTAGCTTTTCTCTCTCTCTCTCTCTCTCTCTCTCTCTCTCTCTCTCTCTCTCTCTCTCTCTCTTTTTTTTGTTTAATTATCACAGAGTTTTTCAGATTTCTATGTATTTTTTTAAGATATGAAAGATAATAACGAAAGTGTCTATTTTGGCTTTTAAGCAGACTCATGTGGCAGGGCCAGTAGCGTTGTGCAGAATTCAGCTGAGTTCTGTTCCAGGAAGGAATAAGAGTCCATTATAGTTCTTAAAGAAAGACAGCACAGCAGCTGGGGTGCGACCTGCACATCATCATCTGTGAGATGCGGATAATGATATTGGCCTTCCTTTATGTTCCAGGGTGTTTGGGAAAATCAAGAAAGACGAAGCATGTGGAAGTGCCTTGTAAACCATTAAGTGCCTATCAAACCCATCCGCTCATCCAGCAAACGTGTGTTCAACCTGTCCTGTAATATGACAGGAATATTGTCAGGTACCTGGGGTACAGCCATGAATAAGGCACAGCTTCTGTCTTTCAGAGCTCTAGATGGACAGACATGCTTTGACAGACACTTGCTCTGCCACGGGAGAAGGTTAACTTGGTTTATATGACGTTGTTATTGCTATTACCTTTAGAAAATGTGCTTTGTTGCCAATGGCCGCCAAGTTAATGTTTTTGGTTTTTTTCTTAAAAAAAAAAAAAAAAAAAAGAATAGAGGAAATAGATGCAATGCCCTGTGGTCAGAAGGTTTTAGGCTTTGGAGATAAAAGATGAAGCTTCAGGTTCATGCTCTGCTACTGGATGACTGTGAATATGGGCAATTCACAACTCTCACCTTTATATGCCTCTTTCTATCTAACCTAGAAGGTTCCCGGGAAAACCATATCAGCTAACAGATGTTAAAGTGCTTCTAAAACTGTAACTTAGTGTTTATAGGTTGCAGATCATTTATTAAGAATAATAGGACAGCCAGGCCTGGTGGTGCATGCCTGTAGCTCCAGCTACTTGGGAGGGTGGAGGCGGAGGATCACAAGTTCAAGGTCAATGTAGGCAAATTAGAGAAACCTTGTCTCAAAAAGAAAAAAAAGAATAGGAGAAATTGACAACATTGTCATTCATAGTTATTACCAGGAATGGATTTTTAAATAGCAAGGGAAATGGGAACTCAAGTGTATAGTAAGGAAATAGTGTAGACTCATGGCAGCTGAATACGCGTTAGCATGACTGAGCCCGTGGAATCCTAATAACTGTGATTGGCATCTTCTCCCCATGGAAGGGAGACAGGCAAAGATTTTCATGCATCTTCCCAAGGTGCCAGGTAGTTTTTAAAAGAGCCAGGAGTTGGCCAAGAGGAAACCTTGTGCTTGATGTGACAAAGGTGACATTGTTCTTCCAACTTCACTTCCCTCTCTCATGCCCGCCCCCATGGCTTTCTTTATCTTCTCTAAGTAAGGAAGTGGTTGGAGTGGAGTAGGGATCTTTTTATTTTTTTTTATTTTTAGTGTCTTTTTTTTTAAAATCAGAGTTGTACATAATAGTGTGGTTCATTTTGACATAGTATACTTTGACATAATTTACTACAATTCAGTGTCCAGTACTTTCCCTTTCTCTCCCCTCCTTCCTCCCCTCTGGACCCTTTCCTCAATATATTTGGGAACTTCTCAGGCAAATACTTATCTAACAATTTGTCCCTCACATATACATACAGGAATCCAGAGATGATGAAAATTACCTTGCAGCATAGTGGGTGTCATAGGTCCCTCTCTGGACCTGGGAGGACTTCCCTTCCTATGGGCATCCTTGTGGTGCATTGCTGGATAATATGGAAATGAGCACAAAAGCAAGGATTGTATCTTATTTTTATGTGATTCATTCTATCTTCTTCCCCCTCCCTTGACCCTTTCACATTTTGTATCATTTTTACTCATTTTTTGATTTCCTTTCCTTTGCAGATGGCTTTCTCTTTGCCTGAGACATGTTTCTATTTTAAAAATCTCCGATGAAGACCTGCTTATATTTCTTAGTTGCTCAAGAAACTCTTTTCCCCACAGAGTTGGTTGTTTTCTTCTGCCACTATTTATCCTGTGTTTACTTGTCCGTCTTCCTGACCAGAATGAACCCTCTGGGGAAAGGAGCTCAAATCATATCCTTTTTAATCTTTGGTATCTAGCAGACGCTTTGCACACAGTGGGACTTCAGGAAACATTAATGACGGAAGGAGCCTGCGAGGTGGTATTCCATCCAGGGTGTGTAGACTCAGGGCAGCTGATGCTATGGTGGTCTTCCATGCAACATTGTCTTCCATACAAATTATCAAGATAAATGATACTTTTGATTGACTTAGAGATGTGCTTATCTAAAACTATGGTCTTATTTCAGAGCAGGTGATTCTTCAGCATGGGCCTGTTTGGTACAGAGAGAGAGGTCTGTCTCCCACCCCAGTCCACACTGTTTTTTTTTTTTAAACATCATATCTCTTTGTATTTTACCTGAAGGCAAATTCACTGACTTGGAGAGTGTGAGTCCATGAAGAAATCCCTTTAGGCAACTTGCCACTTTTTATCTGTGTTCCTTTTCCCATTTTAGCCTGTCATCCAGTTATTTTGGGGAAAGTGCTTGCTCTGCAGGAGGAGAAACATGCCTGTGAACAGGAGATGGAAAAGAGTTCTAAGGGTGCCCTGCTCAGCCAAAGGGGACATGTCCTTACCTGCTGCAACCTTTAATGTGGTGCTTGCTTTGGGGTTTTTTTAGTAGTAGGGAGTGTAAACATAAGACTTCGATTCTTAGAGGTTTAGAGGGGGGATCACAGTAGTGATCGCATGGGCCATGGGGCCAGGCACACCTGGGTTCAATATTGGCCCTGCAACATCCTGGCTGTTCAGCATCAGTAAGTTTATTAGCTTCTCTAAGGTTCTTGTTCTTTACCACTAAAATGGGCATCCTACCACTTATTTTGCAAGGATTCAGAAAGCTCGGACATGACGCATTTGGAAAGCCTTCAATAAATGGAAGCTAACATGGCCATTGGCTCTCCCCCCTTGTTTTTGAGTACTTATAAAAATTTACCTTGAACAGTATTTAATGTTCCTTTGTGGCTTAAAGCATCACCAGCAAGCAATCGACTTCATATCCCTGTAAAAGCACTTGTTTCTATTTCTGTTATGCCTTCCACGAGATAGTTTGATTTCAAAATGACATTGTGGTGTTTCAAGATGAATCCTGTATTTATTAGGAAAAGCCAGAAAAAAAAAAAAAAAAAAAAAAGGATGGTGCAGGTGGGGTAGGGAGAGGAGCAGGGGAATCAGCTTTGTGAACACTCTGCCTGGTACAAATCACCTCCTGCCTTGTAGCCGGGTGTGCGTGCGTACACGCAGCTGTTGGCTTCAACACTCTATTGCAACTTAAGGTTCTGCAGGTGCTGTTTTGCCCTGGGGAACTGCTTGAGCTGTGTCAGGTTGATGGTTCAGGGCCCGAGTGTGACTCTTGTCAAATTTCAGATCCGAAACCCTGTATGAACCCAGTTTAGTATTCAGGAAATGTATCCATAGCAGCTGCTGTCAGGGTAACTATCACCAAGGGTAGCAGTTGATGGCTTTCTTCCTGCTACGTCTCCCCTGAACGGTCTTAAAAATAGTGCCCCCTGCATCACTTCCCATTTGAGAGAGAGAGAGAGAGAGAGAGAGAGAGAGAGAGAGAGGGAGGGAGGGAGGGAGGGAGGAAAATCTTGCTGCTCTCTTGAGGATAGATGCTCTCCCTAGCCATAATTACGTGATAATATTGAGCACCCTTTTTGGAGGCAGCAAACATTAGAATCTCTTGCTCATGTCTGTTGATTCATAAAACTCGGAATTCTTGGTGCTTACTCTCTGCTGACCAGAGAGGGACAGAAAATAAGAAGTTAGACAAATAGAAGGTTTTTAGTTTGTGAAGAGGGCTGTGAAGAAAATAGAAGAGGTGATGTAATGGAGAGTGAGGGGTGGGGCTGTCATTGGCCAGCCCCGGGAGACCTGTTTGTGAAATTGTTATTTAAGCTGAGATCCTGGTGACAAGCAGCAGCAGCCATGTGGGGGAAGAGCATTCCAGGTAATGGGCTACCTCACACCCCCGCCGATGCAGGGGGGGATCATGGTCTGCGGATCTGAAGGAAGTTTAGTGGGCCAAAAGTCAAGTGTAGGGCGCAGCAGATGATGTCAGAGAGGCAGGTAGAGGCCAAATCGTGGAGGACTTTAAAAGCCATGATAGAATTTGTTCTAAGAGAATGTGAAGGCATCAGCAGGTGTAAGCAGGGGAATTGTCTCATTTGATGTATGCTTTGGAAGCTCACTGGGTGCCCCGTGGAGTACACACTGTTTGCCTAAGAGAATGGGAAAGGGAGACCAGTTAGGAGAAATACAGTCGTCTTGGCAATGGTCGGATGCTGCAGACTGGACTCAGGCATGTGGGACTAGCAGTGGTATCAGGGGGTTGCAGATGGGAGGTCAGACTGCAGAAAAGTTTGCCCTGAGATCAGGAGTCTTACCTGGGTAAATGTGAGACCGTTTTGCCGCCTTGAACTTGATGACTCTAATTCTTTCTCTGGCATCTGAGCTTTGAATTCTATTTGTCATGAGGAGTAAAAGTAAAGGTGGCTTTCTTTGGCATATCAGACTTGGCCTTTTTGTTGCTAGATGTAGTGTGTCTCAGGGAAAGTTCATGGGCTTTGGGGTGAGACAGACCTGGGTTGAATTCTTGCTCCAACACTTATAAGAAGACTGACTGGATAGTTGTTTTTCTTTTAATATATATTAAAGTATTTAATCAATTTTTTTAAATTATAGAAAACAGGAGAGTTATTGTATTATACAAGCATGGAGTATATCTTATTCTAGTTAGGACCCTATTCTTATGGATGTACATGAGGATGAAATTCACAATGGTGTATTTTATAGAAGTACACAGAAAATTATTTCAGATTAATTCCACTGTTTTTCCTTTTTCTATCACCCTTCCCTTCCCTTTGTCTAATTTACTGAATATCTATTCTTCCCCTTTCCCTCCATATTATGGGTTAGATTCAATCTACTGGTGAAAAATTTGACCTTTGGTTTTTTGGAATTGGCTTATTTCACTTAGTATGACAGAGTCCAGGTCCATCCATTTATTTGCAAATGTCATAAAGTAGTTCTTGTTTATAATTTGTAATACTCCATTGTGTATACATACCACATTTCTTTATCTATCCATCTGTTGATTACATAGCTTAGCTATTGTGAATTGAGCTGCTATAAACATTGATGTGACTGCATCACTTTAGTGTGCTGTTTTAAAATCCTTTGGATGTAAACCGAGGAGTGGGATTGTTAGGTCAAATGGTGGTTCTATTCCTAGTTTTTTGAGAAATCTCCATACTGCTTTCCAGAATGGTTGCACCACTTTGCAGTACCCCATAAGCAATGTAAGGGTGTACGTTTTGTCCCCACATCCTTGCCAACATTTATTGTTACTTGTATTCTTGATAATTGCCATTCTGACAGGAGTGAGATGAAATCTCAGTGTAATTTTAGTTTGCATTTCTCTAATTGCTAGAAATATTGAACATTTTTTGTTATATTTATTGACCATTTGTATTTCTTCTTCTGAGAAGTGTCTATGCAGTTCCTTTGCCCATTTATTGATTGGGTTATCTGGTTTTGGGTGCTAAATTTTTTGTGTTCTTTATATATTCTAAAAATTAATGCTCTACCTGAGGTGCAGGTGGCAATGATTTTTCTCCCATTCTGTAGGTTCTCTCTTCATGCTCTTGATTGTTTCCTTTGCTGTGAAGGAGCTTTTTAGTTTGATGCCATCCCATTTATTATTTATTCTACTTCTTGTGCTTCAGGAGTCTTGTAAAAGAAGACTTGCAAATGTCATAAAGTTGTTCTTCTTTATGACTGTGAAATACTCAGCTATAGTGAATTGTGCCAATATGTTGGAATTTTGGACCTACATTTTCTTCTAGTGTAATTTCTAGTTAATTTAACATCTCTAATCCTCTGTTTCCTTGGCGGCAAAATGAACTTAATAATAATGCCTCCTTCTTGTAAGTTTGTACTAAGGTGTGAAACATCTAGTGCAGAGTAGACTCGATGAAAGTCTTTTGCTTTGGGTATGTTGCCAGAAGTGGGAATGTTGGATCATCTGGTCCTTCCATTTTTAATTTCTTGAAGACTTTTCATACTATTTTCCATAAGGGCTATAACAATTGACCTTCTTGAGAGTGTTCACAGTTCCCTTTTCCTCTATAACAGGTGTGAGGTGGTCCCATGTCCACGTGTTTCCTAGACACAGAAACAACTGAAATGTTTATTGAAGAATAAATGGATTAAAAAAAAAAAACTGTGAACCACATCCCCCTCTTACGCATGCAAACAAATGCATATCCCACGTACAATGGAAGATGATTTCGCTATAAAAAGACGGAAATCCTGCCATTGGCAATGAGATGGATGAACCTGGAGGATATTATGCCAAGTGAAATAAACCAGGCACTGAAAGATAAGTAGGGACACGATCTCACTTCTATCTGGAATCTAAAAAAAAAAAAAAAAAAAAAAGTAGGATACATAGAGACAGAGCAGCATGATGGTTACCAGGGCTAGCAAGGGGGAGGGAGTGGGGCAACGTGAGTAGAAGGGTACCAACTTCCAAGTCTGAATAAGTCTAGAGATCTAATATGTAACACATGAGAGCTATAGTTCATTTATAATATATACTGAAATTTTGCTGACAGTGCATTTTATGTACTTTATATACATACCCCCCCAACGAAACACACAATACACAATAATTACAGGAGGTGATGGATATGTTAATTTGTTTGTAGTAATCACTTTACTATGTATATGTGTATCAAACATGCACAGCTTAAATCCATACAGTGAAATAAGTAAAAAAAATAAGGAATGGTATTTGGCTGACTCAGAGCCAGCTCCTTTAACCCTCTGCCTTCCTAACCTGGGAGCGCCTGTCAGATGCTTCTGCTTAAACCCCTTGTACCTGTGAAGCACGTGTCAGTGGAAACCAACACTGAGTCAGGCGGTGGAGGTCGATGGGATTCCTATTACCTCCCTTGCTTGAACATGCTGTGATGGTGGATAAGCTCTTTCCCTCCCTGGACTTTTACTACCTCCTCTGTAAAATGGGGAAACTGAAGCGGCCAGTCTGAGTAGCTCCAGTAGAAGTGACATGACTTCATTTGATGCCAGTACTAACTCTAACAACCAAAGCCATCACCATCAGTTATTGAGCACGTGCTGTGGGCCTGACAATGTGTTACACGCCTGATGTGCATCATTGCATTTAACCTTAAGGGTGTTCCTGGAGGGGGTGCTGTTACTGCTTGTGTTTTACGGAAGAGACATGGAGTCACAGAAGTGAAAGTTTCTGGTGCCTTGCTGAGAACAGCAGCCGGACTCTGTGCAGTCCAGTTCTGCAGAACTCTTTGGGAGTTCCCAATATGCCAGGCACTTCACAAGGTGCTGCAGCTGCAAGTGGGACATTGCCCTGAGAAAGCCCCAGATCTCAGCCCAAGACATGCTACAGTCTCACTCTTTTATCCCCCCACAGGAAGGCTTCTCCTGAGAGCAGTTCTACAGTGCAATCGCCTGGCATGTGAAGCTGGCTTGGGCTGCTTCCTTTATGCTGAGCACTAGGGCTTCTGAACTTAGCAAGTACAGAAGGTTTGGTCTCCCTGCCACATGGCCACACCCCATTCTGCAGCCTGCCCATCTCCACCTCTGCTTGTGTTCTTTCTTAGTTGTGCTTATTTTTCATTCTTTACAGTTTTTCTTCCTTTCTTTTGCTTCTTTTTCTATGTTGGTTACAGAAGACACATTAGGGAGTGTTGTCAGAAGAGGAGACAGAGGGGAAGCCACAAAGGCCTTTGTCTTTCCCGGGGCCTGCTTGTGGACAGGATGAGGAGGCTGCCTGGCCTGCTGTCTTCACAATCAGGACTGTCCTGTTCTTACTTGGGCTCTGCTAATTCCTGCTGGGTGACCCCAGACATATCCCCTAACCTGGTTGAGCCTGTAATTCTCTCCTGTAGGATGCCCATGTGGTTATATTTGGGGTTTACATCTTAGATTTACTAGCCGTGTGACCTAGTGCAAGTCACTTAACCTCAGTTTTTGTTTATGTAAAATGAGGTCATCCATGAGGGTTGTTATGAAGATTAAGTTACATAATCCATGTAAGGTGCTTGGCGCCATGCCTGGTGTATCATAAGCCCTCCATAAATCTTAGCTATTAGTAATGACCATGCTGGTTAGCAGACTTAATGGATATAAAAGCATTTTGCAAACTGTAAAGCATTGTACATGTGTTACTTATTACTGTATTTTGGTGATGATTGTTATTTTGAAATAAGGGAGAAAGGACTTTTGATCATTTTTTTTTCTTGCCAAGTCAGTTTTTTTAAATTTGGGTTTTTATATTTATCTCCCTCAATAAAATGCTATTAATATTATATGAACTCCTTCCAGGGCATTATTATTCCTGAATCTGGGGCATCAAAGGCCATCCCAAGCCTTTATATACACAGAAATGGGAAATGAGCCAAAAGGCTGTGTAATTTCATTTTACCCTTTTACTTTTCTCATTGGACTTGGTAGTTCCCATCTAAACGAACTGAGTGGCTGAGCTTTGAATTCTTTCATCAATAGCTCCAGCAAGCCAACGTGCATTGTGATTAAAATGCACTGACCCTCCTGCAAGAAATAAAACTGCAACTGAACAGAAGGAAAGAATTAAGTGGCGAAAAAAAAAAAAAAAAAAGAAATGCTCTGTCAAGACATCATTCTATTTGTGTGGTGAAAAAATCTGGCTGTGTACAAAAATACACATAAAGATACACAGGGAAAACCCTGTGGAAGGAAGGATCTGGGTCAGGGGGTTGTTATCTTTTTGTTTTGAAACTCGGAGTCCTACTTGAGGAAGGCAAGTAAAGTGAAACCTTTTGAAATGCTGGTTTTAGAGGGAAATAATAATAGCTTGTAGGACAGCTGTGTTATTTCAGGCTCTTATTCTAGATAGTTTTTGTGTTCCAGGGAACAGGATTTTGACCTGCTTTATATTGGATCCATACAATAATAAACACTGTTATTGCCTGCCTCTCTGCCAGGGCCTCCTAACACCATAGCTGCCAGCCCTCTTCAAGTGTGTGAAACAGCTCTGGATGCAAACAGAGGTCTCAGAACTGTCTAGCCAGACACCACCTTCGTGGCGAAGAACTCCTAGTGGTAAACATTTCAGGAAGGCCCCGGAAACAAAGCAGTTATCAGCTGATTTGGACTGAATACCTGCTGGTATGTGGAATGGTCTTCTGAAAAACATTTTATGCTGGTTTAAGAATGCACTAGTGGACTAGGGGTGTGGCTCAGTGTGGTAGAGCACTGGCCTAGCATGTGTGAGGCCCTGGATCCGATCCTCAGCACCACATATAAATAAAATAAAGGTATTGTGTTCATCTACAATATTGTGCCCTACAAATAGTTTAAAAATAGTTTTTAAAAGATGCACTAGTAAAGTGGAAAGCTGGCCAGTTCTGTATATATCCCTCATCTCCCTTCTCTTTTTAAAAACTATTTATTTATTTTTGGTACTGGGGATTGAACCCAGAGGCACTTTACCACTGAGCCACATCTCCAGCCCTTTTTACTTTTTATTTTGAGATCAGGTCTCATTAAGTTGCTTAAGGCCTCAGTAAGCTGTTGAGGCTGACCTCAAACTTGCAATCGTCCTGCCTCATCCTCTAGAGTCACAGCAGTTACAGGTGTACACCTCAGTGCCCAGCCTCTTCCCCCTTTTTGAGTAAATTCTTCCTCAGGTATCTTGTTTTCTGATGCAGATAATAATTACCAGCGTGTGAGGGGCTGTACTAATTAAACACTTCTATTCAATAGAACCCTTATTGAGGGGCTATTTGGTGCGTGTGTGCGTGCGTGCGTGCGTGTGTGTGTGTATTTTCTGCCAAGTGCAAATAATTCCCTGATCCTACCCTTAAAGCAGTGATCTTCAAACTTTCAGTGTGCAGGAGAATTTTCTGGAATCCATTTTAAGACTTAGATTGCTGGGCCCCGCCCCCAGAGTTTGTGGTGGGGGATGGGGGGGGTAAGGGGGAGATGTTGGCTGGGAACAATGACACTCTGCATTACCAGTGAGTTCTCCATGTGCTGCTAAGGCACAGGGACTGCCCTGGGAACACCTGGTATGCACAGTAAGGGGTACAGACAATTGTGTTTTGTAAAACATCAGATGAGAAGCATTAAAATGGAGGCATAAAGAAAAGGTTCCGGCTGCAGAGAGAAAGGAGCAATTGACATACAGTGGGGAAACTGGGAAAGCTGGGGAGGGGAGAGCCTTTGAGCGGGCCTTGAACTGTGAGAAGGAGCTCGGCAGGTGATAAAAGTCTATCCATAAAAGACAGAAGGTCGGGGGACAGAAGAAGATGCTCAAAGGTTACCTGCTCCTCCTTTTCCTCCCTATCCCTGGGGTAATGGGGGAGAGCAAAGGGTTAGATCCAAGGAAATCTCCGGTTCCTTTTTATTGAAAAGCTCTGATTTCAACTCTCCTGGGGGGGCAGGAATGAGACTGCAATTGTAATGGCAGTGCCCATATCCCCCAGATCAAGAATGAAGAGAATCCATTTCCTGCAGAAACAAAAACACCATCACTCAGTCCCCCAGGGAACCTCAAAGAAATTAAAAATGGAATTAACAGTTCATCTGGAAACTCTCTTTTTAAAAATCTTATGCTTAGCTCACTGTTCCATGAAAACTGTTTCTGAAACACCCACTTAATGCTGCTGGCACGGCGCTTCTGTCTCATCTTCCTCTGACTGTGGGACAAAGGGCAGCCAATGGTAGGAGGATAAGTGAGGTGTGGCAGGAACTTGGCAGGAGAGAGGAAGACAGTGAGGGCAGGACCCAGACCCCCTGAGGACAAGCCAGCTGTGTGAGGGAGTGTCCACTACCACCTTGGGGCAGGGGCAGGGCCCACAGAGGAGGCTCTTGGAGCAGTGGCCATAGCGTTGACACGTGAAAATTGTTTGAAACTTGAACAGGGAGAGGTTTGAGGTAAAGGGTGGTAGCTAATCTTTCAGATGTATAAAATATGCCATCACAGGAGTCTGAGGTATCTGCCATCCAAGGACCCTTGGGAGGAAGAGGTATAACTCTCCTTACCCCAGTATAAGGAGTCCAAGATCTTTTTTTAATGGTATAGTTTATATTATTGAGAATCTATTATGTACTGAACATTTTATATGTATTAGCTCATTTATTCCCCCAAACATCCCTGTAAGTTACTGTGTTGTGGCCCTGGGTGCAGTGGCATGTGTGTAATTCCAGCAGCTCAGGAGGCTGAGGCATGAGGATTGTTAGTTCAAAGCCAGCCTCAGAAACTTAGCGAGGCCCTAAGTAACTCAGCAGGACCCTCTCTCTAAATAAAATTTTAAAAAAATAAAAAAGGAATGTGGCTCAGTGGTTAAGTGCCCCCTGGGTTCAATCCCCAGTACCAATAAATAAATAAATAAATTATTGGGTTGCCCTCATTATACACGTGTTAATATAATCAAGCCATTTGCCTAAGGACACACATCTAAGAAGTGGAACGACCCGATTAAAATCAAACGAAACCTAGTGGCAAAGTTTAGGCTCTTCTCAGACCTAATGGAATCCTTGGAAGGGGGGGTATTCTCTCTTTTATAGTATTTTGATTGATAACTGTTATGGATGACAGAAAACAATAATGTATTTTGATCATATTGGCAGTAGGGAACCCCTGAAGCATTTGAGAAGAGGGGGAGATGATGAAATTGTGATTTTGGAAGGAAAACTTCAAGGTTATGTGCAGGTGGGATAGAAGAGAGTTTTTACCTATCACCCAGAAAATGGAAGAGGTCTATAGTTACTCGATATTACCAAGGTCTTACTTAGGGAAAAGTCAAAAATTAGATTCACAGTTGGTGGAGTTCAAAGTAGGGGAGATATTATCCCTGTGGAGAAGGCCCAGCCCAAGCACCATCCCTTCATCCATCTACCCACCCACCCACCCACACACACACCATCCAGCCAGCCAGCCTTCGCAGCATCTTCCACATTCTCTTCCTTTCTCGTCCTTACCATTCACTCCCCTCATTCAATTCTCATTCCCTTTTTTCTAGAGGAGCCTCAATCCTTACCCTCTTAAATCATCTTCTTCTCTCAAGCTTTCTTGCTTCTCACCACCAGATTGAGGATCTTGAAAACACAGATCTTATTGCACTGCCTTTCTACTCAGAAATTTCCAGGGATACTCCATCCTGGCCCCTGCTTCCCTGCGTCCCTGTCTTTGTTCAGGCCATTGAAGCCAGATTTACAGAGAGGTAGTTAGTGTAGTTAGGTAAATCGGATCTAATATCCAGTAAAATAAAGAATGGAGGCCATTATAGAGAATGGTGTTGAGAGCCACAGCTGAAGGGGCCCCAGCAAACTTTCAGACTGCCAGCTGATGATTGGCTCACAGCGGCCCCAGCAACATCTAGCTGATTGGCTCCTCTGCAGTGATGCTCATTGGGCTGTTTCCCTGCCCTTTCAGGCCACGGAGCTGCTCATTGGGGGAATTTTTTTGGTTCCGCCCACGCGACCCAGCCAATTGGCCTCAAGAGCAGGAGGCTGGTGGTTGGGGGAGAGGCTTGTGGGAAGCCGGTGGTGGCAGTTGGGCTCTGAGGGTTTTTCCTGAGGAGCTGTTTTGTTTGGTGTGTGTGGTTCTAAAAATAAAGTTAGTTTCTTTTGACAAGTGGCTCCTGAATTGTGCCCAGCCAGACTGTGGCAAATGGAGTCCAGGAAAACAGAGCAGCACTTGGGGAAATTGAAATGTTAATGTCCCCATGGCCCAGAACCCATCCTAAGGAACTGTTAATGAAGCAGCTCCCAGCAAACAGGGAGGTGCTAATCAAAAGCTGCCCTTCCTGCCCAGATTACTCCTCCAGCTCACCTCTCTCCTACCTTTTGGCCTTCCCACCTGCATTCTATCACTGCAAGATAAACGGAAACAAAGGACATGAATGTGGGAAAGCTGAAAGAAGACCTTAGCTATAAAAGAGGGAAGACCTCCCTGTTCCAGGATTCTGCCTTTTGGATCCCCTTCTTCCTATGGGGAGAAGTCTTTCTGCTGTCCTTTAATAAAGCTTCTACTTTCCACTCTACACTTGCCTCCGCATGCTTCTCTAGTGTTATACCTCAGCATTCGAGGAAGCAAGGACTTGTCACCCGTAAACAGTGGTAACACCATCTCAGCTAAAAGCCTGAGAAGCAGTGGAGTGAGATGATGTTCAATACACTGAGCACCAGGGACACAGACTCCAGGGCAGTCTTTGTGATTACTATACGACCCTCAGCAAGTTATTAAAGGTATCTCAGGATCCATTTCCTTATCTAAAATAATGAACTTAGAAGATGTACGTCTTGTAAGATTGTAGTCTTACAGTTCTGTGACTCTCTGGGGTAGAAAAATAGATGTATTTTTAAACTGATCCTAAAAAAATAGTTGTTGACATTCAAGTGTTTAATTTTCTTGCTTTCTGAGACCAAAGTAGACAAACACACATAGTTCCCAACTCTCAGTTCTGTGTAGTCCCCACCCTTCTGCCCTGTCTGTTCTGTCACCTCTCCATACCATCCTCAGTTCCCGGGGCAGCAGTGATTCCTGTGTGTTGTCTATAGCTGGTGGAGGCAGCTTGGCTTTAGGTTCAGACAGGTCTGGTATCAAATTTTGGATTCTCCATGTGCTTGTGGTATTTGGTAAATTACTAACTTCTCAGGTCCTCTACCCTGTCAAATGCTGTCACTGATGCCTGGTAGTGAGGATCAAAGTGGACGGCCACATCAGGAAGTTACAGGTCTTGATTACTCTGATAAATGGAAGTCACCCCCTACCCCCGACCTGTGCCCCATGCAGGGAAGCTTCCAGTCGCCTTGTGGGTGTTCAGAAAGTGCTTGTTGAATCCAGTGCATTTGAATTCCATCCAGCCTCTAGATTTTACTTGCTTAAAAGCTAATGCTTAGAGATCTATCACCAGCAGAATAGGAGGAGACACAAATAAAACTTTGGAAACTACTTTCACATGTTATAAATCTGGTACTTTACGAGCCTGCTATGAATAGTGAGCTCAGGTTTTTGGTCTTGTGGTCCAATTTTAATGCAGCCCTGGGTATTATGAGGCCACTGGACACCGTCCTCCTGGCGTCTGATATGATGTGGATGTGAGGCTGAAGGACATGATGTGTGGGGGACCTATGAAAGCACTCAGGCAGCCTGGGGAGAGACCCCAGCCCCAGAGCAAGTGGGGATTAAAGAAGTGTTAGAAAGAAAAATAGGTGGCGGTGGGAGTGTGGGAGAGTACCCCCTCCCATAGCAGTCTTGCATATGGCGGCTCATATATTTACCTTGGTTTCTGCTCTCTGGAGCACTATTACCAGGGGACCTTTAGTTCCAGATGACCTGCTCCTGAATCAATTATCTGAGAACTGGGCATGGCTGTGTTTTACAGTGACATCAAATACTCAAGATGCCTTGTCCTTTCTTTTCTTCCCCCTCAGCAAACACTTTGTTTCAGTGATCCAAGCCTGGGCAACTGGTCTCTGGTGGTCTCGATTTTTCTGCTGTCCAGCCCTGCGTTTTACACATGAGCACACTGAACATCTAAGAGGGTGTCTGACTGGCCCAGGATTACACAGGGGGCTGGTGCAGAGCGAGGACAGCAACCCGGGTGTCCTGACTCTAGTGGCAGCCCTCTCAGCGTTCCGTGTATGACTGTTGACTGTCTTCCCAGAGGGCTGGGATGGAAATGAAGCATGCTAAAAGCACTTCTTCCCCCCCGCCCCCCATGTCTCCTTTGAATTCCTTAACAGTGTCCAAAATTTTTACATCACATATTTCCTTTTGTTGAAGGCAGCATTTCCTAAAGTATGCTCATTTAATGTTCCATACACCAAAAGGGTCCTATGGCCAAAAGGGACTGAGAAACCTTGCAAAAATTTATTTTTCTTTTTTTAGACTCAGGACATAGTAGCTAGTCAAGTCCTCAGTAAAGATATCTCATCAACTCTTACTATACTGTTTCTTAAATTGATTTCCCTGTAGAACAGCACAGTCTGTACTTCACCCATTGACTCCTATAGATACCTCACAGAAATAAGTTCTGGGATGCATATTGGTAAATTGTTTAAAATCTCTACCATCCTCATCAAAGCTGAGGGTTTACATTAGAGACCATGATAACTGTAGAACTTCACAGTTGGAGAGTTCTTTCACCTTCATTATCTGTTTTTGGCTTACAATAGTCTCATCTGGGAGAAACAAAACAGAGATTTGGAGGCTTGGTAGGACTGAAGGCTGGAGATGAGATTGGAGTGCAGGTTTCTGAGTGTGCACATCTTTCTTGCAGTCTTCCTGACCTCCTCTCCACATGAAGCCAGCCTCCTGGCCCACCTCTATGACCAGGCGCTCTGTCTCCTAGTAACACACTTTCATTTTCCATTCTACCTGCTGGGTCACAAATGTACACTCCAAGGTCATAAGAGGTGGGGCTTTGGGAGAGTGATTAACTCGTGAGGATTTAGCCCTCATAGTGTTCTTATAATAAAGATATGTTCGAAAACCCTAAGGGCACTAATCCCATCTATCTCTTCCTGGCCCTTCCATCCCTTCCACCAAGTGAGGATGTAGCACTTGTTTCTTCCTCCATATGAGGTATGGCAAGAAGGTGCCATCTTGAAAGTTGAGGGCAGCTGGCACCTTGATCTTGAACTTCTCAGCCTCCAAAGCAGTGAGAAATAAATTTGTATTATTTATAAATGACCAAGCCCAAGGTATTTTGTTATAGCAGCATGAATAAACTAAGACACTACCTTATATGACAAGTAAGGATGATGGGGCTCAGAAAGGGGAAGGGATGGCCCGAGGTCACATAGCTAGTTAGTTATGGAGGAGAAGCAGAGCCCTAAGGATCTGAGAAGCCTATTGAAAAGAAAATGAGGACCCGAGTGCCTTGGGGTGAGGAATTAAGCCTGCAAAAAGGGCAGAGATGAAGAAGGAAGGGACTCAAAGACCTCAAGATAAATTTGGTGATGCTGCTCACTACCAGTCCTATGGAAACTAATTGTACTCACTGATGCCCTGGAGCCAGCCGAACTGCAGGACCAGGAGGCCACAAGCAGCTGAATTAAAGTAGAAGCAGAGAGACTCATGCCTACTCTGAGGATGGATATATATATATATAAAACATTTACCATACATTGGCCTTGGAGACCCAGTGGCAGGCAGAGGCAAGACAGGGCTCCTATCCCCAGTGTGGGAGAGAGAGCCACGAAGAGCAAAGGAGGGTAGCATTCTGTGCAGAGGTTACAAAAGAAAATCCAAAGTGCTGCAGGGTCTCTGAGGAGGAACAACCAAACTAGACAGGTCAAGCCAAGCATTAGCAAGGGAGTGCACCCAGTATGTACTACCTTGAAATTCTAGAATGGTGTTTTGAAGTATGCGTAGGAGTACATGAGATGAAGAAGCAGTACGTGCAGGAAATGGAGACTCTATAGAAAAGTATAGAGGCATAAAATAGCCTGGTGTTAACCAAGCAGGGGTATAAGATGCATGGTGGGAAAAATCAACTGTGGAGAATAAGAAAATCATTGTGCAACTAGATCAGAAAGCCCTGATGTGCCAAACTAGGCAATTTCCCAAAGTGTTGCATTTTAGATGCTGAGAATCAGAAATGGAAGAATGGGACAGACAAATGTTCAGTTTTTAAGAGATAACATCTAGTAATGATCTGTTCGTTTTTTTTTTTTTTTTGTGTGTGTGTGTGTGTGTGTATGTGTGTGTGTATGTAAATAGAGAGAATGTAAGCTCATGGGAAGGTACAAAAGAATTCCCAGAAAGAACTTTGAATGGGAGGTCAGGAAATTGAGCTTACATTATTAAAGGTGGGACGATCCCAGCTTATGTCCAAGTTATGCTAATCCATTGTAATTATGTCATCCTTGGGGATAGGAACTGCTATTTCCACATCCTGCTAGTCTGGCACTAGCCAGGACAGTGTAACCAGGAGCCCAGTAGGAGCCATATCTAGACCACATCTCTGGAATGGCTGGGTCTCCTACAGGTGGTAGTGGGGTGGTTCTCAGAGTAGCAGTGCACCCTGTATGCACTACCCTGTGTATGTATGTGTAACCTGTCACACAGTCACTGCTGGGGAGAAAAGAAGAAGCTAAATGCTCCTTCAGGGGTAGCAGGATTGATAGATCTCACAGATGGCAGGCAGATCCTTATAGATCCCTATTTACATGCGAGGGAGAGGAGAAAGATCATCTGCTTTTAAGACCAATGATTTGAAAGAAGTGGGCTCTTTCCAAATGAGAGTCATGGTATAGCTATTGTGGATTCCTTTTTGCTCTGGAAGCCTTATGGTTTCAAGCTGAACCCCGAGGAGCTTCTCCCAGCTTGGGCCTGCCTCTGGGGAGTCCAGGGGGCTGGCTTGCTGGGGAGAGAGAAGATAGAAGAGGCTGCTAGATTCACTTCTGCACTTCCTGTTGCTCATCAGGAATCTTGGCCCTGGCCTAGCCAAGGGGAACAGCAGGCAGCCCTGCCAGGCCACAACTTTGAGACCTTTTCTTTCTGCGTAGCACATTCTGTGGGAACACGCCAGACTGACTTCATGCCAGAACCAAATCAGTCTGATGCACAAAAGCCCATTCTTCATAGAGATACAGAATGTCAGAGGGTGGGACGGGTCTTAGATAATAGAGCCCAGAGTTCCCTGAGCCTCCTGCCTGCTCCCTTCCTCTGGACCCTCTGTGTTGACAGCCTGTCTCTTCCCTCCCAGAGCCTGTTGGAGAGATTGGAGGTTGTCCACTGACCTCCCCAAAGCTTGGGTTGGGTGGCACTGTCTGCCGCAGGGCTCTGATCCATAAAGTGTCTGACGGTTCCCAACCCTTCACCTCAGAGTGATCAGCAGAGAAGAATGCACTGAAAATCCCTTCAAAAGTTATCAAGTGATATGTAAATATTATGGCTACCATTATCACTGGCATGATTATGCTCTTTTCATAGAGATTTTCTTTAAAAAATTAATGAAAGGAACTTGCATCAACTAAGAATTGAAGCTACAACAAAGTATGCTGAAATTCAAATGCAGCTAAACCAAAGTTCATGTTTTTTTACAATGTGCTGATTTAAAAGCAAACAAATGAATAGGCAAAACCATCCAGCAACAATGAACTCATTCCTAATCCTGCTGAATCTCTGTGCTGTTTGTTTCAAGGCTATTGAATTTTCTTCTCAATATACCTTCATAAATTAATATTTCAGTCAACACAACCCCCTAGCACAATGCTTCATTTTATACTAATTTATAGCTCTGTCTTTTGTCCCTACATAAACATACAAGAGAAATGAGAAAACCAGGTCTTGAATCCCCTTTGATTAAAATAGAATGGTAGTAATAGTAATTATAGTGAACAATCACAGGAGGATCTAGAACCAGATCTGTTACAACCACATTTTCTACTTCATAAAATAGAGGTCACCACCTTCTTTCTAACCACTTGTATGTGCTGAGCGTGTTGCTCATTACTTTATGCATGGCCACACAACCTTCAGTACCTTCTCTTAATTGCTCCTGTTTTAGATAGATATTTTCTTAGATAAGGAAAATAAGGCTCGGAAAGGCAAAGCCACTTTCCTAAGGAAGCACAGCTTACAAGTGGCAGGTCCTATCTGACTCCACAGTTCATACTAGGTTGCTTCCTTGTATAAAACATAAAACTCCAAGGAGAAACGAAATATGAAACTTTTATCTGGTTTATCTTCATAGGTAGCTCATTGCTTGTAATTCATCAAGAATATGCAAATTCTAAAGAGCAGGTACCCCTCCCCCTGTTGTTCAGTTGGACACGTGTCCTGGCAGAGCACAGTCCTAGAGACATGGGCAGCTCATCAGTGCCAAGACATGACACCACCCGCAGTTCATCACTGTATTAAGCCCAGGGTAGTAACTGATGTTGACAATGAAGACTTTGAAACCCTTACTTAAGGAAGAAAGAAGGAGAATAACATATTGTAGAAGGAACACTTATATTTCTAGAGGTAACAGTTTAGAGTGCTGGTGCTCACATCTATGAATGCTGTTTCCTGCATGAGTTGACAAGTCTGGGTAAATAAGATCTTGGGCAACATTTACAAATTCAAGATGATATATCTATTCTTAGAGCAACCATTTTATTGCCCTGATTATGTGTATCCCCAAATCTTATTGCTACAGGATGGTGCCATATAAATACACACATCTATGTACGTATGTGAATTCACAGTAACTGAGATGCTGAGATGACAAGATACCATGAAAACCTAGATGTTTATACTACATGTTTTAAAAATAGTCTATACCATTTCTATCATTCATGTGATACTCATGACACTGTCTTAGCAAGGTATGTGTGTGTATGTGTGTGTCTGCATGTGGCTTTATGTAGGAGAGTGGGTGGGAAAGGAAGGTGCATGGCAGGCACAGACCCCAGCCTTTTCTCTTCCTAACTGGGTCCCCTTGGGTAGCGTCTCCGACCCTGTAGTCACTCATGGTTTTAGAGGAGCAGCTTATCCTGCATTATGCCCATATTTACATAGAGGGAAAAAGTTTACATTCCATCCTTGGGAAAGGAAGAATGGGAGCAGAAAGCACCTGCTCTTTGTACCTGCTCCCATGTTCCTCCAAAAGACAGAGGGGGGCCTTACCTGCCTGCTGGGTTGCTGGTCGAGATGCCACAGGTCAGGCCCTACAGGAGTTACTCTTGCACCTATGTGTTTCCTCCATGCAGAAGGTCCCTCTTCAAGGTGGTCAGAAGGGCACAGTCGAATGTTTCATTCTGGTTGCAGGCTGCCATTTCTCCACTCAGACTTTGTCAGTAATAAAGTAGAGTTTGAGCTCTACTTTTATATGCATTTTTCACCTAGTTCTGGACTTGGAAGGGTGGGAGGAGGTGGTTATCACCCCTGCATACCACTTCTCAGGCTGATGTGATGGTTCAAATGAGAACACGAAAAATAAGAATCTAGCATGTTGTGTCACATATGGTAGATGTTTGGTGACTGCCATATCTGTCTTCCCCTCTCCTGTATGACCACAAAATGAATATGGCCTGGCTGGAGTCTTTATAAATGGCTTTCTCCTGCCCTTCCACTAGCAAACTTGGTACATGGTCACAGACAGGAACTGAATAATTGAGTTGTGAGCAAGAGTCAGAATGGACTAAAAGCAATTTAGTGAAACTTCTTCATTTTCCAGATGGGAAATTTGAGGACCAGAGATACTAAATACCTTGCCTGAGATCACACAGCTCATAAGGGTGCATCTGGGCCCTGCCTGGGTCTTGTCACTCAATACTGCACTGTTTCACAGAACAAAGGGGGAAACTATGTCTTCTATAGAAGGTAAATTATAAGGCTGCCTAAAACCTGAGAGCTTTGTCAAGGTACAATGTTTCCATTTTGATAGAAGAATAAGAGAGCTCCCAAAATACTCTTCTTTCGACCTACTTAGCTATTATTCATCTCCCTTGCCCCCGCCCCCATCATCAATTGCTTTAGCTTAGAAACCCCTGCTATAGTTTTTCATTTTATCTGTGGCCCTGGTTTTAAGAATGCTCTTGGGTGGAGCAAAGGCTTATGAAAATGTGCTCTTTGTACTGGCAAGAAGGGTCTGGAGACTAGTAAGTCCATCCAGTACCTGGACCTTCCCTTTCTGAATGTCTTGACATATTCCAACCCATTTGGGGAAACGGCCAAGGACTATGGGAAGAATGCTGGGATCATTCCCATTCCTGTGGTGCCTACCTGCTGTGCTGGCCATCACTTGCCCTGTGGTCCCCAGTCATAGGCCAGGTCTGGAGAGTGGTGACCACCATATTGAATGTGTGTATTCCTTCTTGCCCTGGAGGGAACTCTGTTATGAAGACATGAATTCATTCACCTTGAGACTACCTAGAAAAAATAGAAAGATAGTTCTATTCCTATTTTATATACAGGAAAACAGAACAAAGAGAAATCAAGAGGATTTCAAGACTCCTCTCTTCTGCCACTCGCTGTGATTACTGTCCTTTTTTCCTGGAACATCCTTCCCCAACCTTGTTTTCCTGGAAAGCTCATAATTTTGCAAAGCAAGCTCCTGGATGAAACGTATCCCATCTTTGGCACTGTCTTTGTGATTTCTGTGTTACATCTGCTCCAATATTGAAACTGCCGTACTGTGATCTGTTGTTTCTGTGTCTCTATCCTTCAGAAATACATTAATTTTTAATAATGATTGCCAAAGTCCTGCCAGCTCTGTGTTATAAACAAGAAGGAGAAACTCATAGCAGTTATGTGACTTATTTAAGATCACCTGGCCAGTAAGTCATGGGACCAGTGGTTGGACACCATTCAGCTGGTCTCCAAAGCTTGGTCTCTTTGCCATGGTGTGAAAGTGTCTGATTTACCATAAAGGATGCAAATATGAGGATACATTTTACCCTTGGCTATCTCCTAATATCAGTAACGACTCACTCCTATTGATATAACACTTGATCATTCACAAAGCATTTTTTTTCATATATATAATCCATTGTTGCTTTTGCTTCCTATAACAACAAAGTGTATTGCATTATAGTTGAGGGAATGGAGGCTCAAAGAAGGGACTCATCCAGAGTTGTCCTACCATTGGGCAGTCAGAAACTTGCAGGAAATTAAACTACATTCAGTAAATCCAAATGACTTTCCCACATTGCAATAATTGACTCTGTTTCACAGTTAGTGAAACAGTGGTACAGAATCTCCAAATAAAGTGTGCATGGTATTTAGGATCCTGAGACTTTCTTTTTGTTTCCAAATGTTGCATACTTTTATTCCTTTGACTATGATGGGATACAATGAACATTGGCTCACATCCAAGTGAAGTGAAAGAACCCTAGTTCTCAGAATGTGATTAAGAAGTCTTTGTATGTGTATCATACTATTACATGACTCAACTCAGTGTCAGAGAGTGGAAATATTCATCCCTTTAACTTTTCTCTTAATATGTATCACACACACCCATGGAAGAACTCAGGTATTCATAGTTCTCCATGTTGTAACTCTAACTTGGCCTTGGCCCTTGATTACTCAATAACAAGGAAGGGAATGAGAAGGTTATGATTAGAAGAAAATTTCAAATGTTTTATATAATTTGAAATACAATTTTTTTTTTTTTTTGGCCAAGTTTGGTGTCTGAGAGATAGCAAGTACTTTTGACACATCTCTCAACAGATTGGGACAGGCTGTCCAGTCTGCTGCACATACAGAGAATAGGAAGTTGTCTGTGACAGAGCTCACAGCTGAATAGGGCCGGAAGACATGCACCACTGCCTGTCATTCAAATCTGATGTCCTGTGCTGGCCATGCAAAAAAGGGAGGAAGGAAATCTGGGAAAATCACAAAGTTTTTTTTTTTTTTTTTTTTAATTAGTTGTTCAAAACATTACATAGCTCTTGACATATCATATTTCATACATTTGATTCAAGTGGGTTATGAACTCCCATTTCTCCCCCATATACAGATTGCAGAATCACATCGGTTACACATCCACGTTTTTACATACTACTGTCTGTTGTATTCTGCTTTCTTTCCTATTTTGACAGAGAACTGAGTTGTCAACTTGAACTTATATGGGTAACTGACCGTTTCCTAGGTAGTAGGGCAAATGGAAAAAGATGATAAAGAGACATCATGGACATCGTATCTCTTTCTCTTGAGCAGGGGAGATGCTGAACAGCCCTGTTAGGGTAGACATTTTGGAGGAAGTGTGTAAGCATGAGGTCTGAAAAGCAGAAAGTACTTGGGTACCATGCTGTTTGGACTTGATCCCATAGACAATGGGGAAGACTTAGAGCAGGGTGGGGAGCAGCATGTCCCAGAAGTTGACTCTGGCAGCTCTGATCCTATAGTACCAACCATCATAACCTGACAAAGAATCTTGTGTCTTTAAGTGGGAACTAGAAGTGCTAGTTGATGAGCTGGAAAAAAAAAAAAAAAAAAGAAAAAAATCAAAGATCCCATTTTCCAACCTGTGTCAAGTCAAATAAATGGAGCCAGATAAACGTGGAAAAAAATCGAGATAGTAGCAAAATTGCCTGGAAGCAGAATGTTTTTCAAAGCTCCTAATGAGGTGTCAGGGAACCTAACGAGATGAAACTCCCTACCCCACACCTAGTTTTTCACACTGTCCTTTTCATCCAGTCATAATTAAGTTGTGAAATTGGAATTATATCCCATCATTAAAGACAGAGGCCCACTTTTCTGAGCTCCTGCTTCTAGGAAGATGGCACCTCTGCCAAGTCCTCTCTCCCAGGATGCCTCTCTCCTATGTGCATGCCCTGATGTGGCTGCGGGCGATGGCACCATCATTTCAGATTTTGATTAAGAAGGGCCATGTGGAGCTTCCTCATTGATTTTGGCATTGAATTCCACCATTCTTCGTTAGGAATTATTAGGCAGCTGAAGTTGAAAGGAGAATGTCACAGTCCTTGGTGGTGCTGGCTTGTTAGCAGAGGGAAGGGTGGACAGGAGAAAGAGGCATCCGTCGTGGGCCAGATGCTGTGGCTTTCCAGATATGTGGGTTCCCCTTTGGTTCTTCAGGCTGTTTCCATGAAAAATAAGCATCATTCCCAGGTACAGATGTGGACCTAGGCCCATGGGGGCCGTTGGCCTGGTACAAGGTCCCCCAGTTGAGGAGAGAATCCAGGCCAGACTTGTTTTAAACCCGTCCATTTTTTTCCTCCACTATTATAAATGATGATGACCATGTGCTTATACTCACAGGCCCACTAAGAGGAGGCTCCCATCCACTCACCACCTCTTGCTGAGTGTCTTACAGTGCCCCATGTGCTTTGCTAAGGCATTTGGAGCTATTATTTATTCCTACATAAATGAAATAAGTATTTGCTCATTAGAACACAGTCTAAGCCATTCACCCCAAATCCCAGAGTCAGGAAGAGTGGATTCCACCTCGCCACATCACCTCTCAAGTTGGGATCTCCACAGGGTACAATGCCTGGTCCCAGAGGATGAGGCCAGACCTCAGGAACTAGGGTCTGCTGGTGGGATGAGAGAGCTTTTATCTGAATCCCTGATGTTCTGGAATGAGTAGGGAAGACATTCTGGAACATGGCAACTGGGGGAAGTGAAGGGAGCTGAGGCTGGCTCCACAGGGGGAATGGCTAGTCAGCCCAGAGTCCCATAAGAGCATCTACAATAACCCACTCACTCACTAAGCAAGACTCAGCCTCTTCCCTGCAGAGCTGTTTTAAATAACCTTATTAAAAGATTCATAAAGCAATGACTGGAGGTGTGGCTGCCCCTAAGGAAGCTTCCTGTGGAGGTTCAGGGTCCCATCCTCAGGCCTGTCTGCCTCTATCCTGGCCAGGGAGGCTGTGGCCCAACCTTGGCTCCAGCTTGCCTGGGGAGGGACAGCTTTCCATCGGACTGCCATACTAGTGAGGCCCTGGGTCTCCAGGTCAGGCCTTACTCTCTCTCTCTCTGCTCTGTCACATCCATCTTGGGATTGAAACATGAACCTAGGTCCGTGGTGCCATGTTTGAAACCTTAGGGGCCAGATGTGTGTCAGAAATTTAGAGTGTTTCAGATCCGGGAAAGGCCACGTGACACATGTGTTACTTATTACGTTAAACACCTCCTGCCAGGCTTGGGCACTCCCCATAACCAGACACATTAATATTTATGCTACAAAATATACAATAAATAATGTAGGACAAATAACGCCATAAGCTGCCTTCCTTCTGCCAGTTCAGGTCATTCGTGCCACTGGATGAGCTCAGGTCACCTGAGACTCTGCTGCCAAAGTGAGTGGAACATGCACAGAACGTGCACATACATGAAATCGGATCTTCAGAGCATTTTGCATTTTATAATTCAGATAAAAGCATGTAAATATTTGCTCAATACTTACTTCTGTTAAGAATGCATCCAACATAACTTTCCTACGTCCATATATGAACACAGCACAATGAAATTCCACATCATGTACAACCACAAGATGGGGATCCTAATTAGAATAAGATATGCTCCATGTTTGTATGAATATGTCAACATAGACTCTACAGTCACGTCTGACTAAAAAGAACAAATTTTTTAAAAAATTAAAAGAAGTCATGCTCCTATGGAATGAGTGCCTCCTATGTGTACCGTGGTAAACCATTTACAGAAATTTACTAAGGTGTCAGAACCTAAGATGACTATAGCATCACTATCTGCCCTGCACAGTCTAGAGCCACTGGTCATGTGCATCTACTTCAGTTTACATTAATTAAATTCAATAAAAATGCAGTTCTTCAGTTAAGCCATATTTGATAGCCCCATGTGACTCATGGCTAAGATTGGATTTTCTCACATACCTGGTGGCCACCTTATTAGCAAAGAGCCCATCTATCAGAGAAGAATGCTCTGAGGAGCATTGGTCTACAGCGTGAATGGCATGGTGGTTATGAGCACAAATTTGGGGCTTCACTGCCCAGTGCCACCAGTTGCTAGGAATGTGGCTCTTACCAATTCCCTCTACCTCAGTACCTCCATTTCCTCCTCTGTAAAAAGAGGGTGAATATAGGTCTACCTCACATGTGGGTGAGAATTCAGTGAATGAGCACAGAGAAAGTACTTACAGTGGTGACTGGCATGGGGTTATGTCCTAAGATGTGTTACCTACTCTGACCATTATTGAAGATGAGCAGAGTCAGGGTACAGGAAGATCCACCCTAAGACCTTGCTCATGTGCTGAACCCGCAATGGCCCCTGCAGACAGATGTCTTGGTCTTGCCTGGGGCAGCTGAATGAGTTGTGATTGACTGAAGGAAGGGTCTGGAGTGTTGAGCTGGAAGCTCAGAGCAAGCACCTGCTGCTGCCTAATGGCCTGGTCCTTAGCGTCTGGCTCAGATGCAGAAGTCCAAAGTAAACTACGGCTATCCTTTATTGATTTCTTGGACCAAGGCTCAATTCATATCTTTTACTTCCACTTTGTTCCATTTTCCTGTTTCTAATCTTAATGTTTTAAAATCAGCCATAACGAGGCTATTGTAAGGCATCGAACCTGCTGTCAGGACTATATATTTGAGATAATACGTTGAAGCTTCATTGATTCTGTGTGACAGCGGTCGAAACAGAAATAAAGTGGAGCTGCTGCTTCCAAGTCTCCCAGTGAAGCATTGGCTCATTTGGGAAAGAAGTACCAGCCAGAAGTGCCAGATTCAGACATGAGCGATGCCTGTTGGGAAAGCGAGTGTTCTCTGTAGAAACTCCAGGCATGGAGGGACGTGGGCTGCTCCCTTCACTCCTGAACCTCATGTGGACACCATGTCATATCACTTCAGCTGTCTGAACAGTGCCATCAATTGCAATATGAGCTGTAACTCTGACACTGTCTCCCTCACATATTGTGTAAAGACCCAACAGCAAGTAAAGCAGTCTGTTAATCACAAGGCACTGAGCACAGTGCCTTATGAGCACAGGATACTTGTGAGTATCCACAGTGCCTCTCTTCTGGCAGTGGGGGATCCTCTGAAATTTAGGAGAGGTAAATAGAAGTGTCCTAGTGTGCATATTAGTAACTGACATTGCTTGTTAAATGATAATCATCATTTTTGTGTCAATGGCAAAGTGAGAATGTTGTAATGTATATGTTATTCATATAGATTGATGGATGAACTGACCATTTTCAGTATGCAAATGAGTCTGCTGGTGTTGACACTTCTGAGGCTTTCTGAAAAGAAGGCTTTGAAGCACACTGGCGAAAGTCTTGCGTTTATGTTGTTCTTGTCTTGCTTATGAATGCATTTTGATTTTTGAAACAATAGGAAGAACTGTCCCTCCTGGAAGCTTGTATTTTTCCTTTTATCAAAAAAAAAAATGAGCATTCTATCATCATTTTCTCTTTTGCCTTGGCCACCAGCAAGCTCAGAGCTTATTTTAATGCTCATTTGCAGCTTTTACCTTATTCTTCCTTTATTTTAGCATTAGAGAATTGGATTATAGTATGAAAGAACAGGAAGAAAGACTATAAATGGAAGGGTAGATTTTTCATTTTATAGAGGAAGAAATTGAAATTCTGAGGAGAACTCGGGGACTAAGGGCCAGTCTGTGGCAGAACTCGAACTAGAATTGCTCTCTCTGGCTCATAGTCTATTCATCAGGCAAGTTCTAATTAAACAGTATGTGGTGGACATTGAGTCAGATCAGATAAGTTAAGTTGAGTTCAATGGAATAACTGAAAGTGTTTGATGAAGCCATATCACTACAGGTGTGGCCTTGCTAGTGGAACCTGAAATACTTGAGGTCCTTGGTTATTCCATCAGTTAAGAATATGTATAGCAACTAATCATCACTCCCAATTTATAGTGGCTTAAAAATAGAGTTTTATTTTTCTTACCTAAAAAGAAGTCCAGAACTATTGTTCATATTTATTGAATTATTCAAAAATGCCTCCAGGGACTTAGGGTGTTTCTATCTTTCTACCTCTGTACACAGGGTGGCTGTCTCTGAGCCAGGCACTGTATCACCTTCCAGGAAGGATGAAGGAAGAAGAACCAAAGCTTTCCTAGAATCTTTTCAGTAGACTTCCATTTCTATTTAATTGTTTAGAACTGTGTCACCTGACTACAAAACTTAAAAGAAGTTTGGGAAATTGAGTGCATACGTTTCTAGTCTTTGTCATCAGTGTGATATTAAAATTTTTTTAACAACCAGTGGACCATGGACTTAGACTAATCACAATATATGCCAACCATGACCAACTTACATATTTGTAGCAATACATACTGACTGAATATCAGCCTTGTCTATCATAGGGGTGACCAGGGTATTGACAGAATCTCAGTGATATACAATGTTCTATATAAGTATCATCAAAGATTCAGTAGTAAATATTTAAGGTTTGTGGTTTTAGAGTCTCTGCTGCAATTGCTCATCACTGCCTTTGATGAATATAAACAGCCATAGATAATACATAAGCAAATGGGTATAGTTGTGTCCCAGTAAAACTTCAGTCACAGAAGTCATGTGGAAGCCCCATTTAGCCTGGACGCTGTCATATGATGACCCAGCTCTGCATACCTCTCCATACTAGGAAAGTCTTGACCATCAGAATACCAGAGCTGGCTCTCTCTAGCAATCACTTTCCAGGTGTCACCAAAGGAGCATTGCTGGCAATTTCCAATTTTGGACTAGATAACCCTCCTTCCCACCCTCTGGGTAGGAATGGATAGGAAGCCACTTCTTCCTCCTTCAGAATGCACTCCCTATCACTGTCACACACCACCATGAATAATGACATAGACGTTCACCTTAACAGAGTGACCTTATGTCTTACACTTTGTGGGGGGCATTTCCTGTGTTGTCTGGCCTAATAGAATAAAGTCACGATTATACAAAAACTCCTACTTGGTACAGCCTTCCCCTCTGCAGGGGCTGCCGCACTTCGAGGACCTTCCGTACTTCTCAAGGACTGTGCTGTCTCCTGGCACCAGTCTGCACCCCATTGCTCCTCTTGTCTTTCCTAAGCAGCACAGTCTGCTAAAGGAGCGTATTAATTACCACAACAGGGTCATTGAAGTGAGCTCTTGGTTCACGAGAACCCTGGGGGATTCTAGTACAGAGACACATGCCCACGCTCTTGCACACTCATTAGAGAGAAGTTTTTGCCATTCCTGCCTCAGCCTTTGACAACAGGCACTTTATGATGGCAGAGTGGAGGATGTCGATGAAAAGCTGGAGTTTGTCAGAATCAGATGTTTGCTAAAGGCAAATTATGCAGGTCTGATGTCAGTCACGTGGAAGTGTTCGCAAGGCACACCGTTCACCTGGGCATCACCAGCCGCCAGCTTGCCCAAACCAGAATCCTTGGCATCGTCCTGAACACACCCTTCTTCCATGTACCTCCCGACCAATGAACAGCCCAGACTTTGTGAACAGCTGTCTACCACCCTCACTGCCTTGGGGTAGTGTCCTTGAGGTAGTATTCTTCCCTCTCTTAGTGTGGGAATCTCATCTTTCAGGAGGCATTTCCTGACCTCCTGCGCCTGTTGCAGGCGTGCTTGTCTGTGCCACGGTGGCACCTTTTATAGCTCTAACTCACCAGATTGCCTGTGTGTGTGTCCACATCTCCCCCTGGGGTACAGAGTCTATAAGGTCTATAAGGACAAGGATCATCTTCCTTATCTGCTATGGCCAGTAGGGAAACTGGCGCTCACCCAGAATCCAGTCCACTCCTTACCCATTCCTGTGCTCACAGGCAGACGTGTGGCTTTGCCCTGTTTTTAAATGTTTTAGGGCAGAGTGTCTCCACACCTCCCACAGGCTTCCACTTTCTGAACGGGGTATCAGATTTAGATCACGCTACCATGTGGAAAGCTCAAGGTGGACTTTGGGAGCTTGTTCATGGGGCTTCATATATATGAGTGGCTGGAGCACTTTTAGGAAAAAATATTCACTTAGAAAATAGTTATTGTGAGCGTACTATGTGCTGAGTTCTGATTTAGGAGCTTGAGTTCCATGAATAATAACATGGAAATGAAATCATCATCTGCATGCTGTATCTGACAGGCATTTTTGTTAAGAACATACTAAAGTTTTCATTTGATTTTATTATGCACTTATGAGGGGCCTACTATTATCCTCATTTGGAAAAAGAGAAAATAGTCCCAGAAGTATTGGGATCACTCAGCTAAAACTTGGAAGAGTGTAAGAATTAACATTCTGCCCAAGGAATTCAGAGTCTAATTGGGGAAACAGTCATGCATCTACTAATGCATTCATTCAAAAAAGTATTTACTGTGTGTTCTTCACTGTTGTAGATTTTGGGATAAAGCTGTGAACTAGGTAGACTAGGTTCTTGGCCTTAAGGGACTTTAATTCCTTGGTAGAGGAGTTAGGCAATAAGTCAGTTAACATATGCATGAGGAAGACTTTCCAATGGGGTTCTAATAAAGAGTGATGGGGCTGGAGAGCTGGTCTACCTGCATGGTCAGAGAGGCATCATGAGGAGATAATGCTTGAGCTGAGACTTGCAAGAGATGGTGAAGTGAGGATGTGAGTTCTGGGCAGAGGAAATGGTGGGTGCCAATGCTTTGTGGCCAGAAGATAGGGAGTGGGTTCAGTGGCATGAGAGGGTCAGAGGGAGAAAATGGGTTTGGATTTGTGTAGGGCCTTGTAAGCCATGATAAGGACTTTGGATTTAGTCCAAGTGAAGTAGGACATTACTGTAGCATCTTAAGCCAGCAAGAATCTAGTTTAACTTCCTAAATACTTCAGGCTGCTTTGTGCAGAAAGGATTATAGTAAGCTCAAGAAAGGAATTATGGAGAGTAGTTAGGCGACTTGGAAATAAGGAGAGAGGGAGAGAGGGAGAGGGAGAGGGGGAGGGAGGGAGGGGGAGAGAGAGAGAAGAGGAAAGAGAGATAAAGAAAATAAATACACGATAAAGATGGTGGCTTGGATTAGTGCAGCCACAGTGGAAATGGAAATGGGGGGAAGTGGCTGGATCCAGGATGGAACAAGAGAAACAGAACTCAGTGAGCTGAGAGCTCCAGGCCCAGTGGGATGTGAACAGAACTGACTGCCGCACAAAGAAAAGCACAGAGAGACATTTAATCCTTTTCTTATCTAGGATTTTCCAAATTGTGTTCCAAGTGAATACCATGTGCTGTGGGATGTTAAAAGTAGTTCTTGGGGTAAAAGGGAAAAAAAAATCCTTTCATGATTAAAAAAAAAAAAAGAAAGAAAAGAAAATGAAGAAAAAGAGGAAAGAAAGAAATCTGGACAATCTCGCATCCTGTGTTGCAGAGTGATTGTGTGTTTACATCTCCAGGAAGTTTGTTAGTAACACCAATATGATTTTAAGTGCCTTTCTCAAGTTTACTTGACCCTGGAATGCTTTTTTCACAGAACTTCTTGTTTTGCACCAGCATTCCATGGAGTCATTTTGGTGGGACAGGATGATGGACAGCAGTATTTTTATTTTATTTATAGCAAGATGGAGCTCAGACAGTGACTTGCCCAAGATCACACACTGGAGCCTGAAGGAGAGCCTGGCAGAAATCCTAGCTTCTCTGCCTTAACAGGGTACCATCTCTACCCCCAGGGTACCATCTGCATTTTCTGAGAAGAATTGTGCTATTGTGTTCACATGGTGTTGACTACAAATAACACGCACCCCCGCCTGCTGCAGGAACAAAGTGCTCTGCTCCACACGCTGCCCTCCCAGAAGGGCCCTAACTCAGAAACAGTGATGCACCGTTCCCTGGCCAAGATGTCAGGCTTATAAATTTTTACTCTAATGAACATCAGAGAGTTGTAAAATTGCACATAGTGAGAACTGCAACAGTCTTGGTGGGCTGAGGGGGTCGATGTACTATTGAAATATGTTTGCAAACTCAACTCCTCAGCAACATCCTAAATAATAATGGGCTATAATCAGGTGATAATTAACACTGAGTCTAGACTCAGCAAAAATAGGCCAGAAAGATTTCTTATTTTAAAATAGCAGAAATGCAACTTGAACTGTTCATTGTTGCAAGGGGTAAGAGTGCATTTATGTTTTCTGGCTGTCAGGCAAAAAAAAAAAAAAAAGGTATTTCAAAAATCAGATTTTAATCCAGATTTTTTGCCATCTTCTAGCTGGACAACTATATGTGAGTTAGTTAACATTTCTGACCGCAATTTTGCACCTGTGAGATGGATCTAGTATGTCCTTGCAGGACCAATGCAAAGAGTACATCCAATAATGTCTGCCAGGCCCCTGTGTGGTTGCTCAAGTCAAGTGCTTGGTAGATGAGATCTATTAGGATTATGCATGTAGTTTCATTCTCTTCTAAATGTCAGATCAGTCTGATGGCATTTGTTGCAGATGGTTTTGATTTTCAGTTATATGTGCATTTAAGTTGATGAAATTACCCTTAATTGCAGATGACAGGATCCCACTTTGAACCGACTTGGGTTGAAGGTCAAGTGTTGTGTTTTGCTTATTTGATATTAAAAATATGAGGTGACCTATGTCCTAGTGACAAGGGATAGTGCGTGTAGTTTGGCTTCAGAGTCAACTGGAGTCTAGGACTCCAATAAAGCCCTAGTTCTCTCTTAACTGTGTCTTCATCGTCTCTAACTAGCTTCCTGAAGATGGAGGGAGATGCTATCAACAAACCTGTAGGACTCCATTAAATGTTTAAGAATTCCAGGGAAGTGTCCCTGATTGGCCCAGAATGGGTCCCCCCAGCACCAGCACCAATGGACTGTGGTCAGGGTGCAGAAGCCTAGGAGAACATTCTAGCATCTATTTATACTACAGGAAGAGAAAGATAGACTAGGGAAGCTTCAGACAGGGGATATTGAGCAGACTGGAAAAATATGTTTCCAGTACCTCCCCTTTGAAACCAAACCTGATGAGAGATCTCATGGACAGGGCTCTTTGACTCATTCAGCTCCCACTGTACCTTCCTTTTCTCCATCACTTTGCCTTTGAGAGCTCCCCTCCCCATCACTTTGCATGTGCTTTGCCCGGGAGGATAAGTCATCCTTCCTCGAGGTGCTCAGCCTTCACCCTTGCACATTCTCAAGTTCTTGGCCTAGGTGAACACAGCTCTAGCTTTTTCCTGGGAGTTTGGCTTTTTGAGAAAATCCTCTGTTGACGATTTTCCCAGCCAAGATCCCCTAAACTTTGTGGTTCTTGCCCTACCTGAAATCTGAGTTTTTAAGTGCTTGATCATTCTAGAACTACCCTGAGTGATTTCCAGAATCTGGCTACTCATTTATGAGGGTTAGAGTTCATTTCTGTTTCTTGCAACTAAAAATCCCTAATAGATGCAGGCAAAGGCTGAATATTAATCACATTAGCATCCTCTGTACCTCACAGTGAGTTTACCTGGTATCCAAATGCTCAAAGCACATGTGATAGACTTGTTGGCCGTATATATTCCATTCATTTATTTCCAAATCTCTGTCCCCTTCTTTAAAGAGAATTCTAGATCAAGTCCAATATATAAAACAGTTAAAAGAGAGACTGAGTTACTTGAGTGAGGAGAGCCCGAACCCTAGAGGTTCAGTCTCCATCTTGTTCCTCAGGGATATTTAAGGAACCCCAGCTGTCTCTGGAATACAGTTTTAAAACCCCTGAACTTGAAGGTGTCTCAGGTCCCTTGTAGCGCTGAAGTTCTACAATGTGTCTACATGTCAGGGCTGCCCTTGAATCCTGGGTGTATCATCCTACTCTGTTCTCTATCTGAAGCCTGTTTTATCTGGGGACTTCAAAGATACCTTCCTCTAAAACAGTATCTCTTCTTAAGAGTGACTTCAGTCCCAGTCTCAGCTAAACGGTTTATATGTACTTGTCACTGGGGTATTTCGTATTATTTAGGGCATTTGTATGTCATTAAGCATAAGGCAGACCAGGTTAATTGAAATTGTTATTTTTGGAATTGAAAATTCTTTTCTATTAATTGAAGCTGTTCCCCAGAATAAAAAATGTCACATGCTTTGTATTTCACCGCTGTGGTCCTGAAAATTTATTTCACATTAAGATCACTGGATCCCAAATCACAGATTCCTGGCACTGCCTCCAAAAAATGCAGATTTAGTATGGCTCCAGTGAGTCCTAGGAATCGGCATTTGTAAAATAGGGGAAATAACTGGACCAATATCACTGAGTTGTTTTCATTCTTAAATACCGAAGGGTATTTCAAGTTCTTTGCCTAGTTTTATCTCAAACTGGATAAGTAGAACCATCATGGCTGCTTTTAGCTTAGTTTATGACATGGTGTTCAATAGGCCCACCCTGGGCTGATTCAAGCAGGCACTGAAAGCGCCAATCCACCCTGAGGGTGGCATCTGGCAATTCTGTCTTTTCCCACATCTACCGCATTAGTTCAAATTCACCCTCATCTCAGACCTGTGATGTCGCCACAGCTCTCTACCATAGGTCATTCTGCCTTTGGTCTCTTCTGTTTGAAAATTCAAATCTGATGGTGTTACCTTCTGCTGAAAATCCCTCCGTGGTTCTCACAGTAACGTCGCAACTTCTCGCATGTGTCTGTGAGGGAGTTCCTGTCTAGAAGCCAAGTTCTCCCTGCTTCATCTTTTGCTGCTTCCCTTATCCAGTCACAGTGGACAACTGTGGGTCCCGATGGCCTCCCACTCACTGTCCTCCTCAGCTTTGGTCATTTGATGCCCTCTGCTTAAAACATGTCCTGGACGAAGGCACCTCAGGTTTCTTCTTGGCTGTTCTGAGAGGCTCTCCCCGGATCCATGAATGTTAGTGTGGATCCCTCTTTATGTGCTGTTACTGCATCCTACATCTTTATTGTCATGGCATTTATGTCATAAGGAAGATAGCTTGGTCCTTTCCTGAGTCCCCTGCTAGAAACTGAACTCCAGGAGACAGTGACTGTATCTTTAGTGCCTCTTAACTTTCAAGACCCAACACAGTGCCTAGCACATAGTGGGTCCATGTACTTAATAAACACTTGCCAAGAAGGAGGGCAGGATGGAAAGAAAGAACTTTATTTCAACTGAGCCCTTATGAAGGCTATAGAGACCAGAATTTTACTCCAGGGAAAAGACCTTATAAGCCTTAGGTGGCGTCATGGTCTCAGCAAGATGACTTGGCCTCTCTCCTGGAAGACACCTGTGGCCTAGGAGGAGGAGCACTTGATTCAAAGCATAAAGCCACAGTTTTCATGTTGTCTCATCACTGAAAGCTCCTTGACATTGACAAGTCACTTCATTTATCTGGAGATTGGTGTCCTCATCTTTAAAATGGAGAAAGTTATACTTACCCCATAAGGTTATTTTGAGGACCAAATAAGAAAATATTTATTTAAAAGCGCTTTGAAAGTTGGGCTCAGTGGCATACTCCCATAATCCCCGTGACTCAGAAGGCTGAGGCAGGAGGATTGTGTTTGAGGTTAGCCTTGACAACTTAGTGAGGCCCTGTCTCAAAATTTAAAGAAACCAAGGATATAGCTCAGTGGTAAAGTTGCCCAAGGCTCAATTCCCGGTACTAAAGACACACACGCGTACACACACACACACACACACACACACACACACACATATGGGGATGCATGCATGTACACACACACAAGAAAAAAACGTGCTTTGCAGATTGCAAAGCCATGAACTTTGCTGGACTAGGAGCTCCTTAAGGGCAGTGGATGGCATGTGATTTGTCTCTGTATCCCCAAGGTCAGGCCAATTGTGAAAGCTAAAGGAAGTTTTGTTGATTAATGGAATACAGGAATGAGTGAATGGATAACAGGAAAAATGAAATAGCGAAGGGGCAGGAAGCTCTGGAGCATTAGGTGACCTGAACAGAAATGATAGCGGCTCACAGTAGCCTTGGATGAGTTGCACATCTATACATGTTACTCTTTCTTCCTCTATAGTGAATTTCTTGAAGTAGGGGGTGTTTCTTCCCCCACCACTCCTAATATCTTATATAGCCTTAATATTAAAAAAAATTTAGAAAGTTGAAGTAGATTTAAGCAACATCCCACAATCTTCCAAAGGGTTGCTAGTATGTACCATCATTCCCATTTTATAGATGAAGAAACTGAGACCTGGAGATGTTTCAGTGAACTGCCCAAATTTGCATGACTGGTAAGAGGCCAATCCAGGACGAGACGAGACCACGGGTCTTCTCGGTCTTAGTCCAGCTCTTTTCTGTCACCAAAGTCTCTGCCCATTGACCTCTCCTGTCAGCAGTGTTTCTGGTTTGAAATGAAGCACCCATGCGCCTACAGCTCGCTGCGTGTGAGAAAACAATGGCAGCCCCTGTGTTAACGAGCAGTAAAGAACTCCAGCAAAGAAGATGCTTCTGTGGGTGTTAATGAATGTTCGTTCACAGATCGGGCCTTGTTTTAAACTGAAAAAGACCTAATTTTAGAATGCATTTGGTTATTCTTAAGCCCGGAGGGCATGTGGAAATAACCACTGATAACTACCCAGTGTAGGAATGTTCCTTGACCTTAACGTGGCCTTCTTCAGTGGCCATCTTTTTCAGGGCTCCATCTCACACAGGAGTGCCAAAGCACAAAATTTATGGAGTCCTCAGAGTTTTTGTGGTCACAAATCATAAGACTTTATCAAACAGAAAGGGAGGTTTGCCTTGGAGGGTGAGAACATACTTTTCAGACACAGCGATGGGAATACAAACAGGCCAATTCAATTTCTTTTGGGGTCATGGTTTGTCGCTTTATTGAATGTACGACATTCCCTTTCTGAAAGTCCATGGGATGTTTTCACTTCAGAGAATAATTTCCACATCCCATTCGACACCAAGAAATGGGTAATTATTATATCACTTGGTGGTTATTTATCACAGTTTGAATGGAAATAAATTGCTTCCAAGTGAAATCACGTTACATGGTTACCTGTCTGCCCTATTAATCTTTCGTTTAATTTTCTTTATTTTAATGTGCATACAAATGTTGGGACCTGTCTCATCTGTCTCCCTCATAATTCCCTCCAATGGATTTAAATATGTTTTTTTTAAAAAAAAATAAATGGGTTAAAGGAAGACTAAGAAGTTGGGAAATAGAGGTTTAGCTAAGAATAGTAATTTATTTCTGAACTGGCTCTCTCCTTTCCGTTAGAAAAAGAGCATACTAGAAATAAAAAGAAAAACAATGGGGAAAACACGTAGATATTTCTGCAGTAGACTACCCAGTGATGGTATGAGGGGTGGTTACTATATTTTGTGGGTCCAGTACTGCCCACAGTGTGATTGACAATTTTCCCCAGTGATTTCATTTCTACTAATAAAACACAAAACAGTGCTGCTCTCCTCTTACTCTAAAGCATGAAGTCAGTCTTCCTGAGGGTTTTAGTCAGATTTTCTTTTTCTGTTGTGAACAAAAGACCTGACAAGAACTATTTTAGAGGATGGAATTGTATTTGGCACTCACTATTTCAGAGGTCTCGGTCCATGGTTGGCCAACTACATTGCTCTGGGCCCAAGATGAGGCAGAAGGGCCTGGAGGAGGAAAGAAGCTCAGGACATAGTAATCAGGAAGCAGACAGGACTTTGCTCACCAGGGACAAAATATATACCCCCAAAGCCTGCCCCACCAGTAACGTACCTCCTCCAGCCATACCCTACCTACCTACAGTTACCACCCAGTTAATCTCAATCAGTGGATTCTTCCACTGATTATAACTCTAATGATCTGAATTCACCTTTGAATGTTATTGTATTATCTCACACATAAGCTTTTGGGGGACACCTCCTATCTAAACATAATACTGAGCCTCCACCTTTCTGCCCTAGTCATCTAAACTCTGAAAATCTAAATAAAAGGACTTGTCCCTAAGCTTCCTATATTTATATATGAATACACAACCATTGTAACTCCACATCATGTACAGCCACAAGAATGGGAAGTTATCCTCCATGTATGTATCCTATGTCAAAATACATTTTACTCTCATGCATAATTTAAAAGAATAAATAAAAAAAAGAAAGAAAGGGCTTATCTAGTTCCATACATACTGAGGGTGCTGCACATTAGGTGCTGGGGATGAAGAGGTTCTTCGCCTCTGGGGTCCAGAGTTTCATAGGAAGCTCTCTCTTGCTCCTCCGTCTCTGGGCCTACCACAGCACTGCATGCTCCCTAATGAGGTAAGGACAGACTTCTCGGCAGCCACTGGACAATGCTCCTCAAGGGGAGGTCTGCTTTGCTGGGAAGGTTTCTAGGACAAGACCTCTTAGGGCCAAAGCTGATCCTCAAAGGGTCTGAAGGTGAGAACTGCCTGTTGTGAGATGCAGGAAAGGATTCCATCATTCCAGCATGCAAGAGGGAGGTGAGGGAGGGAGTGAAGAAGTGAAGAATGATCTCCAGTCAAGAAGGTGACTGTCACTCCATTTGACAATAAGCAGGGCCACTGGGGAAAGGGACAAAGATAACACCAATGGAGATGGGTCAGGGTGGTGGTTGGGAGCAGAGGCAGGGTCCAAATTTAGGCAAGACAAACAAGGCCCTAGTCACAAGTCCTAGTTTAAGTGGACACCAACATTCAGTGACTGAGACAAGTAATATTTTAATACAAGAATTTAAAAAATCAAAATAAATGCCAAAAGTTATTCTTAAGCCCAGAGGGCATATGGAAATGGACAGAGTGTCACACATTGAGTCACAAAAGAGGACAAATCAGACCCATTGCTGGGTCCCATATTGGAGCCAGAGGCAGAAGAGATGGTCAGGATATTGGTCCTGTGTTCATATAAGTGTTTAAACACTCACTTCAATATTTTTTGTGAGTCAACTTTTACTGGACACAGCCACAGCCATCATTTGTAAGTCAACTATGGTTCCCTTCATGTGCCAGGGGCAGGGTTGAGCGGTTGCAAGACAGTTTTTATACTCGGGCGCTTTACAGAATAGGTCTCCCACTCCTTAGACCAGAAGTCTCTGGGACCCCATCTGGTTCTATTATTTGCAGATTGTCTTTTCAGTTGACTTAGTTACTTTTAATGCAAGATGGACACTAGCCTTGGAGGGTATTTCATTTTATGCTCTATAAGCCTTGGTATCACATCAGACAAGCTTTAACAGAGGGCCAATCATGTGTCGGGTATACATGGGGTCCTAGTGACAGCTTGCTTCCTACGTCACTGTCTTCCCTCTCTCCTACTCGTCTCTGATGTGCTTACAGCCATGGAAGCACTCAACCACTGCTTCCTGACTTGGTCAGGACTGGTGGCCAGAGATTCTTGCCAAAGTCAGTGTGGTCCCTTCAGGAGGCATCTGGAACTCTGTGTGTATGTGTGTGTGTGTGGGGGGGTGGTTTTGGTGTTTACAGTGACTTCAAGTCACTTCTGACACATAGCAGGAAGGGTCAGGATGCTGCCCACCCTGTGATATGCAGCACAGTTCTGCCCAGTGAAGAATGGTGGCTCTGCGACTGGCAGCCTCTTGGAAAAACTCTGAGACCTCTGTTTCTGTAGGAAACCTCTGTTCATTGCCTTCATCTATTGCCAGTTTGTGTACTTTTCCAGAGATTACAGTAGAATTCTATTCTTTGCATAATGTTGTACCACTTTAATGAAAATGCTGGCTTTGGGAAATATGAAAATTACTGATTGAGAGGGTTTGAATGATGCTTACCAGGCTTTTCAGAAAATTTTTTATCGAGTTGTGTGTATTCTAATTCATTAAATTCATTAAAGGGAAAAAAATCTATGGGAATGTGGGTAGCTTTTTTATTTCCTATCCTTATTCATTTAATATAGTTTTTCTTGTTCTAGTTTTTTTTTTTTTTTAATTTTGGTTAGTTTAACATCTTTCATTTTTTTTTTTTCTGGAAAAGTCCTCTCCTTTAAGTCCTTGCTATAAGAACAGAAGTTGACCATCTCTGATTAGGAAATGTGGAGCCAGGAGAAGCCATCTCATCAGGGCTGATTCGAAGACTCTGGAAGGCAGCAGGTTTGCTCCTAGAGTCTCAGTCCTAGCAGACAGTGCCACTCTGAAACCAAGTGATTCCGGGGTCCAGTTTGATCCTATTGTCTTCCTTTCTGTTTATTTTCCTGTTTCTCTTTTCTGTCCTCAACCCACCCCTTCTTTAGTACCATTAAGCAGGGCACAGTGCATACTATGAACCTATTGAAAAATGCAAGGCTGGGTTGTGGGTCAAAGTGAGAGCCATGGAGCCTAATCCCTTGGTTACAGGCTGCACACCTGACTGCCTGTGTAGCCTTGGAGAACTGACTCAACCTTTCTGTGCCTCAATATTCTGATCTCTACATTAGGGATTAAATAAGTTAGTATGTGAAGAGTGTCTGTCAAACTCCAGGACAGAGCTTCCATGTAGAAGGGACTGTGCAGGCACGAGGGGGTTGTTGGAATGAACCTTGGGGTCAGATGGTACAGGGGCCTTCACATCTTGCTGCAGACTTCCCAGGGCATAGAGGGACCAACTCTCAGCCTCTGTGGTTTGGAGGGTGAGGGTTGATGGTGGCCTGGCACTGGTACCTCCCACTCCCCCTCCATGTGCCCTTGCATTTACTTATGTATTTGAGATCTGTTGGGAGAGGGGTGTGGGAATGCTTCTCTAGTTGAAAAAACAAAAACAAAACATCTAACATTAATTCATTGACTTACCTAGATTGGCTGTATTTATCAGGAAAGTAAGAGGCACAGAGGGGAAATGACTTGCCTTAGTGAGATATCAAATTAGTGATAGGTTGAGGTTAGAAACCAATCACTAAATAAATATTTGTGAATACCTACTATGTGCTAGGCATGGTCATGGGCCATACATTCAAAACATTGTTTTTAATGGTCTATTCGATGGAGCAGGCCCCCCATCCACTCTTCAGCTAGACCCACCCTGACAATCCCTGAGACCCCTGTGCTGTCTCACCCTCTCCTCTGAACTGTCCACCTCATCCCATCTGGATGCCTCTCCCCATGTGGTTGATGGTGTCTTCACACCTGCCCCCAGTGAATGGCTTTCCTGTTGGCAGGGTCACAGGGGCCCAGCACCCACTGCTGACCTCCTGCTCTCATCTCTCATTCCCCTCCTCACCCTCAGTTTTCTCTCTCTCTCTGATGCCAAATTTTTGGATACCTTAAGCAAAGACCTTATTCTACTCTAGGGGAGTCGAGGATCTTTGACCTCAAGGCCAGGATCCACACCCAAAACATACATTCACTCAACAAAGTTTTGTTGTGCACCTACTTTGTGCCAGTTGTGTTCTAGTTATGGGGCTCATAGCAGTGGACATTGGAACCCATATCCTACTGGGTGGCGACATTCCGTAATCACAGTAAATTAGTCAAATGTCCTACAACACAAGGTTATAAATGCTTCAGAGATGTTAGACCATTTGGTAGATTCTTAAAAGTTAAACATGGGATTACTATATGATCCGCTTGACCCCAGTCTTGGGCATTTCCCCAAAAAGAGTTGAAAACGGGGACTCAACCAATATTGTACGCATGTTCATAGTATCGTATTCACAACAGCCAAAAGATTGCAGTACCCCAATGTCCATTGGCTGACGAAGGTGTGAACAAAATGCAGTGTATACATGCAATGAACTCGTAATCAACTTTAACGAGGAATGACATCCACACATGTCACTCCATGGATGAACCCTGAAGCAAGCCCAACTCCAAAGGACAAGTGTGACGTGACTGCACTGGCATCAGGTATCTAGGGCAGGCAAATTAATGGGCGCAGAAAGCAGAATAGAAGTTATTAGGGGTCCACAGAGAAATATGGGTGTCTTATTTTTTAATGAGCTCAGAGTTTCTATTTGGAATGATGGAAAGTTCTGGAAATGGATGGTGATGGCAGCACAGCATAGGGAATGTGCTTAATGCTGCTAAATCATGTACTTAGGAATAGTTAAAAAGGTTATATTTTATGTTGTGTTTATTTTACCTCAATAAAAATAGTTTAAAATGCTGCAGAAATAATAAGGCTGGGGAGGGAGGTCATGTCAGGCTGTTGGTGAAGAGGTTTTAAATGGAAGGAATTGCTGGGAGGATGGTGCTTGAGCCCAAAGTGACTTGAGGGGATGGGGTGAGGAGATTGATCCAAGGAAAGTGGCCACACATGCAGGTGTGGTGTAGTGAGACTGATCAGCAAAGTTTTTAAATCAGTCCCTTGGAACAAGCAGTCCTGGATGTTGTTGGTCTCAGTTCCATACTTATTTTCTGTGTGACCTTGCACAACAAACTGAACTTCTCTGTGTTTCAGGTTCCTTGTTTACAGTGATGCTGATATCTACCTCACTTAGTATAATGAAGAGTCAGAGAAAAAAAAGCTCAATAGATCCCTCAGCACAGTGGTTTGATGCCAGACTGATCTTCAGCTGTCCCTGTTCCTGGGTTTATGGTCACCATCTTCTCTGGTATGTTTTTTGGTGCTATGCCATGCAGGTGGTTGAGTATTTCACTCTCACCTCTGTCTGGCACATGGTAAAGGCTGCATAAGTAGTTAATAATAACTGCCACCTTGATTTTGATTCATTTAGCATTAAAACACGTGAGAACATTTCACGTAGTATGGGGCACATAGATGGCAGTCGATAAATGTTGGTTTTCTCCATTCAGCCCATCAGCCATTCTTTTGATCCTCAGAAATAAGGAAGATGCAGTCCCTGTTGATAGATGCCCATTACCTTATAGCCAGGCTGTCCAGGACACCCAGAAGTGTACAGAAAGGCCTGTCCAGGATGGGAGACCCCAGTTGCGCCTCCCAGGAGGAAATTAGTAAGGAAAGGGAACAGGGACAGCTGCTGTGGTCAGAGAAAGAGCTCAGGCTTGGGTGAGCATTGTTCAGCTTGGATTTTTCCAGCATTATCGATACTATCTAGCACATCTTCAAAGACCCATTCCTGAGGGGTGTGGTAGGAGCTGTACGGGATCTCTTCCGGTTATCCCTCGGTAGCCCTCTCTCTCTTCTACCAGCTGCTGTGACCCTGGATGCCAGGAATGCACCATTCACCCCTGAGCCCTTGCCTTCTGCGTGAGGCCTGCTGCTGATTTATTTTCTCATGATTCTGGAAGCTAAAGGTCGTATCAAGGTGACTGCAGGGTTGCTTTCTTCTGAGGCCCTCCTCTGTTTGACTTTGTAAGGTGCCATCTTCTCCGGGTCCTTACATCCTCTTCCTTCTCTATGTGTCTGTGTATACATTTCCTCTTTAAGAACACCAGTTGTTATGGGGTTAGGATTCATCCTCAGAACCTCATTTTGCCTTAGTTACTGGTGTACAGACAGTGTCTCCACATATGGACTCATTCTGAGGTGCTGGAGATTAGGACGTCAGCATAAGAGCTTTGAGGGAACACAGTTAATCCCTTACCACCCTCTGGCTTTGGGTTGAATTTGGCCAAAAGGAGCATCCGTGGAAGGTTGGCAGGTGAGCGTGGTTTAGGATATTGATTCCCCTAGACGCTGCCCTCTGGTACCTCTGAGGAGTAACCATCACAGTTACTGTGGGCAGCCCTCCATACCCACCTCTGGCCCTCTTCAGGGTCCCCTACCCACCATCTTTCCTTGCTCCTGCAAAACTAAGGTGGTAATGGAACCCAGAATTGCCACCCCTGTGATTTCCTCTCATCCACCCTACCCCTTTATAAACAGGACTTTTACTATTTTATTACCCAATTTGGGTTTGCCCTCTGACTGCTGGGGAGGGTGGGAGGTACAGGGAAAAATGGTTACATTGCACAGTTTGTGGTGACTTTGGTGAGCAAAGGACATGGCCTCTATGTCCTCTATGAGCCTCTGTTTCCTTGGTGCTTTATTAGAGCTTTCTCTACTGATTGTTTTGTCTGCTTCCATTGGAGGCAGCGTGAAGGAATGGGGGGAGCAGACGGGTGAGCAGCAGCGAGGACCTGGCCTGCAGGCCGGCGGCTTCACGTGCCATTGCCTGGCCCTGGGCGGCTGCCTCCACACCTCTGATCCTTTCATTTCCATAATTTTGTAAAACAAAATAGAAACGTCAGGGCTTTTGGTGTGAGAGATTGATTAAATTACTTTAAATGAGAGAAGCAATGTTCAATAAATGTTTCATTTTCTTTCTTAAATAGCAAAGAATCCCCATTGTACTTTATTAGGGAAAGGCCTCTTGGAATCCTAACCAACTGGATGGAGGCAGCAGGGAAAGGGAACCAAGGTCAGGCATCAGGAACCTGCATGTGTGTCACATGGGGGCTCTTGGATGAGTGACTTTCGTGTGATTTCTCTGTCCCCTACACTGTTTCCCAATCCATGAAACAGAGACAGTGAAAGCAGCCAGCCACTCCCATCATGGCTGCTGAGCTGAGACGTGGAGATACGGACACTGGGCACCTCCTTAGCCTCACCTAGTACACGCTCCACCACCCTGGCTTTGTGCTAGTCCCTAAATATTCCCACTCCTGTTTGCCTTTGAGATCTCCACCCATTCCCCTTCATCTGCTGGGAGATTCACCTTCACTCAACCTGGTGAACTCTTGTTTACCTTTAGAGCTCAATGCCACCCTTTGATCCTGGGGACAAGCTCCTTTATGCCCCACCCCCCCTTTTCTCCTTGTGTGAGGATCAGTTCACCTGAGTTTGTTTATAAGTCTCCTGGAAATTCTTCTCATCACTATTAACTGTGATTAAGCCACTACTTAAAATTAATGGTTTACCTTCTGTCTTTCTCATTGATGGAAGCCCTGTAAGCACGGGGTGGTGTTTTCATTTGACAGTTGTGAATTGTGTGTAAAGAGAGGATGCCTGGGTGTGGATTCAGCTCCATCACCTGCCAGCCATGGGACCTGGGGCAGGTCACTTACGCGTTGTGCCTCAGGTTCCTCATTTGTAAATCAGGAATAAGAATAGGACCTACTTCATAGGGTCATTGTGAATATTAAACATTTAAATAAATATAAAGCCCTCTTGACAGGGTTCATAAATGTTAGCAATTGCCCCCCTGCAAATTCTCACTTGACCCTTAACAAACAGCCTGTGGAATGAGACAAGTTCCAGAGTAAATTGCTGGACAGAGCTGAGTGGAGGTGTGTCCACTTCAGTGTGGCCTCCTTGTGGTTGGACAGAGTCCCAGGCTCCATGCAAAAACCCACTGTGCTAGAGAAGGGACACTGGACATCCCTTGCACATCCTGGGGCCTCAGTGGGGGAGAAACCCGGTTGGTCCATGTGGCTCTGGATCGTTGTCCTAGGTGCAGCTTGAGAGCCGTCATGTCTGGTGCAGGCAGCCTTGAGGAGAGGGCAGCAGGGGTGTAGGGTTGTTTGCCCTCAAGACCCTGGTAGCTTGGTGACTGTGTGGAGGCCGCAGCTGCTGCTGATGTCCTTTATTTAACATCTCACTTCACCAGGAACCAGCTGACCCTAGTTTCTGGGTGTGAGTTCTGGAGCAGGGTTCTACCATCTCAGTATACAGTTCCCTCTCTCATGGAGCAAGGACATTAGTTACTGTCTCAGGGAACACTCTAATCCAAGGCCTAACGACCTCCTTCACATGTTAAATAAATCCCCACCACAGCTCCAAAGGCTGTCACAAGGCATATACGTTGATTCTTATCCTCATTAGTTAAGGAAGTCTATGAGTCCATTACTTGTGATCAGTGCACACTTACTTTACAGTGTTAACAATCCTGATTATCAGATACTTAAAAAAAATCTTAAAAATTGGTGGTGATAATGGACAAAAAGAATGCCATGAAAAAAGAGTAATAGTGCCAATAGCAGAGATCTCAGACACACACCGAAGTGGCATTTATCTCCAAATTCTGGTAATTTGGGGTCATTTCCTTTAAGGACAATTCTCTTGAAAATATCTTTAGTAACAGCATTGCCTTTTAAAGTCATAGATTTTAAAACCAGAAGCGCCTAAGCGATGCTCTAGTCCAGAGCCCTCATTTTCTGAGAGAGTGTCAAGGGCCAGGGTAGCTCATACACCAGCCAGCAGGCCGGTGAGTCCGGGTACAGCCCCGTCACCTGAAGCCTGTTGGTCTTCTTCTGACCGTCTCATTTTGCTGCCTCCTCTTATTGGTCAACACCTACGTAGGAACCACCATTAAATGCCCAGGTCTCCACTGAACACACGATCTCTGGCCATCAGCAACTTGCACAGTGTCAGAAATCTTTCCCTTCTTGAACGTATCTGCTAAATTATTGATACCTTTGTAGACATTTTTAGATATGATAATTGGTATGTTCCTTCTCGACTTCTGTGTATATTCTGAGGACATAGAGATCTTTAATACATTCTCCTTATGACCCAGATTCATAGCAATGCGTGTTTAGGGCAGGATATTTTAAAATACCAATCAGGAATTCTTTGGTAAGTGCTTACCATGTGCCCCACACTATTATGGGGTCTGAGGGTGATGGGAGAAGAAAAGAATGGGTATGATTTCAGTTCTCCAGGAAATTCTGTTATCTACAAAAAGATAAAAAGTCAGAGAAAAAGGTGGGAGGAGACCTCTGGGGCATGCTGAGAGAAAGGACTTTGAAATGTGCCCTCTGGAAAGAAACAAGGGCCAAAGTAAATGGCTGGACAGAGCTAAGTTGAGGCATGTCTACTTCAGTGCTGTCCTCAGCCTTGGCCCTCCTGTGATCTGTGGAGTGTCCACTAACCTCACTGTGCCTCATCTGTAAAATGGGGATGGATCAGAGTGACAATTACCTCTTCAGGTGGTGATGAGCATTAAAGAAAATAACATCCATCAAATATCGGAAACATGTCTTGGAACATAGTGAACACTCAACAAACACTAGCTTGGGAATTTCTAATTCCACAAAAGACTGAATATACCCTAAGACTTTATTCAGTCACACACCAAACCTTTATTGAGTGTCGGCTCTGTGCCGGGCTGTGCTGGTGGGTGACAATTAAAAAGTCGATAAAACTAACCATGCTCTGAGACATCTTAGAGTCTAGAGCAAGAGCCAGCAAACTCCAGCCCTGGGATCAAATCCCAGTACCCATTTTTCTACATAAAGCTCTGTTGGCAGAGTTGAATAGCTGCAGAAGAGATGGAATTGCCCCCAAAGCCTAAAATACTTTCTCAATTTCCTAAAATACTTTTTCTCCCTTTGCAGATAAAGGTTGCCAACCCTGAGTCTAGAGACTGGCAGTCTGTTTTAGTCCGTTTTTTCACTGTTGTGACCAAAAAAACCTAACAAGAACAATGTTAGAGGAGGAAAAGTTTATTTGAGGGCTCAAGGTTTCAGATTTCTCAGTCTATGGACAGCAGGCTCCATTCCTTGGGGCTTGAGGTGAGGCATAGCAGAAGAGTGTGGTGGAGGGAAGCCACTCAAATGATGATCAGAAAATGGATAGAGAACCCATTTGCCAGATGCAAAATATAAACCTTAAAGGTACATCCCCCATGGACCCCACCTCCTGCAGCCAGCCACACCTTACCTGCCTTCAGTTTTCACTCAGTTAATCCCATCAGGGGATTCATTCACTGTTTGCCTTAGGACTCTAATAAGCCAATCATTTCTCCTCTAAACTTTTTTTTTTTTATCTCACATATGAGCTTTTGAGAGATACCTCACATTCAAACCCTAAGGCAGTTCCTGGACCATAGCATCAATATCAGGTGAGAGTAGAGACAGAAATGCAGAAACCTTATCCCAGTCCTACTGAATCAGAATCTGCATTTTCATGCAATCACAGGTTCATTGGATGCATATTAGACTTTGATAAACACTGCTGTAGCTGATGTCAAAGACATTTAAATCATTCACTGATACAGTGAAAAAATATTATGATAGAGGGTTGTATATGTCAAAGACATTTAAATCATTCACTGATACAGTGAAAAAATATTATGATAGAGGGTTGTATTATAAGAGATCGTTTCTTGAACACATAATGTCAGGGGCTGGACTAAATGTTTTTTATCTAGTACCTTATTTGGTTTTAATGATGATTCAGAAGAGGATGGTACTTTTAACTTCAGTTGAAGAAATTAAGACTCAGCAAGACAGGGTGATTGTACCCAAGGCTTTCTGATGCTAAAAGGCAGAGCTGGAGTTGGAATCTTGATCTATCAACTGCAGACCATTGGCTTGTCATTATCATCATGCTGTTCTGCTTCCTAAAAGCAAAATATAGGAGGGGTCAAGGAGGGATTTCCCAGAGAAATCTTGCAGAATCGGCTCAGCACCTATAGCGGTCAGAGTCCAATCATAAAGACAGAATCCACTCAAAGCATGGAAAACAGAGAAAATTTAATTCAGAGTCTAGGTTGCACAGTGATGGAAGAGCTACAGAGCATCAGGAGATTGAGTGACTTCCAGAGATTAGTGATAGCAGGATGCTGCCAGCACCCTTAGGCTGGAGGGACAAAGTAAAGAATTTGTGTTGCTGGAATCCCACAGCCAGCCCCAGAGCCCCTCACCCTCAGTGGGTCTCTCCAGTCAGGGATCTAGTCACAGAGGCACAGAGTCTGGGTGATGCTGCCCAAGGCAGAGACAGGGGAGTAATGAGATTATCCCTACATGTACTGCTTCCCACTTCCATTTCCCCTCTAATTGAACACAGGCTAAAGTATGAGCCCAGAACACATGGCCTCAGACTCAAGCTTCTGCAGTACAGAGCAGAGTGAGCCACAGGCAAACAGTGGGCCTAAGAGCAAAGGGGCCCGGGGAGGTCTTCCCGGTGTCTGTAAGGACCCCGTGCTAGGAGGAGGCCCCAGCCACTATCATAGGTGCCTTCTATCCCAAGCACTCTCAAGGTTGTTTTTATGCCCCATTTTGGTGCCCTTAGATTGATGATATGGGGCTTTGTCTCTAATTTTCTTTTGGTCCCTTTAATGCACACTTTACTGTGTCACATTCTGTCACATTCTCTTGATTGCTCATTTTGAGTCAAATTCTTCATTCCCACCCTGCCCAGCTCTAAGATTTAGCACTGTAGGTTTCCCTGTGCCCAGGAACTAAAACTGTGGAATAGGGTCTTGAGTGACAAGTAGAATTCTTTAGGTAGAAAAAGGTGGTTTGGAACTCTTGGTGAGATGAGATCATGTACAGTGGAGGCAGATTACATTTTATGGTCTGTGGGTCTGTGTACTACCTCCAAATGTTTGTGCTTTATTCTGGTGTTTGCCATTGTAATCATTAAATAAACAAGAAATACAGTTGTCTTGTTTTATGAACACTTTATCCTGGCTGAAGAATGGTTGTTGGAATAAAAGAAACCAAATTGGGAGGAAAGAGTCCAGTTAGAACCTGTTGTAATAACATGGGTGAGAGATAGCAGTTCACTGTCTAATCTCCACTTAAACATAAGTTTAAGCAAAGGGTCCTTCCCGGATCATAGAGTGATTCTAGTTTACTTTAACATGACCACTCTCTTCCCATTATGATTCTTTTTATTAAGAAAGATGTGCAATATTTTCAATGGAAGGAACTGGAAATCTGCTGGGGTTGGTAGGTGTGTGCTTTAGGAAAGAAGTTTTCTAGATCTAAAAAGGAGATGGGCAAGGAGAAGCTCATCTTTTTCTCTTCTAATCAAGAGTGAGGGAATAAACTAGCACAGGCATATGGCTGCCATCTTGGATTGATGAGGGAATGAGATGAAGAGGGAGAGCCAACCTTTTGCAGGTAAGAGGAATGCACCTTGAAATGCCACTGAATCTGGATATCTGTGATGTGAGAGCTGTGAACCACTTACTGTTTAACTACTTTCCTAACAATTACGGAAGAAAATCAGGAGGTCACAGGACTTGGTGGCTTGACTGCTAGTGGGCAGTGGGGAAGAGGGGTTTGCCTGTAAGAGAAGTCATTGGTTTTGAGCTTGGGTCACTAGACAGATGATGTGCTAATTACCAAAGTGAAAGCCCCAGAAAGAAGCCTTGAGAACAGCATGGTAAGAGCATGCATTTGGAAAATAGCCAAACTTTGGTTGGTTGTAGGCTATAGATAGGAGCTTATGGTGAGCTGAGGGGGGTTCCATGCTATAACTGGTGATGATGTTATATGGGTGAGTCTGAGGTTTTCCATAGGCTCTGAATCTTTTCTTGAAGGAAACTTTTCAGAAGAGTAAACAAGTAAAACTGATAAAAAAAAATGTCTGCTTTATTGGAAGAAGATGGGGATGGAGGGTCTTATCTTACCTCTTCTGAAGGATGGGAAGGGCAAGGAGCCTGCAGATCTCTATGAGAGCAGGTTGCAAATTGCCAATACAGACAGAAAGGGCTGATGACAATGGCAGTTGGAGAAGGGACACTGGTGCAATATATTTATAAGGAGCACTTTCAAGGAAGCACTGAATTATTAAATAAGTATGGTTCTGAGTCCACTTATGCATCAGAACAATTGAAGTCAGAGTGCCTACTCACCTTTGGAATTTTGCTCAAGTGTCTTCCTTGACACTTTCTTTGCCTCTCTTCCAGCAAATCGGCCTCCTTGCTAGTGTGTCTGCCTGCCTGACCTTGAGCTGGGCTATGTCTGGTCATGTGTCCTGGGTCAGGTGCTTGTACTTGGCTGATTATCCCTCTGAATGAGCAGCAGGAGTTCAATGGAGATGCCAACCTATGGGTTCAGAGCTGTGATCTGGGGCCCAAAGTGTGAAGGTAGGACCAGATGCCCACCCCAAGAAATTTGCAGAGTTTTGAGTAAGGGCAAGAGAGAAGGAGACAGGGAAAGAGTTGACGCCCAAATCTTGAAGATTAAATTTTCACCCCAATAGACAGGAGCCTAAGTGGCAAACAAAAGGGAATGGGTGCCTGATGGGATGAGAGGAGACACATAAGATGCAAAAGTTAAACAATGTTCCGGGGGGCTCACGGGCAGCAGTACCCAGGATGGACTTCAAGGCAGATCTCTGACTGTATTGCACATAGCCCTTGCCCTCTTCTGTTCTTCCAGTGCCAGCACAACATGGGCACTTGGTTGGTTGAGTGATTGAATGAAACCATTCCATCTTCACTCTTTTATCTAGATGTCAGTTGCTTGTTTAAATGGAGTTTTCCTGACCCTGCTTGGCATTTCAACCATGCAACCTTGGTGGGCTCTGTGTTGCTATACATCCACACAGAGACGTCCCCTCCTCCCCTGGCTCCCCCACGCTGGTTCTTGGTGTCCAAGATCAAAGAGAAATATTGTTCAAACTGCAGATGAAGAAACAAGGCTGGCTGCCTTTGATGTCGGGCCGCAGCGGTGTAATCTGTGCCCCCGACTTGCTTTTACTGCCGATGCAATTTGCAGCTGCTATGTGGAGTCTAGGTAATTGTTTCTCCAACCCAAACACCACTAGTATTTTTTATTTAAGTGTAAATTTTCATTTGGATAAATAAACAGTTCCTGTCTGCCCCCAGTGGATGGTGGGCCTGAAACACGGGGCGCTGGTGGTTTTCATGAAAACAGAGCCCAGGTAATCAGGAAGGCCTAACAAGAGGCCATTATGTAGAGTGCACCCTTCTTTAACTTTCCCTTTTATTGGAATGGTGTAATTTCAGTTTCATAAATACTAAGAGGTTTACCGCTGGGCACTGGGGCTATCCATCTCATTCACCTCGGAAATTAAGCCTGCTGCCTTGCCCGGCAATGTTTCTCTTTGTCTCTAATATCACTTTAGCTGCCTTTAGGAACCAAGCCAGGATGTAAAGAATTCAGACCGTTTTATTTTTTACAAGGTCAGATTGCTCATGATTCCTAATAGAGAACATTGAAAACCTTTTTATTGAGGGGCAATCCTTTGTCTAATATATCTCTCCTTCCAGAAACAGTCTCAGCCAAAGACATTAACTGAAAACCTTAATCTTTGTTCAAGATAATAATAGTAGTAATAATAATAGTGGCAAAAAAAATGCCACGGATTCATAAACAGACAGACACAGGCCTAGGTGCTGCAGGAGCATTATCTCGTGTAATCTTGCAGCAACTCGGCAAGACAGCTGTCAGAGCTCTGTTTTGCAGGAAAGGGCGCTGAGGCTCGGAGATATCAGATGCCTTGCTTCCAAAGCAAGAAAGAGGCAAAGCCAGAATATGAGCCCTAGCTGGGTGCTGCTGTGGTGCATGCCTGTAATCCCAGCAGCTTGGGAGGTTGAGAGGAAGATCGCAAGTTCAAAGCCAGCCTTAGCAACTTAGCAAGGCACTTAGCAACTCATTAGAGTTGTCTCTAAATAAAATATAAAAAAGGGCTGGGAATATGGCTTAGCACCCTGGGTTCAATCCTCAGTACCAACAAAAAAACAAAACAAAAAGAATAGGAGCCCTCATTTCTCCGCTACATCTTCAGGGCTGTGTTTTTTCTCAGATAAAAAGAGCATGGCTGGCATAAATCTTCACAGGCACAATAATTATGGCCAACTCAAAAATGGTGACGTAGTGGTAGGTTTTGGAGCAGGGCCCATGCCCCATTTTGCAGAGCTGTGCCTCATAAAACTTTCCAATTCCAAGATACCACTGTGCCTCTTCCTCTGCCTCAAATGTCCTCCCCATGCTCTGCCCTTCTGCTTTAGCCCTGAATCCTATACAGAGAAGTCCTAGCTGATCCCATCAACAGACCCTTCCATACGGTGCTGGTAGCTTCCTGACAATCTGCTCTCATGGAGTGCTATCACATTGCCCTGGAGCCTCAATGTCTGTGACCTTCACTGCCTCCAGCCCATGAGCTCCTTGAGAGCAGAGATGGTATCTTCATTGACATTTTCTCCCAATGCCTAACACCACGTTTTCTGCATGGATGATGCTCTGGTGAAAAGCATTTGTTGAATGTAAATGGATGAATGAAGTGAATCAATAAATAGGTAACCTGTTTTCTCACCACTGAGAATGTCAATGAAGATTGTCAGGCTTGGGAATTCCAGAAACACACTCAGTTGCCTAGACTGGGTTTCTCTGGCTTTCCTGTTTTCCATAGGGTTGAGAGGGTGACCACCATACCTCCCTGATGATGATTTCCTAGATATGAATAGTGCCCCCAAAGGACTTTATTTATTAGAGTGAATCAGAAAATGGTTTTCTTTAAAAGAGGAGTGAATGTCCCTAGCACCGAGCACATAGCACAAGCTCAGTTAATGTGGGTCTTTCTTGACCACTTGTATTCCTCTCAGCAAAATGTCCCTATCCTATTTCTTATTTGTACAATGTCTTTTAACATAGTCTCCATAAAATTTTTAAGGCAAAGCTCTTGTGAAAATTAATAGTCTTCTGAGGTCAGGGAGAGATGAGCTCTAAAATTAGAACTTCAACTTGGAGAGAGATTGGAATCCTCGAGTTTTCCTTGGGAGCTGTGTGTTTCCTGTTTGAAGCTCTGTTTGAAGCGTGGGCAGAACCCAGCTTTCTCCTGATCTTCTTAGCGAAGCAATGCCAGGCTGACTCTTACAGAAAGGACTTTACTACACGTGCAATGGGAGCCACAGAGGAAATGGCCGATAGGAACACACAAAGCAAAAACAGTCACAGCCTTCCCTGGCACCAGCAGACCTTGAGCTCCATGAAGGCAGGAACTGTCCTTAGTTGATGTTTTGTTTGATCTCTCACCTGGAATATAATGATGATCAGTAAATACTTGAATGTATGAATAAATGAATATAGAAAGGAATGAGAAAATCCAACACTGAGGAACTTGATGAGGCCTTTGTGTCTATGGATGTTGTCAGTTAGCCCTTGACCCATTTGAGCATATTTCTTTTTCGGCCCTGATTGAGCTTTCTCTTATCCAGCTGACTTCCTGTTTCCTAGTAAATGGCATCATGCATGTTTCCTGAGAGTGCAACTTCTATTCTGCTTTGAGTCCTAGTCTCAGGGCTGCTGGTTTTCCTCCCACTCTGTCTGTTTCCAGTGAAGGTGATGGGGAGGGGTCATGCACAAGTCAAGCTGATTTGCCCAGCAGATGTGATTGACATTCATTGAGCACCAATGTCAGATCAAACTCCTCCAGACCTAGGATCTTCCCACCTTAAAAAGCCCATGTTTGGCAGAGTGACCTAATAGGCATACATTGAGAATTACTACGTAGGCAACAGCAGGATGGCAATCCTTTATTTTCATTGACCGAGTCATTCATGGCAAGTTTTCCCTCTAAAAGTGCTACTTCTTTAAAAGTTAATTGCCTTTAAGAGGGCACAGCTAGGGAGTAATAAAGCTCAGAGCATAGTTATGGAGACCCTGTTACAGAGCTGTGGCTACAGGAATAGCTTCTGCCTCCTGCTGCCTTCTGTGCACTCAGCTCCTTGTGAACGATGTCGTGTTCAGGTCTCACCCCAGATGTGCCATGCAGCATCGTTGCTCCCGTGTGACTGTCTCCGTCGCATATTTCGGGAAATGGAGACACAGAAAATGACACATGTTGCATAAGATCACATGGCCAGCAGGTGATCAAGCCAGGATTTGAAGCGGCAACTTTCACATTACACAGTCCCTACTGCATTCTACCTGGAAGAACTAGTGCCACGAGTTGAAAAGGCACCGAGGGAAGGGGCATGGGGGGAGTTAGTTTTGAAAAGAGTCTTATCGGGCTTTGAAGAGTGAATAGGAGTTTTCTGTCTAGATATCCAAAGGAAAGAAATTCTGTGCAGAAGGAACAGCTGGAACCCAAATACAGGGGCAGGAGAATCTATGCTTGCCACATTCAGGAAGTGGGCAGTTCCTTAGCACAGGAGAACACAGAATAGAAAGGCAAGGAGGGGACAGCTAGAGAGGTAGGTTAGAGCTTTAAAAGCTCAAAACTTTACAGTGTGGTTAATGAGATGCCATAAAAGACTTCCAAATGTGAGATCAACTATCTGGATGGCCTCCTTCTCCCCAGGGTCTGATACTGATGGAGGGACTGAACACACGGTGACAGATGGACAGGAGACAGGGCATGCACTGGGGAAATCTCAGCAGTGTGTTTCAATCCCTCCAGCTGCATCTCCAGGTTGGAGACGTCAAACCAAGAAGAACTCTGTGAGCAACAATAGAAGTATTTCCATTAAAGGTGTGAGGTGTTGAGCTGGGCGCATGACTCCAGCAGAGTGGTGCCATCAAGGGAGGCTGGCCCACAGGATTCAGGGCCTCTGCTAATGCATTCCTTTCCCCACCACCTATTCTAAACGGAACACATGGAGAGCAACGATTCTTCCCCTATTTGGGGCAGACTTGGAAAACAACGCTGTAACCCTGTCTAATGAAAAACATCTAAATCCTTTATCTGGAGCCTTGGATCTCTTATCCATGCACAGGATAGCAGCTTCGTGATATTTACTTATTCTATAAGAAAGAGCCTCTAACCCAGAAGGCTTTGGAAGGACATCCCACAGGAGTGCTCGACAGACACACAATTCCCCCATCTGTCCCCTTTGTACTGGATCCCGCCATTCCAGGGTAAGAGGCAGTTTCACAAGCCAACATTGCCTATAAAAAGGGAGCTCATTTTTTTTTTCATCCTGATCAAATACCATTTTTCATTTCACTGGTCCTCGTTAAATGCCTAGTATAAACTCCCAAATGAATTCTACCCATCTGCTTTCAATAGCAACCTCAGGGATATGTAGTTAAAAGCACCTATGTTATTAACCCACTCGTGCAATGCTGGCCTTTGGCTGTATGTGATTTTTCGAATACGTTGCTCTCAATGTACCCATTATCATTTGTTCCACATTTCCTGTGACATCCATGTTTATGCAGTTTGCATATGTATGTATAGACCTATGTGCATATATTGAATCAAATATTGAGTATCTTACAGCAATGGGAACTGAAGCTCAGAGAGGCAGAAGAGACTTGTCCAGGGATTTCTTGGCCAGTAACTGGTGCACCTTAGTTTTGAACACAGGTCCTTGGCAACCTGAGCTCAGGGTTTTTTTTATAAGTCTAAGCTACTACACATACCCATGACATAATGGTCCCAGTGCCCAGCTTCTGCTTATAGGTTGGGATCACAGAGCTCTTGCTGCAGCCTGATGCATAGTATTTTTGTACATTTGGATGTGTCTCACCCATGATGCAGCTTTGAAAACAGGGTTGCTTCTAAACAACCCCAGGATAGCTCCTCCCCTCCCTGGAACAAAAATAAATAAATAAAATTAAATAACATCACCGGGGCTGGGTTTGTAGCTCAGTGGTGGAAGGCTTGCCTAGCATGCATGAGGCACTGGGTTCATCCTCAGCACCACATAAAAACAAATGAATAAAAATAAAGGTATTGTTTCTATCTACAAGAAAATAACAGAACCATGAAAGAAGATAGTGCCAGGTAATGCCTCCTGGCATAGCACAAGAGAAGGTTAGAGGGAAAAAAGACCTGAGGCTAGAGTAGAGACATAGTAGCAACAACAATAGCTGCATTTAATGAAGGTACCTGAGGCAGAAACCTCCCATTTGATCCTCACAACAATCCCTTGAGGGACAAATAGTTATCCCCATTTTACAGATGAGAAAACTGTGGCTTAAAGACACAGTATTTAAAAGAACTATTTAAAGATACAAGTAAGTATAGGTGTATATTTTTATGGACAGTTTGGAGGCCCTGCCCATGACCTACAGGTATCTCTGATTTTTTCCCGGGCTTCTCTTTTCTCCCCCACAATGAGCAATTCTGTGTTCTAACAACACAGCAAGTGGGTAGCCTGAGCTTGCTCTTCTCTTTCTCTGGACTGCTCCATCCCAAGAGAGTCTCACGATATGCTCCCCTGCTTTCCCCTGCTTCCTGCTGGTCTCTGCTCAGATGTGTCACCTCTTCAAGGAGACTTCCTGGCCACCACCAGATACTCTAATCCTTTAATGTTGCTCAATCTTTTTTTCATCACAGTAATTGCCTTACCTGTCATTGTATTTGTCTGTTTGTTTATTGCTTGAATTGCTCTCTAGAACACAAACATCTGAGTAAAGACTTTGTCTGTTTTATTGACTGATGCCTAGAACGGTGGTTGGCACAGAATGCACATTCTCCTTGTTGGTGGAATGCTTCGTGAGGGGCGCAAGTCAATGTTACGGTAGGTCAGTTCCACAGTAAGGAGCGTTCTCATAACAGAATTCACAAATCAAGAGACAGACGCTGACCTAAGTTTTCTGTGTTGGTCCACTAGTCCTTCCCACTGTTCAGCACTTGCTGAACTCCCCCATGCTCCAGGTATTAGGGGGGCATGGATGAGGCCAGCGCCAGCTCCCATAGGGCCTGAGTGCCATGGAGGAGAGTGGGGAGGGAAAAGACCCAAACCAGGGGCTGTGGCTCGGGGGTAGAGCACCTGCTAAGCAAGCATGGGGATCTGGGTTCAATTCCCAACACCACATACACAGACGCTGTGGAGGGCAGGAGCCCACAGAGACACAGACAACCAAGGAGGGAAATTTAGCGTCTACCCCCATGGCCTCACGTTGAGTCAATGAGATCTATTGTTTCAATGAAATCTATTGTTTGTCCTTTAGGGATGAGCTTTCACTGTAAAGCGGGGAGGGGCAAGGGAGAAAGAAAATTTAAGAAATATATTTTTTCTTTACTTATGCCCCTTCCTTGCTGGAAGGAAAAAGAGATGTAGAGAGAGGTTTGTGCCTCTCCCGAGGAGAAGGAAGCAGAGTCTTGTGCTGTTTTATTGACGTCCAAGAAAACCACTTATCAAAAATCACAACCTAGAGCTCTCTTAAAGTGGGTTCATTTTCTCCTCTAAACCACTTGACGGCTTCTCGCTAGAGAAGAGTAAATTTCATGGTATTTGAAAGCCCATCTTCCCTGAGTCCACCACTAGTGCCACAGTGATCCCCCTCCTCCCAGATTTCAAAGGTGGACGTCCAGCCTCCTTGGCCTGGCTCACCGGGGCCCGAGCCTCCACCCCAGAGCATGGCTCAGCTGTGTCCAGGGGCCTGGGGAGCTGAGCTGTGGTCTGCCTCGGGCTATGTGCTCAATTCTTCTGCCTGGGCTGCCCTTCCCGCTCCTGTCTTGGGCTATCCTTGCTCTTCGTCCCCAGGGTCCTCCAAGGGTCAGCCCAGGGAACTGTCTTCTACGAGGCTTTCCTTGACACTCCTCTTGCTCATCTTCTCCCGCAGCTCCACTTCTAGGCTCCCCTGCCCCCTTCCCTTTAGTGGTCTCTGAGCTATAATTTGTACTCCTCTCTCCCTCCTTATCTGGACAGGAAGTTCTTTGAACACAGGACTTTTCTTGACTTTTGCCTTTTTGGTCTTAATCTCCATTTTCTTAGATTCTTTTCCCAGGGCCATGTAAATGATGTGAATTAGGCCTTGGCACACTGGATAAAGATGAGGTATAGATAACCCACACTTCCAGCCATTTCTAATTTTTTTTCAGACTTGATTCCTGAGGAATAGCTTTCAGGTCTAGATAGATCAATGACTCCAAGAGCTTAAAGGAAGAACAGATTATAAATGAGCAAAAATTTGGTTTAAACACTCCAGATGAGAAGGTAAAACTAGGGGAAAGGAGTCTATAGTGTGTTGTGTGTGGCAAGCAGAAGACTTGCACTCAGTAGTGGCCTTGACACCATGAAATTTACTCTTCTCTTCTCTTGCTGTGTGACTGTAACTGTGGGCAAATCATGGCCCTTCTCTGGCCTTATCTTTTCTCCTCTGAGAAAATAAGCACATGAGCTGAGTCTTTTACAGATATAAAATCCTATGATTCTATGATCCTTCTCATGCATTACACCTTTTTCATGGGCTCAAAGTTCGTTCGACCATTTCAATGTCTTCTGATAGTAAAACTTCACTTCTTTGTTGCATCCTGAACTAGTGGTAGGCATTATGAGCATCTGAAAATTTACCAGCACTCACCAATAAGACTTCTCAGAAAGAAGTTCCTGCAAATGGGGGGAAAGACAGAGAGTTATTGCTTCACTGAACTTAAAATGCAAAGATGTACAGTTTGTTTTTTTCTACTGTATTTTTCTACATAATTTATCCTTTCATCATTTAATTAAAAACAATGTGTTCTGTCCAAGGATTTGTGAGCTCCCCAAAATAATATTGGTCAGCTTCAAGATGAGCATTTAAATGCAGAATGAGGCCATCTCATCATCTCCACCCCCTCTGCCAGGTGGCCAGGAGTGTTCCAATTAGTGGATGCTCCATCAGCCTAAGTGCTAGAGTGAGGCTAATATAAAGAAGAGTCCCCAGACGACTTGAGGGACACACAGAGCCTAAGCAAAAAAACTTCTGCATTTCTGCATGGTTGTGAGTGACTGACATCTTACAATTTGTTTGTGAATCTCAACTTATCCTCTTTGGACTGGCGCCAACATTAGGTCCATTCTTGTAAGGGGAAATTGACTTTCTTGGGATCACGCAAATCTCAAAAGTGTCCAAACCTGGGATCTGAACTCAGGTATTCTGATTCCTTATGGGTATCTCATTTAAGCATTAGGTCACTAAGACTGATTTCATTGGAGTACAATCTGTAGGTTGTGGTTTTCTTAATCATCCATTGGAAGGTAATAAGGAATAGTGACAAGATCAAGTGCTTTGGAGTAGAGCAGATAAGAACTTGAGTCTCAGCTCTGCCATTGCCTAGTTCAGTGATGCAATTTGGTCTCCTCTGAATCAGCCAGACAGCGGACAGCAGGAATCTTTAATAGCAGGAACTACTATTGTTAATGATGTAATACCAAGCCTCCGGGGCAGGGAGGAGAGCCATCTGGATATGGCTCAAATGGCTCCCACCACTCCTCAAATCACAGAGACTAAATGATTTCACTGTGGGCCTGCAGTAAGTGGCAGAGCCTCAATCCCATTGCAGCCCTTTCCAATTCTTTCCAGAATATCTGACGGCCTCCAAGATAAATCTAGCTCTGCTACAATTCTACGTCAGTGAGGCAAGAGAGGCATGGCCCAATTTTAATGATTGACTTCAACGTCAAGAGCTTTCCTATTTCTGCTCTTGTTTGCCTTGGAGCTTCAAGTTGATTTACTCTTTGAATATTCTTCTTCCCCTCATTCCAGCTTAGCGTTGAGAACAGCAAGCATTGCCTTGGCAAGGTTACAGGATAAACTTGCTGCTTTTAGGACATCTGCATCCAGCAGAACCTTTATTTTCTGTCCCTTGAGTATAATCTTGCAAAAACACATCTGTTATTCCCAGTGCTTACCTGGCCAGGCTTATTTTTCCTCCCGTGGAAAATGTGCTGTTGAGATATGGAGAAGAGTTTTCACATGCTCTAAGTCACTAACCCATTGTGTATTAAAAAAAAAAAAAACTCTCAGGATCTTGATTGAGTCATAAAGTTTTATTGAAAAGATAGGGGAACCACCTGTGCCCCAGTGTCCTTCAGTTCCAGGATGTCAGAGTCACTCAGATGCATCTGGAGTCTCTTCAGACTTAGTCACTGAAGGGTGGGCAGTGATGGGGATTGTACACCCCTAAACAGATGGACCCTACATTTCCCAGATACCTGCCCAGGACATAGCTTCCCTCCCCTTCCCATTGGCAAAGCCCTATGCACACACAGTTACCTCCAACTTCATCTTCTCCAGTGAACTTTCTAGTACCTGGGGAAGGGAAACAAAGACCACATTACATGTTAAATCTTAGTTCTAGGCTGGGCTTGGGGGTGCATGCCTGTAATCCTAGCAGCTGAGGAGGCTGAGGCCGGAGGATAGCAAGTTCAAGTTCAGCCTCAGTAACTTAGCAAGACCCTGTCTCAAAATAATAAAATAAAAGGGGCTAGGGATGTGGTTCTATAATGCAAGATTCATGGGAGCCCAATAGATCTCCAGGAGCCGAATCCAATGCAATCATACAAGAGTCTTTATTGCAAGCTTGAGCCTGGACTCACAACCTTTCCCAACAAAGCGGTCCCAGGGAGTGAGTCCTGGTCCTCTGTTCAGTGAGATTTTATAGGTTTGGGGGGGATACTCTATGCGTCACAACATCACACAGCAAATCATTCCCTACTGCGGGAAAATCAAACAACAACTCTTAACATTGATTAGCACATTCAATGGCGGGAACAAGTTGGGTAGGGGTGATTGGTTAGTAAAGAGGGCGATTCGTTTGAACTGATTGGTTTAGGCCACGAGGGGTGTGCATGCTGAACTACATGGTTTCCCAACATGTTATCAACCACCATAAACTACTTGGGGGTCATCTTGCATTCCAGGTATTTTCTCTGTCTCATGCTGATTGGAGGTTGCTAGGGGGTTGCTATGAGTCCTCACCTAGCCTAACTGAGTCGGGGACACCTGGCGCTGCAGACCTCTCCTGTTATTTACAGACAAACAACTCAGCAGGGCGGGTATGTGCTTAGAGTGCTCTGTGGGTTTTTCCAAGGACAAGGGTCACGCCCCCTTCCTTAGGACAGGCCTTGAGGTAGAAGCTACTGTTATTTATTCATTTTTAAAAATGGAGTCACATCTGTTTCTCAGTTCAATGTCTAAGGGCCTCTGGATTCAATCCCTGGTACCCAAAAAGAAAAAAAAAATTGTTGACCTTATTAATTAATTCACTAGATCTTTCTTTTCTTTTTTTGTGGTGATGGAGATAGAACCTAGGGCCTTGGACGTGCTAGGCAAGTGTTCTACCATTGAGCTACATCACCAGCCCCAGTACTAGATGTTTATAACCCAAATCACTGAGGTTTTACATGGTGGGAGTTTTGGAAAAACAAAAAGGCAATTGAAATATGGAGTGAATGGTTAGTTATTAATTAACACATTCATTCCAAATGCTGGGAGCTGATTGTATACTAAGCATTATTTTGGATGCTGAGAAAATGGCAGTGAGAAAGACAATTGTCCCTGCTTTCATGAAGCTTACCTGTTGATGGAGTGGGCAGGTAATAGAACGGGTGCAGGGGGTGTGGGAATCTTCATCTTGAGGACTATAAGGAAAAACATAGTCAGTGGAGAGAGTACGGCAGAGGCTGCTGTTTCTGTGAGGGAAGCCTGGGAAGCTCCACAATAATTCCGGGGCCACCAGACTCAGAGTGTCCTAACCACATTACCCTATGGCTTTGCCGGAGCTACCTGACTTCTTGGATTCTTAGTCTGTTCCTGTGGACCTGGAGGTGAACCATCTACTTGCCCACCTCCTCTTATATAGAAATCAAAAAACTTCCTGAACAAGCTGCCTTGTTCTCCCTCCCTGTACCTGGGAGTTATGACCATCACCCTACTCTGGGGAAACCCTGTAACAGTCTCATGCTTTCAATATGCTGATGTGAAGTCAATGACTCACTTTATCCTGCTGCCCGAAAGGTCGGTCTCAATGTCAAGAGCCCCGTTTCCCAGGTATGGAAACTGAGGTATGGTGACATAAGGGATTTCTTCACGGTCACTGAGCTAGTTAATCAAGGAGCTGTCCAGCCGGCTCTCCCAGAAGAAGAGGGCAGCAGATCTCCACGCAGGAAAGATGACAGGAGGCTGAGTCTTCTTGCTGGGTCTCCAGAAAGCCTGAGGGTGGCAGATGAGACATAGGGAAAGCCCGAACCCCAAGATGAGGAGGAATCCCACGCTGGAAGGCAGTGGTTGAGGGATGTCTCTGTCACCTGGGCCCAGCTTATCCTCTGATCCTTCTCTCCTTCCTCGGGGCCGGCACGCACGTCCGTGGAGAGTTGCAAATTGCCCATCTCAGGAAGCACGCTGCGGAAAGACAAAGTGAGTCATTAAAGAGAAAAAGTGGAGCTCTGAGGGCTTGACTCTCAGACTCGAGCACAGTGGTGCTCAGAGTCCAGCGCTGCTTATCTCTGAACTTCAGGATCAATAATTGTCAACATCCTGCACTCTGAGAACCGAGGCGGCCCTGGCACTGAGAGAGGAGCCCAGACTCCCAGGGACAGGGGCAGCACAGGGGGCCTCAGTCCCCAGCCTGTGGAGGCCGCTGATCTTCCTTTTCCTTCGCTCCTCTGGATAGGCAGTTGGCTTTGAGGAATAGCGAAGGCGCTTAGTCCATTAGGCTGCTGGCGCACCCATTGATCTTTGGGAGCTGAGGTCAGAAGAGCAATTACCAAGCCTGTAATCCTTCTCTGCTCTCCTCTACATCTGTTGGAATTACATAAGATCCTTGGTGCAAGCTTTGTTCTCCCTGAGTCTCTCTCCCTCCTGTTGTTTCTCTCTTCCTGTCTATTGCTGTCTTTGTCTTCTTCATTCTCATTATCTTCCTGACTTCTCTTCTTTCCTTCTCTTTCTTCTTCATCTAGTGAGTAATGAGCCCATTTGGTCAATTCCAAGGCCACTTCCTGGCTTGCTATGGATCATCTGTTCACTGGGGTGGCAGAGCTTTGTGAATCAGACAGATGTGAATTCAAATCCTGGTTCTTTGGATCATTCGTTATGTGACCTTGGGCAAATCATTTACCTTTTGTCTTCTCCTCTGTAAGTGTGGATTGGATCAGCATGTGAGTGGACATGCGATGGCTAGTGGCGAGTGACCACAGATGATATTCTCATTCTCGTCATCATTATTATTATTCCTTATAGAGAAGAGGTGTAGGTTAGGTCAGTCTCTGCTCCCTCTCAGCCCCCCAGATCTCAGCAACAGTAATAATCATTGTTCCTTGAGGCTCTGCCTTCTTAGTGCCTGAGCCAATAAGACATGGCCTGATGTGATATGAGGAGCTCTGTCTTTGAATATTGTAGAAGTCAGATGTGTCGTTTCCCAGGAGAATATGACCCAGGAAAACCACTGCCCCCACCCAACAACAGCACCTGGCTGCAACTTGTACATTTGCTCCTCTCCTGCATGTCCACTCTGCCCACCTGGCCTGCTTCCAAGTCCTTCAGTCCCTCTCCAGCTTCCTGTTGGGTTGGAGCCCAGCCTAGAACCCCTAGCCTGGCCAGGTCTCAGGTCCCCGCCAACTCTGAATTTCAGAGCTCAGGACTCCTTCTTCTTTTGCACAGGGCACAGATGACACAAAAGCCTGGTTCTGGGAAAGAGGGACTGGGAAGCAGACCTAAATGTTGCCTTCTCAGTTTTACCAGTGCAGTTGCAAGAAGGGGCCTCTGTCACACCTTCTCAACCTTCACGGATGGTATCATTTGAAGTGAATGAGAGGGAGGGGAACTGGATTTGTTTATGATTCTTGACACCAACACAAATACCCTAGTGCAACAGAACTAAAAAAGTACTGGATTTGGAATCAGAAGATTTGCTACTGAATCATGACCTTTTCATTTAGTAATTATAAAACTTTGGGAAAGTCATTCAACTCCTGAGCACATCCCCTACCATTAAGTGACCACCGCAGTTGTGCAAAGTGGATGCATCTAACACAGTGCTCAGAGCAGGTTGCTTCCTTCTTTCTAATACTCTCGTAGGCAAGGTGGATTTGGACCCGGATTTCTGCTCTTCTGGATCCCAGAGTCTACTTGGAAAAACCAGGTGTTTAGAGTAGATGCCAATTATAAGAGGGGGCATAGCTTGTAGGTCAAGTGCAAGGACTCAGTTGAGACTTCCTGATGCACATATCTGGTCTTCTGCTTATCAGCTATTACCTCAGGCAACTTAATTAACCTCTATGTGTCTCCATTTTTTTATCTGTAAAATGGGGCTCATAATCTTAGTAGCTATCTCATAGAGTTGTTCCGAGGACAAAGAGAATCAACAGATGTAAGGCTCATAGAGGACACTTTGTCTCAGTGTTAGTTACTATTATTAACATCTACTTTTTAATAATTCACCTTAGTGTCCCCTTAGCAACAGCCATTTTCTTTTATTTCATCCCCTGGGCATGTACGATTGGACTAGGTGTGGGCATCGGATTGTAAATTGAGCTGATCAAAGTCCGCCTGTAATTTGGGAATGAAACCAAGTGACAATGGTGTGTGTGTGTGTGTATGTGTATGTGTGTGTAAAACACACAGAGAGAGGGAGAGAAGTAGAAGGAGGAAGAGGAGGAGGAAGAGGGAGGAAAAGGGACTTGTGACAAATATGTTCAAGAGCTTTTGAGGCAAGCATCTTTTTCATGATTCCCCCTGGGTTAGACTGAAGTATCAAGAAGAGAAATAAGAGATTCACAAAAGAGATGGAGACAGAGATAAAGAGTCAGAGATGGAAGGAGGACAAGAGAGACTGAAGTAGACATGCAGAGTGGAACATATGTAGAGTTTTATAGACCCTGGTTCTGATCCTGGGTTCAGCAGATACTCCTGTGTCATGACAGATCCTTCTGAATCAGTCAGGATAGGCAAATATATGCTGTAGTGACAAGCATTTCTCCAATCAGAGTGGTCTAGCACTGCACAGGTTTCACATCCTGTAGTCCAACTGGAGTGCCCAGCAAGGAACTATTCTTGTCACTATCACTCAGGGATAAAGTCTTTACCTTTAACTAACTTTAGTGGAGAAATTGTGCCCTGGCTCTCAACTTTCCTCTTGGAAATGATGGATTGTTTCTGCATACAATTTCAAAAAATTCACATGACCATATTAATCATTCAAGGAAACAGAGACTTGCATTTTTAACTTGGCTTGATGAAGCCATCAGTGCTTTTGGAACCCAAGAAGGAGCAAACCAAAGGGTGGATAGAGTTATGGAAGCTGGATGAAGGTGATGGTATTGGAGCTTGGCTCCATCACAATTCACTTTTAGGAACTTTAAAATCATTCATGACTTGGTGGACTTTGGAATCATGGGTGCTGGAGTCTGCATCTCTGCCTTTCAAGGGAAGATGGAGTTGATGAGTGGCAAGCACCTCACCAATTACATGGCGCTGAATAGATATTCAGGAAATGTTAGCTGCCTTCCCCGTCTCCTTACACTATGATCTTCTCTTTTTAATTTTTGCTATTGTAAAGTTTTCTTCTTATTTTCCTCTGGGGACTCTAAACACTTCATATTGGCAATATCTTTGGGAGCCATGTGATTGGGGGGGTTGCCATTTTACTGGGAAGACTAGTTTAATTGTTGGCGTAAAGTTCGTTGCCTTGGTATTATAAGCCAACAGACTTGAGGCTCTGAGATACCATCTGTTTCACACACACACACACACACACACACACATAGAATCTTCCCCGAGAATGTTGTTTTCTATTTAACATCAGAAATACATATTTTTTACCTACTAGAGGAAATCTTGAGATATTTATTATTCTTTCCAGGTGACGATTAATCTGCAAAGATGAAGACACAACGATGTAAAGCGCACTCTAGCAATTGAAGGTTGAGTGAGATAGAATTATGTTTCTAAGCCACAGCTCTGAAAGGAAAAGCGCTCCTCTGCTCTTAAATCACCAATGGGTTCCCAGCGACCACACACCACAGTTAAGGTGCAATTTTGGTGACATCTCTCATGATATTTTCTATTTTACCATATTTTTCTTCTGCCTATATCATCCCTTCATGTGGCACCCTTCCTCCCATCTCCAGCTGGTCAGAAAAAAACATTTAGAATATATTTTGTTGCAAGTAATAGAAAGCACATATCAAAGAGACCTAAACAACTGTGGAATTTATTGGCTCCTGGGTTTGAGATGTGCCAAGGGAGGGGAGAAGTCAAGGTTGGTCTGAAGCTGTGGTTCATCAATATCACAAGAATATGTTCTTTCTTTTTAATCTCAACTTTGTGGAGTCAATTTCATCTTCTTGAGGTGTCAAGATGGCTGATAACATCCCCACAGGCTGCATGCTTCCTGCTTCCCTCTGGGAGAAGAGTGAGATTCTATTCACTCACCTTCTGAACTAATTACTGTTCTTCCTCCGGTCATGCCTCTTTAAGTCAGCTGCATACCCTGGATTACTGTGACTGGCGTAATGGGTTGCTAGACAGCTAATGTGTGCATGCCCAAATAAATCACAAGATGGATTGGCCACCCTATGCCCAGTCCCAAATTTACCTAAATTCCCTAGTTTGAAATTCTCTAGAATTCTTACAAGTCTGTTAAGAAAGGAGCCAGAGAAATATGCATCCCAGAGATGCAACCATAAATGTTTCTAACAAGGTCAACACTTAACTTAATATTCCACAAATATTTATGGAGGGGTCCCTACACTCTGAGTATTCTGCCAGATACAGTCTCAGGCTTAAAGCCAGTTATCGTCTGCAAGAATGGGGTGGGGACAAGTACAGAAAAGTTTGATGTACTATTTAGTGCTGTGATAGAGGCAGACATTGTACTGAGTCCAGAGAAGAGGGCATCTACTCTGGAGTTTGGAGGTGAGAACAGTCAGAGGGAGCTTCCTACGGGAGATGGTGCTGAGCTGGACTTGAGGGGGAAAGTGGATTTAATCAGTTGAGAATGTGGAAAGAGGGAAGAGGAAAGAACAGCCTTCCGGACAGATAGCACGGCGTGCATGAAGGCAGAGTGGTAGGGGAGCACATGGTGGTTTGGACAGTGTGCCGAGTTCAGGAAAGTGTAGGTGTCAAGCCAGGGCTCTGACTTTGGGAGACCTGGGATCACAGGCCAATTCTACTCATTAGAGCTGCTGTGATATGCAAGCGGCTTGACCTCTCAGGGCTTCTGTTTCTTCACAATAAAATCAGTATAATAAGAATAGTAACTACCAGCTAGGTGTGGTGGCACATGACTGTAATCCCAGCTACTCAGGAGGCTGAGACAGGAGGATGGTGAGTTCAAAGCCAGTCTCTGCAATTTAGCAAGGCCCCAAGCAACTCAGTGAGACTCTGTCTCTAAATCACATATAAAAAAAGATCTGGGGATGTGGCTCAGTGGTTAAGTACTCCTGGGTTCAATCTGCAGTTCCAACAACAACAACAACAACAAAAGAATAGTAACTACCTCGTTAAGATTGTTGGCAAAGGTTAAGTGAGTTATTATGTGTGAAGTACTTGGATTAGGCTGTACTTTAGAAGCACTGTAAGAGTATCGGTGATCACCATCATGGCTAGGGTTGTATGGGCATGCTTATTCATCTGTTTGGAAGAAACCAAATCTGGGAATTGAAGAGAAACCTGAGGAAGTTACAGGTTATATAGAATACAGTCCTGAGTTCCCTTTGGTTTAAGCCCTGGCAGACATTCAAGCCATGAGAACTATAAAGGATGTCATTATTCTGTTCTAAATTGGTGGCCTGGGCTGCTGAGTCAGGGAGATTTTGCAAGATCATGTCAATATTGTAATCTTATCATTACTGTAATCACTTCTACTTAGCAATTTCCTCATCTCAAAAATGAGTCAGAATAGTTTGTGTTAGAGATTTGCACTTTGGAATCAGATCTATCTGGTTGGCTTCCCACTCTGTTATGCGTTTGTATCTTTTAGCTCTCACAGAAGCTCTAGAGCTGGGTCTTCTCTTTCCCCTCTTGCCCACAAACAAACCCAAGCATGGCGGAGAGATTGTGGGCGGCAGGCTGCATTTCAGGTCCAGGGAGAGCTAGCGGCATTTGCTACTGTTTTTTTTTTTTCCCTTTTATTTTTTCTCCCCTAATTCTGTAAAATGGGTCATGATAGTGGCTACCTCCATACTGGTGTGAAGATAAAATGAGTTGCTGCTTGCAAACAAGCCAGCACCATGACTGGTTCCAAAGAAATCTTCAGTGAATTAGCTCTAATGATAACAATGGCCTCTGCCTTTCTTATGTCTTTAATAGAAACAAAATTAACTAATGGGTATGAATAAATGTAGGAAGAGAAGACTGTTCAGTGAGATAGTACAGAAAGAGCCTGTGGTGGTGAGTTTATGTAAAAGTGCAACCCTACCCCACAGTTACTGCCCAATCCTGCTTTGTTTTTCTCCAGATGACTCCTAATCCACAAATATGTAACATTTTATTTTCTATGCTATATATTATATGTTCAAATATGTGTTATATTATATGTCATATGCTATTAAGTAATATATTTTTGTGTTATAGTGTAATGATATGTCTTTTTATTTTTACCTGTCCCCTGTTAGAATGTAAGCTTCATGAGGGTGGAATTATGATCAGTCTTGTTCTACGTTGTATCCCCCGTGTCTAGAATAATACTAAGTGGAAATAATAAGTGTTTATTTGATAAATATATATTTAGAGTGAATGAATGAATTAGCAAATTAATACATCTGTTAATCATTTGAAAAGTAACAATTCAGGTCCCTTCCAGCTTTGAGATCCTGTGATTCTGTGGTCTTCCCTGTGTTCCTGGACCACTCCTGATTTTGAAGGATAGGATAGTGGGAAGGCACCTGTCTTAGGTACTACATTGGCTAAGTCATAGGCACTGGTTGAATCTCAAGCCCTGTGTGACATGTACCTTGTCAGGAGCTCTGTTCCCGTCTGTTCATTCCTTGGGCTCAGACTTATGCTTCAAGACGCCTTCCATATTTAGCTAGCATCAAGTGTCTGCCAAGCATCAGTGCTGTGTCAAAAGTGACAACATCATATCTTTGTCAGCACAGACTTGAGGAAGGAAGCCACAGTCCGGGTCCTTCATCTTCTTCTGTTAGCAGGCCAGCAGCAGGGATGCCAGAGACCTCTCCCTCGCTCCTCCAATCTAGAAGAGTTCCTAATAATCTTTTCATATGGATTCTGGATCTTTCCCAATTCACACTGTGTGTTTTCCCAGCACGACAGAGATCTCACTGGAGAGAATGCTTTCTCAGTGGGACTAGCAGCACTCTTCCTTTGTGAACAAAGATGACACCTGAGAGCGCTTGGTCCTTTAAAAGCAGCTGCGGATTCTCCTCTTTTCCTGCTTTGCTCTGATCACTCTTGCCGAGCCTCTCTCTGGGCTCTTCTTGGTGTCCCTAGTGTTCTGCTCTACTCCCCACTTCCAATCTTACCATGTCTCCTCCCTCAGCAGTTCCATGCATGTCCCTGGCTGCAAGAACCAGCGCTAAGTCAGGGACTTCTCCAAGGCCCCAGCCCCTGACTGAAAGCTGGATGTTTCTACCTGAAAATATGAATTTACATTTACCCCACCTTGCCTCCATCCATCCACTCACATGGGTCAGAACGCTGAGAATCACCTGCGGCTCCTCCTTTCCCTTTACTCTGTTGCTTTTTCTTGGCTTCCCATCAGTCATGTAGAGTGGACTTAGTATCCTGAAGATGCAGGAGGGTAGCCATCCCTCCCTGTGTATGCTAGACCCAGGCCCTCGGCACCTCTCACACTCACACACTCTAGACCCCTTGCCTTAAGTCTTTGCCTTCTCAAACATACCAACTTCGCAGCAGCAACAGCAGCAGAGATTTTTCTTTTCTTTTTTGATAATGCCCAATAAACGTTAATTTTGCCACTATTTTCAGAAATAATATCTTATTCAAATACTGAGAATTCAACCCAAAGAATTTCCCTTTACATTAACCAGCATTTTCATGATTACATACTGACACCCTCGGCCAACCTTCAGACCAACTGGAGAATGCGGCCTCTAAAAGAAAATTCCTTAGAAGTCAGAGCAATTTTTCTAGACTACACTTCCAACTGTATCCTGCTCCTGGTTTAAACTGTTCTGTGACTTCTGCAGGAGTGAGTCTCAGCTTCTTAACCTGGCCTGACCCGGCCTCTCTGGCTCATCCACCTCTGGAGTCCTTCACTTCATCACCTACGTATTGCAAGAGCAGTGTTTATCTGTCTCTCATAGCATTGTTGGGATGGCCCAATGTGCTAACCCTTCTCGTATATGACCTTGGCCATCCCCATGGCTGGAATATAGTAAATGTTCAACAAATACCCACTTCCTTTCCTGTCTTCTTGAACTAACATTTGGAATTTATTATAGATTCAGTGGAGGTTCCCTCCTGTGAACTGAGAGTAAGGTATTTCTACCTGCTTCCCTTCGCCCAGGCAAAACCTGAATGCACCTCCCTCCTAATTCCATCTGTGCGATGACAGATTATCAAGTAATTAGGGCAGGAGGCTTGCAACTGTGTCAGCTCCCTGCAGGTCCAGTCCCTAAGCACCTGGCCTAGTACCAAGCAAGGCCTCTGCCTCTATCCATGCTGCTCCCCAAGAAGAACTCTGGGCCTCTTTCTGAGACACTCAGAAGTATGGGAAAGAGAAATCCTAGGCTGCTGGCCTTGGGGCAAGACCAGCAGTGTCCATCTCTCCACAGGAGGTTCCCAGTGGGCACTCAGCTGGGCGGTTAATGAAACAAGCATGGGTACTGGAATCACGAAATGATCATTTGAGTCCTAACTCCTGCCCTTGCTACCATGTCCCCGCACAAGTTACCGGCCCTTTCTGAACTTCAGGTTCCTCAGCTCTGAAATGGGAATAATGCTCTTTATCTCATTGGGTTTATTGAAAGATCCAATTAAATATGCCTGCAGTAGCTAAGATATTATTTCAACATGGAGACAGTAATTACTGATACCGCGTGTGCTGTGCTGAAGAGTGGTATTCTCGGAGCGGGCTCCTTCTCACTCACTCTCTCAATGAACTGGGGCTGGTTAATGAACCTGAGTCCTAGTATATTTATTTAAAAAATGGGGACAATTCTCCTACACGCTTCATGGGTTTGGTCACGTATATGGTCTTGTTAGCCATCAAGTGGTAATGGTAGTTACCATGATTGCCGCTGGTGCTGATACCAGTAGATGGAATTATTCATCTTAATTAAATCAGGACAGGGAATATATACTATCGTCCTTAGAGGGTGATGCCCCAGGTGGAGATCCTGGACAACTCACTCATCTGTGTATTTTTCTCTAAGCATGAAGTTAAGAGGTTAGGTTTGGTGGGACGGGGTCAGAATGCAATAATAATAATGACAACAAGTACCCAATAACACATGTTGGGTAGATGAATGAATGAAAATGAAAACCATTTCACGACGTCCCTATGAAGTCTGCATGGAATGCTAAGAGTAGGTACATGTGTGGAGGGCTTTGGGCACAGAGCAGGACAGTCACACAGCGTGCCCTGGCTTTCTCCTGCCATCTCCTGCCAGAACCACCTCCTCCAGCCTGTGTGGTCTCTCCTCACACAGCCCCGGGGGGGACAGAGCCCAGGCTGATTGTGAAGCCCGGGGTAGGTGTGGTGTGTGACAATCCAAGTACCTGTGACAGTAATGGCCACCCTGGAGGTGCCTTGGCCCTACTCTGTTCCTACCCACTTTCCAGTTTAGAAGAACAGTGAGCCCAAGAGTCAGAGATTCCTGATGCCTTTAACCTTCCTGTTGGGTTCTGGAATATTCCAGGAATCTGTATAGACATCTTTTAAAGTTTTGCTTTGTTCCTGACAAAGGGTGAACTGAACATAGCCCCCCCCCTTTTTTTTTCCTAAGTGTAGGTGAAATACAGAGAGAAGAAAACACTCCACCATGGAGGTTGAAAGCATCATAAATCCTCCTATCTCAGCATCTGATCGATGCCAGGACCCTCTGACAAGCATCTCTACCACAACCCCCAGCCCAGTTTCTCCTGCCTCACCCTGGCCAGTCTAGGTCCTGAGACCCCGACGGCACGCGTGCTGTCTCGCCTGACCTCTCACCTGCCTTGGAGCAGCTCTGCCCGCAGCCTGTGACAGCCTGCCCTGAGCTTTTGCTCCTTGGTCTCAGTTGCCATCTTTCCTGACCCTTCCCCCTCCACCCCTTCCTCCCTTCTCTTTCTCTCTCTTCCTCCCTCCCTTCCCTTTCTCTCTTCTCACAATAGCAGCAGGAGTCTGGGGCTCTGATCCTCCTGATTTTACAGTTTGGGAGAGTCGAGGCACAGGAGGACAAGGCACCAGAGCAGCCAGTAGCATAGCTGGCGTTTGGTTCCAGAACACTGGCCACAGAGTCTGCAGTCTTAACCCTGGGCCTGTCCTTCTTGAAATGCTACTAGTAATACAACAAGAATGGTGGTCGGTCTAGATTAGTGATGGGCTGCTAGTTGCTGGACTCCCAGCTGATTTTGCCTCTGTTAGCTCTGATCCACACAGGAACTGTGTGAGGAGATCTCACAGTTTACAGGACAGGAACCTGAGGTGTAAGAGCATGCTGACGCTCTGCCCTCCATCTTCTGAACAAACGCATTGGATGATGAAACACATGCCATTGCTCTTGCAGGCACCACACTGGAATTGTGCAGCCCAGTCTATCTACTCTGTGGCGGTAGGGTGATGAGCAAGTCTGGGTTCTTCTCATCATCATACCAACATTGTGGTAGGAAATTAGACAGTCATCAACTCATTGCAGTTTCCATTTTATGAAAATTGTAATGTTAACCACCCAAATAAGAAATCAACATTATATTCTGTGTGAGACTTGTGGGATGAGGAGAAGCAATTGGCTAAAGCAGAAAGGAGAGAGGAAGCCATTCTGGATAGAAAAGACAGTGTGTACAAAGGCCCTGAGGTGTGGCCAGGATACAAGGAAAGAGACTGTAAAGCAGAGCTGGAGAGACAGGACCAAGGGCCAGATGAGAAGTTTAGTCTCTGAAATGGGGAAATCACTGAAGGACTTTAGACAGGAGAAAGGCATTGCTCAATTCTGCTTTGGAAAGGGTGCTCTGACTGCAGAGTAGGGGGTGAACGGGTGAGAAGTAAGTGATCACAGTGTCTCGAGGTGTCTGAGGAGCAGGACTCTGGTACCTTGAGTTGGACTCCACACTCAGGAACACCTCCAGGATTCACCCCCAGGCACCCTCACCGTGGGGGTAGTCACAGCCCCCTCCCCCACCATGGCCTGATGCCCAGGCTGAAGTCTGGATCATCATCTTACCACTTACGCAGCCCTGACCAAGTTACCTAATCTCCTTGAGCCTTGGTTTCCTCCTTTGGAAAATAATACCAACTTTATATGGTGATTGTGAGATAATGTGAATTAATATAAATCAAGCCCTCAGAGTGAGGCCTGGCACATACTGAGTGCTATTTTGCAATTATGATTATTTTTAACAGTTGCACACCCTGTTGATGGAACGCAATTGTGGTCAATTAAATCCATAAGATCATTCTAACATAAAAAGCATTTACCAGAGTTTTAAGCTGAACAAATCAATCTCTTCCCATCCAAAAGCCATGGGTCACACCAAATGCACACCTGAACTGCTCACCCTGTGCCCTGCCCTGGGACTGTGTGTTTAAAGCAGGAGAGTTACCTGGCCCTCGCCACTTCTGTCTCACGGTGTCTCATGCTACTTTTTGTTCTGCAGATCTGCTCTTTGTCCCCTGCTGGAAGAGCAGTCCCCCTGTTGGGGCTGCTTCTAGCCTCCCTCATTGCTTCCATCTCACTCAGGACATAGCTTGGTTGTCACTGCCCCAGCCCCTCAGGCCACCTGTGGTGTACACCATGAGGTGCCATCCAGATCCCCTTCAGAGTGACCTGCTGTTGGCCCAGCTGCTGGATGTGCTGCTGGGTGCTGGTAGCTTCCATTGCTTCCCCTTCAGGAGGGCCTCGGCTGCAGATGGCTGCTCCCCCACGGCCAGGTCCTTTCTCAGCTGGCCCTTGTGAATGTGGACATATGAAGGGACACTTCTGCATGGCTCTTGCATTTTTGGAGCTCCCAGGCTGACCAAGTCTCTGGCTGAGTGACGCTTGCTCTCTATCTCACCTGCCAAGCCCTGCGTCCTTTCCCTCCTCCCCAGGGGTGTGTTCCTAGAGCACCAGACGTCCTAAGACCACTGCCGTGGGTCCCACACACCACAGCCTTGGTTGGGCTTCAGGGGAGCCCCCTGCCTATAGCCGTGACCTTGCTCATTCTCATGCTCCTCCTGCCGTCGACTCGCCCCCTACGTTTTCCTCACAGTGCAAACCAGAGTCTGCCAGAAACTGCATTTGTTTATTGTTTGTTTCCCCCCAGCCCCAGTTCCCTCTACCAGAATAGAAGGTTCTTTTCTTTTTTTAGATTTTGATTTTATCCAGCAGCTCTTTTAAAGGTATAATTATACACATGGTGACTATAGTTAATACTCTCGTATGTTGTGTACTTGAAATTTGCTAAAATATCAGTTTCTTTTTTTTTTCTTAAATTCTTTTTATAACCAGCTTTTGGGGAGGTATAATTATAAAGCCTGGGGACTGTGGTTCATACTACTATACTGTATACTTGAAATGTGCTAAAATAAAAGATTCTCGTCAGCCTTGTAAATACTCAACAAATATCAGGCGGTTGGATATAGTATCATATGATGGTTAAGCTCACTTGACTTTTGAAGTTGAATTTATGCGGCTTAATTCCTGCTTGTGACACTAACCAGTGGTCTTGCATAAGCCTGTAAATCCTAAGACCTATTAGCACTCGGCCTAGGGCATGTGCAGGACAGAGTAAGTGCTCAATAAATCTTAGCAGTTAATATTCATTCATTCATTCATGGGGTTGTTGGGAGGATTAAATGAGATCATCTGTGCCTATTGCTTAGTTAGCACAGTGCACAGTGCCTAGTTCCGAGTAAGCACTCTATAAAAGTGTCTGGTGTCATTCCCAAAGGCCCGAGCTCAATGCCTGGAAAGCAAGTTTGTGTCCCCATCCTTGGAATCCCCCTGCAGTGCCAGGTACAGTGCTGAGCAGCTTCTTCCTTCCCAGTCCTGCAGGGCAGGGGGTCACCTGCCTTTCTTCAGATAGCTCTGCAGCGCCAAGCCTGGGGCCAGCCACACAGCGCACACTTCGCAGGGGCACTTTTAAAAGGGTGGTGGTTTGAATGGAATGGATTTCAGTGTTGTCAGGATGCTAAAATGTGGTCTCCATGGTGATTCCCAGCCCAGCAGTTTGAGGAAGGTGCTCCAGATCTGGTAGCTGGCGCGCTGCAGCCTACAAACACGTGCCATATTTTTTCGCATTTCTCAGACAGATTGTGGGTTGTGTGTTCATTAATTAAGATGAGAGTAATTGGTCCCAGCCAATAGTTTACACATCAGCTTGCAAATCGTGTGCACAACGAGGCCCGGTGGTTCCTTCTTTCCCATCTCATATCTCTGTAGCTGGTCCTTGGCTCTTGATTATTTCCCCAAATCCCCAGGCCCTCATTTTACTGTAACAATTGAGCATAGAAGGGAGAGTAGGATCTGAAATGGAATTTCTTTGGTTTGTTGTGAGCCTATACATTCCAGGGAAGGAAGAAATAATAAGCCTCCTCCTAGATATGTATGATACTTTGTGACTTTTAAAAAATGCTTTTCAGTGTTCAATTCCATGGATTCCTCCCTTCGTCACTTGGGAAGCAGTTATCGTTCTTACTAAAGGCGTAGAGAGCTGAGGCTGTGAAGGTCCCATCTTGCCTCAGTCGCTCAGAAGCCGCGGAAATGGCCACTTGCTCGGGCTTCCCATGTGGCAGTTTCCCAATGTGCATATTGTGACGATTTAGGACCTGCTTCACAGGATCACAGTGCAAACAGAACAAGATCTTGGGGGAAATCAGTCCTCACCGTGAGCCCTCAGTGTTTTCGTTGGAGGGTGTTGGGCAGGCAGACCAGCTGCAGTCTGCTGGAATAACAGAGGAGGGCGGTCAGGACTTTCTGTAGAGGCCCTACCCAAACTCTGCAAAGTGTCAAAGTGTTCTTCCATTTGAAGGTGACAGAGAGCCACATGTAAGACCATGCCATAGTGGAGAAAGCCCTGGACAAAGAGCAGAAAGAGCCATGCTTTAACCTTTGTCATACTCTTTACATGACCTTGCAAAGTCCTGGAGCAGTCTGAACCTCTGTTTCTTCATCTGTGGTAATAGGGCCAGTTATTCCTGCCCTGGGTCCCTTGTTGTGTTATAATAAACCTTGAACATAATAATGACTATCAGAACGAAAGAAAATCAGCTTATGCTGCATAAGATACACTGTTGGTGTACTTATAGGGCAGTGAGAATATATATAGCTATAAATATTGATATCTCTATCTATAGGATATACAGATAGATGTCTATATATGATGTTTAATACAGAGAATGTTTCCCTGATGAAAAGACTTCTTATTACAAAGGGAAAAATTAGTTCTAGCCTAAGATATTCATTAATCACCAAAATAATTCTTTTTCTCTTTTCTTTTGGCCTCAGTTTCCTTACTATTTGAGATAGATGTTACATTAAGTGGCCTTTAAACTTCCAACAGCCATGTTAGCACACTAAATTTGGTAATGTGGGGATAGTAGATAAACTACATGGAATGGACGCCTCTCCTCATCCTAGCTATTCATACCTGTTCTTTGTCAGGCACTTACCTTCTCAATTGCATTGGTTCATTTTTCTGTTGCTATAACAAAATACCTGAGGCTAGGTATTTATGAAGTAAAGACGCTTATTTAACTCAGAGCTTTGGAGGCTGAAAACTTTCAGAAGGAACCACCCTTGCCAACATTTAGACCTCAGACTTCTGAAATCCAGAACTAGGACACAATAAATACTGTTCTCCAAGCCCCAGTGTGTGGCATTGGCTGTGGCAGCCTAGAAAACTGACACATGGAGCAACTTTCTTAGGGTCTCAAAGCTGGTAAGACAAACACAAGTCTGTTCCCCTCTAAGGCCCAGGGACTGCAAGCCCTCTCCTACACTGGGATGTCCCGTCCATGTGTGTGAAGGAACCAGGTGAGGGAGCGTGTTCTGGAGCCCTCTGCAGACCTGGGTTTCTCTCCCCAGCCTTTGCTCCTCTCCTCTGCCCGAGAAGGGGCAGAGTTACTGAGTTTCAGAGTTCCTTCTTCCCCCGCCTCCTTGCCAGCAGCCCTGGAGGAAGTGGCAGGGAGGCAGACGGCCCCTGGCTTGGCTGGCTTCCCTAAATGGTGGCCTCCCACAGTTAGAATGTGGCATCCCCCTGCCAAGGAACCAGCTGCCCCACATTGGAATGGGATGTCACCGCAGGAGGGGTATGTGAGCAGAGGTAATCAGAGAGCAAGCTGCTCGGGCTAATGTCACTTTTGTCTAGCAGCCCAGGCTCCTGGCCCAGGCGGCGGAGCCTTGGCAGTTCACTCTGGGACCCGAGTGCGCTTGCTTATGCCACCCCAGACGAGCTTCTCTGTTGGCAGTCCTCGCTTAGGGACACTCAGACAGTCCCCACGGAGGGTGTGAAAGGATGCAGAGGAAGGACCCTGGGGAGAAGTGATCCCTTCCCCAGCACCTGCACTCTCTCACTTTAGGTGCCTCCTTGTGAATCCTAGGAAGGGGTCTCAACCAGCCGCTCTTTACTCAGCTGAGATGGTCTCAGGAGGCAAAGTGAGTTTCAAGGTTCTACAGCAAGGAGAATGAAATCCAAGTTCAAATCCAGTCTGTCTACACGAGCGTCTATGCTCTTTCGCTAGCACAGACCATAATACATAGAGGCCGTGCACATGATTCTGCCCGACTTCCCTGCCTGCTCCTTACCTCCGAGGGCTAGCTTTCTGCCTTCTCCTAAACTCCATCCACTCCCTGGATTAGGGCCCATCCTAATGCAGTATGACCTCATGTCATTTAGTGTGTGAGTCCCCTCCCCCACCCTCAAAGTTGGTGCCAACTCCTGGACCTGTACCCAACCTATCTTAGTGCCTTTCCTGCCCTTCCTGCACTGCACCCTGCAGCACGCCCAGTCTCTGGCATCCACACTAACCACGTCCCTCCTAAGAGCTCCCCTTTCCTGGCTCAGGTTGCTCATCTAGGCTTGGAGTGCCCCCTGCTCTGCACAGGAAGTCCTCCTAGGTCAGAAGCCAGTCCACTCTGTGCAACTTTCCCAGGTGTACCCAGCAGGTCTACCAGTCACAGTTTTCAGTTTTGTGATGGTGGCAAAGCTAAGAGCTACACTGCCTGGATTCAGATTTTTTTTTTTTTTTTTTTTTTCAGTCACTTTCGAGCTGTGCATCTTTGGGGAAATTTCTTAACTTCACTGTGATTTCACTGGGGATGATAATAATGAATCCTTGCCCCATTAAGCTACTAGGAAAACTGAAAACGATAAGCAGATAAAGCATTCCATGTAGTACTCTGGACCATGATTATTTCTTGCCTGTCTGCCCCATTGGACTGTGTGGACCTTGAAGGATAAGACTGTGTCTTATTTGCCTCCTTACTCCTCAGAGTTCCCAACAAAGACCTGGTGGCTAGTTGATACATATTGAAACACACAAATGAATATACACAAACATAAATAAAAATGAATCAATTTATAATGACACTGTCCTGTGGGTACCCAAGCGTTAACCAAATGATAACAATAAGAGTAGAATTAACAGACTGTATATTGAGTGGTTACTATGTGTCAGGAACTCTTTTGGAATACTTTCTTAACACTCAGTTGTCTCAATGACACTCTGAGGTATGCACTATTATTTTCTTCAATGTATGGATGAGATACTTGTGGTGTGTGGAGTTCAGTGACTTCTCTAGGATGACCCAGCCAGAATATAGCAGAGCTGGAGTCAGCCAGACCACCTGGCTCAGAGTCCATGCTTGGGACCACTCTAGAGAAGTTTTGATAGCATTGAGCAGAACAGAGGAGCAAGAGGAGCCCAAACCAGCACCCTAGGCTAAGCAGCAGGATGGAGAGAGAAACAGAATAGGCCTGGGCTACGTTTGGAGCAAAAAGATGGCACTGAGACCTTTGCTGCAAATGGCTCTGGAATATTTTCCACTTTTTGCTGTAAGTCAGTCTGGTTGTATTAAAGGAATTGAGATGGTGTAGTTGTCCATGGGTGTAGCAGGTGTGGTCCTACCTGGGGACAAAAAGATGGATAAGATGGGCCCTTCCTTCTGTTTTGTTGTGTTGCTAGCACCTAACATAATGCCTAGCACCCAGTCCATGATTAATACATGACAGCTGAAGATTCAGTAGTGTGGGTGGGTACTCCCTTCCTACCCACATTATTTTAAACTACTTCTCATCTATATGCCGGAAAGCCCAAGTTAAGGGAAAGGATGCACATCTTCCTGTGTGAGATTGTGCTTATCCAAGAAGCCTGCATCTCCCATCACCACCAGCTCCTGCGCAGCCTTCGAGATTCCCGTACTTTTGCATTTCCAGCAGGTAGCATAGCTGTGAGTGATGAAACCCGCGGATGGTCTCCGTGGTGAGCAGATATTAACATTTTGAATCAATTGCGCCTTCTTGATGACTGGGAAAACTGTTTGGAGGCTGGCAGAGAGTTATTGTGCCACGCAACAGTAGAACATGGGTGATACAGTGAGAGAGGATGGCATAAATGAGGTTAAGGCAAAGATGGATCTGCACTTGGAAACTGAAATCATACAGTGGGGTTTGCTGGTAGAATTGCAAAGTACATCTGGCACAGCGCCAAGCATAATGCAGATGGGCTGCTGGCTGTCTCAGCCTCTGCTTTCCACTGAGGCTAACTGGAAAATGGGGGAAATTAATAGCTCCTACCTCACAGGGAAGTAAGTTGGAGTACATGAGTTAATAAAAATAAAACATATAGAACAGCGCTGAGAATGTAGTAAGCACTCACTGAGCATTAGGGTTGATAGATGCCAGGCACCCTGAGTACCACTAAGTAGAAATCAGGCTGAGTCACATCCTCACAAGCCTTATAGTACAAAGGACAAGACAGCCATATAACTGCTATGGAATGTAATGGTGCCAGGGTGGGAAAGCATGGGTATTGCACAACTTGGAAGAGGGGCTTCCTGAAGCAGGACTTGGAGAGTCAGGGAAGGCCCTATCGATTAAGTGTTGTAATGGGAAAAACAATCATTGTGGTTGGGGGAGAACAGGGAAGAGGCGGTCCCTAGTCAGACCCAGAAGGCAGTATATGAAAAGACCTGGAATTGAAAAACCCACTGTGGATGCTCAAACTTCAGGTGAGCTAGAAGGTGAAGTTTGTGGGTGTATGAGTTTCCTGTAGCTGCTGTAACAAAAGTAGTACACACTGGGGGACTTAAGACAATGGAAATTTATTCTCTGTTTTCTAATGGTTCTAGGGATGAAGAAATCCAGAACCTGGGTGTCAATAGGGCTATGTTCTTTCTGGAGGTTTGAGGAAAGAGTCCTGTCTTTCTTCCTCCTGGTTTCCAGAGTTGCCAGCCCTCCTTGGTTGGGAGTTTCACTCCTCTACTCTCTCCTCTGCCTTCACACAGCTGTACTCCCCCTCTGTGCGTCTCTGTTTTTTAGTCTTTTAGGGTTTCCAGTCCCTGGATTAGGGCCCATCCTAATGCAGTATGACCTCATGTCAGCTTAAATAATTTCACTTATTATGATCCTGTTTGCAAATGAGATTATATTCTGAGGGTCTGCATAGATAAGAATTTTGAGGGGATACTATCTAAACCCCCAGTATGGTCGGGGTGACCAAGGGGAATAGAAGTGACTAAGGGGGAAAGGAGACAACAACCAGGTTATGGTAGGTCATAAGCAGAGTTTCACGCGCACTGGCAGAGTACTCAGGAACTGTGGTGAGCACTTTCCTCATGTAATATGCAGACTCCCTTTTAAAGGGGAGAATCAGGTTGAGGGAGGCCAGAGGCGAGTTCACCAGGGGCAACTGAGGAAGGCTTAATAAAGGGCCTCTTTAAGAAGTAGCAACAGGGCTTTGGGAGACCACACAAGATAGGGCAGAGCTATGGGCTGTGACCACGTATGGACCTGAAAGATGCAGGTGAGGGAGCCAGTACTGGGATCCAAAGTCACATGCAGAGGCCACCTTGAGAAGAGTAATGATAGTTGGTGGAGGGTTCGCCAGCCCAGTGTACACAGGGAGGCACCCAGGTGAGCAACGCTCCTTTTTCCTCTGGTCTCCTGTTGAGACCCCATTGGTCTACCCTGACTGGAATCCAGGGTAGTCCTTGGGGATCTGCCTCCTAGGCCTGGGCTCAGTGGAGAAGATTGGGTCTAGAGAGACAGACAGAAGACATCTTGCACTAGGATGCTGGTCTCACCATGGCCTGGGATCTGGGAAATGGGAAAGGAGGTGGGATGAGATAGACAACGTACCGAACAATGAAAATGAGCGTGACCTGGGCAAACGCCTGCCTCAGGAGGGATGAAGATGATCATACACACCAGTCACGCCAGGTGCCCAATGGAGTGTGTGGCACCTGTAGTAAACAGCAAGCAGCCAGCACTGTTGCTGTCCTGAACAGCACTAAACAGCAATGTATTGCAGCGACATATCTCTTGAAGGCCAGTGGCCACTCACCCTGCCTCCTTAGAGCATTAGGGCATGTCCTTGTATCCTCATTCACTCAACATGTGTTTGCTAAGAATCTAGTTGATGGCCATCACTGGTCCGGCTTGTAGTGGTGAACAAAGCAAATGGAAGTCTCTGCCCTCAGGGAACTTACATTCTGATGGGTAAAGTACATAATAAACTGATAAAGATAATCTGTAGACTGTCAGACGATAACCAGGACTATGGATAAAAGCAAAGCTGACAAGGGAGATGGCAGGTACTGAGGGTGGGGTTGCAGTTGGACATACGATGGCAGGTGGGACCACTGAGATGATAATAGAGCAAACTTCTGAATGGAGTTGAAGGAGGAAGCATTCTGATACCTGATGGGAGAGGGTTCCAGGTAAAGGGAAGGATGCAGAGATCCTGGAACAGAAGCACACCTGTAGCATCTGAGAAGCAGTAAGGATGTGGCATAGTGGGGACTGATCCTGATGAGCCAGGTCTGCCCAGCCCCTGTTCTGTGTTCTATATGATACACCCCGACACATTCTGCAACCCTGGTCATCCCAGGCTAACACTGGGCCCCTTGGGCTGATCTCCCATGGGGATTGTAAGGCTCCTGTAAAAAGACAGGATGGGATGTAGCTTTGAGCATCATTATGTATGAGGGAGGCTAATGTTTGTATGGCTTGGTAATTTTGCTTTAGGCCACCTGCTGCTGAGTAGAAAGGCTGCCCGGGCCCTCCCAGATGTGGCTGTGCTGGACCATTGCTTGACAGCAGGTCGTCATCTTGTACACCACACTCGTCTTCCTCCTGTGCCTCTCCAACTCCAGAGCCTTGTGTTTAAACAGCAGCTCTTCCCCACTGTGTTCTGTGCCCCTGACCTCCTCAGAGGAATTACACACCAGTAATTCACAGTGGCCCGTTATTATCCTATATGCAATAAAGACTTTCTGTAGGTTACAGGAAATAAATGTGCTTTTTACTGTCATCCATGGTTCTTATTAAGCATATCCCCACAGTGGGGGAATATCTTTGTGGGACCAAACAGTTTTATGTCCAAACAGCCAATGAGCTGATAATGGGTTTTATGTCCAGCCGTAACCATTGGCATTGCAGGAGGGCCTCCTTTCAAGGCGGCCAGGAGCTGTGTGGGCTTCTCAGCCTGCAGTGTGTAAATACTTCTCGTTCATGTGGTGGCCTAGGCTTGTAAATAGAGGAGCTGGTATCCTCATGCTAACCTGTTGGCAGAAACATGGAATCTGAGAGGCCCATGGAGCTAAGGCAAGAAGCCTGGAACAATCATGGTGGCATGAGATTATGGGACAAGATTGGAGGAGTGGCCCTTTGCACCACTGGAGATGTTAAGCAATGAGTTGGGGGTTTTTTTGGTTTGTTTGTTTGTTTTTGTTTTTGTTTTTCATTATAGGTATAGAATGAAATGAAACTACTGTGATCTCTCTTGGCAGGAAAATGGAAAGAGAAGAGCAACTAAAATTGGTCACTAATTATTTGCCCACCAAAATATCCTTTACCTATACCATTTTTTAACCATCGACTAAACAAACCAGTGAAACCAATCCAGTCTTAACTCTAGTTTGATACATGGTGTGAAAGGAGACTTTATGAGTCAATGGCAAATGGTCTAATCTTAATCAGCTGGAGTAGAAACCTGGAATGGTTAGTTACATTAGGTCAGACCCAACTTAGCCCAGAATACTGTGCAAACCTGGCCTCTTCAGATGTAAAACAGAGCTGATAAAGCCCTACCCCAGGACCATGGAGCACCCTGGGGAGAGCCAGTGCCTGGTAAATGCTCCTGAAAGACACAGCCCTGACTTTCAGTTCAGTGTGGTTCTTTCCCTTTCTTTCTTACCTTCCCTATTACATATGTGTAGAAGGAACAGCAGGCAATCATATGGGGCCCTGGCTTAGTGAGAAGATGGAGAGTGACACCCAAACAGAGAGATCAACAGAGCCAGGAGCTGTGGTGCAAGCCTGTAATCCCAGCTGCTTGGGAGGTTAAGACAGAAAGATTGCAAGCTTAAGGCCAACGTGGGCAAATAGTGGGATCCTGACTTAAAATAAAAAGACTGTGGATATAGCTCAGTGGTAGAGAGACCCTGGGTTCAATCCCCAGTACCACAGGAAAAAAAAAAAAAAAGAAAAGAAAGAGAGGGGTCGGGGAGGGAGAGAGAGCAACGGAGGGTATGGTTGACACCATGGGAGTCTCAGACCTTTTCCTGAGATTGCAGTGTCAGCCTAGTTTGCAGAGTGATTTCACAGAGAGTTATCTAAATGTAAATAGAAATTGGGGCTCTCTGTCATCACTGGGAGAGCGAAGAAGGAAGTGAATCCATGTTTATCGGTCCCTACCATGTGGCAGCTTGGTGCATACATCATTCTTACCATGTTTCCAAGAGATTTTAAATTGCATTAGGGCTGAAATCTTGGTCTCTCTGTGTTTCCATGGTATCACCAGCACTTACAATTATCGGGGCATCAAAAAAGGATCACTGAATGGGGTGTGGATGGGCACAGAGCAGCACCAGGCAAAACCCATCAGCCTCGGCCACAGAGCAGCTCATGGGGATAAGCAATGTGGCTGGCTCTGTCTCTGATCCCTGCTCCATACTGCTCAGATGAGTTCCTCTCTCTTCATCACGCTACATGTCTCGTCCAAAACTCCACCATATTTGGACCATGTTCCTATACAGCCTCTACTTTGCTCTCTTCACCATGACTGAAATCATGTCTTATGATGTAGCCAGAGGATTTTTAAAAGAAATGCAACAATGTCATTTTCCTACTGACTACCTGCCAATAAGTGCCATGCCCTGAGAATGGAGAACTGAACCCTTACCAGCTCACAAGAGCCTTCTGGATCTGGCCCCATAAAACCCATCTTCATACACTTCTTTCTCTTCTGGACTGAATGCCCTTCAGGTCCTCAAATAATCTATAGCCCCTCTTACCAGAGAGTCTTTGCACCTGCTGTTCTGTCTTCCTAGAACAGTGCTCTACGTACCCTCCACACCTCTCCAAACAATGCTTTGTATCATATTGTACAGTTTCCATTAAACATTATTTTTCAGGAAGTCCTGTCTGAAACCTGTGCCATGGAGTTCCTAACCTAGCACTTCCACAGTGTCCTTTTCAAATGCTAATTATTTTTAAAAATATGTATTTTATCACCAGTTTGAAAGTCCCATGAAAGAAAAGATGGATTCTATTCTGTCATTTTGTTCTATCTATCTATCTATCTATCTATCTATCTATCTATATTCAATATATATATATATATATATATATATATGTTCTATATATATGTGTGTGTTCAATATATATATATTTCAATATATATTTCAATATATAAATTTATATACACACACATATATATATACATACACACAGAGCTTGCTACATAGTATGTGCTGAATAAATATTCACTGAATAATTATCATTTAATATTAAGAGTATCTTGCAAAATAAAAATAATTATTATTTCAGGTTAAAAAACTGAATTCTAAAAAGATTAAATTTTAAACTCAAGGTCATGTAGCAAATGAGACATTAAGGAGTCAAATCCAAATCTGACTCTAAAATCCATGCTCTTTCTCTATTCCAAAATGAATTGTCCCCAGAAAATCAAACATATTCTACTTAGTAGCAGGTCATAACGTGTCATATTCTTAGCCAGTTTGTGAAGAATCTGAGTATACCAGGCCACCTGTCTGTCTCCCAGGATTCAGAAGGCTGTGCAAAGCTTTCTGTGTGGCCACCTAGTGACACAGAGCATCACTGTCCCTAGGAAGGAGAGTAAAGGCAGCTGAGCTGATGAATGTTTCCTTTCTTGTGAATTCCAGATAAAGTCATAGACTGAACTTTCAACTCAGACCGGGATGACGTGGCTAACTTCTGGCCTGAGACAGTGTTAGTAGAAGAGCTTGTATTCTTACATATGTGGAATTGCCAGAAGGTCCTTCATTCACTCACCCTACTATGACTTTTTAGCCATAACAAGTGAATGAAGTTTCTGTTTCCTTTTGAAAAAAAAAGAAAGATAATTCGAAATTGCTGACTGTGTTTCAGGTGTGGAGAGGGGCGTAAAGGGGCATGTGACAAAGATTTATAGGATACCCAGACACTTCATCATGCCCATCGTACCCATTTTGTGAGCTGTCACTCATCTATGCATCCACCAGGGGGCAGTAGCAGCAGAAAAGACCACTTCCCCAGGGGGTATACCTCATCCCAGCTAACCAACCATGTGTGGCTTTTGAGCTCTTGATGTTTGGCTAGTGCCATGTGTCAAAATAGTAATGTTTTGGATATGTTGTATTAAATAAAATATAATTAATTAATTTCATCTGTTGTTTTTTTATTTGCATAAATATGGCTACTGGAAAATTTAAGATTACATATGTAACTCACATTCATTTGTCTGTGATAGTGTTGCTCCATACAACCCATGGATTAACAACACAGAATTTTCAAAATAACTGCAATTTGATTATTTGTTTTCAGCCTATGTTTCACAAATGGCATGTCAAGATAAAAATTTGTAGGGCTTCCAAGCCCATCCAGAACATCCTAATTTCACAGTTTAAGAAACTAAGGCCCAGAGACATGTATTAACTTTTCTTAAGGGCACACAGCCAGTAAGTGGAGGAGCTAGGCTTGAAAGCTGGATCAATTCTCCCTTCCATGAGCATCCCACAGAGCACAGGTCTCATGGGACTGAGACTGTATCCCCAAGAGCTGTGCACTTGATCCCCAGCCAGGTGCTTGGCATGTGGCAGGGGTACTTGTCTTCGGTGCCCACTCCATCTAAGTTGCTTTATTTACTACACTGCACAAAGGATACAAAAACAAGTAATTCTCAGGCTCTTTTCTCTAGAAGCTCATGATGTGTGGAGAGGATACCAGATGGACCAATTAAATTCATAAAACAGGTTCTAGCAAAGTAACTTGAAAGCTAATGTGGAAATGTGTTCAACCTCACTAGTAATTAAAAACATGCAAATAAAAGTAATGATGTGTCATTGTTACTTTATTCATATCCTTCCTAGTTTCAGAGGGACTTTTACTTTAGGAAAAAAAAATAGAGATAGAATCAATAGGAAAAGGGAGTTATTCTTTCTGCAAATCTATTCTGTGGGAGGGATGAAGCTTTGGATTACTTGAACTTTACACTCATCATGATGTCCTGGTCCTCAATTTCCTTGGCTTATAAAAAAAAGTTTGTTATTCCCCATTGGATATTTGACATATGTGGGAAAAACATATACCTTCATTTAGTTTAAGAAAATTCAGAGGGGTATGGTAGCACAGTCCTATGATCCCAGGGACTAAGGAGGCAACTCAGGAGGCTGAAGCAGGAGTGTGGCAAGTTTGAGTCCAGCCTCAGCAACTTAGGGAGACCCTGTCTCAAAATAAAAATTAGAAAGATTAAAGAAAATATGGCATATATACACAATGGAGTTTTATTCAGCCCCAAATTATGTCATTTTCAGGAGAATGAATGGAATTTGAAACCATTGTGAAATAAGCCAAACTCGCAAGGTCAGGGTTCTGTTTTCTCTCATATGTGGAAGCTAGAGAGGAGCAAAGAAGGAAAGGTGGTATGTGTGTTGGGGGGTGGGGATCTCATGGAAATCAAAGAGAGAGGTGGAGAATAGGGCCAGAGGATGGGAAGAGGGCAGGGAGGCTGGAAGTGCTGGGGAGTGAGATTGGCCAAATTATATTATTGTGTGCATGTATAAATATGAGCTTGCACCAATATAAAAATGTGCAAAGAGAAGACAAATTTTACCAAGAAGGACGAAAGATGTAGCTTAGTGGTTAAGTGCACCCTGGGTTTAATCCTAGGGGATTGAAAATAACAATAAAAACTGTCATCATCAGCATTATTATTATTATCATTATTATTATTATTATTATTGAAAATCTAAAGCTCTCTGGCTTTTCTCAAGTATCAAAATGAGAGAAGAAAGCAAACCTTAGTGCCTCTCCTGTCACAGAACCTGACATAGGACAGACTCAACTCAATAAACCTCACAGTGTCAGAAGGCATCTGTACTTTTGCTCTTCTAGTTTTGTACCCTTGTACCTATGAGCCTCCTTGTATCAGTGAGCTCCTTTAATAGCCTCAAAACCCTGGGACTGGGAGATTCACTTTGCAGATAGGGAAACAAAAGCCCCACCAGACTGACACACTGGCCCCAGACCCCAAGCTGCCGGGGAGCAGAGCTGAGCCCTGGAATGCATCTGGGTCCAGCGCTTCTGCCCCTAGGCTGTGTCAAGGAAGAGGAGAAACAAGTGAGCAGCAAAAAGAAAAGGCAGGAAAAAGGGGAGAATAGAGAAAAGGGGGTAGAGAGAGAAGGGAAGACCAAGATGGGGGGGAAGGAAGGGGTGGGCAGGATTTCTACTCCTCCTAGCATGGTCCAGGAAGAAGGACAAAGAGAAGGGTCAGAGTGTCTCCGGAGAAAATGATCTCTTGCAATTTAGAGTGAAATTTTCTAAAACGGCAGGTTAGGAACTCAGCTACTGTGGATGAAAACCCCCAGGACGGTTGGTTTCTTGTCTTGCCACCTCATTATCGCCAGGAACAATCTGCATGGCAGTAATGAGAGGATCTTAATGCTGGCAGTATCAGGGATGGGTAATGGTCCTGCACGTGGCGCTGAGGTTATGGGGTCAGGCCCCGCTGCTGTGGGGAGAGCTGTCAGGAATGGCCGACTGTCCCTGTGGACAGACAGTCCATTAGCCCTTGCCCCTCAGCGAGCAGTAATGAGAAGGTGAGGCCCCTCCACAGCCCCTGACCAGCCCATCATCAGAGCGGGGGGTGTGGCCTCCCTGGGGCCTGTGCTTCCTGCTGCTGGCCCTAACCACCCTACTGTTCTGTAGGCCCGCCTGTGGGATGGGATTTGTCAGGGTTCTGGGTCCTCCCAAACCCTCCTCTTAACAAAAATGCACACAAATAATTAGGCAGCCAGAGAGCTCAGACACTGTTTGCAGCATCCTCTATCCTTTCCAGTTGGGGGCTTGTTACAGTTTGGATGTGAGGTGTCCCCCAAAAGCTCACGTGTGAGACAATGCAAGGTCCAGAGAAGAAATGATGGGGTTTCAAAAGCCTAAATGCAATCAGTGAATTAATCACACGATGGAATTAATTGGTAACTGAAGGCAGGTGGGGTGTGGCTGGAGAGGGTGGGGTGTTGGGGGCGTGGCTTTGGGGTATGTATTTGTATCTGGCAAGTAGGGATCTCTCTCTTTCTGCTTCCTGATCACCCTGTGAGCTGCTTCCCTCTGCCACACTCTCTGCCAGGATGATCTGCTTCACTTCGAGCCCCAGGAATGGAGCCCACTGCCTATAGATGGAGACCTCTGAAACCCTGAGCCCTCAAATAAACCTTTCCTCCTCTACAGTTGTTCTGGTTGAGTCTTTTAGTCATAGTAGTGAAAATGCAAACTAAAACAGATGCCAAACTGCACAACAGAAAAAACAAAAAAGTTTTGGAAATAGAGTTCCAATCCTAGTAGCTCCCTTTCTTGGTCTCTGTCTGCCCCCCACCCCCTGCCCCAACCATATGACCTTGGGCACATAATCTCACTTCTGTGAACTCTACTTTCTTCATATGTCATGAAGAATAATACTACCAGCCACATAGGTTTGTTTAAATTTTTATTATTTTCTTATTATTAATAATTTAGCATTGTGTATCAGGTCCTGTGTTTATTGCCTTATATAATTATCCCTACTCTCCACAACTCTACAGGTAGTTATTACTCTTATTCTAATTTATGGAAGTGGAAACAGGCTAAGTTTGAGTTGCCACTTATCGAGATTGGGATGTGCGGTAACTGAAGGCAGGTGGGGTGTGGCTGGAGAAGGTCAAAATTTGTAACCTTAAGAATCAGGCTATGCTTAAATTATGAAATAATTTGTAAATTATTTCATAATAAAAGTATATAATCTAATTGTTTCCACAATTCCTTAAAAGACGCACTTTCTCTGTCAAAATTTGTAACCTTAAGAATTAGGCTGTGCTGAAATTATGAAATAATACTCAGAGCAAGGGTATTATTATTATTATTCCCTGATACAGAACATCGAAATAATATTGCTTATTTTCTTTTCCTCCCTTTCCCTTTAACATATCAGTTAGGATCAGAAATCTCTCCAGGTATTTCGGGTACAGGAAATGGAGTGTAGGAATTGGTTGCATATGTGAAAGTGCCAACAAGTCAAAGGCAGACATTGAGGCAAGCTAGAGGTAAGACAGGAAGAAGCCACTGTCACCCAAGGCTGGAAGAACAGAGGGAAAAGCAACCACCAAGTCCCAGAGACCAGGGTCACTTTCTGAGGCCACGGCTGTCCAGGAGCCATTAAAGAGGTGATATCCATCCTGAAGACACAATCGAAAGCCAGGAGAGTCAGGAGTAGACCATCCCTGTCCCCCCCCCCCATCAGCCTCCAGCCTCCCACAGAGCTTCATACTGGTCACGCTCAGTCAGAAACCTGAGAGCAAGGAGGTTTGCAGAATGTTGCTTCCTGTAAGCTTGGTACAAGACAGAAAAGGGACAGGCTATCAGGTAACTGGCACATCCAACAGCTCTGTGATTAAATGTGATTATCCTGTATGTTAGATTCTGCCTTGTACTGAGTACGTGGGAAAATAGTGATCCCATTTCACAGATGAGAAAAGTGGAGGCCAGCCAGACATTGAGTATTTCCTGAGCTCCCAACAGGGGATGATTGCTTCCTTGGGATTCGTGGGCGTGACATTGAGGATGTCATGAGTCATGGACAAGGAGTGTTTTGTCAAATGGCTCAGCTTAGAAGAGCCAGGCAAACAGTGAGAACAGAAGAGGACAAAGTTTCAGTCTATGCATTGAAAGGTTTGGGCTGTATAGTCTCTGAATTTCCTGCCAGTTCTTTGTTGTTGTTTTAACCTTGAAATTCTGCTGGAGATTGAAGAGGTATATAGTTTAAATTGTTTCCACAATTCCTTAAAGGACACACTTTCTAATATGATATCTCTGGACCCTTCTTTACATTGGTTCCATGATATTCCCCCATATGTTGATGGAGAAACTGGTACCTAGATGGGGGAAATGTTGCTGCAGGATCTGCCCAAAGAGACAGGGAATTTCAGTTTCATCTGGGTTCTTCGCACTGCCCTGTTAGTTAGGAAACAGCCCCAGAGCAGCTATGCATTCACGTCTTAGCTAGTGATCTATTCCTTCTAGGACATATTGTTGGGAACATTTGATCCATGCATATTTCCATGATACTCTCCTTAGTACTGAATTTGACAAATAAACTCTGCTACTGGGTCACACACCACTTTTCAGCTGTTCGTATGCAACAGCCTCTCTCCTAGAATCTCTACCTCTGGTTTCTCCTGGCTCTAATCCATCACCCCACACTGGGATAGCTGGAGTGCTAGTTTTGAAATGCAAATCTGATTATAATAATGCCTTCCTCCTCCTCACTTCAAGTCTGTCAGTGGTGCCCTTGCCTTCAAGATAAATCTAAGCTCCTTAGAATATATTGACTCCCGCCTAAGTCTCTCAATACCCCCTCCTTGCATTCTGAGTTTCAGGTGTGTTAAACTCCGGGCTGTGCTATTCTAGATTTTCATGCGAATAGTCTTTGCAGTGCTATTTTCCCTGGAATATCTGTGCCCACCTTCTGTCCCTGGTCATGTCTATTGCATTCTAAGGGGGTTTCTTCTTCCCCCCTGTCCCTTCTCTATTTATTGTGTGTGCTTCCAGAATGCCGTGAATGTGATGCCAGTACAGGACTGTCATTCAGTGTTTGTAGTCTTGGTACCTGTGATGTCCTTAAAGGGATGTTATATAGTAGAAGCCCAATAACTGGCAGCTCTGAAGATTCTGTTGTTGCTCTTTTAAAAGATATTTTTTAGTTGTAGATGATACCATACCTTTATTTTATATGGTGCTGAGGATCGAACCCCGTGCCTCACACATTCTAGGCAAGGGCTCTGCCACTGGGCTATAGCCCCAGCCCCCTGTTGTTGATTTTGTTCATTTCTAGGTTCCTGCTTCTTGTAGGAAATATACACAGTCAATAGCAAGTAAATGTTGGTTGACTGTCCTAAGAATTAAAGCTTCAAAAGGAGAATTAAAATTGAGCATTTTGAAAGCTTCTGTTGATTAAATGTGGAACCCTTAAAAAACTGTCCTTAAATCAGATGTGCCAGGTAGGAGCTTGCTTCCAAAGTCGCTGATGAGAAGTCCCATCATGTTCTTGTCAGAAGTACTCCAAAGAAGCCAGCTTCTCTTTATGGGTGGCCTTGTAATTTGATTCACTTCCCACCCCGCTTCAGTCCAACAGTCATCTGTGACACAAGCAATCTGTCCTCGGGGTAGAGCTGACCTGGCTCATGGTGAACAGTATGCAAGGGACCACGATGAATAGTTGTGACTTCTGATATTCATCAACCATCCAAAGTTCAAACCATGTGGGCATTTGAACTTCCTCTGCCAGAAGGCTGGGGTGGGAGGTGAGCCCTTTTCAGCAGATAGGCCTGTCTAAGGCCCCCTCTAGCCTTGAACCAGCCCCCGAGTCCTCCAGAGTCTGGAGTGTCCAGGCAGCCAGCCCTCATCTGGGCTGTCCATCTGGGTATTGTCAAGGGCCTTCTTTGCAGGCAGGTGCAGGGTGGTGTTTAAGGGCCCACAGTCTGTAGCTGATCTCTGGCCTAAAATCTGCACTGTCGCTTGTTAGCTGTATGATCTTTTGTGGGCTACCTTGCCCCCCAATGCTTCAGGAACTGCAACTGTAACATAGGGATTATGGTAATAGAACCAGCTTGGACGTTTAAAATGAGTACATAGATGTTAGGGCTCATAGTTGTGCCTCTGTGCAGTAAGCACTGCCTAAGTTTGGCTCTTACAAATCATTCCACAAACATATGCTGAGAGCCTGCTAGAGTCCAAGTGTTCTAGATGCTATGTAAGGAAACAGAGATGAAAAGATGTCTCTATCCTCAATCTCAGCCTTGGAGACAAGTAAGTGGATCATTGCAATTTAGTTTGGCAGCTGTAATGTACAGACTTGCATGAGGTTATGTGAGAACATAGATGGCTAGGGTCCCAGTGTTTGCCTAGGGTCATCGGGGAAGGCTAACAGCACCGAAGCCTTTGCAGGGGAGAGTGGAACTACCTCTTAATGAATAGTTTTGCTGAAGGATCAGTAAGAGAATATTCCAGATAAGCCATAATGCACTTGCAAAGATGTCAAGCCAGGGTCTAGGGTGGCCTCTGTGGGGAAATATAATGATGTACCAGGGTGGTGCATGGGTGAGGTACACCAGGGACAGGTGAGGTCAGAGAATGAGGGAGAGCCAGTCCATGAGTTTCATATGCACTCTTTAGGAGCTCAGACTCAGTCCTGGGAGTAATAAGGAATGGGTAAGAGTTAGGATTCAGAGAAAGAAGCTAATTAAGATGATCATTTTCATTGTTGTTATTTTTTGCAGTACTGGAGTTGAACCCAGGGCCTCATGCATGGTAGGCAGGCACTCTACTACTGAGCTCCATCTCCAGTCTGAGATGGGTGGGTTTTATTAGACTTTGAACTGTTACATTTGTTTTTAAGAGAAAGAAAATGAATAGTGAAAAACTCCCCTTTCATGAGTTAGATGTGAGTTTCAATGCATTCAGATAGAGCCTTGGCTGACGAGCTAATTCTCTCTGGGCATGTGGTATATTTTTAACTCTATGATTCCTCTGACCAAGGTTCTTAATCCAAAGAAAACTCATTTAGCCTGAAGGTTCGGAACCAATTACATAGTTTTATAAGGTCAAAATAAAAGTGGGGAGTCATTTTATCTTCATCTGTACTGGTAGAAATTACAGAATCAAGCTGCTTTAATGAGAAAAAGCACCAGGATGGGAAATGTGAAAATAGAAGTGTCAGCACCATCCGCGACTTTCCCAGCATCCTGGATGCCGGCAGATGAGGCCAGGGTTGGGCTGTGAAGTCCTTTGACAACGCGGTCTGTATCCCTGAACAAGTTGCCAAGGCTTCAAGAGGGATAGACATGAAACACAACATCCTTCCACCCTTATTAAGATTTAATCCTGCTTTCAACAGGATGGCAATGTTATTAAATTAGATTTTTTTTTTCCTTCCTGAAAAAGGGATTTAACTTTTGCTTTCCTGACATCATAATCAACATGGAACAGATGCAAAGGGGAAATTGTGTGACCATTGGTAATGTGGACCTATACTTAACATGTAGCATGTGAAGTTATTAAAATGGAAATTAATTCGCTTTATTACTATCGTACCCTATCAATTAATTTGGTTGGAGGTGCTTATGAATATGCAATCGTTCCTCCCCACTGCCCACCCTATACTCCATGTCTGTAGAAGGCACTGGTGGAGGAGTAGGTAACATTTTAGCATCTTTGGCTAGTTTTGCAAGCACGGTTCATCTTTGCTCCATAATAATTGACAATGCTGATAGCTAACAGTTATTGAATTCTTTCTGTACACCAGGAGCTGTTGCAAGCAATTTTCATTCTTTCTAATTCAATCTTCTCAATACATTTGTAAGATGGACATTTTTATTATCCCTGTATGAAAGGGAAAATGAGGTCCAGAGAGGTATAGGAATCTTCCCCAAGTCACCCAGCCATTCCCCCCAGGAACCAAGTCTGAACTCACCACTACTATGCTACATTGCCTTAGGTGGGGTAGAGTCTCTGAAGCCAAATTTCTGTAGGTTGAGAAAGTGTGTAGGGTACCTAGGAGTGGACAGAATGCTCCCAGCAGAGAGCAAGATTTTAAAACATAAGTTTCATTATTTATGTATGGGAAGGCCAACAGATCAGGAGATGACTGCTATTGAAAAAAAAAATAACCTGAATTCACTATGTCATGGGGACCCCTGGCAAACTCCAGGGTTGACCTAGAGGTAAGGGAAGGAGAAGATAAACAGAGGCAAAAATCTTTAGAGAAGATTCTGTGGGGGAGAAATAGGTGGAGAAGCTTCTGTAGGATAGGATTGGCCAGTTTGAATAGTTTAGCAGGCCTTGGGGCCTTGGGGCTGTCTCTCATGGCTGGTACCTGGCCCTGGGGCCACTAAGGCACTGGGTGGTGGCCAGGAGTGTATGAGCTAGGGCATGTTCCCATTGGTTGGTTGTATTTGAAAGCAGAGCTGGGAAGAGTTGTTTCTCTCCTGAGAGGAAGTCCCCATAGCCCCAGCAAGGCCCCAGATGTCAAAGCATCAGAACTTTTAAAAATAAGAAGACAAGGTTAACGGAGCCAGGGCTCATGAGGGAGGACTACCAGAGGCTCCTGAGGGAGGGCCAGGGACTGGGGGACCAGGGAGACCTGAATGGTGGTCTGCTGAGGGGTGGGGAATTGGAGACACTGAAGTTCAGTTTCCAACTTTATATCTTTCTTTTTTCCTTTTTGGGTACCAGGGATTGAACTCAGGGGCACTCAACCAGTGAGCCACATCCCCAGTCCTTTTTTGTATTTTATTTAGACACAGGGTCTCACTGAGTTGCTTAGCACCTCACTGTTGCTGAGGCTGGCTTTGAACTCGTGATCCTCCTGCCTCAGTCTCCCGAGCTGCTGGGATTACAGGCATGTGCCTGACCTAACTTTGTATCTCTTAGTCTTGATATTATGCTCATATTTACCTTCACACACACTAAACCTCTGGGGTGCTTATACGATCCATTATTCCAGCTGGTGTTGCTTCCTTGGGAGCAGGAGTTGGCATTCATCATCCCTGCACACCTCTGCAGGCTTGGATGTGATGCTTGCTCTCCCAGAGTGGAAAGATCCTGTTTCACCCCCCCCACACACACACACACAAACCCACATATCCTATCAAGCTAAGTCTCTCTTCCAGTGCCCTGGACAAATTGTGGTTTTGTCTGGAGGAAGCCTGTTAAACCCAGGTGACAGGAACCTCCTGAAGGACCAGGCTGAGTGTTTGAGAAGTAAATCATGATTCACAGTTGGTTCCTTTTTTTCTATACTTTGAAAAAAAAAAAAACAAGAAAATTATGTAAAGTGAACTAAGATGTAGCACAGGGAATCCACTACAGGTTTGTTTTATAATCAAATGCATGAATATCAAGGTGATCTGTGCCTGTGTCTAGGCTGTTTAACCACCAACTCAAAATCAAGGAGTCACCTGGATCTGTTCCACGTGTCCATCTCCACATCCAGTCCACCAGCACATTTTTTTTTCTCCTTTCTATCTCTAAAGTGTTATTACCAGAGTCCTGAAGTACAGACCCAGCTTAGGGGTCCTAAAGGAAAAGGATCAGCCACTCACCCCAAGTGACCAAACAGAAGATAAATGGTGGTGGACACATGGAAGAAATGTATTCTCAGTGTGGCCACAAGTGGGTAGAAAAACAGTGAATACTGACTGAAAATCTGTCTCTCCAAGGTGCTAACAACAGTGTTGGGGTTCTCTAGAGAAGGAGCCCAAGCCTAGTGGGATGGGGACCTGATAAGGAACACGCATAGTTAGACTGGGTCTGGTTGCTCTCATCATCTTGGGTTTGGTTCCGTGGGGTCCTGTAAGCACCAGAGGAGATGATCACCTGCAAGACTTAGTGTTCCTGGAACTTATGATAAGTTGGAAGGAGAATAATAAACCAGGCAAGTTCTGTCACAGAGCCTCATCCTCAGCCCTTTTTGTTTTATTTTTCATTTTGAGACAGCATCTTGCTAAATTGCTGAGGCTAACCTCAAACTTGAGATCCTCCTGCCTCAGCCTCCTGAGTAGCTCGGATTACCGATGTACCCCACTATGCCTGGCTCTCCTGTAGTTTTATAAATACCTGCTTTCAAGGGTCTCCTCAGTTTGGCTCTTGCCTGCCTACAGTCCTTCTCTATAGGAGGACCATAGAATTATTTTCAAAATGTAAAAAAATATCCAGTCATGGCTCTGCTAGTGCCTTTTTAGACTGCAAGGGGCTCCAAAAACAAATAACAGCTCTTACACCAGTTAGAACCTGAGTGAGTAGATCAGTAAGACATCCCTTCTTTAGGCCTATTATTTCAAAGCTTTTCAGGGTCAGATTTTCTAGAAACAGACCCTACAACCTACAACCAGCATTCATATGAAAGTGATCTTTCAGGAAGCTTTGGGGTGTGTGTGTGGGGTGGGGGACTGATTCAGACATAAAGACATGGAACCACATGGAATGAAGCTAGACCATGATGTCAAGCAAAGCCCCAGGGAGGTGATGTTAGATTAATTCCAGGAGGGAAGATAGGGAGACAGCAGAGCTATTTCCAGCAGGGAAAGAGAGTGGAGTATTGAAGCCAGGTGCTTTATCATATGCTGGGCTTTATTATCACAGACTGTTGAGAATATTAGTAGAGGCCCTAGGCCTAGAATTGCAATACAGTTGTTATGATGATAAAAGTGTTAATTTGACCTTTGGATAAGAACAGTTGATGGATTGTGATAAAGTAAGTAATGAGACAATTGGTCACATTTAGTGGAAACTGTAAGAACCAGAGCCAGCCTCCACTAAACTCAACGAAGGTGGGGAGCTAATTCCTCCCTGTGGGCAGCCCAAAGTGCCGGGGCAGATGCAGTGGCCTCGTTTTCAGGCTGCAAGGGCAGAGCCACAGACTCTGAGCTGCTCTTTCTATTGCAAGCTCCCAGCATGCCTTGGGCAAGTTAACTCAGGCTGATTTGCCTTGACTTCTCATCCAAAAAATGGGACTGAAAATTATTCCTGATGTATGGGGTCACTGTAAAGATTAAATGAGTTCGTACAACAGGAAGGGCTCAGAACTGTCCCTGAACGGGCCAAGCACCTTGGTAACTATAGTTACTATTAGGGGACCTGCAGGATGCACAGATAACCACCTACTCCAGGTTTTTGGTGAGGGCACTTAACAGAGGATTGATTCTGAAGCAATGCTGTGCTCTGGAAACTCTTCTTTTCTGGTTCCTGCAACCCCACCCCAAGCCCAGAGGTGTCTGGAAGCAACCATGAAAGCAAACTTCTTTCTAACATAAAACATGAAAGATGCACCTCTTCCTGTCACTGGGCAGAACTTGAAGTCAAGAACCTGAGTCCAATCTGAAAGCCACCCTATAACCTGAGATTATTTCCTGCATCATTTGCCAAAGTTAGAGTTTTCTGTGGGTGACCAATTCCTTGAGAGTAGGGCTCAAGATCCCCCACAGGCCAGGAGTCATTTACAACTCACTTTTCTTTTTTCCCACCGCGGTTGGTCCTGGTGCTGCTTTTGAGTGTGCATCTCACGATCCAAGGGTGACACTCTCCCATACTATGTTCTCCAGTGGTGGCCCGGCAGGATGCACTATCTGAGTGTTTAGTGTAAAGTACACATATTTTAGAGTCATGATGATTCAAATGCAAATTCTGACTCATTCTCTACTCGTGTTGATGTGCTATAAATTACTAGGCCCCACTAAGCCTCAGTTTTCTCATCTGTAACAGGGTGGCAATAACCATCCCATGGGATTTGTGTTGTAAGGATTACAAGGGTGTGTGGCTGAAAAGCCGACATAAGTCATAATAGCAGCTCAGTTCCTTGGAGTGTTGGTTGTCAGTGCTATGTAATACATTGGCCCAACAGTGACTTAACCCAGAAACCACCAACTGTTTATTTGCTTGTGATTCTGTAATTAGGCAGAGTTCATTGTGGTTAGTTCTTGCTGCTGCTCATGTTGGTTAGAGCAGTTCACCTGGGACTAGAGGATCCAGGACAGCTGCTTTCAAATGGCTGATGCTACAGTGGGGAAGTCAGAATGTTGGAAGCTGGCTGAGTGTCTCCTTTCTTCTCCTTTCTCTTCCTCCTCCTCCTCCTCTCCCCTCCACCTCTCTCTCTCTCTCTCTCCAGTCTCTCCACCTTCTGCAGCTCCTTCCTCCCCATGTGGCCTCCCTCTCCATCAGGGTAATCAGACTTGGTGAACACATGGTGTCTCAGGGATCCCAAGAGGCAAAAATTAATTCCATCAAGATCCCAAGTGCCAGTCCTGTGCCCTAGCATGGGGCTACTTCTTCTACAGTCTATTGGTCATGAGATGCCAGGTTCAAAGGCAATAGATCTGACCTCCTGATAGAGGAGAAGCGTGCACAGACACACATGGAAGGCGTCATTGGTGGCCATTTTGCAGATCACCCATCAGGGCCAGTAACTGGCAGCTTGCTTTTCATTAATGTTGGGTTCAAATGGGGGGCAAAGCCCACGAGCAACAAAACCAAATTGCCTCTTGGATTAAACTCCTAAGACAAGGCAGACTCAGGCCAGCTAGATAGCAGGGCCCATTGAATTTCTTCTTCAGTCTAGAAGAAATAATTTCTGAGCTTAACATTATTAGAGTAAATAAAATCTAGAAAGATTTGATCCCTTTCTCTGTTTGTTCCTCTTCTGATTTTCCCATTCTAATTCACCTCCCATGGGATCTAGCAGATTGGAAACAGAACCAGGTCACTAATATCTAAATTAGAGGGACTCTATTAGATAGCTGCTATTCCGTAAGAGTTTACCCCCACAGATCTTGGCTTAGAGCAACAACATTTAATATCTCATAATTTTTATAAATCTGAAGGCCACTTATTGGATTCTCTGGCTCAAACTGCAATATTAGTTGGGGCTGTAGCCATCCCAGGTTTTGGCCAGAGCAGATACCCTTTCAAACTCACTTAGTTGTTACTGAAGGATTCAGTTCCTGGCAAGCAGCTGGACCAGAGGCTTAGTTCCCGTGACTCCTGGCTGGAGGCTGCCCTCTGTTCCTGAGCACATGGAACTCTGCATGGGGTAGTTCACAAATCTGGTAGCTAGCTCCATCAGAGCAAGAGAGCTGAAAAGAGTGACTGCCAGCAAAACAGAAGTCCTGCTCTTATAATTAAATTGCTGGAGCCATATCCTATCACCTGAGCTATATTCTACCTGATAGAAGGAAGTCACCAGGTCCACGCTATACTCAGGGTAGAGGATTTCACAGGCCACGCTTAGTAGGAGGCAGGGACCACTGGATTCCATTATCACACTCTTCCAGCAATTTTAGAGTCCTCAAATTTTACTATAACATTCAATATCACACTGCCATATGTGGGTTATAATTAGGGTAGCTATCTGTCTCAGTTTTCTGGAATAAGCCCAGTTTAGACTGTTTTTTTTTTTTTCAAAGATCACCTTGCTTACAAAAAAAAAAAAAAAAAAACAGCAGAAATTTTCAATTTTGTAAGCTAGAATGGTTTTCTTAAGAACATTTAATTTGTCATTTTTTATTCAACAAATATTTGTAAAGTACTTTCCATGTGCCGGAGCTATAAAGTAGAGCAAAAATATTCTCCCAAACCTAGAAGAAGTCAGGTAACTAGAACACCAGTGGTACTCTATAAGCAATGTTGTGAGAGTGGGAAGCCCAAGATGTCCTGGAATCTGAGATGGGGATCATTGGACGGAGTTTTGAAGGAATTTAATCAGATTTCCAACAGGAGACAGAACACACTTGAAACAGGATACTTAAAGGAGGATTTTTTTCCCAAAGATGAGGTCATAAGGAAACCACAGGTTGGGTGAAGGTGTGTGGTGCTGAACTGGGAACACATAGAATCCTGCGGGATGAGAGGAGGCTGCAGGTACCAGAATCTAGATGGAGAGAGTCCTGTGCCATCCGTCTCTTGAAAGAGGCCCTTCCTTAGAGGAATGCAGCCAGGAGGAGCTGAAGAATGAACACTCCTGCTTTCCCTGAGTCCCTTGCCAAGCACAGCTGGGAAGCAGGGTTCCTGGCCACCCATTGTAGCCCACATGGATAAGCTGCCAGGGCCACAGGGTAGGTCTGAGGAGGTTGAAGGAGGGTCTGAAGGGGGCAAATAGAAGCTCTTTGGCACAAAGGCACTAGCCCAGCTTATTGCAGAGAAGGGGACTAGGGTGAACTTCAGGAATGTGCTGATGGCATTGTGAATGACAAATGTGACCAGAAGCCAAGGAAAGATCAACTCCAGAGAAGGCACTAAGGGCAGAGAAGCAGGCAGGGCCAGATCATGGGGGTCTCCCTGGGTCTTCTACAATTCTGTCCTGCTGCCACTGCCAATGCATGGCCACCCTGTGGTCAGGTGGCACCATCTCCTGCCAAGCTGCGCTAAAGACCTGTGATTCTACCAAACACCTATGCTATTCCGCAGGGCACAAGAGTGATCTGCTCTGCCTTATGGGCAGCGTGGATTGGTAGGGGCCTGGTTCAGATGCCAGCTCTGCTTCCACTGCTGGAAGACTCAGCAAAAGTCCTTTGACCTCTGTGGACCCTGCTCTCCTTATTGGTGAATTACAGGTTGCAACTCCTGCTGGTTGATATGGGAATGGGGTTAAATAGATGTTTGTGAAAGGCAAGATTCTCAACATTCCTGTGGAGGGGAACCATTCAGCAATTGTTTTTAGTGAGGAATAAGAATGAGAAAGGAATTAAAGAACTTTGGGCATCCCCATCATCACCACAGCCATGCTGGGCATTGTGCTTGAACATTTGACGTTGCTTTCATTGTACAGCAGCTTCTGAGATAGCTGTGATCTTATTTTACAGAAGCTTATTTTGATAACTACTATATGACCTGCATTGTGTCTGGGAATCAGAAGAACAGTAAGAAATGCCCCATCCTGTAGGAAATCGTAATTACGAGTGTGAAAGTCATTTAAATCAGTACTCTTAAAATTAACGTGTGCTTTTGCTTCAGTCACCTGGCATCTTGCTAAGATGCAGATTCTCACTCACTGGTGCTAGGATCTGATTCAGAGTCCGTATTCCTGACTCTTTCCAGGATGCTGCTGATGCTGCTGGTCCAGGAACCACACTTTGAAAAATGGAGTTTAGAAGGTCAGATTAAACACAGACACACAGACACACACACACACACACACACACATTTTTATCTATATTTGAAGCTGTGATAAATTAAAACAGATGGAAGATCTTTTCTAGCAATTCCAACTTTAGGCATCCTAATATCTGACTGAATAATAGGTACTAAGGCAGGGCTTTCTGCTCCAGAATCTAAACCTTCCCTTGTTTGGGCTGAGCTGGATGTTGCTTTTCTGCCCCTTGGATATATCCCATTATGAGCTTTGATCAAAGCAAACCTTTCCCTTTGAGGCTTAGGGCACATGTTAATGGCTTTGTTATTCACATGTATCTGCATACATTTGCAAAGCAATTCAGCTTCTTCTGAGAGGGAGGGGGCAGATACAGGGACTGGTAGTTGAGCCCAGAGTTTGAGCATCTCTCTAGTGGTTGGTCCCTAGCCTTTCAACTGGAAGGGAATCTTGCAGCTGAGAGCTGAGGCAGGCCTGGTGAAGGAATGAATTAGAACTGAATTTCCAAAGCTCATCTGACTGGGCATTCGCCATCGTTCCTTGGAGATTCTTGCCATGGAGAATTTTGCTGATTTCAGATCTCTTCTTTCCCATCTAGTTTATCCCCTTGCTGCCTAAGCATTCCCTAGAAGAATTCTCTGAACAGGTCACTCCTACTTGCAGTGATTCTCCTTTTTTCTATCAGAGAAGGCAAATCTTATTGTGCCTTTCCAAACCCTCTCCATATAACCAGGTCCAAATGTGTTGCTTAGCCCCACCTCCAGAACCGTCCTCAGGTTGCCATGTGCTGACCAAACAAAGCATTTTTTGCTCTCCACATCTTATAAAGTCCTATGTTCAGGACTTATCTCATGCCCTCATTTCAGTCTGATAAAACCTCTCCTGACTCACATCCCGCTCCCTCCAGAAAACCTTCTCTGAACTTGTACCCAGAGAAATTCTTCCCCCATCCAATCTCCTTCAGTATTTTTTTTTTTTTCAAAAACTTTCTTCTTGCACAAGGTCCTTTATTTGTTTATATATTGAGACCCTCTCGCTGGTTGTTCAGGGTTGTTAAAAGCTGCCCACGCTTGTCACATAGAGCATAAGTAGTTAATGAATTTTAGAATGACTGCATAAATGAATGAATGAATGATGCTTTTGAACTGTGAGTGTTACAGCCTTGTTTCCACGTCTCCAAGCTCACATTAGATATTTATTGAGCTCCTGCTCTGTAGCAGGCACAGTTTCTAAAGCAGTACAGATGTGAACAGAGGAGAATCCCAGCACCTCCAGGGGCTTTTCTGGGGATGGGACCATCTCATGTTCTTTGTTTAATTAAGTTGGCTACACTCCAACTAGTTGCTTAATAATAAATGATTTGAAAAATCTGAAAACATCTGATATTTTTACAGATCAGTGACCTGTTAGATGAACAGGCTAAATCTTGTTTAATCTGTGTCTCTGTTCATCAAAGCACTCTTTTAGGTGTGGAGTGTGATAGCAAACTGGATTATACTTTCGTTGTGCTATTTGCCTCCCCCATCTTAAAATAATAATAATAATAATAATAATAATAATAATAATAATAATAATAATATATGCTTACTGTAGAAACCTTGGAGATGAAGACAAAATCAGTCATAATTTTGCAAATAATATTCAATCATTGTTAGCATTTAACATATTTTCTTTCAGATTTTGTTTGCTTATTTTGTTTTTAAGAATACACACACACACTCAATTTGGTTCATGTTCTTTGTATCCTGTTTCCAAGTATTTTTACCAATATTGCACATTGAATATTTTCCTATGTTGCTAAAAGTTCTTTGAAATCATTTTAATTACATTTATTTGCTATTGTGTGAAAGCATCATATTTTTTAACCAAATCCCATTATTTACAAAAGCTAAAAGCCAGAGCTACACTATGAACATCTTTCTACATCAATTCCCCCCCCGCCCCTTCATTTGGTCAATTTGTAAGCATCCTTGAAGTGGAATTAGTGAGTGAAGGGATATGAATATTTTTAAGTCCTTGCTCTCCCTCTTTACTGATTCTTTTAATCAGAGATAGTTAATTTTTCAGAAACTATATTGGATGATTCTGGCCTCAATTATTAAATATCTTTTGTAATTAACATAGAGCCTGTGGGCTCCAAGCCCCCTCCCTCATTAAGGCACAGCAAATGGCTTCAAGATGATTTTTGAGACAACACCCCCTTCATCAATATCTGTTGGACAATGCTGCTGCATTGTTTTCTGTGGCCCTGGGTAGCAGGGGTTTTTTGTTTGTTTTTAAACAGCAACTATGAGTCGACTTGACTCAGAAGCATTTATTTATTTATTTTTAGTGCATCCAACCTACATTTTGATTTTTTAACTGAATATACTATGGATACTTCTTTTGCTCTCAGAACCCTAGATGGGCAGATCCCACTGAGGCTACACTGAGTTAGCTGGAATCCCTGGCTGCTCATTGCTTGCTGGGATGAGTGCTACCCAAACACAGACCTCTCAAGGTCTGGTTCTTAACTTCATCTCTTTCTACTGCGGAAGAATCAGAGAGTTCATTATGACTGGCCTTAATGCTAGATCATGTAACCTCACTTCAGTGGAGCCACTTGCAACAACCCTTTATATTTGTATAATGCTCTAGTTTACAAAACCCCTTAAAGGGCACTGGTGAAATCGATGCTCATCATCCTCATGTGAGGGAGCTATTCAGACCATTCTTGCTTCCTGAGGGTAACTGGGACACAGGCAGCACTAGATGAAGGGCTAGTAATAGAAAGAACCTGGGCCATCGGAGACACACAAACCCACTTTCAAATCAACCACCTGGCCATTAACTACTTGTATAACATAAATTCTTTGAGCCTCGGATCTGTAAAGAGAATAGTGCAGTTGATCCTTATCATTCACAGATTTATATTTGCAAGTGCAACTGTTCACTGACATTTATTTGTAAGCCCCAAATCAAAACTTGGCTGTTCATATGGTCATTAGCAGACATGGGCAGAGTAGCAAAAAGTTGCAATTTCCCCACATGCACATCCCAAGCTGAGGCTGAATCAGATGATGCTCTGCCCTCTTTTCATCTCTCATCCTTCTTACAAGGGCCCCCTGCGTGGTCTGTGTAGGGCCATGTGTTCTGCATTTTTGTGCCTGTTGGGTGATTTTATCTTTGTATGTGGCCCCCAAGCATGGTACCAAAGTGTTGTCTGATGCTCCAAAGAACAAGAAACACACAAAAAAATAAGGTTATATATCAATCAGTTGTTGAAAATGTTATAACCAGAGTCTTGTAGGAAATTATCCTTGTTCTACCAAAATTCACGTTATAGATAACTATATAGTTATAATCTATTAATGTACTCAACTATAAACAATAATCAAGGGAATGATGATAATTAACTGAATCTATCTTGTGGGGTTGCTGTGTATATTGTGAACATAGGTGTAAAATGTCCAGTGAGTTAATGTTCTATATTAGGGACTGTACTCAACAGATGAGGAAACAGCGGCTCAGAGAAATGGGCTACCTTATTAAAAATCATTGATCCCAAATGGCCCAGGTACATACCATAGAAACCCATTCTGTCTGAATCCAAAACCAGTAGTCTTCAAAGAATACCATGTATGTCTAGGAGGAATTCCACATGGGAGAGTTAAATGATTGTTAGTTCCTTCCAAGTTTGTTCTTCATTTTGACATTTTTATCTACAGGTGGTTGAATTTTGAAAAACTTGAATAACCTATCCTTATGAATTTTGTCCCACATCCAGTGCTAACCACATGCTATTTGGTAGGTCTTTTCATCACACAATAGTTCTAGAAGGTAGGCATGATTTTCACTGTTTCCAATTTAAAGTTGCAGAGAAATCACTCAACTTGGAGGAGAGCAAAGATAACAATCCAGGTCTTTCTGATTCCAGAGCTGCTATTCTCCATCCTGACACCAAAAGGTCCCAAACTCTTGAGGATTCTATAGGTATATAAAACAGCCACCACTATCAACAACAAAAGTGTGGAGTAATTTTAACATCATCAAAGTATAAAGAATTGAAACTTAGATTTTTAAAAAGTTTAATTTGTTCACTTTTATGAAAACCTTACACCTTTGTCCTTCTTTTTCTCATTTCTCTCAGAACAAGGCAGTCTTTGTTGTAGACTCAGTGGCCTTTGGCAACCACAGCTCTGTTTATTCTCTTCTTCTTTTGGGGGGAGGGGGGTTCAGGGGATTGAACTCATGGGTACTTGTCCACTGAGCCCCATCCCCAGCCCTGTTTTGTATTTTATTTAGAGACAGGGTCTCACTGAGTTGCTTAGCATCTTGCCGTTGCTGAGGATGGCTTTGAACTTGCAATCTTCCTGCCTCAACCTCCCGAGCTAATCTCAGTGATTTTCTGCAGTCCAACCTGGGTTTTAGTACATGCCCTGGGCAGTGGGTTGGGCCTAATAGTATCTAAAATCACTTTTTCAATTCCAAGGATGTCTATAAGGTTTCCAGGCTGAGGTCAAGGTGTGGCCCATTTCTCCTTCCTGCACAGAGTCAAAGGAGACTAGTTTCAAGTGCAATAATACCAAGTCAGTGGCCTGTGGCCTCTATCAATCCTCCCCTTCACAGATGCAGTCACCTTGAGAATTGACCTCCAGGACACAAATGGATGTTTTGTGGTGGCAAATAGTTGCTTTAACTATTGGGAAACAGCACACACACATAAATCTCCTGTAGATCTATATTCCTAAGGGAATTTATCAGGGAAGAAAGGCAACCCCGGGGAAGATGAGAACATCACTCTGGGGCTCCCCCACCCCTAAGAAGGTACCCTATGGAAATGGAAATGGCCTCGAAGATAAGTTAGCTTGAGGACTTCCACTTTCTAGTCCTTATAAATCAGAGATCTTCCACTGTCCAGGTCTGTTCTCAGTTGCTAAAACAGTGATAAAATCTTCAGGAAAGGGCTGGGGATATCGCTCAGTTGGTAGAGTGCTTGCCTCGTATGCACAAGGCCTTGGGTTTAATCACTCTACACACACACACATACACACACACACACACACACACACACAATATCTTAAGGAAAATATCTTAAGTATAACTTATTAAATGGTTTATATGCTGCACCCTAATAACATGTTTAGTTATGAGAATATTTCATCCTTTGTGAGGTTGGTATCATCAGTCTCTTTGTATCCAGGCGAAGACACTCAAAGGTGAGGCCACATGACCCATCAGATCACTACTAAGTAGGACAGGTGGGAGTGGAGTCTAGCTGTGTCTCTCCTGAGATCTTGCTTCTAACCAATATGCTGTGCTCTCTGGTCCCCAAGCTGTGCCCTTTGTCCTTATTCTTCTCGTGTTCTGTAACTAAATGTCCCACCTTTAAAATTTTTCCCTTTTGGTCATCATGTAGGAAAAAAAAAAATTGTCCTGGATCGATTCAACCCATGAACCTGGCTGTGCACCAGACACAGAGCTCTGAGGACACAGGCACGAAGCACACAGCTCTGCTTTTGCTAAGTTCCTGTTCTATGATGTGTACATGAGGGATAGCTATAATATAAAGGAGGTCATTAGAGAGCCATCAGAGAGGCTGCATGGCATAGAATGCCACCTGAGCCCAAACTTGTAGCATGAGTGATTGGGGTAACAGGGAGAGGTGAGAATAGAAGCGGTACATGGGGGTCACAGTAGGGAACCAGCGCTCTGGGGGAGCTGGACTGTGAGATGCATGTGGGTGACTGATGAGGATGAGACCGGAGACTCACCCAGGGTCATACTGTGGAGGAGCTTGAGCACCATTCTAAGGAGGTCAGATTGTATTCAGTAGGTGTTGGGGAGGTCCCCAGGGAGCTTAGATACAGGGGAAATATGAGTAGAGCTGAAATTCATCAATACAAGCCTCATATATTATCTGTCCAGTTCATTTGTCACTTAAGAGGGGAAAATAGAAACCAAACCTATGGACCTGATAATAGAAATCTAGACACAGGGGAGATCCTTGGTTCCAGCCCACCTAGATGGGTAGTTACCAAATGAATCTAGTCAGCTAAAATTACTGAGAAGCCGGTTAGGGAATCCAGATCCCTGGACTCTTATCTTTAAAGGTACTGATTAAATGTTTCAGGACTGGGAATCTGTTCTTAAAGCTGGTCCGCCAATTTGAATCACTGTCAACTAACACAACTGTTTCTAATACGTGCAGGTGAGAAACTTCCATCAACATAAGATATTTTAGTGGAAGAGAATCATCTCTGAAGATCCCCAAAGATCCCCAAGGGCTTGTATTGCTAAAGATGGATATTAGTACATGTTCTCCAGAGAATCAGAGAATCAGAACCAATAGAGTGTGAGAGAATGTGTGTGTGTGTGTGTGTGTGTGTGTGTGTGTGTGTGTGTGTGAATGAATGAGAGGGAGAGGGAAAGGGAAAGGGAGAGATTCACTGTTAGGAATCAGTTCCTGTGATGGTGGAGGCTGACACACCTTGAGGTCTGCAGCCAGCAAGATGGACACACAGGAGAGCCCATGGTTCACTTCTAGTGCCAGTCTGAAGGCCTGAGAGCCAGGAGAGCCTATGGCTTGAGTTCCAGTCAGAAAGGCAGGAAGGGCTAGTGTTTCAGACTGAAGCTGAAGGCAGTAAAGAACTGACGCCCCACAGGCTTCCTCTTCTCCCTCAGCCCTGCTGTTCTGGTGAGGTCATCAACAGACAGGATGAGGCCCACCTGCTCTAAAGGGCACTGTGTCTTACTTAGTCAACAATTAAATGTCCATTTCACCTGGAGACAGCTTCTTAGGCACCCAGAATAATATTTGACCCAATATCTCAGCACCATGTGGCCCCACCAAGTTGTCACACAAAACTAATAACCACAAGATCCCAGAGGACTTCATTATTGTAGTAGGAGCTCTATAACAGCAATGATGACAGCAGCCACTGCTATTTATATCCCTGTAGTACCTGACGCCGTAGATGTGTGGCGTATTAGCAACCGATTGCATGAAGAAAGCATATTAACATAGTTATTTGTACTTACGAAGTGTTTTTCTCCTCTCTTATTTCACACTCTGCTGGGCATTCGAGATGGATTTCATTATTGCCTTCCGTTTCTGAGATGGGGTGATCAGGCACGAAGCCGTAAGCTAACTTGTCCAAAGACAGGGTGACTGGGGCCAACTCAGACGCAGAGCTTCTCATCTGATCTCTCCACCACGTGCCACCAGTGCACGGCATATTAATTACAGGCAAAAAAGGCAGACGTGCCATCCAGTTGTCCTCTCCTGACCATCAGCAATTTTCTGATCTCATCACTATATCTATCGCTGCATCTAAATATAGGAGAGGCACATATTAACAAGTGAATAAACCAAGAGATATGTTTGTACTTAATGCTACTAACAGGCAACATAATTACCAGAGAGCCGGGAGTGTTGCTTGACAAACAAATTAATAAAAAAAAACTCTCATGCCACTCTTGAGTATAAATCACACAGCAGAAGGCAAGAAGAGGATGGGTTTGACAGTTGTGGGATAACAACCTTGAAATATATCTACATTACATGAGGGGGCTTTGGAGGTCCGTCTTTTGGACTTTAGAGACTATGCTAATGAACTGGCTTAATGTTCCTGTTTTTGCAGCATCCATCTATATTTCTTTTAAGGCCACGTTTACCACAACTGGGAAAACTGCTTCGTTAGATGTGGGGGGCCTAGTTAATTTATGTGTTTGATATGGTTACACAAGCCTGTCCAATAAGTCAGAAGTCATTAGATAAATATATGGTTGTTTATCTCACAACGGTTTTTAATAAACTTGTATGAATATACTTACATAAATTATTCTTTATTTTTCTCTTGTATTCATAGTTCATTCGTTGGACAACTTTGGTTGAATGAATCTTTGCTAATAACTAGAGTTACGGAGACAAACTAGAGTCCTTAGCTTCTGGTCACTCCCCGTTTTGTGGTGGTTCTCAGCTCTGGCTACATGTTAGATCACGGAAGAATGAAGATGCCCATGTTCAGACCTCAACTCAGAGAACCCCATTCCTTTGGTCTGGAAGGGGGATAGGCCTCCATAATTTTTTCCCAGTACTGGGTTTCACTGTTTCTGAGGTTCTCACCAAGGTACCCAGGCTGGCCTCAAACTTATAATCTTCCTGCCTCAGCCTCCCAAGTCATTGGGATTGCAGGTACACACCAACATGCTAGTCTGGCCTTAGTATTTTATAAAACTTTTCAAAGGGGTACTAACAAGTAGAGTCCCTTCCTTGATAGAAGAGACATTCTACAACCAGATGGGATGCACTTGTTTGTGGACAAGAGGAGGGATGTGTCTTTCTGGCTGTGGAATGGGCATGATGGTGTCTTCCCCCCTTGCTGGAGTTGCGATTTTAATTTGAGAGCATCAGAGAAGTTTATTTTTAATTTTCCCATAAAATTTTATTCTTATATTATTTGAGCTGCATCTCAGAAGATGGCAAGTGAACAGAGAAGGAAAAGAATGCCACAGGGAAAGATACAAAGAATGTGAAGACACTTGGGAAAAGATCGCAATGTCTTTAGAGAATTTAGGGTTGTAGTTGTGCTGGTGTTGAGCAGGTGAATTAACTATCATTAACCCTTTCCTACCCCCAATAAATCCATTGGCTGTTCAGGGAACTAAATCACAGGTACTAAATATGATAGGAGTGAAATTCCAAAGGGCAGTGACAAATTATAGTTTGTAGATTATTAAAGGATATGGCTTCAAGTTGAAAGAGTGGAGAGGGAGGAAGGTGAAAGAGGGTCTAGCTAGGCCTATTCTTGCAGTGTGCCCCTAAGGACAGGGCTGGGAAAGCAAGGTACTCCTGTCCTCAGGCCTAGTGAGAGGTCAAGATTACCCTTCTCAACTCCTAGCTGAGGCAGCAGCCTCGTTTATGCATCCTGGCATTTGAAACTTAGTGAGATTTGTTCTGACCTCCTATCCTTCTTGGAAGGTAAATAGTAGGGCTCCACAACTTTTTTTTTTTTTTTTTTTGGTAAAGGGCCAAATTGCTATTAGGCTTTGCAGGACACACATAGGCCTTGTGACAGATTCTGCTTTCTTTGTATATTTTTTTTTCAATCTTTTAAAAATGTAAAAGCCATGCTTAGCTCATTGGGCTCTCATTGGCAGAGCCCTGATCTAGAGGAGAAATGGCCTGACTCCTCTGGCAGGGAGCATAGGTAGAAATCTGTCCACGCTCCAGAGTGTGTTGGGACCAGGGCTGGGTGAGTGCTCCTGAGGACCTGCCAGGAGACTCATGGGAGAGAACAGATGTGATGTTCCAAGGGCCTGTTCAGTGCACTGTCCAGGGGGCAGAGGGAACTCAAAGGCAAGGAGCTTTCCAGGAAGCTTGGATTTTCCACAGATGAGATAAGGATCCATAAGTAGTATGACCATAGAATTCATGTTCCAAACAGGAACACTTGGGAGAGTCAACTCTAATAACTAAGTTACTTAATGAATAACAAAGCCCAGGCAACAGGACTAGGGGAGCCCTCTCTGAGACACAACAGGCCATGTAATCAGTACATCCTGGTCAAGGGCAAGGGAAGTGAAAGTGAGGAGGGAGTCCCCAATGATGGGAGCCTCTAAAAGGTTGTGATTCCAGTATAGAAGCCACTAGACCCATGTGGCTTGAAATTTAGTATGCAACTTGAGATGTGCTGACAGTGTAAAACATACTGCAGTTTTTACTAAAGGTAGTATGAAAAAGAAAGTGTCAAGTATATCATTAGTATTTTTATATTAAGTATATGTTGGAATACTACTTCAGATGTTAAGCAAAATAAAATGCATTATTTAAATTAATTTTGCCTGTTTTTTATTTTTATTTTTTTTACTTTTTAAATTGTAGCTACTAGAAAATTGAAAATCATATATAAGACTCGGTTTTGTGTTCTACATTAGATTTCTCTTGGACAGCTCTACTCTAGTGTTCTCAAAACTATCCTCCAGACTAAGAAAGAGGCAGCCTTAACCATCTGCAAGATACAGAGACCCCAAGGCTAGTTTGCCATACTGACAATATAAGCAAGACCTTTCCAGCATCTCCTCTTTCATTCTCCTAATGTGCTTCCCCTGCTTGGGACAGGTGAGGTGTAAATGAGGAACTGGAGGCAGATCAGAGAAATGAAAGGGCACATTGGCCAAGCTTGCCCAATCCCTTTTCTGCTGTGGATTTTCAAAGTGGCCAGAACTGAGACAAGTAAGATCAAAACTAAATTACAATGAAGTTTCGATTTATACCTTGGACTAGACATTCCCATTTCTGAATCGAAATTAAATTTATAACTTAAAGATCCCGTGAACTGCCTGTTATCTAAGAGTGAGCAGGGATATCATGGAGTTTTAATCTAAGGGCAGGAAAAGACTGCACAGAATACATTTATTTTGTATTTGATTATTTATTCTTAGTTTTACTGTGAAAATTTTAAAGCATACATTAAAGTGGAGAGAACAGTTTAATAAAGTCGCATTTGCCTATTACCCCATTTCAACAATCTCAATATTTTGTTAATTTAATTTTATCCATTTTTCTCATTTGAGACTGGAGGTGGGATTCAAATATCTTCAAGCAAATCCCAGATGTCATATTATCATACTCACAAATAGTAACGTCCAAACAGAGTAAGGATTTTACTTTTAACATAATTAACTTTGTTTTAAGGAATAGCAGGAAATTAAGAAGTAAGTATATTTTCAAATGTGTCATGAATCATGCCTTTTGACATGCCTGTGTAAGCAGGATAGTAGTCATCGTCATTTTCACCATCATCAATCATCATCATCATCATTATCACTGTCAAACTACAACGAGCCTAGAGGCCATTTGTCCTCTGTTGAGGCTCCTCTGGGGAAGGGACTTGCTTGCAGAAGGGACTCAAACCCAGGGCCACCCTCCCAAGACCTACTCCTTTAATTCCTTTAGGAACCAGAGGAGCAGTTTGAACTTGGCTTGCTAAGGGCCTCACCAGAATCTTTCTAGCATCCCCAAGAAATTGTCTTGGCATTTCTGTTCTGCAAGCTGATAACCGAGGAGGGGCTTCACATGTCAGTGGTCATTTCACCAGCAGTCTGCTTGATGCAATTATTTGGCACTAATGTCTCGGAGAGCCTTGAGTGCTACTTTGGATAAAAGTCTTGGGCAGGCAGATCCTCCAGACACCCAGTAGCCTGAAATCAGGGCCTTGGCTTTTGAGGACTAGTTGTGTTGAAGGCTCTGCCCAAGGGCTTTCTCTAGTTCCTGAGAAGGCAACTGATGCCCTGAATTCTCTACCACCATTCTCCCTTCTGCAAGCCCCTTCCCAGACCATCAGGATTAGCTTTGACTTACAAGAGGAGGATGGATTTTCTGAAACATCTCTGTGCTCAATGCCACAGGTTCCTACTGCCTTTGCTCTTTCTGAACACAGTGGAAGCTTCATCTGAGTTCTCATCACCCCAACTTCATTGGATGCTTTGTATTGTTTAGAATTGATCTAGATCATTTCCTGCTGTCCCTTCAGATCCACCACTCCACTGTTGCATTTACCTGACTTTCTCATCTCTCCCCTGTACCTTTGCCTACCCATTTGCCTTCTTTTGTATGACTTCTGCTCTGACAGTATAAGTTGTCCCTTTGTTACCACCTTCTTGGTCTTCTGACCACATTTCATTTTTCCCCCATTTTTTCAGTTATGAGTACTCATATGTTCACCTCCCACTTATTTTTCCACTCTATCTATTCTTATTAGTTGTAATTCTCTTACCCGCTCTTTAGAGGTACCCTTTCTTAGCTTTTATTTGGAATATCTGGAGCTGTGTCTTGGCTCTACCATTTGGGAGTCATATAAATTAGGGCAAATTGTTTAATCTCTCTAATCTCCAATTTCCTTGTCCATAAACTAGTAGTAATAAAATAACCACCTCACAGGGTTTTTATTAAGAATTGAATGAGCCAGTCTATGCAAAACATTTAGAATAGCAACTGGCTCGAGCTGTTCACACATGCTTGGCTCTCATGCACCAGGCATGACAACCACACAAAGATGAGGCCTAGAGGGACTTCTAGCCTCTGCCACATGCTGGGTTCAAACCAGATTTTCCCATGAATCTTCAAGCTATGAATATGTGCTGAGGTCACTGATTCAAATTTTCTTTTTGCTCACTTCTGAAGCACTTGATTTCCATGGTTGACTTTCTCTTCCCAAGATGCTCTTGTTGGAAGCCATTTACCAGCTTCGAGTGGGGAATTCTTTCTGCCTAGTGCCAAGGAGAGGAAGGCTTTGTCTATAGGGCCCACTTTATTTTTCTCTGAGAAGAACCATTCGGAAGTCCTGATCCTAGCCGAAGTTGTCTATTTGTGGGGAAAAGAGCTGGAATTTTTCTTGATGAAATACTAATCATGAGGAGGATGCTGCTGAGGTCACCTCAGGGAGAAGTTTGTTGCATGAAGATTCTTATGACACATTTCTGTGCTTAGCTTATTGTCTAGCAAGGAAGCTCAAATGTACTCAAAACTCCTGGTGGGAATTCCAGAGATAATAGCTACTTAAAAAGCTAGAAAAAGAATTATTTTAGGTGGTTACTGTCGGTGGCTTCTTGTAGAAGTGGTAGTTATAATTGCTTCCTTGAACACACAGAGTAAAAGGAAAAGAGCTTTTTAATAAGCAGGAAAGCCGTGGTTTGTGTTGCCCCGGGTTGCAGGTGGACATTTCCTATGCTACTGAATTAACATTCACCTTCCTGGGTCTACCCCCTGGAGAGAATGGTACAGAAATCTTAGTGTAGTATAATATTTCTGTTGTTTGGGTGGTTATCAAAAGAATCAAACAAGGGTAGTGGACTTTTCTGAATTTGAGAAAAAAAAATAGTATTCTTTTTGAAAAAAAAATAATTGTGAGACATTAAAGAGGAAAAGCTTTTCCAGGGGGAATTAGTGATATTTGCTTATTACTGTTGAGTAATCATTTAAGGTTATAGAATCATTGTCAGATTGGAAAGAACTCTAGAGGTCCTCAGTCCAACCACTGAGGTGCCACTCCTAGGACAGCAATCCCTCTTAAGGCATCCCTAATTGCTGTTTGATTAATTCCACCAATAGGAAGCACTCTACTAAGCAAGAACATTTCATAAGTGACACAGTAGGAAAAATGTTGGTCCAAGCATCAGAGAGACCTAGGTTCAAATTGGCCTTACTAGTTATATGGCATTGGACAAGTTTACATCCTCTTGGGCATCATATTTTTCATCTATAAAACAGAGAAAATAATGCCTACCTCATGGTATTATTATAGATATGAAAAGAAACAACATAAGAAATATCTCTGGCCTAGTGTCTAGATTATTATAAGTACTCAATAAATGATCATTTATGGCAGGTAGCAAATAAATGTTAATTCATACTCTTCTTCCTGTGCTAGGTATTTTCTTGCCTTCTGGGGTTGAAAATGTACCACATTATTGATGAGGTAAAAGTTATTAATAAAGCTATAAACACAAAAGCACCATTTTATTCCCTTTCTATTTTCTAAATTTAATGCCTAATGTTATAGCTTTGAAATTATGGACATTTGTTCCAGCAGTGAGAGGGACCTCTGTAGTTGGCAAAGGAACTCCTCCATAATTTAAAAATAAATAAAATATGAATTGCCATGGCAGTCTGAATCACCCTTCATTTGTTGGCCCTCAGCACGACCTGAGTCATTTTTAGCACCTCAGAATAATAGAGCTGAGAATCATCACAGAGGCCATGATTTCTAGCTCATTCATTTCATAAAGGGGGAAACTGAGGCCCAGGGATGGCGACTAGCTTAAGGTCATGCCGTGCGGCAGCTGAGATTTGAATGTTGGTCTCCTAACTCGGAAGCCTTTGGTCCTTTTATTACATCATGTGGCCTCCTCTGTGAATAATAATATTTTCAAATGACAATGTAATGCCCCTGCCAGATCTCCAAGGCAGTAGTCAGATAGCTGGGATTTTTCTCCTTCATGCATCATCTCTTACCCCGAATCTTACCCACAGGAGTTAGATAGCAGAGTACTGCGGAGTTTCTCAGGAAAGTCTAAAAAGGGTCTGGAGGAGAATGAAATGTCAGTGTGGGTTTGGAAACTGGAAGTGATTATAAAAACAATTACCACCTTCTGATTCCAGAAAAAGCGATTAGGAAGGATTTAAACGGGGACTGAAGGGCTAACAAAATGAATGCTAACATATTTGCAGACACATTGGCTTAGATACTCTGGAACATGCTTCCATCTCTTAAAGGAACAAGCAACTGTATCGGAGGCTTTAAACTCAGTGTCATTTAACCCAAGGCAGTCTGAGACTTTGCTGGTGCTGACTGCAGAGTGCCAAAGGCAGGCTTGTTGCTGAATGGGTAAAAAGTGCCTCCATTTGCTGCCAGGCCCAGGAATGGGGTAGGCGGTGAGGAAGATGAAACCTTGTGAATTTTGTTCATTTAGCACACATTTACCCGCCTTGTGCCAGGCATCAGGGTAGGTCTCAGGAATCACACAACAATCATTCATCTAACCCCTTAACAATTGTGTTAAATGCCTACAGGATGCTGGGCATGTGATCCTGTGCTCCTGAATCATTTCTATGCCTGTATCTATTCACCCCATAAATATTTCAGCATCTGCTGTGTGTCAGTAACTATACAGAACAGTGCACATCAGATATTTCAGATTTCTGGCCCAGGTTATAGGAAGGCAGAAGCTATCCTCTCAAGCCATGCTGAACCTGCCTCTATCTCATCACTATCATTAAATCCAGAAGATGATGCTACCAGTGTTCCTGTCAACTGGATTCAAAACCAGCTCCTACCATGCCATAAGCAGAGCATCTCAAACCCAGATTTGCAGCTGGTTTAACTGACAATGCAGCCTGCTTTTTCTGCAAGTTATATTCACCACGGACTGATTCTGTCTCTCTGATTGGTCTCTGAACACCATTGGAATAGGACCCCTGACTTGCTCATGTCTGTGTCCCCTCCTAAGATCATTCCAGGAGACTGCATGTGCTTCTTTCTCCCCACTCCTATCCCTGATTTTTTTCTCTTCTGCTGTTCTTTTTTATTCCTTTATTCTCTGCCTTCTTCTTTGTTTTCTTTTTTTTTTTACTTCTCTCTCCCTGTCTTATCCCTCTTTCTATTTCTTCTGTTTCTACTTTTCTCTTTCATCTTTCCTTCCTAAAAACACATGTTCCAGAGTATCTAAGCCAATGTGTTCCTTGCATCATACTAGGATCTATGGAATTGGTAGCCTTTGCCCTTGCAGGACTTATGGGCTGACAGAAGAGATAGCTATGATCAACAAAAGAGTCCAGTCCTGCCTGATGACTGATGGAAATCAGCCCTAAGACAGCACAGAGATGCATGCAAAGTTGAGATGGGGGTGGGTACAGGCTGTTTTTCTCAGAGAATGAAGTTTTCACAAGAAGAATTCACCTTCCCCCCCACCACCACCAAATGGGGTATGGCAAAGGAGGATGGGCATTTGCAGAAAGCATAGTATCAGCAAAGCCCAAAGATCAAAGAAGCAGGATCCTTGGGGTATTTACAAATGAGCCTCATGGCTTTAGTCTGAATACCCAGGGAATATTTATTTTAAGGAAACCTGTAAATTCTAGTTCAGCCAGTTATAGATAACTGAAGTTCCAGTTCAAGTCTAAGCTTCTGGGTGAGTGATCATTCTGAGTCCCCCATCCAAAGCCATATACTAAATCCATTGATTGAAATGGTTATCCTTGCAAGGTCAGAGAAGAGACCAAAAGCCGACTGCATACAACCTGGGCAGGGAGCCCATGGCTGGAGAGTGCTGAGGAAAGTGGGGCTGTACTAGGCAACCAGCCAGCCCTGGGGTTTGGGAACTCTGAACTCATTAGAACAGACTAGATCCAGAGATGCTGGCAGCTAGAGAGTAGCTCAGCTACTTAAGGGAAGGAAAAGAGGGAGAAAAAGAAAAAAGGGAAAGAGGGAGAGTGGGAAGGACAGAGGGAAAGAGAAACAGGGATAGACAGAAACACAGACAGGCAGAGAGAAGGAAAATGAGCATTGCACTGGGGTATCAAAGCTCTTGGAATGGAGTAAAAAGTATAGGAACTGTGAGAAGAGAGGCTTAGCTTTAAATTCCACCTAGGCACTTAATCACTGTCACTTTCTGAGCCTTGGTTTTATTATCTGAAAAATGGCTGCACAATGCATTATTATGAATTAACATTAACTTAAAGTCCAAAGCATTATCTATTAGTTGTCCCTCTATAAAGGGGAACTCTTCATCTTTAGTTCAATAGAAAGGCAAGCAGAACATTGACTAACATTAGGAGGAACAGTTGACAAGAATGAAGGAGAACCCCCAACTTTGGAGACTTGGTAAACTAAGAACAATAGGGAAACACAGAACATCAAGCTAGGACCCCTGATCTTACTGAGAATTCCAGCAACCACCTGTCTAATAGTAAGGACAGGGTTTGGAGGTGGGAATCAGAGTGATATTATAGTTACAGGCTTAACCCCTGGGCTCAAGTCCTAAGTCTGCGACCTGCCTTAATGTCTCTGTGCTGCAGTGTCTTTACCTGTAAGGTGGGGATAATCACTCCCTAGGACAATGATAATGAAATTTAATGTGCTCGGGAAACATTAGAATCTCTGGAGCAGAGAAAGCAGCAGTCCCATAGCCTCTGGTTGGGAGCCTGTCATCATGGCAGCCACAGCAGGGAAGAGGGCAGCTGCCCCCTGAGCACTAGCTCAGGCCCTCCAGTACCCTGGCTTCTTCACAGACCTCATTGCTCAGGGAACTCTGGGCAGCCAGAGCAGGATTCCAGTTTAAAGGTGAGGCCGTAGTTGTAAGGGGAGGTTTGGTGACTTGCCTCAGGCAGTAGTGGGATTTGAACCTGAGTCTGTGCAATTTTGGGGGGTTTTGTACTTTCCATCATCCTCCCTTCTTTAACTTGGCAATGTGAGAGGAAAATAACAGAGCAGAGGCAGCCGGAGTGTCTCAGGTCTGCTTGGACCATGCTTACTTGACCAGGCATGAAGGAGGGAGCTTTTTGCTGAGGACCCTTGTTGCCCACCTCCAGCACTTGGATGTTTGTCGTTCTCTGGGAGGGAGCCCTGACTTGGCACAGGTGGCAGTGTTATTTGGCAGAGAAGAGAGTGACTGATTTCTAACATGGGGTGTCTGAATAGCCTGTGGCTAATTGCTCAACCCTTGTGCTGAGGAGACATTTGGTACAGGCTTTTTGCAAAGTGGGACCCAGGTGGCAGCCTGCATATCCTTGATGAAAATTCCCAAAGTGGCCATGTGACTCAAAAGGCCAACTCCATGCAAAGATGCACAAGCAGGTGTGGAGTGATGTTATAGTTAAAGGCTTAACCCCTGAAGTTAAAGGCTTAACCTCCAGAAGTATGGAGGAGGACCTGAGTTTGGGTGTGGGGACAGATCTGCCCCTCATTATGCCGCTGCCACCTCTGTGCTGCTGTGACCTTGGAGTGATTCAACTTTTCCTAGCCTCAATGTCTCTTTCTATGAATAGGAGACAATAATATATGGGGCTCAGGTTTGTCCTTAAGATCCAAGTTCTTGCTGTAAATGCCTAGTGCAGAGGCTGACATGTGGGGCTCCTCAGTGATGGCAGGTACCAGCTATTTTCTATTGGGCATCCATAGTCCTGTCCAAGCTCAGAGAGGGCAGGAAGTGCTTGTGTGGTTATCATTGCTAGATTCTGAGTTCTGGCACTGTGCCTGGAACACAGTAAATGGTTTTGAATGGATGGAGAATGGGAACATATTTTAAAGGTAGGATTGACAGAACACGGTGGCTGGTTGACTCATGGGAATAGATGACTCGGGTTTTAAGTTTGAGCAACTCAAGGTGACAGGGCTTTTGCTAAGCAGGGAATGCAAGGGAGAAGCAGACCTAGGGGTAGGTATGGGAGAAATGAAACCACTTTAAATGTGTTGAATTTGGGGTGCCTATAGGACATCAAGGATGACTTGACTAACAGACACACAAAAAATGTATACACGGGGTTCATGGGGGTTGGGAGGTACCAGTCATGAAGACTTGGCTTTGGGAATTTTCCTTGAATCACTTAAGAAAGATGACTTAGCTAGAGGATCAGCCAGCTGGAGCCTGAAAGAGCGCCATGTTCCACTTACTACCTATTTTGGTAAATCATGTTTTATTGAAATGGCCATGCCTATTAATTTATGTATTGTCTATGGTTGTTTTCATGCTACAAGAGCAGAGTAGCATGCTTGTATGTTTGGCAAAGCCTGAAATACTTGGACCCTTTACTAAAGGAAAAAAAAAAAAAAATGTTTTGACTCCTGACAAAAACAATTAAGAGCTATACTATCTCATCAAATAAGATCAGAGGTCAGATTGGTTCCTTGGTTCAAGAACAAGTACTTGGGGACTGAGGTTCTTTTCATGTCACTCAATTCCACCATCCTGTGTGTTGACTCTCCCCAGGCTTTATTGCTTCAAGATGGTAGCAGCAATGAAGTTTCCTGCTCTACAGCTGGAAATGACAGTGAGGCAGAGGAAGGAAGAGCTACGTGTCTTTCTTCTGTCTTCCCTAACAAGAATTTCATAGCTGCCCCTGTGTGTTTTTTGCTGCAAGACCAAGTCTCAGGCTGATGCTTTTGCAAGGGAAATGGGATTAACCGATTGCTTTAGACCTGTGATTCTCAATCCTGGCTCTACATTAGAATAACCCCTGAGATTTTTAAAAAGGGACTCTGTAAGAGACCTGGAGATTGGATTCTTAAAAAAGTACCCCAGACAATTCTGGTGCAGCCAAGATGGAGTAACCCCTGCTGTGGAATGATCACTTGGCGGGGAGGGTGGTGTACATGTGAAAGCACAAACATCCGGACTAGCACAGCATCCATGGAGAAATAATGGCAGGTATGGAGACTGGGTTCCTGCTCAGGACATGCTTGACGGGGCAGTCTTGGCAGCTGACTGCTTATCCACTCAAGGCCAAAGGCAGTATAATCTGAAATACAAATTGTGACCAAGGAGAAAAGCCAGATGTCAGAGCCAAGAAGTAGAAGGAAGTATTGAGTCTCGGGGTTCAAAACGGAAAGAGGAAATAGGCAAATAAGCCAAGAGCATGAAGAAATGTGGAGGAAAGGATAACAGGGGATGGAGGCCTGAGGTTCGGGGAAATAGACAGAGGGAGGGTGGGGCCAGACACAATGCAGCCCATTCTGAAGGGAAAGCTGGTTGACCTGCAGGGCCCGAGGATCACACTGGACCTGAATGGCCCAGACATGTGTCTCCACATCAGGCCCACGGGCTCCCCTTGGCATTGGCTGGGCTGGCAGAGCTAAAGCCAAGGCTACAAACAGGGCAGCTGCCTCCTGCAGTCTCTTATTTGACTTTGGCTCTCTCTCTCGAGCCACAGAAGGAGCCTGCAGTTTTGCTGATTAAAAGCATCAAAATCACAACAGGTTTGTGAAAGCCAAGCTCTGCACAAGCCCTTGAACAGTGCCACAAAGGAGGTCAAGCTACTCTCCAGTGGCCACTCTTACCCTGCTTTGTGTTCCTCCTTTCGCCCTCTTTGTTTCATTCCATTTTCTTGGGGGCCACTCCCTTCCCTGTCAGCCTCCTTGTTATAATCCTCCCTCATTCAGCCAGGAAAATCTATTCCCTCACTCCTTTGTCATCCACTCAGCCATTTATGTAGCCATTTAGTCATTCCAGACTCATACATAAAATATCTACCACATGCCTGGCACCCCCTGCTCTACCCTGGAGGCCCTTAGATGGAGGACCTTTAAATCTGCTGCCAACAGACTCACAAGGGATGGCAGCAGTAGACAGAAATATATAAATAAGCCATCATACTGTATGGGGGAAGGATATGCTTTCGAGTTCTAAAGCTAGACAGTGTCATGGAAGACCCAAGGCCCAGTGGCCACATTGCACCTGCCATCTTTGGCCTAAAACAAGCCACTCAACACCATAAGTCGTTCTCCCTATCTGCCCAAATGGCAGATCAGCAGCATCAACTGCTTAGAAGAGCCCATGGGGATCCCTGGAGGACTGATAACCCACAGTGTGGGACAGTGTTCTTACAAGATCACACATCCTCACATAAAGACAGATGTATTTTAAATATTCTGTTATTCCTCTCCTCTCTGGGTGGATAGAAACTCAATAACCCTCAAGAATCCCATTTTGAATTGCAAACTCTCTTTCCCACATAACAGAGTAGAAATAATATGAATCTGGAATCAGATAGAGCTGGGTCCAAACTCTGTTCTCCTAATTTGTTGTTACATGTCCTTTAGGAAGTGACTTAACCTCTCTAAGCTTTAGTTTCCACTTTGGAATAGGAATAATACAGCATTATCTATTTTCATGGATGGTATGAGGAACAAGGGAAGGAATACCTGTTTATTATTTGTTAATTATGGAGCCCTGGCACATTGTGAGCATTCAGGAAAAGATGGCTACTGCTATTATTATTATTATTATTATTATTATTATTATTATTAGTTGTTATATTATTGCGAGTGGCATGCTTATAAATCTTTCCACTATAGTCATTTAAAATAAAGAGAGGAAGAAAAATAATCATGATCCATACATTTCTCTGTTTTTGCAAAGTGAGAACCCCCATTATGACAGACTCTAAGTGAGGGAATGAATGTTGGATTGGGCGGATGTGTAAGACCAACCCTCTTCTGGTCTGAGCCTGCTCCAGCACACCACTGATTCTATTAATGATACTCTGTTTTGGTCAGTGTTTTTGTCTCTGTGACCAGAAGACCTGACAAGATCAATTAGAGGAGGAAAAGTTTATTTGGCTCACGGTTTCAAAGGTCTTAGTTCATAGATGGCTGACTCCATTGCTCTGGGCCCAAGGTGACTCAGAATGTCATGGTGGAAGGGTTTGGTGGAGGAAAACAGCTTAGGGCATAGCAGTAAGGAAGCAGAAAGGGAAAAGAGAGAGCTCTTTCACCACCCCTGCCCTGTGACCTAACTCCTCCAACCACACTGCCTCTAGTCACCACCTAGTTAATCCATCAGGGGATTAATCAGCTGATTAGGTTATATCTCTCCTAACCCAATGATTTCACCCCTAAATTTCTTGCATTGTCTAACACATGTGCTATTAGGAGAATCCTTATATCTAAACCATCACATGCTCAAATAAATAGAGGCCCTGGAACAGAAGCCAGGGGTACCTCTGAGTTGTCAATCACCATCCAGATGTTTTAGAAAGGAGTCTTAGCCCAATTGTGCCTGGCATTTACTTTCTGACACACTCTTTGCTAAAGATGGTCCCTTGTGACTTAATTAATGGATCCTCTGTGCAGGATTGTTAGAGGAAGCAACCCAAGGAAACCTGAGTCCCTTTGTGGAGTCATGAGCTCTGGTTGGCATGCTGTGATCTCTGGAAGTGCTAAGAGCCACAGCCAAGTAATATGATACATGGCATTTTTGGTTGAAAGGTGATGCCAACAAGCCATTGAGATGATATGATTATGTTAAGATTTGCATTCATATGGATATTGGACTCCTGCTGTCCACCTCGGCCTGCTACAGGACTCCTGGAGAGTTCCCATTGGTTGGGGAAGTGCGGTAGGAGGGAATTCCGGAGGAGGAACCACCTCTTGGGTTCAGGGAGAACGCGGTGTGGGTCCATTGGGATTCTTCCTGGACACGTAGGGAACATTGGCGGCAGTCTCAAAAAATAAAGTTTGTTCCTGCTTGAGTGGCTCGTGATTTTGTGCCCAGCCAGACTGCGGCATGGAAGAGCCTGGGCTTCTTGGCCATCTTCCTGACAGGTACTGGAGAAGACTTCCTGGCTGACTCCATACTGCCATCCCAACTGCTTTTATAGGATAAAATGAATGATGACAAACCTCCTACAGGAGATCACTTGGGAGTTTTTATGCCATTTATTATTTGATCCTCGAGGCAGGACACTATTATCTCCTTGTTAGAGTAAAAGAAATGGAATCTCTATTAGTTAGAGTAAGTTAGCAAAAGCTACTATAACAAATAATCCTAAAATCCCAGCGGCTTAACATAACAAAAGTTTATTTCTCACATCACAGTCTGAACTGGTTTGGGAGGCTTTCCCCCAGAGGGTGACTCAGAGGCATTTTATTTGTTAGATTTGAGTTTCATGACCCCTACTTTTAAATAGAAATTGGGAAACATAGTCATTTTGTATACTAAGAAGAGAATAGTAAGCATCAGCCTGTACCCCAGCAGCTCATCAGTCAGGCAGGCATAGGTTAGCTGCACAGGCCTTCTGGGCCTGGTCTCTAAACCCTTGTTTTAGTCAGCTTTTTCACTGGTGTGACCAAAAGACCTGACAAAAACAATATTAGAGTAAGAAAAGCATTTGGGAGCTCACAATTTCAGAGGTCTCAGTCCAAAGAAGGCCAGCTCCATTCCTCAGTCTCAAGGTGAGGCAGAATAACATGGCAGAAGTGTGGTGGAGAGAAGTGGCTCAGGACATGATCAAGATGCAGAAAGAGAGGGCCGGGCACTCCACATCACTCATCAGATGCAAAATATATATTCCAAAGGCACACCTGCTATGACCTACCTCCTCCAGTCACGCTGCTATGGTTTGGATGTGAGGTGTCCCCCAAAAGCTCATGGGTGAGACAATGCAAGAGGGCTTAGAGGACAAATGATTTCAGATATGAGACCTTAATCCAATCAGCGAATCAAACTCCTGACAGGATTAACTGAGCAGTAACTGAAGGCAGGTAGGGTATGGCTGGAGGAGGTGGGTCATTGGGGCCATGTCTTTGGGGTATGTTTTGTATTTGGCAGGTGGAGACTCTCTCTGCTTGCTGATCATCATGTGAGCTGCTTCCCTCTGTCACGCTCTTGGGCCATGATGTTCTGCCTGACCTCAAGTCCTGAGGAATGGAGCCAGCTGCCTAGAGACTAAGACCTCTGAAACTCTAAAACTGTAAGCGCTCAAATGAACTTTTCCTCCTCTAAAATTGTTCTGGATGAATTTTTTAGTCATAGCAACAACAACAAAAAAAAAAACCAAAAAAAAAAAACCTGATTAAAACACACACCCTATGTGCCTTCAGTTGGCACTCAGTTAATTTCCATCAGGGGATTAATTCATTGACTGGGTTAAGGCTCTCATAAACGAATCATTTCACCTCGGAATGTTTTTTCATTGTCTCACACATGGGTTTTTTGGGGACACTTCACATCCAAACCATAACAACCTTCTTCTACAATCTGCCAGACCCTCTCTTCCTGCTCAGGATCCATATACAGGTTTCTATAACACAGGATTATAAACTGGGTGACTTTAACAACACATATTCATTTCCCACAGTTCTGCAAACTGAGAATTCCAAAATTAAAGCTTTTTGTTTGCAAATGGCTACATTCTCCTTATATCCTCATGTGGGAGAGTAGAGAGTTAAGAGCAAGTTCTCATGTCTCTTCTTACAAGAGAATTATTCCCAGTCACAGTCATGAAGATTAGTCCCTGATGATCTACTCATCTCCCCCAGATTCTACCTACCCATCCCATCATATTGGGGGTTAGGGTTTCAACACACAAATTTTGGGGGATACAACCATTCAGTCCATACCACGAGCCAGATGGAGGGGCCCAGTCAAGGATTCTGCAGAGACAGCAGAGATATGGAACGGAAGCAGCCTGAATCCCTGAGTCACTCCATGGAGTAGGGCCTCCTAACCCTCTTCAGATTGCGATGGAGGAAGACACCTTTGCTGTGTTAAGCTGCTGAGATTTGGAGATTGTTGTCTTAATAGCCATAATAATTTCAGCGGTCACTTGTACATGGTTCCAGAGCTCAAGCATTTCTCACCCCGTGTATCTGTGCCATCAGAATCACACCACATGGTGACTGGTCAGTCCTCTCACACCAGATCGTAGTAAAGTTCCTGGTGGCAGAAACTGTCTGTGAGTCATCTCTGTGTCTCATGGCTCAGAGAGCTTTTTAAAATTTATAAACAGCAATAATCTGTTTACTTAAAATATATATGCATGCTCAATAAAAGTTTTTTTAAAGAAAAAAATTATAAAAATAAAGATGCCATCTCCTTAGAATTAAATGGGAAAGAAAGTATAAGGAAGTGTTTCACACTAAGAAAGCAGTTTGTATTTTCCCACATTAGCATTAATTGGTTGTCATTGGTTGCCTGAAAAGCCATGTTGAAAGGATTTTTAAGGTGTAAGATACGGGGGAGCAGTTGGTAGATTAGTAATGTCTGTCTGTGATAGGCCTGGGAGGAGAGGGGATAGCACATTCCCAGCTTTCTGAGAGCTAGTCCAAGAGAGAACATCAGTAAATGTTAGTTGAGTCAAGTGGAATTTAAACATAGTCATTGTGCCTCTCTCAATTTTTAAGCAAATAATTGAAGTAGAATATAAAGAAACTGAAATGGGATATGGGGAAATTAACATGGAAATCATATTGCAGGCACTTGACAAAACTAATTAAACTGGGAAATGCAGCTAGATTTTTTTTTTGGTGCATAAACATTCTTCTTCTCCTGCAACAAGGGGGTAACACCGACAAGTGTTCAAATTACACTTTTATGTGTGTGCTCTTCCAAACATGTGTGGGGCTTTGAGGAAGGTTCTGTTGTGTTGGTGGCAAGAGGCTCTGTAATTGCTCTGAGAATTCTTGGAATTTTTTCAGATACGTATATTTTTTTTCCTGAACGAAGGCAAAAGAGAGCAGTCCTTTCTGTAATAAAAGAATACAGCTGCTTTCCAGTCAAGTGTATGGCCTCGAGCCTTGGTGTTTTTATCTCTAAGGTGGGAATAATCCTACTCCACCTGAGGATCAGATGAGGGCAAGGATGTAATGGTGCTTATGAGTAGTTCAGGACTGTTCTCACATTCCACATCACAGTTATTAGCAGAGCGTGGTACCTGGGCACGTGCTAGATTGCCTGGGTTTCACTCCCAGTGCCCCAGCATACTAGCTAGGTGAGCTGCAGCAGTCTGCTGCACCTCTCTGCCTGTTTCCTTACCTGAAAAGCAGAGAAGATAATAAATAGCAGCCACCTCACAAGGGTGTGCTAGAAGTTAACAGAATCAACAAATATGTAACAGTGAACACACAGGCCTGGCAGTAGGTACTGCTCAACAAATCCCAGTGATCATCATCATCATTATCAAATATAATAGGATGTTAGTTAAATTCACCAAACTGAGTTTCTTAGAAATGTCACGCACCATGCTGGGTGTTTTGGTGCTATCAAAGTACACTCTTAGGTGGTAGGTATTTTATACTTTAGTAGTGGGAAATAGAGAACAAGCTTACAAAAAACTATTACTTTAAAGAAATTTTCTTCACTTTTTCTGTGAAAGCGGAGCCTTTTCCCTGGAACGCTTAATATTATCAAGAGTTCTTAACATGCACTGTCTCACTTCATCCTCCTTCCAATGCTATATTCTATAAAAATCATTTATTATATAAACTAGGTAGTGTGAATCCCAATGACACATGATTCCCAGCAAGCTGTACCCTACACAATGCCCTTATTCCAGCATTCCCCTGACAGTACATATTATACAGCAAAAAGGCAGTTTGAACATTGTTCATGTTTTGCTGGACATTCTGATGGGTCCACAGTCTATCGACTGAGAATACCAAATGCAAATGGCTAGTGGGGCAGTAGTATTTACTGGAAAGAGCACTAATTTTAATATAACTAGGTTTGCTCCAATTTCCTAGGGATAGGATCTTGGTCTCGGCTGTTGAATTCTTGAGATCACTTCCCTAATCTATAAAGGAGGATGATGCTCCTGACCTTTCAGAGTTGCTCTGGGGTTGAAACAAGAGAATCTTTGTACATGTTTCTGGGCCTCACTGGGTGCGCAGTTTCTGGAATACCTGTGAGAAAGAAACGTGTCATAGATATTACTTAAGTATTTCCCCTAATTGTACTGCTGTGTGGTTGGTATCTGATGCTTAGCCTGATTAACACTTGTGGTACTGAGCCTTTCAGAGTGATGTAAGCCACCAAGCAAACCAACACAGCTACAGCAGGCTGTGGTGCTCCAAGTTAGTTGATGAGCAGAAGAACTGGGACTTGGACTTGAACTCAGGTCTTCTGATCTCCATGTCGTGTTAGACATGGATGTATCCCACACAAGGGGCTGAGTTTAATTTTATTGGCATGACTCATGACTGCTTTGAGCTCAACATCCCTGTCTTCTGCAGGTAGAAGATGCAACTAATTTTCTTAGACATTTTTAATGAAAAATGTTTCTGTGGTCTTAGCAGTTCTACAACCTAATCCTATATGCCATTTCTACCACATCATCGTCTGCCTTCATCCACACATAAACTACTGTGAGCTGCCTGAACTTCACCCATGTTCTGCAGGCTCCACCCTCGCTCAGGGTGGACTTTTTGAGGTTGGTCATTCATATGCCTAACCCTTGTAAGACCTAGGTCTTCCTTCTCCAGAGACCTTCCTCAACTCCTGTTATTTGCTCACATCTTCTCTTTTTTCTAAGTCTTCATATTGCTTTATCTATTTGATTTTTTTAAGAATTTTTATTAGTGCATATTACTTATACAGAATAGTGGGTTTCATTGTATCTTATTCGTACACACATGTAGCATACTTTTATTATATCCACCCTCTTATGACTCTCTTTACCCTTTCCTCTACCTTACCCTGATCCTCATCTTCTTCTCAAACAGTCTCCCTCCAATTTTTAGTTCCATGTTGCATTATAAACATTAATCATGTATTTAAAGCATCCTAAGCATTTGTAATTTGGGGGTGGAAAGAATTCTGAATCAGGAGAGTGGCATTTCTGAAATCTCAGGTCTATTTTCTGGCTGTGTGGTCTTGGGTAAGTTATTCAAACTCTCTGAACTTCACATTTCTTGTTGACAAATGAAGTTAACCTCTACCTCTCAGGGTGTAAGGGCTATTCAGAATTTATTTCACAGTGTCTGACTCATAGTATATACTCAAAACACGGTGATACTCTTTTTCTTCCTTCCTCCCCAGAAGCAGATGGTATGTAGGTATCACATGTCTAGGTCCCATGCACAATACTTGACATATATTATTAGATATAATTCATCCAATCACAAATTAGTAAGTGGATGGACAGATGTATGAAAAAAAATAGAGTGTGGCCCCCAAAGCATAAAATCAACCTGAGCTTTTAGCTGTTTCATTTCCATGTGATTGGTATTTTTATGGAACTGTCCATTTTGCTATTTTTCCTATGGACTGAGAATGAGGAGAGTGAGCACCTCCCAAATCCTTCAGGTTTATTATCATTGCTTCCTTGTCCTCCTTCAGTTGTCTCTCTTTGAGTGACTCTCTGAAGAGACCACAGCATCCTGTCTTGAGCGCATTGGCTGATATGCTCCTGGCGGGTTATCTGCTGGAAGGGTGACGCCAAACATGATTGACGTGACTTCCACCTCTGAGCCCGCCAAGGTTGCATGCCCTTGGGTGGCAAGCACGGAAGATACAGCTGACACGCTGAACCTCAACCAGTCCTGTTGCTTACGTGCTGAATTCAGTGGGAAAAGAAGATTAATAAAGTACATGTTGAAGCTTGAAAGAATAATTAGCGGGACGTTATATGTTTGGGCTGCAAAGCCATCTCTACATTTAGCATACAGCAGAACCTTTCTTCTAATCCTTCTGAGGATGAGGGATTGGCTCAAACTAAATTGGTTTTCTTTGTGCATCTTGAGTTTTTCTTTTAATGTTATCATTTTTTAAAAAAAATTATTATTTTCCAAATTTCAAATAAGCTTTTAATCAACCTCTTTGTAGGATCTGCCTTGTTGCTGGATCTGCCAGTCACTTGATGAGCAGCCACTTGGGCCCCGATAAAGGAAAGTGTGTGAATTGTGGGCTGCTGCGCAGAGCTTAATCACACATCTTTCCGGGGGTGCATTCCGTCACTCTCAGGACTGCCGTGGTGACTGCTAACAGCCCACCTCGATGAGACGAAGAGTGAATTATTGGTGTACATAATAAACTAACATCTGTACTGTGCATCTCAGAATGAGTGTCAGGGAAGCTGGAAGACAAAGCAGAGTGGCATCATTAGGGCCAGATTTAAGGCTCCAATTTGTGTAGCATTTGCATAACAATGCACAAGAGCAGCTATTCACTGTTCCCTTTCAGAACTCACAGTTTCACCTTCACAGGAACATTCCTGAGGAAGGGGAGGTGAGAGCAGATGTTTGCAAGCTGGGAGTCAGTCAGTCCCTCAGAGCATCCTTTCCAGAGGCCTAGAATTCACTGGGCAGGCAAGGAGTTTCCTGTAGCTTGGACCCTGGAACCTGGTTTGTACTAGCCTCTGCTCTTTTATATACTTTTCACTCAAGAAGTATTATTGAGCATCTGATGTCAAGAAAAGTCTTGGTGTCCAGAAATAAGAACTCACCAACTGCCTGAACCACTTTTTTTTTTTTTTACCTGTGCTAGTATGAATCACCTGTCTGAGCCTGTCTCCTTTTCTCTGCAATGGGGATGTTAATAGGACTTGTCAGAGTGAGTTACTGGTGCTGACTATATGAAAGGCAAGATGCTAGACCTGTTTAAATTCTCCCCCAAATCCTCTGATTCTCTATTCTTCTTCAATATCATATGAGGAAACTGAGGCATGCAGAAGTAACTTGGGGCTGGGGTTGTGGCTCAGTGGTAGAGCACCTGCCCAGCATATGTGAGGCATTGGGTTTGATCCTCAGCACGAGATACAAATAAATAAATAAAATAAAGGTTTTGTGTCCATCTACAGCTATAAAAAAGAGAGAGGAGTAACTTGCCAGTCACTCAACCTGTGAGTTACAAAGTCAGAATATTTTAGTGTCTTGTTAATTTGTGCACTATAACATCAAAAAGCTGCCTTTGGGGTTAAGGGAGGAAATAGATTGGAACTCGAACTCAGCATCAAAAACTCTAATGTGCTGGTCCTTTGCTCCCTGTTGCTCTTTTGCCACCCCTGAGTGACATGGGGGAAGTAGAGACAACTTGGTTTTGGCTTCTGACTGTCACATAGTTACTGTATATACTTGGGCAAGTCTCTAAACCTCTCTAGCCCTAGATTTCTCATGGATAGATGAGGAACCATCAATGTACCTACCTCAAAGAGTTGTGAGAACTAAATGATACTATCATGAATGGGATCTAGGTTTCTGAGCAAAATGTCTTGCCACAAATCATTTTCTAGACAATGCTAGCTGTCCTCAGCATCATGATTATTAATTAGCCAATATTGCCAGAGTATAGTTGAGCTCCTATCACCTGAAATACGAACAGGGGACTTGCTTGTCTATGTCTTATTCAATATTCTCATCTCTTCGCAGACCTGGAGCCATTGATTATGTTTGCTTTTTTATTGAGACCAGGCACACGCACACGGAGCCCCTCCTGGACTCAGCCAGCAGTCCAGGCATCTGGACTGAGGCTCCCCATGAGGATGTAGCATGTTTACAAAATCTTCTTCAAAGAAATCTCCTGAACGCTGCAGTTGTAGCAGAATTGCAGTGTCCTCTGGCCACATGCTTAACTATCAGTGCTGCTAAGGGATGGACCTTGTGTGCTCTGAATGCCAACAATCCACTCAGTTCCCAGACACTGGTTCTCTGCCCTAGTCTCAAACTCTGGCCCAGGTATTCGGGTAGACTCATGTATTTCTGCCCTGCCTGCAATGCTCCCCTCACTCCAGCCTTTCCAAAGTTATATCACCCTTGACAGGTTAAAAGGACATGGATGTAAGGAATCGTTTGGGGATGATAACATGTTTAAAAATGGAAATGGTTGAACACTGTATGATATGTGGAATACACAACAGTGAAATTGTAAAAAGAAAAGTGAGACATGCATTTGATGACATTCAAGCTTACCCCAGTCCTATAAAAAAAATCAGTTTCTTCAGGTGGAAAACAGGTGATTTCTTGCAGCAAATGGCTTCCTAGTGACTGAGAAAGCTTTGATGTAAGTTTTCCTGTAGGTGAAAGTGTAACTATGATAAGTTAAAAAATATATTAAAAATTAGGGTAGGGTAGGGGGCAGGAGGTTAGCTTTAGGTTTGAAATGCATGTAACATTGTTAAGAGACCTTTTCTGAGCATCTGTCTGTGGCGGGAGCTGACCACCTTGGTCCTCCTCAGCACAAATACTCTGTGAAATAAAAATGCAAAACAACACAGTTGAAAATGCTTTGAATGTGAACTCTGCTCCACACTCTATGCACACATTTTTTTTTTTTTTTCAGGATCATCTCATTCAATTCTCACAGTAGCTCTGCCAGGGACATTCTACTGACTCATAGATAAAGAAACTGAGTCACAAGCTAAGTAACAACCTCTGGTTAGTAGGGGCTCTTAGTGTCTTCTAATTACATCTTCTCTCTTCACTCCCCCCAGTAACTCCTACCCCTCTAAATGGGGCACCCTATAGAGAAATCACTGGAAGCACATAGCAAGGGGCCCTGTTCCTTGCTGTGTTCCCACAGGCACATGTCTTCCCTTCTGCTGGCCGATGGACTGAGGTGAGGGATTTCTGGGTAAGCCGGAAAGGACCCGTGGCTCAATATCTCCACGCGTGGCCTGTCTTGGGGTCAGAACTGCATTTGACTCCCAGCTCTGCCATCAACTAGCTTTGTGACCTTGGCTGGGACACTCAAGCTTACTCTCTGCAACTAGAAAACATGTATGTATTTATATAACATATGAACAGTATACCTGCAGTAATGCGGATTGTCACTGACTTCTGGGTATCTATGAAGAATAAATGTAAGCCTGTGGGTGAGAGAGCCTCTCTGAAAACTCTGGGATCGCTGCACTGGGAAGAATCACTTCTGGTCACTTCTGCCTGTTTCCCCCCAGTTCCTGAGATCCTATTCCTTGGTGTAGATCCCCTGCCTTGGCATGAGTCTGTTTTCCCTCTGCATCAAAAGCAGAGTTCTGCATGGCCTGGCATGTGGTCTGGGATGGCTAACAGATGCTAATTTATTTCCCTAATATTCTGACCCCCCACCTTTCATCCATGGCTAGGGGAGGCTATGGAAGGCTGAGGTTGGCCCAAAGCTGAGATGGATTCTGGAGTTGGAACTGGGCAGAGCCAAAATGGACAGTGACTGGGAGAAGGGGCTGGGTCCGTTTCTGCTTTCTGTGTGTGTACTTCAAGGCCAACAGGTGCTGAGAGCAGTCATCTGACAGTGATGGCCAGCAACATTTCCCACGTGGCCACCCTGCCCAGGAAGCATTCACAGATGCCAGTCAAAAAGCAATGACCCAGTGGACTTTCAATCTCTGCAAGACACTGACATGGAGCCAAGGCGCGAAGGCAGGTTGCATATTGAAGCCGACACACAAAGGGCAGAACAGCTCTCACCCACACAGGTGGGGTCGGGATAGTGAAGGGCACCCAGCTACTTGGGTTATGAAATCGTCCTCATTTGGGTCATATTTTAGAGAAAAGTAAGAAATTGCATTTTTAAAGAAATCCTTGCATTGTTGGTTAAATGAGGAATTGTCTGGTAAAATGAAGTGTGTTCCTGAAACAATGCATGTTTTGAATAGTGTCAATGGGTTTTCCATAAAATTGAAGACCATCTATTTAAAAACTCATCAGGAAAGAAAGGCCATCAGAAATAGGCTTCTTTAAGGTTTCTCTTGTCAGTGGAGCTGAGGGAGCATAATATCCTCAGTAGTCTAAAGAAGAAGGGACCCTTTATGAGTTCCTACTATGCTTTGGTCCCTCGGCCAGCTGTGGTCACTTGTTTGATTTCTTCAAATCCTTATAATTTCCCAGTGACAGAGGGACAATGACCCCTGTTTCCTTAATCAGGGTACTTGGGACCAAAACTGAAGTGATTTGATTTTGTCATAAAGATACAGTTAGTAAAACAAACAAAACTGTGATCATCTTTGTTAGTAATACCAGGTCATAACAATAACATGCTTTATGCTAGGCATTGGGGAGAACACATCCATATATTTAAATTAATCCTTACAACAGTAAATCTCTTTGGCAGATAGGGTTGTCCCCATATTGCAGATAAGGACAAAGACTCAACAGATTAAAAACTTGCCCAAATTTAGAGGACTAGTAAGTTGTTGAGCTAGGATTCAGACCCACATCTGTCTGGGCCCAAACTTCTTGTTGTTCTCTTATTGTTGTTTATTTATTAAATATATAATCTCTAAGATGGATTTGGTATCAGGCACTGGTTTAGTTTAGATGCTTTGAGTTCTACAAAATATACCTGGCTACAGCTGATATTGTAGCTGCTGATCTTCGTGCTTTAGGCATTAAATCTGACTTGTAGATAAAGATTCAGAGGCTCAGAGAGGTGTCTTAACTGCACAGCCTTGCAGATGAAGAGCCATATGCTAAAGCCTCTGATTTCATTCTGCAATCTAGTAGACCAGGCAGAAAAAAAAAAAAAAAAAAAAAGAATCTGGGCCTGAAGGATATGTATGAAGTGTCAGAATAGGCAGAGAGAGAAATTAAGAACTATAGAATAATTCCAAAACCTACAGATAACAAAATATGCTAAACACCCCAGGTTTAAAAGGGAATACAAAGGTCTTCTGAGATCCCATAACACAGGGCCCTGTGGATCCATCAGCTAAGGAGGGAGTCACAGACCACGACAAAAAGAGGGACAGTCAAAACCTTGGAACTTGCTGTTTCTCATGGCTTAAAGATCAACATCTGTGAGTGAGTTTCCCATGGCTGCTCAAACAAATAACTACAAACTTCGTGGCTTAAAGCAACAAGTTATTTTCTCTCACAATTCTGGAGGCTTGAGATTTCAAATCAGGATCCCTGGTGGAAGGAAATCAAACTGTGAGCAAGGCTGCTTCCTCTGAGGATCCAGGGAGAAGCTCTCCCTGCACCCTCCAGCTTCCTGTTGCCAGCCTTCCTGGCTTGTGGTCAAATTGCTCCAAATTGCCTCCACCTTAGCATCTTCTTCTCCTGTCTGTCTGTGTCAACCTCCCTTTGTCTCTCTTTCATAAGGACCCTGAGACTGCATGTAGGGCACACCTGGATAATCCAGAATAATTTCCCCATCTCAGGGTCCTTAACTTAATTGCATCTGTAATGATTTCTTTTTCTTCATAAGGTGACAATTACAGGTTCCAGAAATTAGGACCTGACATCTTTGGGGGGCCATTATTCTGCCTCCCACAGTCAGAAACTGGAACCATGGTATTTCTGAGCAGCAGAAATATTTCTTCACATTTGGGACCCTCCTACCCCCACAATAAAAAGTGGCAAGGTTCCCTTTCCAAAAGCATGCCTTCTCATAAGTAGAGGGACGGTCCAGAAAAAGAACCCCTTTAATACGAGGTGATGTGCTAGTGAAGGCCTTATGGAGTCAAAGCCCAGAGGGTGGGGAGAGAGGAAGAGCAAGTGAGGGGCAAGAGAAAGGACTGGAAAATTGAGAGTGCAAAGAGACAAAAGGGAGATAAATTAAGAAAATAAAGGAAAAAGGGGGGAACAGAGGAAGAAATTAATAGAGAAAGCAAGAATGCTTTAGAAAAAAAGTAAAACCAAAAAAATTACAAGATCCGGGAGAAGAGGAAATAGGAGGGAGAACAAAGAGAGGAGGGGGAGGGGAAATGAGAGGAAAGCTAGGGGAGAGGAAGATTGACAGCAGACAGGGACAATGGGGAAGTGGGGACAGAAGGCAGTAAAAGGAGAAGAGAGGACTGAGGGAAAGAGTGACCCCTGAGGGTGCGAGGAGGGAAAGAGGCGGCAGATCATCAGCTCACACTGTGGGACAGAGTAATAAAGGCATTTGGTGAGGTGACAAACGTCTATATGTTAATATGCCGAAATAAATATAGCAGCTGCAAGTTACAAATCACATTCATCGGCCGTTACAGTCTGGTAATTGTCCATACAGATATTTTTTTTCCTGGTTCCAGACCCTGGCTTATCAGAGGACAACATGCTTTTGAAATGCCACATTATTTTGTAAGTACATTTCACGTCCAAAAGTTGCACCAAGCGTGATATACTGAAGACGTATTTCGCTTCCATGCTGTGGAGCTCCCAGACTCTGGCACAATGATTTTTAAATGGCCATTTCGATCATCAGTGTTCTGCCATCCAAGGGCAGGACAGGCCTTCCCATAGGCTGCCTCCAAATTCCTCATTTATCCCTCTCTCCTCCCTCTCTCCCTCCTTCCCTTTTTTCCTCTTCTTGATCATTTGAGTCTCTCTCTCTCTCTCTCTCAAGCCTTTTTTTCCCCCTTGTCTTACTGTTTCTCTGGCTCTCCCTGACCCCCACCCACCTTAAGGGGCTTTTCATAAGTCATCAGTGTATAAACCTCAGCACCACTGATTCAGGGCTGGATAATTCTTTGTCCTGGAGGCTGTGCTGCCTATTGTAGGATTTTAGCAGCATCCCTGTCCTTGACCCACTGGATGCCAATAGCAAAGCCCCCTCTCCCCTGTTGTGACAACCAAAAATATGTCCAGATAGTACCAAGTGTTCTCTGGGGTCAAAATCATCCCTTCTGCAGTCAGATCTGAGCTCTAATTCTAGCTTGCCACTTCTTGACTGTGTAATCAGAGACAAATCCCCCTGATTCTCAGACGTATGAGAATCACCTGGAAGGATTTCACCTCCGAAGCTTTAAGTGCAATAGAGCTGGGAGGGGCCCTGAGAATATGCTGTCCTCTAGTGCTGCTGCTGCTGCTTGCTGGTCCAGAGTCTGCTTTGAGAACCAGTGCCCTGCCCCTAACCTGGCTGATCTCCAGTCTCTTCTCCAAAATATAGGGTTCAAGCCAGGCATGGTGATGAATGCCTATGATCTCGGCGGCTTGGGAGGCTGAGTCAGGAGGATTGTGAGGTAAGGGAAAGGATGTGATGGTGTGTATGAGTGACTCAGGACGGTTCACACATTCCACATCCTAGTTAGCAGGCATAGCACCTGGGCACATGCTTTGCTCCCAGTGCTGCTGGCCCACGAGCTATTGAGCCAGCCTTAGCAACTTGGTAAGACCTTGTGTCTGAATAAAACATAAAAAAGGGCTAGGGATGTGACTCAGTGGCGCCTCTGGATTTAATCCCTGGTACCAAAAAATATGTATATATAGGGTTTATAAGACATTGCTAGCTGGCTTATACTGAACATTAAGAGAAATAATATAACTATGCTATTCTGGTCCCTGGTAGGTGATAAATAAATGGTAGCTCATAAAGAAAGTCCTCTTAAAGGAAGGTTGGGTTTTGACAGGAACTGTGAGAATTAAAAATGGATATGGATATATTCACAGCAGCACACAAATGTTCCCATTTTTAAAGAAGAGGTTCAATAGCTTTTTAGCAACAAAGTATGTGTGCTTATTAATAAATCTGTCTCAGTGGGATCAGTCCCCTGCAGTAATGGAAGATAAATGATGAAAGCTAGCATCGTACCTGAGATCCTGGAAATCTAAAATTGATTACCCATGCACACACTTGTTAATAAGACCAAGTGCAAACTCTGTTACTAATGTCCAGGAAGAAAGAGTATCTGCAGGTATGGTTGCCTACAATTCCTCTAACATCCTTTTCTAGTTGAAAGGGTAAGTGAGCATTCACCACAGATCTACTATGAGCCAGGCAAATGTGAGATTATATACATTTGTACATTTATTCCACAAACTACTCTAGAAAGTCAGATCCCTATTTATGACATTAAAAAGCTGGGTTTTAGACAGGGGTTAAGCAATTGCCCTGTGACACCCAGCTAGTCAGCACAGTGCTGGGATTGCACCTTTGTTCCATGTGACCTACTGCTCCAAGGTTCTGGCACAGTGCTGGTGGGTGCAGATAAACACCTTGTGTACAAAATTCCAGGAGCTCATTTAATTCTCCTTAGAATTTCAGTTCCCTTTTGGAGATCAATGGGTCTGTTTTTGACTTTGAAATCCTTGAGCCTAGTCAAGCATAATGAATTGCTTGTGATTGGCACTCCTTTCCTGGAGAGTGAAGGAATGAATGAATACAGGACTGTCTCCATTGATTTGTTAAGAAATGACACTGAAATGGCATGAGGTTGCATGCCAGCAGTTCTGAGTCCGGGTCTCAGTTTACTAAAGATTTACTGTGTAACCTTGATGGAGAAGTCAGTTTCCTCCCAGAATGGACTAAATTTTGAGGTGAAGGGCATACACATGTCAGAACCTTAACCATTAGAGTGACTTTATTTGGAGATAAAGTCTTTAGGAGGTAATTTAGGTTAAATGAGCTCATTGAGGTGAAGGCCTTGTCCTATTCTGTGGGACTGGTGGCCCCTCTCTCTGGCTCCATGTAGAAAGGCCATGTGAGGACACAGAGAGAAAGTGGCCATCTGTAGTGTGTGAAGACAGTCTTCACCAAAAACCAAATTAGCTGGCACCTCTGTCTGGAATTTTTTGCTTCAAACAATAAGTTCTATTGTTTAAACCACTCAGTGTATGATGTTTTGTTATAGAGGCTCAGGCAAACTGGTACACCCCAGGTCCTACTGTGTTTTCCTACAAAAATGTAGAACAGATAACTTTTTCTAAAGGACTTTCTAGAGAATGCCAATTTTCAGCAAAAGGTTAATGGGTCATTAAATAAGTAGGATGAATCTTAAGTTCTCTCCCTTCCTGAAGGACTTCTAACTACACACACTTTGTGAGCGTGTGTAGTTAGAAGAGGGCCTATAGCAGAGACAAAAACCCCAAACAAAGCAAAACAGAAACCTTTCTAACTCTGCATAACCCACAGTCATTGCCCTTACTGGCTAGGTCATTTATTAGCCAGCTCCATCTCTTCTTTTGTTGTTTGTTTTTAACAGATGAGAAGATTGTGGGTTAGGGCAGACTGAAAAGTCCCAACCAGGAAGGTAACCAACAGGTGACAGAGAAAAGTTCAGACTCCAATCTGCCTGTTCCAGTCTCTTCTCAGTTTAACATCTGGTTCAGAGCCTCCCAGTGAAATGCTTTTCCTATGGAGGTTTGGGGCAAATGGGTAGAGAATTAATAATATTTCCTACCATTCAGCAATTAGTATATTCCAGGCCCTGTTATAAGTGACATATTGTATGAACTCACTTTAAATTCACAAAATCCCAGTGAGGAAGGCACGGTTACTATTTTAGTTTACAGCAGAGGAAACTGAGGCACTGGGGGGCTGAGTAACTTGTTCCAGGTCACACACAAGGCTAGGAAATGGCACAATCCCAGTGTGTACGCAGGTGTTCTTTAGAAGACACAAGAGAGGGTTTTCTAAAGATATCTTGCTTCTCTTCCTGCACTGATCATATCTAACACAGTGATTTGTTCATTGTGAGGTTGTGTGTTAGGGTCTGTAAACAAGTCAAGATGGCGCCTGGCATTTTGCAGAGGGAGTGGTTTGTGAAGTAACGCCAGCGAGCCATTAAGTGTGGAGATTCCTTATTGTTGACCTCTGTATCTAGTTTATGTTAATTAAGATAAGCAGTGTGGAATGTATATATACCCCTCTGGTCCTCCACTCCTGCTGTATCAATGTACACAAGTTGTTTGTCACCCCCCCTCCCCCCTTTATTTTGCTGCAGCCTGACTGCAGCAGTTGTGGAGGAGAGAGATGGCACACTGATCTCTGTATGTCCCCTACCTGCAATGGTACCCATCACACTGTTGCTAAATGAGTTAGAGAACAGTGAACTTCACCTCCTGGAAGCAATGGGTCCTTATTTGGGAACTGACACTTGGAATCAGTCCTCTCACTGGCAGACCTTCTGCTGGGGGACAGGTCCTTCCTTGCCTTAGCCCCAAGGCTCATACTCCCCAACCTTTGCCCCCCAGCTCCACAGAATTTTTCTAAGCTGAACTGCATTCGCTGATCCCTGGTTTGTCCTCCCTCAACCTGACATTCTCTCCACTCTCACCAACAGCACTCCAGCCCTACCACCAGACCAAGAATGGCCTGGTTTTATAATGAATCTCTGAGGAAGAGAAAATACTAAGAACCCACACTTTAAGGAAGGGTCATAAAACATTTATGGGCTAAAGCCTGAGGGAGTTATTTGTCTCAACAGGTGGTAAGACAGTAGTCCAAGGAGGCAGAGCTTTGTCTGGAGTTTCTGCAGAGCTGGGAGGGGAATGAGGCTCCCTCTGTTCTCAGACTCAAGCTTTCCTACTCCTCTGTGTTATTTCTGTCACAGTTAGAGGTAAGATACTGTCAAGGTGACATGACATCTATGCAAACAGCTTAGGTAAACCAGAAAGAATCAATAGACTAGGAATGAAAGTCAGAATTTTGAGAAAAGATGAGGAATAGGGCAGTAATGATAAGTTCCCTAAATTTGAATTCCTCAGGAAATAGGGCCTGGAATTCCTATTGCTACCCTCATGAAATACACCTTATTTATAGGATTTAGCTTGAAGTGTCCTTGATCAAACATCTACCATGTGCCAGGTGTGGGGTCAGTACTAGGTACTAGGTTTTTAAAAATTCCAAATTCTCATTTAAATCATCACTACCATGCTGAATGGAAGACGTCATAATTCTCTCTCTCTCTGTGTCTCTCTCTCTCTCTCTCTCTTTTTTTTTTTTTTTTTTTTCCACAAAGGAACTAGAGTGCAAAGATGCTCAATAACTTTGCCAAGGTCACACAATTTAGTAAGGTCTGATCTTAAATTCTGACCAGACCCAGGGCTTATGTGAGGTCCATGGAGCTTCTAGACTTGTTTTTTTTTTTTTTTTTTGGAGAAACCTGAGATGCTCAAAGCAGTTTAAGGACCCCTGCTGGCCTCATTTCCAAGTCTTTAGACTTTCAAAGTTTTCAAGGTTACACTATCACTTCTTAGTTCCTGTCCCCAGAGGGACTTGATCTTGATCCCTTCAAGTTAAGATTTGTTTGAATAATCCATTAACCGTTGAGAAAATTACCTTCTCATTATGAAGTATTCTGTGTCACTTTAATACTAATTACTCTAACTGTATTTATTGAGGATTAATGACTGAGCAATATTTTATTAATAACGAACTGGCATTTATTATTGCATAAATAATAAATAGACAGAGTGCCTCATTAAATATAAATACATTTTTTATTTGAGCACCTTCGTTAAAAGTGTTGCCAAAAATTTTTGCACTGATTAAAAATCTCATTAAAATGGTTGACTAGTCTTGCCTTTGTCTCCACTGCCTCGCCATCCCCCCCCAAAAAAAGAGTTCCTGATAATTTCTGCCCCATTAGAAAGACTTTGGGATTATTCATCTGCCTGTCAGAAATCCCTTTAACAATGCATAGCTTCTGTGAATTTGGGTTGCCATGAAAACCTGAACTTTTTGCTCTTCTCTTTCTTTCTTACGTTTGCAAATATAACCCTTACCTAGTGATAGGAGGTTGCTGCACTTAAGTGCTTAAGGATCATATAAGTAGCTCATCTGAAATCATGGACCTGGGGGAACAGGAAAGGACTGCTATAGACATTCATTGATTGCTAAGGAAGTGGAGGCCCAGAGAGAAGCATCTTCAACCTCACACCATTACCAGCACAGCAAGACTACCTAAAAAGTCCAAATATTATAAGTCTGTTTTACTTGTTAAGTTACATTCAAAATTTTCTAACTGAATGTCCTCCCACAAGAATCCCATCACTCTTCAAATTTGTCCACAGCCCCACAAATCTCCCTGTATGTGCTCACCTATTTTTTAAAAAAACTGGTTCTCCTGCTACCCACATCACATCCACTACCTTCTTCTCTGTTCCTATTAGAAACTTTCAAGTCTTGGAGCTCCCTAAAGGCACCCTCCTATTGCCAGCCCAATAGTGCCCATCTCCAGGAGATGGCCAGGGTGCCTGCAGACTTTTCATTCCCCATGCCCAAGGCTGCTGCTGGTCCTAGAGATGCTGGAGCACACCAGGGGTTTATGAAGGAGTGACGCCTTGTTCCCTAGCCCTGGAAGTGCCCCATGCATCCAAGTCCCACAGTAGCTTCACCTCTGCTTCACGTGCATCTCAGTCTCTTGGGGGTGCAATGATGTCTGTTCTAATTTCCCTTCTCTACCCTCATGGACACCAACCCAAACCAGAAGTTAAGAATGAATGGGGGAAAATGCCATCATCTACCTTTGTTGTCCTCCTCTTCAACCCATGGTCTCTGGCTTCTGACTCCTTCTTCTTTCAAGGAAAAAATAAAGGCCCTTCTCCAAGTCCTTCAGATAACTGGAGGATGGCATTCCACTTCTTCATATACACAAGCGCGGCATCTCATCCTGCATCTGCAGGGGCATGTTGCTCCACCTATACTTGAGCCCCTTGCCCTGAGCCTTTTGCTGCCAGCCTTACTAGGCACAGGCTCTGCAACTTCACACCTGGAACTACAGCACACGTTCTACCATACAGGCTTGCACTTAGCACAGGGCCTGGCACACAGTAGCACTTCCAGAGATCCTGGTTAAACATGAATGAAAGAATAACTCAGTGCCTGTTTCCACTGGGTTGATTGTAGGGACCAATGCAACAAAGTTTTCTTTGAAACACCGAATGGGCTAAGCCTTGCAATAAAGGTCTAGTCCAATTTCCAGCTTCAGCCTGCACAATGAGCTCTAAAAACGTGACATTTGCATCTATTTCACTAAGACTCCTGCACTCCCTTCTCCCCCAAATCCTGTAACAATAGAAGTCCTCATTCCGCTTAAACTGTGTCATTTCTTTAGCGTTTTGAGGGTTAGAAATTAGGACAAGACTATCAGCCAAATGCAGCGGGTACCGGTGTACTGACTGGATATCTTATCAGATATTCAAGAATGCAGAAAGAAATGTCACGGGGAGCTTTCGACAAAAATATTTAATTAATAGCAACAGCTACAGAAATGAATAACAGCATCCAGGCAATTACAGTGTTCAATAAAGCAGCTCTCTGCGGATGGGGTGGCAGCAGATTACTGACTGATGGGCTGCATTTAAATATGTTATCTGCTCACTGGGAAGACCCTAGTGAGTCCCTCCCCTCCCGGACATGGCCAGCAGCGGGAGTATTACTGTATTTATTTTTTATTATTTTAACGGAGTAACAAATTGAATTATCTGGGAGAGTGGTCAGAGATTTCTAGCTCTCTCAGAAATACCCATCTGATCCTTGACCCTGGTAAAGAATATTGGGGGCCACTCACTACAAAGCCCCCTATGTGTGAAAGTTTCAGGATAGGAATGCTCCTAAAAGTATTGAGGGTTGAAAAGTTTGGGCTAAGTTCCTGATCCTTGATGTAAGACCTTAGATAAATCACTTTGCTTCTGTAAACCTGTTTTTTTTTCATCACCTGTGGGAAGGTGGACTGAGATTCTGCTAGAGTGGGTTTGTGATGATAAAGGGAGTTAGCCCATGTAAAGCTCTCATCTTACAGCAGCAGTGTGACCTGTGGGGGTCCTTTCCTCCTAGTAACTGCTTCAGGGCTGGGAAGGGGGATTCAGAGTTCCCAACCACTGAGGGGCTCCTGATAGGGACAGGGAACCAGCTTGGCATAAGAGGAGTAAGGCCAATCCATCAGGGAGGGGAACATAGCACCTAGAAATATGATGAAGCACCACCCTAAGGATCCAAGGAGAGCCCAAAATTTCAAGTGAAATGCGGGTCATTCTACAATTACCAGAATATGTGAGCTACCAAGGACAGGAGACAACCACCAATCGTATCATATCTAAATCAGCATCCTGGGGACATCTCACTGTAGGGTGTTACTCTAAAGGAACTTGGAACCATACAAATCCTAGTTGGTAGATTCCCAGGAGACTGTAGGTCTAGTCTTCTATCTGATTTAAAGGTAAAATGTCAACACTTGGGAAACAGGCACGTTTCTCCAGATAGGGACATAGGCTCAGGAGTGTTCCAAAACAGTATTTGCACTAAAACATATTAGTTTATGTTTGTGGCAGCTGCTCAGCTCTGAGTTCCTGTCAGTTCATCAACAGATATCTAATGAGAAAATTATTATCCTCCAAGTAAAGTACTGGATCCTAGAGAGAAAATAGTGTATAAGCAGTGATCTGGAAGGAACAATGGACATTAAATAAAAAATTGCACAAATCATTAAACATGTTACAAGGGCCATGAAGGAAAAGCAAAGCAAGCTGAAGAAGGCTTTGTCACAGGGCCTCTATCCAGATTGGTGACCTCCTCTGACTAGAACAGATTTTATATGCAGTAAATGCTTGCAGAGTTCCCGTTGACCTAAATTAACTCAAAGTAAGCAATGAAGCTCCCCAGTTGTCTATAAGAGAGTAAGTAGTTCTCTCTTTCGGCACCCTCTTATGCATACAATCCTAAAAGTTACTTAGCTGATGACCCAAATCAGGTTCTAAACAGAGAAAAGTAGAAGGACTGCAAGCAGCTAGAGGTCCATTTTCTAACAGGAGCAGGAAGCATGTGTCACTTGCCAATTTGACAGTGAGAAAAGTAACAGTAAGGCCAACAGGCAGATGCAGACCCATGAGCAAAGCAGGTGGGATCAATATATGTCAAGTGTATCTGCTGACCCTCATGGCCTAAGTGCTTCTCTTACAATACAGCAGTTCATGCTCATGATGAAGTTCCACCAAGTTTAAGCTATTTAGGTTGCCTTGGAAAACTGTGGGAATGAACTCATTAAGTTTGGCTCTTCTCTAGACATCACTGCTGACTCTTCAAATGGTCTGTGTGAGACTCTCAAGCCACTCTGAACATCAGTTTCTTTGTAGAAATAGACTTTCCAATGATCTCCAGAGGGGTGGTGAGATATTAACTCAAAGACATAGGAGAGAAGGCTTTGCAAGAAAACTTGCTACCTCTCTTCATTCCAGAACATTCCTCTGATCTTCAAACTTGGACTTTCAGCTGCCTTCTGCCTATTTGTGCATGGATGTCTACCAAGCTTTTCATATTGGCACATTCAAGTCTTATATTTCTGAGTTCCCCCACACAGGGAGTTTTTAGCCAGATTTCCTCACTAAAATCTGCCTTAATTACTTAGTGATTCTTTCCTATCCCTCATCTCTTATATCCAACCCACCAGCTAGATCAAACCACTGTCTTAAATCTCTTCCATTTTTTTTTTTTCTATTCCCTTTGCTTTCTCCTTGATTCCAACCAGATCGACCTCTCTCCTGGGCCACTGTCATTAAGCCCTCAGTGGCCTCTATTTCCCCACTCATATCCCCATCCACTCCCTTCACAACCACCGTGATGGTCTTCTCTCTCAAAAGCTTCCAATGACTTTTACTACATTTTTTAAGAACAACTCCTTCCCAAGGCTCATGAAGTCCTGTGATGAAAAAGTCCACCAAATATAAACTGTTCGTGTTGGTTTGAAAAAATATGGGAACACACTCAGCAAGTTTGGTTCTGCTGTCTTCTAACAACATGGGTTACGTTTGCCTGTCCTTGGATTATTATTGCTGAGGTCTCCCCTTCCTCTCTGTACTCACTTGGCTCCAGACACATAGCCTCCCTCCTGAGCCTCTCCTCAACCTGAAACCCATGATTGTCCTCCTTGTGAGAGAAACAATTCTGGGGCAAATCACTGAAAACTAGATGCTGGTTCCCAGGACCCTCCTCTGTGCCAGATTTCAGAAGCACAGGGAGCAAATTACTCTCTTTCTTATATTTGGACTGTTGAGTTATACTACTTTTCACTTCATGTTGTCTGCACAAACTATTTCTCAATAATTTCCTATTCCTCTTTTGGATTTAAACTTTATTTTGAAGCATTGCACATATATTCAGAAAAGTACACGAATCATAGGTATAAGATCGATGAACTTTCTCCAGGGGACACAACGATGTGAAGGACCCGCACCCAGATAAAAGTAGAGGAGTCCCAGTACCCCAAAGCCTCATCTTGCCCCTGCCAATCAGCAGTCATCAAGAAGACCACAGTGCTGTCTTTAATAACATGAGTTAAGTTTTGTTTGTCCTTGAAATATAATATATATATAAGTGTATGTGTATGTGTGTGTGTGTGTGTGTGTGTATGGAAATATTCAATTGTGTACTCTTTCCTGACTTCTTTCACCCAGAATTTTTGTGGTTTCTATAGTGTATGTCTCAAATATCTCCCAAAGGCCGTTGTGTTAAAGGCTTGTTCATTTGGGCGATGGGGAAAACCTAACGGGTTGGGCCCAGTGGGAGATCTTCAGGTCATTGAAGGTATGCCCTTGAAGGGAATAATGGGACCCCAACGCCACCCTCACTCTCCTTTACTTTCTGACCCTGAGGTGAGCAGCTGTGCTGTGACATGTACATCCTGCCATGAGGTGCTGCCAAAGCAATGGGACCAACTGGCCGTGGACTGGAACTTCCAAACCTGGATGCAGAATAATTGTTTTCTCTGATGAAGTTGATTATTTCAGGCATAAATGAAAACTAGGTGCTGGTTCTCAGTACCCCCCCCCCCCTTATAGTAAAAGAGAGCTGGCTAACACAGCTATACTTTTATAATCAGAAAAAAAAAAAAAAAGCTATTCCCACTGTGTCAAAGGAACAACAATCTGGTGCAGAGTTGCCTGACTGCTTGTTGTCCTTGCTCTGGGTTGTGTCCCTGCACCTCTTCATGTGCAGGTGATCCTGCCTGTGACACCTGACCTTCTCAACTCTCCAACATCCAAGTCTCCCTTAGCCGTCGGCTCTTCCACAGAGTGTTGGCTGGCTTGCTGCTGAGCCTGGCCAAGGCCTTTGCTCTGGTCCTCCCCCCTGTGGGTCTGGTGATTCTGCTTTCATAGTACTGTTCACTAAGACAGGTGTCCCTCTCCTCACTGAGTCCTCGTCCACCAGGAATTTCTCAGGGGCAGAAGGAACCCCTAGCACAATGCCTGGCTAAGGGTGTATCTCAACCAATGCGTGTTTAATGTAACTAATTGAATTAAAGAAAAATAGCAATTGTATCTGTGAGAAGTTGGCTTAAATCTTAGGTTGCTAGGAAAGACACTAATTGTCAATATTTTAGAGAATTATTCAACACTAATTAGAGATTGTTTTCATCAGCTTTTTCATCTCTGTGACTAAATGAGCTGACAAGAACAATGTAGAGGAGGGAAAGTTTATTTGGGCTCACAGTTTCAGAGGTTCAGTCCATGGTTGGCTGACTCTATAGTCCTGAGCCTGAGGTGAGGCAGAACTTCATGGCAGAATGGTGTGGCGGAAGAAAGTAGCTCAGGACATGGCAGCCAAGAAGTGGAGAGACTCCACTTACCAGGGACAAAATATAAACCCCCAAATCATGCCTCTAGTGACCTACTTCCTCTAGCTACCATCCTACCTGCTTACAGTTACCACTCAGTTAATTCATACCAGTGGATTAATCCACCAATTAGATTATATCTTTCATAGTCTAGTCATTTTTCCTGTGAAAAATTTTCATTGTCTCACATATGAGCTTTTGGGAGACACCTCATATCTAAACTAAAACAGAGGTAATATAAAGTTTCATTAATAGCTTTTGCCTCTCTTGCTTTCCTCCTGGTCAGCACATCTAAAGATGAATGAATCAGTCCCACAAACTGTTATTTTATGCTGTATGTGCCAAGCGTTCCATCTACAGCATAGCGGTTGGCCACGTAGATATTCTGCTAATGCTATATCTCTGGCCCTCCTTTCACCCCTACAGCAAAGGTGCCCTGGAAGAAGAGTGCTGTAACCCCTGGTGTCCAGAGAATATGGAGTAAGCACCGGCTGCCCTATCTGAGTGCCCTATACCCTGATGTGTGCACCCTGTTGAAGAGTTGACCTCCCTACTTACCTCTTTGGCATTCCTTCTAGGATTATCTTGTCCAGGTTCAGATGGTCGGGCATTCTCTTTCCAAGCCCTTCTCCTGGGCTTGATTATTCGGCACTTCCATAATGCTGCCACCTTATTCTTGTGTTGCCTGCTGTCTCCCCTCCTGCCACTTCTCCCCACGATCTGGAACTCTGGGGAAAAAGAAGCAAATCTTGAGGGCTGACCATGTTGATCACATGCAGAAAGACCTGTGTCAGGACCTTTCCTCACTCTCCAAGTCCAAGATGCCCTTCAGAGTGGGCTCACCTCGTTGAGCTCAGTTCCTCCTGTATCCATGCACCTCACGGTGTCTTCCTTAGGCTTGGAGTGAAAATAGTGCGTGTGCACAAGACACTTGGAGTTGAACTGGGTCTGGACCTAACAAATGAGTGTTGCTACGTTGGGGAAGAAATTAAATAAAGCTGGGCTTTGGTGGTGAAGAGCATTAGAATTTGGAACACAGCAGAAGGGGACTGAATCTTATTCTGCCACTCACCAGCTGTGGGATCTTGATAAGAAACTTATCCTCTGTTAAGTCTACCTCATAGGGTCCTGCTAAAGATAAATGAGATGACATACGTATGCAGACAGAGTTTAATAAGTGCTGTTATTATTGCTCCAGCATTGTCATCATTATTTTGGACTCAGGCGATGAAGCCCCCATTTACCATCCTTCTTAGACACCAGCTTCTCTGCCATCTGACCAGCTCAACACTCCTGCCTCGGCCTCCTCCCTTCTGAATCACCATCAAAGAGTTCCCAGGGTGCCTTGGAGACTGCCATGGCTGAGTTATGACAGAGTTGACAACAACAAATACAGGTCCTGACACATCATGGAGAAATGGTGCAGGGTTTGTCACATCCCCACCAATACTTTGAATTTTGAGGGGGAAGAAAGCAGAGAAGGAGGGTGTAAAAGATAATGCAAAGTCTCAGAAATTAATGAGGTAATGGGTGAGCATATTTCCATCTAAATGAGCCAGGGTCATGTTCCTGGGGAGGAACAACAAAGAGGACTAGCCAATTGAACAAGCTCAAAGTGGAAATCAAGCAAACAGGCTGAATAAATCAATGTCCAGTTGTGTCTTATTTGTGGCAATTACTTCTCAGAGCTTTCAGTCCCTGGCGCCCTGTGTTTGGGCTATGGATGCTCATTTAGCAGCCCCCAGTTTGACATCTTAATGTTTGCTTTCTCACGTTAAAAAATGGATATCTGCTGCGAAATTCATATATGTCATTAGTGCTTCTATCAAATCCTTTCTGTTCAAAAAAGTGAAGTCAGGAGAAATTCAGAAATTAGAACATCCTGCTAGAGTGGAAGGACAACCATTCCACAAGCCAGCATGGTTGGCTTGAAGTCCTGTACCGACTGTGTGACCAAAGGCAGGGTGCTCCACTTGTCTGAGTCAAAAGGCAAATGGGCTCAATCATGGCTGCTCATTTGATCTTTGTGCTTTTTGCATTTCATGTTTGTTAGGAAGTGTGTTTAGTGTTTTCTGTTGATCATTCAAGGGAGGCAGGACTGCACATCCTTGCTCTCTAGAGAACCCCAGGGGCTGGAGGTTCTAGCTAGAGGCAAGGATATGATGGTAACCACCTGTCGGGCTCATTTCCAAGACCTGTACTCACACAATCCTCGTGTCTACTTGTGGGGGACCAGCAGCTGTATCTGGAGAAACTGAGACACAGGGGATTGAAGTGACTTGCTCAGGCTCTCATGGATACCAAGTGACAGAGCTAAGATTTGGATCCAGAGCTACCTGACTCCAAAGTCAGTGTTTTCCTCACTGAGTGGAGGCCTGGGAATTTTGGAGGACCTCTTAGGATGCTTCTCTGGAGGAAGAGACCAGGCTCTTAAGAGTGATGGAGAACAAAGGGCCCCAAACTGAAGCTGTTAAGGTCTGACATAGTTTCTAGGCATGCTTTGCTGCTCAGCTGCCCTTAGCAGAAGACAGGATTAGGAATGACTGGCGAGTCTCAAATGGCATTATTTTTATTTAACTTTGTGAGGAGGTTTGAGGATACTTTGACTGTTAATTGAAAATCTAAGGAATACTGGATTCCAGAAGTCTCTAAATTTATCTCTTTAAATTTTCAACTTCTCCCCCTGCTTCTGGCCCTCAGTTTCCTCCCAGGAATTCTGGGGAGCCTAACACCCCCATCAGCACTGTGCTGTGCTTGAATTACGATCACAGGGGGCAATGGGCTGGGGGATTCCACTTCATGAAAGATGGAGGAGGAACACCTGGAGAAAATGAATCGGAGTCAGGACCCTGCCCCCCAGATCAGTATGAGGGAGATTCTTCCATGGGGGGAACTCAAGAGTCTTCAACACCCACTGTGGGCCAGGAATTTTGCACCCATCTCCACCTGTAAATCTTCAAGTCCCCCATCTAAGATGTGTTTCACTCTTCCCATTTTATAGATGAGGGAAGGCAGCTTGCAGAGGTGGAGTGATTGCTCAGGGGGACATAGCCACTGAGGTGGAAGGCAGAATCCAGATTTGTGTGATCACGAATGACCTTCATATTCCATGTCTGCACCCTGCCTCTCATTGGGTCACCTCAGGGCTCCTTTTCCTTGGCAAGCTCAGTCTTGATGGGGCCAGTTTGGGTTTTCTTACCATCTCGCCTGCAAAGCTGAAATGGACCCATCGCCTCATGCAGGTGGTCAGGACCCCTTGCAGGTTAAATCCCCAGTTTTAACCCAGATGAGTCTGTTCTGGGCGGGACTGTGCCTCTCGGCACTCACCTGGCTTCCAGCTCAGTGGGACAACCGGATTGTCAGTTTTCTCTCATATTAGCTGCTTAACTGCATGCCAGGAAGGAGAGGACAAATGCGCCCTACCCACCAGATGCTCCGGGCGTGTGGTCGCATCCCAAGTATACTCATCTTCACTGCTATTTTTTTTCTTCCCCATTAGTAACCTCAGTGTTTTTCGAATGGAAATCACTCTGGCTTTGGAGGGGACACTTCACAGCACTTTCCGTTCCCTCCCCCAGCTCCTTCACCAGCAAATTAAAACTTCTCTCTGAGCACCAGCAGAGGCATCTTATATAAATGGTAATTAGTGCAGCCTCACTGAAGACTTGGTGGGAAAGAAGGCATCTCTCTTTCTGAGCTGAGCACTTTTAGCATTTGTTTGAGATTCTCTCAGGTGCTTATTGCACTCTGCTATGTATGATTCATTCATTTAGAGACGTTTTCTGCCACCGGTGGACAAGAGTGGCATGTCTTGGCTTGGACACACCCCAGTTGAATCCTGGGTTTCTCAGTTCTGCTGCTGATCATTTGTCCTTGGACAATAGACTTGACCTTTCTGAGCTCCAGCTTCCTCCTCTCTGTAATTCAGGAACCAATATCGCCTTCATAACATTGTGGTGGTGGAGTGAGCCCATGTCAGGGACATACATCATGCAAAAGGGGAAAACAACAAAACCCACATAACTGCAAGTAACCATTATAGAAAATAGAACCCAGATGTGTCTTTGTGGCTGGGCAGTATCATCTGCTGGAAAAACTGTGCAGGGAACTGGAGTTGCCATTTTTTGAAGAGCAGCCTATAAAAGAAATTGCCTTGTTCTGATTGGTTTTGGTGACAGAAACATGATGGATAGACAGAAGTTCCAGAAAGACAGTCTTTAGTTCTGTTTGCAAAATATTTTTATACCTCTCGGAGCTTTCCAACAAAGTCAGTATGCAACAATAGTGCAAGAGGCCCTGGGATCAGAAAACCTGATATAGACTAGCCCTATTCGGAGATAAGGATGCAAAGGTCAAGCCAAGTGACCTTGAACAATTATTTAAACTCTCTGACCTTTGCATCCTTATCTCTGAGTTAGGAGTAATAATAGAAACAATCTCATGGATTTGGGGGTGATAACAAAATGAAATAATGCGTGTAAAGCCAATTCCAGCGTGTAGTACCTCTTCAATAAATGATAGTTCATTACAATTTGAATAATTATGGTGGCTAAAGTCCTTCAGAGGTGGAAGGCTCCTGTGGAGAGCCATGGAAAGGCATGGCTTTGGGGTCTGCTTTAGGAAATGATTTTAGAGGACAGCATTCTGACAAGGTCAGAAAACAGGAGATGGCCAGGTCCAAAAGAGGGAGACCTCCCATTCGGTCACTGATGAAGGACTTTCAGGACTTTTCAGGATCATAGCGTCTTGTCTCTGTGGACCCCATTTTACACTAGAGAAAGTGAAGCAGCTGAGAACTGTCAGGGAGACCAGAGGGAAGGCCAGGCGTGAGGAAAGTCTTGGGAATTCTTTCCCTTCCTCCTTCAAGTAGCACACAGGCTGTCAGGGGAGCTGAGTGACAATTATAGGACGGCCTGGCACGTCTCTGTTTGGTGCAGTGGGTGCTGAATGCCTGGAAATATTTAGAATCCACAATCCTACCTAGAAGGCTTGTTAGGCTAAAACCCCCGCTGATGAATGAGAAAGCCCAGGTAGAGCACTGGTACATGGTTTGATCATTTATGTGGTTAATACCTGTTCTGAGTAGGCCATGTCCCTTGGTCCCTAGGTCATGGACACATTTGAGTTTTTATGCTTGCACAGTGCATGAAGAACACTGGCCTCACATCCTTTCATGTTTTCCCTCATTTGCTCAGTAAACAACTGTTTATCCTTCTTGTAAAAGCCCAACTCAGATCCTATCACACTAATACTAACAGCCTTTTTGTTTCTTCTTCTTCTTTGAGGGTCTACTATGGATTAAGAACCACACTAGAAACTTTATATTTTTTTTCTTATTGAATTCTCATATAGGCCATTCATTTACTTATGACTTTTAAATTAAGTTCTATTTAATACACTTTTTAAACATACATTCTGTTCCAGGCACAGTAGTAGATGCTAAGCTGTAGAGATAGATATTACGCATTCCCTGTCATCTTATAAAGGGATTCAGCCAGTACATACAAAATTATTTTTCACATTACAGGTGCAAAAACAAAAGATTAGAAAGGTAGTATTAAGATTGTAAAGCAGGATTTCTTTTTCTTTTTTTCCCTAATTTCCACTGTGCTTCTTTTAACCCTGCCCTGAAAGATGTAGTTTCCAAAGCCCCTTTATTGAATTATATGCTTTCCAAGTTGGACAATTGCATTTGGGAAGAAAAGAAAAGCAGGAGGGAGAAGGTGAAGAGGGAGCAGAGAAATGTGATTTAACTGACTTGCAGACCCTTTTAAGCAACTGACCTTCAAGCTTTCACAGAACCTGTTGAGCTAATAGCATGTTGGGTACCCAAATTATTCACGTGTAGTGGGGAAATACGTTTCTCAAATGCAAAGTAAAAGCAACGTGCCTCCAAACTCTAGATCTCATTAAACGAGCTAATTCACCTACTGCTTAATTTGCTGGAAGCCCTATGAGTAATTAGGCTGCTGACATCTTCCAAAATTATATTCTTAATTGTTGCATTCTTTTGCATCACAATGAAGCTGGACACCCTTCCTCCCAGAGTGCCTTCCTCCTCTCCCTGCCAGAGCTCTGCAGTGAGGAGTGAGCTTTGCATTTAGCACACTTACCATCCCATCGTAATTAGGGGGAAATATTAATTAGAAACACAAGACCACCCTGGAGATCCAGCAGAATATTTGAAGCACTGGGCTTGATTGTTTACCTATTTTTCTTTTTGAAAGCTAGTCCTGAGCCCTGAAATCTAGCAGCTGATAGTTACCAGGGCGAGCTCCTATTTCTTGATATTGTTTGCAACAATTTATAAGTGCTTACTGGAGCAGTGCTGCCTTGCTTTGGCTTATAACCCACAACACAATATTTCACTCTTGAAATGTTGCATCCATTTGTCATACTAAATGTATGTGTGTGTGTGTGTTTATATGCTGGAAGAAAGCAGCATCTTTCTTACACAAATAATACTTTCTGGGCACTAAACTACTTTCTGGAGAACCACTGCACACATTCTGGGCTTGCTGTTAGATAGACTCTCTAATTGCTTTGGATTGACTTTACTACTTGACTGAGGATTGCTTTGAGGTGATTATGAAAATATAAGGAGGTTTCTGCAAGGAGAATTCAGAACAAAAATATTTAGGAGATATTCTATTTTCAAGTCTCTGTGTGAATGAGTCTCCCTCCAGTTGCTGAAGTGAGATGGTGACAGATCCTTCCATGGGAACAGTGGGGCTGGGATCCTCACTCTGTGACTCTTATTTTGATATGACTGAAACAACTGGCCTTGGTCTTTCATTGCTTGGGAACCTCAGTTTGCTTCCTGGCTGCTGGAGCGCTGTTTAGCATTCATGATGTACTTTAGCAGGCAGTTCTGTGCCCAGGCTGTGGTCTTCTTCTCTCTGCCCAGTGAGCTCATTGGCCACCCGGGATTCCCAACTCTCAGTGCCCAGAATAAGTTGGCCAGATTTCACCCCCTGAATCTTTCCATGTGGTTTATAATAAGGACATTGCCTCTATTTTGAACCAGAAGAGATTCTTTCTGGTCTTACTGCACTGCAGCTTTCTGTGTGGGCATGAATACATCACTAGCCAGACCTGCCAGACCTCTGCTTTGTTAAATATGTTAAAGGCCAAGGCTCCTTTGTGCTCCAGATTTTTATGAATGTGTGCATCTTGGTTGTCAGAAATCTGATTTGAGAGATTAAGCGTGTTGAAGGCTAATCTCTCTGTGTTTTGACTACCTGAGGAAGAAAGACCAATGGCCTTGAGTAAGAGGAATGGGTGGGAGGCTGCAGGGTGACTGGAAGAGAATTTGGTTTCCAAGCTCTGGCTGCAAACCAGCTCCACAATGTAATAGCTCCATGGCTCAAGCCCCTCAGCCTCCCAGAACCGCCATTTTGGTTTTGGCCAGGTGAAACCATAATACTTAGTTCAAGCTCAGCCATGAACATTAAATGAGAAAATGCTGGGAAAGTATAGAACACAGTGCCAGGCACACACATCTCAGATGAAAGGGAATTTCTATACCCTCTCTTGATCTTCTCCATCCTCTATGAGGGCCAAAATTGAAGTCAGTGACCAATAGCAAAAGGCAAAGAATGGAAGGGGAGGTGAGAAGACCTAAGACTTCATTGTGATAGGTGCTGTTGCTCTTTTGAGGGCATCTGCCTTCCAAAAGAAGGTCCAGATCCTCTTCATCATCTGTAGAAGGATTTCATAAAGATACAAAAGCCATCGCATCAACATTGACATTAGCTCCTGCATATTGAGCCAGACATTGACTAGCTACGTGATATACAGGGACTATCTCTAATCCTGACACTAGCTTGGTGTTGTTTGGTAAAGAAGCAGACCCAACTCAGATGCCTAAGAAGGAATAGAGCTGAGATTGGGATTGTTTTCTTTAAGGCTGCCTGGGTGGTAACCCCAGTCCTGCTCCATCCCTTTCAAATACCTGCTATGAAAGCACAGTAGTCAGTTATGTGAGTCACACAGTTGACTCCTCTGCCTTACATGGGTACTTTACCGAAAATGGGTTTCGGGCTAGACAGCAGTTCATATCTGCATTCCCCAAATTTGTTGCAAAGAAGAGGAGCAAAAATAAAACCAGATGCTATCTCAGTGGGTAGACAGAGACCATTGGAAAGGAAGACAGTACAAGTGATACTCCTCACATCAGGTCAGGAATTCAATCTCTAGGTGGTCCTTTGAAATGCTGTAAGGGACAGTCCTCGCCTTGGCTTCAAGTTCTGCCTTGAAAGCCCTAAATCACGAATCCAGTTAGTGGTTCTGGGATACTGCAGGAATGGAATAGTTTTGGTGCACAGTGTACAGGTGTCCTCTTAGTGAATACTGGATAAATAAGTAGAAAAAAGTTAGAAGTTAAATCTAGCTTCAGTAGACCAGCAGGATAAACCACTCCTCACCCAAGAAAAAGCCAAACCGTGTGCCCTTCATTATTACCTGCTGATGCTCTCAGATGGGAGGAACACAGCCCCACTGAAGAGGCCTCGGGTGAGAAGTGAAGGTTAACTTTCTACCACAGAAGGAAGAGAACATCCCACAATTAATTCTGGGTCTGAGTTTTCAAAGCAAGCGTTATAATCCTCACAGAAGCACCCTGAAGGACTTTCAAGGGAAGATAGCAGGATTTAGACTCGCCTCTATACTCAGAGCTAACAAATCCATAGTGACCCACATGAAGTCAGTCACCTCTCCCTGTGACCAGCGTGCCTATCACCAAAAGCCTGTTGCTAGTTGTTCCTCATGCATGATGTGGTTAGCTGTTATGTAGCAGCTAGAGATAAAAGTGGATCTTATGGAGTCACTTATTTTCTTACTCAACAGCCTGGACATTTTAGAATACAGCAGAAAATAAGCAAAGTTAGGAAAGGAAACTAACATTTATTGGTGCCTGTTCTAGGCACCATCTTTGTCATCTTCAGTAAAATAGCAATACAATCCTCACCACACACCATGACATGCCTTGTCCTTATTTATAAAGGGGATAATTCTAGCTGTTTAACCAATAAGGCTCATTAGTTTGGCAGAGAAACTAAGGAAAATTATGATGTGACTTTACCACATCATTCAGGGTATCAGTGATATTGTTTGGGTGAAAGTAGGCAAACAAAACAAAACAACAACTACAACAACAAAACACAAAATTACAATGCCCTCCACACATGTGCATAGACTCACCATTGAGATAGAACTATGGTTAACATAAGGACATCTTCTCCCAACATTTGTCTGGTTTTTAAATTCATTGTATTATCACTGTACATACAATTTAGAATCCTAACTTTTACTGATCATTTATTCATTTTCCATATTATTAATTCAAACTCTGTAAATATAAGGCTTAATAACTACATAATATTCTAACCAGTGGCTGTCTTTTCTAACTATTCTCTTCCACTTCTTCTTCCTGGCTTATTTATTGAGAGCTTTCAACGTGTTCAACTTCGAGTTAAATTAGTTCCCCGTAAACTTTCATTCAATCCGCATGGTAACCCTATGAAGTAGTTTTATTATCCCTTTATAGAGATGAGTATATAGATGAGGAAACTAATGCATGTAAAGGTTAAATAATATGCTAAGGTAAAACAACTCTAATGAGGTGGGACTGGGACTTTATTCTCTATCTCTAGAACTGAAGTTCTCTCCTGCTCCCATTTTTCCTTCTTTTTAGGCATTCAGGTTGATTCCATGTCTTTCCTGTCATGTTATCCTTGTATGTATCTCTGCATGTGTATTTACAAATATTTACATGTGTGTGTATCTGTGTAGCTGCTTTTGATTCATTTCTTAAAATGCATTTACAGAAAAAAGAATAGCCAATTAAAAATATGAGTATTTTTCAGATGAATACACACTGCCAAATTGCTTTCCAAAAGTTTTATCCATATCCATTTTCACCAGCAATGGATGAAAGTGCCCATGTCATTATAAACCTGTCAGAAGTGGAAAGGAAAGCCAAAGAAGAAGCAAATGACCCTGCATGACTTATGGTTTCAGATGCACACAGAATCTGAGATTTGGGAGCCCCTGGTTAGTATGGGTGTGGGATGGCGTTGGGAGGGTAGAGAAGCGGTATTGGGTAGAGGAGAGAAAGTGTGAGGGGAATCATTTAGACTTCGAAGATTTGAGCTGTGATCCATCCTGCCATTTACTAAATGTTGGTGCAGAGACATCAGTCCCCTTGTTTGTTAATTTGTTTTATTTATTTTAATTGGGGATGGGGCAGAGTGGAGATTGGGATAGAGGGTTTTGAAAAGGTGAGGGTGCATCAGCTGGGTCTTGGATATTAGGGTGGGATTTTGATTGGTGAGGAGGCAACACGAACATTCCATGCCGAGGTGACTCCTGAACCAGAGCTCAGAGACATGACTTGTTTTGCGGACAATGGGGACGATGAATACCGACAACAAAAGAGAGCGTATGGTATGGTAGTTAGGGCTGGTGTGGGGCTAATGTGGCAAGCTTGGGCAGGACCTCAAAAACCCATAGTATCATTCCAAAAAGTTTGAACTTGATTAATGAATCAATGGATTCAATCAAAAGTTCTATTTATTCAATATCTGAGTAAATAGAAATCTAAAGAGAACAAGATGGGGCAGAGAACGACTAGTCAGGTGAGGGCAAAGTCATACCATGTGCATCTATGTTCATAAGTACACATGTGCATATGTAAAAATCTAGTGAAGATATGAACAAGTCCTGACTTTTAGTTCAGAACATAAGAGAACTGTAGCTATAATAGAGGTTCATGAATTTTAGAGGGAAGCCAAGAAGAGGAATAAAACAATTCTACCTACCTTAGGGGTTAAGGGGAAGAGTTAGAAGCGCTAAAACATATTGGGTGGAATACATAACCAACCTGCAGGGGAGGTGAGCTTGTCTCCCATTTTACATCTGAGTAAAAGGAGACTTAGGTTAATCAAGGTATTCAACACTATGCAGCAAAAATGCCACAATTCAAAACCAAGTGTGCCAGACCCCATGTGTGCCACCCCACTGTGCTGATCTTTCACCTGAGACTTGAAAAGATGCAGATTTTCTACAGATGGACAATTATGGATGGAGGCAGTTGCACTAGGGGAAAACAGTATGAGCAAAGGTGCTGGGCTGATGAGACTCTTTGATCCCTTTAAGAATGTACCAACTTGCTTTCAGAGAGATGTGTATGTACAATGGAGTCATTACTCTGTTGTTAATCGAGTGTTTACTATGTGCCATGTCCTACTATTAGCACTTGACGAGTGTTGAATCTTTCCATCTTGCTATAGCTACTGTTTCACTCACTAGACATGAACCAACTGAAGATAGAGCATACTAATAAGTGGCAGAGGCAACATTTTCATCTAGGATGTCCTGGTCTCAGAGCTCTTAACAACTTTGCAGTGTGGCCTCTTGTCTACAGCATAGAGGCTAGGATCCATTCTTCCCTGGCTCTGAGGTAAAGGAAACAAATGATGTGAGTGTGAGGTATATTTCTGGGAAGAGGACATGAATATCTTTGATGAAGACAGAACCATTTCTGGAACCTGGCTGTTGAACATGCGTCGTGTGGGATGCTCTGTAGTGTTCTCTCCTGTGCAAACACCAGTGAGCAGGAAAGGGCATGTTGCCCCAGGAAAATAACGATTGGCTGGGGTGTGGGACATCTGTGTGGAAATGGAGCGGGAGATAAGTGTTATAACCAGGCCACGCAATGAGAACCTTATCCATAGGGCATATCGGATCCAAAGAAAGGTTGAAACAAGTGGCTGCTAAAATTGTGTTGAGAGTTACGAACTCTGCCTTGGGCGACTATTTGAGAGAGGAGTGGAGAACTGATTTAAGGAGTTTTATGAATGCAGAAGCAGCCGATGGTAGTAATCTACGTTACCTAGTAAGGTCCTGGACTGAAACAGTGACCATGGGAAAGGAGAGAAGGGATCAATGCAAGAATAACTCAACAGGACTTAATGTCAATGCATAGGAAGAGAGACATTAGGTCTGGTACCCATTTCCATCTCCACAGATTACTTATTTCCTTGCTTGACTGGAGAGTGATCTCTGTAGAGAAAGGGGATCTAAGGTTGAGGCCGAAGCAATGCTCTTGTTTTCTTTTCCTGCAGAGAAAGCTGGAAGTGTCACTTAGTGATATGTACCCATGATGCAAGCCCAGATGTCCCCTCCCTTCCCCCTTAAGGAGAAAAATTATTTTGCTCATAACTTTGATGAGCTTGATGAATGTTCGGCTATCATCCCAAGCCCACAAACCACCCAGGCGCTGGGGAAATTATTAATATTTTACTGGTGGACTTGGTTGAGCAAACACAATAAAAACAGGCTCAGTGTCACTGCACACTGGAAAAGCAGATGGCAGTCGAGCAGAGCTGCACCAGGCAGTTTGAAGTTTCAAATTAAATCAATTTAGAGCCTTGCTGGTGCCTCAGGCAAGATTTCCCCTCCAATGAAGGAGACAGGAGAGGTGAGCCCTTTGTTTCTGGGCTGCTGAACGGTGTACGGCTTTCCATCAGGCCAGGTGGCCTGAGGACTGCAAGGGAAATGGGCTACTTCAGACAGGAGTTCTGAAGCGCAATCCCAGGGACCGGAAAACCACAGCAGTCCCTACTGGGATTGCTAGGATCTCATCAACCCAGTCCATGGGATCTGAGGTCTCTGGCCCCACAATTTTACGGCTTCATCTGAGGGTTCACTGCTCTTGATTTGGACTTGCCAGGAAGTGCTTGTACCAATGTGTCCTGGTGAGAGTTTCAGGGACAGTGACCCAATTGGAACAAAGAAGTCCTGGGCTTTGAGAGAAGTTAACAGCTATCAGAACCATCTCCAGCTGCCATCAGGAGGTAAGAAGGAATTGGCAGATGTCTTTGGAGTCCTTAATCTTTTCAAAAGCACATTAAGAAGAATGAATTTATGGCATTTGCCCATAAATGGATGGAGTTGGAGAATATGATGTTAAGCAAAATCAGCCAACCTCCAAACCAAAGGCTGAATGTTTTCTCTGATATGCGGATTCACCATGGCATGGGGTGGGGGTGGTACTAGGGAAGAATAGGGTTATCTTAGATTAGGTAGAGGGGAGTGAAGGGAGGGGAGAGGAGGGGTTATTGGGATAGGAAGGATAATAGAACGAAACAGACATTATTACCTTATGTACACATATGACTGCATGACCAATGGAATTCTACAACACGAACAATCAGAAAAATGATAAATTATAAAAATGATAAATTATTCCCCATATTTGTATGATACATCAAAAGTGCATAAATGTATTCTATACTGTCATGTATAACTAATTAAAACAAATTAAAAAAATTTTTTTAAAAACACACATGTAGTATGATGGACTGGCCAGCTTGATTTTTATTCATTAAATCCGTTACTTCTTTTCTCTGCACCAACAGTTCTCCACTCTGGCTGCGCATCATAATCATCTAGGACATTTTGTAGCGATGCATTTCATCAGACTCTACCCTTAGAGATTCCACTGTGGTGAATCGGGGATCTTGTCTCAGATGTATTCAGCACAGCCCCCGAGACATAATGAGCAGTCAGACTTCTGCTGAATAAACAATAAATTGAATAATTTTCAGATCCCCGTATAAGCTCAACACTCCGCTATGTTCTTGCACATCCTATTTCCTTGGCATCAAGGACCCTTCACTTCTCATTTCCTCCTTCCAGCCTAAGTTGTCCTTTAGCACATAGATCACATGCTGCCTGTTTAGATGTAAGTATGGTCTTGTCTGCTGGGCAGTCTCTCACCCTCCTCCTTATATCCTGACTGCCCTGTTCTGACATGTGCCATCTTGGGTTGTAGTGTGGTCTGCTCTGGTGATTGCTTTAGTGTGGGAAAATGACCAAAGGTAAGTTTCTCATGGTTTTGGAGACTGGAAAATCCAAGATCAAGATGCCTACAGATTCAGTGTCTGGTGACAACCACCTTCCTCATTCTGCTGATGGCTGTCTTCTTGTTGTGTCCTCACATCAGGAGGGAGGAAGGGAGGGAGGAAGGAAGTGGGGGGAGAGAGAGAGAAAGAGATAGAGGGAGAGAGAGGGGGAGGGAGACAGAAGGGGAGGGAGAGGGAAAAACCTTTCTCATGGCTTTTCATAAGGGCGTTAATGCTGCCCATGAGGGCTCCAGTCTCATGACTTAATTGATCACACAAGTGACTTACCTCCTAATACTATCATATTGGGCGTTGGGATTTCAACAGATGAATTTGGAAGAACACAAACATACAGTTGGTGCTGGAGTGGTAATAAACTGTGAGCTATTTAAAAGCTGGAACTAGATCTTTAAATCCCCAATCTATTTTCCTGTTGCAGAAATGGGTAGTAAGTAGGCTCTCAGAAAATGGTACTTTTGTTTGAATAATAATTCTACATCATATGTATATAATAGGTAAAGATCGATGTGTGGAATATTTGTATATATGTACAATAGGTACATTAGTATATATGTAAAATAGGTAGCCACATATCTATGAATGTGAAGACTGGCATAAAATATTGATGTGGAAGGTGTTTGTGTGTGGGCTGAGGGTCTATAGGCAGGAGACCTGCACGTCAACTAGGTTTTAGGTCAGTGGTTTTCCATCCTATCTATTTAGCAAATCACCTAGGGATCTTTTTTCAGTATAGAAATTGTAGGTCCCTATTTCCTGGAAATGTCTGAGATGGTGCCCAAGACTTAATATTCTTAAAGATTCTCACATACAACTCAGAGACCCAACAAAAATTGGGAGCCACTCATGAAATTGATAAGTGTTTTTTGAGTGCTCACCATATACTGACACCGTTGTGGACACCAGGGAGATTTGAGTGAGTAAGACATAGTCACCACCCTGGTGGCACTTTTATTTCAATGAGTGAACACAGATGAGAAGAAAATCAATAAACACCCAAAATGTTAAAATGGCACTTAATACTATAAAAATAAATCAGTAAAATGGGGTAAAGAAATGGAGAGTGATTGGGGTGTGGCTGAGGGTGGTCCAGGAAGCTCTCTCTGAGGAGATGACACCTGAGCTGAAGTTCATATAGCCAGGAAAACTGTAGATGGAGTGGGTAGATGATCAGCAACCACAGCTGTGAGATGCAAATGAGCCTGGCATGTTTCATGGGCAGGAAGAAGGCTAGAGAGCCTGGACTTCAGAAGAGAGGCTGGGTGAGATAGAGTCCCAGAGGGAAGGAAAGGAAGGTCAGATTGTGGAGGGTATTTTAGGAAATGGAAAGGAGTTTGGCTTTATACTGAAAACCTGAGAGAGCATGCTGGGTGTGCTAACAGAAGAATGAAATGATCCCACTGAGGATTTTAAAGGGCTGGCATTTGCAGTCATCTGGAGAAGTTGTTGTAGAGGTGTGAATGGCAGAAGACAGACTGTGTGGAGGCTCAGATAGTCATCAGGAGAGAAATGATGGTAGCCTGGAGGCTGTCAGTAGAGGTAGAAGGAAGTGAATGCATTGGAGATATTCTGGGAGCAGACCATCAGGACTTGTTAAAGGACTTAGGCTTTGAGAGGAGACAAGAATTATACCCTGTTTTTTTTTTGTTTGTTTGTTTGTTTTTGTTGTTGTTTGCTTTTTTGAGCCACAGGATGGACAGTGATGCCAATTTCTAGACTATGTGTAAGAGTTTCCAATCCTACATAAGAGCTTTGAGTACTGAAAGGTGATGTATATTTGATATGGTTATGTAATGCATGCATGTAAATTGTATATTTAGGAAGGGTATTTATTATAATAGCTTCCTATGGCTGCTGCCACAAATTTTGCAGCTTAAAACAACAGAAATTTATTCTTACTGTTCTCAATACCAGAAGTCAGAAATCAGGGTCACTGGCTTAAATTAAGGTACTTACTGTCAGGGCCACACTGCCTCCGGAGACTCTGAGGAAGAATTTAAATCCCCAATATATATGTTACTTATCTGTTTTAGCTTCTGGTGCAGCTGACATTCCTTAGCTTGTAGCCACATCACTCCAATCTTCAAGACCTGCATCTGCAAAACTCCCTTTGCTCTGTCTTTTGGGAAAATCTCTGTGTCAAATCTCCCTGGTATTCCCTCTTTTTAGGACACCTGTGATTGGTTTGAGGGCCCATACAGATAATCTAGAATATTCATCCCATATACAAAGACCCTTTTTCCAAATAAGGCAATAGCTACAGGTTCCAGGATTAGGACTTGTGCACATTAGAGCACATAACTTTTCCAGAAATATGCAGAATGTAGCGTAGTGTGTGTGTGTGTGTGTGTGTGTGTGCACATGCACACAAACTCAGGAATATGTGCATGTGGCTGTCTAGGGCTATATGGTGAATGTGAGGGTCTCTTTCTGTAGCCTACTTGGAAGACACCTTTCCTCACACCAAGGAATTCTGCCAGGCACTTGTTTATCACTCAGAAGTGCAGATCAACAGCACAGGTCTTTCTTATTTTCCTGCTAAATCCAAATCAGATCCAGGAGCTTTTTCTTGGCTGATATAGCTAGTTAAGGTTACTTAGAGACTTTAGGTGGTCTTTTTTAATTTAAAAAGTGTTTTGGAGTTGTTTCCCAAAAATCTAAGCTTAGGAAGCTCCCTGTAAAGTAAAAAATGATGTGCCCTCCTCAAGTTATCATGAAAATGAGTTGTATAGTGCTAGTATCCATTGATTGAGAACTTCGCACAAATGAAAATGAATAATATGAATTTTCTTATGCTTTTGAATGAAGATATACTTTATTAATCACAATGTCATCTACCTACACTGGAAAATACTCCTTTATGGATATATATGGTACAGTATTTCTGGTGTTGTATTTCAGGCGATGGATAACGTTTAATGTGAATGTGCATTCAGAACACATTGAAATAAGTATGAACCCTCTTTGGGGGTCTGTAGCCCACAATTTGGGAAGTAGTGGAAAATAGTATTCCAATCCAATGCTCTGCATGCCCAATTTGACTATCAGTGTGCTTGGTTTGACTAGTTTGGTTTTTTTTTTTTTTTTAATTGAATAATGAAAACAACCCCTTCTCCTATGTGGCTTCCTCTTCCTGCTCCTCCACTCACAATGATCAAACTTACCTGTCACACTCCTTTACAACCTACCTGGCCCTTGAATGCATTGGCTTTGTGATCCCTAATAGAAAATAGTTATATACCTTTGAAAATGTAACTATCTTCTATTTGTAAAGTACTTTGGTTTCTCTGACCTCATTTTAACATTATAACCTCTTGGAAACTCTCAGGGTAAATATGGAATATTCCGGTCTTAAAGACAACGGCTTGCCTAATGTCACCAAGCTCAGTAAGTGGAATTGCTACAACTGGAATCGAGGCTGCTTGTTTCTTAGAAGGTACTGGTTCCCTCACTGTGCACTGCTTTCCTTGTAATTAGCCTGAATGCTAAAGTTAGAAATTGCTATTATACGGTGGACAGTCATCAATATCAGACCTGGTGAAAAAGTAGCAAAGAACAGACACTCAAAACAGGCAAGGTAGGAAATCTTCCCATTTCAGCTCAAGACCCTTATAAAGTAGGTCAAGTAACATACAGGAAAGCAGATTAGGGAGATTGTGAAAAATAAGATTCTTTTTTAAGTCAAGGGAAAAATTAGAAGTATTGAAGACGGACAGCAAAAAGTCAAATAAACCACAACTAAAGAAGCTAGAAGATCCACTTTGTGTGTGTGTGTGTGTGGGGTGGGGTGGTGCTGGGGATTGGACCCAAGGATTTAAGCATGTGAGGCAAGAACTCTACCCACTCAGCTATATTCCCAGCCCAACTGAGCTATATGCCTTTGTTATGAGTAGACAAAGTCACTCCCACAATAACTGCCTTGTTCTGTTTTTCATATGTAATGAGGATGATGATATAAGATCCATTTCCCTGGGTCATAAAAACAATACAATTCTTGGTGTCTCTATGATGTGGAGTAAGTCCAGAAGGCTTTCAGATATATTTTTAAGTGGGGAATTAATTTTCAATCTATTTCTTGTCTCTCATATAGAAAATTGTATGTTTCTTGGAGGATCCTGGATCTCTGTGACAGATCTCAAAGACACAGAAAATTGAAAATTACATGGTGAATTTCCAGAAAGGCCATTGGACCAGGCATCTAAGCTATTCTACTTCTGATGGATGAAAAGTCGCAACTGTTTACTGCCCACAGTTAAATGCTGGAAAGTTGAATTTGAAATGGAGTGACCATAGGCTTCGAATTTGAAGGGAGTGTATTCCTTACCTATGATGTTGAAGTTACCAGCTTTCCTTAGTGTCTCTGGATAATCTAAAGAGTTCAGCTAAATCTTCTCCAGAGGTGATAGATTACCAGCAATAGCAGTTTTCTTTAAGTGCAGTTGGTATCTTTGTCTCACGCTCCAGATTCTAGATTTAATTGTGGTTTCAGAATATCTCAGCAATGAATCCTGGGAAAATCTTTGAGGGACATGATGGGCTTTGAAGTAGGGGAGTGGGGGGAGCAATGCTGCTCTTCCTGCTGCAGGGGATTGTGGGTAACACCTTGACTAGCTAACCCTCTATGGAGAGGTATAGGAGCAATTCTGATGTTCTCTGCCCCTGCTTTTTTGGCTATTTCTGAAGCAAAGCTCTCTTACCTCTAGATGGGATCCATTTTTCTTTGCACCTTCAGGATTTATTGTCAGTGACCTCTGTCATGGCCCATCCAGGCTGCTATAACACACTGTAAACAACATAAATTTATTTGTCACAATTATGGAAGCTGGACATTCAAGATCAATGCCTCAGCAGATTTGGCGTCTGGTGAGGGCCTGCTTTTTGGTTCATAGATTGTATCTTCTCATATGGCAGAAGAGGTAGGGGGGTTCTTTGGGTCTTTTTTATTTTATTACTGTTCACTAAAGGCACTACTCTCATTCATAACGCTCCACCTTCATAAAGTAATCTCTTACCAAAAACTCCACCTCTTAACACCGCTATATTGGGGATTAGGATTTCAGCACATGAATAATGGGGGAGGGGATTTAAGTATTCAGTCTTTACAACCCCCCAAACACAAAACTGATGGAACATAGAAGGATAGTAAATCCCCAATTCATCAGGCAGAAAGGTAACTAGGTAGAATATTGCTCTCAGAGTGCTATATGATGATTGCAGAGTTGTTTGCAAGAATCAAATGAGACAGCATATTTTAAAGCACTTCATTCATATTCTATATGTGAAGAATCAGTTTATAACTTTATCTTTGTCTAAGGACTCCTTTAAAATTTTTTTTGTAGTTGTAGATGGATAGAATGCCTTTATTTTATGTGCTTATTTTCATATGCAGTGCTAAGGATGGAACCCACTGCCTCATATGTGCTAGGCAAGCGCTCTGCCACTGAGCCCCAGCCCCAGCCCTAAGGACTCCTTTTTAACACCACCAAGAAGTTTTGTGAAGCATGATAATTCCAAATAAATAAATTTGGAATCTGTTATTTGAGAAAGGATATGATGACTTAAAGCAATAGATTATATAGTGTCATTTTTGGGAGGGAGGGGTACCAAGGATTGAACTTAGAGTCACTCAACCATTGAGCCACATCCCCAGCCCTATTTTATATTTTACTTAGAGACAGGGTCTAATTGAGTTGCTTAGTGCCTCACCATTGTTGAGGCTGGCTTTGAACTCACCATCTTCCTGCTTCAGCTTCCTGAGCCACTGGGATTATAGGCATGCACCACCGTGCCTAGCTATATAGTGTCATTTTAAAATCAACTTGGATGCTAAGTGGGTACAAATATTACATGAAGAAGCATACATGAATCAACATTTATGGAGCTATCTACATAAATTTGAAAATGTTCTTTCATATATTGGCAAGACATAGTTTTTTCAGTTTACAGATAATACTTGATGGATGTATAGAGTCTATAACACCATAAATATGTCATGGTTTCCCCAGGCTCTGTTACTCACTGGGTAAGAAATCTTGGAAATATTAGATTCTTAAATTAGTTTTGCAAACTCTTTGAAAAGTCATGGTTTCCCAATATATATATAGTGTATGTGTGTGTGTGTGTGTGTGTGTGTGTGTGTGAGAGAGAGAGAGAGAGAGAGAAAGAGAGAGATGATTAGGTACCCTGACTATTCAATATTTTGTTCAATTATTCCAGTTAAACAAATTGATGCTGAAAGTTTGGAGAATTCATACATATCATTGATTTGCCTCTGATCTGCTAGCAATTCAAATGACACACTTTATGGAGTTGGAAGATGTTTTAAAGAGAAGTCTTACAATGCAGAGGATGAATTCAGAAAGAATTTGATCTGAAGCTAGGTTCAGTGACACATGGATGCAATTCTAATGAGGGAGGCTGAGTTAGAAGGATTGCCAAGTTTGAGGCCTGGCTTAGTCCACTTAGTGAGACCCTGTTTCAAAATAATAAAAAAGTATAAATAAAATGGACTGGGATGTAGCTTAGTGGTTGAATCCCCAGTATAAAAAATAAAACAAGCAAACAAACTAAAAATCTATATCCCTAGCTGAGTATGTTTCATTGTTTCCAAACTATGTTTTCTTGAGGAAATTCAACACTCTAAGCCTCAGAATTCTCATTTGAAGAAATGGGCATAAAAACACCAGCTGAGCATGGTTGTGAGGCTCTCCATTTGAAAGCTATTTAACAAATGCTTTGAAGCTCTATTCTGACCCATCCCATGTTTTACTGATAAGAAAACTGAGGGTCAGAAAGATTGGTACATATAGGGTACAAACACACACACACACACACACACACACACACACACGAAACTCGTGTGTTTTGGGCAAAGATGTACAACACATGCATCTGCTTCCTACCACGTTTCCAAAGCTTAGACTTTCTGCCTCTAATCTTCAAAACAGTCGTGCCAATTTTCTAGGCTGGAGTTGGCAATGCCCCGACAGACAGAGGTTTGTTTTTAAAAAAGAGAAGAGAACAGCTGGCAGCATCTTTTATCCAGATTCTCAGAATGGTGTTTAGTAAGTGCTTCTTATCCTAAAAACTCAAATGGTGGGGTTTTGCTCTCTGTGCCTTCCCTGATTCTCTTGCCACTTGGAAAGCCTCGTGGTTCACAGCTAATTAAAGAGGGATAGAAGAAAATTATACCTCTGTTGATACTATTGTCTTAATCTATCTCAAAAGCTCCTTAATAGCAAGGCAACAAGCAGTGGACTGAGAGGAGTTCTCAGTAACAGAGAGGGCACAGGGGACCCTAGAATGATTTCCATGAGCCCACCATCATTTCACTAAGTGACTTATGTGGTTAAAAAGTCACATGTGTGCATGCACACATTTGCATGTATGCCCTTTCTGGTGACATCTGCAAGTCTTAGGAAAGCAGGGAGCCTCAGAAGACAATGAAATACCCTTTATGTGGTGTATTTATTATCTGTTACTGTGTTTTCCTTTTCATCATTTAATTATTCCAAGAAGCATGTGCCCCCATTTTATATAGGAAAATACCAAAACTTTGAGAAAATAAAATCACACACTGCTAGTTAAGGTCAGAACTGGGATTCAAAACCATATTTTTGTCACCATCATTATCATCAACCTTATAACTATCATTTGCTATCTTCCTTGAAATTTCTGACATTTATTGAGCATTTACTATGAGTTGAGCCCTCATCTAAGTACTTTGAATATGTTAACATATATAAATTGTACTTTGTATTTATTTAACTGGTTAATTTCTCACAAAACCCTGTAAAGCAGGCACTATTATTATCTCCACTACTTCTTAAGTTGCTGCAGCTGGTCACTGAGTTAAATTTCAGCAATTTAAGTTAATTTCTTAACTTCACTGCTATCTAAATCAAATATCTTCTGACTCTAACTCTTGCTCTGTTAGGGCTTCCAGGGCTGGTGGGCCTTTGGGGAATCCACCTCAGGAACAAGGGAGTCACTTCTTGAGTCATCCTGGTGACACATATGTAGATCCAATTCAAGTAAAACAGGGTTAAAATCTCCAGGTATTATGATAGTGGCCATCCCAGTTTTGGTAGCAGATAGCGGACAACACTAGGTATAGTTGAAGATTGAGCAGGTGAGATTATGAGTCTTCTGGGTCTCTTGTTGTTTTAAGAAAGCAAGACATAATAGAGTGGCCAAGTGGCAACTTATAAGGAAAGGCTTACAGTAGACTGTACTTAGGGACCATGCTAATTAGCAAGACGTGGGCAAGACGGTGTGATCAGCACTAGGGCATTCCAGCATGGCTCTGCTTCTCATGCAATGCTGACCTGCAATATGTACTTTGGTGCTGTGCAATTGACCCTGTCTTCAAGCAGAAACCTTCAAAGTTTGGCATTCTCGGGTACCTGTGTGCACTTTCATGAATGTCTAAAAATTTCATTTTATTGTGTTAAAGACATTTAATGTGAGATCTACCCTCTTAATAAATGTTTAAGTGCACAATACAGTAACGTAAAGTATAGGTGCAATGTTCAATGTCACTAATCAATAGGGCAATGCAGATCAAGGCCACAAAATGAATAAGCTCTTGATTTTCTTGCCCTTGACTTAAAAAAAGTGGTTCCTAATCTTTTCAGTATATGTACTCTTTTAAAAAGTGATTGAAATTGATACTCAAGATCCCCAGAAAAACTAGAAACGTCAACATGCGCTTAAATTTTAGATGGATAAAAGATCTTCTTGGCATACCAGTTCAGGGCTCTGTTTCAGCTAAATACTGTCATGTAAGAAGTTATCCCAAGACATAATGGCCTCAAACAACAATATGTTATTTCCCGTGATTCCGTGGGTAGACATGGTGGTTCCTCAACTGTTACCTTGGACTCACTCATGCAGCTGCCTGCCCCTGGAGAGGGCTGAACAGAGAGGTCCAAGATGGGTTCACTTTCATGTCCAGAAGTTGGGGCTCCTCATTTCTTCTCTATGTGGCCTCTGATCCTCTAGGACACACAGTCTTCTTTACATGGTGGCAATAGGTTGACGTTTCTTCTTTTCAAACCTAGTCTCCAGAACTCACAAAATACCAGTTCTCCTATAATCTAGTGGTCCAAATATGTAGCAATCCAGCCCAGATTCAAAAGGTCAGGTCTTCATAAAAGAAGCTGCAAGGAACTTTTAGCCATACTTAATTTATCACAGCCTCCTTAAAATAACTGGGCAAGATTGGCCACAGTGAGCAGTCTCCTTGCCTCCCTAGCTCATTCTGTCATGTAATACTGCTGCATTTTGAATGTTCCCTCTATTGTAATGCCAATCCATTTATGCATTGAGTAAGCAATTATCGAGGATCATTTGTGAGCTAGGCAAGGTGCCAATTCTTTTTTTTTTAAATTTACATTAGCTCATTACGTTATTATAACAATTTATCAAATTTTATCATTCCCCTCCTATTTAAAGATGAAGACAATCTCTGAAAGATGATGAAGAAATCTGCCTTAACACACATCATCAGCACATGGTGGTCTTCCACTTTATTGGTCCATTTATCATGTGCAGTGGGTCTGAGGCACTACAGCTCTCCACTTACATCTGCCCCTAAAGAGTGTGAGTTCCCTGAGGTCAAGGCTGTGCATTTCTCCTTTGTGCATTAGCAGTCCATAGAACACTGACAGAGGTGGTTAGCAAATGCTGTTGGGTGGAGAATGAATGGACTTCCACTCTGTGGATGCTGCTGCTTTACTCTGTAGGTATTTCCCGATTGTTCTCTAAGCCCTTCTGGCTGAGAATCACGCAACTGGCAATGATAATCAATGACTTTTGTCAAAAACTTACACATTTCAGAGATTAACAGGTCATAATCTTGGTGATTGGATGATTCAATTCATACCACATTATTGCCTCTCTGCATTCTTTTCTAGAAGAAGTTTACAGGTTCATGTGAAAGAAAATGTACTCACAAGATATGCTTCCCCACTCCTACCAAAGGGAAAAGAAGGAAACTCAACCCTGTCCAGGTTCTGGCGCCAAAGAGCCTTCCCAGCCTATTTCCATCCTGCCGTCCTGTGACTCTGTGTCTCTGCCACATTGTTCCCTCTTTCTGTGGTGTGGCCTCCACTACCCTGCCATGTCCCTCTCCTTTGCTGATGATGTCTCCTTCATTTTTCTACACACTGGAATTCTCAGTCTTTATGACTAGCTACATGACTCTTCTTCGGTAAAACCTTCATTTCTCCCGTTGCCATGATTCCTCAAGGTTTCCCCAGAAATAATGCATGGATTTATTTGCCAGAGTCCACTCCAGTTCACAACTTCCACAGTGAAGAACTTCCTCTCCCCATCTGTCCTTTCTTCTCTTTTTTCCCAGTTGATTCCACATTTCTGCTTTGTCTTAGGCACCCTGCTATAGTCGATGACTGCAGAAATAACCAAGATGTAAACCTTGCCCTCAGGAAAATCACAAAGAAAAGTATTGAATGAGCATTAAACAAATGAATGTATGAATGAATGTACGAATGAATGAATGAATGAATTTGCGGTCTTGGGGAGACATCGGGGATATAACAACTATAATATCAAATCTACACCAGAAACATGGGCAATGGTTCACAAGGTAGAGACTTGCTAAATACTCATTTATTTACTGTACAGAATGTGATAGGCAGAAGTTCAAATCCTGATCATCCTCTCTTGGTAACTTTGAGCAGGCCACTTTAGCTTTCCGAAGCTCAGTTATTAAAGTGGTGAAACAGAATCAATAATACGGATCTCATAGGGTTTCTGTGAAAATTAAATGAGTAGCAAATGCCTATAGCAAGAGCTCAATATGTTTTAACATTCTAAATTCCTCCCAAAGTTAATGCCAGAAAGAGTATGTAGCAATGAAAAACACATTGTTGGATAAATGAAAGAACAAATAAACGAATTAATAAGAAAATGAATGAGGCAAGTCCTGGGTGGAGTAAAACTCCAGGACAGGGGCCCATGGAGGAACCTCACAGGACAAAAAAGCATCCACTGACCCAGGCACCAAAATCCTGGAAATAGCCAGCTCCCTATTCCCACCGCTCCCCGAAAGGCCATGCCGTTCCTTGTCGCTCCTCCCCTTCACGGGGGGCCCAAACAGCTTGTTTTCCTCCTCTTTGTGTGTTGGGGATGTGTGATTTTACTGTCAGCATGGTGTTTCTAATGAAAGGCAAATGGTGTCCAATGTGACTTGGAAAAAAATGTACAAACAACAACAAAATTATATGTTCTTTTTTCCTGTAGTGTTCGCAGGGAGAATATGTGACTTGTTTGCTGTCAATACGGCTTATAATGACATGGTGCAGGAGGCACTGCCAAATGTGTGCGGCATTCATTACACACATGTATTAAATGTAACGCGATAGGAGTTTGGCTGCAGAGCCGATGAGCGCTGCCCTGGGGCTAATTTGGAGTCACAGCACCTCTTCCCTTAGGAGGATGAAGGGGAAGAGAAAGTGGGCAGTGGCACGGATGTGCAGCCGGGCATCTAGAATATTCAGGATGATTCTAGATGGGGTCAAGAGAAAATGCTAGAGCTTGAAAAGTGCTTAAAGATGTGTCTCCTTTCAACAGCAAGAAAACATTCCTTAATAACTGATCATTGAATGTATACAAAGTGCCAGACTCAGAACAGGCCCTGGGGATCAGTGTCTCACCCACTTTCAAAACATTGTCAGATTAGAAAGAAAGAAACAAACAATCAGAGAGAGAATGACACGTTAAGAGCCAAGGAGGCCCAAGCCAGCCTAAGGTCACCTCTTCTGAGGTCCCTCTGTGACCCTGCAGTTATGACCAGGTCAGTCTGTAGCATGTCTGAGTGGCACCCTGGGCTTTCCCTCCATGGCTCTTGTTGTGTGCTTAAATTTGTGTGTGTGTGTGTGTGTGTGTGTGTGTGTGTGATTTCATCAGTGTCTGCCCAGCTTCTAGACTAAGCCCCACAAAGGCAGGGAGCTCATGAGTTTTGCTTCTCACTCTGTATCCAGCACCTTGCACAGGATCTGATGCTCTCCTACTATTTGTGGTCGAGTGAATGATTACTGTCATAGTCTGCCTCAATTTTGGAGGACATGGAAGAAATAAACCCGTAAAGAGGGCAAGAGGGAAGGAAGGCCCAGGGAGAAGTCACGTAGCATCTATAGAGGCAGATCAAAGTAGGGGAAGGAGAAAATGCAGAATGAAACTGAGAAAAAGCAAGAAGGGTGGGCTCAGGGGTCAAAATAGACTATTTACATTTCTTTAATAAGGCAAAAGCTTATGTGAGGGGCCAAATGTCACCAGCCATATCTGGGAGGATCCACACAAGGAACACTAAATTCCTGAAGGAAATGAAATTTGGGAGGCAGATGGGAGCCTGAGCCAACATCTTGGTGATGGGCTTGGCATTAAGGGCACTAGTGTGGCTATTGAATCAAATTCGTCTGAAGGAGAGGTTTGTGGGAGAAGGTTTAAGGTTTTCTCCATGTGGTGAAATGACCATAGGAGTGGGCCTATCAGTTGCCTAGTTGTCAAATTTTACTGGAGAAAATGGCTAAATAAAATTGTTGTAAAGGAGAATGTGTCTGAAACATACCACTGCCATGACCAAAAAAATAAAAAATAACAATGACAATGGCTAAGATTGTTACAGCCAGGCAGGTATAGCGATAGTTTCCATTTCCTACCACGTTCCATATTCACAACAGAACTCAAAGGCAGGTACTTAGAGATGGGGTCCATGGAAATCTGCAGAATTGAGGCAACTCGTTAGGTCATCCAGCCAAACCCTGATTTGAATGGAGATGATTTGCCTTCTGAATCCACATTTTTAACTACCAAATTACTGACCCAGGCTTTGGACAGCAATTGCAGATTGTGTCCCTCTCTGCTTTGAAATCCTAATCTAGTTGGCTCCCTCATCATATGAGCTCAACTTTAAGTAAAGAACACATTTTGTCCATCTATTGACCTTTCAGAAAGGGAATTTTGGTCTGAGCATCTATTCTTTATGGACTTTTGATGTGCCTGCTGCTGTATCTGCCCCCATGAGTTTGAGATTTGCAGGGCCTGTAAGAGGTGACTCTTGAGAATTTTAGGTCTAAGGTGGTTCAGTGTGGCAGGAGGCCACAGGGATCAGTTGTTAAGGGATGAAGCTGAGTGTGTGTGGGGAAAGGTCAAACAACAGGAAGCCCCATGTCAAAGGTCATAGAAAGTAATCTGAACCAATTAAGGATTTTGAAAAGAAGGAAAGTAAAAACTTCAGAGGTTAGGGGCTTTCCGTAGTACTTTGCAAAAGCTATCTTGTGAACATGGGGGTGTGTACACACAAGTATACTCACACACACACACACACACACACACACACACACACACACACGGTTGTCCTTGGTGTCTTCAGGGAACTGGTTCTAGGTCACTCTGTGGGTACCAAACTCCTTGGAGGCCCAAGTCCTTTATAAAATGTCATAATATTTACATGTAACCTCTGCCCACCACCCCAGATACTTTAAATCATTACTTATAATACCAAATACAATAACTATTATGTAAATAGTTTTTGTACTTTATGGTTTAGGGAAAAATGACAAGAAAAATTATATATTTTTTTTCAGATTTTTTAATCTGAAATTGGTTCAACATGTGGATACAGAACCGCAAATGTGCACATAAAATAGAGTTCAATTTCTAGTACCAGCTCCCCCCCAAAAAGATTATTTATACACATATGTATCCTATGTAGACATACATGCCCATATACTGTATATAAATGCATTCATTATCATAACTTAGAATATGTGTATATATATACACATTTTACCTTGAATTTTCAAGTTAACCTATGTTGAACTCTCGTGCACCAGGATTATGCTGTGACTTGATAAGCATTTCATCATTTAGTCTTTGCAACAACCTGATGAACTATTTTTATATTAATTAAACAAAAAAATTGGAGAAGTTAGGTCACTTGCTAAGGTCACAGTGTCATTAACTAGCTAGGGTCATTAATCTTTGATTCTGTCCCTCCTCCTGTTGCTACCTGTTTGCATGTGTGGCTTCTTGGATCCCCCTTGAGCTCCTGATGGTGGATGCTGGAGTCTACTCATTTATACGTGGGTGGCCTAGCCCTTGGCCCTGGTCAGTGTCTGGCTCGCGGAGTAGGTGAAGGAGGGAATTGCCTCGATACCTCAAGGCAGAGCTAGGCTCCACCTAGATCCCTAGACAGCCTCCAAAGATGGCTCCCTCCTCTGAAGTGGGGCACTTGCGGCTCCTCTTTCTGAGTACATCACCAGGTACTATTCTGTGTCAAGTTGTTTTTAAAATTATTTTAATTGACACATCATAATTGTTCATGTTTATAAGGTCTAATGTGATGTTTCTCTATGCATATACCTTGGGTAATGATCAAATCAGGGCTATTAGCATATCCATCACTCAAAGGTTGATCACATGTCCGTAAATAACAGAGCCGGATACCAGAGACTAGAGAGGACAGAGGGCAGGGGGGAGGCGAGACGCTGGTCAGCACACACAGTTCCAGTTAGGTCTGAGTAGTAAGTCCAGTGTTCTGTTTCATTGGAGGATTAAAAAGAATGTGTTTTTCAGAAAGCTAGAAGAGTTGGTTGCAAGTGTTCTGTATGTTTTACACTGCTGTATTTATTAATACCTAACACTTGCATGGATTTCCTTTTTTAAAAAACTAAATTTACTTCTCTCTTACTGGGTATGATGAACTCATTAGGAATAAAAGGGGCCAAAGAAAATTTTTATTTATTAAACTTGTATACTGTGCCAAGCCCCATGTAAAGGAGGTCACATGCGTGAGTTCATATGATCTTCATGACAATTCTTGCAATCAGGCATCATCTGTCTTTTATAGGAGAAACACTGGGGGCTCAGAGGGTGAAATAATTTGAGTGATGACACACAGCAAGAACAAGACAGAGCTGAGATTCAAAGCTTACTAGGAAGCCCAGGATGGGGTCATTGCATTTCCAGCCTTAACCTTCGCTGCCATACAGCCCAGCCTTCCTCTGCCAGACAGCCCTCAACGCACATGTCCCCTGTATCAAGACCTGATGGCGGCAAGCCCGGGCAGTGTGGAATGCTGCGGCAGAAATGTGCTCTGGCATGTTCGAATGCCGAGCAAGGTATGCCAGCGAGAGAAGGAACAGTTGGTGAACAGTTGGCGAATGGATATTTTTATGCAAGGGTTGCCTAGAGAGAGGGGAAAAAAAGAGTGGGGAAAAAAAAAAAACCTGTTTATAAAGAAGCCACAATTAATAAGGTCTTTGTTAGCTTTTTGGATTTAGATTTTCAAGTCCATTGCTTTGGATTTGAAAAGAAACAGAAAGGTCCCCAAGGAGCCAAGCTCCCCAGCTTCCAAGGCGTGAAGGCATTTAGGAAACCAATTCAAGCCTGTGTATGTAGAGGGTTTTAATTATTCAGCAAGGAGCGCAAAGATGCTCTGAATTCCTTTGGACAGCTTCTCGTCAGGATTGTTTATAATTGTGGCAAGCTCAGTATGTGGGCTTCAGAGCTACAAGATGATTAAAAAAGAGAAAGAAAGCACCTCTCTCAGGAAGTCTGAGAGAACGACTGCTGCTCTGGTCCCTTGCCTGCCGTTTTACATCTCCCTAGGCTCCAGTGTTCTCATCTATAAAATGGGAATAATCGTTTTCATCAACGTGGGATATTGTGTGGTCATGAAAATGCCCTGTAAAGCTTAGAACCATTTAGAACCGAAATTATCGGATTTTGTAGAGAATTCCCCTTACCTTTTTTTGCACATAAATTTGTTCTTCAAACACATAAAGTATACCTAATAATAACAGCTGCCATTATTAGAGTACTTAGAATAGGTTAGGTCCATATTTTGTTTTGATACTTGCAATGACCTGATGAAATACGTATCTAGGTCCTTCCATTTTTCTACTGATGTGGTAACTCATAGAAGTTAAGGGATATAGCCAGGAGCAGTGGTGCATGCCTGCAATCCCAGTGGTTCAGGAGGCTGAGGCAGGAGGATTGCGAGTTCAAAGCCAGCCTCAGCAACAGTGAGGTGCTAAGCAACTCAGTGAGACTCTGTCTCTAAAAAAATACAAAACAGGGCTGGGGATGTGGTTCAGTGGTTGAGGGCCCCTGAGTTCAATCTCTGGTACCCACCCCTCTCAAAAAAAAAAAAAAAAAGAAGTTAAGGGATATAACTAAGATCAGTAAGAAGCAGAGTCAACACTAAAAATCTGCTCTGGAGAGGAAAGTTGGACTATCTGATAGCTATTTGGCTTCCATACCACTTTCTGCCTGCTCTGGGCCAGGAGCTTCAGAGCCATCCAAAGAGCTAGCACAAGGACAGGTTCTCACTCTGTTATGGGAGAATTTATGTGCCCCTCTTAAAAAAAAAGAGATATTAGAGCCCTAACCCCCCAGCACTTCAGAATGTGTCCTTATTTGAAGACAGGGTCTTCACAGAAGTAAGTAAGTTAAAATGAAGTCATTAGGGTGGACTCTCATCCAGTGGCACTGATGTCCTTGTGAGAGCGGGTATTTGGACACAGAGACAAACAAGCATAGAGGGAAGATGGAAGGAGAGGACAGTCTGAGTGCCAAGGAAAAGGGCCCAGGGCAGATCCTCCTCTTTGGACTCTTAGAAGAAACCAGCCCTGCCAACACCTGGGTTTTGGACCTGCAGCCTCCAGCACCATGAGACAATGCCTTTCTGTTGTTTGGGTCACACAGCCTGTGGCGCTTTGTGATGGCCTCCCTAATAATTAATGCATACTCTAAACCCTCTTGTATAGCTGGGAAGAAGAGGTGAATGGACTTTTGGAAGCAGAGAATGAGATGAGCACCCATTCTCTGCTCGCTCCAGCCCATGCCTGAAAGAAAGCCCCCTGGGACGTGGGGGCAGGTACTTCCCTTGGCTCTGTTCACCGCTGAGTCCCCAGGTCTCCAGCACTTACCTCCATGCCTGGCAGGTCAGAAGCCAGTCCTTGTTTAATGCTGAATAAATGAATGCTCTTTTTACCCATTTTCCCAGGGAATCACAACTCATTAAGATCATTAAAGAAAAGCATATCGCAGTGGAAAAGCACCTCATGGTGAAAAATAGGAATTCGGATAACTCCCAGTAACTGTCAAAACAAGAAGAGGACCTGGTTTCCACATGGCCTCTCCACAGTCAGACACTGAGAGTTATGAACAAGTTTTCCAATGAACTTCCTGGAAGCTTTAATTCAGGGATTGTCCGGCACCGATCTTCGAGATTCTAATTCCATTTGCAGGTGGAATCCATGGATTGGCCACCTTCTTCCTCTGCCTCCAACCCTGCTGGGCTGTCATCAGATGCTTTCCTTTCTTCCTCCTTGGCCTCTTCTCACTTTTCCTTTGGGGTTCTTTGTCATTTTTCCACACTCCAAACTCTGGAGGGCTCTGGGATTCTGCTTTTCTGTCTAGACTCCCTTCTCTAGGAGCCTCTTCAGTCTTGTCTTAAACTCTATGTGCTGGTAATACCCAGCCTGGGAGCTCCTGCCTAGACCTCTACATGGAGCTTGAGACTCCTGCATCTACAACCTTCTTAACATATCTGCAGGGATGTCTAGTATACATATCAGTCAATATGCTCGAAACTCTTGATGTCTACTCTCACCCCAAATCTGACAGAGGTCCACCAACAGTCTTCCTCACCTTAGCAAAAGACAAGAATATCCCTCCCGTTTGTAGGCTGAAACAGGAGGAATCTTACTGACTCTGGCCCTTTCTCACACTTCATATCCAATCATTCCATGAATCCATTGGCATTACAAAGAAACACTTAGAATTTGGCCTCTTCTCCCCACCTCCACTGCCACCACACTCTTTGCCGAGATTATTAGGTTACCTTCCCGACTGGTCCTCCTGCATCCATTCAGGTCCCCAGAGTCTGTGTCTTCCTGGGCAGTCCTGGGAGATATAAGTGAAATCACACACTCCTCTGTTCAAAGTCTTCCAATAGACCTATAGAACTGAGGCCCACGCTACGACCTCTTTGACTTCATTTTTTTCATTTCCCTGGATCGCATTCAGTATTTTTTTTTTTTTACACTGATTAGGATCAAGTCTGCAAAGAAACAAGCATTGGGTGGATGCAAAACTTCTCAAAGGGAGCAATCTCAGCTGAATTCTTTGAATAGCCAAAACTCTCCTCTGTATCCACTCCACAATGCTTCCAGACTCCACCTAAGACAGAACCAACTAGACCACATGCTGCTCAACTCCTCATTAAAACATCGGCTTCACAAGTATATGGTTTTTCTCATCATCATATCCTTAGCCTAAGGCTAGCCAACCTAAAGTGGCACAAGTGTCATGGTAGTTGCTGGCCTCTTTTGCCCAAACTTTGAATGAAGCTTACCTTATTCTTATGGTAAAAGAACCCGCGGTCCCCTCCTTGTCCTGTCTGCACATCTTGGGATGCTGGATGTCCTCACTGAACTTGGTCCCCTCTCCACCCTACCCTACTTTCCCTCTGCCCTGTGAGTCTTACCCACATGAAGTGTTATTAGTGGCTTCCTAGACCTGACGGCTTCTGGATGAAGCCATGAGGAAGGAGGTGAGGTCAGAGCATTTTTCCTCCTGGTCTCCCCTTAGTGACATCATCTTGGGCTTGCTATGTCCCAGATGTCAATCCTTTCAAGGGGTTGCTTCATGGGACTCCCTCTCATTCAGGTTTCTCTCCCACCCCTTCTGGTCTCAAACTCCTGGGCTTAAGCTATCCTCCTGCCTCAGCCTCGAGAGTGGCTAGGATGGCAGGCATGTGCCACGTGCCCAGTTCTTGTGTACATTTTAAACTGGGATTTTATAAGACTGTCATAGACTGATGCATAGTAGGTACTTTGAAAATATCAATTTCTATTCCTTCCTCTACACCTTGGTGCATTCATTTTTCTAGCTTTTTTCTTTTTCTTCTGCTTTATTTCGGCGAGTCCAATACCTTAAACTTCAGTGGAGCTCATGGTGCAGCACAGTGTGTAATTTGCTGTGGGATAATTTTCTCATCAGTGGGAGTTGCTCTGGTGCTAATTTGGGCTGTATCCTCTATTTCAGTCTTTTGTCTCAGTTGTAAAGAACATACTGTATTGTTTTAAATTCCACACTTTTCTATGAGAGTATTTCTTGTGACTGAAAATGAGACTTTATAAAATGCCATTTCACCCTCACAGTCATTGACTACAGGGCACGTACACAAAAAGATACCACTATTAGGGAAAATCTATGGGCACCATTCTCTGAATAGAGGGGGCCTTTTTCTGTTCTTGGCTTTGTCTTGACTGACACTCCTTGGAAAGAGGACTGGACTAAATCATATGAACAGGGACATTTTATTCTCCTCAGCTTTCTAGAACAGGGACCTATAATTCTCCTGACCTTCAGAAGCAAGAGTCAAGGTCACAGAGAGCAATGTGACTCATGAGGTGCCTGAGATGAAGCAAGTAGGTTAAGACAGGAGAGAGGAAGCCAGCCATGAACCCTAGAGCACAGGGTCCATCACCAAGGCTAACAGCTTGAGTATTGACTGCCAGAGTTCCAGTTGGAGGTAGAAAGAGAACAGATTGTAAATCCCAAGGTAGGGAGATTGAAGAATATTTCCAAACACAGAGGAGGCAGTAAGCAAAATGAGGTGTGGATATGAGCCAAGATCCATCCTGGAGCAAATAGTATGAGCAAAATCATTGTGCCTCTCTGAGGGGAGGCCCAGCACGTCTCCCACTAAGCCAAAGGCCAAAACTGAAAGTGGCTTTATCTTTGGGACCATTAACCCTCCAGGGCCTAGTGCTCAGGTCAGTTGATAGGGATCACACTCGCTGGCCTGTTTGTCACACAGAACTGTTGGGAAGACACATGAGATCATGAGAGGGAGAGCATTCGGTAAACCACGCAAGGGAGACATTTCACCATTTCACCCTGTGGAACGGAACTCTAAGAGGTCACAGAGGTGGTCAGTTGAGACCAATCCAAGCTCCCTCACCACTCAGGATGCATTATCTGGGAATTTAGGCAAAAAAAAAAAAAAAAAGTCAACCAAAGGCAAGACTACAGGAAGGTTGGTATATGGCTAGGCTTTCAGATTGAGAAAAACCAGGTTTTTAAACACATAGCAATCTTGCTTCATGTGCAGTCTCTTCTTGTCCCCGTAGTTCAGTTTTACTAGGCTCCTGTCATAGCCCAACTTTTTCCTGGAGGTTCAAACATGGTCACTCTAACTCCTAGGACTACCACATTCTAGTGCCACTACCCCCAAAGAATGGGTCTTCTGTTAGTTTCATTTCAAAAACTCCTGAGAGAACTTGTCCTGGCATTGTCCTCATGCCCGATGATTGGCACCTCCATACACATTGGATCAGAGAAGGGACTGTTCTTCATCCCTGGAGGAGAAATTGCCAGAAAAGACCAAAAACAGACAACCACTACAGGGACCTAGTTAATACTGCATCCTCTAAACCATGTTTTTAAGAGGAATAGATCTATGATTTTTTTTTTAGAATGGACTCCCTCACTCCTGTTGGAAGGATGCCAGGAAGAAGAATGCTAGTGAATCAGGGTCCCGGCAGGGAACAGAGAGTATGCTCAGAACAGAAGAGTCTAAGGAGGCTTCAGAGAAAGAACTGTTTACAGAGGTGTGGGAAGGGTTTAAGACAAACAAAGAGGGATGGGGCCATATCCAAAAGTCACCTTCAGGAGGTAGTCATTTCTATTCCTTGGCCTGAATGAGAAAGAGTGGGGGGGGGTTGTCTGAACCCACTGACCCAGGTTCCTACATGAGAGGTCAATCACATGGTCAGTGATTGGGAAGGAACCCAATCACTGCCAACTGCCACACCAAGGGAAAAGGAGCTAGGAGGACAAGAACCTTTCTCTCCTTCCACCTGCTGCTTCACGCCTTGCCTCTTCCTGGCCAATCCTAACTAGAGGTGAGGTTCTGAGGAGCTCAGTTCTACGCAGGTCTCAGCAGTTAGGTTGCTGGGGCATGGAGCACCGTGGAGAAGGACGGGGAGGGAGTCTGCTGGTATGAATGGAGGATCCGGAGCACTAGGGCACATCTGCTCCCTTTGGCTCAAACACAGGCCTCATTAGAGACCACTCTACAAATGAGGCTGTTTAAAAGAATCATGGAATTTGAGGGCTAGAGCCACTCTTAGGATAATTCAGATCAGAATTCATACACTTGTTTCTATCTAGCCGTTGGATGTGTTCTGCGGGGCTGACATATCTTCCAAGCCCAACAGGAGGCGCAAGCAAACAATGAAGGAAACACAGAATATAAAAAGGACGAACTTAGGCTAAGGATGCACTTCACAGTTCTCAATTATTGTCTTTCCCCGTTGTCCAATATCAGCCACCGTAAACACAGATGTCTCTTGAGATTATTTGCTTCGAGGACTTCTTCTAACTTCTTTATTTTTTTTTTTTTAGATAAAGAAGCTGGGCCTGGAAAGGAAATCTTGTGTGGCCATGGCTGCACAGCCTTGGTGGGAATTCTGTCTGCACAGACAAAAATAGCAATGTATAAATAGGAGGACTGAAGGAAGAGCTGTTTGCTTCCATAAGATCAGACTCCGTGAGCGCCACCTTCTCATGGCTAGCATTTGAAGCAAAGGTTATGTGAGGGATTCTGTTTGCTCTGTGCCCCTGGAGATGGAACTAGAACTAAGGGAAAGTGATTTGGCTGGGGTCAGCACAAGTCTGAGCTTGCTGAGGACTACCCCTTAGGATGGACCAGGCTGCCTCTTTTTGCTCTGACTTCCCATCTGCGCAGATGGCCAATTAACAGAATGTGAACTAGCCCATGGTGAGGATGAGTTGGACTTGGTCCTTTGGGCCCTCCTCCTACTCCGAGAGTTGGGATGATGGTGGGTTAAATTGGGATGAGGGGAATGTGTCTTCTTGGCTTTTTTTCCCAGATGATCTTTAATTTTATCCCATTCTTTTTTTGGTGGCACGGGGAGAGGGAAATTTCCTTTTAACCTTCTCTCAGAGTCCCCAGCCTTCCTCTCTTCAGGAATCTGGAAGCGAGTCTAGTCTGTCTTCTCGTTGCCTTTGCCTGTTCACCTCAGACGCTCACATTCACCCTCTGCTCCTCTCAGACCTACTCTGTCCTCTGCCCTGTATGTGTCAGGCTCACTGCTACCTCTACCTAATCTCTGAGGGTGTGGTTGGTTAGGATATTGGTTTGGCAGTAGTTACTGAGATCAAACAGCAGTGATTTAACAGGAAGCAGGATTGGAGCTGTCGAGCCGCCCGGATGGGGTGAGTAACTGTGCTCAACGAAGTCACAGGAACCCCATTCCTTCTGTCTCATTCTCTGTCACTCCTATGTCTTCCTGCTCAAAGACAGCTGTCCTCTGTCATACCCCCGTGCCAGTCCTCAAGAAGGCGAGGAACATGGGCCCAACAAGCAGATTCGTTATACGAAGTGACCCACAACAACTCTTCTTGTCATGTCCCATTGCCCAGAACGTATTCATGTAGTCATGCCTGGAGTGAAGAAGATGGGGAGCCCAGTTTCTGGCTAGACAGCCCCATGGAGGGGGAATAAAGACTGAATGGACGTTGGGAGACAGTTACTGCACTTCAGATATGTTTTATAAGAAGAAGGCTTCCTTTTCCCTTTATGAAGCCCAAACTTACCATTTTTCATCTACAAGCTTAAACCTTCCCCCTCGTAAAGCTTCCTTAAGATCATCTTTGGCATCCTAAGAAGACTGGCCTCATTGCTGTGCCTGTTGTGGCTGCCCAACAAATATATGAAAGATTGGTTCCAGTGCCTGTCCTCTGCACCTTTGCCATTATCCACACTTCAGAAAGTGGGAGGAATGACACTATGAGCCAACATTTACTGGGCACCCACCCAGCACCAGGTGCTGTCTATGTTATGAGCGTGACCTCATTTGGTCACTGCAATTGTCCGGTGAATTACATAACTAATGTCCGATTGCCAGGTGAGGAAACCAACACACTCTCATTTTTTTTTTTAAGATAACCTCAACATTTTATTATCTTCATAACAAAACAAACAATGATGCTTAAGACTGGAACACTGGCCCTTCCTCTTCTTATCTCTTCCCAGTTCAAAATGCTTGCATCTCTTCATAGCCAGCATTCTCTTAGCTCTGCAGTTAGGCTCAACACACTCAAGCCTCAGCACAATCTTCTTTGTAGTTTTAGCCTTTTTCTTGAAAATTGGCTTAGTCTGCCCGCCATAGCCACTGTTTCCTGTCATAAGCCGCTTTCCCTGTGCATACAGAGAATCCTTGCTCTTCTTGTACGGTGTCACTTTATGGGGTTGGTGTTTGTCGCACTTTAACGTCTGGCCTCATATGTGTGGCCATATTTGTGGAAGCGATCAGCAAGGAAAGAAAGAGGTGGGGCCGGAAACAGGAGGACCCCTACCCTCTCTTGGTGTCACCTTCACCAAAGTCTGCAGCTAAGATTTGTCACATTCAAGACTTAAACATAAAACTGCCTGATTCAAAGTTTATTGCTGCTTTCATCACACCACAACTTTTCTGTAAAGAGCTTTGTAAAAGGGAAGCTTCACAAAACCGAAACAATGGGACAATGCAGTGTTAATACGTTGGTCAGATGGCTCATTTACATAAGACAGATGAGGAAAAAAATATGTCTTGTAGATTGTGCTCATTTAATTGTCCAGGTGAGGGTCTATTTCTTTGTGGGTCTGTCTCCTCCTTCTCTCTGATCCATGTTAAAGCATCCCGCAGAACTTATGTCTCCCTGCTATTTCTATCTTTTCATTCCTTCCATGGCTTTTCTTCTGGGGTACAGGAACAGATTGAAAACTGTGGTTATATATGTAACCATTAAAATAGATGCTCTGCCTATAAAAATGAACTTGGGCCAGGGTCTAATAAATTATGTGCTAATGTGCCAGTTCCCCAGACTACACAGGCATTGTCATCACTCACCTGATAAGAGTAGATGATTCTAAGTCTCTATTTGTTAGTTTCTTAACCCAGCACATTGGAGAGGACGCCTCTGCAACCAATTATACAAATAGTTTTGAGTACCACAGGTGTCTGGTTACGAACCAAGAATTGCAGAAGTGAAGAGAGCACAGGCCTTGTTCTCAGGAAGGTGAGTCCACAGAAGGAGAACAAAATAGGGAATCAAATGACTCATGCCAGGAGATTTCCCAACAGGTGAAGTGTGTTCAAAGTGATAAAAGAGAATTTCACTCTGAACAGAGGAGAGGAGATAATGTCTGAGTTGAGTTTTGGAACACAGGAGATAGTCCAATGAAAGAGAGACTGTTCCAGGCAGAGGGAACAGAGAATGCAAAGACAAGGAGGCATGAAACCCATCATATGTTCTAGAAACTATAAGCAGATCAGGAACTTTGCAGTATGAATTCATTAATCAGGAACACCTTAGAAAAGATTATTAGGGGAACTATTTTTTTTTAATTTTTATTTTTACATTTTTATTGGTACATTATAATTACAACCGTGGGATTCATTGTGCCATATTTGTACAAGCACATAATTTGCTCAGTCTCCTCCCCTAGGACCTTTTCTTTTCCTTCTGTCCATCCTCCCCCTGATTTACTTGCTCTACAAATGTACCTTTTATTATTATTATTATTAATTTAATTAGTGCAATATCATTTTATATATATATGTATATATATATATACTATATATATATATATATATATATATATATATATATATATATATATATACTGTATATACACATATGCAGAATTCATTTGGTTTATTTGTACATGGACACAGTAGCATAATTTGGTAGATTTTGTTCCTTAGCACTTCCCCATCCTCTTTTATCCCTCTCTCTCCATCACCTTCCTCTTCTCTATTGGTCTCAAAAGAGACTATTCTATGGAGTGGGCATGACTGAGGAAAACAAGTAAGAGATAATGCAGGACTGGGCTGTACCCTCTAGGTCTGGAAGGGTAAGAAGAGAGACAGGTATCAGAATCCAGAGACAGGTAGCTCTGTAGAGACGACCTTTTAGAGGAGCTGCAGTGACCCTTCGCAGAGAGAACTGTGGATTGAATACCTGACCTCACCCTCTTCCTCCTCTTCCGTCTCTTGCTTCTGTTGATGGCTTCCATTGTTTGAATTCAACAGGAAGCCAGAGGGCAAAGAATTAGTAGATGCAGCCCAGTGTCAACTTCTCTCAATACAGACCCTGGTAGACAAGGAGGAGAGGGTGAATCTGGGGACACAGAACATACCCATTACAGCATAGTCTCATAGCCAGTGGAGCAGCAAGCAGTCGAGGGGTTTGGGCACCAGGACATGCCATCAGATTCAGCATGTTAACACTTCATCTTTTCACTGAAGAAAGAGAGTCCCACCTGTAGCTATCTGTACCACACTGAGTGCATCTCTTTCCCCCAAGCTGGGAAACACAGCTCCATTCTGATGAAGGCATGTGACTTCTTTGAGTAATGGCTGCCTCAAAGAAGAAAAGGGTGGAGGGGATCCCCACTGCAGGAGGAAACCCCTTGAAATTGAGTGTAGATGTTTATATACATGTAAGTATGTGTAGACATTTTTTCTAGAAAGATTCCATTATCTTCTCCAAAATAGGAATCACCGAGGGAAGGCATGTCAGAATTCCTGAGTGAAATGTTGTAAACTTATGACTCAACCCAATCGCTATTCAAAAGAAAACAGACAGCATACAATGTAAAGAAAATAAAACTGGAAGTTGGCTTCATAATCCCCCTTTTGGGCTTGTGTGGAAGATTTGGGGTTAAAAGGATGAAAGTTTCAGGAAGAAGATATCAATTCCATAAAAATTAACTTTAATAATTGAAATTAATTAGCTTCACTAATCAGAGATGTCAGAGAGTTATTGGGAGGTACTGACACTTTCAAAAAAGACGATGAAAGCCCAGTGTATGGTCCTGTAGAATAGAGTCAATAGCATATAAAGTCAGGTTTAATTTTCAGGTTTCAGCACGTTACCAGGAAAGGGTATAAAAATGATGGTGAGCATGGGAGAGAAAGACAGGCATATGTGTTTTTTGTTTTAAAAGAAAAATCTATAGTATTTTATTTTATTAAAAAAGAGTGATTTCATATACATTCATAATTTGGTTTTGATCCTAGATGTTATATTTTAAAATTTGTCTGTGCTTTCTCTGGCTGACTATGACATGGTATGATTACATGATTGAGGTGCTGTCACAAGCTGGGGAGTGGACGAGTGCATGACTGACCAGATCAGGGAGACAGATGAGATAGAACATATCAGAGTGTCTTGCTGGGCTCACAGGTGTGTGCAGGAGAAAAGCTCTTTCCACTAACACAAATGGCATTCAACACTTCCAAGTCAATTTGATAGCTTCAACTCTGGTCAATGCTGGGAATGATGGAGTAGTCTCTTCTTAGGAGTCAGCTAGGTTTTAAAGTCTGGGCCAATGATGAGTAATATATTAAAAATATCTTTATTAAGATATTCCAGGAGCAGACAGCATCTATTTATTCATTCACCAGCTATCTTTTAAGCATATATATGGAAAAAACTTTACCAAGTCTCAGATTTAACATGAATTTAAAAAATGGGGATAAAGTCAACATTTATTAATAAAAAAAAAACACTTAAAATACAATAATTTAACCAGTATGCCAATCTTGCTAGATGGATATCTTCTTCATGCTACATTTCCAGGAAACAGGTTAAGCAGCTTTTCTAAGGCTTTGAGTCCCCTGATGGTAGGATTTCAGATTTGAATTCAAGGTAGAATCACTTCAAAGCTTGTACTTTTCTTAGGACATCAAAGTTGCTGTCCTTATACCGTACCTACAACATTATGTGGGACATACACACATGGAGAAACATCCTCAGACCTGTCTGCATAGTGCCCCAACATGGAGGGTGGGTCCAGTGAGTGCTGAAGAGCCAGCCGGTTCTGGAAGTTTTGCTTGAGGAGCTAATATTTGAACTCAGCTCTGCAAGATGTATAGAATACATCAAGGGTGGAAACCAGGAGTGTGGAATAGGGAATTCCAAGTCCAGAAACAGGGTACAAGGCCATCAGGCCAGACAAGTGAGGGACTGTCTTGGTTTTGGGAAGGTTAGAGCCAGTGTGATGAGATGGCATAGGACCTGTGACTTCGAGAGTCAGTTGGGAAGAGATTATAGAGACTCTTAAGTGTCTTGGCTTCAACATGGGCTTTAATCTGAGCCAGTAAGAAGCCTGCCTAGAGAGACAGCATTTGTCAGACATGGTCAATTTGTGTTCCAGAGAATGACTTTTTGACTCTAAGGTAGAGTGGTGGGCAGATTTTCATGGGGCAGGAGTAGGCTGTGTCCCTAATAGCCTTAGTCTTTCCTAGCAGGACTCTCATTGGTTCTTTCTGCCATCTGTTATATCTCCTCATAAATCAGAAAATGCCCTGGGCCCCAGAATGGCCCTCTTGTTACCATCAATCTTGGGTGTGAGTATGGTGAATGGTAGATTTAGGTAATTACATAACATAAAACTGCTCTGGCCTCTCTCTCGCCTAAAGAATTGTTATCTGTGTATCTCATTCTGCAATTTATGGCCATTCTGGATGAGGGGGAGGGGAGGGTTCTCACAGCCACTGCCTGTAAATTATGTGCCTTCCCACTGGTGAATATTCCTTATGCTTAAGGACTATTATTTCTGTTTCTATAGGCTGCACTCTTATATACATAATAAACACAGGCATGTAGGCTGATGCTGGCCAATTTGTCATGGCTCATCCTTTAGTGGGTGGAACCAATGGGAGTCCCTGGTGGGTTTGTGCTTCTTTGATCCAGCTCTCCCAATAGATGAAGGCTCTTGTGATGGGGACTCAGAAACCCTTTGCCATGGAACCCACACTAGCCTACTACAAGGGGCTTCAGCCATAACTGCTCAAATAATAACTGCTCGTGTTGATGTTATCCTATAATTGGGTGTGCAGTTGGATTTACTTTTGCGTTCTCTTCTCATTGTTTCTTGATACTTAATCACAGCATCATGTCTTAAGATGATGACAAAGTCTAAGAATTCAATATCTCCAACTCTTGTTTAGTGCTATGTAGATACAGTGGAAAAAACAGAACTTTGTAGACAGGCAGCAAGTGGTCCCGATCAGGCATTCCTTAGCTGTGTACCCTCCAGCAGACACCTCTGATCATTATCTCTTTATCTATATAACCAAGATGGTCGTAAGCTCTGAGTCAGCGTTGTTAGGAAATTGACTGTGAAAATGTACATGAAAGTGCCTTGCATGGTTCCTGTTATTTTCTAGATGCCCAGTAAATATTGAATGAAAGGCTATGATTTCAAGCTATTTATAACTTGATATATAACAAATAACGTAAGGGCACAGCTAAGCCCTGAACACAAGGACTCATCAAGATTAAAAAAAAAAAAAAAATGTCTGTCATCTAACCAAAGTGGGCAGGCAGGCATCCACAACAGGAAAGTTGCCGTTCTCTATGTCCCCAATGGCCCTTGTCCCTTCCATCTTGTTGCTCAGCTATTCCCCAGAGCATGTTATCTTCTGAGTGGTCAAAGTTGTCTCAACACTGTCACATTCACTTTCAGCAAAACAGGACAACAGAAAAGAGGAAGTAGAAGAAAAGCCACTTTTGTAACAGAATGAGACCTGGAAAAATGCACATATCATTTCCACTTCAGGGGATCTTCGTTTCGTGACCACACTTAGCTGTGATTTGGGCAGCATAGTCTTCTGTTGGGGACATCCTGCTGACACCTGAGAGATTATGTTAATAAATACAAGAAATTAAAAAGGGATATGGGTGCTAACACTCTCTGTCCCACATACATGGCAACAATTCCCATCTGGAGGTCAGCTAAAGAGAGAGTGCTATCTTCTATAGTTAGTTGTAGTTTCAAATGCATCGGCCTTATCTCGTCTCTAGACTGAAGGCTTCACAGCATTTGCATCTCATTCCTCTTTGGGTGTCCTCTGAACTTAACATAAGACCTAAACCTTTGCAGCTCAGTGTTTGTTGACTGACCAAATGCTTGATGACAGTGTGCCCTGGGCTGGATGCTACGTTGGCCTATGGCATAAATCGTCACAGTGTATGTTGAGAGGAGTGTGGTTCCACACTTCACTTAGAGCAAAGCTAGCCCAGAGGATCCTGGCAGCCAAGCAACTCTTCCATGACTGGCTCTACATTGAACTTCTGGGTGGCATCTGTTCACTTCATTGCCCCATCTGCTCAAAAAAAAGGGGGGGGGGAGTTAAACACTTGACCCATTCCATTTTACAGATGAGAAAACTGAGGCTCTCAGTGGCTAAGTGACTTGCTCAAAGCATCACATCACTAAGTTCACTATCCTTTTCCCCACACTCTTCAGTACTCTTTCACCATGCTCTTGACACGGGTTAAAAAATGACGACATTTCTATCATATTTCACATCTATGATCTCATTTAATCCTTATAATAGCTGCTAGAGGTAATATTGTTATGAATAACAATATTCTCTTTAACAGATAAGGAAACAGAGGCACCAAGAAGTGATAAAATATGCCCTACTAATAAGTGCGAGGCTAGAACCTAGACTCCGTTATTTGGATCCCAATCCTGCTGGGCCACCTCTGAGCAGATAAGATGATAAATACCAAAGCACCTTGTAAACTGTAGGCCATCTTCAGCTCCAGGCATTATTATTAATATGTTATTGCTAGGAGACCCAAATCTGCACTTGAGTCCGCAACTTGGGAACTCTGCAGTATATTTTAATTATAGCCTCTTGATAATCTTGGGGTGATGGGAGGGGGAGCTGTCCTATATCATGCGTTGAGAGTCCTGAAGGAAGGGATTGCTTCAGGCCATGAATATTCATTGTTATGCTAAATTATGAGCTGCATTTCTCTTTCATTCACCATAATCAGATGCTCCCTGTATTGCTCTCAAACTTTATAGTCTCTGAGTGGGTGGATCACAAACATGGATTAGGTGTCTCTGCTAGGGTTTTCTCTTCCCATCACATGGGTCATCCGTAGTGCCTAAACCTATCACTGGAAAAATGAAAAGCTACCATCACCTTGCTGGAAACTTGGCAGGCAACTATTTATAAAGCTCTGCATCCTCCTCGAAGGGCTTCTCCCACTGGGCATTGCAGGGACTGTGTGCTTTTATTCTTCATTTGCCTGTAGTTTTCACAGTGGAGTGGGGTGGGACTTTGCTGCTTAGGTGAGGTCTCTGGAGCAACACTATTGGTTTTACCTGGGAGTTTGTTAGAACGACAGAATGTCAGGCTCTACCCCAGCCCCAAAGATCAGAACATGCCTGTTAACAAGATCTTCATATGATTCCTTTGCACATTAAGTCCTGGGGTCATTGGGCTCAGAGACTCAATACCCTCTAGCCTGTCCTTCACTAGCTGAGAGCAGGTAGCCTTTCTGGACCTGAGTCTCCACCTTTTCTATAAAGTCAGATGGTTAGGAGCAGACATTGCAGGTACTGTTTCAGGGAGGTGGCTTTCTTACAAACCTAGCGCAGCCAATATCAGCCCAAACACATCTTCCTCCAAGTTTATAGGATCTCCTCCCAGGCAGCTGAATTCCCAGTGGTCACTCAGTTGCTGTAGACTCTCACGGCCTGTTACAAATGAGCACCACTAGTTCAGTTCCACCTTCTTTCCTGAGCACAGTTTTGCTATTTGTCTTCTGGCTCAACAAGGGGGATGCCAGCTAGGAGACTCCAGGGGCTGATTTGGCAAGTAAAACTGATCAGATTGGTTCCAGGCTGCTGCCACCAGCCCTCCTTCCCCTCCCCATCAGTCAGAGAGAGGTCATCTAGTAGTCACGTTGGGCACCTACTCTCTGTGACCACCCTACACAAACATTATCACATAGTCCTAAGGTTGGTAATGTTTACTCAAGCCTCCCACCAACATGTACCAATCCTATCAATATGTACCAATATGTCTTCTCTATGCCAGACTCAGTTTTAAGCACAGGAATACAGAGCTACAAGAGAAGACCTCCTGCTCTCCTGGTGTTTATACTGTGAGCAGGTAGATCAGCAATCAGGGAGTTAAAAAGAAATACCCGGCCTCCAATATCAAATAGTGACCATGAAAAAGGAGGGTGATGGGATAGGGAGCCATGTGTGGGAGTTGGCCAATTATCATTGGAAGAAATTATCCAAGTCAAAACTAAACACAAGAAGGGCAGTCCTGTAAAAATTTAGAAGGAATTCATAATAGAGGGAAGAGATGGTGCAAGGCCCCTGAGATGGGAACAAGCCCCCGCTGTGCCACAGAAGAGAAGGAGGCTGTTGTGGTTGGAGCAAAGGTACCCAGCCCAAAGATAAGGGTGTCAGATATGGTGCGCAGGAAGGCCCTTAACATGATGGTATCTTTGACCCTTGCAGAGTTTGAATTTAATTATAAGAGCAATTGGAAACCATGAATGCCTTCTAAACAAGTGGGTGATACCATCTGCTTTGTATTTTTTTAAAAGCAGAATGGATTTTAGTGGGATGAAGAAGCAGAAGAAAAGCAAGAAGACCATCTGGGTCCTAAGCCAGTGGCCCAGGCAAGAGTGGATGGTGCCTTGGGCCGAGAATGGGTTGATGCACAGTAGAACCTGGGTTAAATATGGCTGAGGCCTGGGTTCTGGCCCATGATCACAGAGGGGAAATAAATGGGTAAACCAGTACCTTATAGCTGTTGAGCCTTCCGTCTCAAGGCTGGTTACTTATCTAAGGGCTCCTGTCTTCTTTGGAGTGACCCACCTGCAGAGCTTCATACTTCTAAAGCAGTTGCCTTTGAGATCCCACAACAGTGTGCTCATTTCTAGATTGAGAAAAACCAAGGTAAATTTTAGGATGATTGAGTGACTGTCCTAATGTCACACTTCAAGACAAACATGAAGCCTGAGATTAAAAACAGATCTTCTTATGATTCAGCACATCCTTTTCTTTTCATGCTCTTAAAGATGATACATGGCAAAAGTTGAGATCTGCTCTAAGTTTCTCCTCAATTCAATGAGACTGGTGCCCACATGGTCAGTAGCTGTGGACAGCCCGTGGGCATAGAGGGGTGGCAAGAAGCAACTGCCAGGGCAGTGTTCTATCAGTCATTTTATTTTCACTAATGGTGATTTTGACTCTGACCTTCAACTGCCCCTGGTAATATTACTTAACCACTTTATCACTCACTTTTCTCATCTGTAAAATGGCAAAACTAATGCTCCCTCCTGGAATCACTGTCAATACCAATGTAGTAAATCCAGCACTTGGTGGGTAGTAAAAAATAGTAGTCTCCATTTCCTTACATGGACCTGCAGACAATAACTTCTCCAGCAGTAACACTTATTTCCATATAATAATTTCAAATGGAGACAGACCCTATTAAACAATCACCATAATTATAATTATAACACTTATTAGGTACTAGGTCATGAACTGTGATTAATATTTTAGTCATTATCTCAGTTCATCTTATAGGAACTCCATGAGGTATATATCAGGATTGTAATGCCCATTTTACAGATGTAGAAAAGGAGTGTTATGGTTTTGATGTGAGGTGTTTCCTAAAATATCCAGGAACATTCAGAGGTGAAATGAATAGATTGTGAAAGCTGTCACCTAATCAGTACATCCAATTTGAATGGACTAACGGTGGTATCTATGGGCTGGTGGTGTGTGGCTGGAGGAGGTGGATCACAGCGGGCATGCCCTGGAAGGGTGCATCTTCCCTGTGGTCCCCTCTTGGCCACCATAAGATTCTTTCTACCATATTCTTCCACCATGATGTTATGTCTCATCTCAGGCCCAGAGTAATGGAATCAGTCCTGCATGGGCTGACATTTTAAAACTGTGAGCCAAAATAAACTTTTCCCCTTCTAAGTTGTCCTTGTCATATATTTTGATCACAGTGACAAAAAGCTGACCAATACAGGAAGGCTTAGCACAATCATATTATCCCCCCCCCCCCCCAGTTTACATAGCTAGGAAGTAGAGTCAGGAGTCAAATCCAGTCCCCTTGACTATAGAACAGATGCTCCAAGCCACTGAGCTATCCTGTCTCTTGTGGCTAAACTAGCTGTGCCGTTCCACATGCCAGGTTACCTGGTTAATTATGCTCTGCAGCAGACATTAGTCAGCATCAGGCCTTAAGCTGGTGGCAAGAGATGTACATCTCAATTAGGCTTTGAGTTTAACTTCCAGAGAAAGAACAGGAGATTGAGTCTCAGAAGTTGCTAAGTGAATGAAATTGAAACAGCCAGAAATGACTTGCCTTAGGGGAGATAGACTCCTTTCTTCCCAGGTCACAGAAATTTTGTTTTCTCTCCCTGGCAGAATGCTGAGCCAGCAGAACTCATATCCCTGCCTTACAATGTGCTCAGATGGGAACTTTAAAGAGTCTTGAAAATCTGAGGCAAATGTAGAGACAAGGATTCAAGGCACAGTGTCTTCCATTGCAGGGTAAGCCTGCAGCCCAGTGAGGCAGCACAGTAGCCTTAATGTGAGTTCAGACCCTGGCTTCTACAGTACTGGTATTAAGCAAGATTCTTCATCTGTGAGAAGTGGCATTTAATATCGAGTTAGCAGATTTGTGGAAGATTAAATTAGATCATGTTAGCAAATAGTGATTGCTGAACCCATACTAGTTATTAAAGTTAATGCATGCAAAGAACTTGGAAAGGCCCCTGGAATATAAGCATACTATATTACCTTGATACCACTGACATGGTCAGAACACAGCTTATCTTTCTCCTAATCCTCTAGTTCACCACATGTCCCAAAATAATGCACCAGGGAAACATAACTCTCCCCCCCAAAAAAAATTCTATGTTTAATAGATGTTCCATTTAAAGGGTTCTCAAATAACTTAAAATCCTTTCAAAAGTCTATTTCTTCACGACGAGATACCACTCCACATGCACCAAAATGGCTTGAATTTTAAAATACTGACAACACCAGATATTGGGTAGGGTATAGAGACTAGTACTCATACATTTTCAGTGGAATTGTAAATTGTAAAATAGCATAATCACTATGAAAATTAGCCTACTAGTTTCTTATAAAACCAGACATATGCCTACCCTATGATCTAGTGGTTCTGCAACTTGCTATTTACCAAAGAGAAGGAAAATGTATATTTAGGAAATACTTTTACAAGAATACTTCAGAAGCATTCAACCTAGTCATAAACTGGAAACAGTCCAGGTGTCCATCAATAAGAAAATAGATAAGCAAACTCTGGTATGTTTATACAAATGAATATTGCTGAAAAATAAAAAAAGAACAAGTCATTGACCAATATAATATCATGGATGAATCTCACAACCATTGTGCTGAATGAAGGAAGACTTGGCACAATTGAAGACATGTGGTATGAGTTCACTTATATGAAGATTTAGAATAGACAAACATATTGTGAAACAAGTGGAGACTTCCATTTTCTGATTAGAATACAAGAAGCTTGAAAAAATGCCATTCCATCTAACAACAAAATCAACAACTCTTTTTCATGGTAAAAGAAGTGAGTTCATAGAGCAAACCAATGCCCACTCTATTGGAGACATAGGCAGACAGATACAGAAAACCACAACTTACCATCTAAGGAGACTAGTCGTGATTCTCCTGCCTGGGTCTCCAATTTGGTGGCAGTGATCTGCTCGAGGCTCCATTTGGATGTGTCTGAGAGTTAAAAAGTAGGTCCAGAAAGACCAGTTCATGGGATATAGTGGATACTGGAGGAAAATTCCCTAGTGTTTCCATTATTGGGATGAGGGGAGACCTTTATGAAGTACACTGGAACATTCTGTTTTATGTAACAAGGCCTGCCCTCAGGTAACACTACTGAACCAAAGCCTAACCTCCTGGGTTAGCAGATGAACCTGGATGACGAGGAATACCCCCTCCCACTGGCTCTAGACTTCCACATGGGAGAAGGAATATACCTAACTCCTGCTCACTTCAGCCATCTTGTCTTACCTAAGGCAGGGGAGGAGGGACTAAGAAGCACATATTAAGAATATAGTCCAGGGAGTTCATAACCCACTTGAGTCAAATGTATGAAAGATGATATGTCATGAGCTTTGTAATGTTTTGAACAACCAATAATAATAATAATAATAAAAGAATAAAGTCCAGAAAGCACAGGCTCACTAAAAGACTAAGATCTAATCATGATTATATAATGTTCCTCACCCCATCCACCTGCCACCACCTTATTAAAGGCTTAATTACATCCGTTCATTTTAACCAGTACATTAAGTATGACTATCACGAGAAAATTACAAGACATACTAGAATGCAAAAGAGCCCAAAACAAAACATTATTTTGAAAAACTGAGAAAACATCAAAACTAGATTCAGATATGTCAGAGTGTTCGAATTATAAGACTGAGAATGTAAACTAACAATGATTAATAGGCAAAGGACTCTAACAAATTCAGTAGACAAAGAGATGTGAGTACAACTGGAGATGTGGGAATTCTCAGAAAGAAGCAAAAAGAGATGGTAGAGATAAAACAACAACATCAACAACTACAAAACCTTAAGAATACCTTTATGGGCTTAGTATTAGACTGAACATGGCTAAGTAAAGAATTCTAAGCTTGAAGATATCTTAGTAGAAATCTATGAAACTGAAAAGCAAAGAATAAAGAGACTGATAAAATAGGATACAATATCCAAGAGAGTGGGACAGTTTTTGCAGTTGCAAAAAGTGTAAAAAAAAAATAATAAAAGGAATAACAGAAACCAGGAAAGAATGAATCAGAAGAAATATTTTAAACAATAATAAGGATTTTCCTCAAATTAATTTCAGATATTGAGCCACAGATTCAGAAAGCTCAGAAAACACCAAGGAGTAAATGAAAAAAAAAAAAATCTTCAACTAGCATGTCATATTCAAACTAGAAAAAAAAAAAAGGAGATGATAAAGAAAACATTCCTGAAAGAAGCCAAAGGGCAAAAACATTTATTTTACTTTTACTGGAAGAAATGATGGGATTGCATATGACTTCTCAGAAACCAAGCAAGAAGAGGGGGAAGTAAAATTCTAAAATTCTGTACCTTGTGAAATTATCTTTGAAAAGCAAAAGAGAAACAAAGACTTTCTCAAAAAAAAATTGAGAAAATTTGTTGTAAGTAGGTTGGCCTGTGAGAAATTTTAAAAGAAATTCTGTAGAAAGAAAGAAATAGATGTAGGTAAGAAACCCAAATCTATGTGAAGGAAGGAGAGCAAGGAAGGGAAATAGGTGAAGGTGAGAAAAAACAAAGATCTGAAATTCATAGTCTAAGTTTTCACCTTAGGAAACCAAAAAGAGAAGGACAAAGTATGTCCCAGGAAGCATAAGAAAAAAAAAAAAGTAGAAATCAGAGTAGAAATAAATGAAATTTAAAATAGGAAATCAAGAGAGAAGATCTAAGAACCTAAAAGCTCATGAATGATAATAAGGCCTTCATCAAAGAGGCTTCCCCCAGCCTTTGGCCCTCTTTGCTGATGTGCTCTCCAGCCATCTGAAGACACAGTATTCATCTCCTTTGTGCCCTTTGTCCCTTCCACCTTGTGGGGACACAATATTCTTCCACTTTCCAGTATGCGGCAACAAGGCATCATCTTGGGAACAGAGAGCAGCCCTCAAAAATATAAGGAATTAATTTGCTTTTTTAAAACTAAATTTCCTGGTCTGTGGTATTTGGTTATAGCAGCATAAATGAAAAAGATAACTGATGACACCAAAATCCGAGTCAGAATGTAGAGCAACAGGAAATCTCCTTCAATACTTGCAGGAATGTAAGAGAGTACGGCCATTTTGGAAGATGGTTTGGCACTTTCTTAAAAATCAAACATATTCTCACCATAAGATGCAGTAAGCATTCTCCTTGGTATTTATCCAAAGCAGTGGAAAACTTATGTCCACACAAATATCTGCACATGGATTGTTATGGTTTAGATATTAGTCCCCCCCCCCCCCAAAACTCATGTGTGAGAAAATACAAGAATTTTCAGAAGTAGAATTATTAGATTACGAGAGGTGTAACCTAAGCAGTGGATTAATCCTAAAGTAATAGCTGTAGGCAGGTAGGGTGTGCCTGGAGAAGATAGGCATGAATATATATGTTGTTCCTACTTAGTGGAGATATCTCTCTCTCTCTCTCTCTCTCTCTCTCTCTCTCTCTCTCTCTCTCTCTCTCTCTCCTTCCTGATTTCCATGTCCTGAGCTGCTTTCTTCCTCCACACTGTTCTACCATGATGTTCTGCCTCACTTCTGGCCTAGTGCAATGGAGTCAGCTGTCTATGGACTGAGACCTCTGAAACTGTGAACATGAATTAAACTTTTCCACCTCTATATTGTTTATGTTAGCTCTTCCGGTCACAGTGATGAAAACACTTACTAGAACATAGCCACTTTATTCATAATTGCCATAACCTGGAAGCATACCTAATGTCCTTCACTGGGTGAAGGAACAAACTGTGGTATATACAGAAAATGGAATAGTATTCACTAAAATGAAATGTTCTATGAAGTCATGAAAAGACATGGAAGAAACACAAATGCATATTACTAAGAGAAAGAAGTCTACAAACTGAAAAGGCTACAAACTATATGATCCCAACCATATGATGTTTCAAAAAATAAAAAACTGGGCTAGAGTTGTAGCTCAGTGGTAGAGCACTTGTCTCGCATGCACGAGGCACTGGGTTCGAACCTCAGAACCTCATAAAAATAAATAAGTAAAGATATTGTGTCCATCTGCAACTAAAGAAACATTAAAAAATAAAAATAAAAAACTATGAAGACAGTAAAAAGATCAGAGGTTGTCAGAAATTAAAGGGGAGAGAGGTAAATAGGCAAATGTAGGACTTGAATCCAGCCTGCCTGGTTCCCAAGTTTATGAAATTCATAGTCTAAATTTTCACCTTAGGAAACTAGAAAGAGAAGGGCAAAGTATGTCCACAGTAATTCTTTAGAATCCAGAATGAAGAGGATTTGGGGAGACAGTAAATCTCTTTGTATGAAACCACAAAGGTAGAAATTATGTATTTGTTCAAATTCACAGGATGTGTAACACCAAGAGTGAATCCTGATATGAGCTGCAATCTTTTTGTGATAAGGAAGGATCAATTCAGGCTTACTGATTATTATAAATGCAATAGACTGGGGGTAATATTGATAATATTGATACATCTGTGGGAATAGAATACATATGGGAAATATCTGTATTTTTGTCTCAATTTTGCTGTGCATCTAAAAATAAGCTAAAAATAAAGTATATTTTTACAAAGTAGAATACTGGTTGTCTCTGAGAGGATAAGAGTCTAAATGGGGATGGAATTGAGGGAGCTTTCTGTGGTGATAGTAACATTATACATCTTCACATGGACTTTGGTTATGCAAGTACATGAATTTGTCAAAACTTAAAAAGAATGTTCACATAAGACGGGTATATTTCATCGTATATAACTTTTACCTCCAAAAGGTGAAAAGTTTGAAAAAAAAAACATTGAACTCTGATTAATTATATTCATAGTAAGATGTTCAGGAAGACGAATACAGATATCTGTCATTTAGCTTAAAAAGCATTAAAACCCAAGCTGCATTGATAGATGGCAAAAGAGATGGATAGATGATTAGATAACGAAAATAAAAATAGTAAATTATGAAGGGATAAGATATGTGTTCACTTAAAATTATTCTATATGTTTGAAAATTTTCATAATTTTGGGGAAAACTTAAAAAAAATGATTCCTTCAATAGTACGTCGGCTTCTAAAGAGATCATTCTAACGGTCATATTGGAAGCCTAAAACATGTCCTGTATTAAGGAAAGTACTTTCAGTTTTGTTATGGCTTAAGTTTGTAAGCCCATGCAAGCCACTTAGGATCAGAATGTAATGTGATTTAGTGAAAGAATTAAATTGGAAGTTCACAGTCCTTTATTCTAGTGCCACTAGAGAGGATTTTCCCACTGATTTTCTCCTATTACATGGAGAAGAAACGTTGGTAGATATGGATATTCCTTTGAGCCTGATGATCATTCACTTTACGCACTTGTAGAGTCAATAGGAGAGACTGGGTCTGCAGCTCTCAGCCCTGGAGCAATGGTCTGCCATTCTCAGATCTGATTGTGGGAGAGATGTGGGAAGATGTGTTTTTCACCCAAGTGAAGAGAGTGAGCAAGTATTTCATGTACAAGAGGGAAACTCGTGGGCATAGCACTTGCTAGAAGCTTCCTTGGATGGTCACAAGGTGGCCATCATCAAGCTCAGGAGACTGAAGATCAGAGAGGTTAATTCATTTCCCTGTAGTCATATAACTAGAGAGTAGCAGAGATGGGATTTGACTCAGCCTGCCTGGTTCACAAATTCATAACCTCCTGTCATTGTAGTCTTCCGGGGAGGGAGATATCTCTTGGGGAATTTAGAAAATTCTGTTATAAAAGGTGCGTTGGATGTAATGGAAAGTATGTTGGTATGATTAGATCTTAAATGTCCCTAGGGGCCATGTGTCGAAGGCTTGTTCACCATGCAGTGGTGCAAAATTGGGAGGTGGTAGAATTTTTAGGAGGTAGGGCCTAATGGAAGGAAGTTAGGTCATTAGGGGTGTGCCCTTGAAGGGGACATTGTACCCTAGTCACCTCTGCCCCACCCTGTATCCTTTGTGCCATAAGGTAGACAGCTTTTTTCTACCAAAACACTTGCACCCAGATGTTCTGCTTACCACGGGCCTCAAGCAATAGGGCCAACCAACTCTAAACTGAAGCCTCTGAAACTGTGAGCCAAAATAACTAATTAGAACAAATTTTAAAATGTAAAGAAAAAACAAACAAACAAATAAACCTTTCCTCCTTTTAAGTTGTTTTTCTCAGGATTTTTGTCATAGTGATGGAAAAGCTGATTAACATATATACCTTTATCCCTGTCATTACTACTACTTCTACTATGACTATTACTACTGACAATTTGGGACTGACTGAATCTATAAACTTGCCTGGGAACTTAACCCCTATGAGTGACCTCATTTTAAAGAGTGTTATTCTGTGATTTTAGCCCATGAGTTACAAATGATAGCGACCAGCTTTCTATAAGCTAGTGGTCATCTGTATTTGTCATGTCTGATACTTACATGTGGCTTTGTTGAAGGCGAAATGCCTTCATGTCTTACTTGAACCTCACAGCCATCCTGTAAGTCAGGAAAATCAAGGAAGCACCATTAACTTCATTTGATAAGTTCCAGAGAGGCTGAGAGAAAGGTCCTGACATTTTCCCAAGGTCACACAGCTGGGCCAGGGACAGAGCCTACGTAAAAATCCAAGCCCCTGACACTTTGTTCAGCATGGCCCATACCTCACCTGCTTTTGATCTCATGTTGGCTCAAGGCCTCTGAGCACCAGCTAATTTACATATGAGATCCTGCAAGTTCTTTGTAGGCGACCAATGTATAATGTGTAGCTAATAAGATAAAGCCCAATTTCACTTTTGTCACAAAAAGGAAAGGGAAGTCTCGAGGGGATCATAATAATCGGCCTTTCTCAGTGGAACTCAGAGAGTTTATGGGCATCGGGAAGCAATCCATCCTCACAATGGACCAGTGTGCCTGGGAATTCCCATTGTCCTTACCATTCTGCAGAGGAGGAAAGAACATTAAGAGCTTTGGCCCAGGGTCACTGGTACCCAGGCTGTCAATCTCAGAGTCTCGGTGGCAGAGCAGACAATGGAACCGTGACTCCTGAGTAACTGTCCGTGAGAATGTGCTCTAGCTCCTGTGCCATGGAATGTGTTTTTAAATACTCCAAAGAGCTCTTGTTGAGGAATAGAAATGGACGTCCCATATGACAGCCTTGAGAGTCATCAGCAAGCCCCATGTCCAAGGTCAAAAGGAAATTAGTGTAGGCCCAAAAGGAAGCCCAGTCCCCTTTATATCATGGCTTTTCTCATAGAATGTTTTTATTTTTAATCTGTGCTTCTGTCTCCTGTGAGATGGTTATTTCCTTCTCAACATCAGACCTTTGCTCATGACTGGAGAAACAGCTGGGCGCAGTGTTGTAGGCCCGTAATCCCAGCATCTCAGGAGGCTGAAGCAGGAGTATCGAAGGTTCAAAGCCAGTCTCAGCAACTTAGCAAAGACTTAGAAACTTAGTGAGACACTGTCTCTAAATAAAATATAGGAAAATCTGGGGATGTGACTCAGTAGTTAAGTGTCCCTATGTTCAATTCCCCATACCAAAAAAAAAAAAAAATGGAGAAACATTATTGATAGTATGCAATGCCTTTCATTTACTGAGGAATCATACATATTAACTTTTTTGTTAACTTTTTCTTTACCTTTCATTAACTAATTAAATATATTTGAAGGAGGCCCAATTGGTAAGAGTATCATCTTTAGTGTGTATAGCCTTGACATTTCGCCGAGCTTGCCATTAACATTGTGATCTTGGGTGAGTCACTTTCCATCTCTGGGCCTCAGTTTACTCCTCCAGAAAATGACAGAATTGGACCAGGAGACATATTCTTCAGAACAACCATAAAAAAGAAAAACTCACACAGAGAACTTACAAGCATTTCTCTGGTGTACGACTCTGAGAGCAAGGACGGTGTTCTTCTCTGGGAGGCCCTCTGTCTAGCCCAGTTCCTGACATATAAATGTGGCTTGATGGATGCTGAGTGAGTGAATAAAAATGGCTCAGCCCCTTTGCTTAGGATGAGCAATGTGTCCATAAATTCTGTACGTAGCTTGCATGTATTTCAAGTGTGACCCATTTCATGCTGGAAACTCTGGTTGTTAATCATCCCAGAGACCTGTCAGAATATAATCACTGGCTTCAAAAGGTTCTCATGACATGGAAGGCCAAGACGTTCTCCCTGTTGCCCCAGAGGTCTGAATGACTGATGTGCAAAGTTAGCGAGGAACCGGGGGACGCAGCTCAGCACATGGTTTTCTAACAGCCACAGGTGCTTCACAGGTTAATTTTTGGAGCAGATCTTGAAGAGAGGCGGGCTGACCATTAGTCAGTGGAAGGAAAGCTGCAGTTTGGTGTCTTTGAGGCTCCTTTGGAACCCATGGTCTGTTTACCAACCTGCTTTTCCCATGGAAAGTGCACAGATATTCATCCTAGATGAAGTTATTATTGTTTGTTTTTTTTTCCCTTGGTATTGGAGATTAATACTTAACCACTGAGCCACACCCCCAACCCTTTTTAGATTTTATTTAGAGACAGGGTCTCTCTGAGTTGCACAGGGCCTCACTAAGTTGCTGAGGCTGGCTTTGAATTCATCCTCCTCCTGCCTCAGCCTCCACAACACCTGGGATTACAGGCATGTGCTACTGCCTGATGACATACTTTTGAATGACTCTGAAGCTGATTCTAAAACTTATTCACCCCATGGCATTAAATAAATCTAATATTTACATGATCAATAACATTAATAAAACTGATGATGGTAATAATGAATTTCATTTACTGAAGGACTATATATATATATCAAGTGTTTTGTTAATATTTTTCTTTAACTTCCATTAACTAATTTAACCCATTTGAAGGAGGTCCAATTATTAATATCCATCAGATAAGTCAACTGGGACACAGAGGACATAAGTAACTCATACCTGGTCCCCTACTGAGAAGGGAAGGAGGCAGATCCAGAAAATCATCCTTATATATATTGGACTGCAAAATTGTAGTTCTTGATCCATAAAATTTTGTCCCTCCACTTATTAGACTGTAAAATTTGAGATTGCAATATCTGATTGTTCTTCCAGTATAGCTACACAGATCAAATGGTACAAGTGTCAAACTGTTTGTCTCTTTCATTAAATAGCTCCTTGAAGTATGTGGGTCATTTGGATTTTCTTCAAAGTGCCTGATTTATAAACAGTATTCATTAACTGTTGAATGTGAATTAATGAAAAGGATAGTTTAAAAAACTGTTGTATGAAAAGTCAAAGTGCTAGACAAAGGTTATTTACTTTTTTTTTTTTTTTGATGTGTTTTGATTTGTACTCAGCCATGTTTAGCATACTCTGGACCTGTAAGGTGGACATAGAAAGAAGGTTGCTTATTAGTCCAATGACTTCAAGACCCAAATGTTTGTCTGTGATTCATGTTTCTTTCTAATTCTTGTCACTTTTACTTGGTTTGTGTTTGATCTGCATTTGCATCAAATTTGGAAGTGAAAATTATGGTCTGTTTGCACTTCCTCCATTCCTGCTAAAATTACATTCCTGAAGCATTTATTATTAATCCTATTTGTGATAGAAGGAGAAACCAAAAGTATTTAACACTTAGCCTGCAAAATCCTCCTAACAACTTTGCAAGGTTCAGGTGTAAGCTTTGTTGTGCACATGACCACACTGAGATTTGGACTCATCCACTGCTATTGTTCATTCATTCCTTCACTCCTTCCGCAAACCCCAGTGATTGCATTTGGGTGGAACATATGGTGTCACTTCAGACTTGGTCTCTGCCCTAAAGGAACTTTATGTGGAGAAGTGTTTACAGAGGTTTATTAATTACTCCGTACCTACCATTGTGCTTTGTGCTGAGAATGATCTTAAAATTTGTTTTCTAATGGAGGGAAGTGGAACTATATAAATAAAGATCAACCAATAGTTCCATTTGGGAATATTAGCATACAAAAGAATGAAGCAGAATGAGGAATGAAGAGTAATCAGGGTGCTATTTTACAAAGGTGGGGAAGAAAAGGATAGGGTGACATTTAAGGAAGTGACAGCCAGACATGTGGTTAGGGTCAAGGAGCACCCAAGGACCAGTGTGGCCGGGGTGGGATGGTCAAGGGGATTGAGGTCAGGAGCTAGTTCAATGGGGTGCACAGAGTCATAGCTATGCAGATCCTCTGAGCCCCTGGGAGGGACTTGTGCTTTGTCACTGGGTAAGATGGAGAGATACTGGGAGGTTTTAAGCAGAGAATGACCTGATGTGACTGACATTTTCAAAAGTTAATTTGGACTTTTTTCCTCTGTTAGGAAGAGACTATAGGAAGTGAAGGTGGGCACAGAGAGACCAGAGGGGGATGGGTGCAGAGGTCCCAGGGAGGGTTGGTAGAGGATCCCAGAGAGGAATAGCTGGTAATTAGACCTAAGAGAAAGAGGAGGTGAGGAGAGCTCTGAGGACTGGCCTGGGCGGGGGACACTATTACTGGGAAGAGGATGTGATGTGAGTCTGCCCCCTTGGAGCTTAATGTCTAGTTAGGGAGTCAGCATTTTTATGGTGCTTTTATTTCTGTTGCTATAAAAGGAACACACAGCCTCCTGGTAAAAAGAATTAAAACTGTACTAAAATATACACAGTAGAAAGTCCTTGGGAAGATTTCCTTCCCAAGAGGCAAACGCTGCTCCAGTCTCTTACGTGCTTTTTCAGACATGGTCTAAGAATACCCATGTGTGTATGTGTGGCTATATTATATTCACTTTTCTTTTTTAATACCATGGTGCAGACTATATAGGCTATAGTGCAGATTACTTTTTCCACTAAATAATACATCTGAGGGATTAATCCACACCAGTATGTACCTACAGAAATAATTCATTTTCCTAAAATACAACAGTCTATTCCATCATATTGCCATATTGTACTGTTTTTAATTAATTCCCTCCTGAAGAACACGAACGCCGTTTCTAGTGTTTTTCAATTACTAATGATGCGGTGATGAATAATATCTTTGAACATATGCAAGATACACATGTGGAAGTAGATCTGTGGATTTCTGGAAGCAGAATGTGTGGTTCAAAGGGGATGCACGTATTTAAATGTTGATAGCTAGCACCACTGTATCCACCCAAAGGCTTGCACCAATTTACTGTCTAGCCACAGCGCTCGGTGGTACTCATTAAGGGGAAAGCGTTTACAACAATGGTGATAGATGACAACTTACATGGGTTTAGTGCTTCAGATTTGCCAAAATGCCTTGGTCTCTATGATAGTCTACTTACTGGGCCTCCAAAACAACTCTGGGAAGTAGGTGTATCATATTCCAATTTTCCATATGAGGATGTGGAGACGTGGAGAGGTCACTAATTGTCTTGCTAGTAAATGGTAGACTTGAGATTTGCATCCAAGTCTTGCAGATGCCGAAGCCTGACTCCAATTTAGCTTGTCAGGGAAGGGCTCTTCCATGCCCACCCTTAGATGTCTCTGTCTTATGGAGTGGGTTCTGTGTCCCTGGAGATGGTCAAACTAGCGGGATAAGGCCTTGGTGAGAATGCCACTGAGAGCATGACAGTCCTGAGTAGAAGTCACAGTAAGTGACCTTCAGGGTCCCTGTCTGCCCTACAATCCTGGGGACTTAAGCTAGCTCACCTCTGCCAAAAGAGCTGCATCAATGAAATGAAAATAACACCTCCTGCTGCTAACTACATTGGAATGACATAAAGGTAAGTCAGAGAGTACACCTGAAGCACTCGGAGCAACTTAGGAAAAATAAACTTCATAAATCCACATTGGGGGAGGAGGAGGTCTGCAGTGATGATGTGGTGTGCAGTCTCTCTGACCTCCTCTGGGCCTTTATCAGGAGTAAGTTTCCTTAAATGGACTTAAATATGAATCCAAATACACACATGCGTGCAAACACTGAACTTCTTCAAATTCATGCACATCCTGTAAAGAGTCATAGATTATATATTCTTTAATTTTTAGTAAACTCCCCCTATCTAACATCGCTATATCTATGGATGCTTACTTTTTAGAAAAGACTTTTACACTTGTTTTACAGTGTAAGTCAAAATATTTTTAAATGATTTCATGTTCCTAGTGGACAAGAGGAAGGCTGGAGTCTTCTTCCTGATGTCTCAAAAGTAAGTGTTAGCCAGGCGTGGTGGCACATGCCTGAAATCCCAGCAGATCAGGAGGCTGAGGCAGGAGGATCGAGAGTTCAAAGCCAGCCTCGGCAATAGTGAGACTCTAAGCAACTCAGTGAGACCTTGTCTCTAAATAAATACAAAATAGGGCTGGGGATGTGGCTCAGTGGTTGAGTGCCCCTGAGTTTGATCCCTGGTATCCCCCACAAGAAAAGTGAATATTATCAGGGCCAGTGCTAAATGAGGGGAGGCAGCTGGGGATAGAAGCAGGTGGGCTTGTTAGCACTGGCCTCAGTATTCGCTGTAGTTTCCATCTTGAATATCCCCCAGAGGCCCAGGAGTCAAATGATTGATTCCCAGCTTGAGGCCATTGGGAATTGGTAGAGCCTTTAGGAGGTGGGGCCTCATGGGAGGTCTTAGGTCATTTCGGGTATGTCCTTGACAAGGATAATGGGACCCCAGCCCCTTAGGATTTCTTTCTTGTGTGTTCCAGTCACAAGGATAGCGGCTTTCCATGGGCCCAAAAGAAATGAGGCTGACAGATGATGAATTTAAATGTCCGAAACTGCAAGCCAAATTAAACCTTTCCTCTTTTTAAGTCGAATCTTAAGTGTTAGTTACAGTAATGGAAAGCTGACTAGCACAACATTTTACCTTAAAGACTTTAAAAACAAGAGCAGATGAGTTCACAGATTTCAAAACTCCCAAGACTTCCCCTCTTCCAAAGAAAATACTCCAACAATGTGCCTACTGAGGTGCGTGCCTCTTTAATGTACAACCTTGGACAGCAACCCAGTGGAAAAGCTAATGGCCATAATAAAGGTAAAAGAAATATGAGTGAAACATGCTGCGGGCATTCAAAGAAAGATATTTCAGAGTATTAAAGCCCTGAACATCCTTCCCTCCTTTAGCACTGTAGGGGGCAGGGTTATTCTCTGTTTTATAGATGAGGTGCCTGAACAAATTCTCCTCCATCAATATTTATTAGACTCTGGGGCTGGGGGTGTCGCACAGTGGTAGAGTGCTCAACTAGCATGCATGAGGCCCTGGGTTGATTCCTGCCCTCTTCTTTACATGCAAAAAAAATATATACTGGGCTTTGAGTCTATGTCTTAAAAGTGTGATTAACCAAACAACAGGGTCCTCAGATCTTTAGGAACAACCCCATCCGAGACCACCCGACACTGCACTGAAGGGCAAGGGCCATCACAACTGCTCTGTGCCCTCAGTTCTGGTCAAGGGCCTGAGGACATGCTTACTCATAGAGGGGACACAGGAGAGACATGAGCAGGAAAGCATACATGGTTAGAGAGCAGCAGTAGACTGGCCGCTGGTGGAGAATGTTCCTTCCATGTGCAACTGGAAGTCAGAAGACAAGATGATTGGGAGGTTCAAAGTGTTCACACGTGGACCGTGGCATCACCCTGCCAAGGTTCTCCTTCTGAGTCTTACACTCATTATCTCTGTAACCTGATGAAGAAACGGTGAGTTTCCTAACCTGTTTAACCTGTCCATGCCTCAGTTTCCTTATCTGCAAAATGGGGTGCTATTTTTTCCTATGGTTATTTTGAGAACTAAGTAAACGAATGTTATAATGCCCTGAGAATTTTGCCTGATATGTTTTGAGCCCTGAAGACACATTGGCTGCTCCTATCACACATCAGGAAAGTGAACTGGAGTTAGTACAGGGAAGGGCATGAATACCAGCCTGTGAAATTTACTGTCTAGTCCGTTGCTTTTTGAACCTGAAGAATTCTGAGTTTGGGGAGAGTTTTCCTATGTTAGAATGGACTAAAGTAGCAAGAAAACCTGAGCTCAGAGACCAGTGAAGGTTCTTTATGGTAATTTCATTGTCTGGGATAGAGGAGGGCTGGTGTGGCTGATGCCCCTGAAATTCATCAACGCCTGTCACATCTCTGGCTCTGAAGCAGTGATTTTGCTGTTAAGGCGCGGATTCCGCAGTCAGGGAGCACTTTCACCTGTTACTTTATGGGAAATAGGGATCATCTTCTTTCACCTGCCTGGGAGAGAGAGTGTCTGTATGGAAGACAGGCTGAGGTCTCCACACAGAACTGGCAGAGCGCTGGAAGCCTCACCTCAGCAAGCAGCCCAGCGGAGTGGCTTCTGTTTTAAGGAGATCACAGGGGTTCACCTAAAATCCTTCTCCAGGAAGCACCTAACAGCATGCCATTGTGCTGTCTCTGAGAAATGGCTGCAAAGAATCCCTCCCAACAACAGCTCCAGCCACAATGTGGTCTTTCCTCCTCCCGTAACAATAACTGTGCAGACTGCTGGGAATAGGACTCTAGGGGCTCAGAGCTGATCGCCTGCCAGGTTCCTTTTTCCCCCCCTCGCACATCACACACATAGCCGAGCCTTTAATATACTGCACGTGGGCTCTCTCCGACTTTGCCTCTCTATCCTGAGCAGGGCTTTGGCTAAATGTGGTGCCCAATAACTTCAAGGGATCAAGCGCTTTCGAGAAATATTTCTGCTAAGAAGATGAGCTGGGGGGAATTGAAAGCAAGGCTGCCAGCTTTGATGTCTTAAGTATGAAATTTCAATGGCTTACCAGCCACCAAGCTCTGGTTCTCGTGCAGCTGGGGTAAGATTGAAGGAAATGATCACAACATATGCCCCATGGGTGACAAGTAATCATGGAGAAGCAGCCCAAGGAACCCAGGAGAAGAGAGGTGTGTGTGGCGGGGGGTGGCCTCGGTGATCTGAACAGCGCCCACCTCAACTTTGTCTATATATTCATATAACATTTGGTATGGAGCTTTTTCCATTTCAAAATAAAATGCTCATCAGAAATTCTTAAAATATGGAAAATGAGAAAGAAGAAAACAAAATAATTATTTTGCCATTCTGTATTTCCCTCTAGTTCTTGTTCTATGATTTTAAAAAAAGAAAACCATGTGGTGGATGCTGTGCAGGACAGGACAGGGTCTGATTGCCACGGGGAGGCAAATAATTTAGATTCATAGGCCATAGAAGCCTCTGTGAGGAGGTGACATGTAAATCAAGCTTGAAGGAAGAATAGGAGTTAGCAGATGCCATTTTTAGATTTGCAGAAGTAGAATTATTGGATTGAAGCCTATTAACTTTTATAACAATCTCCTGCACCTCTCATTCCCCTGAACTCCCAATGTCCATGTTCCAATGCCTGGGAAGCCTCCCAGTTGGAGGCCAGGTGGGAAAAAACTAACCGTATTCAGTCCTTCACACACGGAGGGCTTCATACAGGGCATTAGTTATAAAAGAGTTTCAAGGGTTGAAAGAACAAAAGGGAAAGGTTAGGAATAAGAAGGAGCTGTCCCCCTCCTAGGGCTGAGTGAACCTAAGGAAAGCTGTGACGCTTATAGAGCTCACCAGTCCCCTTGAGACAGTACTGGATCCAAAGAGAGGCTATTGCAGGGCTGGTGCTGGAATAGAGAGAAGGTACCTGCACTGGTGGCTGTCAGAGTGCCCAAGCCGTAGTGCTGGGCTTGCTGGGAGTATCCCTGTTGGTGCTGAGAGGGCTGAGTGGTCACCACAGTAAGGGCTGGGGGCTGAGTGAGCCCTTCTTGTCTACTGCTGAGGCTAAAGAGGGGCCACTAAGCCCTGGGCCTGGGCTCACAGAAGAGGCTTTGCACCATAAGAGAGGAAAATGCCAACTGAGGCTGGAGGTACTAGCTGCCCACTGCTATTGAAAGGATGCTGGCAGAAACTGCAAGAGGGAACGGGGTTCTTTCTCCTTCTTTCCACCTTGCAATACCCAGGCGGAACTCCCTACTGACAAAACCCAGGCAAAATCCGTGAGGCAACAGAATGCAAGGAATTCTGGTTTGGGGGTTCCAAGAAGAGAAAGACAGAAATTGGACCTGATAATAAAAAGACGCATGCCCAGTACACATGCTATCACCTGAGGCCCATCTTTTCTGCCTGTGCACAATGCCCTTGGGAGAATGAGACCAGATCAATGGTTACCTATCCCATGGCTCGTCTTATCCTCACAAAATTATTAAAAAATATATCTTCTGTGCATAAATATAACTCTTTCTTGATTGTGAAAGCCAATCTCTGTAAATTCCAGTTGGACTGATGTTTGCATGGATGGGTGGGGGTAAATTAATGAATCATACCTTTTCCTGTGTATCATTGGTATCTGGTTCGGGGCTACACTTCTCTCAAGCCTCGTGGCTGCCCCTATAGGTTGGGATATCACCTCCATTTCCAGTGAGACTGAAGCTCAAAGGGTAGAGTTGGCACAACCACATGCCTTCCAGGGAATGATGAGACCCAACCCAGGTCTGTCAGCCTCCATGCTGCTACTCCTTTAGAAACTTCTATATTATCTGCCAACATTTAGAGGCTGTTCCTCAGTGATCATAGGGGGAGGTGAATAGTAGCTGGTTGGACATACCTGAGCCTCTATAAGGGTATATTGGTGGTAGCCTGGAAGCTAACTGACCCTGGACACCCAGTGGCAATGACAGCCTTTGCCATTCAGACCACAATGTGGCTCCTGTCTGAAAATTCTCCCCTGACCTTTTCCTAACATGTGGCATTTTAGTGTTCTGTTGATTACAGATCACTTGCATGCAGCACACAGTTGACTGTTTGCTAAAACGGAAAATGGGGAAAAAAATAGAAAAGAAAGTACATGCTTGCCAGAGCAGTGCTGTGGAACGGTTGTTCCCAAGGTATTCATCTCAGTGTGTCTAAACACCTATAATTAAACTAGCTTTGGAGCAGTGCCTCTTGGAGAGGGCGGAAGAATCAATTCTGTAGCTTTTGGATCTTGTTCTTTGTACACACTGCTCAGCAGTGAAGATGTTCAAAAAAGACTAGATGCTGTGGCTCAGGAACACAATTACCCAGCTATCAGGGTGAATGGATGATGGTCTGATCTTGGGGCATTCAAGCTCAGGGTAGCAGAGGGAAAGAGACAAGTGATGAATATGGTGACCTCTAGTTCTCTGTCTTTACCCCAATCTCATTTTCTTCCTGGGGATTTTATTTTATTTTATTTTTTGTACCCTGGATGCAGTGATCACTGGGTAGCTTTGTGTTAAACAGCTAATTAATGGGAGCTCAAGTCAGCTGTCTTATTTATGAGACTCTGGAGCAAGCAGAGACACTTCGCTCATCTGGAAAAATAAGTTGGGATCAAGCTGCATCTTCTATATAAATATGTGAGGCTGTGCTGTCAGACGCTAGTACCAGCCAGTGCTGTCTGGCTTCACATGAATCACTGAGATGACCCGGACCTTCATTCTGAGTTGATTGTAGCTAATGCGTGCCATATAATCTCATATGCTCAGAATGTCTTGTGAACCAAGCATGCTATCAAGATGCAGTTTTAATTAACATTTGCTTTTTAGATAATATACGCAATTTATTTTGGCAAGAGTTCATTGAATGTAAAATCTACATAATTAAGATACTAAACCTGCAATATTTTTTTCTTTACAGTATTTTTTTTTTTTTTGCTAAATGACTCAGATTCAGCAACATTTATTACCCAGTATATAGCTGCAATAGGCTATCACAATTTCATAGTTTCTTTCTCTTTTTAAAAAGAGAACACAAAGTCATATAGTTGATTCTGTTCTTGTTTTAGATTCAGGGCTATGAGGTCTTTTTCCTAGTTCAGTTTCACATTACAAATCGAACAAAGAAATCATATTTATGATTCTTCTGCACTGAAATCTACTATAAAATTGTACCTTACTTTAGGAATTAGTATTATTTTATAAAGGTGTTTTGCTGTTTTTTACCACAAATGATGATGCAACTCTAGGGTACGGTCAAGTGGGGAGGGTATCATGGGAAACACCTTGCAAATTACTAAAGTAAGCCTTCGTTTTCTGAGGACAGCCAGAGTCTCAGAGTGGAAATGTGACTCTCCCAAGGTCACAAACACATGGGAGCCAGAACCAAGGATAAAAGCCACCACGATGCTTGAGTAACCATGCTTGCCTTTTACAAATATTTGCCTTGATGGTCTATCCTCAACGAGCCTCTTCCACCCTCATCAGTGATGTCTTCTAATCTTGAACATGCTTCCGAGTCATGGAAAGTAGGCATGCTTGGAAAAGAAAAGAAACAGACCAGACATGGCTCCCAAAACACTCCCCTAGAAAGCACAAGCAGCTGAATCCCAGTTGCTTTGTTCTTCGTGATAATTCCTATAACTGGGTCAGAGGGCTAATGACTTGGCTTCGGGACTCTGAGCCATATGCCTCCGTGATTTGCAGCCAGCTGAGTGCCCGCAGTGAGAGCTGTCATGGATGGAAGGCCAGTGCCTCAGCTGAGGGAGCTGCAGCCAGACCCAAGCTGGGAGTCAGAGACAGAATGGACCCTGGTTATGAGGCCATTTTCTAGATCTTCCCTCCACCCCTTCCAATCTGCTTGGTTTCTGAGCTGCCAAGTTCCTCCCAGACAGGCCCTCGACAAGGGCTTTTCCTGAGGACTTTGACTGCGCTCATTCGGAACAGGGATTGCGCCTGTGTCAGTCTCTGAGCTCAGATCTGCAGCAAGCTGCTAATTAGTGTCAGTAATTGCTGGAGGAGAGGATAGCTGGCTGCCCATCAGCGCGGCGGAGGGGGTGCGAGCGCTCTCCCTCCCTCCTGCTCCTCCTTTCCAGCGTTAAGCAATAAATCTATATTGGTTAAATCGTCTGCAAGGCTGCTTGTTGAGCAGGACATCAGTGGTGTCCTGTCCCATTAACGGGTGTAGCTAATGTATGGACAAAAGGATGTGCTACCCAGATCAAGTGTCAGAGCCAAAGGAACTTGAAGGAACACTTTTGCAGAGTGATGTCCCAAGCAATGTGTTTCTGGGGCAACTCTGCTACAGAAAAGAGAATACAGTACTTTGATCTGAGAGCCACATGCCAACAGATGTGGGGGGAAGAATAGGGCTCAGATTTCACAGAGACTGGCTTCCTTCTCTTGGTATCTCACAGCTGTGACAATGGGACTGGAAAGAACCATCATCCCTTAGGATTGTCAGAAGTTAAGTGAGCTAATGAACATGCAGTCATGTGTCACTTTAACATGGGGATACATTCTAAGAAGTGGCCGTTAGGTAATGACATCATTTTGGGAACATCTGGATTGCACTAACACAGACCTAGTGGAATGGGTCAGTCCCTTCACTTAGCCTCAATCCTTTCAAGAGACGCATCAACGGGGGACATGTGGGGCTGCTATTGGTACAGCATGAAAGCAGGGGTACATCCTAAAGTAACAGTTTAAGAGTACAGTGAACGCACGCACCAGCAAAAGTCATTTATTACATCATAAGGAGGTGTCATCTGCCATATGGAGCTGTGTGTGCCCTACTATCAAGTAGGGCATGCAGTAGTGTGCTCACACCAGCATTGCCACAAATGCAGAAGCAATGGCTGGTGCTTCAGCTCTGTAAGGACCACAATGTCATCAAGTGACAGGAATTTTCAGCTGTACCATAATCGCATGGGACCTCCACTGTATATCTCCTGTTGTTGACTGCAATGTCATTATGTGGGGCACAACTGCAGGTGTCTCAGAAGGAAGCCTAGCATAAAATCACTGTTCCTAAGTGCAGCAACCTGGGAAAATACTATGAATGCTAAGGTTTGGATGTGAGGTGTCCCCGAAAAGTTCATGTGTGAGACAAGACAGGAAGGTTCAGAGGAAAAAATGATGAGGTTAAGAGAGCCTTAACCCAATCAGTGAATTAATCACCTGATGGGATTGATTGGGTGGTGGCTGAAGGCAGGTAGGGTGTGGCTGGAGGAGGTGGGGCATTGAAGGCAAGGCTTGGTGGTATATATTTGTATCTGGCAAACAGAGGCCTCTCTCTCTCTCTCTCTCTCTTTGCTTCCGGTTCACCATGTAAGCTGCTTCCCTCTGCCACACTCTTCTGCTATGATGTTCTGCATCATCTTGAGCCTGGAGGAATGGAGCCTGCTGTCTGTGGGGCCTGTGAAACTGTTGAGCCCCTAAATAAACTTTTCTTCCCTAAAATTGTTCTGGTCAAGATTTTTTAGTCACAGCAGTGAAAAAGCTGACTAAAATAATAAATTAGGTCAAAATATATAATATACCAGGACGCTGAGTGTTTGCATGTTAGCAAATTTCAGGTAGTTCCCGAAGTGCCTTTTAATGGTTTCTGATCACCCACTCTCTCCATTGCCCTCTCTCACCTTTGTGGCATGTGAGGAAGATGTGAATGAATCATGACCACCAGATATCTGTGCTGCGTGCCCCTATGTGCCCATGGCTTGTCACTCTGTGAGACAGCCCTGAGGGTTCTGGGAACTCTCCTCACCTTATCTTACAGCTTTCTAAGATGTACTTCAAAGCCCCCCCAAATTTGGACACTGGTATGCAATAAAACAGAGAGGTTGTGGGTTGCTTTATTTGTGTGTGATGTAATTGTAAAATAATGTTATTGATATATGAATGTATGTGCTGTTACCTTCCGTTTCCTAAAGATCTAAGTACTTTCTTTGCTGACAATGTTCATTTGCTGAGCAAATATATCTAGGTATATTATATTCTTATTTCATATAAGCATTTGCCAAGAAAATGTGTACTGCCTTCGTGCATACACATCTCTTCATTTATTCATTCAACAAATATTTATCGAGCACCCAGAAAAATGCAGAATTTTAGAACAAGAAGATATGTAGGCAGCATTCCAGCCAGGGCTCTGAATTTAGAGAAGAGGGGCCTGGATCCTGATACAACACGGCCCTTCTTCCTCTCAGGTACTCTCCTCGCCCATCTTCACTTAGATTCCATAGTCCATCAATGTAATCACTCCAATAATAGGCCTCGGTGGTTCTTCCTCTCCCTCTCCACTCTGCTGGGCTGGCCAAACCATAATTCCTGCCCTTCTGCCTGGCCTGGGAGCAGTTGCACATAGAGCATAAAAGCCCACAGTCAGGTAGCCTGATCGTGTATCATGACCACGAATCTCCACCTCAGGGAGGGCAGCAGAATATTGTGTAATGGTTCTGCTGTGGGACCATGGGCAACGTATTTAACATCTCTGTGCCTTTTTATCCTTATATAAAATTAGGATAATGCCAGGTGCAGTCACAAATGCCTGTAATCCCTGAGATTCCAGAGGCTAAGGAAGGAAAATTACAAGTTTGAGGCCAACCTCAGCAACTTATGAGAACCTGTCTCAAAGGAATAAATAAAAAGGGCTACGGATGTAGCTTAGTGGGAATGCACCCCTGTGTTCCATCCCTAATAACACAAATTAAAATAAAATCAGGATAATAATTTTTACCTCATAGCAATGATTTTAGGATTAAGGAATTGAAAATATTTGAGGCATTTGGAGCAATACCCAACTCTATATAAAGATATGATCATTATTATTTCTGGCTATCCTATATTGCTGAGCAATCTCTAAGCACACAATGGCTTCTGAGGCTCCAGACCTCTAAATCACATTCCAGGCAGCAGGAAGGGCAAGGTGGGTATTGCCTGTTATCACCTTTAAGGATCCTTTCCAGAATGTTCTCACAACACTTCTGTTTACAAAACCTGGTTTCATGGACATACTTAGCTATAAAAATGATTGGGAAGTAAGGTCTTCATTCTAATTAGTATTGTGCCCTGTTGGGTTACTGTTACTAAGGAAGAAGGGAATGTGGAATATTTTCAGGCCATGCCAGACTCTGTTACCCTCTTGTGACCAGATGGAGTGGCTTCTTCTCTGTCTTCCTCTCACTTGACCAATCAGGAACATGCATCCCACTCTGGCATGCACCTGTCTGTCTTGGCCTCCCCCGACGCCAGACATTTCTCCCTCTCTGGTCACTGTCTCTCTGTGTTTTGGGCTGGCTTCTCCTCTCCTTCCCACCTCTGTCAGTGAGCCCCAGTCTGAACACTGAGCCCCTGTTCTTACTCCACCCCCCCCCCCCCCCCCCCCCCGGTGGTGAATACCTCCCGCATACCAGGAACTCCAAAACTCTACTACAGCCCCCACTTCCTCTCTTCACAGAGACACTCATACCCATTTGTGCACCAAAGAGCTCTCCCAAAATTTTGTTCTGCATGTGGCCACACCAACAATCTTCTTGAAGTCACTTAGAAGCTCTCCTAAAGTCTCATTATCTTTGATCCTCTTGCCCCCATAGTCATTTTATAAATTATCTGTCCCCTCTTTCCTCTGGGTGGTTACTGTTCTAGTGCAAGCCAGTGACATCCTCCCCTAGGCTGCTGAGTCTAGCCACAGGCAGCCTCAGGACCAGGACTCTGGAGCTGACTGCTTGGTTCCAAGCTGTAGCTCTAACATGCACCAACTACATGACATGCACACATGTTTTTAATGTTTCTTTTTCTCACTTTCTTCATCTATAACATGAGAATAATAGAAGTACCTCTTTCATATGGTTATTGTGAGTATTAAATGAGTTAATATATGTAAGCACTCAGAGAAATGCCTGGCATATAATAAGCACAATCAATAAATGTTAGCTATTATCATTAGCCATTATTACTATACATTTTTCATGGAGAAGCCAGAATGATCTTTTAAAAACATAAATTAAATGCCATCACTCTTCCGCTCCAAACTCTCCAGTGATTTTCTATTTCAGTTACGAGGAAATCCTAACACATTGGCAAGGCCAAAGGTCCTGCAGGAACTAGCCCTTGACTCCTCCCATCCCAGCTCAGAGCTCTTTCCTATCACTCACTGCCCTCAAGCTACAGGGGCTTTATTTTAGGTCCATTAATATTCCATACCCTTTGCCTCCTTTGGGCCTTGGCCCTCATTCTTCCCTGAGGAAGGAATTTTCTGCCCTCCCTTCCTCTAGCAACTCACAGGGATGTCTTCTTCCTTTTTTTTTTAGAACTGAGCTCAATTGTCTTCCCCTTCAAAAAGCCCTCTATCATGTACCCCAAGGACTACCCTTGAGCTGCTCACTCTCCCTCTTCACTTTTTATGGTAGTTATCACTATTTTCTCCTTGTTTATCTTGTTGGTTAATTGATTCACTTAATTTATAGTAGGTCTTTCTCTACAAGATCATAAGGCCTGAGATTTTGCTTATCTGGTAGAGTCACCACGTATCTTAGGACTTGACATGCATCCTATATCAGGAATTCAGTTACTAGGTGCTCCCAAACCAGTTGGTAATAAAAGAGGAGATGGCCTCCAAGCGAGGCTTCAAAGAATAAGAATTTTCTGGACACTCAAGGAAGGACAAGGATTTGAAGCAGTAATGATATTTGATATTTGCATACGGAGACAAATAGGAAATGGTATGGTACCTAATTAAAAAGCCTGGTCTCAGATCAACAGGAGGGGCCTCCTCTGGAAGTTTTTGAGGAATGCAGAATCTCAGGTCTTGGCCCAAACCCACTGACTCAGAATTTTAAGAAGACTCCTAAGTGACTGTTAATAACCACAGGGTAGTGTGTTCAGGGAACGGAAAATAACCTTGGTCGCTAGATCATATGGTGCAAAGGGAGATGTATCAAGGAGAATGTAAACCAGCTGCATGTGACATACCCTCCAACACAGTGGCTTAACAATACTAGATACTTTGATTTGAATCTCGTAGAAGAGCACAAGTTCATCTGGCTTCTCTGGGCTAAGTTTTCAGGTGGTTGGCATAGTCTCATTCTAAGTAGTTTTTCAAGGTGTACTTTTCCAATATCTGCCTCTGTGCGCTTGAATGAAGCAATCCCTCCTGGGCTGTGTTCCACAACAGCCAGTGAACAAACACCCACTATATGCTGGGAGCTGGGGTCGGAGCAAGGAGGGACACCTGACCCCATTCCTGAAGAATCTCAGCAGCTGGCATGGAGACAGGCAGGGAAATAGGCAATTCTGACACAGTTCCTGGTTCCTCCTTGTGACTTCTCAGGTCCCTGAATGTCAGGATTAAAGATGAGTTGGGTGAACAGGAATGGACCAGGAGTGAGGCCTCTCGTGACACAGGTTGGAAGGGAGCAGAGAAAACTTCACTTTTTCTCCTTCAAGATACTTGAGGAGAGCAAAAAAAAAAAAAAAAAAAAAAAAAAAGGAAAAGAAAAGAAAGAAAGAATAATGACATCGATAGATTCTAACACCATGTATAATAATACAGGAAGAAACGACATGCCTGGAGTGACCCTGAAAATGAGAGGGGGAGGGAAACCTCGTTCTAGGAAAGAAGCCACCTAAGGTACAAGGAATGACAGAAAACTAGTGTTTTATAACACTGTTACAATAAATGAACCAGGAAATATTGTTAGTGGGTGCTTGCATCATTGTACAGAAAGTTGTTTGGAACAAGGGTATTCATAAGGCTTCCAGTACAGCCTCAAATAGCACCCGCGGGTTTCTGATTGATGACATGGGGAAAGGGTATTTTTACCATGTAGAAATCTGTGGCCACCAGATGATAAATTTAATGTCACCAGTGATGGGGCCAACTGGAATCATGTGACTTAAACAGAGGATTAGTCTATGAAACAACTGGCTTACATTATTCAAAAATGACAATGGAGTGGGGACAAAGAGGCTGAGGACTGGTTTCCAATTACAGGCTAACAAGGAAGGACAAGTAAATGCAACACAGGTTTCTTGGCTGGATCCTCGATGGGAAAGAAATGTACAAAGGACATTATCTGGATAATTAGGGACCTCTGAATATGGACTCTATGTTAGATATAGTTCTCTAATGTACTGAGCGAGTTCACAGTGCTGTGGTCAGGCAGGAAAATGTCCTTACTCATAAAAGAGACATGCTAAAGAATTTAAGGGGAAAGGATAATGATTTTGCCAACTTATTCTCAAGTGGTTTCAGGATGGGAAAAAGAAAAAGAAGAAGAAAAAGTATGTATAGAAAAAGACAAGACAAAGTGGCAAATGGTAACAGTTGATGAGTCTAGGTAAAGAGCATTCAGGTATTTGTGCTATAATTGCAGCATTTCTATAGGTTTCCTTTTTTAAAAATAAAAAAAAAAGTTTTAGCATTCTTGGTGGCTATTAAGTAGAGCAAGTAAATGCATAATTTACAATGAATCCCAAACTCACATCATTTGGGATTTGGCTTGATCTGACCCATGAGCCTGCACCCCGGGAAATAGAGTGGGTCCTGGGCAGAAGCACGCAAGAAGTTGGGCGTCCACAGGTGCCATTCAGCCTCTGCCAGGGCCTTATGTTATCTGCCTTCTCTTTTGAGGGTCTGAGCTACAGGACACGATCGAGTTCATAGTTTCCAACTAAGAAGCATTGAAGATAAAAATCTGCTTCCCTTTTCAACCCAAACCAAGACCTTAGTTTGCCTGCTGTACCCTAGGCCCATTTCTTGCTGGCCAAGGAGGGTCTGGAAAGGAGCAGGAGGTCATTATGTGGGGATGGGTACCAGGGTTTTATTCATAGGGGTAGAAGCTGTTATTAGGAAGGGAGATAGAGATGAGATGGAATTATAATTACGAGAGTTAGGAAGAGTGAATTTCAAAGAACATTTTTAGTCACAGATGGCTGAAGAGAAATAGAGAGAACAGGCCCCAGCACCTCGTCTTCCTAGCTGATTGCAGGGAGGGGGAGCTCGCTAATGAACACATTGATTTCCCAGCTCCTCAGAACAATAGCAAATGCTTTTTGCAGTTATTAATTGGGATCCCACAGCAGGTGTGGGGGATGGAGGGCTGGTGATTCTAAGTTTATCTTTGAGGGTTAGGTGAATATAAAGAGAATGTAAAGAGCGAGGAGGAAATAGCAGATAAATCTTGCCATATCTTAGCAGGAGAAAGGGACAGACTTCAACTTCCAGCCTGGCTCCTAGACAGCTTAACATTTTTGAGTTTAAATTTTCCTAACTGATAACACTTAGAATGATGTTTTTCCTTTTTATTTGGACAGCATGAGAATGAAGTAAAATAGTAAACCAACGGAACAAGTCCTTTTCAAACTTTTTAATGTCATGTTATATATTTTCCTTCAAGAAGAAAAAAGTTGTTTAAGAAGTTTTTTTGAGCACCTGCTGTATACCAGGTTCTGTGTGAGGTTCAAGGAACATGGCAATGAACTGAAAAATATTGTCCCTGCCCCCATGGAGTGAATAAGCTAGCAAGGAAGAAGGGTGTTTACCAAGGATTCATAAATGCAGTGGCTGGTACTGACTTCTGTAGGAAGTGTGAAGCCAGGATGAAGTGGTGAGTCAGCACAGGCCTCTTGAAGGAAGTCATGTCCTCAAAGAGACCCATTGTAATCAGTAAAACCATCATCTCAACACCACAAGGGGATCAGAGACATAAATGCTGATCCTGGGCGAAGGTCTGAAAGTTTGTTAAGAATGGATTGACTTCTATTTCCCTATGGAGGAAAGATAAAGCATGTGTGCTTTGAATGATCACTGTAGTCTCACTTCACCAAGTAGCCTAGTCTTGAGCTGGATCAACCTGTACACTGAAGGACCTCTGTTGTGCAAACTCCCTGGGAACAGGCCAGCATCCTAGTAGAGGTATCCCTCCTACGTGGGAATCTGATAACTTGAGGACAAAGCTCCGGTTTCTCCCAGAGTGGCCAGGTAATTTCTTTTTTCCTCCCAAGTCAAGAGGCAGCAGGGGCTCAGGGTCCCTCTCCTGTAGCCACCTGACATCCCAGTGTGACAAGTCTTGCCAAGTCTAAGCACATGTCTCCAGGGAAAGCTGTCCATCCCACCTGTCCAGCGCCTGTAGTTTTCTCTAAGAGTTCTGCCTTGACCTTGTGCCCAATGGCCCTGGTAATATTTATCCCCAATCTTAGCCTAGCATCCTTTTTATAAAACTACCCTTGAAAAAACAGGATTCATAGAAGTTGGTGGGCAGTCTAGAATTGCAAGCACAGGTCAAGGAGATTGGAGGTTTACAGTTAGTTTCACTGGGCATGAATTTACTGAGCAGCCACTGGAAGAGAAGCAAGGAGCTGTGCTTGGAGTCAACACACCTCTGGTTTAGTGGGGCAGCAGGATCTGTGCATTGTACAAGGATTAAAATAAATGGGAGCAAGTATCACCAGGGCTCTGCAGTTGATTTGCTTTTTTCTTTCTTTCTCTTTTTTCTCACCACTTGCTCTTTGTGTGGCTTTGTGCACAACAGTGAGTTGTGGCTGGGCTACCCACTCAGGCTTTCTCCCCATGTGGCAGGAGAGGCAGTGGTCCATGAATGTGCGTGGTCTGGGGTAAGGACTCATGGTTGTGGGAGATGAATCCTGTCATACCTACAGTATCTTAAACCGCTTTGACCTTTATTCTGTCAAATCTCTGCCTGCCCTAATCATTTCACCATTTATGTACATCAGGTATAATCTTTCCTTGTGTTTTCTGCAGAGATTTCCTGAATAGAACACAATGAGAGAATTTTCCATGGGCTTCTACATCTAACGATGGAATTAGATCACACCCTTTTCATTTTGCCTCCAGGATCCAAAGCAATTCCCATCCCTGTTGATTTAGAACACATAAACTTCACATATAGATGAAATTAGGAAATAGCTTCTATTTCATGAGGATTTTTTTTATTGTGTGCTCTCTATTCAAGATTTCACAAAAGAAAGAAAGGAATAAAATTCACACATTTGCAAGATACTGCTGGTGTATTTCAATATCTCCCATAATCAGGGAAATCTGGTTTTTAAAAAGAAGTTAAATTTTCCACATGTAAAGAAAATACTTATTGATGACATGGATGAATAAAACCACAAAGTAAATGTTGCTTAGGTTTTTCAAAAGTTGCCTTCTTATCCCCAGTGTCTAGAGCAACTTGTGTCCTACCCTCACACCTCCCAACTTCACCCTACCACTAAGGGGCAAGGAATTAGTGGGAGGAGACGGAAGTTGTTTCCTGAGTTAGTACACACACACACACACACACACACACAAAAAAAAAAAAATGTAGATTCATGCTAGGACAATCACAGATCAGCTGGTTTTATGTCTTAGTCACTTGATGTGTGCTAACTCTTTTAATCTCAAAAAAATAGATGAAAAATATCCCAGCCTTTGGGAATAGTAGAGGTGAAAGTTTCACAAAACCTCAGTCTTGGGAAAGTGCCTTAATTTCCTGAGTATCAGTTTTCCAAATATGTAGAATGGGATAGTGACAAATGCTTCAGTGCATTGTCAGAGACAGATGGGAAGTCAGGTTTGTGGGAGAGAAATTGCAGAGTTGCTTGCTCTTATCCACCAAGTGCTACCCCACGCAGAGAGGCAGTAGGTCCCAGGTGCAGGGACATGGCTCTCGGGGTTTACCAGTTGCCCCTTCAGATCCTTATTTCTTCCAGTCACCCTAGAACTCATTCCTTCCTGCAGGACCAGTTTTCCAATTGTCACATCGATTCCCTAGGGACTGAACGCTCTGCACTTTTCAGTTCAATATGCTTCTTTTCCCTGCCTAGGAAACTGGATTCGGAGGCAGACAATCTGAGAATAGAATCTGCTTTTGCTGTGTAGCCTGTGGAGTGTGACAAGCCACTTCCCACTCTGGGCCTCAGTTTCCCCACTCATAATATGAGTGTCCTCCCCACCATGTCCAAACCCCATCTCTGATGTCCCTGCCGTCCTACATACACAGGAAGCCAGAACAGCTCCTCCATCCGTTTCTGTGTGGTCCCAAAGCAGCATTCCTGAGCCATTTCCCTGTCCCCTGTAGCACCAATGGCTGAGGAGGACAGGGATACAGTTTTGGAAGCTGAGGTGTCCAGGAAAGGGCATCAGCTGCCAGCACAATCCTAAATGAGTGAGGTTTCCATCATGAGGGTACAGAGCAGCCTCCCGCCCAGAGAACCCAGGGGCTGCGATAATTGGAGACTCCGTGTGGCTAAACTGGAAATTTTGCAAAATCAATTGAGAGGAAAATCAATATAAGATTTTTTTTTCCCTCACAATGAGAAGACAAGATTCCCACACAATTAAGAATCGGGCCATGGTTTGCACAGTCTGCCTGTCTTGTTCTCTTGTTTCTGTGCCACAATTGTTCGTCAGAAATAATTAAACATTTTCCCATGGGCAACAATTACTTGCTTAAAATATTATGAGTAAGGAGAATACATTTATAATTACCTAACCTTTCTGAAGGTGAAAATATATATTATCCTTTGATAGAACAGAGAAAGCAGTTGCCAGATATGCCAGCCCCGTTCTCCATCCGCCCTGATTACGCTAATTGCCTGAGGGAGGCAACGATACTCTTTCCGCACACCAGACCTTCTCTTTCATTTTCCAGAACTTTTAGGAATCAAATCATGGTTCCTCTTTCTTGTTGTGTTTATCAGTCATTAAACAGCCAGCCTGTGGCGATTACGATTGCCAGACAACACCTTTGAATTGTCCCACTGCTATAATATAATGAGAGTGTCACCCGTCTCTCCTTTCTTTGTAGTACATTTTATTATCTGTCACATGAAGACCCAAACCACGAGCCCAATGTTTTATGTTTGTGCTACTTTTCTGATTTTTACCTTAAGTTCATACAAAACGAACACAAGAAAATAATGATAATAAGTGATAAAATAATAACAAAAATAATCACAGGAGCTAACCCTGAGTTAAGCATTTCTAAAGTGATTTATGTGTAATCTCATATAATTAAACAATTTCCATGAGGAAGGTTACTATTAACAACCCCCCATCTTACAGGTGGGAGAGCCACTGATAAGAGAACTGATGCTCAGAGATGTTATGTAACTGGCCCAGGATCGAACAGCTAATAACTAATGAAGCTGGAGTTTGATCCAGAGACCACTATACTGGTTCTATCAGATTTCCTTATCAAGTTATTTTGGTCCAATATTTTCTATTAACTAGCAAAACCCACATTTCCTATGAAATATTTATTAAAGTGCTAACTGCAATCATGCTTTTTATGTTAGAACCTTTTGTTTTCTAACTTATATGGGTTTACTATTAGTTTGAAATCTACCAACATGAAATAACAGTAGTAAAGTAGTAGTACCGCTTCATGGGCACACACCTCAGCTAGGCATTGGTCTAAGACCTTCTGTGATGCAGATTAGAAAAAATACCCTGGGTTTTCCAATGGAGAAACCAAGGACTAAAAGGATTAAGCAGAATATCCAGGTCCCACAGCTAGTCATTTTACAGCAGGGACTTCAAGATACATGTCCATCCCACTCAGCTAGTTTTTTTTTTTTTTTTTTTTTTTTTTTTTTTTTTTTTTAAATCTACAAATCATGTGTCAGGCACTGTCCTGTGAGTCAGGGGCTGGTTGTCTCAGGCACTAGGGTTTGGAGTCAGTATCTGGCATAGCTTCTCGCATGTTTTTCTTCTGAAATTTTTCTCAATTGTACTAGACAAATAAAAGTTTGGGGAACTCTTTTGAATTCTGGCAACTCTGCCACAGGCTATGAAGTTATATAAAATTTTTTGTGAAATCATGCAGTTTCTCAAAACAGCTGTGTGCATGTTTGCTTCTGCACACACTGTGGACAAGAGTCTCTCATCTCAGAACACGGGTTCTTTGTTTGATTTGGAATCTCCATAGTGGTGGGCAGTGAAGCTCAGTGTTAGCTCTTCATTAGAACCAGATAGCTCCGTACAAGAATTATGGTAGGAATACAACCAGAATTTAAAACACAGAAGTTTCCTTGTCAGTGAAGAGCCTGCTTGTGTTTAATTTTGCAGATTTCCGAGAGGCAACAGTCTGGGGGTTAAGGTCACGTTCTGTGGTCAGTCTGCCTGATTTTCATGATTTCAGTTCCCACACTGTGTAGACCATGGACAAAGCATCTACCCATCCCGATCCTCCTCATCTCCCATACTGAGCGGTGCAGTTACAGTGCCCACCTTATGGGTCTGTCACCTACACTTCACTTTTAGGACAACAGGGTTCAGCACATGGGCACCATGCAAGTGTTGGCAATTGCTACTGATAGTCATCCACACACTTGAACTTCAATGACAACTCAAAACGAAGAGAAAAAAGGCACTTTGCTATCAACCCTTTTTCAGCTTTTACAAGGCCACCGTGCTGTTTTAATCCTCCCTTCTTGGGAAGGGTGTAATAAGCCTTCCATGGGCTTGCACAGTGACCTGGAGCAACCTGGGACAATTAGCCCCTGTTGAGGCTTGTTCTCTTTGAACAGTGCGATATAAGTTGATTATTAGAACAGGCTGTAAAGTTTGCTGAGCGCTTAGAAACCTTTCTCCACAGGTCAGCCACAGTGATCTTTTTCAAATGCTAATCAGATGACACTTGAGTTTCAGTCTTTCTAGTTTCTTCCTATTGCACTCAGAATCCAATTCAGATTCTTCCCTGTGGACTACAAGGTAGCCTGCCTCAACCCTAGGCATTGGGCACCCTGGGCTCCTCTCCTCTCCTGAAACATACCATGCCTCTTCAAAGACCAGACTGTTTTATCTCTGTGAGTCCCTCATTCCTGAAGTTGGCATTTCCCATCTGTGGGCTCAATTTAAGATATCAATTCCATCAGAGATGCCTGCCCCAATCACCCTGCCCCCAAAGGGCACATAACCCAAACGACTTTTATTCTGTTTAGATCCACTGTCATCCTTTTATTTTTTCTGTTTGTCTTTCCTGCTGAACTTGGTCTGAAGGCAGGGACCAGGGCTGGCTGGCCCCTCACTGTGTCCTGAGTGCAGCACAGAGAATCTGAGTATTTAAAATCTACCTGAATCAAAGGTTCACTTAGTTGCCTCTGAAATATCTGGAACTGAATTCCACACTTAATTTTGGCTCTGCTCTAAATGCCATTTGTTAATTTACCTGATTCCTTCATCCCGCTCTGACCCACCGTAGAAAGTAAACTAGTTAGAATGAGTGGTGGGTCAACAACTATGATCTTTATATTTATTTCAGGCCCTTGAACAGGAGAGGTAAAATTTCCCATTAGTCCTAGAGTTTTCCATGTCTACCCCTGGAATATAATATTCTTGAGAGTGTCTTCATATCTTTTGGGAGAGAACTAAGAGACCATGAGGATTGACAAAGCAGTCGTCCTCAACTCAGCAGCATCACCCTCTCCTGGGAAATGCTCAGGCTCGGGGCCCACACTGGGCCTGCAGAGGCAGATGTGGGGGTGGGGCAGCCACCAGCACTTAACAAGTCCTCATGGGACCCTCAAACTAGCTAGTTCTCGAGAACCACTGAGATAAAATAATTGTTGTCAGAGAAGGCTGGAAATTGCTAAGTTCTATGAATACTTCTGCAATGTGTAATTAACATCGATGCACCTGGAACTGGGATTCAGACTCACACCAGGCAGGATCCCAGGCTCAGGGAACTCACTGATGAGTGAAGAGAGAAGAGCAACCATCTACTGCAAGGTATTGTACTCAGTACTCCTCAGGTTGAGGCCAACAATAGCTGCAGAAGCACAGGAGGTTCCGGTTTAGAATGGTGGAGAGTAACACAGAGTCAAGGTAAACAATGGAGACTTCAGAGACAATTGGCCCAAGTTTAAGTCAACCTCCATTACTCGCCCGCAGTGATCCTGGATAAGTTACTTAATCTCCCTGTGCTTCACTTCCTATCTTAAAATGAAAATGGTAATATACTAGTAACCTACCTTAGGGGTTGTTGTGCTGATTAAGTCGTTTAATAATTGAAAAGCACTCAGAACAGTGCCTGAGTCATCTTGCATACATCAATTGCTCTTATCTGACTGCACACACAGGTAATCAGATGTGGTCAATTCATCACGGTGGGTGATTGAGAGGAAGTGATTCAGGAAAGTTTCCTACCATAGTTGACATCACATCGTAGTTTAGAACTTGGCTATTCAAAGTGTGGTCCTGGGACCAGCAGTATCAGCATCACCTGAGGGCTTCTTAGAAATGCAAAATCTCGTGCTCCCCCAACCCCAACCCAGGTTTACTGAATCAGAATCTGTATTTTAACAAGATCCCCAGGTAATTCTTTTATGCAAATATAAAACAATCGAGAAGCACTGGTGTAGAGTAGCAGTTCTGAGCTGTGTTTGCACGTACCTGAACCGGGAAAATGCCAGCAAAATACCCCCGAGCCGTGGGACAGAATCCTCCTCAGGTCTGTGTTGTGGAACTGTGGCTTTTGAGATGGGAAGTGGTGGAAGGGTGTGTACAGACACAGAAACTCCTGCACTAGCAGGTTTGAAGTGGGGAAGCCACATTGTACTGGAAAATGTCCAACATGGTGAACAAGGTCAGAGAGAGGCCGACAAGAGTGCAGAGGGAGGCAGGTGGTTCCTACAACCTATGGAGAGTTGAGACACAGAGGTAGTAAAGTAGAAAGGGAAAGCAGTCTTGGGGGTTATGAGAAGTTGACCTGTCCAGTGAAACTAAACACGGGAAAGAAAGAAGGCAGAGAGTATGGTGCAGCTCGGGATTGGAACTTATCTGACTTTAAAAAAACTGCTCTTCAGATCCATTTCAAGGGTTTCTCTCTGGGTTGGCTTTCCAAAGTCAGCTGGGAGAAGAGCCTTTTACTGTCATTTACCTGGGAATTTCTCATAGTATACCTAAAAGCATTTGGTATTGTTTCTTGACACTCAAGGGCTTGGGGACAAAGTGTCCTTTTAGAACCCTAGAAAAATGGAAGCGTTCTTCTATTTTTGTCTAATGTCTCTAGCAGTCTATTTAATTATTATAGCACCTAGATCCCTTACGAAATGAGTCATTCCAATGGGAGTGAAGTTTTCAGCTCATCATTGATGTGCAGGAAATTTTTATTTAAAATAGTACTCTATTTTGAGGATATATTTTAATGTGACGGTTTACCTTTTTATTTTTAGCAATGGGAACCTTCTGTAAAAATAGAATTATACATAGAATTTCAATACATAAAACAGAATAAAGAGAGTTACCTTGATTCATGAAGGAAAGATAGACCCAAGCCCCAGGCACTTGCCTTTTAATTTGTCCTTAATTTGGTCCCTGAGATAACGCCACAGATATCTTGGAGCCTGCCGAATAGTTTTTAAACTATTGGTTTTAAATCAACTTACTCTCTACATCACTGATTTCTTAAATAGAAGAATCAAGTGTAAATTTTTTTTTTTTTTACAACCAGGACTTGGCTATCAAAATCATTATTGTGATATGATTGAGTAGGTCCAAAGAACTTCCATTGAAAGTGGCAGGAATCTAACTCTAATGTAAGCAAAATTATGATTTTATTGGCATGTGCAACTAGGAAGTCTTAGAGTGATGGTTATTTATCAGGCAAGGTTATATCCCAGTGTATCATCAGGACCAGTCTCTTTCTTCATCTATTGATTCTACCTGTCTGTTTGTAAATGTGTAAACATTTAACCCTACTCGAGCCTGTTAACAGAAACTCTGTGTTCCCAGCAAACAGGTTTCAGGTAAAATCCTTGTAGGTCTCGATCCAAAAGGAACAGAGGCCTCCTCCTCGGTATCCATATGTCAGTCCTTATGGAAGGACTTCCAGTGATGCTTCCTGGGCCGAACCCTTAAAGCCAGTGAGTAGAGAAGTCCCAGTGATTGACACTTCCTCCAGAACCCCATAGGTTGGCCCGGGTGGGACAACTGTCCAGCTATCAATAGCAATAATCTGCTAGGCAAAATAGAGCAATAAATGTCTATTTCTGTGGTGTAGGCTATCTTTTTTTTTTAAGTTACTGAATTCATACTATGTGCTGAGCATTGTAAGCACCCAGGATTAAGCATGCAAGCACACGGGTGTATGGGTAAATCACAGATTATTGTTATAAATTGTGACCATAGGGAATGCACCAAGTGTTCTCAGAGAAATGTTCATTGACTGAATAAAGGGGCAGTTAGTTGTGCCAGAGAAAATCAGGAAAGACTTTACACAGGAGATAATATGCTATTTGCATGGTAAAGGGGAAAAAGAGCTTGTTAGGTAGAAGGAGCAGAGCATGGAAAGATAGGGAGGTATGAGTGGGGATGGAATGGTTAAAAGTGAAAAGTTGGGAGTCATAGACCTGGCAGCAGAAGTGACTCTCCTTCCTCAGTTTGTCCATACCCCATTATTATCTACCACCTCACCCCCTAGGATTGATGTTAACACCTCAAAGACTGGAGAGATGGTGTGGACCTTCATGGCTGCTGTCCAACATCACCTCCCCCAGTATTCAGACCTGCTTAGACTCCACTCCCCCATTTCTAGCCTGGCTCACACCTCCCAAATCCTCCACTCATCCTCCTCTCCATTCTAATTACTGCTTGCCCCTCCCCACTACCCTGTGCTGCAGCCCGTCATTACCATCCTCCAACTCTTCTTTCCTGTGTCATTTTCCTTATTGTTTCTTCTATATTTTGACCTTCTCACAAGAAAAAGCACCACTTTTAAAGACAATCAGCAAATCAGAACATGCCTCTACTCCAGTGATTTTTTTTTTTCCTTCATATCATGTTACCTGGTAACATATAAAAAATGTTCCATAGACAGGCTGTACCCACATACTGTGATTTGCTAGGTCAAAGGTGGAGCCTGAAGTTCAGCAATTTGTAAACTTCCCCAAGTTGACTTTAATTTGTGGTCAATTTGGGATCTGGTGCTCTCCACTCATTATGCTAAGTGCCTCAGGGTGCTCTCTGGGCTTTTCTACCTATGGCTCCCCTGCCTAAAGGTCCTGAGCTGCTCTGGATGCCTCTCATGACATAAGTGTGGTCCCTTTGCTGTAGTCAGGTTTCATGACATCATCCCAGGCTTGTTACACTGTTGTCTTGTTCACAAAAATTATGTTTTAGCCTTCTGGACATGTAATTTTGCAAATCAGTGTCAGGTACAGAAAGGATCTTGTCACTTGAACAGCACATTCAGTAATTTTAAAGGTCAAAGATCCACGTGGACATTAGCTTCCAGCTATTGAAATACACTGATTTAAAAACACAACAAAAAATGTGGTCAAGTGGCACACTGGTTATTTATGCATATATAAATTAGCTCATTAGATATGCTCCTAACCAGTATCTCAAGTATTACTCACTGATTATCATGGCAGAAAAGCAGTGGTAACTACAGAAGTGGGTTTCATTCTGAGGATGTTGCAATAACACCTCTCAGTGACAGCATGCCTGTGACAGGCATCATGTTGCTGGTTAGTTTATCCTAAATCCCCACAACCCTGCATAGTGGAAAACTCACTTATAGAAGGTAGGGAACACATCCAGGATAACATATTTACAGATGCTAGAGCTAGTATCTGGTGCCAGATGGTCTGAGTTCAGGTATGCCTACTGTCCACAACACTCACCATCGATGCCAACAGGGTACAGTGAGCATGCTCCACGGGAGGAAGGCTGCCTGTACGGTGGTATGGTGTGGTGTGGGAGAATCTGCCCACAACCCTTGCCACCTGGACTATTGTTTCCTTAACAAAGAATCTGCTGATTTGGCAAGTGAAATGTGATAGCTTAGGTTAATTGGTATTTTGGGCCAGATATTAGCGGATAAAAATAATTTTCTTATTTTTGCATCATCTGAACACTTTGTATTGGAGGTAAAAAAAAAAAAAATCAAGGGTGTGTTCGTTTCTTTGAACTTTAAACCGGGGAAGCTAAAAAGAATAATAAGATTTTGAGCACGGGTTTTATATTTATACCACACCATCAAAAGAGAGAAGTACAAATTCCCAGTCACCCTCACCAAAAGATTATAAAGCACATTTTGTTTCCTTTTTCAGTTGGTCAAAAATTGTGTCTCTGAACTGTTTGGTATCTGGGAGTAAAACCACTAGCAAAATGTCTGTTTTGATAAATCGGGAACAAAAAGACCAAAACTAATGACTTCCACAATGGAAGCTGCCCTGGGAAATATAATATAGGATAGTGGAATCGGGGGCTTGTTTACTATGATTCTGTGTATCCATCTGATGGGGAGTATAAATAGGTTTCTTTACACAAAGGGACCCGGGGAATAGCGAATCGGGGAATAATTGACTTGTCTTGGTATGTTTGTGAATGTGCATTTTTATCTGATGGCAAATATGCTGTTGGCCTTTGAGTCAGTCACTCACCATAAAATTTCCTCAGCCACATATGCAACCAAGATAGTGGGCCCATCCCCCTCCCCAAAGAAAATATTTGAAATTAGCATTAATCATCCAGTGTGGTGGTTTGGGCCCTACGGTGAGAGCCACCTACTGCCGCTGAATGCCATTCAGCAGGCAAGAGTGATTTGCAATATAATTTAAATGAAGAGTTGGTTTCCTTTCCCATTTAGAACACACCAGTATGGAAAACTGATTGTCAGACATGCTGGTGATGTGCATCAACTTGGCTATTCACTCAGAAAATGAAGTTTCCTGAGACACCGGCACATTTAATTTATTTTTTTCCCTGTGAAGTTAACTTCAGCTTGTTAAATACAATGACTATCCAAACCACAGAAAAACCAACACCATTAATTTTAATGCTTATAATGTAATAGAGGGAGATTATATTCATCTGGGATTTTTCCCATTTAATAGAATGTTTACTTGCCCCTCTCCTTTTGAGTTAATTATTATTTTCCCTCCATAATGCTCTGCTTATATCTGAGCCGCCAAACAGTGTGTCTGTTAATGTCTTGAGTTTAAGAATTGCTGGTGAAGCCAGCATTTTGTAATGTTATCACTAAAGCTTTAATAACTTGGCAGTGTGCTGAGTGACTGTGGCTGATAGGAATACAACAGGTCCCTTACAGAGCTCTCATCTATTTTTATAAAACATTCACTTTTCGTATAATTTCTCTTCTATGCTTTGATTGTCAGGTTGAATGACTTTTCAGTGAATTATCTCGTAGTAAGTTAAGATGTGGTGACTTTTCCTCCCTTATCACTCAGGTCTATCTATTTTTAGTTCATCAATTTATTCAGTTTATAGGCACTCGGTGACATCCCACTTGCGTCAGTACTGAGCTGAGTAGTAGGGATGAATGACTAAAACGCGGTGTCCATCTTCAGGATCTTACAGCTCTGGGCAGAATTTGCAAACAGGAGCAGCAGCCCAGGCATAATGAGACAAATGATGTAGGAGAACTGGGTATGAAAGGTACAGGGTGCGGGGGCAGTGGAGGGAGCTCTTCCCAGAAGGAGAACTGTCCAGAAAGATTCTGCAGAGCAGGAGATGCTAGCACTGGATCTTGGACCTAGGTCTTGAGTTCTTTAAGTGAGCGGTGGAATGATGGACCAGAGTGAGAGAAGGCAAGGCAGGGAGAGGAAAGAGCACGTTTAAAGTTGTAATGAAAGCCATTTGTTGAAAACCTTGTACAAATGGTCTTCGACTCATGGCGGGTCCCATCCCAATAAACCCATCCTAAGTTGAAAATACTGTATGTTGAAAACGCCTTTAATCCACCTGCATTACTGAGCATCACAGCTTCGTCACACAGTGCCCTGTAGAGAACGGGTTGCTTCCCCTCAAGATCACATGGTTGACTGGAAGCTGCAGCTTGCTGTCATTGCCCAGCTTCGAGAGAGGGCATCAAGCACATATTGGGAAAAGGTCAAAATTTCAAAACTCAAAGCACAGTTTCTATGAAATGTGTGTCACTTTTATATCATCACAAAGCTGGCAAATCATAGGTCTGTGTATATACTTTTTAAATGATAGTATAAGCTGACATTCACCAAGCTTATCATTTACCCAGCACTGTTTCACATTCTTACATCTGCAAACTCAAACCTTGCAATGATACTTTGAAGTGGGTATTATCAGTATCTCATTTTATAAGTAAAATCGATGCCTGGAGAGATTTGGTAACTTTCCAAATATCACAGAGTTGGTAGGTTCAAAACAAACTGACAGTCAGGTTCTTTGACTCCAAAGTCAACAAGTATCAATGTTAGGTTCCTGGCCTTTGACCTCTTGAGACTGCAGTCCAGCTGATGAGGCATGCAAACAGTGACCGTCATGCTTTACTCTGTGTTTTAGTCAGCTTTTTCACTGCTGTGACTGAAAGGACCCAACCAAGAGCAGAGGACGAAGGGTTTAATTAAGGGCTCTGAATTTCAGAGATCTCAATCCATAGAAGACAGGCTCCATTCCTTGGGCTCAAGATGAGGCAGAACATCATGGTGGAAGTGTGGCGGAGGGAACCAGCTCACATGATTGTCGGGAAGCAGAGAGAGAGAGAGAGATCTCCACTTGCCAGAGACAAATATATACCCCAAAGCCACGCCCCCCAATTCCCACCTCCTCCACCAACCCCACCTACCTTTAGCTACCACTCAATCCCATCAGGTGATTAATTCACAGATTGGATGAAGGCTCTCATAACCCAATCATTTCTGTGAACCTTCTTGCTTTGTCTCACACGTGAGCTTTTGGGGAACACCACATCCAAACCATAACACTCTGTCTAGGGGAGATAAAAACTTCATGGATGACTTGTGGGGGGATTCAATGAAATATGAATAATAGGGTGCTTATAACAGGACGTGTATATAGTAAAGCCTGCATTGATTACTGGGATGAAGATTAATGTCTTCATATTTCTCCTAAGTACTTAGTAATAGTATTTAAGATTGCAGAGGTGGGGTAGTTGACTTTGAAGGGTAATCACTAAGTTTCCTTGTGTACAGTTGGTGACATTTCATATGGACCTGGATGAGATATAGTATAGAAAGTATTTGGCGACCTGGGAATTGTTTCAGCAAGAAATAGGATGCAGAAATGCAAGCAGACTGGGAAAAGTCATGTTTTAAAAAAGTCAATAGACTCATTTGATTGAAATAGAGGATCTCTGTAAAGAGAAGCAGGTAGACAGGTAACAAATCAAACACAGGCAGAAGTTGTTTACAGCTAATGATGTTTGCTGAGTGATTGGCACTGTTTACATTTCGTATTATTTGGTTGTTAGACATTTTTTTCCTGGGGTTATCGACTCATTTTTGTTTCCATTTAAAAATAATGAGCTTCAGAGAAGTTGGACAAATTTCCTAAACTCAAAAGTAGAACTTGAACTTGGACTTGAATTCAGGTCTATGTTAAACAGCCGTGTTCTTTTGCCCATACTATCATACTTTCATTTTTAACATTTTCATCTTTCTAACACATCATCAATATTTATAGAATAATTTTTTCCAGGTAAAGGGATAGAAAAAACAAACATGTCAATGTGTTCTTCTTAGGATTCTTCTTATCAATCACTACAGTCCAATATTTCTGCAGCTGATAGCCTGTGTCTCCTTTCATTAAAGTGGGAAGAACTGGTCGTCTGTTTGATTTTTTTCATACACCCGCCACCATCAGCTTTGCTAGTTGTGTCTACCTGGTATAACATGTGCCATCACTAATATACCATCGCCTGGAAGAGGAGCAAACCATTAAGAGTTTGGGCTTTGAAGAAGGACCACCTGGTGTTTGGGTTGGGATATTGATGTGCCCTTTATAGCTGTGGTCACAAACACATTTCCTAAGTTCTCTGTGTAGGTTTCTTTATCCATTTAATCACAGTATTAATTGCTGCCAGCAATAAATGGCCTAATACGTATAAAGACTAAATACTACTTAAAATGCTATGATCCTGCGTTAAATGTTAGCATGGATATTTGTCACTATTATGACTTCTATTTCATGTCTCTTTAAATAAAGAATTTGGATAGGCCCTGTTGGTGAGGGTGGGAAAAAGTCTTTTCACACATTGCTGAAAGAAGTATAAAATTGTTGACCCTTTGAGGATGGCAAATTAATATCTATCAAAAAAATACTTTAAGTATAGTTTGTTTTATTTTTTTACCCAGTATCTCCACTTCAAGATACTTATCCTGCAGTACAATTCATACAAATGAAAACGATATCAACTGTACCTTTTAAATTTTGGCTTGTGGATATATATCCTAGTCCAGGATTTAAAAATGAAGACTAAATAGTGTTTCGTGCATGTTTGTATGCTCCTCTTAGTCTAGGACAGCCCTGCACACAGAGACCCTGCAAACTTCCTTTCGTTCAGCCCAGCACGATTCCTAAGTGTCTGCCCCACGCCCCATATGCACCCCTTGGGCTTAGCTGGCATGGGGCAGCCTGAACCGTGTCCTTCATCTCCTTTGTTATCACCAGCCTGTGCCTATCCTCCTTCCTCCTCCTTGCTTTCCTCTCAAAATTCATACATAAATTTTTCCCTTACAGTTATTTCCTTGGCTTCTCTCGATGAGGATTCCTGACTTGTGGCCCTGGCAATCTTGGGGAAACATCATCCAATTTCTTCGATCCAGACCACGGGGGCCCCCTTCTCCCCAGCATCACCCCCACGGAACTTGGACACGTTGACAGAAGCATTTTTTAGGACCCTTGTGAGTAAAATATTGACTCTTCACTGAAAATCATTTCGATCGTCCCCCTCCCCCTGCTACTTACTCTTCACTTTGGAGCGTGATTTTGTTTCTCTTAAAAGCCATTCCAATTCTCTTCTTTCTAGAACTAACTGCCGGCTCCATAGTTAATATTCCAAGGTTCATTATTTGTTTAATCACTGTCTTATTCAATGAGGTGGTAGCCAGCAGAATCTGAGAACTGAAAGGCACACGCCTTTGTTCTCCTCCTGTGTGGTTCCATTCAGGGTTACTTGTCTCTGACTTAGATTGGAGACTAAATGGATTAGAATAAAACCAATTTAAGGGAAAAAAGAAATGTTCACAGAAACAGAAATAGAGAGTCCTGCTATCTTGGCTGCCTAAGATCTGCAGACCTCACCAAGGAATTTAAAAAGTAATGTTTCTTATCATAAGTGACAGAAATATGCTGCTTTCTGCATCAATAGATATGAAGATTAAAGGGTCTGACCGTATTAAACAATTTTGCACAGCACCAGGCACTTTGGGCTGTGCTCTCTGCCTTATTACCCTTCATCTCGTGGCTATTTCAGGCCCAATTTAAGAATACAATGCAGTCTGGCTTTGCAAATTGACATCCTTTAATTTAAACTGTCTTATGGGAGAATTAAGAAATTATGGAACAATTATTCTCCCTCAGTTGAAAGCTGGATGACATCCTGAGATTCTTGTACATTAGCCATTTGAATTGATTAAGTCACGTAATTGAATTACACCTTTGCCCCCATAATATCTTGTGGCAAATATGTTGGTGTTTCGTGTTGGGAAAATGTTCTCATAAAAAATAGAGTCGGGGCCGGGGTTACAGATTGACCTGAGTGTCAGAGAAAACCTCAGAGCAGAGTGGGCTGACACTTTGAGGTTTTGTGGGGGAGGGTGATTAGCGGAGTGGGTGTTCCATTTGGAATCACAATGGAAGTTCACAGATCAAAACGGTATGCATGATATCCTGTGTATCCTTCCCCAGTCTCCTTTTGCATTGTCCTTGAATAGTTAGCTAAAGTGTCTGGTGCTTGCTCATTCTCAAAGCGTTTTCCAACATCCCCTAGGAAGAAAAATGCTGGGTTTGGTATACCTTCCTTTGTCCTGCACGGTTTTCCAAATATGTTTTCATCGTAGTACCTACCCCTGTTGACAAATCTCCTTCCCCAGACCACAAGGCTGGAAACCCTGTTAGGATAATGATAACACTGGCTAGGTGTTTGTTGCATGAGGTTTTATTTGGAAGTCTCCATGGTTTAGTCTCTAAGATACTTTCTTTTGTCGCCCAAGCACAGAGGAAGAATCTGTTAGTGATTTTTAAGGATCATTCTCAGAGAGGGCTTTTTTTTTTTTTATGATTACTTGTGTCATTGGACAGTTGTATCAAGGATTGTTAAACACAGCTCTGTTTAATAAATATCTGCTAGAAATTTATTATACACAAAAGATAGACTAGATGCTGATGAGGAAAAATAGCCCAAACACATTTCTTGTTCTTTATAGAAGCTCAGAATTTAGTTGGGGATCGGGGAGGTCTGTGCAAGAAATAGCATTGGAGAATGAAGGAACAGGCAGGAGGCAGTTGAATAGTCCAGGACTATGAGAAGGGCAAAGGTACATTCCATTTCATTCCTCTCTGAAGTTTGCACTGCCTTGGTCTGCCCAGCCCCCTCCCACATCATCCATTTGGAATCCAGCAGAGAAGAAAACTCTTAGACTAATGTCCTGTGGTCAAGCTGGATGCGTGCCTTTCATTTGAAAACTCCTGCAAAAGAAAGAGGGTTTAAAGCACTGCTCCTCTGCACCCTTACCCAGCCCGACTCCCAACTCTACCACACTGTGCAGCATTCTGGGTATTTTGAGTTCTTTGTCTATTCTGTGTGGTGCAGGAATCTCTCGCTCATTTTAAAAAGCACTTTACCTTTTCTTTACCTTTATCAAAGAACACTCTAGGAGCTTTAAAACCCTACCACAGCTATCCTCCTGAACACTTCTGTGTGGAAGGGATTAATCAAGTCTGTCAAACATGGAGCAGTAAAACCTTTAATATTTCTAAAAGGTTTAAAGCTAGCATATTTATCACATGCATCATTCAAAGTAATCTTTCTATAAAAATATTAAGTGCTTACTGTGAAATATTGGGGTGATGAGCACAGTGGGCAAAAGGCTCATGCAGGGGCCCAGTTGTGATACTGGAACGGAGATGCTGGTTGAATCTTGCCCTGATGTCATCACCCTAATAGGGGCCACCCTTCCTCTCCCACACAGCTATTTAAATGAATGTTCAACATTGTGGAATTCTAGAGTCTTGGTGCCCAAAGGGAAGGGGAAGTAGGAGAAAGAGACTGAGTTGAGTTGAGTGTTTTCTGCATGTCAGGTATTAGGAATGAGTGCCTCAAGTGGATTGTCACATTTTAATTTTCATAACAGTCCTTTGGAGTAGTCACTATCATGGCTGATTTATATACAAGGCAACTAAGATTCACAAATGAAGCAATTTGCTCAAAATCATATAAATATCCATTTGCAACTCTAAGACTTGACCCTAAGCCTTCTTCATTCTTCCGCTCTCTGTATGTGGCAAATGCTTACCACCAGGCAGGTAGCTGGAGAAGGTCTGTCAAAGTTGCTATGAAGGTTCTGGGAGTGCTATTGAAAGATCATTATTCTACAGATGGGGAGACAGTATAGATAGTTGGACACGGTTCTGAAATATGTGTTTTAAAATGTTTAATGCAGTAGTCGTGCTAATATTCCTTACCGAAGGGAAAGATTCACTCTGGGCTTTTTATTACTGTAATTGATTCACTGTAACTCGTGATTTCTAACCCCTTGTGAAGGACTCTTAGCATGACTACCATTTTATATATGGGGAAACCGAGACCTGAAGACATAAGTTGTGTCCAAGTCATTCTGCTAGAAACAGCTGCATTGAAGTTCAAACTCTGTTCTTCGGATCCCAAAGCCACAGTCTTTCCATTAATAGTTTAAACCATTTGGTTACCATTTCTAAGAATTCAAAAACTAAAATAGTTGTTTTATTTTGAAATTTTACTGTTTTGCAATATACAATTTCAAAAGAGTATACCAACAGTTGTTTGGGTCCTGGATTTCAATTGAAAATATTGCTTTGAAGACTTTTGCAAACACTTTTCATTTAGAATGCCTAGAAGAGTCATTTATAATAACCCATGTATAATAATTTTTTTTTCTGCTTTATTGAAGTGCAGTTGACTTATAAAATTTCGAAGCTTAAAAAAGACCTCAGAAACCCATGACTCTTATTTTTGAGATTTGACCACTGGAGTCTGCACACTGAAAGTAGCTGATGGAGGCTCATACAACCTCCTGTGATTAGAGAGTAAAGGTCCCTTCATTCAGTTGGGGATGGATAGAATAAAACGAGGGAAGGTTTCCCCGGGAAGGTGGCTCTCGATGATGTTCCAAAAAGAGAAAAAGAATTGTAACAGAGGGAAAAAATTCAACAAGTGATGTTAAAATGGGAGAAAGGAATGACTATTCAAAATGGCAACATGGTGGTCCTGGGAGGAAGCTCTTTATGGAAGCTCAAGTTTGTTGTTTCAATACAACTCCTCGCATAATTGCATTCTTAGACTGTGGCCATAGATTTGCACACAATAACACCCCCTGCCAGACAGGTGGTATCTTGTCCCCCTCTATCACACAGCAAGCAACCAAAGTAAAGGTCTGGAGATGAGGAAGATTTGTAGCTTCCAATTCACTTGTTTATGAGCCTATCTGCCTGCATTTACCAAATATATCAGGAGATAAAAAGATGAAAGGCATAGGAGGGATAGCTTTTTTTCTCCTAAGCTGCTATGAAGACAATAGGCCCGTTTCTGGAATTTTTTTGGATGGGTGAAATGTTTCCCCAGTTTATATTCTACAAATTGTAGTTAGCATCAACATGAAAAGAGAAACAACTGTGCTGGGTTTTTCTCATGGGCAAGCCGTGTGCACCTGCCCTAAGTAGTTCTAGGGTTGATGTTCTTACTGGTAGGAGGGGGAGGAGACCAGTACGTGGCATTCTTCAGATGGCAGAGTAGATCTTGCTTACGTGCTAGCCAAGTGGACTCATGAGGGTCTTATAGGGTCCCAGTCATACGTAAACACACACAAGCTCACACTCATGTAAACTCTTCTATATGCTGAACACCAGACTAGTACTAGACACAGAGCACCGTATGTCTCTGTGAAAAGGCATTCAAGTCAATAGCAGATTAATTGCTGTGTTTACAAAGGACCAACTGAGGTTTTCTGGCTTGGAAACCCTTAGGTAAATCAGACACACACTACATTACTTAGGATATGTTAGCCAACAGCCTTTCCCAGCCCAAGATTTAACACAATAGACACCTATTACTATATTTAAGGCAATCATTATTTATGATAATAAATAAACCACTACCTTCTACATGTGGTCTCTGAAGAAGGGGAAAAGAGTGAGGAAACTCACACTTGGGAGATTTTTTAAGGGCTATTTTTGCAAATGACATACATTCCTTCCACCCATACTCCATTGGCCTGAATTCAGTCACATGACCACACTTCATTGCAAGGAGACTTGAAAATGTAGATTAACTGTGTGCCCAGAATAAAAATGACATACATGTCATTTTTCTTAATGTGTTCACTTAAACTCAGCTCCTATTCAAACAGATGCAAAATCATCTAGAAGATTTCTTTTGACTACCACTTTGAGTGGTTCTTCCAAGAAATAGGATCTTCCAGTGTAGAATATTTCTCTACTGGTGAACATTTAATCAGTACAAATTATCTGGAAGAGTCTTAAATGATGTCATAACTTTTGACCTCATGATTCCTCTCCTGGTGTTCTGTCCTAAAAACAGAAATAAGAAAGATTTGTGAACACGTATATTTTCACATTAAACTTTCTTGCAATTTTGAAAAAGAGCAAGCAACCTAAACTTTCAAAAATGAGAAAAAGGTTTCAAGAAAGTTTTTCACATTTAAGTAATGCAGTCATTAAGTAAAACATATTGCCAAAGAATTTTTAATGTTTTTAATGACATATGGATAGGAAGGTAGGCTTCCGAATTTTATGAACAACATTATTCTGGGTTTGTTGTAAACATATGTTCAGGTGTATAGTCACTGAAACCTAAAAATGACTAAACAGGATGCATGAAGATGTAAATGATTTTTTCTACCTAGCAGAAGACAGAGGGCTTTTATTTTTCTAAATCTGGTATGCTGATTAGTTTGCATAGCTTCAGTAAATATAAAAAATATTTTTTAAAAAATGAAGTAGAAATAAAAATGGCTTTGAACCCTGCCTGATTCAGGTGAAAGAGAATTGCCCCAAGTATTTCAGGGGAATAGCCACAGGAGTGTGCTAGTCATTACAATTGTCAAATCCAGAGGGGAGCGGAAGGTATCATAAAAGTCAAGATTTATGCAACCTAAGGGGACCCACAACACTTTTCTCAACTGAACTAGAAAGCAAAAATCCCAACATTAATTGGCTTTCAAAATATGAACACTAAACTGTCTTAAAAATTCAAGACTATAATAAAGGGTTCAAGTTTTGATTCTTCTATTAGCTGTGTGGTGGCTTTGGGTATGTAACTTTACTACTCTGAACTCATTTGTAAAATGAGTTGGTGAAGATGGAAATGGTACAATCTTTATAGTATTGCGGTGATGTTAAATGTGATCATATTTTCAAATATTTGACACAGATGCATATATACATATCTGTATATATATATATATGTGGTATGTACATATATGTGTGTGTATGCATAGGTATACATGTATATATGTGTATGTGTAAATGTGTGCATATATGCATATATATGTTTTTTAATATGTATATACATATATATGTATATGAAAGAAACAAAGTTTGTCATGTATATGTATACATATAAATGTACATATATATATGCTGTCACCTTGACAAAATTCCTGATAAGATCAACTTAAAGGAAGAAAAATTTATTTGGTTCAGTTTCAGAAGTTTGAATTTGTGATCACTTGGCTTCATTGCTTTGAGTCTGAGGAGAGGCAGGACATTTTGTCAGTGCCTGCTGGAGAAAGCTTCTCACCTCAAGATGGCATTGAAGGGGAGAGAGAGAGAGAGAGAGAGAGAGAGAGAGAGAGAGAGAGAGAGACAGACATGATAGGGATAATAAATACCCTTTCAAGGCATGCCACCAGTGACCTACCTCTTCCAACTGAGCCCCAGTTCCTGACAGTTCATTCAGCTACGAATTCATCAGTGGATTAATTAATCAATGAATGAATGATGAGATCAGTCCTCCCATGATGCATTCCCTCCCCCAAAGCCCACATCTGAACATTGCTGAACTGGGGACCAAGCCTCAACACCTGAGTCTTTGCGTGACATTCCAGATGCAAACATAACATATGTACTCAGGTGCCTCCCACAGTGCTCAATAGGGTGCACTTTGGGATAAATCCTCTGCCTCAGAGTTTTGTGATCCTCTTCAGTCTTCATTCCTCCTCCTTATCCCTACCCTCCTAGAACCATCACTAGGACCACCTGGAGCATTAGCCTGGAGGAGTCTGTGTCACTGTGACATTCACCTGCAATTTAGAGACATCCTTCCTGGGGAACCCCTCCCTGCCCCATCTCCTTTCCTTTGCAAGTTCAGTTTGGCACTCAGGCCCTGAAGCCCCGCTGGATGTCCAGCCTGTGTGTCAACTAGGAGAAGGCGAAGCACCCTAGTCTAAGGCTACACATTTGAAGATGTTTCTAGGTGTTTCTAGGTGAGAGGCCCCTGGGCTGTGACACCACCCAGTGCTGCAGAATCAGAGAAAAGAAAAGGCAGCCCAAGAAGCCATGGCTTCCCTTCCCTTCTGCTTAGGCAGAGTTCTGAATCATTTTCCTCATCCCATGTGAAGCCTGTCTCAACAGAGCACCACAGTCACCTCAGTGGATGAACACACAGATGCCAGATGCCAGACACTGGGCATCAGATTGTCATACCTAGTAGTTCAGGGTTTCTCTCCGCATCGTGTTTCCTCTAGCAAGAATTTGTGTACTCCCCATTGCCTCCCTTCTCCTCCTTCTGGGCAATTTTATTCTTGTAGCTGCTAAGCTGAATGAAGGTGGCAGGGGAGTCACTGAGGAGGTACTGTCCAGCTGTGTCATTGGTCGTCCACACCCTCTTTCCCTACACCATTGAAGAGGATGCCTGAACATTCACCCCGAAGGCCTTCGGCTTCATTTCAGTAGTGCTTAGTGTTTCACAGACAGCATGGAAGGAAACTGCTCAGTTTGCAGCTTAGAACTCCCCTGAATTCTAGGCTGCTCTCTAATTTATGCTGCCAAGGAGCCTGTTGCTGATTATGCTGGATGTCCCATAAATTAATGAGAGCTGGACTTAGAGGTGACAACGATCGCTGAGCCTGTGGAGCAGAAAATGCAACACTAATACATATGTTTCAGAAATGTCCTTTTGTCTATATGTTTAGAGGAGAAAGTGCTGATGAGGATCAATTTCATATTGACTTTAAATTTTTCAATTGACCCAGAGCTCTTTTTATTAAGTAATGCACATGAGAATATTTCATCCCAGGCCCACGGGATGGCTTGGAGAATTCCCTTCAGAATACGGCAACCTGGGTGAAGTTTCAAATGATTTCAATCATTTATTCTTTTATTTATCCTTTAATAAATATTTATTGAGCAGCAACTATGCGCTCAGTTCTAGAAACTGTGCTAGACTATGAGCAAGATACAATCTGCTCTCAAGGAACCTGAAATCTAATGAGCTAGAGAGACCCATCAACAAATAGCCCTGCCTGGAGTGGGAGGTACAGGTTGTATGGAAGTCCTGAGTGGTAACCCAGGAAGATTTCCTAGACTCCTGATAAGTACTTAATTCTTGTTGAATGAATGAATGCGTAGAAGGCAGAGCAGGGCAAGGGCCCTTACACTTCGAGAGTCAGATCTCACCACATAATGAATGGCTTATCTGGGTACATTATTTCTTGTGCTTAGAATGGAGATAAGATAGGAACACACGTGCTCACCTCCAGGGGATGCTTCCCCAAAGAAGCAGTTCAGCAAACCTAAGCACTTGCCCTGAGAAAGATCTGTTTTCAAATCCTGGTTTAACATCCTTGACTAAGCAGTGGATGTTTCTGGAAGCTTGGATCCTTCTGCTTGTTACAAAGCCCTGCTGTACCTTTAGATTTGACTGAATCTTGGGCAATAGGTTGTGAAGACTTTTTTTAAAAATTTATTTACTGCCTTCCTGCAGTTTTCTCAACTAGTATTTCTCATACTGTTAGTTATGGCCCCTGTGTCTGTAACCGGTGCACTTTTGTTTTGTTTTAATCTTGTTTGAGTCCTCAAGCCAGTCGGAGAAAATGTGAGCATCACTCTTCTGAGCACCTACCTCTGGGATGTCATCCCTGGGCTTTGAATCACAGGTTAGAAATCTTGTCATGCTCCCCTGAACTTGACTCGATGGCGGCAGTGGCCTGGCTGACTGATGGCTGTTTCCTCCTCTGTTTGATCTTAGCAAACAGACAGCTGTGATGTAGCAGCTTCATCCCACTCACCTGCTGGCATCCTCATGTTTGGTTTAATAGCTTGTTAACTGCTCTGAGGACAGGCACTGCCCTTCCTGGCTCCCATTGAGAGTGGTCTCTATGGTAACTGCATCCCATTGGGGACCATGCTCATTCTTCAAGGCTTGCTTCCTCCATTTTTCTCTGGTGGCTTCTGGGTAACCTCTGATGGTTGGAGCCCCGTCTCACCCTGCCAGGAAGCTACCGCTGATTTAAAGCCTAGCACGGGAACTTAACAAGACACACAGCTTTCTTCTGGCCTTGTTGCTTATTCTCGGCTGCACTCGGTCCAGGCCTGCGGGGAGCTGTCCTTCATTTCTCCTTTATCATCTCTCTTTCTGGCGGTCCCCAGGTATGGCTCTGTCTCTCTTGAAAAGCTCTGACATGGTTTCTCCAGATCTCCCTGCTCATTAATATCTTTCAACAATCCCTTCTGAATCCTGGCATTCGGTATGTTCTTTTTTTCCCTCCTCATCCCTCTTTGTTTAGTCATTCACGCTTCTCTTCAGAAAGAACTCCCAAACACTCTCGTTTTCATCTGTTCCCAAGGACTTGTGTCAAAGAAACTCATGGAGACTCTTGAGACAATCTGTGAAGAAAGACCCCACTGATGAGCCACAGGCTCTAGAGTGTTCAGTCTGTGGACGGCATTCAGGGCCCGTCGATAACGCTGCTACCAACAACAGACATTTATGTAGAGCTTATTGTGTTCCAGGCACGGTGGTAAACACCACGTCATTGCTGTCTTCCTCACATGGTCAATGTTCTTGTTGTCCTTATTTTATGGAAGAGGAAATTGAGACACACAGTGGGAGCATATGCACTAAGTTTCCCAGATATCAAATATCAAAGCAAGGATTTGAACGCGGGTTCCAGAAACCGTTCTCTTTGATCCTATATCATTCATTGGGCAATGTCATTGTTCTCAACGTGCAGTTCTACCACAGGTAGTAACTCACTTCTGCAAGGCGAAGTTCTACCCATCGACAATGCCAACACTAAATGCCACTTGCTTTGTGAAACCACCCACCTTTTTCCACATTCGAGATGTGAGTTCATTTGCTCAGCCAGCAAACATCAAAGGATATAGTGGCAATCATTTATTCATTTATCCATTTAAATACAGGTTCATAGGGAGTACCTTTAAAAGTGTTTCTCTGCTCAGTTCTGGGCCTGCCAGGGTGAGCAAAAAATGAACAGACCCTGCCGTCACCCTCTTTGTTTTTTGAAAAAAGAAAAATAAGTCCAAGATATATAGAAACCAGTTTATACATGAACATATCTGTAAACTATAACTATATCTCTCTAAATGCTTATATATCTTGATATTTACTGAATGATTGGTTAATACATACTAATTTTTCAACCAATTCCTTCTGCCTGTCTCTATGATAAAGCTCACCTCCTTAGTCTGACATTTAAGACCCTCAATTATTAGGCCTCAAGTACTTTCATAGGCTTATCTCCTATCAGTTCTTGGCTCCTATTCTCCAGTCACCACCTTCATTCATACCCAGGATCCCAGAATTTTCCTCACTGGAAACCATCCAGACACCATTACCCTACCATGCTGTTGCTCAACCTTCTTCTCTGTCTCAACTTCCCCTTTTCATCCTTCCATAGCACATTTCTTCTTCCCAAACCCTTTCCAAATTTCAAGGCCAGGTCCAAACACTCATTCTCTGTGGAACACCAACAACCATTTCCTCACACATATTTCTGCCAGCAGGCCCTCACTGAGTCCTTCCCCGTGCCCCCACCACCTTGCCCGGCCCTCTGACAGCTCCTCATCTTAGATGCCCATTTGTTCTGCTGACTAGAACTGTGGACCCCTTCAGGGTCAGGAACAGATATTATTTTTTTATTACATTAAAAAACAGCACAGTGCATCTCATGTAGTTGTTTTAGTCTGTTTAGGCTAACATGGCAAAATACTCAAAGAAGGTGGTTTATAAACAACAGAAATTTATTTTTCACAATTTGGGGTAGTAGGAAATTTAAGACTAAAGTTCTGGCAGTTTCAGTATCTGATAAGGGCTCATTTTTGTTTCATAGATATGCTTTTTCTCTGCATCCTCATGTGGCAGAAGGGGCCAGAGTTTTCTCTGAGACCCTCCACCAATGAGGGCACTAATCCCATTCATGAGGTCACCACGTTATGAACCAATCACCCCCCAAAGCCCCACCTCCTGACGCCATTACATCAGGGATTAAGTTGGATCCTACAGATTTGGGCAGGATGTAAACATTCAGCCCATAGCAATAGTAGGCTTCTAGCATTTTTATTATTTAAATATTATTAATAATAACCTTTAAAGTGTCTGACTTCCATTTGCATCTGATATTCTGCTAAGCATTTCACTCATTTTATTTTTTTCATCCCCAGAATCTTGTGATGTAGACTAGGATACAGACATTGTCATTAACTCAGTCGCACAGATGAGGAAGCTGAGGCCTAGCAAGGTCCCATTCCTGAGCCGCAGACCTGAGTAGCTCCCACACTGACCTGCTGTGAGAACAGGATCTGCTGCCTACCTGACCACCCTTGTGGCCCCTGCACCTGATACAGTGGGGCTGAAGGCATTTGATAAGATCCTGTTGGGTGGATGAGTAAATGTTCTGGAAGCTCCATGCTTCAGTTTTTGTTCATGAACAAATGGACTTATGTCACCTCTCTCTCTGTCTTTCTCTCATATAATCCCATTTCTGAATATGAAAAAGGAAATCAGAGAAGGGATCTGTGGGATTCTGATTAAATGACCTCAGGCTGAAACTTTTATGTTTTCATTTTTTGTAGAAGTCGCCTTTGGTCACAGGCCATATTCCTGACAGATCTCAAACAAAACAACCTTTCAGATGGTTCAAGACTAGAAGGGTCAAACTTTGGAGTCGGCAGAACTCCTTGAATCTAAGACTTGCCACGGCCTCTATGCGCTTTTGTGCAAGACACATACTCCCTCAGAAGTTTAGCATAGTGATTAACGGGTACCAGATGAATTCTAGAACCTGGTAGCTGGAGTTTAGGAACCCATCCCAAAGCTTACTGGTTGTGTGATCTTGGAAAAGACTCAACTTTTCTGTAGTTCAGTTTTCCCATTTCTAAGATGGGTACAATGATAACATTTGCCTCCTACGATTGATGTGAGAATTAAATAAATCAATTCATTTGGAGGGTTTAAAACCGCATCTGCCACCCAGGAAACTATCATTAGCTTTTAGATAATTATATCTCTTTCAGAAGAGGCTGGAGTGAGAATTATGTGATTAATATATGCCGCAGTCCGGCTGCAGCAAAATAACCCAGGGTTGACGAGCAACTTGTGTACATTGGTACAGCAGGAGTGGGAGCCGTTTATTGTAGGACAGGAGGGGTATATATACATTACACACAGCTTATCTTAATTAACATAAACTAGATACAGCAGTCAACCAATAAGGAATCTCCACACTTAATGGCTCGCTGGCCTTACTTCACAAACCACTCCCCCTGGCAAAATGCCAGGCGCCATCCTGACTTGTTTACAGACCCTAACAGATATACATGGAGCACTTAGACTTCTGGAGACTGCAGCCCAGGACTGGCACGGCATCAATCCTGACACACACTCTGGGTAGACCCCACAGCCAGCCAGAGTTTAGGAACTTACAGCAAGAGTACATTCATCAGAGACTACCAAGGAGCCAACTTGACTGGTCCAGCACTGGTAGAAAAAGCTTGGGTAAAGATCTGGGTTAGTGAGGTGGGTAGGGTGTGGACAAAATAAGTGCTGAGAGCCATAGCCAAGTAGGAATGACGCATGGCAATTTCTTTGTCAGCCTACCCAATGTTGCTTAGAGGGAGGACTCTCCATTGTGGAAATGGGCTTGCCTTGGACCCAGGTCATTTGCAGTGACATTGCATGAATGTTTGAGAAAGGTGACCCTACTCAAGGACCAGGGCGGATCCGGGTTTAGGGCAGTTCCAGGTTTAAAGTGGACCCTGCTGGGAATAGGGCGTATCCTGCTGTCTCAAGCGCCCGCCTGCTCCTCGCTCCTTGAGTTCCCATTGAGTTCTCACGGGATTCAGAGAGTATTTGGGATGCAAAGCCCGATGGAGGTGTGGATTTTCCCAGAACGTGCGTGTAAAGTGCTGGTGGATTTTCCCCAGAACATGCGTGTAGAGTGCCAATGAAAATTCGGGAATAAAGAATTGCTGTTTGAATCTACAAGGCTGTGAGTGGCTCGTGATTTTGTGCCTAGTACAAGGCTGTGAGTGGCTCGTGATTTTGTGCCCAGCCAGACTGCGGCAAATAAGTAGCAGTGATTTCACCCATCAACACTCCCATGAACAGAAGCGCCCTCAAGCCCTCCACTCAGAACCTGTTCCTTATTTTCTACAAAATTCTAACCAGGTGTTAATAGGTGCTTTCTAAGGCCACAAGAAAGGAGAATGCTTGGAGATGAAAGTGATTCTAGAGACATGTCCCCTGGCAACAAAAAAGGAAAAAAAAATGACAAAAATGAAAATGTATATAGAGCATAAATAAGGGTATTAAAAGCACAGGCTGTCACACACACAGATGTGCATTTCAAACAATGCCATATCCCTCACCAGAACACAGCTCCTTATGTATATACCAACCCTTACCTGTTCAATCCCTCCATTTGCGATGAGGAACAGGATGGGGAATGTTGCTGCCACTTCCCCAAGGAGGCGGGAACCCTGGTGTCTCATTCTACCATGGACGTCCATGGCTGGCATGAGTGGGTGCTTTATAATGACCTGTTTCACAATGGCATACCCAAGGCCATGTGCAGACACGCATCCAACCTACCACATGCTTTGGGTGGACCCCAGGGCCAGCCACAGTTCAGGGACTCACAGCAGCAGTGCATTCATCAGAGACTACCAAGGAGCCAACTCGACATTTATTGAATGGTTTAGTGTTTTCTGGTGCTATACCAACTATTTTCCAAATATCATAAAATGTGACTTTATAGTTTTCAAATTTTTTTCATCAGTGTCAACTCATTTGTCTTCTTAGGATCATCCTTGTATAATGAGAAGATGGAGTTTTAGGAAGATAAGGGTTAGCCTGATTGGCAAAGCTGGGATACAGGTGAATGTGGCTCTATCTTCAGGTATAGTGTTCTCTTTCCTTCCCCATCCAGACCATGACAGTGGGATTTGTCCAAATCTTTTGCTCACTTAGCACAATTACTAGTATGTGTTGTGTGCCTAACAGAGCCTGGTACTAACCTCTGCTTCATACTCTGTTATTTTGCTTTTACTCCATACTGTGCATTTTTATATAAACAATATAAGTTCATTTTCTCAGCAGCCATGTGAGTTAAGGTTCTTTTATCTAGACTGCAGGTGGGAAAGCTGAGTTTAGAGAAGTTAAGTGAATTCCTCAAGGAATTCCTGTATGACACTGGAATTTCTGCATTTGGAAGGTGCCAGAGCTGAGATTCAAACGCAATTCTACATCATACCTAAGACCATAGTCTTTCTATAGTATCATATAGCACCTCTAAGTTTTTTCTACTTTTCTCTGATAAAGTGGCCTCTTGGCCATACTCCAGCCATCTCTCCATTGTGCTGGATGCAGAACTCTGGGACTGAGACTGAAGATGTGTTAATACTCACATGAAGGGATACAGTATTCTACACCAAACACCTACACATGCACAAAGGTCTAGGCTCACACTGATCAGGTACCTCCTGTCTGCACATGGCCTTGGGTATGCCGTTCTCACATGGTGTTGCATTTCATCTCATATCAGACCTGAAAGGATGTCCTATTGCACCATTTTGCTGAGGAAGATACAGGGGCTCAGAAAAGTAAGAACCTTTCCTACTCTCATCCAATCTCCCTGCCTCTAACCCACTCTCTAGTCTTCCAGATTACCTCAGGGAGGGTTTAATCACATAGAACACAGTCTGGGGAAGACTTTGTGAAAAAGCAGCCCAAGCTGCACCTTGGAAAGCTTATCATGCAGCTGACAGTGTGCTGAGAGCCAACGAGCATGCTATTATCGTTATGATTAGGTTTTCGTGTACTTTTCAAATCAGATGTGTAAATATAATCAAAAACATTTCTCTTCACAGCACAGATCTCCAGCAGGTTCTACCCAGCATCCTGGTTCTGAGAAAAGATAATAAATTAGCTCTAATTAGCTTTCCCGCATGCCGAAGCAGGTCTATCTTGCCACTGCTTCGCAAGCTGGGGAGAGGGAGGCTCCGTTGGACTTCTCCTAAGGAAAGTGGGCTGAGGTGGCATAGGGGCAGAACAGGCTGGACTGCAAAGGGACTTTCAGTTCTTCATTATCTTGTGCAATTGCAGATGAGTCTTTTGTACCCTCTGGCCTTTGTTTTTCTCCTCTCCTAGATTTCTTCTCCTTTTACACAATGAGAGTCCCTGATTTTCTGCTCCAGCTTGACACATTAACTTCATTTGTTCATGGGTATAGTTTTTGAGCACCTTCTGATTCTCAGGGTTGACCTTAATATAGAGAATACAAAGATGAGTAAGGACCAGTCCCTGCCTTTAGGGAACTCCCATTTTAATGGGAAATGATAATAACATCTACTCATTCCTATGTGCCAAGAACTTGGCCATACCCATCAAATATGTGTTCTCTCATTTATTCACTGCAAGAGATCTCTGAGGTAGTATTGTTATTTTCTGCATTTTATAGATGGGGAAATAGCCTCAGAGAGGATAAATCCTTTTCCCAGTTTCACTGCCAGTAAATGATGAAGCTATAATGCCAATTCAGAGCCCAGACTTTTAACCACTGAATTATATTGTCTTGTGCAGGAATTATTAAATGCCATAAAAGAGAGAGCAGATCAGAGATAGCAGATCATAGACCATGGGATGAGAAGGGGTGTTCTAGCTAGGTGATTAGGGATGGTTTTGGTAGGGATGATGTTTCAACAGAATCTTGAAAACTTTTTTTTTTTCTTTTTTAAGTTACAGATGGACACAATACCTTTATTTTATTTATTTATTTTTATGTGGTGCTGAGGATTGAACCCAGTGCCTCACATGTACTAGGCCAGTTCTCTACCACTGAGCTACAAACCCAGCCCTTGAAGACTGTTTAATACAGCAAGTCAGAGGAGCAAAAGCCTTTTAGGTAGAAGATCCAAAACACAGAGGTAGGAAAGAAAAACATGGGGCATGGATTAGGAAGAGTGTGTTGTGTGAAGGGACCCTCATGGAACATCAGCCTGGGCTCTGTGCTACCTTCATCCAAGTGACAAGCAGTTATTGAGTGCCTGCTATGTGTCTTGTACAGTGACAGCCTCTGGGGTTAACAGGGTGACCAACAAAAAGCCCACAACTTGATAGTTTATCCCAGAAATTTTCAATGGGGGCCATTCTTGTCTCCTAAGTGGCATTTGGCAGGGTCTAGAGAAAGTTTTAGCGGTGACAACTGAGGTAGTACTACTGGTATCTAATGAGCAGAAGCCAGAGGTACTACAAAATACCCTGCCATGTGCAGGATAGCCCCCAACAACACATAATAATCTGGCCTACAATATCAATCAGTGCTAGTGAATGGCAGGCCAAGCCAGAGCAGGGGGAAATTGCAGGCCAGGCTGAAGAATTGGCCCATCCCTTTTCCAGATCAGGTGGCTTCCAACAACAAAGAGGTAGCAGCAGAAATGACAATAGCAAAACCTTCCTGTTGTAAATGACTTCCTAGCACAAAAGAAATCAGTTTGATTGCCTGAGCTTTTTTATTGCAGGCCTCCGATGACCTGAAGATGCTCTCCTACCACCTCTGGTTCAGAGCCACTCGGCTCTTATGAGGATATACGGCCCCCAAAACAGAATGTCAGGTGCTTCTTCCTTCTTAATCAGATTAAGTAAATAGTTTCTGCAGAAGTTCAGCAAGGCCAAGGAATTTATTGCAAATTAGCTAATCGCTTGGATCTCCCATGAAAAGGGAATAGACTAAACCAAGTCTAAACCTCTAAGTAACCTGAGCATTTCAAAGTACAATAGCTGGTCAGGAGTCTGTTTATTAAGTTAAGCAATATTTACTGGACCCAGCTTGCAAGTATCAAGGTGGTGGAACTTAACTGCCTTTTAAAATGAAAGTCTACTTGTCATGATTATCCCAAGCATGCCCAGTGCTATTCTGATTCTCTCAAGCTGTCAAGGGAAGAATAGCGACTTGGTTGTGGCTGCGAGGAACCTTTAGCTACCAGTCCAAGAGAGAAAAGAGAAGGCTCAGGGTACTTGAGGCCCTTGGAAAGGGCCTTGGCTCTCCAACATGGTATGTTTGTTTGATAGCGCTGCTCTTAACTATGCAAACTCGAGCAAGTCAGTCACTTAACCTCTCTAAATCTCAGCCTCTTTATTTTGAAAAACAAAAGTCCAATTGCTCCCAGAATTATTGTTGGTATTAACCATGTTGAAGAAATGCGCATCAGAGCTGATAGTATTAGGTCATTTTTGCACCTGGATTTGGCTACAGGGATGTAGAATATGCCAAACAAAAAAAGACCTGCTTTTGTGGCTTAGTTACTTTGCTTGTCTATTAAGTACACAAGAGAAGGGAAATTCCTGTGGACTGGTAGCTTCTTAGCAATTCATACAGTTGAGGCCAAGTCTCAGGGTCCAGGCGGAAACTGGCGAGCTCTGACAGATCAGAGAGAAAAGGAGAGAAAATCAATTAAAAGAGCCTTTCAGTGAATGAGGGGTGGCAAATGTCTAGCATTAATCCCAAGGGAGACCTGTATTTCCATAGCAGGCGAGGCCTTCCCTTTAACCCACTGGCACCACAAGTTGGAGTTTTCCAGGGTGAAGTCCATTACTGGCAAGGGGTGTGCCGTGTGTGATTAATGACCCTGGTTACGGGCCGGTTAGCAACAGAGAGCTCCATCCATCTCACTTCATGGGGACATCGCACACCATTTATTGTCTGCAGCCAGGATGTGTTCCTTTGCAATTAGGTAAATGCCTTCCTCGGAGGATGCGTTGCTGATTCCTCCATTAGTGTCCCCATGCCTCTGTCCCACGACCGATGGGAAGACTTAAGTCTGAGAAAGCCAAAGAGGAACAGAAGGTGACCATGTTAGGTGCTATTTCATGACCTCAAATGCTTATGGCCCGGGAGCTTTTTCCTGCTCCCAACTACCTCTTTTCAAGGGGACATTCAACCCACAGAGTCCATAAATACCATGGCTTTAAAACCCACCTGAAGGAAGTAAGGAAGGGCTTGGCATGTGAAGTGAAATTCAGTGCTCATTTTCTGCTATAAAAAGAAACCCCCTAGCTGGGGATGGTGGCGCACACCTGTAATCCCAGCAGCTCAGGTGGCCAAGGCAGAAGGATCGCAAGTTCAAAGCCAGCCTCAGCAATTTAGCAAAGTCTGAAGCAACTTAGTAAGATCCTGTCTCAAAATAAAAAAAGAAAGGGCTGGGGATGTGGCTCAGTGATTAATTCCCCTGAGTCCAATTCCTGGTACCAAAAAGAAAAAAGAGAAAGCCCTCAAAAAAGAATTAAAAAAAAAAATGCCTACTCATGCAGGCACAGTGCTAACCTTAGAAGAACTTCTGTACACTATTTCCATCTCATGTTCAGGGATGCCAAGGGGTGGAGGGGTATAACTTCTTCTGTGTTGAATAGATGGGAGATGGCTGTGCTGGGGCCCACAGTCTTGCTCTACATCTGGGCTCCACACCACCATGATATTCTGCAATTCTGTCCCTTTATAGAGGAATGTAGTCCAGAGCAAAAAGTGGCAAAGACAGATACTTGTTTCTTTAAGAAAGCCTACCATACAGAAAAGAGAGCATTGATTTACTCCACAGTTCCTCAGTGAAGAGCCACTATGGGAAGACAGTGTTCTAATTTCTAAAGATATAATAGCAAATAAGATAAATGATTGTGGAGCTCAGCTTCTGCCTATGAAGGGGAAGGGTGGTAACAACAATGACAACTACTAATCTTGTATTATTGTACACCTACTACTATGCTAAATATTTTACATGTTTTAGCATATTTAATCATCACCATAATCAATGAAGAATGCGATGGAATTATCCATATTTTACAAAGCAGGAAATGGAGGCCATGCAAGTGCTTTGCTATGAGTGTTTGTGTCCCTGAAATTCATGTGTTGAAATTCTCTGCCATCATGGTTGGGATTAGCACTCCTATAAGAGAGTGCGGAGAGCTGCCTTGCCCTTTCTAACACCCGAGGATACAACTAAAAGGCACTGTCTGAGAGCCAGAGAGCAGACCCTCACCAGACACTGAACCTGCTGGCAACTTGGTCTTGGACTTCCTAGATTCCAGAATGGTGAAAAACAGATTTTTTGTTGCTGATAAGCTGTGCAGTCTATGGTATTTTGTTATATAGTCCAAACAGACTAAGAAAACATAAATAACCTGGCCAAGTTTATACATCCAGTAGGTAATGGGCCTGTGGTTCAAACCCACACAGGCTGTCCATTTGCTTCCGAACCAGTGATCACCAGTGTGCTGAGATTCCCTGAGAATCTCATCCTAGGGAAGATGGGGCAGGGAGGTGGTGAGAATTTAGAACAGGAAGTACCTCTGCAGCCTAGGGTGAGGAAAGATCTAAATAAAGCACTGGAAGGGAAGCATATGAAGCCCGAGGAAGAGGAAGAAGAGTTTCTCATGTCTACTAAGCTTGAGGAACTCACCATTTCAGCAACATGCAAAGGCTAGTACTGTAGCTAGAGTGTTGAGACCAAGGAGAGAAGCATGATATGAAGCTGAGTCCATGGGTCAAGGCCAGCAGATATAAGGCCCAGAAGGTCATTTTCAAAATTTTTGAATTTCATCATTAGGACTCTAAGCAAGAGAGGAAGGAGCTATGTCCGAGTCAGCTAGTTATGTACAGAATCAATCCATAACGTGGGTTCTCCCCAGAGGACAGCTGTCTCCATAGGGTGTGTGTGAAGGACTATTTCTTTCCAAGGAATCTGGTGGAAGTGATATGTATCCTTGCCAAGCTGGAGTTTTGAAGAGGCACATCTTCCTACTCTGGAGTTTGGGGGATTTGGAGGTTTTGTGTTTTATTAACATTTCTGCCTCCCGGAAGAAGCTCTCTGAAAGATCCTAGGTGATGGCCGAGCCAAGGTAAAAGGAACCTATCTGGGTTCCTGAATCACCATTCAGCACACACCTCCACATGAGTGGAATTTCTTTGTGCACAGAAGTAAACATTTATACACTGACGTGGGGAGGTTTAGATGCTACCTTAGTTAGCATTAGGGTAACTCATTATGGAAACGCAACACAAGTCTTCACAAGGGATTGGTGTGGCACTGTATGGAGAATGAAGACAAGCAAGAGAACATTAAGGAGGACCCATGGTGCAGGTATGAAGCAATGGTAGCTTGGATCTTGTAACATTCACATAGGTGAATGGGTCATGTAAACCTTTTTAAAAATCTTCAATTTTGCTATTATACTGAACAGGGGGAGTGGCTCAAAAAATGTCAAATTCAATTTTTTGGGGGGGGAGTGTTTCCAAATACTTTATTTTCATGTTGCCTTTCATGGTTTCCAATGCACTGTTTCTGAAACAAGCAAGGAAGGGATTAGATTCAGTGCAGAAAACTGCAGTCACATTTCTGGAGCCCTCACACACCTGGGTCCCCTGACCTGCCCCCTGGGTGATCAAGAGCTAGCATCAAAGGTCAGTGGATCTGGTGGAGAGAAGTGCCTTCAGTTCATCATGGACTGCGGGCTTCAGCAACTTACATAGTTTGTGTCTGTTTTCTGAGCTGTAAAATGAGAATAACACCAGCACGTGCCTCATGGGATTGTGCTAAGAATTAAAGCTCTTAGTTAAGATTATGGTGCATAGAGAAGGCTCAATAAGGAGAAGTTATTGTCTTGTCACAAGACCATAATGGAAAAATATTTTAGATGCCACTACCCTGCTTCTTGTTCATAACCTTTGCTGCGTTTCCTCCTGAATGGAGTCTTCTTCCCCAGTGTCCTCAGAGCCATTCTGGGTGCATCCATTTCTACTGCAGTTGCTCCCCAGGGGGCTTCCCACACTGGCGGATCTCAGAAAGGCCCTGCACCCCCACCCTACTTCCTTTCCAGCAGACCCCTCCGGACATCTTGGACTCTCCTCTGTGAATCGATGCTCAGCCTCATCACCCTGGAATGTGGGCTCTGAGAGCAGGCATTTTATCTCTGGTCTGCAGCTGGATCTCAGGCATCTGGAAGTGTCTGAAACAGAGTGGGAAGCCAGTACTCATGGCTGCATGAAGGGAGGAATAAATGACAATCTTGTCGACCTTGTGCTGTATTTTAGGTTCTGCTTCTGATCTTACTGGTTCTTTCTCTTCTCTGGTGCCCTAATGAACCATTTAGCAAACCAAAGTCTGTGTGCACATTTTATTCTTTTCTTTTTTGTTTCCCTTTTCCTCTTTAATGCTACTCCTCCTCTTCCAGATCTTTAGTTCCTAATCAGCTTCCATAAAACCTCTGTGTCTGAGACATAGGATCGGTAGTCTTGCCAGAACCGCTGACGGATTCTGGCTTTAGTGCCCCACAGGCCCCTATGGCATGCATCACCCTCTCTGTCCCTCACATGTGCTTCCATACCACCCAAGTTGTCCAAGCCTACAGGTGAGGATTAAGGCTCAGAAAACTGGACGACATCCCAGGGCTATCTGATTATACAAACACATGTTTCCACAGAGATTTTTAAGTTTTATTGCAATATAATTGATGCATAATAAACCACACATATTTAAAGTGTATAACTTGATGAGTTCTGACATATTCATACATCTGTGAAACAATCATCACAGTCAAGACAATAAATGTTTCCATCGTATCACAGATTTTCCTTATGTTCTTTTATGATCTAACTTCTCCTCACACATTCCCACCCCACACACACACCCCAAAATAAGGCAATCACTAGTTTTGCTTCCTGTCACTCTAGCTAGTTTTACTTTTCTAGATATTATGAAATACATCCAGATGGTCAAGTGTATCAATAGTTCATTCCTTTGTATTATTGATCCGTATTCTATTGTATGGATATACCACAATGAATTTATCCATTCAACTGTTGGGCACTTGGGCAGTTTCTAGCTGTTACAAATAAAGCTAGGCTGAGCTCATATATACAAATCTTTGTGCAAATAAATGTTTTTCTTTTCTTTGAGTGAACACCTGGAAGTGACATTGCTGGGTTGTGTATTAGGTAATACTTTCTGGTTTAAGAAATTGTTGAACTCTTTTCCAAGGTGGCTGTACCATTTTATATCCCTAGCAATAGTGCATGAGGTATCAGTTGTTCCTTTTTCTTGCCAACACTTGGTATGGTTCGTCTGATAATTTTAGTCCATATAGAGGGCTGTCATGATGTCACATTGTATGTTTTAGATTGTAACTTCCTAATAATGAATTAGTTTAAGCATCTTTGCATGTGTTTGTTATCTTTATCCCTTATTTGGTGGATAATTAATTTTTATGGAGTTATCTTATTTTTGAGTTGTAAGAATTTGTGAAGATATTTTGTATAACAAGATAAAAGTTCTTTGTCAGATAAATCTTCGGCAAATACTTTTTTTTTTTTTTTCTCCAATTTGTGCCTTGCCTTTTCAATTTCTTTCCCACATTGCCTAGATGGAGAAATTTTGGACTACTTCCCTCTATATTCCTAGAAACCAGAATGTAACAATCTTAAACATTGAAAAAATTCAGTAAATTTCAGTTCAATGAAGGAGACAAGTCCTATCTTTAAGTATGTTAAAACAGCACAAGAAAGTGGCTTTGTTTTCAACTTACCCATACAAAAAGCCAAGATACTATTATCTACTTCATGAGATGACTGTCATGATTAGTAATAGTGAATAAACCACCTAGAACCATGATCAGCATATAATAGGAGATTAAGAAGTATTTATTATTACTTATCCTGTGACTCTTGGGAGCAGAAGTGGGACTAAAGGGGAGAAACCTTAGGGATACAGATGGTCTGAACTTAGTGAATTATTTTCCATTGATGTTCAATAAATGGAATGAAACAGGCAGCTAGATAAGCTACAGAGCTCCCCGTCTCTGGAAGGATTTAAGCAAAAGAGAATAACCATTTGATTGGGTTCCACAAGAGAATACTGATAACTTGAGAGAAATAGTGAACTTCTCATGTCTCTCCTGTAACTAAAAAAAAAAAAAAAAAAAGTTTGGACTCTGGTAGGAGACCCAACAACAACATGTCACAACATATAATATATAAAATGCATAGCATACATATGTACTGAAATATTTTATATAACAATAAATATTTATTAAAGATGTACTATTTGCTGAGACTTAAAAAGTATTATATTGCTTAAGCACTGTAACAACGTTAGCTCTATTTAGGAAAATGATCACAGAGATGCTAGATGGTTTACCCATTAACTACAATTTAAAGGGGTGGGGTCTTGAATGCAGGTTATAATGGACTGAATGTGTGTGCCCTCCCCAAGTTTCTATGTTGATTCCTTAACCTCAAAAGGATGGTATTAGGATGTGGGACTTTGGGGAGGTGGTTAGATGATGAGGGTGGAACCCTCATGGATGGGATTATTGCCCTCAGGAGAGGAGGCCAGAGAGCTGGTGGGCTGTCTGCAGGCTGGAAGAGAGCCCCCATCAGAACCCACCATGCTGCTATCCTGATCTCAAGACTGAAAGCTTCCAGAACTGTAAGAAGTAAATACCTGTTTCTCATAAGCCACCAAGTCTGGCGCACCTTGTTACAGCAAATGACCAAGTACCATGAACTAAGACAAGGGCCTATCTGAGTCAAGTCCAGACTTATGGACTCTGCGACTCTGGCCACTGGGCCTCTGCTTAGACATAGGCTAGCGACAAGTGCGGCCCAAACAGTTTCCCTCCGCCGTGTACGTTGACACTACCTCGTGTCTCTGAGTCAGCACGAGCATTTGGTCTTGATCCACAGCCGCAGAATTCCACTTCTGCTGGTTCCACAGATCACTCCATGAAGTGGCCAAAGACCTTCAGGGTTAGCCATACCTGAGGTCAGCCATTTGATAGCTCTCTACCCAGCACGACCAGTTGGATCTCAGCTTCCTGAGGAAGCGCCATTCACCATCTCCAGTTGGAACAGGTCTTTCCTGGGCTCCTCCTTCTGGCATTTGCAGTGTTTATTTGTTTTGGAAGTCCTCAGAAGTGGCAGCTTTCTCATCACACAGCAGTATGGAATGTCCCCCATTTGGTGCCTGTCCATCCAGCACACAATATTTACACTGTCATTGCAAAGCTGTTGGACCCTTAGATCCTAATCATCCAAAGAGACTCTTGTGGCTTCTAAAAATCAGGCCTGCTCTTCTGTAAGCAAGTGCCTGCCTCTCTCCATTCTGATTACCAGCTCTTGTTGGCAAGAGAATCATAAGGATGCTCACCAGATCCTGCCAAACTGACGTTACCTAGCAACCCTAGCTAGGAGCCATCAGGATGCACCCTTGTGTTCTCAGCACTGTGTGGAATTCTTCAGGCATCTTGGATTCAGTGGAGAATAAAAACACTCCACAAGGCAGCCTTGAGAGATGCTTTGCTGTCAGGCACACCCTTGTGCAATCCAGATTCTCAGTGACCTCTATGACCTTGGGCAACTGAGCCCCAGCTTCTTAACCTGGAAAATGGAGAGACACAGTGGTACTTACTTCACAAGAATGATACATTATTATAGGGGCAATATTATATTAAGTTGTTATTCAGTACATGTTTGTTCCCTTCATAGCCTGTGTTGTTTTCTAGGCTACACTAAGATGTCAACGTCTGGGCACCTAAAGGACCATCTAATGTCTTGTTTCCTCCTATATTAGTAAATCACTGTGCTCTTAAGGAAGTCTTTTGACCTTTCTCTCATTAGTTTTCCTCCTCTGATCTATGGGACCAGTGTTGTTCTGAAGCCCAATTGAATCTAGGGATGTGAAAAAGCTCAGAATGCAAATACCAGAAGGGGCCTAAATGTGTTGCCGGATTATTTTCAGTTAAGGGGAGGTTAGCCACACAGGGAAGATTCCTAGAGGTCTTTGTCTAAAGGTAATTCTTCACCTTCATTCAGGTGCAACGCTGGTGCTCATATTGTGTAAGAGATATTTGAAATCACATGCAACTCTATGTACTCGCCCATGTTATTTTTTTCCCTTTAATCCCTATTGGTTTTAGAAAATATATTCCATCTCTAACACCAAGAGAGCCCATTAGCTGGCAGTTAAATGAGATAGGTTGGAGAAACCAAGGACAGAAGATCCAGAGGATGAATGTGAATTAGATCTCAACATGCAAAGTACTCAGAGTACTTTGAAGTGACACAGATATGAATTCAAGTGATCCCAGTCTATTATTTTCTGGCTCTGAGGGCTTTCCAAGCCTCAGTCTTCTCACCTACACAAGGGGTATGATACAACTTATTTTGAAAAGCTCTTGATAGGTATAGCAATGAATATAAAGTGCCTGTAAAGGTGATTGGTCCAAAGAATATCCTCAATATAGGTAAATACAATACTAATAATAGCAATAATATGACACAGTGGAGGAAAGCAGAGCCTGACCTGGAAGAATGTTTCAAAATGATTGATTCAAGCAACAAAGATGAGCCACGAATAGGAAGCAAATGTAAGAGGTCCAATGACAGGCAGATGAGAAGCCAGTTGGCAGACTGAGGGGAACAAATAATTGGGGATCTAGGCTAGGAAACAGGTCTGAGTTTGGAGTCTGGCTGAAAGGTACAGACCAGGACTGACAGCTGGCCACTGAGGGAAGCACGGTCCTCATGTCTTTGTTCTTACAGGCCGTCGTCGTCTCCCTCACGACTTAAATGACAACCCCCTGCAGAAGTGCCTGCAGAACTTAGGTTGTTAGCAAGAGAGAGACTGGGATGCCCCTGGCACAGGGTTCTGACCAATGACAAGTCTGCATTCGCACTTGGAATGGCAACTCTTGAAGGTTGGGGAGCCGATTTCCCTTAAGAGTCACCCATGTGATTAAGTACCCCTCAGGTTAGTGGAGTGAACTGCCTCCCCAGCTTCAGTTTGGTCTTAATCAAGTAAAATCTCAGCACATCTAAGATGCCTTTTGGCCATTGTCTCACTGGCTTCCTACCTCAGGGAGCCCAATTTTAAGGCGTTGCTAGAGGTGGGGAGAGAGAGAGAGAGAGAGAGAGAGAGAGAGAGAGAGAGAGAGAGAGAGAATATGCAAGCTTGAAATTAATTCAGACGTCAGTCAGTCATCAGTCAGACCTTTGGCAGGTGACATTTCCCAGCTTGCCAACTGTGCTGGATGCTACAGCAAGCCTCCAAGAAGCACCTGGCCTGGCAGAGGTTAGGAACAACAGTTAGGAAGTGGAGGGTGGTGTGTGTGTGTGTGTGTGTGTGTGTGTGTGTGTGTGTGTGCGCGCGCACACGCATGTGTGTGCATGTAAGAGAGAGGGGGTATTGTTCCACCACAAGACTGGCTTTCTTCTCTTAATTCAGTGTCCTGATTGCATATCACGGAGTTCAGAGAGATCTTGGAGCAGCCTAAGACCAATGCTGCATGTGAGAGCAATAGCTGGGTCTGAGAAAAGCGGTGCGGCATGTATTCTTGCAAATTGTTTTCTTTTCCATGCCATTAAGACAGGAAAGATGTTGAATCCACAATGAAGATGGAAATTCTTTAACCTGCCAGAAAAATTAGGGCATGCTATTCTATCATACTGAGCCAGTTTCCAAATATTTTAAATGAGGGGGTAGATAAATAATCCTTAAGGTTCCCTTAGATTTAAAAAAATATACTTCCAAATGAAATACTTGTCAATCAGACTTGAATGGGTGGACCAGTAAAATATCTTGGCACTTCCACCAAACAACCCAGTTTCAACTCCCAACTAAAGACGTCTGTTTCATTGGATATGCTGGTTTTATAAAAGCAACATGAATAATAATTAATAGGCAGAATCCTGATCTTGTTCCATCACTAATATGCTATGTATCAATGGATGAGTTATTTTCCCTCTCTGGGCCTCAATTACTTATTGGCACAATAGAAACCTTGTACTAGACAATTTCTAAGGTTTTTTTTTCCTGCACATCCTATGAGTCCATAATGATAAAATTTCAATGACTTTTAAACACTTATGTATCAACAATTATCTTAACTCCATTTCGCCTTAAACATTTCTCTCTAGAGCCCAGGTCTAAGTTCTAGCCTAATGCCTGGTCCATAGCCAGTATCTAGTAAATGGTGACTTGGTAGACAGATCGTTTCTGCCTACATCCATCTTCTCTTTTTCACTTGCTTTAACTTTCTTGCTTTGCAACCACTGATAAATTGCTTAATATCCATAGCTCATCTTCATCATCTATAAAGTCGAGATAATAATAGTACTTGCCTCATAGACCTGTTATGAGGGTGAAATGAGTTCTCACCAATGAAGAGCTCACCCTGGTGCCTGGCACAGCGGGCTCTATGGCAGCGTTAGCCACCATCATCACCACCACTGCCATCCCTCAGGCATCTACATTATCCTCAGGTCCATTCTCCAGACCCCAATGCCATTTAGCATTTCAGATATTACTTCCTGGGGACTCCTCACATGATATGGTCAGCATTTTACTGGGATAGTCCCGACAGACCCTCTTGGACCATATTAAGAATCCAACCTAGAATTTTTTTTCTTCTCAGCACTTTGGGAAGAGAGTTTTCTAGTATAACCATGCCCATCTGCTTTCTGAAACCATTTCTAACTGCAGTGTTCCTTTAAGGGTCTCTTGTCTTCTGTATCCTGACCGACTTCTTCCTTTGACTTGAAAAGGCCCTTTATTGCTGCTTCTCATCTCAGACAATGCCAGTGATGCCAGTGAACACTGTAGGAAGCTTGGGTTTCAGCAGAGGCGGGCTCACATCCAACATCTGCATGGGCCAAGCTCCTTGTGTCAGACGCATTTACTGAGCATGTTCTGAGGGCCAGCTCTGTCCAAGGTGCTGATGGTTCATTTCAGAAATCTGCATGTAATACCCAGTCTCTCATCCTCTTAATCATCTGTTGAACGCATCCCCATTGAAAGCCTCCTGGTGGAAGTGTAATAATCACTTTTTATTGATGAGCTCTTTATCCATGCAGTCGTGCACGTATCAACAGGTGCTCTACGCTCAAGGCTGAGAGAATTGTGACATGCTTTGGCAAGAACTTTAATACAGCATCCAGTCCTGTGTCTGTGGACATCAGCTCTCAGCTGAGGATGGCCAGGCCAGCCCCAGCTCAGGTTCACGTCTTCCTGTTCATTGTCTACATCCTTCTTTCACACCCCATATCCATGGGACAGCAAAATCCTGCCCACGTTGCAATATATCCTTATTCTTCCCAATTCATACACTCCTTTCCGATCCAGGCCAGCCTCGTACCTTCCTGCAGTACATGACAGCCTCCTGGACCTCTGGTAGCCCAGCCCTGCCACCCACAGTCAGGTCTCCCCAGAACATAGTGAGGATGTCAAGACACATGTCAGATCATCTTCTCTCCTTCCCAAATTCCTTGCTGTGTGCACATTTTTATGGAGGATTAGCCTAAAGTTCTGGGATGGTGCTGCAGTGCCCATCGGAGAGGCTTCCACCTAACACTTTCCTCCTGTTCACTCTGAGCTACTGATTCCTTCATCATCTTCAAACATGCCACCTCAGGAGTGAAAACCTGACCTCTCCTCCTTCACCCCCTCCCCCTCAAGGATCTGCACAGGGGGATGGCTGTCTTTTCAGTCCATTTTGGGTCTCTGCATGTGTATACCTTCCTCAGCAACCTCTTTGCTGACAGCCCAGCCTGACCTAGCACTGTCAGTGTGTTCCATAAGCTCTCCTGTTCTGGTACCTTCATAGCATCTATCTTTGCCAGAGAGGATAATAGTTGCTTATTTAGTTGTTTGTTAAATGACCCTCAATTAGAATGTCAGCTCCCTAAGAGCAGGGACCTTATCAGTCTTGTCTATGTCTATGGCCCTAGAGGGATAGGGCACTCAACAAGATTTTTTTGAATGATTAAATGAGGAAATGAAGATTAAACAAGAGCATATTTGTAAAATTCTCAGCTTCAAGTTTTGAGATTAGAGAATTGGTTATTTCCTATCCATGCCCCACTCCCTCTCCCTCTCTCATAGTCACCCCAGCCAGGCTGAGGGAGCTGCGCACTCACAGATGGCCCTAGACTTTCTTCTGTCTGATGAGAAGCTAAGTAAAAACCTAGCCACCTGGTGTGCCTCCTCTCAGGCTTGTTCACTCTGAAATACACTGCTCCTCTGGGGTGGCAAGGTCAGAATATTTATTCCTCTGGGTTAGAAAAAAGAAAAAGTACAGAAAATGCAATAAGTATTACATTTTATCATCAGTTGATAGTCATTGGGTTTTCTTTCCTTCCTTCCTAGAGATTAGAGATTTGTATCCAAGGTTTCTGCATTATGTCCCCATGCAAAGAATTTACACCCAAGGCCATCTTCAGGGTATTCTTGATCTAAATTCTCCAGTATCATGGTCACCCTGGCCAGGCCTTCCCATATCTTCCTGCACATTAGTTTCCTGCTCTCACTGTTCGTGGAGCATGGTTCTTTCACTCATGTGCCAGATCTAGACTGCACATTAGAGACTGACAGGCAACCGGGCCACCAGCTTGCACACATCTGAGCATCCCCAAGTGTATGTGGAGAAAGAAGGGCATTGGCAGCAGAAACTGGGGTTCAAATCCAGGCATATCATGTTTATGATCTGAGATGAATCATGTGCAGTCTGGGACCCTCCACTGTGAACTCTCTTGGGTTTTTATGAAGATTGGAATAAACAATCATTCAAAAAATGTGTTGTTCAGAGAAACCTGACAGTTTGTCTCTCTTTCATCTCCTGTTGAGCTCCTTCTCTGATGAGGTTGACATTCACGCTACTGGACACAGACCCAGTAATGAACCTTGTGGGCATCCTGAACCCAGTGGTACATGGTGATAATTATTGTTTAGCTTGTGGAAGTGATAGAATCTGAAAGTTTTAAGAGTTCTGGTGTCATTTTTAAACCTAAGGACTTTTTCAAAAGGAATATTTTAGAGTAACTGCAATATTTGGAGCATAAAAGGCATTTAATGTTTATAAATATGTCGATGAATGAATAAGTTAGTGAATACATAATGCAAGCAGAAGCAGAAAAGCCTCTACCCTGCCCCTCCCTCATCCCAGGAAATATCCAATGAAAGATGACCACCAGAACCTTCTAGCCTCTTATAACAGTTGTGGGCTGATACCATTTATGCTGCAGACATATTTTCTACAACATTTTTTAATATTTATTTTTTAGTTGTAGTAGGACACGATGCCTTTCTTTTATTTACTTATTTTTTTTTAATGTGGTGCTAAGGATCAAACCCAGGTCCTCGTGCATGCTAGGCGAGTGCTCTACCTCTGAGCCACAACTCTAGGCCCTCTACAGCATTTTTGATGAAATTTCTATTATCTTTTTGCTCCTTGAAAAAAAAAAAACATACACAGGAAACAAGGAACAACTCATTCTAGTTCTAGACAATTTGGAGTTTTAAGGAATTCCTAATACCAAGACAGATCTTCACATTTATGTTTCCACCATTGGTTGTGGTTTCTCACATTTATTCATTTGTTCATTTTAAACGGGTGTCAAGTGTTGATTGCAGGCCCCTCTTGAAGCTTCTTGGGACCTGCAGAGGGCTTTTCTCCTCACTTTCAATACCTTTCTTCTTATGGAGTTACAGTCAACAAAGATCAATATAACTTTTTCCTTAAGAATTTCATGAGCAACAGGAGAATTATACCACTCAATATGCAGCAAGAGCTTCTTAAAATCTGCTTTCAAATATTTACCCTCATGGACCCAATTCAGATCATCAGTAATTCGACTTACCAAGCCTTCCTATTAGTCACTTGGTTCTCTACCTTTCTTCTTCCTAACTCATTCTCCTCTCAAATGACTTTTTTTCCCCAGGCAGCAAAACCCTGCCTATGTATTCTGATCTAATACTTTTTTCTAAGCTTTTGCTTACTGCATCATCCCAACCTGCCATATAACATTTCTTCCTCTTGGCATGGTCTTTTTAAAATGTGTGGGGGAAAAGAATAATATTGTAATTAATTATGCTCTATTATTTTTTACCCTATTTGACAAATAGATTATAATTAATTATAGTCTATTTTTTCACCCTACTTGACAAAAAGAAATACGCAATAGTCCCAGTCCTCAAGTAGCTAATTACCACACTAAGTATAGTGTAATAAATATTAAGATTCACTCATTTGGCAAATATTTGTTGAACATAACACCATGTGTCAATCATATTCTTAAGTGTTGAGAACACTGCGGTGAATAAAACAGGCAACATCGCATACCCTCACGGAGCTTCCATTCCCAAGGAGAAAGATAGAATATATGTGTCAGATGATAATACATGTAATGGAGAAAAGCAAGGCAGGGGCAGGTGCTTGCAAGGGAAGAAGCTGGGGTTATTATTTCTCATAAAACTGCGTGATGATCAAAATTTGGGTATTGAAGCGTGAGCTAGATTCCTAACCTGTTTGGGATGCATATGGCATTCCTGATGGCCTCAAGTAAGATGACAGTGCTAAGATGATGGGTGGGGGGGTAGGGGGAAGAGAAGCGGGACCCATGGTGAGTCATCTCTGTTCTCCTGCCAGAGGTGATATTCACTATGGAGGTCTTCTCCAGATCCCACAGAGCTACTGAAGTCACCAGTGGAAGAAGAGAAATGTGAGAAGCCATGAAAATACAGATGAGTGTTCAGAATGTAGGGTGAAAAAGTAATACTTGCCTCAACCTATCACAAGGGTCATGGCAGATATTCAATAACAAAAGACAGGTCCCCAAGAGAAAAAAACTACCAAAATTATCTCATAAAGTTTTATATTTCACAAAATCTCCAGAAATCAAGAGTCAAAGATCCAGGGAAAATGGACAGCTGTGTCTATAGGACAAAACTTGATGACTTAATGGTAATAAACTGAGGGGGACCCAGCAAGACTTGTCTGTTCAGATTCTCTTGGCCGCTCTGTGCATGGCTGGCATTCCTTACCTCTGGATATAGTGGAGGACATCTGTCACATGAGTATCTTCAAGAGAGAAGGGAAAAGTTCAGAAACCTTTCTAGGTTTCATGGCTTGCTTTGGGAGAGGAATTCTAGCTTTCTATGACCCACCTCAGGGGACCAAAAAAGCAGGAAAAAGGAGGTTGGGAGGTAGTTGGAAAGACCTTGCTTGTGAGGCCCGCCCAACCTCTTTCAGTTTAAAGCACTGTACTCAGCATGCCAAGGTGCCCTACTTTAGGGTAGAGAGTTCCAAGTGTGACAGCAATGTGGAGGTGGAAGGAGCCAATCAGGAAAGACTATTCAGAATAGGAGACTAGGTGAGAATTAGCCATTTGTAGGATGTCTGGGGAAAAAAAATATGGGTGGAGGAAGCAGGAACTCAGGATCCAAAGTGTCATCAGGAGATACAACCAGAGAGGTGTGTGCTATCAGGAAGGAACTTGCACATCGTCTTATGTAACTTTCACCAGCATTGGGGAAGTCAGAGAATGTAATGGCCAGATCTTCAGAACACCTCTTTCAGTATCTTCATGCTATGGACAAAAAGACCCTGAAAGGAGAAAAAAATAAAAATTCTTCAGTCAAGAGGAAAGGCAGGGGGGATTAAGAAGGAGAAATGGAGACCAGCCCAGCCTTCTAGTACAATTCCAATCCTCTTCTGCTCAATAGCTCTTCTAGTCTAAGATCCCTTCTGATAGTCTGGGGTCTTCTCTCTACCAGCCACACCTCCCAGTTGCTAGAGTCAGCCCAGCTCAGACATGCATGCCGATATTTGGGGCTCTGTTGCTAGCTGTGTCCTTTCTCTTCATCGTCCTGTTATCCTCTCATGCAGAAATTGACGTCAAAGTGAACAGGTGTTGCTAATGGTACTAGAGAATAGGAGAATCTGGAAACAACAACTTCAAGGCCAAAATAATAACATTTTAATTGGAAATGTTCTACGAAGAGACTAACCTATGTAGATATATGCAAATCCTATGCAAATACACATGTGGTCTTTCTCACTATTGTCAGAACCTCAATTTGACTCATGGGAATTCTTAATGGTAGATGCTGACTTTCAGCTGAGGCTGAGGGCTGTTGATGAACAATTCTAGGTTTTACCTATGTTTAAACAATAATTAAGAAATATATTGATGGCAACCTGAACTTAATTAGCTTAATTGAATGTTGGAATTGATTGGGTCTTGAGAGAGCCCAGTCTCTGAAGCTAAGCCTTGGGGAGCTTGCAGGGGGTGGAAGGAAAACCAAACTTAAAAGCACCTCACAGAAATGAAAAGGAATGGGCGAGGAGCCACTGGGAGCATCATTAAAGGAAAAGATTCTTATCAGAGAGTTGAAAGAGGAGTGCTTAAATTTCAAGTCACGCACAGCCATTCTAGGTCAGACCATTCAGTCCAGTGGGGGGGAAAATGATGTTGGGAAGCAAGATTGTATGAGCTGCAGAAGGGACCAGAGTCCTCCGATGTTAGGAGTGTATCATGTTGACTGCACTGTTGCACCAGAAGGATGGGGTGCAGTCCAGTACCCCAGGCCTGGCCATGGGTCTCCATACTAAGTCCTGGGTCACATTACAGAACCCGAGGAGAGCCCATGGAACCTCATGGTTAAGAACAAAGGATTTCAATAGCGATGTATGTCTTTCTCTGTCTTTTGTTAATTAAGAACTAATTAGGTAAGCTGTCAAGTCATATTTTATAATAAAGGGTTGTATTTTCTCATTTAAAAGCAACAACATTACCTGGAGTTAGGAGATCCTGAGATCTAATCCAGACTCTGCCCCGTTTTTTACACTGTGACCTTGGGCAAATCACTTTATCTGTCTGAGCCTCGGTTTCTTTTCTGAGAATAGTGCACATCAAATCCAGTATGGAAGTGGAGAGGTGCTAACACTCCATACTACTGAATAACCCCTGCCTCTCATCTCCTGGGTTCCTGTGATTTGTAAGTGCTTGAGCGAGGCACAAATCCCAAGCCCATGTTCTTTGCATGGTGAGTGCACTCTGCCTAGATGTCCTCTGCCCTGGCTCAGCCCTTATCTTCAGAGTGGTCCTTGAGCTGCTGTCTGGGGGCCCTGTCTCCAACTCCTCCCTCCAGAGTGAAGTCTGTCCTCATGGACACCATCACTGTGCCAATGACCTCACTGCTAAGTTCAAGGTCAACTTTGATTTGTCTTACCTCCTTGGCACTGTCAGTGCTTATCTCTTCCATACGATCTGTACCTTTCACATCCGGGATGGTGGAGTAATGATAAAGAATAAACTAGGTTGCAAAGCATAAATCACATTTTTGTAAATATGTGCATAAGCACAAATGCAATCCTCTGTGCTCAGATAGGAAAAGAAAATAACTGGAAGGAAAACAAGCCAAAATGTTACCAGATGTTAATTCTGGGCATGGTTGGGAGTTTTCAAAATATCCACAAAGGATATATCATTTTAATGTGAAAAATAAGCATGAGTGTACTGCTGTGAACCTGGATTCAACCCGGCTCCCTCACTGCTGATATCTCCTGCCCCTCACAAGATCAGTTTCTTCTCTGGGGGAGAAAAGGTTTTTCAAGTTCTCCTTGCCTTCTGCATCCTGAGACTATGACTCTTGTCTTTAATTGCTATATCCTATTGGATCTGAAATTTGGAAGAAATGGAGAGCCTCTATTACACGATGGTCTCTCCTCTGCTTCATTTTGTTAGATTTCTCCATGCATGATGTATATGTTGACTTATAAGGATCCTGGTACATGTTAGTGTGAGCAATGGGGAGAGAGACTGAGAAGTCATATGGAGATCAAAATGGAGAGAGACACCGACCTGGGATCAGACAGGGTGGCATCTTTCCCATGCAATTTGTGTAGGGATGAGGGCTTTGCACCTGACCCAGAACCACTCTGGTCCTGCTGGGCTTCTGCTGTCCTTTCATGGACATTCCTGCTGACATGGTGCACCCAGGATGGTATTTCTGACAATGATTACCTTTGAGAAAGTCCTAAGTTTTAGCTGCATGAGAAGCAAGTATGTTTTTAAGAGAACAGTAACTCAAATTTAGAGTACTGTGGTCAGGTTTTGGTTAATGTCTAGATTTATATTGCATTCATTTTGTTTCTCCATTCTGGATGTTTCTAAAGTTTCCTTTGTAGCCTAGCCTATGATCATTTTGAATGGTCAACATACTGGTCTACTTAAAACGCTATATGCTCTTTCTCTGAGTTGTTTAACATCATGGGTGACCAGGCAGCTTCCATTTAGGACCAGGCTTCCTCCGGTAGTGGCAGTACACCTATGTCATAATAATAGGTAAATTATTTAACCTTATTGGGATTCAGTTTTCATATCTTTAATACAGGGAAGTAATTTGCTGCTGGATAATATCCTATCTTGAACATTCAATGAGATAATAATGTCAATATTTAGAATCCTGGGACATTGTAAACATTCAATTAAGTTAGCTTTTAGTAATTTTAAGGCTATATATGTAACCTATTAATGATAGTATTCTATTTTGACTCTTTTTGTTAATGTCAGTAATCAAGAAGTTTATTTCTATTATCTTACATTACTGAAAGTTTTGGCTTCATATGTTTTGCTATTAGGTAGCAGCATGTCTCTTATTGCTTCATTGTAAAGTATGTCTTTTATTAATATAAAATAGCCTTCTTTGTCCTATATAATGCTTTTTACACAGAATGCAAGTTTGAACTGTAGCCAATCACTGCTTTCTTTTTGTTTGTTTTCTGTGCTTGATAAATATTTGCCCATTCTCCCCTCCCCCGCCTACTTTTCTTGCTTTTGTTTTACTCTTTGTCTGTTGTGAGCTGCATATGGTTGAATATTGCTTTTAACCCAATCTGAAAGACTTTATCTTTTATTAAGGGAACTTGACCATTTATAGTTACTGTCATAACTGACATGTTTGCTCTTCTTCCTGTCTGTTTGTTTTATGCTTTCTCTCCTTTATGCTTTCTTGGGGCTTGCTTTGTTTTCTGTCTTTTTCTATATAGGCTAGCTTATCTTCATTTTTTTTTCCCTTCTAGTGATTTAAAAGCCAAATATCTGTCTTTAGCCACTCCTAGGTGAACCTGAAAAAAATGATCCCTGAGCTCTGATAGTGACAGAAGTGTAATGGTGGTGGTGGGGATGCAGCTGGCCACTGAGCATCGAAGTCAATAAAATTGGTCTTAGAGCCCAGAGGAATAGTGATGACGGTTCCCTGAGCCACCTTATCATTGCTATATAAAGCCCAAGCTTCGAAGCCCTTTGTAACATTTCTGTGCCTCACATTTGAGTCCTTCCTTCCCTATTTTTTCCTATCTCCTACACTTAACTAAGTACCATGTGCTCTGGGCATGCCAAACTCCTAACCATTCCCTAGACCAGACAGATTCTTAAATATCTCCACACTTTTGCTCATACTATTTCCTCATTGCCTGGAAAGACTCCTAAGACCTAATGCAGTGTGAGTGTGAATGTGTGTGTGTGTGTGTGTGTGTGTGTGTGTGTGTGTGTATTTGTGTAGCCCTTCCCTTCTACTGCTCTGTTCCTCTGTAGATAGAATTCTGCAGCAGAACTCCCTGGACCAACCTAACTGGCTCTGAGTTCCACTCCTTTTACCTGTAACTCTACATGGCCTGGAAAACATTTTTGATATAGATCCAAATCTTCATTTATACCACGGACACAAATAGTGTGTGTCCATCAGAGTAAGGACCACGTGAGATAATGAGATAAGCATGGGAAGAGCTCAGCAGATTATATGGCACAGTGCGCGCAATATATTTTTAATATATGAACAAAGCAGGGGAAAACACAGAAGGAAAGAAGGATGGATTTTAAAATGCATAATGCATTTTTTTAAAAAAATCCAGTTATAAGATAACATCTTCCAGAAAGACCATAGCTTCTATTTCTGACCAACACTACTGACTCATTTGAAATGACCCTCTCCAACTCTCCCCTCTGTCTCTAGGGCAAAGTGGCAGGTCATGTGGTCCACAAAGCATTTCAAGTGCAGACAGCATCTTCATTTATATTGGCCTGCCTTGCAAAGACCCACAGGCCTAGGGCAAATTTATTAAAGTGGAGTCTATTTATTCAATTTATTAAACAGGAATATTTGAAGGGTTTTCATTTAGAAGAGTGAGTTGATTTATTCTGTTTGGCTTTAGAGGGCAGGACTCACTCCAATGGGTAAAAGTTATAGAAAGGCAGATTTTAGCTCAACCTAAGATACAACAAAAGGTTTGTTGAAAGAGGATTCATTCATTTATTCATTTGACATGCATTCATCAATCAAGAGTTGGAGAAAAGCCCAACCACCTTTCATATAATTCTTTCTCTGTCTGGGACACTGTGGCAGGCTCTCTCACATTTTGCAATATAATGTATTTCTCTTTACTGTCCACACAAATTGTTATTTGTATACTTATCCTACTATATGGACACATTATCCCATTATACAGATAACAAAAACCAAGGCTCAGAAAGATTGTCACTTGCTCAGGCTGCATAATAGCAAGCGTATGATTAAGTCTGACTTAAACACAAATCATTCTATTCTCTGGAGAATTCATTCTCTTTCCATTTGACTATGCTGTCTACGATACAGATCATATCTGCATGACCACCAGAAATTGAATGCAAGAATGAAAAATCCATCAGCCCAGTTTCCCCCCATCATTCTTTCTCCTTTATCTTCCTCCTATCTGTCTATCTATCCCTGCCAGCCTCCAAACTGGCCACAACATGCATAAAATTATGCATCTCGCTGTTCTATCCCTCAGGTTTGTGAATGCTACCAGACTACTCCCCACAAAGCATTGCTCATTCCTGGCCAGGTCCTCCATCCCGCAGCCTCGTGTGTTAGTGGTTTTGTCTCTCAGATTTAATTCGGAGGTACCCCTGTGGTCACCATGACTGAGACCTGGCGTAGAAGAATAAGTTCTTCCCTGTCGATATCAACAGGAAGGTGGATCCGTCAGGCCCTGTCGGAGAAACAGAGTATCCTTAAGTGGTTCAGGGAAGACATCTGAATGAAGGCTTTGCTTGTACAGCTGTGGTCAGGGTGGAGGGGTCAAGGAAGAGGTGGTAAAGCACCCAGCTGTTGCCATCTCCAGTGCTGAAGGAGCAAAGAGAGGAAATCATGTTACCTAAGCAGGTGAGGTCCAAGCCACGGAGGAAGAGCTGCCTGTGCCTCTGGGTAGGCTGAGATATGGCACGAGAGGATCTAGAGCAAGCAGAAAGAGGAAGTCATACCCCAGTCTCTCTTCCAGTTCCTTGGCCTCCCATCAAAGCTTCCCATGGGCAAGAGACAGTCAGTAACCTCAAGTCAAAGGAGCCCCCATGAAGCTGTCCCTGGGGCACTCTGTAGGACAGAGAATAGGCCCAAGAGAAAATAGCCAGTCATAGTGGAGTTTGGACGAGGATCTCATGGGCACAACAAGAAGAAAAACCCACTTTGAAGGACCATGGCATAACCTCGTCCTGCTTCTTTGGGCCCAACTTTCAGAAATAAAAGGTGAGAGATTCTGTGATGATTTCTTCCTGAGGCAGTTGCCAGTCTCTGCCGAATACCAGGCTGTTCTCAACATGCCTGAATTTCTTGAGGGTTCTCCTGGGTGTGAGGATTCATGATCATGCATTTACCAGAAATTTACTAACCAGCATAATTTATTGTAATTATTTGGAAAGACAAGTTGGGACCCCAGTACTTGAGCCCATCATAGACTAAGGGAAATGGTTACTTCAACACATTAGATGTTTTTTTTTTAAAAAAAAGCATGCATATTGGTCTGAGGGCTCTCAGGTAGAGTGAATCTCCCTCACTGAGAGAATTAGAAAGGGCAATGTATGCATCTTAAAGGAAGAAAGGATGAAGAGCTCTACAGCAACAGGAAAGAACAGGGCCATTCTTGCTAGAAGTTAAGGCAAATGCCCAATTATATATGACGGAAGAGAGATGCTATGTTCAAGGAACATCTAGAAAGTAATTTTGGCTAAAACATCAGTGGGTTATGGGACTTGAGAACTTCCCAAGAGGACCAAACCTAGTCAAATTCTTGCTTCTCCTATACATCAAATCATGAGGAAGTATTCCCAGAAAGACCAAGTGCTGTTATCCCTGCCTGTTCCCTCCCACAGCCTTGGAAAAGAAAGTAGATCAGGGAGGCATCCCAGCGAACAGAATTTTCAACCTGTGGAGAAGAACTGTATGGTATCTTAAGGATGCCCTTAGAGAGCCAGGTTCACAGTCAGGAGACCCCAACTTAGCTGATCATTCTTCAAAGCTTTCTGTGTATAATTTTTTTTTTTTCTGGAAAATCCCAACATAGGCTTTGTATCTGTCCTTAGGGAGTCTGTAAATTGGTGAATCTGGGAAGGCTTCCTGGGAGGGACAGATTTTGACCTGATGCTTAAGGAGAGCAATCCTTGAAGTTCTGCTATGTGACAGAAAATGCAAGAGGTAATAGATGGTAGATAGGGGTAGATACACACATACATGGAATCTCATGGTAATATTGTCTTCATTTTTCAGATATGAAACTGAGGCTCAGAGAAGGAACTTGTCCAAGATCACCTAATTAAAATACAAACTCTACTGGGCATGAATCTAAACCCCACACTATTGCCATTGTTCTGATTGGCTCCAAAGAACAAAGTGTGCTATACACAGTCCTTCCCAGATAGAAGGATTAGGCAGAAAGAGGCTTTTCTCCTGTAAATGGATGCCCTGCACCTAGCAAGGCTGCCAGGAGGAATTAGTGAATTAAGATGCACTCTCGTTTCACACTTCTAAGCCTTTGCATATGCTGATCCCACAGCCTGGGTTATAGGTCTCTCTCCCATCCCCACAGCTCCTCAGAGACCTTGTTGCTTGTGCTTTTCCTAGATGTTCTAAGCTTACCTCAGGTGCCTTTTCTGCAAGGAAGCCTTGCACTCTTTGCATAGCATTGCATGCACCTTGATTGTTGCCTCCCCCACCAGATGCTGAGCCCCCTTCTTGCTCTTCCATGTAGCCTCAGCACCATCCACAGCATGTGTTCTGTTGTGTAAGCTTATGCCTGTCTGAGAAGGTCCAGAGCTTAACAGGGACTTTATAAATGAGTTTCCCCTTTCTTGTCTTTCTGGAGACACTGAACTTTGAATAAAGACTCAAAGGTAAGCAAGAAATAATGATTTTATTTGAAGTTAGCATCTCCAAGGAAGTCTTATAATGTGGAAGGCTCCCTCCAAGCCAGTCTCTTATTGAAGGAAGTGAGCACTCTTATGCTATGCTTTGTCTGGGCTGACCCTGCACAACAGCACCCACTTGAAGAGGCTGGTTGGGACCCCACCTCTCCAGGTGGCCACCTCTTACCTGGCAGATGGAAAGCCATTTCCACTCACAGGGCAGAGGTAGGGCTAGCTGATGGATTGACAAGAGCAGAGTAGCACACAAAGTAACAGTAAAACAGAATGATAATGCATTTCCTAATGGCCTCCTTCACAGCTGTGTACACTGATTTAATCTTTGCAAAGCACTCTATTGTTTATGAGGCCTCTGGGTACAATTTTATGCCTGACTGAAGAGGTTGCTAATAGCTGCCATATTTGTGTTTAAGGACCTGCAAAGGATTAAATGAAGTATTTTAGAGCAATGAGCCATAATAAACTAATAATATATTGCAAATAATAAATGTTTTTTAGCCAATAATTGACTACAGATCCGGTGAACTTTAAATGACAAAAAGTACTAATTATAAATCCAGTTCTTGCATGTATCCTTTAACGAGGATGGACAATCAGAGGAGGGTAGGCGATCTGGGGTCCTTTAGGTCATCAGGGATGATGGCCTGGCCACTGAACTCTTACCCTGGCATCATAGCTGAGAACCATCAAAGTCATTTAGCAAAATGCTGGGTTTGATTTCCTTCTTGGGGGGTTGGAACAGAAGTCTGAGGTCTAAGCCACCTAATTTGATAGGTGATTTTTTTTTTTCATATCATTTTCCTAATGGTTGGTTTGCAACAATGGCTGATACTTTAAGGAATTCAAGTTTACCTAAGTCTCTGAAGTAAGCCGTTTGTCTCATTCTTTGGAAGAAAAACCTGAGACAGACAGAGATGGTATTTTGTCTGAGTGACCCAGTTGGTCCATGGTGGAACCTCAGAGCCAACTATGGGATGCCATAGCCCATGCTCTTCTCACCAAATCTTATTACATGTTTTTTGGGCCCTTTGGACATGGAAGAAGGATTCTTTCTCCTTCCTAAGTTTAGACGAACATATTTCTGTAGTTTCCACATCTTTCACTCACACTAGTTATATTTTTTTTCTGTTTTCATAGATAAATATTCATCCACATTTTAGACCATATATATATATTTTTAAATCTCAAGATGAAAATGGAAAGTGCTTGTCATTCTACTGTCCTGTGGAGTTACTACCAGCTTTCTCTTGCATTTTCTTTTTGGAAAATTAAAATAACAAAGAATTGGGGTTATATCTTCCAACTTTTCAGTACTCCAACTTTTAAAAACAGCATTATTGGATATAATTTAATGTTCCCTGATAAACACTATTTTATAATGGCATAATATTCTGTAGTATATAGCCCCATTGGAGAATATTTTGGCTTTTCTAAATTTTGCCTTATAATAAAAATTAATAAATATTGAGTCTAATACAGTGCATGGCTATCTGTTAAGCTCTCCATGATAAATGAGAAAATCACTTTTTGCACTTATTTCTGGTCATTTCTTTTGAATGAATTTCCCAAAATAAAGGTTACTAGATGAAATTATGTAAATATTACCAGTCTCTTTATATTCATTCCCAAACTGTATTCTAAAAACAATAGTAATAATTTCCAGAATATGGTAGGCATTGATACATTCTCTAAATCTCACTTTTTAAAACTAATATGTTCATATATTTATCTTCCTTACCATTATAAATGGAGATGCAATAATAACTATGCATCTTGAGAAATTCACTATTTATTGAAAAAATAGTACAGTGATGATACATCTAATATATATTGAGGCTTTTTTCATATAGTAATACTGCTAGCAGTTTCACATATTCATAATTTAATCTCTTAATAATCTCATGTGGCAGATTCTAAAACTCCAAATTGCTAAGTTTCCCAGGGTTAAATAGTAGCCTGAGAATGTGGCCTGTTTTGTTTCATAGTTGCTGGCTACAGGTATGTCTCTAGCAACCAGCTAAATAATTAATTATGATATGGTATGGTGCATGTTATGATAGAAGAAAGTGAATAAATCCAAAATAGGAGGACTCTGTATGAAGGTTCAAGGAAAGAATAACAGGGTTTTCCAGGATAAGTATGGGCATTTTCCAGGAAGACATAATGGAAGAGAACAACAGACAAAGAGAACAGCAAATACCAAGCCTAGAATACAGAAAGCAGCTGGGAGCTGGGGGCCCCGGGTTGAAGCCACCAAGGAAGTTCACGGAATAGTAGTCAAAAGTCTGGACTCTGGAGTCACAGTGCCTTAGTTTAAGTCCAGCTCTTTCAACCATGAGTTATTTGATCTTGAATGTTTAATGTGATGAAATATGCATAGGCTTAGCAGTAAATACACAATCAATAGTGACATTGATGATAGAGATGGTAGGGGTATAGTCATGGCGGTAATGATGGTGGTGGGAGTGGGATGGGGATGGGATAGTGGAGATAATGGCTAGCACTGGAGGTGGTGATCTTGAAGATCATGGAGATGGGGTGTGGGCAGGGTGGAGGTAGTGGAGGCTGTGTTGGTGGTGGTAAGATGACTCAAGTATCAAATGCAAGGGAGAAGAATGAAGCATGCACATTGGTGGCACCATGAAAAGAAATGAAGCTAGAATCATGGATTGTGTCAAGAGCTCTGTGTGCCCTTTTAACAAGCTGACATTATCCTGGAGGCAGTGGCAGGGAAGATCTGGGATAGGTTTCAAGCAAGGAAGTGGTATGATATGATCTAATTTAGAATGGGAGAGGTCTTTTAGGATAGGAATCCCTCAAATCCCACCATCTAGCCATCTACCCATCTAGCCATCTACCCAGTAATATCTGATTTGGAGCAAAGAATATCTGTGTTTTGGGTCAAGGAAGTTATGGGGGACAAGCAGAATAGTGAGGTGACTGGGCAGCATGGCACGAGGATGGAGAGGTGAATACACAGAGAGGTTTTACCTGCAGGAGGGGAAATTTGGGGACACTCAGTGAAAACATACTAAGCATGGTGACCATAATAGCCACCCAGTAAAGGGCTTTGGGAGCAGAAAAGTGGCATAATCGATCTGATGCTTTATAAGATCCTTCTGGTTTATAAGATCCATCCAGCGAAATGGATCTTGGGATACAGGAGAACAATAGCCAAAGTATAAGAAGAAAGAGAAAGAACTCTATTGTGAGTCCACTATGTTAGTCCAAGAAAGAATGATTTCTAGCTTTCACTAGAATAGTGGAAGGTGAGAATGTGTTGAGAAAAATTCAAGAGGGAGATTTGGATTTTGTGGATTAGTGGGAGCAAGAAGGAGATGGTAGATCCAGGGATCACTCCTAGATTTCTGGCTTTAGCATCCAGGTAGGTGAAGGTGTATTTTCTAAGAAGAGGACACTGGAGAGATCATGTCTTGGGGACCATGATGAAGTGTTTGTTTGGTAAATGAATTATGATACTTTGTGCCACAGATCAGGGCATATTTCTGCTTATTCTTTTATAAAGGGAGATGGGAAGGGTGTGAGGAGGAAGGTGTGGGAGGCTCTGAACAAAGGGAAAAAGACAAGATCTCTGTTAGCTATTATGTGCAGCAATAACCCTTGCTGTGTTTATTGCCCATTTAATAGAGTGTACATTACAACCCACAGTGATAATCAAGAGATGGGGGAGGCCGAATAAGATGTGGAGATACCAGAGGTGGGTATTTATTTCCCTACAAAAACGTTCACATTTATGAAAATAGATTCAGGATGAGGCCCAACACCTGCCTTCCTACGTCTCGATTTCATCCCCAAAGAGTGATCCCAAAGCTTTTGAGCTGAAGTGACTAGAGACAGGAAGGCAGAGGGCCATTCTGAAGAGATGAGTAGCAGAGGAGAGAGGGATGAAGAAGGAGTGGCTTACCCGAGGGACTGTGGGGTCAGTTATTTTACCTGGAGGGGGATGACAAGTTTTGAGGATCATCTTGGCTGCCATTTTCCTGGAAAGAGGACGACCTTTCATATCTAAGGTCAAAATCCTTTATTTCAGATTAATGGTATCACATTTCGATCTTGCCACAGTTTGCTCATCTATAAAGAAGGATCATAATAATGTCTTCACGGAGTTGTAACAATGTAATGAGAATAATTTATTATACACCAGGTGCAAGGGTGGTAATAAAGAAAATATTTTAATTTTTTCACCCTCTTTCTCTCCACTTTTCTTCTTATGCTTGATGAAGTCAGCCTTGGCCATGAGGCATGACTGGTTTTGAGTTGGGTTTTCCATGAGCCTTGATTAAAGTAGAGATTCTATTATCTGGACTCACTTGCCCTTCACTTTTCTTGGGGCTTTGGCCCTAATGAGTACCTAAGTGCTTGTGTTAGCCAAGGACAAAGGTGGCAACAGCTGAATGTCATGGGGCTTGGACGGCCCAGGCCATCCTCCCTGTGTGTTCTCAGGAGCATGTCTGCTTTCAGGTGTCTTTAGAAAACAGCAGCATCTGGTGGCTGCCTAAGCAGTAACCCGGCTGCAGGCTTCAGGGGGAGCAAATAGCAACATCTGTGTTTCCTAAGCAAAACAGCAGGTCTATTAAAATAGCTCTTAGGCACAATCTATCACCACACTGTCTCCCTTGTTTGCACAGACTGTAAGTGGAGAAGTGAGAGTCTGGGGACACGGCCTAACATGTTGGTAGAGGACTAGAAGGGAAATCCTGAGACTTGGGTTTATGTCCGGGTTTTGCCAACAATTTTGCTGCGTAGCATTAGGCAAGTCACTTGGACTCTCTGGGCCTCTGTTTCCTGATCTTAAAGCTCTTGGAGGCATCTTTGGTTTACAATGACAAGTGTTTCTTGAAAGTAGGTGGAGGATTAATGACAGAAGTCTTCTTTGTTATAGGTCTTTGGAAAAATGGTTCAGTTTCTCTATGAATGAGTTTCCCCCTCTGAGAGCAGGGATGGTGAGATGGTCATGAAAATTGACTGAGATGCTGACTATAAAGTTCTAGTCATGGTTCCTGGCTTATAATAAGCACTCAGCCAATGTCGGGTGCTTTTTTTGCCCCTAAATAGCAATGTTGCCTGATTTTGAGGCTGAATGATAGGACCACTGCTATTTAGTCTGAGCATAGAATCAAAAATCAGGTTGACAACTATGATTATCAAGCATGATATGTCCGTAATCCCTATCCTACATCCCAGCCACATTCATTCCTCTTGGATTCTTGCTTCTTCACATGCTGATCTGTCAGTCAAGAAATGTCCCTCTTCCATCACTCCTCAAGATTGAGCACGAATGTTCTCCTCTCCAATGAAATTTAACCCAAACTTTAACAAAAGTTTAACAAAGGATGGAGAATATGAATTTGAGAAGGAGCTTTGGTTATCCTGTCTCCTGAATTACACTTTCATTGACCGTGTAGGAGACTGGGGCTGCCCTCAGCCCCAGCACACACGTGTGTCCTGTTTTCTCAGCTCCCCAGGATATATTACACCCTAGTTTAGATTTCATCATAGTTTATATCCACATAAAATAGTATAGTCACATGTAGTTACATGTACACCTACATATACATAACTGTGTGCATCTATATAATTTATATATACATATGTATATGTATTTACACACACGTGCACATATACATATTTATTATTCCTCCACAGACTGAAATACTTGAGGAGACAATCATGGCTGCTAAATCCCTTTGTGCCTTTGAATAAATACCCTAGTTCTTAGGACATAGTAAGTGCTAATGAATGCTTGGAGAATGAATAAGATATGTTTATAATCCCCCAATAATCATTCATCAAGTATATACTGTGTTCAAGAAAGCAGTCATCATAAACCTTATCTTCCTCTTATTTAGTTTATATGTATTTCATTTTCACAATGAGACTAATTGATTCCTCATAGTGGAATGGAGGGAGTATGGGAAGCAGAATTGATATTTTCTTAGAGCTTCATTTTTAAAATTTTAAAATCAGTATTCCTTACCTCAGTGTGACACTGTGAACAAAACCACGTGAATTTACTACTGTCTGAAATCACTGCATTACTATTACACTGTTTATTATTATATTTGCAGTTGTTTAATGCTACTTTATATTTTCACATTTTGTATTCTAATGCATTAGACTGCAAAAGATTCCAATTCATCTTCTTCTGTTTGGGATTTTAAATAGGTTAATAGGATGCAAATACAAGCCACGTTTCTGCATTCTGTTACAAATATTGTACACAGATATTGCTATGCTGTTTGGGCAAAATGTAATGAAATGTAATTTAATATGATACTTTCAAGCACATTAGATTGTTCCTGAGGGCTTTATGGCCGTGGTCCTAAACTGTGTTAAACCATAGCTAAAACAAGTCTGAACAAAATGAGTTTCTTTCCTCATTTTACTGGCCTCTCCGAGTTTGATGACTTTTTGCCGTCCATGCCAAATGATGTTTTGAGCGTCATGTGGTTAGGCTGGACTATAAATGAGTTTGAAAACATTCAGCTCTCCTCATGAGAATATATTGCTGTTTCCGCTTTTAGACTGTTCTTAAATCCACCAACTCTTCTATTTATTTATTAATTCACCCAACTCACTCACTCATTTATTTATTCCACTCGAGATCTTGCTCTGTGCTCCTGACATTCATCTTTGTTTTCCCACCCTGTTCCCTGAGATGTAAACTGTTTGGTCCTGGGCAACCTACTTTCCCACAGGGCTAGAACAGGCCTGGCTCTCACAAGAGGTGGGATACACAAAACCAGGAAGAATGGACGAATCCTATTTTATATAGTGAACGTTTCTTTGTTGTATAATTAAGTGAAGTTATACCTTTAAAGTACTTGATTCCATGTAAGACATGCAGTAGTCAATGTCCATACCACCCCTCCACAAATATATATACACGTGTGTGTGTGTGTTTGTGTGTGTGTGTGTGTTTTTGAATGGCTCCATTTCCAAATCTATGAAATAGGAATTAAATGCCTCTTATGGCTTAGTTCTCAGAATGAAATAAGATGCCAACAGTGCCTGGCATATAGTAAGTGTTAATTTGTTTTCTTTTCTAAAGAAAGATGGTAGGATTCACCACCCATAATAGGCAATAACAACAACCAAGCAAACTCATTGGGGCTTTATATTTGTGTATTTCTGATTTAGGAATATTCTAGAAAATTACTGTGAGTTCTGGTAATTTTTTTTTTTTCAGTCCAAGCCACTACTACTTAGGAATTTTTCCCAGGCTTGCTCCATTCCCCTTCGATCCAGTACTACAGAGCTCCCCTCGCCAGAGGCTGAGCTTGCATCAGTGAAGGGTCATGTATATAAGGTCAGGATTTGTAATAGGGAAGGAAAAGGAGAGAGAGGCTTCAAAGCCCTTCATCCCTCTCTTCCAAACCCACAATGACTCCTGAAGATCAGTTGTGGATAATCCCTAGCCATCTGTAGCCCCATCCTAGTACACTCTTTCCCCTACAAAAATGCTCCGGCATCTGAGCCCAGTACCCTTGGAAATATAGACAGATCGACTTGAGTCCTTCAAGTAACCAAAGACTCAGGCAAGAACAAATAGAAAGACTGCAGCTACTTGACTCCCTCTATCTTTTCCCTCTTGCCCCTCCACAAATTGAATCCTCTCCATTGACTGCACATCTGCATTTCAGCAGGCAGGCTGCAATTATTCAATGACACATGCCCTGATTTCCACTGTGGAAGATCAGGGCTGGCTGAGATGACCCAGGCGTGACCGTCCTCTGTCAGCAAGGCAGGAACGAAGCATCTGATTTTAAATCACACAGCGATGAAGAGCAGTTGTTTACCATTCTCACAGGTCATTCAAAATGCTCACCAGAATCTGCCCCACAAAGGTCTCCAGATGTTCCCAAGAAATCGTCTTCCCAGACACTCTAGTAGGGTTCAAACATGGCTCTTAAAACTTGCATGACAAGAATGGCTCTATGGTGGTACCTGTTGGCTTATTTTCCATCCATTTCTTGGGTCAGGATTTAAAACTTGGAAGAGAGTAAGAAATACCTGCCAAAGCCCTGCTCTTCTGCTGCCCACCCTCCTTCACCTAGTTAACCTGCCTTGTCCTTCAGGAGCCAGCTCAGATGTCACTTCCTTAGGAGAGACTCCTGTGATCCTCTAAGTCAGACCAGCCTGCCATGGTCTGGTCTGGTTCTTTGTCCTTCCCTCTGTGCCTCAGATGTGTTTATTTCATATATATGTATGTATGTACAGATGAGGTCATTGCAAAGCATTTGTCATGAGTAATCAACATGTGTCCTCTCCCCTGGAGTCTAAGTGCTGGGTAAGGAAGAGCCCATTAATGTGTTACTTTTGTTTCCCCAGCAAAAATCCCAGTCCCTGGCACATAGTAAGTTCTTGGTGAACATTTATTGAAAGAATGATTGGAAAAAGAAGTGTGTACTATTTAGTTAATATGAGAATTTTTTTTCTCATGGGTTATTATAGCTGATGCAATGTTTTGGGGATACCAAAGACCTCTCAGACATTTTGTGATTCACTTGAAGAACTCCAAGGACTCAACATCCTAAGATATCATCAAATTCATGGCTAACATTTATTACAGAGGTATAGCAAGGGTGTTCAGCGAGATCATTAGGGGAGAAACACAAGTAGATTCTGGAGGAATCCATGTTTGGATCTCCTCCCACCCAAGAGGGGTTACACAGAATGCACTCCATCTCCAGCAGACACATGCAGCAACATCTGTGTGATGTTTCTGTCCCACTGAAGCCCGTTTGACATTGTGTGTCCATGCTTTTAATTGGGGATGATTATATACACACACATTGCCAGAAATGACCAACATTCTAGATTCCCAGGAAGAATGGTGCTCAGCCACAAGGTTTGCAAAAGCTATGTAGCTATAAGTAACAAGCCAGGGTCATAGAATGGTTAGGGGCCACTTAAAGAGCCCACTTCCCAGACACCAGCCAAGGATTAATCTTGGAAGCAGGCCCTACTAAACATGGCGGCCTCAGGCCTTTACATTTCCCTTCTATATAAGAGGACTAGATCTTAATTATTTTCTATCTAAAGTAAAGAGATATCTACACTTACATATATGTGCACATACTAGCCAACAACTGGCTCAGAGATGCTCTTCGGGGAAGCAGATAAGATGGCCATGCTTGGAGTTTAAATCCTGGTTTTAAATTCCGGCAGTAACACTTGCTTTGAGCAAGTTTCATAACCTATCTGTGCTCTCTACTAATGTGCAAAATTGGGAAAAATAATAGGCCTACCTCGTAGTATTGTTATAAAGGTTGAAGGAGATCAAGCACTCATTCAGCATTGTCTGAGACTGAGCGAGGGCATGTTAGTGAAGGATGGGGTCATTGCTATTTTTATCATTACTATACAGAGGATTCCAAGTGCTTAATGAATGGAAGCTGAGTGACAAGTCTGTAAGGGACAAGCTTCCTGGATTCTAATCCTGTCTCTCCAGTCACTTACAGAATAATTTCTAGCAAGCTCATTGTTCTCCCTGGTCTCAGTTTCCTCATCCTCACATTTAAGAAAGCAGCTTGTCTGGCCCATTACCCAGAAGAGCAGGGGAGGGTAGGCTGTCATGTGGAAGCATTTGGCTTGCAGAACAGGACGGACTTGGTCAAGCGCTTGTCTCTGCATGGTGACCTCCCAACCTGTGAAGTGAGGCCGTTGACTTAGTGTCATGTGTCTGCAATTCTGGCTGTTATTGTCCCCAGCACAGCAGCTGTGCTCACAGGAGGTCTGCATGGAACACTGTTGTGTGTTATCCATGAAAGGGGTTATATTATTATCACACAAAGCAATTTGAGCTATAGTTGTTGTACTGTAAAGAGATATTACTAGGTACTTATGAATCTTCAGTACTTATGAATCTTCAGCTGGGTCGGGAAGGGGGCAGGCTGAACAAAGAGGAAAGAGAAAGAGAGAGAAAAGAAGAAGAGGAGGAGGAGGAGGAGGAGGAGGAGAGGGAGGGAGGGAGGGAGGGAGGGAGGGAGGGGGCGAGACCCTGGGTCTCTTTTCTTCTTGGGCTCTCAGTATATGTTTGTTGGTTGAATAAATGAATCCCCATAAACTAATAGGATTAGTCTTAAGAAAATCATTTATTGAATGACTGAGGCTATGTGTGAATGTCCCCACCAAAACTCCTTTTGAAACTTAATCTCCATTTGGAGGTATTAACGGGGTAAACATTTAATCCGCCTATGGTATTTGGAGGTGGAACCTTTGGAAGATAATCAAGGATAAATGAGGCTGTATAGTGGGGGCCCTGATTCAGTGGAACTGTGGCTTTATAAGAAGAGGAAGAGAGACCAGAAGATGGATGTTCTGTATCTCCATGTGATGAACTTGGCCATCTGCAGTCAGTCCCCACCAGCAAGAAGGAGCTCAGCAGATGCAGCCACTGGATCATGAACTTCCCAACCTACAGAACTGCTCAACAAATAAACCTTTTTTTTCTTGATACATTACTCTGTGGCATTTATAGTGACAATAAATGAACAAAGATACCTGCTATCTATCAAGCATTTCATGTATTATCTCTATAGTTCAATGGCAGCTGCATGAGGTAGGCATTATTACCCTCCTCTGATGTAGGTGAGAAAATTGAGGCCCTGTGAGGTGAAGGTCGGAAAGCAAATAAGGACTGGAGCCAGGGTGGAGGCATTGTCCTCCGAGGCTCCAAAGCCACAAGATATATTTTACTACCCAACACTAAAACTGTCTTATTGTTTGTATACATCATTTTTCTTAAGTGAGCTTCATAAATTTTTAATAAAATTGCTAGTCAATAATCAAACACTGTCTCATAATTCACTGCTAAATTTTTCATAATGCATCTTGGCAAGAGAAGAGCCAGCCCCAATGCAGACATTGTAAGTGGACCTCCTGCCTGTCATATAAGGCTGTCACCCCAACAAGGCTATTACTTGAGGGGAGGGGGGGATTGGAAAAAAATAAAACATTTATTAAATTATCCTAACGAGTGCTCTAAAGGCTTCCTTAGCATGTGCTTTCAAGGTGATAGATTAACTAAAATAAAATTATTGAATGGAGAAGCCATTCATTAAAAGGGAATTTCAGGAAACCAGAAAGCCTTTTATAACATTACAGCCGGAGCTGCCTATTAAATGAAAGTTATGTGTTCTTTGGTGATATTGAAACCACTAGTTTGTCATCTTTTCCTCCCAGTCTCTTTTCTAACAGAACAAAAGTTATAATTTACAACTTCCGACATAATTGGAAAGTTAATTAGTTTTCTTCAGGTGTCACCTGCTTTATTTCAACCACTAGTTTCTTACCCTTCCCTTTTTTTCCCTCCTGATTGTCACTTATGTCAAAAGTATGATACCTTTTTTCTCTTTGTCTATCCTTGCTGTCAATTGAAATCTAAGACTCCCTACATTAGCCAAGTCAATCTCCGCCGGCAGACACGGCTCAGTTCATTTTTCTTGTCTCACTGTTTTTCTTTGACTTGATTCCAAACCTTCACTCAACAGGCTTTTGTGGGGTGTATTATCATATGGTGTGCTACCCCTGGAACAGAGAGGGCACAGGGCACATGGTAAAAGCAATGGAGACCCATGCTCGATCTGCAAGATTGCTACAGCAGGGTCAGGGTGGGAGATGAGATGGAAATGTATCAGCACAATTACTGTAGGGTGCTGTGTGAAATTGGGAATTTGGAATCAAATGTCCACAAATCTGCCATTAGTGACCAGTGAGAACTTCAGCAAAGTGTTAATCCTCTTGGAGTCCTTTGTGAGATGAGGATGGTCCTATCCTAGTCACTGGAGGGTTATAAGCAATACAAATGTAAGTGAGTGTCCCTCCATGGACCCTGGAGTAAAGATACCAGCCATTGTTCACAGTTCTTCCTTTTCCACTCTTGCCTTGCCTGTCACAGAGAGGCAGTTCTGATACCTGAGGCCAGCCCAAGGGAGTGTGGAGGGAAGCAAGCCTCTCCTGTTCTGTGGAAGTCACCAAAGTAGGAAGACATGACCCACGAACTGGACTGATGCAATAATAGTCATCTTAGGAGGAAGAAAAGAAGAACAGCTACTAACTGTTGAGCACTAAATATTGCCGAGTGCTGTGATAAATACAACCCCGTGTAATGTAGTTTGCTTAACTAATTTGATGATGGATATAATTATCATCACTATTTAAATATTAGGAAATAAGACAAGGGCATTTAATCACCTAAGGCCACAGAAAGGCTAAGTAGCAAAGCGGGGACCTCAGCACAGTGTATGTTGACAGCAAACCAGAGCTGAGAAGCCTTTTGAGTTCTCCTTGGCACAGACCCCACCTGTTTAATTGACACGGTCCCCCAACCAGTGGCCCCTACTTGATTTTCTGTAGCACAAGGTACCTTCGATAACAGCTGGAGTCATCCTTCTTTGTGAACTCTGTCTGATGTCCTATAGGAGAAGGGAAGATTATGAAAGGAACAGGAATAAATGTTTAAAAAAAATGGGAATCAGAAGCTGGATCTGGCCTTTGGCGGCATTAATTTTTTTCTCCCAGTAACTTATCTAAGATTTTAGCTCGTCTAATATTAAACAATAAGGAGTTACCATAGCAACCTCATTGCCATGTAATAACACTCACATCCTTCCCAACCGTAAAATCAAAGCCAGAGAGGCAAGGAGAAACCATCAAATTACCAAATAGCCATCTTCTTCATCTCTTTTTCCTTTGTAGAATGATTATTGATTACTGTCTTTATTGTAGGTCAGTGACACTATTACTAATATTTTTTTCCCCTTCCCCACATCTGTTGCCCTATTGGTGAACAAGGAGGAATGTGAGACAAGCACTCTGCGAGGGCCTTCAGTCCTTGGACTGGCAGAGCATCTCCTATTCCAGGAGGGCAAAGCTTGAGTCAGTGCCATCTCCTGCCAGCTGCTGCCAATCTTGCTCTGGGGGCATTTATTTCTCTTGCTGGCTGCAGAATGCTTGATTAACCCCATGCACTTGCCACATCTGCTCCAGAGCCTGCTCACTGTATCTCTTCACCTTTTGGCAGGAATTTGCTTTCCATCTTGGAGCCCTGGGCAGCAGTGTCTGCAGCAGATGTTCCAGGCCTGAGATGAAGTGTCCCCCATCCCCACCATCTCTGCATACCTGCAGCTGCCTTCTCCCTCTCTTCCTCTTGGCTAGTTCCTAGTCTTTCTGCAAGATTCAGGTCAGGCATGACCTTCATCAAGAAGCCTTCCCTGATGTTCTTCACCCAGATGAAACATTCTCCCTTTGATGCCTTTAGATCCCAGTTCATCTCCTTCCAAAGTATTGCTCACCCTGTGTTGTGAAGATATACCACATCCTTCCCACCAGCTAGTGGGAACTATTGAAGATGATTCTCCCTGTAGACATTTTACCTCTTAGCACACACTAGGAGCTCAATAAACATCAAACACCCCCACTTCCTTGACAGTGGATGGTATGAAGCAATTTATCAGCACCAATCAGCAACGAGGTAATCAGACTGACTGATTCTTCCTTTTCTCCATCTGAGATTTTTACATGTGAATAAAAGTAGATGGACTGAGAAGCAAGTTTGGTTTATCTGCTGTATCTCTAGCAAACCACATCTTTTTAATTTCATGCATGGATGGAAGGATACGTCATGCCTGTTACAGTGCGACAGCTTGCTACCTTGTATAACTCAACAAGCTGATGCAGCTGGGCATGCAAAATCATTCCAAGAGGGAATCAGACCCCAGAAATCAGAAATGGTATCAAGTTGCTGAAATAGTGCCCTCTCCACCTTCCTCATGGCCTTCTTCACCTGTAGAACTTGACCTGAGCAATATTCACACATTAATTCCATGAAGGGCAATTAGGGTTTTTATTAAATTCTGGGTTCCAGAAGCAAAATGCTTAACAAGGAAAATTTCCCTTATTTGGAACCATGGAGTCACTTTTTTTAGTCAATGGATATTCACTGAGGACCTCAGTAATTGTTTGTAGAGTAAATGAGTGCCTGAATGAAGAGCCAAAGGTCCCACCACTCTCCATTCCAACTTCTGCCCTGATACCAGATCTGACCTTCTGAAACCCACTCAAGTCACCTCCTCTCAGTTACACAGCTGTGGTGTTTACCAGTCAAAGTTGAAACCTCTGAATTTAGGGCAGCATCCAAATGCCCTGACATGTGACATCAGTTCCTTCTCTTGCCCAGTGCTCCTTCCTCTCCACAGTCCTGCTGCCTCTGATGTCCTTGTGTTTTTGTTCTCCTGGAGAGGTAGCAACCCTCTTGAGGAGTAAAATTCTTGAATTTGAGGGTTTGTAGAGTAAGTTCTTCTTGAACCTCCAAAATCGGCTGTTTCTAGCCAGATGACCATCTTCAAAGATGGGAAGGTGTCAGAACCCTGTTTCTGGGTGAGCCCTAAACTCCAGCCAACCTGTGTTCTTGGGAGCCAGAGTTTGCTTTGGGAGTAGGAATGAACTTGACTATTGAAGCACAGAACTGGAAGGATCTTGAGTGAAAGTGGGCCATCCCTTCCTGTGTCTTCTGAGAAAGCAAAGACCAGAACAGTTTAGGTCAGAGCACACAGTGGCTATGTGAGCACTAAAAAAACGCCACACTATAGATACTTTCTCAGTCCCTCCAGGTCTATATCCAGCTCTCTCACAGAAGGTACCCCAGAGGCCACTCATGCTGGCAGCTTGGGGTCATTCCTGTCCTTCCCCAGAATGGTCACCTGTCAGCTGCTTCCTCAGCTCTGAGGTTGTAAATCTCTTTGGGAAACAGAGCTCCTCTGCCCAGCTGCTGCTGGAATCCCTGAAGCCCAACACAGCCGTCTCTGCTGGCTATTGCTATGGATGGATGCCATAAATATTAGCTGCAGGCAAGGATTGACTGACAGCGAATACATATTTGTTTTCTCTGAGAGGTTACCCTGTAATGTTGGTTAAGAGGTGTATCCCACTGCTGGCTTTGGGCAAAATTGCTACTGAATATCTGACATATATCAGTCTCTGTACATATTAGTGGTGAGGTCAAATATAAATCCTATGTGAATAATGGCTATGCTCTATTCCACTGCAGTCAGTAAGGAAGCTCTTGGGCTCTTCTCTAAGCCCATTTGAGGTAATATGTTTTAGAGGCTCTATTTCTCTAACTTATAATTAATTGAATTTAAAAACTAAACACCCATAGTCATCTATCCCAGGAACAGCACATTATGTTTCAGAGATCTAGGCAAATTTCTGTTTGTCACCCTCCAGCTTGACCACATGCATCCTTATCTTGGAATGTGCAGCCTCTCTGATGGTTACTGGGCGTGGGGTGGGCAGCAAGCTTGGGGGAGCTAATGCTATGGACCCTGGAACCAAACTACCATGCTTCAAATCCCAGCTTGGCCACTTGATCTTTGACAAATGGCTTAGATTTTCTGTGCTCACCTTCGTCTATGACATAGAGAGCTTAATGACACCTACTTCTTAGGATAGTTATGACTACATGAATCAAGGTGGAGTAAATACTTTGAACTATGTTAACATTCTGGCAAGTGGTTATCCTCCTTATCTGAGATTTTGCTTTTCATTGTTTCAGTTTCTCACAGTCAATGGTGGCCCAAAAATACTAGAAAGAAAATTCCAGAAATAACCAGTTCATAAATTTAAAGTGTTGCTTTCTGAGTAACACAATGAAATCTCGCACCATCCTGCCTGGGACACAAGTCATCCTTTTGTCCAGGTGATCCACACTGTGAACATTACCTTCCCATTGGCAGCCCATCATTTGTCAGATGGACTGTTGTGGCATGGTAGTGCTTGTTTCTAGGGCTCAGTACTGTTCGTGATTTCAGAAATTGACTGGGGTATGGGAAAGGATCTCTCCTAGGTAGGGCAGAACCATGTAGTACCTACATATTAGCTGTCACTGTCATCACCATCACCATTGACTGTTTCTATTATGATCCTTCTCAAAGCACAGTCGCCAATTGGCTAGCGAGGATGGTGTGGTTGAAGCAGCCCAAGTTTCATAATTGAATGGGACTGAGTTCATATTCCAGCTTCACCAGTTGCTCACTGGTAAGGTCTTGGTAAAGTGACTTGACCTGTTTAAGCCTGAGCTTACCCATCCATAAAGTGAGGTCAGCATGTCTATAACCCACTCTTATTCTATTAGGTGTACCCTGTGGTACCTACAGCATGAGGGTCCCCAAAGTGGTAGTTGCCCTTCCTTCACCCTGAGTCAGTCTCCTTTCCCACATCAAATCCCTGGAGGTCCACAGTCCACAGTGATGAGGAAGTGGGAACTGGGTGCTGGAGACTCTCAGATGTCTGGATGAGGGACCTGCAGACCCTGTGTGAGTCTCTCTCTCTCTCTCTCTCTCTCTCTCTTTTCTGGAAGTGAAGAATTTTTTCTCCTAAAATCTGAGTTCCACGGATGTCAGACCTGAGTAAGAAGGCCTAGGCTTCTTTTCTTTTATTTATTTATTTATGGCAAAAAGTGCCCTCTTTTCTCCTGCTCTACTTGACACTGTTCATCCCAACTCGGTTTAGAATCCTGTCCCCTTGATGAAAGCATTGTAGTTCTCATTCTATTCTTTTTTGAAATTTCCAACACTATTTTCTTCAATCTTTCTGGGAAGTCCAAAGACGCCTTTCTCTTCTCTTGGGAGCCCTTTCTCCCAACAGAGTCAAAGCTTACCCATTCTTCAAGGTCTGCTTTAAAAAAAGATTGTAAAGTATTCCATTAATAATTACTTGCATTGATTACACACTGAAACAATAATGATTTAGATGCATTACACAAATAAAATGTTATTCAAATTAATTTCATTTGCTCTTTAATGTGGCTACTAGAAAATGTAAACTTGCCTATGTGGCTCACATTTTATTTCTATTGGACAGGGCTGCTCTAGAGTAATATAAGTAATCTTCTTAAATTTTAGTTGGATGACCAATTAATCTTTTGAGAATGCCTGAACTTATAGCCTGTTCCCAGGACAATATTTAATATATCATCTGTACTTATATGCAAATACTTTATGAATAGTGTGACCATACTTTTCAATTCGCCCAGGACAAACCTAGTTTATGACTATTGTCTAGCTATAAATTATTTGTAGTGCCCCTTTCACTATAAAAAAGAATCTTGTTTCAAATGATATATGACTTTGTTACCCACAACTAGAGCTCTTGGGTTATTCTGCAAATCCATCTCTCAAAAGAATCACTGATCTTTGTATTAATTTCTGGAGCAATAACAAAATACCCAATGATGGGTACTTTATAAAGTAGAGAGGCTTATCTGACTCACAATTCTGGTGGTGAAAGGATCCAAAGAGCATAGTACTAGTGGTTTGACAAGGGGCCTTGGCTGTGTCACAACATGGCAGAGAGACAGAAAGGGAGCTGTTTGAGGGCAGAAGAAGCCAAATGATTGTGGTGACCTCACTGTATAACAGCCTGTTCTCATGAACAACTCAGTCCCTGGGACCAGCATTAATTCCTTCCAAGGGCAGTGCATCCATGACCTAATTACCTTGCACTAAGCTGCTCATGCCAAAGCACCTCAACAACGCCACATGGGGGAACCATGCTTTTACCCTGTGGACTCGTTCAAACCATTTTTAAGCCACAGGATACCCAGAGCCAGTATGGCCATAGCGAGTCTCTGCTCTGTCTAAGTAGATGCTCTGCTCTGTGTCCACACTGCCATCTCCCTGACCCATCAACACTCCTTTTAGCCAGAAGAGCTACTTCCTACTTGGAATCCTAACTGAAAATAATCCTCCATTGCTGATACCACCGACGACACGACTCTTCCTGACACTTCTGTACAACATTGTGAAAAACCACTAGTATTATGCTATTTGGAAATGTCCCTGGCAAAAATAAAATAAAAAAGGAAAAGAAAAGGGGAAAAGAAAAAGAAAAACTAGGCCGAATCCACAGCATTTCCCTGGCCAAAAAAAATTTTAAAAAGGGGTGGGGGACGGGGGCACAAAAAGAAATGAAATAAACCTAGGTTGAATCGACAGGCCTTCTCTTCAATTAGCTCATGTCCATTTTGTGCAGACTGGATTTACAGGATACACAATTGGTCAGACATTCTCCACCTTCTCTCAGCCACTGCATTTTCCCATTCAGCCACCTGAAGGAAGCCAGGGACCCATGGGCAATGGGGACCAGCCACAGCCTTGGCTGAAGCACTGCTGCTTCACCTCTCCAGTGGATTTAAGGATATTTCTACTTCAGAGAAATTGTAGAATTTTAATAAAATTATGTTAATTAATTAAATCCATATCAGCTACCATGCATATTGCTTAGGCTGTTTTAAATCTTTTTCTTTTGTCCTTTCTTAAAATTTCACCCTCTAAAATAGGAAGTGGGTGACATATAATTTTAGTTTAGTTTCCTTCCCCCGCCCCCATAGAAAGGCTGCTGACACTTTGGTCACCCCCTGGTTTTTGGTACATAGTAGCCTTGACCTCATTAGAGTCCCCTGCATCCAACCTGTGAATGGCATTCCTTAGTCCACCAAGTGATGAAGTCTTCCTTAAATATTCTATTGGTCAGTAAACCACTGATAAATCCCATCAGCTTTCCAATGCAGACACATCCCTTGGAGTTCTGTGACAGCTGCTGGTAAACTTGATGACCCCAGAGTGCTGCCTAAGGAATCTGTCCCTTTTGGTCATCTGTGCTTTCCAAATGGTTGTGAAAGTTTCATTTAAATCTGCAGTGGAAAAGAGAAGTTCCACTATTGTATAACATGCTATGACCATCATTGCTGTGACAAGTGGAAATCTGACAGCTTAGAACCTGTCAATTAGGGAGCTGCTTTTGATAAACATCAGTCATTACAGGGGTTGGAGAAGCTGTATTTTCCTGGCCATTTGGGAAGGATTTTTTTTCCCCATTCCCTCTATCCCTTCCTTCTTGAATGTACCTTCTGGCATCCGCCATACGTACTGGCTGCATCATTAAGAGCTGAAACTTCACATCTTAATTCTGTGTGAGAGGTTTTCTCTGGGGGCATTGGTGCATCTGTGGAAAGAGAATTTGAGTGTACAATGAAGGTGATATGTTGGGGGATGTTGATGGCATATTTACGGGAACAGCTGTCCAGAAACTTTTCTTTTTCTTTTCTTTCTTTCTTTCTTTCTTTCTTTTTTTTTTTTTTTTGGTGGGAGGAGAAAGAATAGGATCTGTCTTGGTTTGGATGTCCACAGTCTAATGTGAAATATGTTGGCTTAGCTTAGAGATTTGCTAAGGAAATGTCTTAAAGTCCTTAAGCAGGAAAGAACAAGGATTTAGGAAGTGGGATAATTTGTTGAACTTATATTCTTTTATATCTGGGAGGCTCATAAGCTACTGAGCACCATCACCAATTCCCACTTTCCTTTAGTTGCCTCTTAATGTTATTTAATACCCTTGTCGACAGAGAGGGGACTAAACCAGAATGAAATTATGGTTTAATTTTTTAATGTAATTCCTTGTGAAACAAAAAGATGTCTGTGTTCAGTAGCTGGATAGATGTACAGCAAATAAGGGAAAGGCAGGCTGTGTAACATCAGGACCAGTTTCTATAGCAACAAAAATGTCAGCCATCCTTTTGGCTGATCCTATTAATCTGGAGTAGAAGCAATGATACTGACACATTCGAAATGTATTTAAACTGGAAGGTGAAAATACAACCCAGCTGTAGATTTTTAAACAGAGGTAGAGTTAGGCACCAATCGGATGGAACTTTGAAACAGAAACGATATGAGGGAGACTCAAATAGAGGCCTAGAATTTTATTTGTTTATTTTTTTTAAAGTGATTAATTTTTTTTTTACCAGAATTTGTTGCAAATATTCTTGGATCCAGTTGTGGAAAAGTGGGAAGGGGGAAATTTTAATCTGCTTTTCTTATTCACTATCTTTTGAATAATGTTAGCTCAGCGTGAATACTTGAAATTAATTGTTGTGAAGATAAGGAGATGTGTAACTTCAAGAAGCTGCTGACGTGTGCACACCTTCCGAGAAAAGAAACGCTAGGTTACTGAGGGAAGCAATCTGGTCTTTGGGTCAGAACCCGTGGTTGTGGTTTCTGCTCTTTTAACCACTTCTGGTGCTCAGCTGAGGCCTCTGAACAGTTGCTGGTTTCCATTAATGGAAGTAACCGTCCGAGCCCCAGGTACGTTGCAGGGCTGCTCTGAGGACCAAATGAGATAATGGATGTGGAAATAATTGAAAGAAGCCTAAAATGCTCCAGTGATATAACAAAATATTATTCTTAAGAAACTGCCAAGGAAATCCTCTTTCCTAAAGAGTACCAGTTGCAGACAGAGTTTAGGAGGTGACTTATAAATTGCGATATCTGGGTCAGCGGTTGGAGGTACCCCCCACCAAATCCCCAGGGAAATTGTGAAGTTATTATATTCTGTGCTCTTCCTCCTTTGGTGCCTCTTTTTTTACTGTGGGATTATTTAAGCTGCTAAATATTTTCCCACTTTTCAAAGCAGTGTGACAGTCCCCAGTATATTTTTGCTGTGGGAGCACAAAATAAATGGGGATGCAGATCCATGTCATTATGATAAAACACCATCTTTTCATCTTTATCTTAGCATTTCAGACTCCTCAGGAAAGATGACTGCCTCTCGTTCTGGAAAATGAATTTGCCAGCATAGAAAGATATCTCTTAACTTGTTCTTGGTTCTTCCTGTTTCCAAAAGCATAAAGGAAAATTAGCTCTGGGGTCTATTCTTAGCGTATTGTTATTAAAACCATTTCCGTTGCCCCACCCACTCCTCAAATCTCTAAAAATGGTTGTGGGGGAAAAAAAAAAAAAAACAGAAGAGAATGGAGACAGAAGCCAGCAAGGAGAATTAAAAGAGCATACACTATTTGATTAAGCAGGAGATCTTCTGTAAAGAAAGAAACTTTGCTATTAGAAATGAATCACAAAAGGTCCAGATATTTCTACCCCTGTCTGAATGCACTTTCTTACACTTCAGAAATAATTAACACTCTCAAAGCAAAGGAGAAGCTTTCAACTGTGCTTTGAAATAAAATGTTGTTTTTGCACAAACTGTGGCTGGGGATATGTAGCTGTCACCTTCAGGCCCTGCTTCATGACTGATGAGCAGTAGGTTCCCCAAATCTCAGACTTTGTCCACATCCATCAGTCAAACAGTCAAATATGTATATAGCCCTATGCTTGATTCCTGTGGAAAGAAGAGAGAGAGGGTAAAAGGGAGGTAATTAGAACTTTTAAAATATACGTCCCAAATTGCAGGCACTGAGTTTTTTATCCTTCTATTAGTTCATTAAATTAAACTGAAATTAATTCTATAGCCTTGTAGAACCAAAGAATCCAGTGGGTTAGTTAGAATTAATAGATTTCAAAATTTCTGTTTGCTTCTCAGTACTCAGTTCTTCAATGAAGAGGTCCCAATTGCCCCCATTAACCTCCCAAATCCCACTTTGTAAAAAATCATAGGATACAGTAATGAGGAGGGTTAGTTTAGTAGTTAGATATGAATTCAAGTTTTAACTCGATCACATACTAACTGGGTAACTTTGGGCAATTTCCATGAGCTTCCATTTCATCTATAAAATGAAGAAAAATAATAGATTCTAATGCAGAGGGTTGCACAGGATTTAAATAAGAAGGTGTGTGGAAGGTTCTTAGCCAACCTAGTGACACTTACTGAGAATCCACTAAATATTAGCAAGTCTGATTATTATCATTACTATGAATATTGTAGGATTTGGACCCAGCTTTTTTTATTTAGCTTATAAAACAAAGAAACATGTTTTACTACCAAGTAACAGGTATAATAAATATTCTTCCTGTTTTTCATGCTAATGCCACTCTAGGGAGGCCTCAGAGGCAGGGGAATGTATTTGGGTGGGGGGACATCAAGATATGGTGGGACTTGGAAGTAGAGGAAGGTTCGTGCTAATCTGTTAGACGTGTGTGTGTGTGTGTATGTGTGTGTGTGTGTGTGTGTGTGTGTGTTGGAAGGTAGCACTTTAACATATGACTCAAGCCTTTGATATTTCTGTCTCTAAGTGCCTTGCTCATACCTTGATACATAGTGATCGTTATTCTTCTCCTTTATATGATTGCTTAGCTTTCTTTCTCTAACAATTAGCCTATGATCAATAAAGGACAGGGATTGTGGTTTGCTCTTTCCACTTACTCATTAAAATATCAGATATCATTCTCAGGGATTAGGGAATAAATAAATATTTGTTGGATGTATAAATAGATAAGTAATGACAAAAAACAAATAAGTAAAATAATTCACTTAAGAAATTCTAAAGGAGCTGGCAAATCCCTATATGACTATGTGATAATAACTAAATATAACCATATCCATGCCTTGAATTTTTCAGTTTGCAGCTACACCGACAAATTGACCACTGAGATCTTCTGGACTGTGGGCTTTGTCCCCAGGTGAGGAGCACTTTTTATAGCCTTGAGAAGAGCGGACTTAGGTGCTCTAAAGGAGGATGAATGGAGGCCTCTCCAGTTCCACTGGTTCCACTGGGGAAGGGAAATAGGCCCCTTTGCAGCTCATCCCCCATTTCTAATCCACACACTCAAATTCACACCTGTGAATGGGACTGCTGGAAAAACAGGCAACAGGCCAAGAGCTGCCTGAGGAACTCTCCATCTTTGGCCGTCAAGCCCTGTGACCCACTCCCTCAACTTTGGCAGCCTGAGCAGAAAGACTGAGGTAACTCCTCCTCAAAAGCTGGACCAGAGTATCCCTTCCAGAGCTGCAGGTGATAGGGTTGGAGAGGCGAGGACACTCTCAATGTCGGACCTTTCACGGTGGCTGGGACATCTGCAGAATGTTTCCAGTGTTATCTATTTTTGTACTAAAACCATTCCTTTACACACCTGGCCTGGGAATTTCCACATCACCAACCCTCTGGATCTGTTCCTCTTCCGTTTGAATGATGCATTCCAAAGCCAAGCACGCCCTCCAATCCTTGCTTTCTGCTCTATTTCATCTGCTCAGATGAAACAGACATCAATGTCGGTTATACATAATACGAATAACAATCCTAATAACTAACATTTGTTTAATATCTGTCCTGGGCTTGGCACAATTTAAGTGCTTGGCCTTTTACATTAATGCGATCTTCCCCACAAGATAAAGAAACTAAGGCACATAGTGAAATATGTGATCGACAGAGAGGAATGAAGGTCTAGAAGCAGAGTATGAGGAATCATGAGTTAGTCTCTGGGGGTGGGTGAATAAAGGCATAAGAGAGTGTGAGAGGGAATCCAGAGTTAAGGAATGAGGCGGAGAGTGAAAAGGGACATGTGGATTCACAAAGGCACCAGTGTGCAGAGGGCACCTTTGTTTACGTCTCATGGTTTAGCGGAGTGTCTGGAACAAAAGAGGCACATACTAAACCTGGGTTGAAGTGAATCAAATAACACATGGGGGTAAACATTTCAAACTTTGCAAAACAGGAGAGGAGGCCAGAGGTAGAAAGGGTAGCTTGGTATCAGTTATTTTAAGAAATGGGTGAATGATGGAGTTTTCTATAAATGAGAGAAAAAATTTTGTAACTGCAACCCAAGAGAGTTCTCACAATAATGAATTCACCATTAAATGTCCTCCTAATCCACATGAGCTGATAGATGAATCCCTGAAACAGAAAGTTTCCAGCAAGATCTATGGAAGTAGCAACGTATCAGAGGAGATGAATGCAGTTAGTCATCAGGAATTGCCAGAATCAAAGGAAGACAGAACCATTTGCCTGGACTCTGTTTGAAAGCCAGATAACAGATGAAGAACCTTGCTGTGGGTTGTCAAATATTCCATTCATATTAGCCACAGCCTCAGTCACTGAGCAGGCTTTGAAAAAAAGAATATAGCTTAGTGAATGTGTTGTAATGTGCCTGAGGACATCTCACTGGGTGACAAGAGGTCTGGGTGGTAGAACTAGAAGGGATCTTAAAGATCATCTATTTGAATAAAATCCTAAGCCAGAATCCAGATAAATAAAACAGGTAAAGGCAAAGAATAGACTCCTCCAGTGTTCTCCATTCTATTTTGGCAGATAAAGACTTTTCATTGTTTGTAGATCTGCCAATAGAGAGCATTGATTTGAGTCCAATACCTTTATTTTACCAATGAGAGAAATAGGCACAGAGCAGGGAAACTTCTCATTATCTCCAGGTGGCCCATGGCGGAGTCAGAATCCAGGCAAGGACCCAGAAATCCTGACTGAAACTTTAAAAAATCAGGCTCCTATTCTTAAGATTCTTGGAGACAATTGCAATGCCAATTCTAAGTCAGTATAAGAAGTTCAAAGTTAGGGATACATACACTTTATGTTTTACATACATAATATGTTTTATCCAGATATCACAAAGTCAGAGGTGTCATGGAACAAAGTTAACATGAGTGGAACATGTTAAGAATAAGCCTTGGCAGAAATTAAGGGAAGTAGGACATGCATAACTGAGTATATTTAACATTTTTAATTGAATTTGATTTTTCTTTTCTATTTTGTGGTATTCGTTTATGCTAGGCAAGCACTCTACCACTGAGTTGTACTGCCTAGCCCAATCATTCTCTTTTTAAATTGAAAACACTGTTCAGGCCAAATGGTGTATTTGTGATCTCTGGGTTACTAGTTTACTTCCTGAATATTTCCATTTATATTTCGCAAAGCTCTTGCATATACCATAGCCTTAATTTATAGTAACACATGCATTCAACGTCACACCTGAGTACTTCCATAAACATAGACAAAACTTTACAATACAGTACTTACTATGTGCATTACTGTCCAGTCCTATGTAGTCCCTTGTATTTTATTCTACTCTAATTCTACTTTTTTTTTTAAACTAGTCTTAATCTACTATTTTCCTAATCCCACTAGTGTTTCTTTTTATGGTGGGGGAGGTGGGTACCAGGAATTGAACTCAGAGACACTCAACCACTGAGCCACATCCCCAGCCCTATTTTGTATTTTATTTAGAAACAGGGTCTCACTGAGTTGCTTAGCACCTTGCCATTGCTGAAGCTGGCTTTGACAGGCAATCCTCCTGTCTCAGCCTCCTGAGCTGCTGGGATTACAGATATGCACCACCACACTCAGCTCCACAAGTGTTTCTTAAACCCCAGTTTGAAAAATACAGCAGCAGCAGCATCTGAATCTGGCACACACTCCTGAGGAGATCGTGCTGGTTCTTCCCACTTTATACATAAGAAAACGGACTCTGAGGGTCTAAGTGGTTTTCCTGCCATAGAACAAGGAGTAAGGGTAGGGCCGAGGCTGGAAACAGTCTCCTGGTAGCCAACCCACCTGATTCATTAGCGCAACAATACAGGGGAAAATAGTAAGAATGGGTTCTAACTCAGATTCATATCTTGAGTTTGCACTATCCTTGATAACAGGAAGTTCTTTATTTCCCATACTTATTCCTTGTCCCTGTATATCTATTAGAATTGCCTGCTCTTGGACAATTAATATGGAATAGCTTTGCAAAATTATAATAAATTTGAATACGAACTTGGTAACTCATATATGCTCTTTGCTGTGCCCAAAAGCAATTTGAGAAAACCCAGCAAGCCACTTTCCCAATGTCATCATGCTATTTTCTGACCTCAAGAGTGTGGCAAATAAATATATATTTTTTTCTAGAAATTTCAGGCAGTTGCTGTGAAGGTGCTGGCTTAAGAGAGGCTTCTTGAGCCCCAAATATAAACCTGGCTGCTGCTGTTTTCCTGCAAGTTTAATAAGGCCAGGACCATAATTGTAAATATTTAAAAACTTGATGTGGGCCCAGATGGATTCATTATAGACCATCTCTGTACTTGAATTCATATTTTCCAGTTCAGCACTGGAAATGTCACAGAGGAAGACACATAGGGTTCAGAATCGGATCTTCATCTAAATGCCAAAGGTAAACCATTCATTTGTGTCCTCGCCTCCGATTTTCCTAATAGTTTTTCTTATTTAGCCTTGCCCAGACTGAGGCGGGAGCCTGATGAAAAAATAATAGATATAAATTGTGCTTTAGTCATTGGTTGTTTATCTTCAGAAGAGAAACTAGTTTCTAGCCTGCCTGATAATTTGACACCAGAAAGTTCACCAAGAAAAGGAGGCTCACAGAGTGAAGAAACTCCAGAATATTCTTCATTAGACAGGGGGCTTTTCATTAGCAGCTGAGCTTTTCAGTTCCCTAAGTTGTGGGCTTTATTGTTGGTTGAGTGTGACACCCACTACCTAAATAGTTTATGAATTTTCTATGAATTCTTATAGCTCCAATGTAAGATGTTCTCATATTTGACTGTCTAAAAAGGGTGCAGAGCTGCTGTGGAGGCCTGGAGAAGGGATGGGTCCATGAAGAGAAGCTGAAGCTGCCTCTTCACTCAGTGACTCCTCCACTGGTACATCCAATAAACACTTCCCGAGTCCCTGTCACGCAGCCAGCTCCTGCACAGCCAGCTCAGGCTAGGCCCAGCATCAGCTCTTCCTGAACATCTCCTGTGAATTCACCTGAGTTAGATGTCCCTCCTCTGTGTCCCACCAAATTAGTGCCTTGAAAGCACTCGTCACATTGTGAGATAATTGTCAGATTTATACATCTGCTTGTCTCTCTGCCTTGAGCTTCCCTGAAAGGAGGGACTATATTTTAATTTGGTTTTCGGTCCCAACACCATGTCCAATGTTTAGCACATAGAAGGCTCTTGGTGTTTGAGATATTTGAGAACATGACGATAAATGAGGCCTGGCTATGGAGAAGTAAGTTGTACGTTGTAATTAGGATCCAACCTTTTAATCCAAAACATATCCAAGTATTTCATATTGATCCTTATGAACTTGTCACCATTTTGTCTTTTCTTTAGTAGTTGGAGATAAAGAAGGGCATCCCTATTATTTCATATTTCATTTGAATGTAAGAGTTCTTTCTGCACTCTCTCATTGCAATCTCAAGTGCTTTCCTATGAGACCTCGGTTATATATGCATCTAAGCATATCTATGTGCAGAACACACACACACACATATATATATATATACAACACATATATATATACACACACATGCTTATGTGAGTGTATGCACAAGTGTATGTATAATGCTACATGATCCTTTAAAAGAATAGCTAGAATAGCTTGAAGACAGAGGAGTTTTACTTAAGAAATAGTGGCATAGAGAGGCTATAAGAGCAGGATTTGAAACCATGCACTAGACTCCCTGGGTATGTGACATGTGTGGACTGCACATCCTCCCTGAGCCCCTGTTTCTTCATCTGTTAAACAGGGACTGTGGGAGCTGTCAGGTTTCTCTAAGGAGGCGTGTGAGTTTCAAATGAGATAGAGAATGGGAAAACCCTTTGCTGATTGAATCAATGTAAAGGATTAGAAAATACAAAATGAGTCATCTTTATAACAAGATTGAGTTTGACAACGCCATTCAGTGTTTGGGAATGTGAATGAGAAAAAAAAAAAAATGCACGTTCAGAGGTTCCTGGCGTGGGGCTGTGGGTTTGGATGCGATGCTGGCTCTGTGGTTGCTTTTCTCTTCTCTGCTTCTCTTCCCATTTGCTTGGCAGCTGCAGAGCCTCTTGTGAAACTCCTTGGTGCCTCTTCCCTTTCTCCCCTGCCCGTCTCTCTGCCTTGGCTTCCTCCTCCCCACCATGGGCACACAGGCACATGTCTCACTGCATGTGCTTCTGCTTTGTGGGGCCACTTCCAAGTAGTCTGTAGCCCTGTCTGTACCTCGGGGGGGGGGGGTGTCTCTGTCCTTCCATGATTTGCCCCTGGAGCCTTTCAAGGAAACCTGGGGTGTGTTGGCTTTTCAGAATGAGGCAGCTTGGAGAGAGACTTCTTGGAAGCTGTTCCCAGGAGGAAGACCAGGGACCCTTCTCTCTGGAATGCACAAATCTTTTGTTTATGCAGGGATTTTGACTTTGTGTACAGTCATTTTCACCAGGGGGCCACCTCAAACACACATCCCATCCCATTAACAAAAATCAAATCACAATAGCTTAGGCATTCCAGAGAAGGAATCTCCATAGACTTCAGATGAGGCATAGAGTTCAGATGCTAGGTAGCTAAAGACCAGGATTTTTCTTTTTATGACAACATAATACTCTTTAAAATATGTTGCACCAAAAATCTTTAGGGACTCTCTACTGACTATCCTGAAGGCCAAGATCCTTACTATGTCCTACATAACCTGTATAATTTACCCCTGCTCTGTGTCCAGCCTTGTCAGTATCAGTAATCACACCTGTGTGATTTGAGTTTCCTATAGAATCCATTTTTCCATAAACCTGCTTCTTTTGTTCATTATTTTCAACACACATCCACTGAGCACATACTCTGTCCCGGACACCTGCATGGGGCACTAGAGACAGCATAGGGAACAAGACTGTCCCTATGGCAATGAAAACTTTGTGATGGGCGGAAAAATGGCCCCCAAAGTTATGCAGGTTTTAATCCCCCAAAACCTATACATGTTACTCATATGGTAAAAGGGATTTTGCAGATATGTTTGAGGATCTTGGGATGAAGAAATTATTCTGGATTATCAGGTCAGCTGTAAATGTAATCACAAATGTCCTCAGGAGCTGGAAACAGAAGATTCTGTGATAGAACAGGAGACGCCAACATGACCATCAAAGTAAAGATTTCAGTGGCCAGAGCCAAGGACCACTGGCAGACACCAGAATCTGGAAGTAGCAAGGAACAGAATCTCCTGAGGAGTTTCAAGAGAAAATAATTTTGCTGATATACTGATTTTATCCCTATAAGATGGAATTCAGACCTCTGGCCTACAAGACTAAAAGAGAATAATTTTCCATTGCTTTAAGCCACTGAATTGTGCAAAGTGTTATAAAGGAATAGGAAACTAATTAAGAGCTTAAAATTAGTTGTGAATAGGTGTCCCATGCACAGCCCAGCTGTGCCAGGGCAGTGGGGTAGAATGCAGAGAGGCCAGAGAAAGTGTCCAGAGACAGCATGCGAGACGTGGTTTATCAGGGAAGGCTTGCAAGAGATCAGTGACTGCTCCAAGAAGGATTCACTGCTGACAGGCTGACAGATGACAGCTCTGTCCCTCATGGTGCTTTGCCAAGCCGCGCCACTTCTTCCTCATGGTGTTTTGTCCAGGGGTGGATGGCTGGATGAGTATATGTCCTCAGTTTCACACCAGTCCCCATTCAGAGAGGGGTTTCATATGTTAGGCTGCAGAAGCAAGGGCATCATCAAAACTAGCTTGCTTGTATGAGCAGCATTCCAAGGACCAACTGTCATAGTGTACATGCAAGAAAGTAGCTTTCTAGACAAAACTAACTTGCTCTTGTTCCCAGTGTGTATGAGAGAGTCAGTGTCCTTCCAAATAATATGTAACTGGGCTTTCCATCCCAGGCTTGCTTTCATTGTTCCCTTAACTTGGATGGATTTTTGGAAACAGAAAGGGGGCCTCCAGGGACATGAGGGTTTACTGTTGCCCTTTTCTTTAGGGATACAATAGGCAATTACCATTCACTGTGACCAGTGCTACTTTTAGGGAAGCACAGGATTTTGGAGAGAACAAGAACAGGGAATTTACCCTGGCATTGGAGTATCAGGGACAGCTCCTTGGAGGGACTGCATCTGCCCTAAACCTGGTCAGGTGTACCTCAGACAAGGGAAAAGCAGCCAGGTCAGGTGATTGCAAGCAGAGAAAAGTACCTGTTCAAAGCATACCTTACCACTCCATACCTCTATGCCTCCAGATGCTAGGTAGCTAAAGACCAGTATTTTTCTTTTTATGATAACATAATACTCTCTTAAAAATGTTGTGCCAAAAATCTTTAGGGACTCTCTACTGACTGTCCTGAAGGCCAAGATCTAAAAGAAGAAATTATTCTGGATTTTCAGGACAGCTGTAATTCTGCTGATATACTGATTTTATCCCTATAAGATGGAATTCAGATGTCTGGCCTACAAGACTAAAAGAGAATAATTTTCCATTTATTTAAGCCACTAAGTTGTACAAATTGTTATAAAGGAATAGGAAACTAATTAAGAGCTTAAAACTAGTTGTGAATAGGTGTCCCATGCACAGCTCAGCTGTGCCAGGGCAGTGGGTACCAGCACATAGGCAAGGTTTTCCAGTGGATCCTGATTTCAGCTTCTTGGCATCCCAAGCAAAGAATTGAGCAAGACAGGAGCAGTTGGCAGGCAAGGCAGAGGCTTACTGAAAGTGAAAGAAAACACTCCAGGAGAGCAAAGTGGGCCAACCTGCCACATGGGCCCTGTCCTACACAATGGGGCTTGCTTTTATTAAGTTGTGCTAGTTTCCCCACCTTTTCCCCTGGATATCTTGGGGTTGATTGATACATTGATTGACAACTGGATCTTATGATTTCTTTTCTACCACCCATGCATAAGTTTCTTTTTCCCATGGAAAATGCACAGAGGGGGAACAAACAGCAATGCTAATAATATCTATCTATCTATCTAGATATATAATTATATATGTATATGTACATATATATATATATGCACGCACACACACATTACTTTATATATATATATATATATATATATAATAACTTTAACTATAAAAAGTTAAAACTAGCTAGCTTTCTTACTTTAACTGCAAGATGACCCAGTATCCCCTCATAGGAAGGGGCTTCAGGTGGAGTGGGAGGTAGGGTGCTGAGAGCTCTAGGTGGACTGTAAGGTGGTCCCTTCCTCATGACCTATCTCCTACCTAACACGCCCACATGTTAGTTCTTTCGCCCTTTTCCTCCTAACCCCCAGACCTACTCCACACAGAAACACAGACACGCACAGAGGTGCACAATAGTTTCAGATGTTCACACTTCCCAATTTGTCTAGTCATTAAATATCTACTCATTATTCAACATTTCTCCAGTGCTCTATAGGAATGTCCGCTGGACACAACCATGCCATCAACCTTGGCCTCCTGGGCAGACTTTGTCCACAAGCAACAGACCTCTTTTTAAGGAAGCCCCATTCTTGCTGACCAAAGCTCTGAATCACAGAAGTGATGTATTAGAAGAATTCCTGAGCAGAATTGAATAATGGCCCCAGGTTCTAAATCTACCTTTTTCTCCATCTCCCCTTGGGAATCTAAAAGGCCCAGGATAGGGAGGAGAGCCTTTGGCAGAGAGCACCTTTGAGCTGTGGGAACCAGGTTGAAAACTCATCTGGAGAAGTTTTACGGTCCCCAGGAAAGGCTCCACCGTGGCAAGTTAAGTTCTGTGGTTCAGCCTTGTCCTCAGGAAACTCAGGAAGCCCCGACTGACCCTTTCCAGTGAGCTGTTCCTCTGGGTCATGGGACATTTCTGTCGTGAGTGCAGCAAGGATGCTTTGACCTCCTTCCAGGAGGACAGGTGTAGTGGGGAAAGTGACCATCCCGGTTTATCTGACATCTAAGTGTCAGAACTTGGGCTGTTTCTTTCTCTTTCCCCCTTTCACCCAGAATGGAAGCATGTTGCTGGGTGATCAATGAAACTTTATCTTTTCCATTTTTCAGTTGGTTGCTATGGAGCCAGGTAGGGAAGACCCATCTGCAAATCCCAGTGTTTTGTATCAGGAGGCAACTGTCAGTCCTCACTTAATTATTCATGTTTTCATTAGGAGCAATAATTAGAAACAGTTGAAATGACAGGTGCCTAAGATTACTGGGGAACCCTAAAATATTTATATATTCTCTGGTTGCCAACCTTTTTAAGGGAGAGGGGCAATAAGTTTGAAATCAGAAAGATCTGATTGAATCCCAGCCATTTGGTAGTTAACGTTGTAATGAAGCCTTTACTTCACTTCTCCACACATCAGTTTTCTCATCTGCAACATGGGTTTAAAGACACCTGCCTCCTGGGAGTATAGATAATAGGATAAAACACTGAACACAGCCCCTGATGCAATGCTTGGCTCATTGCAGCTGCTGAGTAAACAGGACCCACTAGCGACAGGTAAGCTGTCTTGGACAGGTGCTATTCTCGTGTGGCCTCACTCAGTTCACAGATAGTCGTTCTTTTGATTTCGGATGAGGGTTTTTTGCTCTTGGTCGAGAACCTTTGGAGATTTTGCAAATACAATGTCTGTATATAAAACACAGTCATCTTAGTTATTAAATTTGAGGGCATTAAATTTCACTTATTAAATGTATTAAATCTCTTTCTCTTCATAGGCTTGTTTTCAAAGAAGTTTTTGTGATTCTGTGTAGCCAGAAAAGTCTGGGAAGTAGCTTCTATCCCTGATAGCACATGAAACTACGTTTCCTAGCGGTCAATGGAGGCAGAGAGTAATGACCCATCTCCCAATGCTCATGCAGACAGAATAGCAGCCTGCTTAACAAGCAACCAAGTTCAGCACCAAAGAAATGACATGAAAATCTGCTCATGTTACATGATGTGGCATAAGTAATTCTATGACTTCTTTGTCCCTAAATAATTGGAGTAGACTCAAAGGAGATAATATGTGCAGAAGCATTTTGAAAACTAAAGTTTTCATTGTAATGGATCATTATTATTATAATTACTACTAATATGAAGAACCTAATATAGCATGGACCAATTATTGAGATAAGAATATTTCTCAAGTTGTGAACATTCAGTACTTAGTTTTATACTGTTTTTGCTTTGTTCTGTTTCATGCATTTTAATCTTACCCTTCTACCCCAAGAAAATTTTAAATATGAGCATTTACTCACTTGATATAGTTCATTATTTCGAAATCTCTTACCAAATATCTGTTGCTAGTCAGTACAGAGCCAAATACTTCAGCCAGAGAGGTGACTGGGATGCTCTTCCTACCCTCCATAAGCTTTCTTTCTGTGGAATATTCTAGCAATCAAGAGATAACTATTCTAAGGGTGGTGAGTGTCCTGACAAGCTGGTGGGGGGTGGTTCTCAGAACTCAGAGGTTGAACCAGGCTGGGGCTCAAAGGATAAGACCACAGTTATCAGGTGGGAAAACAAGAGGAATTTCCTCTCAAGTGGAGAACACAACACCTGAAAAGTCTCAGCTCTGTGTGTTTATTATATATATGTGTGTGTATTAGAGACAGACAGACAGAGACAGAAAGATGGTGAGAGATTTTATCTCTATCAAATATATTTGTGGAACTGCAATATTTCCACATAGCAGACAAGACGCGTGGAAGCAATATTTGGGATGAAGCTGAAAAGGTTTCTGTTATTTATTAACAACAAGCCATCCCCAAACTCAGTGACATATATAACAACAAAAAGATGTTGGTAGGTCATAATTATTCCAGGGCTCTGGAAGCTCCATAGTTACATAGTATCACTTCTGCCACTTCATATTGGCCAGAGCAAATGCAAGACCCTTTTGACTCAAGACAAAGGTAAACAAAGTCTACCAGGGGCAGAATAAATCATTCCATTATGATATGATAGAATGCAGGATGGTATCACCACTTTTTATATATTTGCTAAGAAGGATGGAAGGACTTGTTGGTACCATGGTGGTGATTTCAGAGCATCTCCTAGGTGTGCCATCGAGAGATCAGAAGCCTAGGGTGCAACTACAAACATATTCCAAATCAGACAAAAGAAAGGTTATATACTTTTAGAAAACTGACTCCTAGAAGCAACTTGGGTAATGGGTTGGGAAGGGTAAGCTAAATTATAAGCTGCTACCATGATCTGGGGAGAGGTAGTGAGAGTCTGGACTATGGTGAAGGCAGTCAGAATGGTGGGGGTTATAAAGGATAGGTTGATTCATTCATCCAAGAAACATTTACTGAGTGACTACCATGTATACATGCTAAAAATTCAGAAATAAATGAAACAAGCAAACAATAAATCCTTACCCTCCTGAAGCTTACATTGTAGTGGGGGAACTAGAAAATAAACAAGTATATAAAACATGTCTTAAAAAATAAAAATAATGGTGAGAAGGGAAGTAGGGCATATTAGGGAATATGTCTTAGTTTTGGGCAAAATACTCAGAGAACAGTTTACTAAATGAAGAGCCAAAGGAGGTAAAGAAATGTGCCATGTAGCTTCTTGTAGAAGAATACTCTGGATAGATGGGAGAGTAAGTACGTGCAAAACTCTTGTATGGTTTCCTGGGGTTGCCATAATGAAATACCCCATCTTGTCCACTTAAGCAACACTAAGGCATTGCCCCATAATTCTGGAGGCTAAAAGCCCAAGACCAAGATGTCCAGAGGGTTGGTTCCTTCTGAGAGCCATGAGAGAAGGATCCGTCTCTGGCGTGTGCCTCAGCTTCTGCTATTCTGCATCACTGGTCCTTGGCACAGTGGCCATTGGTATTGCTTGTCTTCTGGACACATGGTCCCAATCTCTGCCTTCATTGTCACATTTCACACTCCTTGTGTTACTGTGTCCAAATGTCCCCTTTTATAAGGACACCTGTAAGGTAACCCTAATGACCTCACTTTATCTTGATATCTTCTGTAAAGACCCCATCTCCAAATAAAGTCACATTCAGAGGTAGTGGGGGTTAGAATTCCAATGTGTCTTTTCTAAGGACACACAGTTCAATCCATAACAAGCCCAGTGCATGAGTAATTCTGACAGAAGGATTGCCAGGAGGACATGCAATCGAAGGAGAATAAACAGAGGGAAGATTCCTCGGAGATCAGCTTAGAGAGATAACTGGGCCAGATCAGGTGGGGACTCAGTAGAAGAAGAAGGTCGGGGCTTGGAGATGCAATGTTAGGTCATTTATTTGTTGACTTTTTCTTCTTTTAAGGAATGAACTCCATGCAATGAACTTTCCTCTTAGTGCTGCCTTCATAGTGTCCCAGAGATTTCGATATGTTGTATCTGTGTTCTCCTTCACCTCTAAGAATTTTTTTAATCTCCTCTTTGATATCTTCTGCAACCCATTGTTCATTCAGTAGCATATTATTTAGTCTCCAGGTGTTGGAGTAGCTTTTCTTTCTTATTTTATCATCAATTTCTAATTTCATTCCATTATTATTCGATAGAATGCAGGATAGTATCACCACTTTTTTTTATATTTGCTAAGAATTGATTTGTGGCATAATATATGGTCTGCATAAGAGAAGGGTCCATGTGCTTCTGAGAAGAAAGTGTATTCTCTCCTTGAAGGATGAAATAGTCTATATATGTCAGTTAAGTCTAAGTTATTGATTGTATTATTGATTTCTATAGTTTCTTTGTTCAGCTTTTGTTTGGAAAATCCATCCAGTGGTGAAAGAGGTGTGTTAAAGTCATCCAAAATTATTGTGTTGAATAGAGAGCCTACAAATTGGGAACAAATTCTTACCACATGCATATCAGATAGAGCACTATTCTCTAGAATATATAAAGAACTCAAAAATCTTAACACCAATAAAACAAATAACCCAATCAATAAATGGGTCAAGGAACTAAACAGTCACTTCTCAGCGGAAGTTACACAATCAATCAACAAATATATGAGAAAATGTTTGACATCCCTAGAAATTAGAGAAATACAAATCAAAACTCTAAAATTTCATCTCACCCCAGTCAGAATGGCAGCTATTAAGAATACAAACAACAATAAGTGTTGGCGAGGATGTGGATACATTCATACATTGCTATTGGGACTGCAAATTGGTGCAGCCAATTCGGAAAGCAGTATGGAGAATCCTTGGAAAACTGGGAATGGAACCACCATTTGACCCAGCCATCCTACTCCTTGGTCTATACCCAAAGGACTTAAAAACAGCATACTACAGGGACACAGCCACATCAATGTTTATAACAGCTTAATTCACTCTATAGCTGAACTGTGGAACCAACATAGATGCCCTTCAGTGGATGAATGGATAAAGAAAATGTGGCATATATACATAATGGAATATTATTCAGCATTAGAAGAGAATAATTTCATGGTATTTTCAGGTAAAAGGATGGAGCTGGAGAATATAATGCTAAGTGAAATTAGTCAATACCCCAAAAACAAATGCTGAATGCGTTCTCTGATTTAAGGATGCTGATTCATAATATGCTGGGGGAGGGACGGGCAGGAGGAGAGGAGAGGAGTAAATGAACTCTAGGTAGGGCAAAGGGGAAAGGGGGAGGGAGTGGAAGGGAGGGGGCATGGGGTAGGAAAGTCAGTGGAATGTGACGGTCATCATTACTCTAAGTACATGTATGAAAACACAAAGGATGTAGCTGTATTTTGTATATAACCAGAAATAAGAAAAAATGTGCTCTATATGTGTAATATGAATTGTAATGTATTCTGTTGTCATATATAACAAACTAAAATTTAAAAAAAAGAATAACAAGAAAAAAAATGAACGAAAGACATAATTTTCTTTTGAAAATAAGGGCTGAGACATCTTCTCTTTTTGTTTAGAGTGTTTACCCTAGAAAAATTGTAATTATAAATTCTTTCTCTTTGAAGCTTATATATATCTTTTTGAAAGCAAAATAAATTCAACTTTGAAAAAAAGCAGGGTTGGGGAGAAGGAATAAGAAGGAGTACAAATAAATTAGAAAGCACTTGATTTAAAAAAAAAAGAAGAAGAAGAAGAAGAAGGTCAGCTTTTCCTCTGTGAAATGGGAAGCCACTGGAGCATTGTAATAGAGGAACTATGTCATTTGTCTTATAACTTTCTAGGATCATTTGAGCTAATATGTTAGGAATGGAGTAAAAATAAAGGGCCACACTTAGAAGGTAACTCAAGAAATGGAAGAAAGTTACTAGTGGCTAGACCAGAGTAACCAGAGCAGAGACAATAATAAATGGTGTCACATCCTGGGGACAAGTATTAGCAGATGGGTCAGATGAGGACCCACCAAGGATGATTCAAGGTTGGGGCCTAAGCAATGGCAGGCAGGGGTTTTCAGTTACTCCAGGTTTAAGGGGTTTCATCAAGAACTCAGGTGTGAGCATATAAGTTTGAGATGCCCACTGGAGAGAGATGTCAGGTACACAGTTGGATATGCACATATCTTTCAAGAAACAGTTCAGACTGAAGACATAAATTTGAAAGCCATTAGTACATGAATATTTAAAGACATGTAGCACAGAAGTATCTTTAAGCAGTAAGCTATCTTCTCCAAGATTTTTAATGCAAAATAAGATCAAAACCCCACCCTCACAGCATTACAGTGAGAATCAACTGAAAATAGCCTGAGATGAGCTCAAGAACTGCAAAGAAGGATCCGAATATGAGAGTTTCAGATAAAGGACTCTTAACACAGGATCCAAAGATGTGATTATAAATTCATGAAACCTTGGAGACTACCCTCCAAATTTTTGTTTCGCTGTTCTCTACAAATGACTGGGTTTCATTTCCAAGCCCCGTGAGATATTTATATACCTACTAAGGAAAGCCCAGGCCTCCTGAAGCAGCCTTATAATCTTTGCCCATCCAGACTTCAGAAGTGGTTCAGAGAAAGCCTGTAGCAGCACTCCCAGGGTTAATCCCACGCCAGTGGGGACGTGCAAACCAGGAGCCATTCTAAATCCCAATACCACATGCTGCCTTGGGGATCATCATGTACTAAAGCCCAAGATAAAAAGGCCTGACAAAGCTTATTGACGGTTTACCTTTTAATGAGCAGCTTGAATTGATTCTGTTCCCCTCTGGGATGGCTTTCTGTGTCCTTCCTCCACCCAGAGGCCATGGGGAACAACAACAACAAAAAATACAAATCTCCAATTTGAATAATTGCAAGGATCTGCTTTCTAGCAAATAAAGTTTCCAGGGTGAGAAATGGCTCACAGCTTTAAAAATATATACATTTAGAATTGTTATGATTATCATGATTGTTATTAAGCACCACCAGTACACTGAATATTTTCAAGGAGGCTGGTAGTCTCTAATTGGATATTCCTTGCAATTTCCCTCTGGGTAGGTCAGAGTGTTAACTCTTAATCATCCAAGGCAATTAAATGCATGCAGTTCTAACCTATGCACCAAAGGCTACTGAATTGTTAATATAGTTATAATGGTAGAGCCAGACATGAGGGTGTTTATGGGGAAGAGCTGGCAACCAATGCATGAGCTCCTAGACATGCAGCTTGGAGAGGGAAATTATCTGTCTGCTAATGATGAGGACACAAGTCCTGGCAATACTGAACCTGAGGCATATCCCAGGGGGTTCTCTCTGGATCTGCTCTCTCCCTTGAGGTATTTTATATACTTCCCAAGGAAAGTTCTGGCCAGACTTCCTTCTGGGTCACTAGGTTATTTGCTAAGCTTTGCATGAGGTCTTTAGGTCACTCTTGGAGTAGTTGATGGTTCCTAGAAGTGGCCTTTCCTATAAAGAACCAAAGAGGAAAAAGGAATGGTGAGATAATCTTTTAGGCAATTTTAATATGTTGTGATATAAAGAAAACAGTCACATTTCATACTGGCCTTGCCACCCAACCGGGATGGAATCTTGCCCCTTTTCTGATCTTTACCCTACATCCCTAGTCCTGAGCCTTGTAGAAATGGGTGGGGGGAGTCAGTACCAGACGTTTGTTGATAGTAGTTTCCTATGACTTCAAATGATGAAAACAATGATTTCAGACTTTTTATTTGAGTCCAGATAAGAAATCCATCTTCTAGTTTGATTCAGTTCATATGCTATATATCTGAAGTCAAGGAAGTTTCACAGTACAATGGTCACCTTTTCTTACATATGTTTTATCCTGACATAGTCTTCTGTATATGCTTAAAAACAATAGAAGAGTAAACACGGATTTCACAGCCTGTAATGAGTTTCTGAGCTAGAAAAAGAAGCAAAGGGGTCTGTAGCTTATGGATATTTGGAATCGGTAAATACCTACAGACTGCATTTCAGTAGAACACAGAGTCAAGCCAGGTGGAAGATTCATGAAGATTTTTCTTCATGTAGCCTTTTCCAAGATGTAGTTCTACTTAGATGTCAAGTCTAATACAGTCAACTGACACTGAAGGCCACAGGATTCACTTTGTGCTCTTAATTTTGGTCAATCTCCACTTCTGCCTTGACCTTCCCCAGTCGGCCAACAGTTGTTTGTGTCCTGGAGAAGGTACCAGGAGTCCTGGATATTTGCTTTTTGCCCCTCCACATCTGTGGTCCACCCTTTCCTCCTGCTCTATGTCAGGGAGACTCAACTAACTCTGCTTCCCGTTGGGTCTTGGGTGAACAGTGCCGACATTCTTCCAAGGAAGGATATGCTACCCAGTGAAGTCAGCAGGCAGAGCTGCCCAGTGTCGGCTCCTTTGGGGCCTGCCTCCACAGCAGAGACCCATCTTGCCTGGGTCAGGCTCTTCCTGTGCCTCCCTCCTCGGGTGACTGAATGAAGCCAGCAAGCAGGCTGGGAGGACCAGCTGCAGGAGAGACTTGACAGAGAATATTAATTCCAGAGCTCCTGCCAGGGTGGACAGGCTCTGTTGGGTGTGCCTCACAATTCAACTTCTCCCCCCGTCCAATCCTGTCCTTCCCCTTTTCCTTATCAAGTGTTGATCTCTATTTAAAATGTTGTGCCAATTGTGCCTCCAGAAAGCCCAGTCTGTGGCAGAAAACTGACATCCAGCATCACAGAAAATTCTGTTTTAGCAGGAGCAAGATCTCTCTATTGCTCTTCCTACCACAAGGACAATAAGAAAGTAAGTAATGGCCTCACCCACCTGTCCCGTCGAATCTTCACTCTTAGACAGACTAAAAGAAGAGAAAGATGTTCTCAGAGTTGGAAACTTTCTTTACAGGATGTGATTGGCAGTGAATATTCAAATATTAGCCTTTTGACTCTTTTTTGCCCTAGGACTTGATGTCAGGTGGAACCCAGTCCACCACTGAATCAAGTGGCTGTTCAGGGAACCTACTTAAATTATGATCTAAGCCTGAAGAGTGTACAACACAAAGTCTCTGCCTATGCCTAAGATACACTCTGATGAGCAAGGAGACCTTCCCACCCCCAAGGAGAACAGTTCCTTTGTCCTGCTTGGCTCAGAACCTCCACACAGATGAAAGGAAGAGGGCAACCATCAATGATATTATCCCATTTCCTTCTTGAAAAGTACATGTCCAACTGGGCACAGTGGCGCAGTCCTATAATCCCAGTGACTCGGGAGGCTGGGGAAGGAGGATCACATGTTCAAAGCCAGACTCAGCAACTTACTGGGGCCCTAAGCCACTTAGTGAGACCCTAAAAAAATAAAAATTAGGCTGGGATGTGGCTTAGTAATTGAATGTCCCTGGGTTCAATCTCTGCTAACAACAAACCAACATATGTGCCCAAGATGTCTTTTCCATCTTTTTCATGACATTCCACAAGATTTCTTTGTGAAGGGAAAAGGAGGGAAAAAAGAGGAGGCTCTGGGGACCCCATACTTCTCACTGCTGCTCCTCAATACAACCCGGAACCTCCACTCTCATTTCTTTGTGTACCTGTGGCTAACTCAGTCTATCATCTAACACACAAGAAATCTAAGCTCCAATAAGGCAAGAACCTTCATAAAGTCTCAACAAATTCATATCCAAGCCAAGATCAAATGCATGTGCATGTCTCCTGGCTCTCTCCATTGCTTGTGGTCCTGTGTAATTTTTTTCTTATCTATTTGCCCATCAGGAAGTGGCAGAATATTCATAAATGAATGAACGAAGGTGAAAAGAAATGCTCCCCTTGGTGAAGGAGGAAAGGGGAGGCTGCATTTTGATTTCATGTGTAGGATCTCATGGTTCTACTTAAAATCATATGCTAGAATTGCTAATTGATCTGTAGTAAGATGATTTATTCTCCTTTGGACTTCTAGCACCAATTTCAAGCATGGCATAGACTAGGTTCTCAGTAAATTCTTGACTATGGATGAATAAATGAATGAATAAGTGAGTTTTTCCAAATCTCTAATACCAGCGGCTCAGAGCCAGGGGTAGTTACATCTAATGTCCTACTTTAAGGGTAGATCTTGTCTTAGCCAATGCCTGATGTTTCAGGTGGGCAGCAGGAAAAGAGCCAAATTATAGTGCTAACAGGTCACTGGATCTGATGAAGGGGGGTGGTGGGGTGAAAATTAGATGTAGGTTACCATTAATGCAAGTAATCATGCGATGTGATGTATTTCTTCCTGAGACTGTAGCTTAAATCCCAATTACCTTCTGGTGACAAATGAACTCGCTGAGTAATTCGTTTTGACGGTTAGAGCTCCCACCTTCTGTGTTACCATCGCATGGGGAAGGTGTATGACAAATTTCCAGATTTAATTTTAGTGCTTGGGAGCCCAAGTGGCACAATTACCAGATCAAGAGTGATGGCAGAATATTAACATGAAGAGTTCATGTGAAGCTGAGTTTTAACTAAGGATGCTCCAACTCCTACTCTAGCTAGCAGTGTGGAGCTCCAGCGGGTCCCAGGCACCTAGACCTGGGGATTTTTTTTTTTTTTCCTTTAACATCAGAGGATCCTTCCCTCAAAAAGTCTCAGTCCTGATGATTACATTTCCTACTGTTATGGTTTAGATATGAGGTGTCCCCTAAAAGCTCATGTGCAAAACAATGCAAGAAAGTGCAGAAATGAAATGACTAGGTTATGAGAGCCTTAATAATGCAATGTAAAGTAATGTAATACAGTCCACTGATATGGATTAACTGGGCAGTAACTGTAATCAGGTAGGCTGTGGCAGGAAGTATGTCATTGGAGGCATACCTTGGGGTTTGATATTTGTCCCTGTTGAACAGAGCTCTTTCTGCTACCTGGTTTCCTTGTCCTGAGCTGCTTTCCTCTGCCACACCCTTCAACCATGATGTTCTGCCTCCTCTAAGGCCCAGAGCTAGGGAGTTAACCGTCTATGGACTAAGAACTCTGAAACCATGAATAAAAATATAACTTTTCTTCCTCTACATTGTTTTTATCAGGTCTTTTGGTCACAGCAATGAAAAAGCTGACTAAACCTCTACATGTCTCTTGAATTCTTCCCTTCCTCCCAATTCTCATCATTTCTCTCATTCACTGTTAAAAATCAGTATGCAAGAGAGTGAAGGCACAGATCTTACAAGCCATGGACATGAACGTGAATCATGCCTCCGTGTTGTACTTCCTGTGTAACCCTGGCCAGGTTGCTGAGATGCTGTGTAGAGTGGTCCTGAGTCTTAAACATGATTAGTCAAAGAAAATCATAGCAGGTAGCAAATGCACAATCAATTATAGTTTATATAATAACATTAGCATCCAAAACTGCTTCTTATCCACTGTTCAATGACTTTCCACCAGGGACCTGCAAATATTTTCTGTAAATGGCCAGATAGTATATATTTTACACTTTGTGGGCCATATGGTTTCTGTTTTAACTACTTAATTTTGTTATTGTAGATAAAGAAGTCATAGGCAACAGCTAAACAGACATGGCTGTGTTCCAATAGTTTTATATAGGAACTCTGCAGTTTGAATTTCATATAATTTTCATGTGACATTAAAAAATATTCTTTTTTTTAACCAATCAAAAATGGAAAAGTCATTCCTAGCTCATATATTTTACAAAAACAAATGTCGACCTGGATTTGGTCTGTGGGGTATAGTGGCTGACCTGATTCTGGTCTATTATCTAGTCTATAGCCAGTGAATCTTCCTTCAGATTTTTTTTCTTTTTTCATCTTTAGAGTATCTTTATTGACTGTATTTTCCTTAAATCAAAAATGATCAGTTTGGCCTTGAAAGCACTTTGAGGTCATGGCCCTGGCTACTTTCTTACCTCAGCTCAAACCTCTCAATTTGTCATTCCAAACAGGGTATTTCTGGGGTCTAAGTCAAAATCTCAAAGAGTTGTTCTGAGTATAGAGTGGTCCCGAGTCTTAAACATGATCAGGCAAAGAAAATCATAGCAGGTAGCAAATGCACAAAAATCAATTATAGTTTATATAATAACACTAGCATCCAAATCTGTTTCTTATCCATTGTTCAATGACTTTCCACCAGGGACCTGCAAATATTCTCTAAAACCTATGGGCTCAGTCAATCTGCCTGTAAGAGAAAGAACTGGGGGTGGGGGGGGCGGTCCACAAGGCTTCAGGCGGGTGCTGTGTGGTAGCTGCCCCACTTCTCTAGTACAGAGCAGATGTTGCCAGCTGCAGGGCCTGAGGAACTGAGGAGAGCCCTCCCCTTCTGCTCTTTGGACTTCTCTCCCTAAGGTGCTCCACTGTGTCAAAGGCATCCCATTCATGAAAGCTCACCCCACCCTCCTAAAGACTCGTGATGAAAACATCCCCACATTGTCCCCAAGGAAACTCACAGAGAGGTTATGAAATTGGCCCAAGGTCACACTGCAAGCATGTCGTGGAGCCAGGACTTGAACGAAGGCCTGTAGAAGCAGGCAGCTCACCTCTCTTCACCATTGCGTCATCCTGTTTTCTTGAATCCTTTCTTGCATGACAGCTGGTGACCTTCTGAGAGGAGCTTCTTCGACTGACAGAAATAAACGTTGCATTATGTGCATAAATGTGTGTCGGCACACGTCATACCTTTCCCCGAAGTCACATTTCCCCTTTCTGTCAGGCCCAATGATAACTGGAGGAACACAAGGTACCTCACTTACAATTGCAAAACCATGCTGTTCCCTAATCCCCACAGACAGCCTTGAAAGTGAGCCCAGACAGGAAGAGATGCTGCTTTGAATGTGTACTAATCCACAGTGAAGGACTTTCGCTGTTAAAACACTCCCCATCTCCCTGCATCACCATCACCAAAGGACACATTTTAGGCAGAAAGGGAGAAGCTGCTAAAACGAATTAGTTGCCTCGTTTTGCAGCAGATAGAGGTGAGCCCACAGGAATGTAATGTGCCATGACAGGAAATGGCCAACTTCCTTTAACAGGACTAATTGGAGCCGAGTGGGAATGTGGGTGGGGGGAGTGTGAGGCACTTGCTCCTTCCTCCTCTGGCTCTTGAGACATCCAGGAAGATGTCCATGGCAGGGCAAGCATGGAAGACAAAGTGCCCAAGGCTGTCTGTCTTTGGTTCCTTGACCCCTGTCAAAGCAGGCAGCTAGATTTGGTGAATTGCCTGAGGACCAGAAGTCACATACTTTCATTGCCACTCAGGTTTTCCCTTAACTTGCTAGGTGACTTGGGGACAAATCACTTTGGCTGTCCACTGTGTGTCCTCCGGTGTAACCATTGTTTCCTCCAACCTCAGCTTTCTGATGTTTGTAGAGTAGAAAGCACTGTAGCATGGTTATTGAGAGCTGGAACCCTGAGTCCAGCCAATTGAGTTTGAATATAGGCTCTACCAATCATTGCTGGGAGACCTGGCCACCTGTTTAACCTCCTTGTGCCCTGATTTCCTCATCTGCAAAATGGGAACAGTAACAACAGTACTTCCCTTAAAGTACTTCAAGGATATTAGGATCTCATAATCTACACACAGCTCTTGCTATGTTCCTACCACATGCTAAGTCATAATAAATGATCCTAATTATCATACTCATCTGTGAGGCTTTAGCTAGAGTAATAACTAATATTTGTATGACTTGTTGCAAGTTTTATATAAACTGAATCTTCACGATTCAGTGGTACCCTAGGTCATCAGGCAGAGAGATGCAGAATAAGAGATACAATAAATAGGGAAGGCTTATTCCCAATTCAGGTAAGAAATCTAAGAGCCAGAGGGATTAAGTAACCTGCCTGAGGCCACACAAATTATTATTGTATGTTTTTGACCCAGAGAAACATTCTTTGTGTGTTCTTTGTACAGTTTGTAAGTTGTAACCTTTTTATGCATGTAAATAATGATTACTCTCCCTGAAGAATCAGAGATTTCCAACTTACAACATGTTTAGGTGTCCGTAGGTTCCCTCATATTTGTTTTTATATTCAGTTGAGAATGCTTCGAGGTTTCTCATTAGAGGTAAGAGCAATGTTGTCCTAAGTGGTCCAGACATCCATCTGTTTGAGCCAATATTAGATGAAATGTATTACAGAGCAATAATGAAAAGAAAGAAAGTAAATATTATTAGCCTCTTGATTCACAAAGTAGGATTATATGGCAGGGCAATAAGCTTGTCAGCAGACTTTGGTGTTCAGAAATTCCCCTTAACCTTTCTGGGATTGTGCCTCGAGGACCCAGTTCTTAGCCTATAATAGCAAAGCCACAGGAGTAGCTCCCCATTGGATGTAGGATCAAATTCAGGAGAAATACAGGAAACTTGTATGAATATGAGTGTGTGTGTGTGTGAGAGAGAGAGAGTATGTATGTGTAAGTGTGTGTTTGTGTGGGGGAGGGAGTGGAAAGGAGAGAGACACATTGGAGATCACATATAGGGCCTTGAATTCTACCACTGAGTCACAACCCTAGCCCAGAAAAGCCTCTTTTGAAACCTGAAGGTTGTTTGGGAAGAGGAGAGAATAACACAAGTTGAGCAGAAGTGTTCTGATACTGCTCTAAGCCAAGGCCAGAAACGGCATTGGATAAATACAGGCAATACTGATGGCAAAGCACTCTTATCCCCAGCCATTCTTCACGACTCCAGAAAGCGACAAATATTTGGCTTACTTGACTCAAACCTGCAGTGGTACCCTAGGTCACCAGGCAGAGGGATGCAGAAGGGGAGGCCAAATCATCGAGCCAAGACCATCACAAGAGCAAAGCGGAGGAAGAAGGATAACCTCACGACATGACAGGATATGCAGCCGATGAAAACTGAGAGAGGGGAGCAGGCTTAGACCAAAATGAGGGAGGGACCCAACTATGAGTCATGACAACTTCAGAGAAGGAGGGCAGCAGGACCAGACAGTCCAGGCTCATGGCCTTAGATACTAAAATGGGTGGAGGCTGCCTCGCACAAAAGTCCAGGTGCCCTTTCCCTTCCCAAGTGCTTTTCAGTCATGGCTTCCCTAGGCGCATCGAACATTGAGGGAGGAGCAGGGGAAGGGAGAAACCAAGAAATGGGATATTATTATTTCTTATCTTTTTTTTTTTTGTACAGAGGGTAATAATGTCTGTCTCATTCCACCATCTGTCCCCTCCTCTCCTCCACCCAATACAGAGTTCCTCCATTCTTCCCTGGCTACTCCCCACTACCCCATTATGGATCAGCATCCACGTGTCAGAGAAAACAGTTGGTCTTTGTTTTTCGGGGACTGTCTTATTTCACTTAGGTATTATTTCTTAAATCACACACTAAGGATCACCTTAAGGAGCTTAAATTGTAGAATTGGAATGAATGTAAACTGAACTGAACATTTAGAAACAGCCAACAATCGTATGAGAGTTTGAGAAGGAGCCCAGATTCGACTTTAAAAAAAAAATTATTTTATCTGCACACATGAATTCTAGAGTGAGTTAAATTTACCACAAGCATGTGTGTGTGTCTATATATATACACATAGAGATAGACACACACATATATATCTTATATATAGTGCTTATAATTTTAAAAGCACTTTGCGTATCAATGCCATTGATTCTTACAATATTTCTGTGACTTTAGAAAGACATGACTTATTTTCCCCATCACACTAAGAAACTGAGAATTAGAGAAGGCAAATTATATTTCCAAGGACTACAGTTATAAATGATGGAAAAGATTTACCTTAAATTTATCTTCTAAATTTAAAACTAGCATTTCCCCACTGTATCATATTGCTGAAATAAATGTGTATTTTTTATAAATTCAAGCATCATGTATATTTTAAAGAGTATAAGAAAAAGTCGTTCAGACTACATACAAAGGTGGAAGTCTTTCTGAAATATCTGTTTAGGACTCTGAAATACCCTGAGTCCTAAAAAATGAGAAAAATGGAGGAGAGATTTATGATAATCATGCTTATTGTTCCTTGAGCTCTTCATTTGTCCCATTTTCTTCCTGCATATCCATTTCTATGCTCTGTTGTCTAGAGATCTCCTCCTCTCCAAGGTCCTTCCCCTATCATCAGGGGAATTCCTGAATTCAGAATTTCTCAAAGAATATTTCTAGAACACTTGTTTCCTGGGATGTAAATAGGCCTAACAAGGAGGAGAAAGAGTTCTACTGGTCAAATAAATTTGGAAAACGCTGGGTTAAGCACATTAAATGGATGTCATTATCCACAAGTTTTTCAGCTGCTTTGCTATGATAAATGAGGTTGATCACCCCTGAAGGGAGATCAAATGTGTTTCCCACCTTATTTAACCACAGAACCTGCTTTCCAGTGGTATCCTGTATTATTTGTGTTCTTTAAAGCATATGTTAACACGGCCGCCCTAATCAATAACTCTGATGGATGGGGGAGAGTTCAGACTATGGCATGGGTCATTCCGTTGAGCATTAAGGTTGGTTCAGCTGACTGGAGGGATGGATGGTTACATCCTAGTGCTACATGCTCCAGCAGACGGTTCAACTTTCCCATGAGGACCATTATTAGGTCAAGTGACTGTGGTCCCCTAAGATCCTCATTCCTGCTTGAGCACTTCTTTCCATAATTCAGGTATCTATAGCAGCCAGTCCTGCTGGGAGGAAAAACAGGCTGGGTAAGAATTGTGCTGTGGAAATTAATTGCAGTCATTAAAATAGCAAATACTTTCAAAGACCTATGTTGTGCTGTGTGTTAGTGTGCATAGTGATAAAGCATGGTGACTGTACTTTAAGACCTCACAATCTAGGGTTGGTAAATGACACATATAGGGATTAAAATAATAAACCAGCATGGTATTCTTTAAGAAGTACATGCTTAGGTTCAATGGAGGCATAGGGCAAGGAGGGCCCAAAGGGGTCAGGAAAGACTTTGAAGAAGAAGTAGTGCTGAGGATGAGGCTTATGGAATGAGCAGTGGTTTTTCCTGGTGAAAAAGGAGCACATCCCAAGAAGAGAGAGGAGCATATTCTCAAGTAGAGATATCTGAAAAGAAATAGCAGAAACAGAAAACAAGGAGCCATGAAGCACAGGTGAAACCCAGACACTGAGGCACAGAGGAGGTGCATCAGGGTGGAGAGGCTGGTGGGAGCCAGGCTGTGATGGGTCTTGTTCCCAGAGATAAAGTCTGACTTTGCTCTGTTGGCAGGAAGATCTGTCGGCTACTTTTCTACCCATGTTGACTCTTCTCCTTCTCCACCAATTTTGGCACAAAGTTGTCATGTTTTGTCATGACAAAAGAAATCAGAAACCCAAGTCCCAGATTCCTAGGGCTGAGAGCATTTAGGATTTAGCCAGTCCTAGGAAGCATGCCTTGTATTTGAAACACAGACACAGGATTCTACTGGGCCAAGGGTAGGACCTATGGTTGGAGAAGGATTCAATCCCATGGGGAAATATCAGTGAGGGGCATCAGGAGCTCAGCCTAACTTAACCCAGGACTTGGGCTATGCTATATTCTCAGGGCATCCAGATCTGATGAGGACCCCAAAATAAATGCTGAGCCCTAAAAACTAGGCAAACCATCTATAGATTCAGAAATGGACAGCTGGTTTATACAGATGGCACACTGAGGCCAAAAGATTAATTTCTAGTGATATAAAATCATTATCTCATTTAATCCTCATGTCAACCTTAGGAGTTGGATTTACTATCCTTGTCTGATAGAAAAGGAAGCTGAGGCTTTGAGGCCCAGCAAAACTTGCCTGGCACCCAGAGAGAGTTAGTGAGAACATAACCTCTGGCCTATCTAACTCTGAAATCTTACATATCTGCACTACCACCATGCTACATCAGCTTCCTGTTTGAAACCCATGCTTCTCTGCAGGCTTGGGCAGTGTTGACCAAAGGCCATTGAGCTGGGATACCCCTGGAGTTCCACAGGGCCAGCAACAGAGCAGGATGAAACCAAAGGATGGCTCACTGTATCTGTAGTCCTGGCCATGTGTATCCATTCCTCTTTTATGCATAACCTTCTATTCAATTTCATGTTCACTCTTGGAGTGATGTCTTCAGGATTGACATTCAGATGATACCTTCATCTGCAGAACTCAATGTGTCTTGAAAAAATTATCTCCTCCGTCCTCATCTGTTTGTTTGAGGCAGCACCCTTTTCTAGTTTATTATTTCCAGGTGCCCAAGGGAAGTCAGACTAATTTATAAGGTCTTTGATAAGATTCTTCACATACTTGGGAACTCCAGTATCCTCAGCTTGGAAGAATATTCTGTTTGTTTTCTCTACTTATGTGAGGCTGTATTCTGGTATGCATTGTGCTCTAGTCTAGGTATTATGTTTGGAGTATTAAAATTGCTTACTCAATCCTCCAGCCAATTCCTACTAAATACCACTTAATTCACATTATGGGTCTAAAGTCCAACTTTAGGTAAGACTCCCTCTTGGAGCCTCAGGTTCCTCATTTGAGATATGAGGAGATAAAATTTGTGATCTTTAAATTCCTAATCAGCAGTGTGATTCATATTTCATGGGTGATGGAACTGAAGATCATGAGGCTTTCATATCTCATGTAAATTTTAGAACAGGAATTCTAGCCAGCTTGGCAAGGTGTTATTTCCAAAGAAATCAGTGGTTTAGAAGTATTTATTGAGCACCTATTATGTGAAAGAACTGTGGTGGGTGCTGGAGGTGGGTACTTAATTAAAAGAATACATCCCATCCCAGCTAGCTAGATAATTACCAATTTATCGAAGGGAAAAATACATAAAGTAAAATCTCACCACACTATTAAAGGACTTCTAGCCAATGTAGAAGTGAGATTTCATGAGAGTGAAAGAACTCCATTTCTATCTATCCCCAGGGTGTCAAAGAAAGCACAGCAAGTTGATGCTTCAGCTATAGAGAAGGAAATTGACCTCTGAGATGATGAAATTGACCCATGACCAGGTGCTTTTTGGAAGCTTACAGAAAAAGACATCCTTATTTTATTTTCACTCATTTTTGGCATCTAAAAAAACTAAAGTGGAGCCTTAGGAACTGCCCAATAGAAAAAGAAGAGCTAAATAGAAATCATATAAAAAGACAAACAGACAAGGTCCTCAGAGATGCAGGTGTGGATACCTGCAATGTCTGCTTATCATCTAGCAATCAATGACTGCTATAAAAATTAACAAATGCGTCCAACAAGAACAAGTGGAAATAACAGGAGCACTCATTGAAAATAACAGGAAACTACACATTTTCCTAGCTATTCAGAAAAGCCTGGTGAGATGAGAGTGATTTTAAGAGACAACACAAATGGATAAGGGAATGCCAAAATGAGACTAGAGAGGAAGACGACAGCAAGGACAGAGACAAATAACCAGGTTTTCAAGTCCACATCCAATAAGTTCTCAGAGGAAAGGTTGGCGGGACCTCAGAGACTTGGCCAGTGTAATTTGCTGTCAAGGAAAAGTAGACATTCCTTTAAAAATTAAGTCTTTGCCTCAGTGACTGTTAACAGAGTGGTCAGGAGATGAATGCTGGGAGGGAGCATCAATTCCCTTGTAGAGCAGAGAGAACAGCACTTGGAAGCAATCAAGGTGAGTCCTGACAGGAGGAAGTTGATGAAGAAGTAAATGTGCTCAGAGACAGGGAGCATGGTCCAGCCCGGAGTATGTCATCAGAGGGTCTGGAGAATCACGTTCCAGGTTGCATGATGTCTGAGCACCTGTGGACTTTTTCAGTGAGGAAGGGAAGAGGGGAGTTGGCAGCCCAGGTCTCATGCACATAGCGAGCTGTGGGTAGGCGGGAGGTGGGGGACTGGTGTTGGTTGAAAACAAATTACATGCCGGCATTCTAGTGGGTGCTTCACGTAGCTTGTCTCATTGATTTCTCATCATACTCTGCAAGGTGGGTGTTATCATAAGAAAACTGAGAGTCAGAGAGGTTAAATAACCTGTCCAAGTTCACATGGTAAGTGGCAGACCCAGAATTTGAACTCCAGTCTATCTGATTATAAAATCTATACCTGCATGAGCTGTTCACTTCATTCCAACGAAATAGTCATATCCTTTTACGTTTTTGTAATGGATGTGTCAAGCGTAGTAAGTGGAAGGCGCTGGAAGAATGGTAGCCAGTGAAAATAGAAGTAGGAATAGCAAGGGAAGGAGGAGGGAGATCTATATGTTAAGTGGGTCATGATATCTATCTCGAACCACTGTTGTGAGAAAAAGGGAGTATATGTCAGGTTCCATCACAGGGCCTGGGGCACAGCAGGAATGCAGAAACTGAATAGTGCTTCCTTGGTAGTAGAGACCTTATATCCTGTTTCTCTCTAAGTGTCTATGTGTTTGAATTCCCCTAATGGGCTGTAAACTACCTAAGTAGAAATTTGCCTAACCCATTTGCATATCTTGCAGAGCTTTGCATATAAAAGAACACAAGTTTCAGAGTTTTTTGAATATGAACCAGTAAATGCAGATCAGAACTAGACTGGAAATGTCATATTCCTCTTTAGAGTTACTGCTGTCATTAATATTGTTATTTTCGTTATTCTTGACCTCTTTCACCCTACAGCCTCGCAGACCCCACCAAAGCTTCTCATACTTTCAATATATACACATGCTTTTGTGTGAGTGCATGTGTGTGAAAGTGTGTGTATATGTGAAAAAGCAGTATTCATGTAGTGGACCTGGTGCTATATATACAATATAACCATGTTATTGAGGAATTCAAACTCAGTGGTGTATAAACCTGATTTTTTTCCCCCACTCACAGCTTGAAACATACTTATAAAATCTATTTTTTCTCATTTCTAGTTATAACTTGTGCTGGATTCCTAACCTTTCACTCATTTTCTGATAGTAAATGTTCATCCTCTGTATAACCTCAATCTCATACCAGATTTCGTGTATTTTCCTCCTCCATGCTGGCTAGGACTGTGGCCTGGAGGTCATGGTGAGAGGAAGGTGCTTGGGGGTGGGCTGGTTCTGCATTACTTCTACTATCTTTCCAGTGCTCATGTCCTCTAACACTGGGGGCAGAGTAGAAGGGGCAAATGCCACTCTCTTACCATGTCCTTATGATAGTCCCTCCCTTTTGGCTGACTGAGCTCCTCTGTGGCTGCCCATTTGTAGTCGGTACATCTAGTTGTAAAGTGTTTATGCAAATACCAGTACATACAGGGGGTTGAAAAGTCTCAGTGTGGTAGACTAAGCACTGCTTGACCTCTTTCACCCCACAGCCTGGCAGGCCCCACCAAAGCTTCTCTTTATTAAGACCCTTTGCCTTGCAACAAATCTCTTGGTCAGCAATCAAGGTAGCTCAAGCTTATTGGCCTTTTGTGAGCTTTGACCCACAGGAAATCATTCATCCTTGCTAGATCAAGCCATGGTAGTGTGGGCTGTGCTATTGATTGAATGTTTATGGGGCCCCCCAAATTCATATGTTGAAACTTTAATCCCGAATGTGATAGTGTTCGGAGATTGGAAGTCATCAGGGCGTGAGAGTGGAGCCTTCAAGATTGGATTCGTGCCCTTCTGAGAAGCATCAGGAAAGAGTTTTCTCTCTCTTTCTCTGATGTCCACCATGTGAAGACATAGTGAGAAGACATTTGTGGTCCAGGAAGAGGGTCTTCACCAGAACCCAACCATGCTGGCAACCTAATATAGGACTTCTAGATCCAGAACTGGAGGAATCACTTGTTTTGTTTAAGCTACCCAGTCTGATACTCTCTTATAGCATCCTGAGTAGACTGAAGTTGATTCGGGGCCACTCCCAATTACCATCTCTCCCCAGTTCTTCTCTCTTCTCCCAGGGATCCAAGAAGCATTTCACCAATCTGCTGTATAAACAGTTGTTCTCGCAGTGAACCAGGTGCTCCTCCCTGAATGTCTCTGTGAGGGGTCTCTTCAGCGTATCCCCTTACCTTGGGGGCAGGCGGCAGTTTAGGTGAAGGAGTCTTTGCACTGTGCTTTTGATTCATCCAAGGTCTCTAGTATTTTCATTCTCTGCCCTCTCCTCCAAGATTTTTTGTTTCGATTTGAGTTTTGTTGGTTTTAAGTGAAGGAGGGAGAAGTGGTAATGGTTGTGTAGGGAACAGGGAAAGACAAGACCAGCTTTCTGATATTGTTAAATGCTGAGCGGGTTGCTGGCCTCAATTGTTGATGGTAGTTCTTAGAGATGGATTCTTTTGTCTCAGCATTGGATTCTAATTGCCAATTCTGAGGCAAAATAGAGTCCCAATCAACCTCTGGTTTCTGCACATTTACTACATACACATGTATGTCCTGGGTGGTAAAATTTATTCATCCTTCATAGTTGGGGAAATCAGGCTCAGAGAAGGCAAAATAAGTTAATTTCAAATTACATCAAGTGGCATTGTGGCTTTCAGTTTACCTGGCACCAAATCCACCATAGCAAAGAAATACTCTTTTTTTTTTTTTTTTTTTTTGCGGGGTGGGGATGTTACCAGGAATTAAACTCAGGGGCACTTGACCCCTGAGCCACATCCCCAGCCCTATTTTGTATTTTATTTAGAGACAGAGTCTCACTGGGTTGCTTAGCACCTGTTTTTGCTGAGGCTGGCTTTGAATTTGCAATCCTCCTGCCTCAGCCTCCCAAGCTGCTGGGATTCCAGGCATGCACCACCATGCCCAGCGAGACATATTCTCTTAAACTGGGGTGGGAAATGACAGTGGGGTGGGGGATACATAGTGTTATGCTGGAATTCGGGACCCCCAAAGACCACCAGAGACCCAAGATCGATGTAAGCAGCAAAGAGGTGTTTATTGCGAGCTAGCTCGGTCCTCCGCACGCACACACAGCAACTGGTGACGCTGAGAGGCCCCGAACCCAGGGTTTGCAGCATTTTTATACATTTTTTGGAGAAGGCAGGGACTTCACATACATCATAGCCTCTTTTAGCAAATCATCACACACCGCGGGAAAATCAAATAACAACTCTAAAACATGATTAGCACATTCACTGGTGGGAACAAGTTGTCTAGGGGTGATTGGTCAGTACAAAGGGGGTATTCGTTTGAACTGATTGGTTTAAGCCAAGAGGGGTGTACATGCTGAACTACATGGTTTCCCAACACCATAAACTACTGGGAGGGTCATCTGGCATCCCAGGTATTTCCCTGTCTCATGCTGATTAGTGGCTGCTAGGGGGCTGCTATGGGTCCCCACCTAGCCTGACTGAGTCAGGGACACCTGGCGCAGCAGATCTTTCCTGTAGATAAACAACTTAGCAGGGTGGGAATGTGCCTAGGAGTGCCCTGTGGGTTTTTCCAAGGACAAAGGTCATGTCCCTTCCTTGGACAGGCTTTGCTCTGAGATAGAGGCTGGTTTTTCAATAGGCTTTTTCCTGTGTAATTCAGAAAAAAATAGAAATAGGAGGGAATCAGGGGTAGAGCCAGGGAAACTGGTTCACCAGTGACAGTGCCACCTGTGTGGCTCGTAAATGACAGCAATGAGGCCGTGGCACTCCCTTATGCTATAGCTGCAGGGGAAGGCCTTCAGGAAGGGACCCAGAGCCTCTGGTGCTGTGGCCTGAAAGATTCCCTTTCACCAGGATTTTATAGGGCAAGCTCTTCACCTTCTAGGCTAGTAGGCCTAAGACCCCAGGGGCCCACAGAAGCTCTGGGGAGCTACATTCTTGTGGCAATCATTAGCTGAAGGGACTGATGTGTTTAGAAGGGGCAGGACACTCCATTCCAGGTCTAGGTGTATAGCACACAGTCTCTCCCTCCACCATGGTCAAGACAGTGGTGCTCAGAGTAGGACACCAACCAGTAACCTCCACAACACCAGGGGATCTTTTCGAAATGCCAACGTTTACTTTCCCTGACTGCCCAGACCTCAGAAAAAATCAGAAACTTGGTTGGGAGGGTGAAGCCTAGCAATTCATTTTTAGCAACAAATTAGTTAAGTCAGTTTACTTGAGTATGATTTACAAACAGAAAAGAAATTCACCCTTATTAAAGTTTGCCGTGTGACAATTAATTGGCAGTTATGTAACTATTAGCACCCAGATCCATATATAGATTATTTTCATCACCCCAAAAGTTAGTTCCCTCCTGCTCTTCTGTGGCCAATACTCTGCCCCTACCCTCCAGTCCCTGGCAACTACTGATTTTATTTCTGTCCCTACAGCTGAGTCTTCTGTGAAGTGTCATGCAAATGGAATCATACAGCGTGTCGCCTTTTGTACCTGCCTTCTTCCACTTAGCATAGCGCTTTTGAGGTTGTCCATGTTGTTTCAAGCCTGAGCAACCCCCCGATTTTTACTGCTGGGTGTATCACATTGTATGTGTGCACCCCAAACATCTTACCTATCCAGCAGCTGATAGATGCTTGTGTTGGCTCCAAGCTGAGGCTATTATGAATAAAGCGACTATCAATATTCATGTTATCCATGTACCCAGTCTTTGTGTGGACATATGTTTTCATTTTCCCTGCCTAAACATCTAGGAGGAGAATTGCTGGATCATCAGGTAAGCATGTATTTATCTTTATAAGAAACTGCTAAACTGTTTTCCAAAGTGACTGTAACATTTGCTTCCCATCAATAATCCAAGAGAGTTCCACGTGCTCCCTGTTCTTTCCATCATTTGGTATTATCAATTTTTGTTGTTACTGTTGTTGTTTTAATTTAGTCATTCTAATGGATATCATGATTCATTTTTATTTTTGTAACAATAAATGATTCAAAATATCTTTTCATGACTTTACTTACCAGTCAGATATCTTCTTTGATTAAGTATCTACTTAAATCCTTTTCCATTTGAAAAATTGTTTTCTTATTGACTGTTAAAAGGTCTTTATGTATTCTGGATAGCAGTTCTTTAACAATATGTATTTGCAAGTTTCTTTCTCCAGTCTCTGTTTTGTCTTTTCATTTTCTTAACAGTTTCTTTTGAAGAGCTAATTTTTAAAAAAAATTTGGATAAAGTTCAGCTTATTCTCTTTTCTTTTATGATTCATGCTTTTTGTGTCCTATGTAAGTATTTTTTTTTGTCAATTTTTTTGGACATATGTTTAAAAAAGATTTTATCCTGTTTTCTTTTCCATAGTTTTATAATTTCATACTTTCAGTTTAGGTCTTAGATTCATTTTGAATTTTTTTTATTATATGATGTAAGATTGTCGTTGTTTATTCTTTCCTATGGGCATTCATTGGTCCAGAACCATTTGAAAAGACTACCCTTTCTCCATTAAATCGACATTGCACCTTGGGAAAAAAAAATCGACTGTATATGCGCAGATATATTTTGAACACTATTCTTTTTCACTGATGTACATGTTGGTTAATATGGCAATACTACATTGTCTTTATTACAGTAGTTTTGTGGTAAATCCTGAAATAATGTACCCTAAGTCCCCAACTTTGTATTTTTTAAGAATTGTATTGGCCATGTTAGGTCTTCAAATTTTCCTATAAATCTTATAACTGATCTGTCAATTTAAAAAAAAATACCTTTTAGGATTTTGATTAGGATTGCATAGAAACTATAAATCAATCTGGGCATCATTGATAATGCTAATAATATTGAGGTTTCCAATTCACTGATATAGTTTATCTTTCCATTTATTTAACTCTTCTCTAAATTCTTTCATTATGTCTTCACTAGTAGCAGCATACAAATTTGTATTGTTTTGTTAGATTTACCCACAAATATTTTATTTTTAACACTATCATGGAGAATGAACTTACTGAAGATAACAGTGATGGTATTTCATATACAACATATTCTGGAGAACCCAGCCACGGTACTGAGTGAGGGCTTTGCTGTCAGACAGAGCTCCGTCTCGACTCCAGCACCACTGGTGTGCTTGGTGGCACGGCATAGTTTTGAAGACCCTAGATTCTAGAGTCAGAGTGCCTAGGTCTGAAGCCTCATTCTGGCTCTCACGAGCTTTATAACCCTGGGATCTTCAGGGTTCAGTTTCTTTATCTGTTCACTGGGCATAATAACAATACCTACCTCTAGGGTCATTTCAAGGATTTGGTGAACTGAATCCAGCAATGTTGAGCACAGGAAAAAAACATGCATGCCAGCCATTATTATTTCTTATTAGCTGTGTGACAGTGGGCAGACTAATTTCAAAGCAACTTCATCTTCACATTTATAAGTTAGTAATAATAAGACTATCAATTGAGGATTAAATTAAAATAAAACAGTTAACACAGTCCTGGCACATATAAGCCCTTTTTAATGTTTGCTTCTAATATATCTATGTTGGCATGTTGTTTGACATATGTTGACATTAAGCAAATCCATATTAAAAAATAAAATATCTGCTAAACAAAGAATAATAACCTTGCAGAAAAGCTTGTAGAAAAAATTCAAAAGTTACAAGAGTGGCTACTCCAATATTTAGATGGTATATAGTCTGACTTAGTAAAACCTGGCCCTTTTCAAGTGTTCTTGCTAAATGATTTTCTTTGGTCATCACGTCACCCTACATTGTTTCTAAACCTCATTGCATAGCGTGGTGTTCAAGCTTCAATCTAAAATCAATCTACTTATTGTAATGACTTTTAGTTACCTATACCCAATTACCATTGTCATTAAGAAGGCAGTACCCACCGATATTGAGTAGCCATGTGACATTAGGCATTCAATGTAGCTTCAACCCATGACCTTCTTACCTAGAAAAAACTTAAAAGTACCTAAGATAGTGCTTTTAACTCTTGTTTACTGAAAAACAGAAAAGCATACAAAAAAACATTGCCAACTTACAAATGTTGGATGAAAGAGACAAAAGAGATTCTAGAAGATATGAATACTGATTGGGTCCTTTGGGTTATGGCATAGTATTTGCCACAGATGGTAACATGATCTCTAAGGAAATTAGCTGACATGATTCCATTTATTTGAGTGTGTTCGTGCAGATCTGTACCACAGATAGTACAAAAAAATCAGTTTGGCAACATATAACAGGAAACAGTGAATCAAGACTTAAGCCCCACAGTTTTTATTTTATTTTTATTTTTTTTTTGGTACCAGGGATTGAACTGAGGGAGCTTAACCACGGAGCCACATTCCCAGCATTTTTTTGTATTTTGTTTAGAGACAGAATCTCACCAAGTTGCTTAGGGCTTCCCTAAGTTGCTGAGGCTAGCTTTGAACTTTTGATACTCAAGTTATACTGTGTGCTGTATTATAACACTGTGAGTCTTTCACTGAGTCCTCTGCCCTCTTTTGTCACGGTCTTTATCTGTATAATATTGAGCCAGAATAATGGGTTGACTGGAACTTGATCCAGATTTTATTCTCTGGTTTTAGAATCCATTTTTTTTCCTTCAAACTTATTGCATTTTAGCTGAAAGTAAAGAAGCCTACCTGGAAAATGTTAAGAAGTATCAAAAGCGTTATTTGTGTAGGAGTTGGATTAATAACCTTAAATTGGTAAAAGTCTGCATTAAAGGAGATATGAATCAAATTAACATTGCAGACTTTTTTTTAAAAAAAATTTGTTTTCATTAGTTATACATGACAGTAGAATGCATTTATGCACTTTGATATATCATACATAGATGGGATATAATTTCTCATTTTTCTAAGTGTACATGTTGCAGAATCATATTGATCATGCAGTCATATATATACATACAGTAATAATGTCTGTTTCAGTCTACCATCTTTTCTACCCCCACATCCCCTCTTCTCCCCTTCCATCACTTCCCTCTACCTAATCTAAGGTAATGCTATTCTTCCCTAGTGTCCCCAACCTTATTGTGAATCAGCATCCGCATATTATAGAAAACATTCAGCCTTTGGTTTTGTGGGATTGGCTTATGTCTGCTTAGCATGTTATTCTCTAACCTCAACCATTTACTGGCAAATTCCATAATTTTACTCTTCTTTAAAGCTGAGTAATATTCCATTAAAATATATATATATATATATATATATATATATATATATATATATATATATATCACATTTTCTTTATTCATTTATCTATTAAGGGACACCTAGGTTGGTTCCATAGTCTAGCTATTGTGAATTGAGCTGCTATAAACATTAATGTTGCTGTATCACTATAGTATGCTGATTTTAAGTCCTTTAAGTAAAATCAAGAATTAATAAATGGGATAGATTCAAATTAAAAAGCTTTTTCTCAGCAAAGGAAACAATTAATAAAGTGAGGGGAGAGCCTACAGATTGGGAGAAAAATCTTTACCACATCCACCTCTGATAAAGCATTAATCTCTAGGATGTATAAAGAACTCAAAAATCTTATCACCAAAAAAAATAAATAACCCAATCAATAAATGGGCTAAGGAAGTTAACAGATACTTCATAGAAGAAGAAATACAATTGATCAACAAATATATAAAAAAGGGTTCAACATCTCTTGCAATTAGAGAAATGCAAATCAAAACTATTCTAAGATTTTATCTCACTCTTGTCAGAGTAGCAATCGTCAAGAATACAGGCAACAATAAATACTGGCAAGGATGGGTGAAACAGGTATACTCATACAATACTGGTGGGACTCCAAGTTGGTGCAACCACTATGGAAAGCAGTGTGGAGATTCCTCAGAAAATTAGAAATGGAACCACCATTTGACCCAGCTATCCCATTCCTTGATTTATACCCAAAGGGCTTAAAATCTACATTGCTGACTTTTTTTTTTTAATCTGTAAAATAGGTTTAATTATAATTGCTTTATAGTGTGTAGAATGAGTAAAGTTTTCAAACCTTCTCAAATGTTGAAATATATTGAAAATTAATCATTCACCCCTCTGAACCTACTGTCTACCTAAATGATCCAAGATTCTATGTTGTGATATCATCCAAAGCAAACTGTGCCTTAAACATATTTGCATCATATATTGGCCCTTAAAGGATAAAGACCCAAATTAGTTTTCTGCCTTTAAAGAACAAATTATCTATATTTTTTAGTTTAATTTAAAATTAAATTTAATCAGCACCAAATCACCCATTGCACTTTTGCTTTTTCTTTCTTGTTTTAACCAAATGTGAAGATCCAGCATGGTAACCATTTTGTATTAGGATCTGTTAAAATGCTTTGCAGTGATGCTGGGATAGTAGCTCAGTTGTAGAGCATTGCTTCACCTGTGTAAATCCCTGGGCTCCATTCCCAGTCCTGCCCCCTTCCCCACCAAAAAACTTAATCTATGTGTCTTTGGAGTACTCTTGACCTGTATTTAAATTTCATCTCTGCTATTTACTCAACTGTATGATTTAGGCAAATCACTCATTTTCTGTATGCCTCAGTCTCTCCACCTGTAAAATGGAAATGACCACACATGATATATCAAAGTGCACAGATGAATTCTATTGTCATGTAGGTTTTTTGTAAAATTCAAGAGATCAAGTAGTGGAACTCCAAGAATAAAATAGGTGTCTCCAAATAATAGCTCTTGTTCCGTTTGCCTCATGCCCCAGTGTTAATTGAAGTTGATCTCTACCATATCCAGTTCCATTGGCTGTGATATTGGATACTACAAGTAATTAAAGTAGCCTAAATAAAGACCTTATTTTAATTCTGGTAATGGGGAAATGGTTATAGGTGTATAATAGGAAATTATTCAGCCATAACAATAATTCAATGCTATGCGGTACTGCTATAAGGAAATTGAAAAAAATAATTAGGCAGAAAAGTGTATAGACAGTATGATTCCAAATATATAGAATAGCATAGAATAAAGTATTGGAAAAAACAATGAGAAAACCTTAAAGTGGGTAGTAGTGGGAATTTGGGAATGTTTTTTTCCTTTTTGCAGTATGAACCAATTCTGTATCTTTCAAAATACAAGTATTTTTCCTTTTTCTATTTTCCACTCTTAAAAATGTTCTGTTTTTTTCACACAATGAACATATATTAGACCTATTATAAAACAGAAAACTACATCTATTTCAATGTATAGTAGAAAGAAATCTGTGTATATCAATTGTGAAAGAAGCTTTTGAGCATCGTGAACATTCATACTAGCTCCTCTGTCAGAGCCATCCTAGTTAGCAACTAGTTTTACTTTGACCAATATTTATTAAATGCTCTTATAATCTATTTCAATTATTTTTCTTACTTTTCTACTCTTGCCTTCTCCTTGGTCTGACTTCATATTTAATTTAAATGCCTATGCTATCTATAGTTAAGAGCAACACACCAGATCAACATGTTAAAAATGTATGAGGAATATAACTGGCCAATTTCTGGCACAATGTGTGTAGACATATATACTTTAAATTTAAGAGATGGAAATCTAAATGTTCAGAGTCCTGATGACTCCAGTTTGGATTCCTATGATGGAATACTTGGTCTGGAGGCAGAGGCTCCTACTGTGACCTCCAGAAGATAATCTAGGTGTGTCCACCTCTCAGGTCTAAAACCCTTTTAATTCAGTGTGACTTTCTCTTTTAACTGATTTCAGGGTTTGTTGTTGGTAAGTGAGGCAGGGAGATTAGACTATCAGCAAGGAATAGAAAACAGCTTGGGTGGCTTCAGGCCTCTGCTTGTTGGGAAGGGCACAGTCTCATCTGCATTGAGAGGAAGGGTGTGGCTTCTGTCTGTAGATAGAAAGTTCTCTTACTTAGCATCGGTTTTCAACCCACTGAAGTAGAAAGAAATGGTAAGGAAGCATCTGTGGCTTCTTGGCATGTTTCTAATTTCCCTAGAAGATTTTGAGATGCAGGTACTCAGAGAATATCTTATCTATTGCCACAACATAAGGCACATAGCATTTACTCCATAAATATTGGTGAAATTCAATTAACATTTACCAACAAACTTTTAATATTATAGCATCATTAAGACTTTTCATAAAGGAGATGAAATCATTTTTCAAAAACCAGAAATTAGATTTTGTCATTCTCTCTTCTTTGCTTTCAAAATAAAAACAAAAATATCTCTGCAATGGCTCTTTCCAAACACTTAACTTTGGCCTCCAAGACTCATGTCACTGATACTGCTGGTTGTCGGTATCCGCTCCTTCACATGTTAAAGTTTGAACATTAGAGAAGCATGCCAAGGCAGGCATATAAAGCAAGGTTTATTTAAAAAGGGGTGATGCAGATTTCTCCCAGGAGGGAGAAGGGGGCCATAGTTGAAATCCTGAAGTGAGAGCTTGCTGCCTCTTTTATGCATCCTAGATAGTCTTTGTTCTCCTGCTCTCTTTTCCCCTTACCTCTCTCCTTCCTACTACAAGACTAGGTCCAGAAGATGGCCCAGGTGGGATGGCCAAAAGGTGAGAAGCAGGTGGGCTGGAAGGTCCAAGGTGGAGTGATCCAGGCAGGAGATGGGGCCATGGTGCATTATTTCTGTTGTTACAACCTCAAAGAGGACTTTTCTAATAGCCTTATATAAATGTGGTCTCCTTAGTCACTCTCCATCACATCATTATTTTATTTCCCTCCTAGAATTTTTCATTATCTGAAATATTACCTTAATTTTTTCTTACGTTTATCTTCATCAGAAGCTAAACTTAAGGGAGATGGGAACTTTCTTGGCCTTTACTATTGGATTCTTCATTCTCTGGAGAATATTTGTGAAAAAAAGGAAGGGACAGAGGGAGGACAGAAAAGAAAGAAGGAAAGAAATCAAGGAGGAAGGAATTTTAGATCAGACAATCTTTATAACTATCCTGTGTGGTAGGATCCTTAATCCCAATTTTCCAGATGAGAAGATTGAGGTAAGGAGAAGCTATTCATTTTTGTAAAAATCCTAGCTAGTAAAAGAACCATGATTCTAAATAGAATCTTCTTGAATTCAAGAACAGCCTTTTCTTTTATCTTAAAGGATATTTAGAATGATATGGCAATTATCAAGAATATAAACAACAATAAATGTTGGCTAGGATGTTGGGGAAAATGTCGACTCAAACATTGCTGGTGGGAATGCAAATTGGTACAACCTTATGGAAAGTGGTATGGAGATTCCTCAGAAAACTCAGAATGGAACTACCATTTGACCCAGCTAGCCCCTTTCTCCACTTACACCCAAAGAACTTAAAATCAGCTTACTACAGTGAAGCAGCCACATCAATGTTTATAGCAGCCCAATTCACAATAGCTAAACTATGTAATCAATCTAGGTGCCCTTCCACAGATGAATGGAAAATGAAAACCTGGTACATACACACAATGCGATAATACTCAGCCACAAAAAAGAATGAAATTACGGCATTTGTCAATAAATAAATGGAACAGGAGAATATCATGCTAAGTGAAATAAGCCAATCCCCCAAAGCCAAATCTTTTCTCTGATATGTGGATTGTAATTCACCATGCAGGGATGGGGGCACTAGGGAAGAATAGAGTTACTTTAGATTAGGTAGAGGGGAGTAAAGGGAAGAGAGGAGGTATGGGGTATGAAGGATAGTAGAATGACTCTGATAGTAGAATCACACTCTATAGTAGTGTGATTCTATATCATGTACAATCAGAAGAAAGAAAAATTATAATCTATTGCATATAATGTATCAAAGTGCATTCTACTGACATGTATAATTAATTAAGACAAATACAAAATTTTAAAAAAGATATTTGGAACTTCCACTCAACTGTGTTAAAGTAACTAGTACTAGATTTACCCTTGCACTGTAAACAACAAGAAAACTGGACAAACTGCATGAAACAGCTGAATGTTGACATTGGACAGTAAGCAGACTGTAAATGTGATTCCTGAGAAGCTGGGAACATATGAGGTAAATACTACACTTGCTCTTGCTTTCTGCTTTAGAAGCAGTTTCTGGATTGCGGCAGAGGGAGAATTAAACAGACCATGGCAAACTCCAGAGCTGAGGAGATGATCATCAGTTTTCCATGAAACTGAGGTGTCTGGAAGTAGCAGGACATGATTCCAGAGGAGATGGAGGCTAATGCACAGAGAGCAAGCCCCAAGTATATGCATAGAGCCCCAGGAATACTGTTGTTGAATGCTAACCCATGAATTCATAGGGCAAACCCTGCTTAGCTGAACAAAGGACATAGGGAATTCTAAGCTCCACAGAATTTGCAGCAGAGTTTGAATTTTGAGCAAAAGAGGAGACAGATTTCAGTGAATTAGATACTCAAGAAGAGGCATGCTTCAGTGATTGGGTTAAACCAACCCCAAAGTAAAGAGCACTCTAGACTTGCCATAACAGAGCTTAAAAACAAGGCTTGAAGTGATCAAGCTGACCCATGAGCAGCTTCCAAGATAAACTTTAACACTGTTTAAAAGAAGACACAAAATCCAGGAAATCAATAACTAAACATTTATTACAGTGGCCAGCATCCAAAACAATTACAACACATGTGAACATATACTCTGATTTCTCTTCAGATTGTATAAATCTTTTGCCTTTTACAAAACGTGAACAAGCAGAAAATGTGATCTATAATTAGAAAAAAAATCAGTCAGTAAATAGTTACAGACCCAGAAAAGGCATAAATGATGGAAATAGTAAACAGGAGTTGAGCCATTATAAATACAGTCATGGACTTAAAGGAACTTTGATCATTAAGAGAAGAAAAATTAACTATGTAAATAAAAGAATCAAGAAGAACTATAGAGTTGAAATGTATAATATCTGAAATATGTAATTCACTGGAAATGCTTAACAGCAGATTAAACACTGCAAAAGGAAAGATGAGGGAATTTGAAGACATAGCAATAAAAATAACCCAAAATAAAGTACAAGAGAAAAAAGAAGAGCTAAAAATACTATCAGAGACAGTGGGGCAATATTCAGTAATTGTATGTAGTTAGAATCTCAGAAGGAGAGAAAACAGATAAACTGTTTTAAGAAATACAACCAAATCTCCCAGAAGAAAATATTCATAAATTTTTGGTAAATAAATATTTCTTAGGAAATAGATCATAAAATCTAAAAAGGGAAAAATAGATAAGTTTCATTCCACTAAAATTAAAATATTTTGTTCTTTAAAACAATAATCATTCTAGGTTCTGCCCCAGCAATTTCACTCCCATTTACCTGAAAGAAATAAAAATGTATGTCCATGTAATGGTTTGCATATGAATGTTCAGAGTAGCTTTATTCACAATAACAAAACCTGGAAATAAATAAAATATTCATTAACAAGTGTCCAGTTTATTTTATTTATTTATTTATTTATTTTTGCTACTATCACAGGATACCTGAAACTGGATAATTTATAATGAACAGACATTTATTTCAGACAGTTCTAAAGTCTGGGAATTCCAAGATCAAAGTGGCAGCATCTGGTGAGGGTCTTTCTTGCTGAGTGATCCCATGTTGGAAGGGCAGGAGTAGGAGGGAGAGACAAAGGTGAGAGGCAAAGACAGGGATAGAGAATGATTGTCCCTACAGTATGCTGAGATGCACTTGTCCCCATAGGAATGGCATTGATCCACTCATGAGGACTCACCCCTCATAACCTCCATGACCTCGTCACCTCTTACAAGTTCCACCTTAACACAGTTGTGTTGGGGAGTAAGTTTCCAACAGATGCTTTTTTGGAGGACATCATGAAACCATAGCAGCACATGAATGTGCAAACAAATTGCGGTGAATCCGTACGAAGGAATGGCTGTCATGAAAAGGAATACAATATCAATACATGCAGTGATTTGGATGAATCTCAAAATTAGTATGGTGGCTGCAAGAAGTCAAAGTTCAAACATTACTTACAGTATGTACCTATATTACATTTATATGACTCTTAGGAAGAGAGTAAACTAATCTGTAACAACAAAAATCAGGTCATTTGATGCCAGGGTCTCTGGGTTGGAATGGGAAGATTCACTGGAAAACATCATAAAGCACTGGAAGACACTGTAAAGCATCATGGGGAATGATGAAGTTGTTCTCTATTTTGATTGTGGTAATACAGGTATATGCATTTGATAAAACATGATGATGAATACACTTAAAATGAGTTCACTTTAGATCATGTAAATTATGTATCCATAAAGCTGATGTTAAAAATTCAGCCATCTATTATTGGCATGGAAATTGTCTAGGAAAACAATTCTTCTCTAACTCATGCTTCAGTCAGCCAGTTATGAGAACAACACCCACTAACATCTCATGCCTCACCCTACTGTAAATAGCCAATCAGAATATTTTCCTGTTAGGAAATTTTAGGACTTAGGACATAGTGTTAATATTTATATTTATATTTATTCAGTGGTTGCTAATTATTCTATTTTGCAGATGTGAGCCAATTACACCATTTTCTGAATTTTGCTGGTCTTGTAGCTTTTATAAATCACAGGCTCCTAATATAAACTTGACTGTGGTAAGTAGAACGTGCTAGTAGGCTTCAGTTCTAATCAGCTTGGGGTTTGAATTTTGGCTCTGCCACTTACCAGCTGGGTTTTGCCATCATAAAATAAGCATATGACCACCTTCATAGGTTGTGAGGATTCAGTGAGATGATGAAAGAATTCTGCTGTGTGTGTACTAGACAGTAAAAGGAGGGTGCCTCCTGTCGCACCCCCTGTGTCTCCAGCTCCCTTACTGCCCTCTCCTATCCTGTCCTTCTCCCATCCTGAATTTTTTATTTATCTCCTCTACTATAGTAATGTGGTACAAATGTCAATAGTTTTTATTTTCTCAGTTTAAAAAGATGTTTCATTTGGTGGAATGAATTCCACCATTCCAACTAAAACTATTTTATTTATTAATTTTGTTACTGGGGATTGAACCCAGGGGCACATAACCACATACCCACATTAGTGAGACAGAGTCTCACTAAGTTGCTTAGGTCCTTACTAAGTTGCTGAGGCTGATTTGAATTTGTGATCCTCCTGCCTCAGCTTCCTGAGCAACTTGGATTACAGGGATGTATCATCATACCTGGTCCATTAAAACGATTTTTTCAATTTATATTGGATGTAACAGTTGCTGGACTTATCTTGGGGTTATCCTTAATAAATTGGAGTTGTAATATTATCTATATTTGAATGGTCTTTTACCTTTATAAAGTCTTTTATTTATTATCTCATTTAATCATTAATTAGCTCAACACTCTTATAAGGTCAATGAGAAGATTATCATGCCTACTGCACACATTAGTAAACCAAGGTTTCCCTCGGTTATGGATGGTGAAAGGAGACCCTCATCATTATACAAAATACATATATGAAGATGTGAATTTGGTGTCAACATACCTTATATATAATCAGAGATATGATAAATTATGGTATAATTGTGGATTAAGAATTGTAATGCAAAAATAAATAAATAAATAATTTTTTTTTAAAAAAGGCATTTAAGTCAGAACTGGAATTTAAACCTGGTCTTCCTGATCTTGATTCAGTGCATTTTCCATGGTTTATGTATTTAGCTGAATTTATTGAGAGCTGATGGTGTGCCGGGCATGCATAGTGCAGTGGTGCCCTTGGGCAGCTCATCATCCATGGGGGAGCTGGCTTTGCAACCGTAGAACAATGACAGTTGTACATATAAAGGCCACAGGGACCACACAGAACATGGGGTGTGGGGGTGGGGTGGAGAGTTGCCCAGAGGAGCAAAGGGTCACCCTGGGACATAGGAGGAACTCTAAGGTACCACGAGGCTGTGATTGAACAAGAAGAGAAAGGCCTTCCAGCGGTTCAGTAGACTGAGGCAGGAGGATCGCAAGTTCAAAGCCAGTCTCAGCAAAAGCAAGGCACTAAGCAAGTCAGTGAGACCCTATCTCTAAATAAAATACGAAATACGGCTGGGGATGTGGTTCTGTAGTTGAGTGCCCAAGTTCGAGCCCTGGTACCTAAATAATTAAATAAATGAGAGAGAGAGAGAGAGAGAGAGAGAGAGAGAGAGACAGAGACAGAGACAGAGAGAGAGAGAGACCTTCCTAAAATAGCCCAAAGAAAGAACCCTCAAGAATTAATATTTTTTCTTTATTTTTTTCAAAGCTGAGTTATTCTTCACTTTGACAAAATAAACAAAACACTACACAGAGATGAGGTCACAGCCTAGCAGTCACCAGCAGAGTCTGTTTCCCATACTTTATGGGCCTGTCCCTCCGGCCCCGGGCCCTGCTCAGACTAGAGCAGCCTGCACAGGGTGGGAGTGGGATGGGGTGTGTGCTCACTAGGGTGTGTTTTCTGATCCCATCCACCAGGAAAGAATCAAATCTATTTGGAATATTGTGAAGCTTCCTGCCTGTTTGATTAGTTTTCCAGGTGTGGTGCGTGATTATTAAAGTCGATATTAAGAGAGAGCTTCCTTCTTCACGATCCTAGGCTAGCTCCTGGAATAATGTTGATCTTTATAAGAGACAGAAAAGGTCAGGATTATTTCAGGTATTTGGTGGAAAGACTTCCGGAGGTTGGCCTTTGGGGTAGAAAGAGGCAGAGGAAAAGGGGAGAATCTTAGGGTCTCTTTTGATTGTTCCATAGACTTTTGACTCTTTTGTCTCCATTTCCCTATCCATTAAAAAAAAAAGTATTGATATATAAAGTTCTTTCCTTGATCCATTTTCTTTTTTATTAAGGCATAATATTTGTACATCTTTATGGGGTACATTATGATAATACATTTGCACAGTGTGTAATGATCAAATCAGGGTAATAAGCATTTCCATCTCTTCAAACATCACTCATTTCATGTGTTGGGATTTCATTTTCTCCTACTTATTTTTAAATATAGATTGTTTTAACCAGTAGTTCCCCTACTGTGCTGAAGAAGACCCAGAAGTGATTTCTTCACTCGTGTTTGCTGTCCCCCTATTGGATTTCTGTCCATCCTTCCTCTCCACTGCCAATCCCAGTCTCTAGGGACCACTATTCCATTCTGTTCATCTACAAAATTGACTTATTAGTCTACTCACATAAGTGAGAACACATGGTAATTGTCTTCCTGTGTCTGGCTTATTTCATTTGACCTCCATTTCCATCCACATTGTTGCAAATGGCAGGATTTGGTTCTTTTTTATGGCCAAATAATATTCCATTATATATGCATGCCAGGTTTCTTTAACCATTCATCCACGATGGGCATCTGGGTTGGTTCCATATTTTAGCTATTGAGAATAGTGCTGCAATAAACATGGCAGTGCAAGGATCTCTTTTAGTGTAATGATTTCTTCTTCTTTAGAATGTATGCTCTATAGTAAAAATGCTGTATCATATGGTAGTTCTATTTTCAGTTTTTTGAGGAAACTCCATATTGCTTCCAATAATGGCTGTAGTACATTCCTTCCATCAGTGTATAAGAGTTCCCCTTTCTCTGCATCCTCTTTGCTTTTTGGGGGGCGGGGGTGGGGGGGCGGCAGTATGGGGAATTAACTCGGGGCACTTGAACACTAAGCCACTTCCCCAGCCCTATTTTCTATTTTATTTAGAGACAGGGTCTCACTGAGTTGCTTAGTGCCTTGCTTTTGCTGAGGCTGGCTTTGAACTCTTGATCCTCCTGTCTCAGCCTCCTGAGCCACTGAGATTATAGGCATGTGCCACCATGCTGGGCCCTGTACCAGGGCACCTGGGCCTTTTTGTGTTTTTTGATGACAGTCATTCTAGCTGAGGGGTGAGGGAATGGCTTCTGATTGTGATTTTAATTTACATTTCCCTGATGATTGGTGAAAGTGAGCCTTATTTCCTATACTTTGTATGTCTCTTTTGAGAAGTGTCTGTGTAATTCTTCAACCCATTATTAAAGTAGATTTTTATGTTGATGTTCAACTTTTTGAGTTCCTTCCATATTCTGAATACCATCCACTCGTTGGAGGAATAGTTGGCTAATATTTTCTCCCATGTTGTATGTTGTCTCTTGGGGTCTCTGCTGATTGTATCCATTGCTGGGCAGAATCTTCTCAATATTGTCTTGATAGCACACAGGACATGGACCAACCATTGGCAGGCCCTCTGCTAGGTGTATAGAATATAAGGATACAAGAATGAGGAAGATACAGTTCCCCATTGGAGCTGTTGCTGGAAATGTGGCTGTCAGAATTAGGTCTTTGTTGGGTGACAAGCAAGAAGATAGTAGGGAACCATGAGAAAGCATGAGAGAGAGAACCTAGTTGCTGGTGTGGCCAACAAGCAACTTGAGAGAAGAGAAATATCTGAAGAAGAGCTTTTAAACTGTATCAGAGAGGGCCTTATAAGCCCTCTCTTCCAAGACCCTATAAAATATTAATTAAGTTCTATATTGCTCATTAATATTTGTTGGAGAGAATTATTTCAGCTGAGCCCTGCTTCAGGGGTTGTATAGAACCCAAGAAACTGAACACAGGAAGAAAGAAAGTCACACACACACTCACACACACGTGTATGTGAAGAGATTTGCCTTTTGGGGTAGTGTTCCAAGACTACCCCCAACACCAAATTCTGTGGATGCCCAGGATCCGTATATAAATGGCATAGCACTTGCATATGACCTACACACATCATACCATATGCCTTATTTTAATATTTTTTAGTTGTAGATGGGCACAATAGCTTTATTTTATTTATTTATTTTTATGTGGTGCTGAGGATCGAACCCAGGGCCTCACACATGCTAGGTGAGCGCTCTGCCACTGAGCCACCACCCCAGCCCCCCTTATACTTTAAATCATCTCTAAATACTTATCGTAGCTTATACAATGTAAATGCTATGTAAATAGTCGTTATACATTGTATAGTTTAACAATGATACCCTGATAACAAGGAAAAAGTCTGCACATATTCAGTACAGTTGGAATTTAAAAATATATATATATATATTTTCAATCTACAGTTGGTTGAATCCATGGGTGCAAACCCCAGAGATACAGAGTGCCAACTGTGTATGGTCTTAATAGGTACATCCCCTTTAAACAAAAAAACAAAAAAGAAGAAGAAGAAGAAAGGAAGGAAGGAAAGAAGATAAGCTTCTCGGGGAACAAAACAAAACAAGAGTATTTTGGAAAAATTCATCTTTAGTGTAATAACACAAGGTAAAACATAGGTACTTAGGACTGAATTGGCCCTTTTCTGATACAACACATCTTCTTTAATCTTTATGGCCACTTTAAGAGGAAAGTACTAACATTATCATCAGTTAATAGAAGAGGAATCAAAGACAGAAGAAATGAGCTGACTTGCCCTAGGACACACAGTGACTGAGAAATAGAGCTGAGACTCGAACCCAGGGAACCTTGCGTCTGACACCTTGATTCTTAACCACTCTGCCCTATGATATAAAATAGGATATAATTTCATCTTTAATATTTTTGTGAGAAATTGAATCTGTCAGTGAGCCTCAGGTATTGATTTCAGAGCAGTCAAATGTGTCCTGTGTAAGCGGTCTTCTCCCAGAAGTGGCATGAAATGTATTGTTCCCTGTATTTGATTGTAGATCTTGGACAAGATTTGCTAATTTGGTTCTTTTGTTCAATAACTATTGAGCAGCCACTGTTTGCCAGACACAATTTGAGGTGTTAGAGAGAGAGCAGTGAACAAAATAGGCAGCGATCCAGTTATTATGGAGTTTACATTCTAGTAGGGAGGACAATAAATGAGCGAATTCATGGCTTGTCCAATTATGATCGCTGCTGTAGAGATAAGAGACACCGAGACCATGCAAGGAGGAAAGGCAGCTGCTCTGTTATGTGGGGTAGAACAGGGAAGCCTTATTGACCAGATAACATTTGAGCTGTGTAACATGATAAAAAATATAGATATAGTCTTTGTCACTGAGATCCAGAAACCCTTGGAATTTCCTGAGTGATGTGGTGAGAAGAGCCTTTTGTTATTCATGACACATTCTTTTCAACCAGAGTTGGGATTATGCTAAGGAGATGACTCTTGGTGGGCCCTTAGATAGCTTGGGACAAGGTCTGATTGCCAGAGGAACCAATCACGTGACCAGAAGTTTGGAACCTCCAGGACACCCTCCCACTTCAGTGGAGACAAAAGGGGCTAGGGACTGAGCCAGTCACCAAAGACCAAGGTTTCAGCACTTGTGCCTACCTAATGAATCCTCCATAAAAATTCCCAGATGGCAGAGTTCAGAGAGCTTCTGGGTTAGGGCTCACATTGAGGAGCTCAGAGGGTGATGCACTTGGAGGAGCCTACCTGGTGCCCTGTGCATCTCTTCTCTTTGACATTTCCAAAGTTGCATTTTTTTTTTTTTTTTTTTATAACAAACGGGTAAGAGTAAGAAAAGGGCTTTCCTGAGTTCTGGGAGTTGTTCTAGCAAATTATTCATCCTAAGAAAGGGATCATGAGGACTCCTGATTTGTATCCAAGTTGGACAGAAGTGTGGGCAGCCTAAGGACCTAGTAACTATAACTGGCGTCTAACGTGAAGACCAGCCTCCCGGGGACTCGGCTTTCAAACTGATGCAACTCTCAGTAGTTAGCTTCAGAATTGCGTGGAATCGTAGGACACCCAGTGGGTGTCCAGAGAGCTAGAAAATTGGTGGGTGTGAAAAAAACACTTCCACATTTGGCATCAGGAGTGTCTTGAGTAACACGTCAAGCAAAGACCTGACAGAGGGGAAGGAGCAAGCTGGCAGTTTTCCAGAAGGACATTGCAGACAGAGAAACGGCAAGTGTATTGTGTCTATTGTGTGTAAGGAACAGAAGGAGACCACCATGCCTGGAAAAGCAGGTGGAGCTAGAAACAGAGTAGCACTTTGATGCTTATTCTGGGATAAGAAACCAAGATATGAGAGGTAAGGGCTTAGCATTGGAGCAATGCTTTTTTCTGTTTAAAAAAAAACTGCTATGCTTTCTGGACAAAAAAAAAAAAATTAAAATTAAAAAATCAAATATAGAGAGACAAAGGTAGACATAGGGAGAGAAAGCGGGTAGCTACTCCCAGTCATCCAGGAAAGAGATGATGGCAGTAGTGTCAGTGGTGGTGAGAAGTGGTCGGACCATATATACATTTTTTTTTTGGTACTGGGAATTGAACCTAGGGGTGCTTAACCACTAAGCCACATCCCCAGTTCTTGTTTTATATTTTATTTAGAGACAAGGTCTCACTGAGTTGCTTAGGGCATTACTAAGTTGCTAAGGCTGGCTTGGAACTCATGATCCTCCTGCCTCAGCCTCCTAAGCCTCTGGGATTGCAGGTGTGCACCACAGCCCCCAGCTAGTCAGGCCACATTTTGAAGGTAGAGGTGACCACATGCTGGAGTTGTCACCCTACAGATATTGAACTAGCAGAGGTCACCCAAGGAGTGAGTCTTGGTGAGGAAGAAGGAATGTTCAAGGAGAGACACCTGAGAAGCTCCAGTGCTTCGAGGCTGGGGAGGATGGGAGGAACTGGCAAAGGAGATTGAAGAGGTCTTAGAGGAAAGGAGAGCAAAGGAGCTCTGCCCTGGATGTCCAGTGAAGCATGTGCTTCGCGGGGAGGGTGACCGACTGTGCTGCATGACACCGACTGTCAACTGAGGACTGAGAGCTGACCACTGTGTCACTGGTGACCTTGATAAAAGCGGCATTGGTGCACTGGAGGGACTGAAAGCCTGATTGGAGTGGGTTTAAGAGAAAATTGAGTTACCCCTCGATGTGCTTTCACACGAGGTTGTCGTCGGAGTGGAAATGGAATCTGCTTTCACACTTCTCACAGCCCCGAGTCGTGCCCGTACAAAACCAAAGCTCCAAAGCCCACTACTTTAGAAGCAGCAAATGAGAGAGTGAAGCCTTTGAACTTGGGAATAGTATTAACGTTGTCATCTAGAGCTTGAAATGTTGGAGGCACAGATGTTGCTGCAGGAAATAAAATGGACCAGTTTCTGGGTTTGTTCTGCCCAAGAGGACAGTCAAAGAATCTCCTTTCTATATTTGTGCAGGGAATAGGTCCCACACCCTCCCTTGATAACAATACAGTGTATGCTCAGAGGTCTGTATTCTGGGTCGGTGGGGGAGCGGGGAATCTCTCTCTGATCAAACTTTCTTTCTCTGGCTTCATAGTCCCCTCTTGTGTTGAATCAGTGTCCTCGGAATGTCTGGTGTGGTGCTGTGAGTCTTGGGACAGGCCACCAGAACACTGAATTCATTCATTCTGTTTTGTTTTTGTTTTTGTTTTTGTTTTTTTTTTAGGTACCAGGGATTGAACTCAGGGACACTCAACCACTGAGCCACATCCCCAGCCCTATTTTGTATTTTTTTTACAGACAGAGTCTCACTGAGTTGCTTAGTGCCTTGCTAAATTGTTGAGGATGGCTTTGAACTTGTGATCTTCCTGCCTTTGCCTTCCCAAGCCACTGGGATTACAGGCATGCACCACTATGCCTGGAAAGAAGACTGAATTCTAATCCCTGCTCTGTTATTAATGTATTGTGCAAAAATAATGATATCATTACATTCCTGTGTAGTTCAGTATTTCCATCTAGTTTAGCTCAATAACTTTTAAATTTTACCCCAAATGACAGATTCTAATCCTTCCTATTACATTAGCTTTCAAAGTTTGTAGTTTTTTCCAGCCTTCTTTTATTTATTCTAGGCTGGGCACAGTGGCCTGTAATCCCAGAGGCTCAGGAAGCTGAGGTAGAAGGATCTCAAGTTCAAAACCAGCCTCACCAATCTAGCCAGGCCCCAATCACCTTACCAAGACCCTGTTTTAAAAATCTGAATAAAGAATAATAATAATAGGGCTGGGGTTGTGGCTCAGTGGTTAAGTTCCCCTGGGTTCCATCCCTGATACCACCAAACAAACTAACACCCTTTTTTTATGCTAATCACAGAGCCATCCTCCGTTACAAGAATATTTCACAACCGTTCAATCATCTTTATGAAATTTCTGTTAATGTTGGTACCTATACATTGTAGCAAACAGAACTCAATCTTATCCTCAAAAACTCAGGACTGAAAAACACAATGTTACCCAAGGCCTGGATCTCTGTTCCCTCTGGACCTGGCTCTGGCTGTTGCCCAGGGATCTTAAGGCTGACAGTGTCCTTTGAGCTCTTAGTGCCAGAGTCAGTGAATCCCAGTTACCTGGCCAGCTTTTTACCTTTGGTTAAGGCAGTTAACCTCTCTGTCTTCTCAACTGAAGGAGAATACCATTATCACATGAATTGAGAGCACACATATCATCTTAGAAACTTTAAAGTGGCTGCTGTTACTTACTTATCCACTTACCCAATAGATATCTATTCACCATTATCTAGCAATATCCACTCAATTCGGGTTTTGCTGTGCAAACATAGCCAAAGAGGTTCTCTTAACTCAGGTCTGTCCGTGACAACCAAGCCTGCTATCAACAGTGAAACCCTCCTAAAATTGTCTTCCATTCTGCATTCTGCACAAAGGATTCTGAAACTCACTCTCCTTTCCCCTCCCTTTGACCCAGGGATCTGGAGAATCATTTGCATTTCTGTGGCCTCCCTTTGTTCCAGCTCTTCTTCAGTGTGTGCTCTGGCACTGGTTGCTCCCTTGGGCATTTAGTGCCAGTCGGTGGAGTCCCAGCCCTTGCACAGGCAGATATTTAAAATGTACTTTAAGAAATGAGTCTTGCCATTGCATCGCTAAAGAGACTTGACTCTACCCTGAGCTCTGCAAACTTACCACCTGGGTCTACAAAGGCAGTAGCAGGCTCTCCTTCTGAGTGCTCTCTGTCTATACTTTGCATTCTCTTTAACCTGCCATATACTTTTTTTTTTTTAAAAAAAAAAAACCAAGGACTGAACTTAGAGGTGCTTAACCATTGAGCCACATCTCCATTCTTTTTAATATTTTATTTATAAACAGGGTCTTTCTAAGTTGATTAGGGCCTCGCTAAGGTGCTGAGGCTGGCTTTGAACTTGCTATCCTCTTGCCTCAGCCTCCCAAACCACTGGGATTACAGGCAAGCGCCACAATGCCAGGCTGGTCATATCACAGCTTCCATTACTTCTCAAAGACATTCTTAGTTCCTTTTGAGAGGAGAATTCATTCGTTTGGTAGGTGCCATTCATGGTTCCCACAATTAATAGAAATTTGGATTATCCGATAATCTCTATGTCCCGTCCTTCACTTCTTTTGTTTGTTTGATGGGGGAGGGAGTAGTGATGCCAACGTCCATACCAACTGATACCATTTACCATTTCACCATTTCTTCCTTTCTTTCTTTTTTTGGATACTGAGCATTGAAGTCAGGGGCACTCGACCACTGAGCCCCATCCCCAGCCCTATTTTGTAATTTATTTAGAGACAGGGTCTCAGTGAGTTGTTTAGCACCTCGCTTTTGCTGAGGCTGGCTTGGAACTTGTGATCCTCCTCCCTCAGCCTCCTGAGCGGCTGGGATTACAGGTATGCACCACCATGCCTGGCAACGGACACCGTCTCTATCATTGCTTCCACTATGTGTGAGCGCCCCAGGGAAGGGATGGTGCCTCTCACTCCTGAGGCCCAATGCCTGCATCAGGTCAGGCCCACAGATGGCATGGAGTGGCTCTTGGGATTAATTGCTGTGCTAGCCCACCACCCTGGCCTTGGGTTGTATTCAGGGAATCATAAGCATGGTGAGATTCATGATGAAGAACTTCTCTCATGGTGGCCCAGGCTCTGGGAAATCCCTGAGAAGGTCATGGTTTCTCAGCTATTTGCAGGCTGAATGGTTATTGCCACCCTGAGAACACTGGTTCCCAAATCCAGGTCCACAAATAGTGCTGGCAGCTAATCCTCATCAAAATGAAATGAAAATGGAGAATGGAGTGATATTTTTTTAATAAAACTAAATTTATGTTTTTAATCTGAGTTTATGGCCTTTCTACATTTTGTTTATGTCTTACTGAAATAACCTTCTTTTTAAAATTATGATGAGGATAGATGGCAGATGTTTTCTTAATGTTCCAACCAGGGGAAAACATGGCTACCTTATACTGCTTTCTAGTTTTGTCTAGTTTAGTTTAGATATTTCCTTGCCTCATGTACTCTTTCTAAGGAGCAGAGTTAGGAGAGTAATTTATAATGAGACATGGATCATTTTGTGAATCTGAACCAAATTTTTAGACCCTTTTTTGAGATAAACCAAATATGTACACAGACACAAACTTTGCAGGTGATTTTGGAAGGCTCATAAGCCTCTTTAAAACCAGTCATGGACTTTGTAAGGGTTCACAAACCCAGGTTTGGAATTCCTAAACCAGAAGAATCAACAGCCTTACTGTGGGGGAAAAAATGCATCTTTTTCTACTCATTTTCTTTTTAATGACATAATGAATATAAAATTTTCCACTACCACATTTTAGGACCATTAAATACCAGGGAATCAAAACTAGAGATCAGGGATTTAATGGATATTTTGAAAAAGCAAATGGCATTCTGAGAAGGCAGCTGATACCCAGCATCCAAGCCAGCATTCTGTGGGCACGGTGGGTACAGGGACCACTCTTCCCTTCGGCATTTTTTTGCTGAACATATGCTGTAGCCCATCGCCGCCGACAGGGCTCTGCATCTCCCGGGCTGTCTGGGGGAGTCTGTTTGAAGGCAGTTCAGCCATCTGTTAGTGTTTTCTGTTCTCAAGGGTGCTTTGATGCTATGAGGAGATGTGACATGACATTTGGAATCTGGGCCCACGTGTCTCAATGCCAAGGGCATGGACGGCCCTGGGTTGACTGACTCTGGTCCGTTGTGTAGGGATGCTCATGTCAATCAAGTACATCTGGCTGGGCAGTCATATTGGCAGCTGGGATGCTCACATTTAGAAGGGAGGGGAAGAAATGAAAGGTCTTAGAGACCTTCCTAGGTCAATGCCCCTCGCTGCTCATCTTCCTCTAGGGGTAGAAGTAGAGAGCACAACTGGACAGTGGAGATGACAGAAATCATAGGTTCTAAGACAATAGAAATCCTCTACTTTAGAATTCCTCAAATTCCAGTTATTCAAACCCCCTTGTATGATCTCTTGTTATCCACACACGACTAATAAATTACTGTTACTTTCTTTTAATATTTGCTGTTATAGTTTGGATCTTAAATGTCCACCAAAGCCTCATGCATCGAAAGTGTGGTCCCCAGCTAGTGGGGATTTTGGTTGGTGGTAGAAACATTAGGAGGTGGGGCATAGAGAAAGTAGGTCATTGGAAGCATGCCCTTGAAGTGTGAATGTCTGGGGCCCTTCTCTTGCTCTCTGCTTCCTGGCCACCATGAGAGGGATGGCTTTGTTCCACTTCCCTGCCATGATGTTCTGCCTTAACATAAGCCCATAGTAATGGGGCCAAGGATGGTGGGCTGAAAGCTCTGAAGCCGTGAGCCAAATTTAATCTTTCCTCCTCTCAGTTGTTTCTCTTTGGTATTTTGTGACAATGACAGAAAGCTGACAAACGTGCTTGCTTTAAATATAATAAAGCTGAGAATAAAATGAAAACAAAGTTCTCTTTTTGAAATTCTAGATAGATAGAGTGGCGTACACATAGCTCCAAACCTGGGACCTTCTTATTCCTTGTTACAATAAGAAATTAGTAAGGGCTGACATTTATTAAAGGCCCAAACTCTGCAGTAACTCAGACTTTCTTCTTGATGTGCTGAGAATACTGAAAACAAATTCAAAAATGAATTAACATTACTTTATGTGCTTAATGCTAGTTAATTCCATGTCCAAGGATTGACTGCACTTCATGTGCCACCTAAATCATTTTATGTGCTACTAGTATCTCATGTTGTGGATCACATGAATCTCATCCAAGCTCCTCTTTTAAGAGGTGAGGAAGCTTAGAAAATGGGAGAGTTGTAGCTATGGTTCTGTGTTCTTCCTTCCACCCATGCCACTGGCCAGGGAATTTTGTGGCTTTCTTAACTGGAGGCAGATTGTAGGTACCTGTGCTTTGACTTTGGCTTCTGCTCTGTCACTTGCTTTGGCCAACAGGATATTAGCTGAGATAGTGCAGGCAGAGTCTGCAAATTTGTTTGCAGGGTAGACTTGCTTTCTTGCACTCTTCTCATCGCCATGAAGAGGACATGCCATGACCAGTCTGTTGATCCATAGAGAATGAGAAAAAAAAATGTTGAGAAGACACAGAATCAGTCTGCAAAGAGACTCAGTACTGGTCTCTGGGTTGCTACCTCCCATATTTTGCTGCAGTATGTGGAGTGTGTGTGTGTGTGTGTGTGTGTGTGTGTATGTATGCATGCGCTTGTGATAGAGACAGAGATGGGGGTAGAAAAGAAGGAAAGGAGGGGTAGACAAGGAAGAGAGGAGGAAGGAAAGAGAAGGGGCAGGAGGAAGACAAGTGTGTAGGAAGATCCACAGCCTTACGGGCATGAGCCATATTTTGCTTATCTTCTTCTTTATTCCCAATGTTTAGCACAGGTTCTCAAAGACGTTGGTGATGAACACATGCATTGTCCTTTACGTCTTGAACTTTCTAAATTTAAGAAACATTTACTGAGGACACTTTCCTATGCATAAGACTAAACTAGATTGACATGGGAATACAAAAGAAGTCACTCTGTGGCTGTAGGATGTCACTATATATTCAGGTGGCAAGGTTATACTTACATAATGTGGGTGAGCAACAGTTCACACAAAGCTGGGTTATCCCTGATCATAAGTGACCAGGGCAGTGTCCCTCAAATACAGCAGTGTCCTTTTCTGCCAAGCATGGTTCATGCTGCTCACTAAGTTCATATGAACCCCAACACTGCATAGAGTTTAGGTTATCCACAAAACTGTTTCTTTCTTCCTTTTCTCCTTTTTTTACTTAAAGTATTTCTATTCCTCTTCTTTCTTTGGTATCATTGTTCTCTCTGCTGTTGTTCAATAATTGTTCTTCTAGCCTGTTATTCAAAAATCTAAAGTCATCGTTGGCCTCCCCCACTCTGTAACTGTACAGTGGGCCTATAATTTGCATATTGAACTCATTTTGCTTCATCTCTCCCAGGACCACCACCATGGATGCCCCTGACATGTCTCAGCCATTCCAATTCCTGGCTAGACTCATAGCATCAGCTTTGCCACATCCAGTCCCCAAAGAATAGAAGGAATAACCCAAGGAATAGAAGGAATAACCCTATAAAATGTCAATGTGGTCATTTAACTCCTCAGTGGTATTCATTGCAATTAGAAACAACAAAACGATGCAGACTCCTTCCTAATCTGACATGTAAAATTCTAGAGGATGCGAGCACTGCTTTGGTTCATTTTGCAGGTAAAACCAAGGAGATTTCATAGTAAATAAGAGGCAATAACTTCAAGGCTGCCATTCTTTAATGAAAATAATCACAACCACCATCAAAATGACCATTTATTGAGTGTCTACTATAATGTGCTCTCTACACATATTTGCTTCTCGAATGCTTACAGTGGTTCTATAAGCCAGGTACTGTTACTACACCAGCTTCACAAGGAGGAAACCAAGGCACAGATGTTGAAGCAATTTTCCCAAGGCTACATAATTTGAAAATGACAGAACCTGGGTCCACACCCCAGGCAGTCTGGCTCTCTTTACCACTGATCAAGCAATAAGCCGGTAAAATTGATAAGAGGAAGAAATAGGATCACCCATCCACCTCCTTCCTTCAGACCATCATTTTCCAGAGAGTATGATGCTGTCTGTCTTTCTGCACCTTACAATAACCGCATTTGTTCCCCCTTAATAGATAGTAGAACACAAGAGCAACAACAACAATTAGAAATCAACTGTTTAAAACCGATAGTGTCACTGAAGCGCTGAGACCATCTTCTTCCAAGGAGGTAATTACAGGAACCCGGTGAGGATGGAAGGCCTCTTGCAGAAAATGGGTTCTGAGCAATCCGAAGAGAAATGTCAAAAGGATAATGTGTTTTGCAAATGTTTATTGCAAACAGACAAAAGTAGTTTCAATTACTCATCACAGCCTACACATTTTTTTTTTTTTCTTTGTTGGCTGGAAAACACTCAGGTGTTTTGTTTTTCAAGAAAGAAAAAAAAAAAAAAAGAAAAAGAAACTATTTGCCAAGATGTCATGAAGGTATTTTTAGCTTTTAAATTTTGATCGTGAATTTCTGTGGCCTATTAAAAAAGACCAATGCAGTGCTAAAACATGAAGAAGCATCGCAAGAGCTGGTGAGCATGGGAGGAAGCCACCGGGCTTCATATATCACCTGTCCTCTGCCCTCCTTCCTCTAATCCCTGAACGTTTCTGCTCCCCCTCATCTGTGATTCTGGACACTTTGAAACCAGTATTCAGCACATGTGCCTACATGGTTAAATAAAAATAATAATCATCTTTCTCCCTGTTGGGCCAGTAGCAGAGATTATTTTTAACTCTGTCTTGACTATATTTCCCCCATGCCAGTCCTTTGGGGTGGAAGTAAACATCTGGGGTTTTGGAAAAACTGGATTTTAAATCTTAATAATAGTGTGACTTTATACAACTTGTTGAGTTTCAGTCTTCTCTAGTGTTTCATGGAAAGGATGAGGCTTGTATCCTAGGACAGCCAGGGGTGGTGCCCTCTCTTTGGGAGTATTTTTTGGTACTGAAGATTGAATCCAGGGGTGGTTAACCACTGAGCCACATCCCCAGCCCTCTTTATATTTTATTTAGAGACAGGGTCTCGCTAAGTTGCTTAGGGACTCTAAGTTGCTGAGGCTGGCCCTAAACATGTGACCCTCCTGCTTCAGCCTCTTGAGCTCCTCGGATTACGGGCATGTGCCACCACCTGGCTCCTACTTCTTTTTAACGACAATTTGTCTCATGGTGTACGAGACATTTTGCCTTTGTTATTCCATCCAGTTAAACTCTATAAAGTAGGAATTTTCATCCCCATTTCAAAGATAAAGAAACTGAGATTTGGAGAGTTAAAGTAACTTGTCTGTGATGGATAGAATCCTGTCTCTAAAAAGGTCAAGTCAAAGTCCTCTGAGTGTGACTTGATTTAGAAACAGGGTCTTCATGGAAGTAGTCAAGTAAAAATGAGGTCCTTGGAGTGAGCCCTAACCCAACATGATTGGTATCCTTATAAAAAGAGGAGATTCAGAGACAGACACAGACACACAACAAGAGGGCACAGGGGAGGAAGACAGTCATGTGATTGGAGTGACACATCCCCAAGTCAAGTGATCCCAGGAAGAATAAAAGCTACAAGAGGCAAGAAAGGGCATCCCCCTGCCTCCAGAGAGAGGAGGGCACTGCTGACAGACTGCTAGCCTCTGGAACTGCAAGTTAATGGCTTCCTGTTGATACCAGCCTGTTTTGGGTACATCCTTACAGCAGCCCTAGAAAATTCACAAACTGCCACAGGTCAAACTATTAAGCAGTAACACAACAACTGAGTTCCAGGTCCATCTGACTGCACTCTGGGCTGTTGACCAACATTTTACCGCTGCTGCTCAAAGATAGTCCTGGACCCAATGGCACTGGCCTCAGGTAGGGGAGTGCCAGAAAAGCAGATCTGAGGCCCAACTCCAGACCTGCAGAACAGAAACCTGCTAATCAAGATCCCCAGGGAACGCCTAGACACCTAGAAGTTTGAGAAACACTGCCATAGACTCCCTTCCATAGCTGATCAACAGATGTCATTCTCGCCTCTTCTCTACTTTCTGAGTGCCATTGCAGCAAGCGATGCTGGCTGTTTCTGTTTCTAGAACACTCTCCTTCCAAACTACTTTCCACTCTGCTCAGGAACCCCTACACTGTCATCCCTAAGACCAACTTTGTTCCATACACATGGTAGGGAAACTAGGGTACAAGAAAAAGATGACAGGCTTGGATCAATGAGCTTGTTTTAAAATCCTGCTCTCCCCATCAGGTGTCTCCTGACAAGGGAGGACAAGTCACATGTCTCTGTTGCACTTTAACTTTTTCTATTCCCTATGCCATTAGCCCCTAGAAGACACTGTCTTCATCTTTTTCCTGGATGATTGAAGTGGCCTCAGAATTGGATGACTCTCCTCCCCACACTGATCTCAACTTATTCCCCTAATTGTAACTTGAATGATCTCTCCAAAAAGCAGATTTGATTCTCTCATTTCCATGATTACCTCTCCCCTGTCCCCAAGGTATCCCTGCATTTTTAGCATAGTCTGAATCTGGAGCTTGGCTTCCTGCTCATTGTGTAATATGCTGTTGCCTGTGTCCCACCCCAAAACTCCTGCCACCTCTGTCACTTTCTCCGCGTGCACTAAGCTTCCTTTACTTTCTCAGGCTATCAGTCACTCCCTCGACAATCTTTTTTGTACTACATCTCTTCCCCAAACTCCTGTACCTTAAGTGTGACTTCTTGATCATGAGATTAATCCAACTGTTTATTAGCTCTTTGGATTATCTGTCCCCATGCCCCCTACACTACATGGGAATAAGGGCAAGGCCACAACTCATTATGGTGTTTGTATCCCAGCACCCAGTTCAGCATTGGTATATAAGCAACCTTCAATATAAGCTTGCTGAATACATAAAAGAAATTGAGAGATGACCCAATTTGCAGGTGAGTATTGTGCATTTTTCTTAAGGAATATTTATTTCTGAAAACCCACTGCCACTTTACAGATTAGGTGCCAGTTGTAGAAAAAGTACAGCATATTCGTTCTAAAGCTTCTTTGGTCTTTCTCACATGATTCAGTCTCTTAGGTCCTATCTCCTCTTTGGAAAAAATGAAGGTATTTTCTCCTAATTGCTTTAACTAAGACCTGTGTGATCTGATCATTCATCAGATTCATTGCATTTAAGAAATAAAAAAAGTGGTTAATTAATAGAATCCAGTACTGGGATTAAAACTCAGAGCTCTGTAGTGGCAACAATGTAGAGTTTGAAGAGTCTTTGGACATTAAATGGTATTATCACACCAGAGATGTTGAGACTGAATTTAAATTGAATGGTAAGGAGACATTCTGACTGAGGATGAATGAACAGGCAGCTGATTCATAAGTCCTGGGAAAATGCCCCTCCTCTACAATGCAGTAAGAAATGCTGAAAATTTAAAGTTTAATTGTTAGAAATACAAAACGAAACTCATGAACCATTTGTGAAACCGGTACAAGAGTAATAAAAGTGGTTAAAGTTTGGGAAACTAGAAAATTCTACACACATGGGATACCAATTTTAGCCTTGCATATATACCATGTCCTCCATAAATTCTCATTGAATGAATTTCCTGTGTCAGACATTTACAGAAAATAAAAAATACTGAGAGCATAAAAGAAAGCAATGGATAGCAATGCTCTATTCTGTGAAGATGGCACTTCTCCCTAAATTAATCTATAGATTCAAAGCTATTCCAATCAAAATCCCAACAGGGTTCTCTGGGAAATTGATAGGCTGAACAGAAATTTATGTGGAAGTTGGAACAAAGCAAAAATAGCTAAGGATTTTGAAACAGGGGGAGATAGGGAAGAAAGAGAACTGACTTGCTGTACTTAGATACCAAGATTTGCTGTGAAATGAGACATGGTTCGTTATGTTTATTGACTTGTTTTGAAAATGGGTTGTAGAGGAAACTAAGTTTTGGTAAACTTGCCCAGGATCACTCTACAATGAGGTACCGATCTGTGAGTTTGCTGTTTTGGAGATCAGCTTTGAGGACTGTGAGCTGGAGCCAGACCCGGGGAAGAAGCAGGAATCCCGGAGGAAGATGCTTCTGGTTGAGCCCCAGCTCTGCCCTGTAGCTGTGAGGCATTAGGGCAGTGGCTTAACTTCTCTGAATCTCAATTTCTTAAACTATAAAATTTAATTGAGTAAAAATTAACTGGGAAAATTTATTGCTGGGCTGTATGTGGCTGCTCTTTAAACATATATTGTCAAATTAGAAAAGCTTCCTGTACAATGGAGATTGAACTTGCATGTCTGTGGGTAATGCCTATGTGTAGTCGCTGTGTAGGAGACAGGAGAAGGGGGGCCATGGCAAATTGAGCAACTATAACACAAGTCTAGTGCCAAATCTACTCCACTATCCCAGTGTGCAGTTTTAGTGCTGGAGCAAAGAACCTGGCATTAGAGTCTTGAAGTGGTCAGGGACACCCTCTTCTAGCTCTGCCTCTGCAGCAGTGTGGAGGCAAGTTGATTTACTCTCTGGGTCTTATTTATGCATCTTTAAAATAGGAAGATTATACTCTTTCAGGGTGCTTTTGCCTTTACAATTAAAAAATGCCTGAGATATTATTTTGTGGATGTACTTGCCAGTCTTCTAGATTTGGATGTGAAAGAATCTCACTTCCTGATGTGGAAGACCTGGACTCCAACCCCACCTTGACCAGTTACTAATCTATCACTGTGGAGTGTCCCAGAGTGTCCCAGAGGAGTGTCACTATGCTTCAGTCTCCATACTAAAAATAGGAAGGGTAGCAATTACACCTTCACAGAGTTGGGGTGATAAAGGTAATAATTAACCACTAAGGTGTTTTAAAAGGGAAATAATGGAAAGGGAGATGCACATATTCATGATAGAAAAGGATGCAGATAAATGTCCTACTATGTCACAGATATGGAGTACTTCCTTTATTTGATAATCAAATTTCCAGGGAATGTATGCTCTGCTATTTTCATTTTACAAATGAGAGAAATTGAGATTTAGAAGTATCTAATAGCTTGCCCAAGATGTTATACAGCTACTAAATACTAGACCAAGGCATTGAAATCTCCTTCTCCTAGCATTGGGGCCTGCCGGGAGCCATCCATAAACTGTATGTGAACTAAAATCAACATGGAAGCCACTAAGTAGGAAAGTCTGATGTTAGGCGCTCCCAGAGGCAACCCTGCTGATTTGAGAATGCCCAATACATGTGACTTCCTACTTAGCTCCATCTAAGTTCAACACCTCACTGGAAATGGGGCGACCTGATGGAGCCACATGGCCATACAGCGTTTTGGAGTTGGGTGTAGCTTGCCAAGATGCCAATCAATCTGTTTGCTGCAAGACCCCTGCCACAGGAAGAAGCAAGACTCCTTGCACTGAAACCTTATCCCTGCGTTTATGTACTCCCCTTAAATAAAGAACCAGAGCCATTTTTTTAAATTGTTGAGTTCCAGCTCCTACCTGGACGGGATGACTTATGAGGGGCTCTACTTTCTTTAAATCTAATTTCTGTTTATGTATCTTCTTTCCTTCTAATTATTTCAGACTTTCTATTTCTCAGGCAGCTCATACCTTCTGAGCAGGAAACTACCCTGATGGGGTGCTGGTTACCCCAGCAATGGGCCAGCCACATCCAACACTAGGAGCCTATGATTCTTTTTTTTTTTTTTTTTGGTACTAGGGATTGAACTCAGGGGCACTCAATCACTGAGCCACATCCCCAGCCCTGTTTTATATTTTATTTAGAGACAGGGTCTCTAATTAAAATTGCTTAGCACCTCACTGTTGCTGTGGCTGGCTTTGAACTCCCCATCCTCCTGCCTCAGTCTCCCAAGCCACTGGGATTCCAAGGAGACTACGGTTCTTGCTAGATCAGGGGTCTCAGGGGTCATATCCAGAAACATCTGCAGATGTCAAGAGCAGCTGGTACATTTCCAACCACCAGCCAGGCTGGACTTCCATTCCTGTGGAGGAGGTGGTCAGCCATGTTTGTATGGAGAGAGACAGTGCTAGATGTCACGTTGCAGGTGTGTGACCTGGGACTAAACCTACAGTTCCTAGTTGTGGCCAGGAGAAGGTCAAACACCCAGGTGAACTCGCTCCTGACTCAGGCAGAGCACAGCTGCTGACAGGGATCACCTCCCATTCTCTTTATGAAACCGACATGCTGTTCTGGCTGCGGGGAGCACAGGTCAGCAGCTTCACGAATTACCCTTTTGCTTGTAATCCAGTTGCAGTGGTGAAATATTATGTTGCCTGGGGCAGAGCTATTCCTGGCTCTCTGCTGTTTGGATTACCACGTTTCCTGTTTGGAAGGAAGAAAGATTGATGGAAGGCCTGCCAGTGTCGGGTCTGGTGCTACTAGCTTTACATGGCCTTTTTCTTATTATTAATTTTTTTTAACTCTTACAAGAACTGGACATCTTAAATTCTACTTCAGTTTATCAGATATTAAAAGGAAGATTCCAATAGGGCAGAGAAACTTCCCAGAGGCCACAGTGTACTAAGCAGTAGAGCCTAGAGCCTGTATCCTTGACTCTCTTGACTCCAAAATCTAACCCTGTACACAACACCCATCCATGCATTGCTGTGACACTGATAACATGTACCCCTGCAGAGTCCAGAGTCATTTAATAAAGGACTGCAATGGAAGAGGACCGCTAAGCCAGCCAAGACAGAGCTTGTTGGTTTTGTAAACAAAGAGCAACCCATTTCTTTCCCCATGCTCTATTCCAGCCACACCAGGAGCCTCAGCTGCCTTCATTCTTGAACATAATAAGCCAGTCTGTCTCCGTACCTCTTATCTCTGAATGTCCCACTGGAGCGCTGCAGGAAGGGTGCTTCCTTTGTCTCAGCATCAAAATCCTGTTTATATCTTGACAGGTAGATACATGTTTTGAAAAAAAAAACACATAAATAAGTACAGAAAATCAAACCCCTCGCTTACCCAATTGTCCCATTTTCCAAGAAAATGAAAGTGAGGATAACTTAAAATGAATAAAAATATACTCTCCATTTGGAAGTCTGAAATTGACAGCATTTACTAGAAATTACATGAACGGAGAACTCCAACTTCTATTTGATTGTGGGTTGGAATCCGCGCCTGGGCTCTGAGATGCTTCCTTTGTGAGCGATTGCTACTGCTCGGGGAATTGGCAGTGTGACCAGGCCGAGGGAAGGGATAAAATGATTAGGTCCAAGACTTCATTGCGAAGCTCCTTCCCCCCTGAGATTTAGAAACCATCTCTCTTTCAGTCTCTTAATGTTTCCTGAACACCGTGAATTTCTCCAGGGGGCTGTATGGCCAGAACTGAATGGCATTCAGTCCCCCAGGGAGGAAAGAGGCAGGTTTGTCTTATTTATTTATTTATTAAGTAAAGAGCAGAAATGGAGAGCCCCCCTACCCCATGCTTATTGTGGTGTTTGAGGAAGGCTAGTAACCCTGACAGTGACCGGCCCTCAGCCTGAGTCTCTTCTCTATGGGATCTGCTCCTCCTGGTCCGCAGCCCTCACCCTGCCTGTCTAGCTCCTCTCCATCCATCCATTTCTCTCAAGCTTTGCATCCTCCCTCTTCCCCTTTCTCATTTCTCTTCCTTATTTACTCTACTCTTTTCTCTTTTGCAAACAGACTTTATACCTCCACTGTGGTCAGCCTTTTGTAGGTTAAAATCCACCAAGTCTCACTTGAAGCATCTCAACTAACAGCAGATTTACTGAGGGTGGGTGGCTAGGAAGGAGCATCCCCTGCCTGCTGCTCAGGACCCTTGTTGGCCCCCATCTAGACTCCAGCACGTCAGAGCCTGCCTGCTCCCTGGAACTTGGACTTGGCAAAACACCCACAAGGCTGTGTCCCTTGTCTGAGGTCTTGCCTCCTCCTCACCTTTCTCTCCGGGTATGCTTTCACTTTAGTTCCTGCTTCAAACTGTGTGGTTGTGGTAGGTTTCTTTCTTTCTTTTTTTTTTTTTTTTTTGGTCATTGTGACCAAAATACCTGCCATAGCAAGTTAAAGGAGGAAATATTGATTTTGGCTCACAGTTTCAGAGGGTTTTGTGCATCGTCAGATGGTTCCATTGGTTTGGGCCTGAGGTAAGGCAGAACATCATGGGTGTGACAGAAGACAATTATTTATCTTATGGTGGAAAGCAGAAAGAGGGAGTAGGGAAGGGGCTGGGGTTAAGATATGGTATCCATGGTCATATCCCCAAGAATCTACTCCCTCTAGCAAGATTCTACCTCCTATAGTTTCCACAATCTCCATGATCTCAAATTATGAATCCATCAAGTGGATTAATTCATTTACGAGGTAAGAGTCTTCATGATCTAATCACTTTCCAAAAGCCCCACCACTGAACACTGCTGCTTTGCGAACAAAGCCTTCAGTATATGAACCTTTGGGGGAACAGTCCGGATCCAGGCAAAATAATGGTGTCCCTCATAGGTCTTAGTTCAGATTTCCATGAAGGAATCTGATTGCCACAAGGCACCTCAGTGGTGCTCTCTCTTCCTCTCCTCACCCCTTCTGCTAGGCAGAAGCTCAGGTGGCTCAGGCTTTGGATCGGCTATCAAAGGATCAGGTGCTCACCACGAGGCGCTCAGCTGAGGCCGAGCAGTGAACCCAGGGGACATCAATCAGTTACCCAGGGTTGTGCCTTAAGCAAGAGCTTGAGGGAAGTGGAATTGCAGGAGAGAAGCTAGAGTGGGACTACAGATTGACCAAAACCCTAGGACAGCTCTAGGGTTCTGCCACTTCTGATACCTGTAAAAGTAAGGACTTTGTGTGGCTAGTGCTACTTTATCAGTGATACAATCAGGTATTTTACTGAGGCTGCACTGCACTGCAACTGGATTACAAGCAAAAGGGTAATTCATGAAGCTGCTGACCTGTGCTCCCTGCAGCCGGGATAGCATGTTGGTTTCATAAAGAGAATGGGAGGTGATCCCTGTCAGCAGCTGTGCTCTGCCTGAGACAGGAGCAAGTTCACCTGGGTGTTTGACCTTCTCCTGGCAGGGTAGGCAATGTGGTACAGAAGTAAAGGGACGTGATCTCCATATACTACCCAGTACTATGTGTCCCCCATGTTCAGTTGGGTAGGTTGCCGAAAAATAAAGAAGATGCCCAACTAGTGTGTGAGACATAGTATATTGAAACTTGCTTACTGGAAAGCTCTGGTAGATGCAAGTTGGACAAATAGCACTTCTGTCCTTCCCAGTGCTTCTCCAGAAAACCCAGTGGCAGCTGGCTGAACAAGTAACACTGATCTTCTCTACAGTGCTTTGTTCTGCACCAGCCCAGGGCAGTGAAAAGGGTATTGTAGACTAGGCTGCATTAGCAGGACATAATTATCTTGCTATAGTCCATTGTATGATCAACATTCCAAGGAAGAGTGGCTTTGATGTATAAGCAAGAAAGCAGTCTCTGCAGATTCTTCGTTTACAGTGTACATGAGAGCCAGTGTTCTTCAAGATCCTACCTATCTGGACAGTCAGATCTGGGCCTGTTTTCATTGTTCCCTTGGCTCCAGTAGGTTCTGAGAACAAAAAGGGGTATTTCAGTTGTTTTACTATTCTCCTTTTCCTCAAAGATGACACAAGTCCACCTCCACAGCTCTCACAGTAGGTAGATGTGGCAAGTCCAGGATCCTTGCACTTCAATGAACATAGGCCACCTAGCTAAAGTACTCCTTGGAAACCAGCCCCCACTGTTTCCCAGGTCAAGAAGTAGAAGCATTAGAAGTTAACAGCCTTGCCTAGAGTCACATAGGTAGTTGAAGGTAGAGACTTCAGAAAGAATTCATAAATTCTTTATGACTTTAAAAAGATATATATATATATAGCATATGTTAGGAATTGGGCTGAGTTTTTTTACATCGGTTATTTCATTGAACTCTTATTGAAGTGGTGGGAGGTTGGCTTTATCCAGAGGAGAGACCTGAATTTCAGAAAGGTTCATCAACTCACTCAAGGTCATGCAGGTTGATAAGAGAAGAATAAAGATTCTCTTGTACTATTATTGTCACAGAAAAAGATGGTATATAGAAATAGTAAATTAGGCATCAGAATATCTGTAAGAAAAACATCCAAAGCTCATCAGTGGGGTGTTTCCCACTCTTTGGGAGAATTGATTTTTGGTTAGAAATAGTACAGGAGAAAGGATATTGTTGAGAACCAGATAGGAAAAGAATGTGATGAAAATACAATAAAAGGAGGTGAAGATGGTGTCAACACCAAGGATGTACTTATGGAGGACTTGGGAATTTCCTAGGTGAACATGATGGTTTAGCCACAAAGCAGAGAATCAGACAGGGCCTGAGCCTAAGCACAGCAGGGTCCAGACGTGCATGAATGGGACATTCTGCCCTTGTTTTCCTTAACCCAGAAGCCCTCTGCTTGACCGAAAATCTATTTGAAATATCAAGCATATTGATTTTTTTCCCCCTAGGATGGAAGTGCAGTGTTTTCTGAAGTAAAATCATCCATCCAAAATGAATACTGAGCTATCAGAATCTGCAAAGTAGGAAAGCCTTTCTGGTCAACTGAGCAGAAACAGTCTGCTTGTGGCTCAAGTCCTCTTCTTGGTCTTAGATTTCTTGGTCTCCCTCCACCCTCCCATTTCAGCTCCTTTTCTCCTCCCTTTCCATCTTCTGTTTTTTCCCCAGCTCCTCCATTTCTTGCCCTATATTTTTATGGCATAGGAAATAGAGCGGAGAATCATGATTCAAATTGCTACCTGGGTTAAGGGGCCACTAAAATTAGAATGTAACCCTTGAGGGATGGCACAGACTAGGGATGATGGAGAAGCCCATTCTCGTCTACAGGGGGCAGCAGCAGCTCAGCTTCACCTCTCTGTTACCATGTTCGGTTGTGGACTCAGTGTTGCTGAGTTTTCCAACATTCCAAAAGAACCTAGAAATATAGACTGGTCCTTTCTGAAAAACAATGTTCTTTAAAATGTTATCAATTTTAATTCACTCTTTTTAAAACTTTTGTAAGTTGACCATAATCACTAGCTTCTAACCACTGGTCTACAACAGAAAACATAGTTGAAATACTACTTTCACTCCTTCTAGCTGGGTGACTGAGCACATCTCTTAACCTCTCTGAGCTAACTTTCATTGACTGTCAAGTTGTATGTAAGGTAGAATGTCAAGGGCCGACCTTGCTGTTTGCTCAGAGTAAATACACCATTAATAGTGATTCCATTCCCTCCCCCCAACTCCTGCCTATACGATGACCATGGAGTTTTAGTCATGGATACAGCTGATTCCAGAGAGGCATATTCAGTGTCTATCATGACCAAGGGCTCCTGCAACATCAGCCTGAGTTCTTCCTGTAAATGATCAAATCACAAGAGCTCACAGTGTGCTTTCACCCTGCTTTGTTGAAAGCCATTTCCCCAAAATGCATTTTACGTGGGCAATGAGTCTCTATTCATGCACAATTTCACATGAAAAGATCTGCCCTTTTCATCGTACGCTTGGCTTGAATCGGCCAGCCTGCGTGAAAATATTTCCATTCATTAGCATGCCAAATGATGTCACTGGCCTGGAACTTGGGTTGACATTGCCATAGTCTCATAGAATCCTAACACTCTCAGGATTCTCAGAGGAGGCCATCTCGTCTAACCTTCCACCCAGTGGTTCTTTAAATGCAGCTTAAACCCTCTCCCTAAGGTAGTGGGGGCTCACCATTCTGAGAAGTTGCCCGGACCACTCTAGTTATTTGAAATGTCTTCCTTGTGTTGAATTTAAATCTGACTTTCAGTAACTTTTGTCCACTGTTTAGATCTGTTCTCCAGCAATGCTGAGAGTCAATTCAGTGACATCATGGCATGATATCTCATTAAATAACCATAACAGTGAGAACTTACATAATGCATGTCAGAATGTTCTAGATTTTCGGTGTGTATTTATTAATTTAACATGCACAAAAGCTCTTTAAGGCAAGTCATAAAAACATTGTACTTTTGAGAATGAGCGGACTTGAGGCACACAGCAATTGAGTGGCATACCCAAGTCTCACTCACCCTCCTGAGCAGGGAAGACAGGCAAGTGACCAAGGAAGCCTAGTCTTGGAGTCTCTATGCTTAAAATCTGCAGTGTCCTACCACTCCATGATGGGTATTATGGTTTGGATATGAAGTGCTCCCAAAGACTCGAGTGTTGAAAGTCCCTAATGTAGCAATTTTCAGGGTTGGAGATTTTGAGAAATGATTGGACCGGGAGGGCTCTGCCCTCATTAAGGGATTAGTCCATTGAAGGATTCATGGCTGAATGGACTCTCAGGAGGTGGTGAAAATTGTGGGTGGAACCTACTTAGAGGAAGTAGGTCATTTGGGTTGTCCTTGAAGGGTATATCTTGCTTCTGGCCTCCCTCATTTTTCTCTCTCTCTGCTTCCTGGGTTCCATGAGGTAAGAAACTTTGCTTGGTCATACCCTTTCACCATGATGTTCTGCCTCATCTCAGACACAGGAACGATGAGAACCAGCTGACTATGAACTGAAAACTCTGAACCCAAGAGCCCCAACAGACCTTTCCTCCTTTTAGTCACTTTTCTCAGAAATTTTGTTACAGTGATGAAAAACCTAACTAACATGATGGGGCACCTACACCAAGATCCAGTTGTCAGGCCAAGGTCTTTGATGTCACAGAGAACTTAATTTACATCTCACTTGTACACTATCTTAAAGAACCAGCTTAGGTAAGCCATTTTATATCCCAGACCTTTAAATAAAATGATGCCACTTTTCAGGGGTCTTGGGAGTAGAATCTTTATAAAATATCTCAAGTAGTACTAGGAAAGGAGTAGGAAGGGAATACAGGTTTTTTGTTTTGTTTTTTTGAGTAAGCAACATTTATCAAGACCTCAGACAATGCTTAAGCAGGTTCTTCCTGTTTCCTTCCATGGCAGGCTGTCCAACAACCCTTGTTCACACTTTCTGTCATCTTCTTTGGACACTCTCTACTTTTTGCTGTTCCTTTGAATGTGAAGGATATCAGTGTTAACTTGCCTAGCTAAAAATACATGGAATTCCGATGAATCTGACACTTTATTCTCATGATTAAAGCCCCAGACTGTGCTAGCAGTCTCCTCTCTGTTCTAGATTCCTCTCCTGATCCAAACACTACATAAGCAACTGAAGATCAAGATGTGAATTTAAACTAAAGCTTTTCCGTAAAAGCCCTAGGTAGAGTGGAATTGATGGTATAAAGTTATGGAAAGGGCACAAAGGGGACAGGAGAACATGAAGGACAGCACTACTCCACTAAGAGTGGAATGAAGGGCATAGACCTTTTTGAACGTGGAAGGGAAAGTGATCAAAGGAAGAATATGCGCGATTTAGAACCTTGGCAGGATCCAAATGTCCAAACCCAAACTACAACCATTAAACACGTGTAAATACTCTTAAAATGGTCATGGGGGAATTCATAAATATGACCAAACATTCAAGGAAAAGATAAGACTGGTAAATATTATGCTTCAAAATTCATACTAAATGTATAACACAAAGAAAACAAAAAGTTAACATATAACAAAAGATGTTGGTTATGAGATCACCAAAACTCAAACTTTTATCACATACAATAAAATTACAGAACATACAGAGAAATATGTAATCAATGAAACAGGTCAAAAAAAATAGAAAAAATGAGTAAAGAAAATGCTCAGATAATTCTCCTAAGAGAAATCCTAGATGCCTAGCAAACATATTCTCAGCCTCAGGAGTCTGGGGAATTCAAATCAAAATAACAATGAGAAATACAACTTATCATTCATCAGACTAGCAAACATTTAAAGGTAGACAAGATTGAGAAGTGGTAAAGAAATAAAGGGGAGTCATCATATTCCAAAAATATAGAGAGAAATATTCATTGAGAATATACCTGCAGTTTGGTCATCTGACGGCATAAATTCCTATGATCCAAGAATTCTGAGGGGTGTTTGTGCTGTGTTTTGTTAGTCAGCTTCCCATTATTGTGACAGAATACCTAAAGTAATTCACTTATTTGTTTTGTTTGTTGTTTTAGGTTTTTTTTTTTTTTTTTTAACATGATTTCAGAGGCTTCAGCCTATGGCTGCTTGGTCCTGTTGCTTTGAGCCTGTGGTAGAGCAGTACGTCATGGTGGGAGCATGTGGCAGAAGAGGTCTCTTCACCTCATGGAAGCTAGGAAGCAAAGAGAGAGACAAGAAGGGGCCATATCTCAATATCCCCTTCAAGGGCACTAACCCTTTAAGGTCCCCCAGTGACCTAACTTTCTTCCACTAGGTCCCACTAGGGGTTCCATTACCTCCCATTAGGGACCCAGTCTGGGGACCATGTCTTTAACACATATACTTTTGAGGGACACTTTCAAACCATTGTGTGTGTGTGTGTGTGTGTGTGTGTGTGTGTGTGTGAGAGAGAGAGAGAGAGAGAGAGAGAGAGAATACAATCCCAGGAGAACAAAAGCTCATATAGAAGTCATATCAGGCTGATGAGTGTGGGTAGGGATACAGGGTAAAGTTTCTTGGTTTTCTGTCCTTAGAATTACTGTAGGATAATCCGAGCTCTGTTCATTATCATGAAAAGTAGCATGACAATGCAAATGGTTTCTGATTATAGGCTCACAATCCTCAGAGCCACTAATAGGATATTTTATTTTGCTAAAAATCAAATATAAGATATTAAGCTAAAGAAAATTCCACCTTTCTACACTTAAAGCTGGTTAATTAAACTTCCAGTTAATATTGTGAGCATCTACGCCCATTTTAGGCACTGGGTTGTGTAGAGGGGCCACATGGGTAAACAACTGCCTTGGGAGTAGCGGACCAAAATTAAATTTTATTGATCACATTCTCTAGCCTCCAAATTTCTTCCCTAGGTCCACTTTTGTAAGTATTTCCTGAAAATATACGTGACAATCCCTCAGGTACAAATAGATGTATTGAAATTAAGTAATTTGCCCAAGGTCATTGCCAATCAGTAAATGACAGGGGTCAGACTCAGATTTTCTGATTTGAGGTTCCATGTAGACCCTGGAGGATTCAAGAGAAGGGAGATTAGTGTCCTTTAGAAATGTACAGTGTTCTATGAAAAGCAAAGTCTTCCAACTTTTGGTGTTTGTCCTTGAAACTGAGAAAGAAAATTGTAGGTGGAACTAATAGTCTGTGGATGGCAGGCCTGCCTACCATTTAGCTTCCGTCCCCACTGGGCAGGAACCGTGTCATCAGCTGTAGTTTGCTCTGTGCAGAGGGTGTGGGCACTTAAATGGAGAGTGCCCTTGGAGCACGCTCGGCACCTGTGGTGAGGGATCGTAGTGGGGAGGTCTGTGAGTGCCTAATGGTCTCTTCTGCATTCAGGGGACACACATGCCCCATGGAGAGCCCGGGAAGTGCTGAGGCACAAAAGGCAGACACCCAGTGTTATATCTTTCTCATGGTTTCCTTTGTGACTTAGCCAAAATTACCTTTCTGATCCCCAAATCACAGGTACTTAAGATGATTTCAGTTAACTTATCAAAATGTTTGAGGAACTAAAGGAACAGAATGTTACAGGTAGCATAGTCATTTTGAGCATTTTTCTAGTTGTCCCTCTTGATCCTGAGGCAGCCACACGAAATACAAAGGTAAATTCCTAACACCCTCATCCTGCAAAGGAGGAAAAGTTTCCTAACACTCTAGTATGTGACTCTAGTATGTGACTCTCTGGTCACCAGAGGTGTTCACAGGCTGAAGAGTACACACAAACTCTGACAGGATTCTGCACCAAGTACACCCGGTGCAGTGGTCTAACAATAGCCTCCTATATGCCCTAGTCCCAGAGGTGATGTTGGTGGAACCCAAGAGTGGCCTGGATCTCAGCCAAGGTACCCTTTTTTGAAGGGTAGAGTTTTCAATAAACAATGAACTTCACAAGGATCTTTTATCTCAGAACAGCCTAGGAGCAAACGAGGGCAGGTCATGGAATGTATTGCTAATATATCACCAATAACTGACATGTGCACCAACGGAGGCCCAGGCACATCCTCAGGTATACAGCAGCATGCACTCAAAGGTGTAGAGAGGGCATACTCTGATTTTTAATTCTCAGTGTTGAATTAGGACCCTCTTGCCAAAAATTCATGATGCCCTTGCTTCTATACCTTCACAGTGGTGATTCTTGCTGTCCCAAGTACCATCCTGCAAGGCTTTGACTTCCCATTCACTGTCCATGTCCTTCAGATATTAGTCTTCTGATCATTCCTTGGGGAAGCCTTCCTGGACCTCCAACCCCCAGATCTGATGGTGTCAGCAATGCTCCCAGGGGGCCCTCTGTTCCTATTGTGCCAGATAACATATCACACAGGTACTCAGTGTCACCTGTCTGGAGCCCAGGCAACAGGCCTGGAGAGAACCCAAGAAATTCTCAAGTACAGTGGCCCATGTTTGCATTTTTACACAGACTTGAGTTTTTGCTACTGGGGGCTGTCTTAATTAGCCTTGTCCTGCTGAGCTCAGGCTGGACTGAACTGTCACTGCTGTATTTCTGGGAGTGAGGACACATCCTGGGAACCCTGCATACCTGGCTGTAACCCTGCATACCCTCTCTCACATCCGTTATCCTATCAGTATCTTAGGGGAAGTACTTTAGGGCTCAGTGTGAGCTGATGGTTCCTCCCTGTTATTTCTCACTGAGACCAACCAGGGTCAGGGTGATTCCTCTGGTTTCGCTCTGTCCTGTATCTTTGGTTCCCACATTTTGATAGAAAACCATTTTTTCCTCTCAATTCATTTCTTAACATTGTTTCTAAAACACTAAGTGATCTTTTAATATTTTTATTTTACAGTGTACTACCTGCTTCTCCCCGATCCTTGGTTTCCCCATCTGTAATAGTAAGAGAGAAGACAAATCTCCAAAATGTTTCCCAGTCTGATATTCTGAGTCTGTGAAACGTTCACTTAGTGGTTTCAGGAGCTCAAAGGAACAGTCTCCTATTTTAAGTGGCTACCACCTAAGGGTCACGTAAGGTATACTGAACAATGCCATTGCCCTACTTTCTTTGCTTCTGCTTCCGACCTGCTCTAGGTAGTGGAACCTCTAGCCTCGGGGATCTCATACAGGATTAGTGCTCCTGTGGAGAGCCCATACAGACTGCCTGATGAAAAGGGTAACGTGGGAAAGTTTACAGTGATTAGAATCTATTTGCCTTCACCTCATCTTATTACAGATTAAACTTGTATATTAACTTCATAATTCTCTGATTACTGAGGAGTTCAGCGGAGGTCCTCGGTCTCTTCAATTCTAATTAGCCTTGTCCAGCTGAGCTCAGGCTGGACTGAACTGTCACTGCTGAATTTCCACTGGCAGTGGGAGTGAGGACGCATCCTGGGAACCCTGCATATCTGGCTGTAAACAATTTGCCTAACACGTGGATTTGCACAGACCGAACCCACACACCAAGCCTGAGAAGCAGCCTGCTTTCTCCCCATTTCCTCACTTACCTGAAAAGTGGGGGCACGTTATTTAGTAGATGGGATTCATACTATTTACTTATGAAAACAGAATTTAAATTTAGACATTTTGAGAGGCACAGTGGCATCGTGGTTCTTGTATATATATATTTTTTGAGACAGATGGGCTATGTTTTAGGCTAGTGATTAATTTTGAAAGAGTTACCTAAGCTTTCTAAGCTTTCATTTATTTACCTACCAAAGGAGAATAAGAGTAGCACCCACATCGTAGGATTGCTGTGAGAAAAAAAGAAAGAAAGAAAGAAAGAAAGAAATAGAATATAGGGAGCATCCAATACTTGTTAGTTTTTAGTGTTGTTAGTACTAATAATTAGGGTCTTGCTGAGGCATGGTGCCATAGCAGGGGGGCAGGAAAAGAATGATTATTTCACAAAGAAGGAAGTGAAGCCAGTTAGACATGACTTCACACCCTCTAGAGATGTTATCTTACCTTTGTTACCTTACCTTGAGCAAGTCCTGCAGCATTCAAGAATCACCAATCAGACAATAAGAGGTAGGTGTTTACTACGCTGTGGGATTGGAGAAGTCTCCCAGAGGTAGTGTGGGCTCATTTGGTCTTGGTGAATGAGTCCCTCCTTCCATGTCCATCTGGGTCTTTGAAGTCAAGCGTAAGTGTCACCTCCTCCATGGTACCTCCCTTCTCCCTCCTGGCTACCCCGAACGTTGTTAGTATTCTCTGTTCAGTTCTGCAAGCTGTCTATACTGACAGGTTTGCCGTAAGATGTACATAAAAAGGGGAGGTTTTGTAATTTCTCCATTGGCTTCCTACCTCACCAGCACACAGCCTGGTGTCTGCGATGCAGCCCCACTAATCATGATTGCTGGCCTCTGCCATGCTATTACTGTACACAGCACTACTCTGAGCTCTGTGCTTCCAACAATTTACTCAACCTCCTAACAACTCCATAAGGATGCTGAGGTGGCAGTTGAAGAACTTGCCCAAGAAGATTCAGTAGCCATGATTTGAACCCAAGCAATAAGGCTCAGAAACTTTCTTCTTTCCCATCTTGTAATTCCATGTGTTTGCTGAATAATACTTCACATGTGTGACCTTATTGAATTTTCACAATACCCTGATGTGGCTTCTATTCTAACTTCATGTTATTAATGTGTAAACCAAGGTCTAACACTTTTATATAAATTGCTTCAAAACTAGTAAGTGGCCAGTAAGTGGCCAGAGTGTTAATAAAGCTTATTTCTCCAGAGCCTGGGATCCTATCTACTAACTATTCCAGTATTTCCAAAAGGGTGACACTGCAGCCCCAGTGGAATGAAGAAATGATTTTTAGGGGGCTCATGGAGGAACATATATTTAGTAGTTGTGTATCTATTTTAGTGTGTACTAGTCATCTTAAAAACCCAGTCACACTAAAAAAATATGACTAGATTCTGAAACGCATGATTTTACTCATGAAAATGCTGAAGAGGAGGCTGGAGTTAGTGTGTTTTAAAGAACTCTTAGGTGAATGACAGAATGGTGGCATCATGGGTATGAAAAAGCAGGTGAGGGATGATGACATTTGGGCAGCTGTGTGTGACACTTCCCTGCACCCCCAGCATGTGAAAGGAGAGTGGCAGAAGAAGCGAGTGAGCATTCCCAGCCATGGAGGCGGCAGGACACCAGGTTAAAGTCAGGGTCACAGAGATGTGGACTGTCCTTGTCTGCCTGGAGCTTTAAACTTTATTCTGTAGACAATGGAGAGCCTCAGAGATTTAAGACCAGAAATGGACATGATATTATCTAGTGATATTTATCCTTGAAGGCTGTTATGTGTTTATTATCCATCTGGATTTATAGTAGCTTGACAATATCAATGGGTAAACTATCACAAATATGTGTTAGCAGACAGCTCCCTAAACATAATGCTCAGGAGGTAGCACCATAAAACCTCAAAATGATCTTGTGGGCTACACATGCCCACGAGGTGTAGCCCTTGCCACTCCTTTAAACCTGTGTTCTTTCACAAAGTAGGGCATTATCCTCTTTCTAGAAAGTTGTTTCCAACTGTCAAGAGCAGTTATCTTGCATCTTTTTCTCTCTGAAATCATAAAAATAATTGAACAATTCATTGAACGTAATGGCTTTAGAGAAATCAATAATCGCCTCCCATTATTGATACAGTGGAAACACATAGGAAAAAAAAAAATTACCCACTACAGAAATAAGCCCGTTAAAATAAATAATTTAACAAGCTGTCTGGCAATCTATTCAAATTTTGAACTCCAATGATTACGTGGAGTTTCTTAAGTATAAATAATGAAGGAAATGCACTCCGAGTTGCCAGGGTATGGACTGAAGGTACAGACAGCAAAGAGACCAGTTCCTGGCACTTAGCCCACTACTTCTGACTGGTGGAGCCACCCACAAAATGTGCAGACAGCATATAAGTCATTAGTTGTATAGTGTGTGAGAGAGAGAAAGAGAGAGGGAGAGGGAGAGAGAGGAAAAAAAACACTAGCTCCCAATTAGTATGATTAGCATTCAAAATCAGAGCATGATGTTAATAATTTCTTCAAATATATCTCATCATTTGCAAAAGGCACTTTCAAATCTACCTACATGTGACTATAAACCAGCTTGAAATTTTGCAGATGGGAAAGCTGAAGGCCAGGAGCATGAATTGACTTGTCACAGTGACATTGCTAGTCAATACAAGAATTGAAATTACTACATAGGTTTTTCAAGTGCTCATCCATTGCCCAATCCACTATTGTTCCTAGCTTTGACCTTTTATTCCCTCCTATGTTCAAAATAACCCATCATACTCAAGTCTCTGTATTCTAGCTAAGGAACCAGCAGTTAAAGGAAATGTCATTTGGTCCAGGTCACACAGCTCACAGAGGATGGGTGAGGACTGAAGCATGGTTCGGACCCCTAGCAAGGCTCCTTTCTCAAAGTCCTCAGCCATTAGTGTGTCTGTTCCCAAGGCCAGGAGGTGAGGCAATCAGGGGAAACAGTCCTGGCAAAGCCAGGTCTTTAGGGTGACATGCTCCTCCACTCTGGATCCAACTCAACAGAAGTCAAGGGGGATAGATGTAGATATTTGCAGTTCATAGGATTTTGGGTCACAGGTCCTGATGTTGTAAAGACAAGAATAGCAGCTGGACTGTGTGAGGGGAGGATAAAAGAATGATCACCCTGCTCCTCCCTCCTTCTCTTTCCCTATTGTCTCCCTTCTCATAGGGATCATGTCACAGTTATGTCAGAGAGCAAGAGAAACAACATCAAGGTTCAGTGGGTGCCAGACAGATGCTCCAAAGAGCCTTTGGCACACTCACCTTTCTAACTCACCATGGTAACCCACATGAATTATAAGAGCTAAAGATTAATAATTAATTAAGCACATGGTAGGTACTGAGCATGATCCTAATGTACATTAGCTCATTTAATCCTCACAATAGCCTCTGGGCAGAAGCTTCTATGGTCATCATTTACTAGATGAGGAAACTGTGACAGGAAAAGGTAAGTGTGTCATTGCACATACCTCAGAAGTAGAAAAGTATTCAAAAGCAGCCAAGCAGCCTGGAACCCAAGTTCTAGACTGCTGCACTCTGTTCTGGTTGCAAACAGTGGGTGCCATCTGCCTGTTCAGACCTATTTGTCACCCTTGCCCCCATGTTTCTGTTGATGGCATCAATAGGTCCTCTTGTCTTCTGGCTTCTGATTGGGTTTGGCCAATGGGAGGCACCAGCCAGAAATCAGATGGAAGAAGGGTGGGTCAGGCAGTGAGACTCCTCCTGATGCTGCCCCCACCAAGGCCTCTACCAGAGACCATGGCTTCTGCGGAGAAGCCTTCTCCCCTTTAGCTACTGCTCTCTCGTGGTTCTGAAAAAGGCTTAGGCTCAAATGTGGCAAGGTCTCCCCGCACTTGTCCACCCTGGGATGCTTCATATCCATATGAGTTGTCTTCAGCCCTGTCTAGGCCTGTGAAAACTGCCTCTTCCTTCAATTCTCCTCAATCGAAATACACCACCTGTTTCTGGCTGGGATTTTGACTGATACACCAGCCTCCAGCAGTGTTGTTTGTACCAGGTAAGCACTCAATAAAATCATGTTGGAGAGAGAAAAGAATAAAGGAAGGAAAGAAGGGAGATGGAGGGAGTGAGAGAGGAGAGAAAGATGGAGAGGTGGGTAGGGGGTGGGAGACAAGCCAAGGCCTCTATTAAACACACCTGTCTGCCTTACCTCACCTGGGTACTTTCCCTACAGGCAACAATAACATGTATCGTAAAAGATCTGTCAAATGTTATTATTACTCCCACTTTATAATTCACAAAAAGTGGTCCTCAGAGAGGTGAAATAATTTGTCCAAGTTCACTTGGAGTTTGATGAAGTACCTGAGCCTAGACTCCATCCAGAAATTCTGGTTCCAAATCCAATCCCTTTTCCTCTCCCGCGCTGCCATTTCTGAGGACCATCCAGGTGTTCAGGAAGTTGGAAGCAGCCTTGGAGAAACGGGTCTCTTTCCAGGTGGCTTCAGCCACAGTGAGAATGCATTTCAGTGCCCTTGGCATTGTCCCAAGTGCTTCCTCTTTGTGTTTCCCTCTGGTTCTCCACCTCCCCCGAACGCTAATCTTAACTTTATCTCTGGAGAGGAAGAAAAATGACTCCAGGACTGAAAAATATATTGGTTCCGTGTGGTTCCTTTCATCTCAGTCTTCCGAGGTAGCCCACGAACCATTCTCATAAGGCAGCGTATAGCAATCGATGTTGGAGGCACTAATATTCTTTTCTGATAGCCTCCTTTGAAAAATGTAGATCTTTTTTTTTAAGCTTAGATTTTGATATTTGTACAGATGGGTGGCATTTGAATGTATCACCATGAAATCCCTGGAGGACTTGGAAGGTCCCTCTGAGAAATGTTTATTTGAGCACCAAAAAGGCCATCACTTCTCCACATCCCGTTGGTTTCATTCTCCTGGAAGTGCATTAATCCTGGGCCCGGACAGACCCTTGAAGGTAAAGTGGAAATACCAGTTAAGAAGCCACATTTTTTTTTCTGACAGGAGGAAAAATTATGATTAGGTCTAGGAATATTTAACTTTATAAACAACTGACCAAAAAAATGAACCACTGATGGAGTGAATAAAGGTTCAAAACTCAAGACCGAATGGATTTTTTGTGAACAAAAATCAAATAGCCATTTCATTTCCTAAAGCTAGTACACCTTCAGGAATTTTCTAACAAAGAGACAAGTGAATGGAAAGGGAATAAGAGTAGGTTTAGCCCAGAGGAGTCTATTCTCTCCTTTATCTTCTCCATTTCACAGTGAGCCTCCTACGGAGAGGAATTTTATCTTGCTTGGTTTTCTAGCCTGTAGTGTATTACCTAGCATACAGTCGTTGCTCATTAAATAATTACTCAGTGACTGCCTGCCTGCCTAAATGAAAGAATGGTTCATAAAATCCTTTCTTATTTCTCTTTCAACCTTCAAAACTTATAATGAAACAGGCAAGGGCAAAACTCATACTTAATCCCATTGTATAGATGCAGAAACTGAGGCCCATATAGGTGTGCGGGTCTTGCCACGAGGTCACCTTTCTAATTAATGGCAGAGCCAGAAGAAAAATGCAGGCTCTTTTAGGAAAAATTCTTACTTCTATTCCTTCCTTTTAGTTTTCACTTTGTACTCCAAATTATTCTTTGGAGTAGGAAGAGCATTTGAGAACTGAAGGACTGAAAAACCTAACTTTCCTGAGTGAAAACCATGAAATCCCCAAATGAACTGGGAAGCATTGAGTTCCCTGATACACAGATCAATGCAGTAGAAGAAAAGTGAATGACAGATACGAAATTAATGGCATTTAAATTTATGCAGTTACAATAGGAAACAATTCTTCTGGAATGCCTTCCTGAGGCTTTGATATGTAGCAGTAATTAAAAGAGCTCCTTTAAATCATTTATTATAATTATGTTTTAAATGATCCAGTTCTGAATGTAGCTGGCTTTTTGTTGTTTACTGGTAGCTGGTGACATTTGGAATTGACTAGGCATTTGCAATAATTTGACTAGTTTTTCATACAGAAAGAGCTGAGCTGCCTCTTGCAATTGAATTGGGTAAGTACACCAGGACCCCTGAGGACAACATACTTTTTCCCCTGCCTTAGTGATCTGATTACACTCTGGGCATAAAGGATAAAAAAGAGCTAAGCAAAGTTGGAACTGAAGATCAGGCATATTCTGCAATTTCCAAAGATAAAAGTTTTCATAGAAACATGGAGCATTGCTGCAGTCTGGCTGGGCACAAATCACGAGCCACTGAAGCAGGAACAAACTTTATTTCTGAACTCCACCAGCACACTCCACACACGCTCCCCGGGAACTCTCCCGAACGCCACACGGCTCCTCCAGGAACCAGCAACCGGAAAATCCCTCCTCCAGCACTTCCCCAACCAATGAGAACTCTCCGGGAATCCCCACAAGAGCTCAAGCGGAACTCAAGGGGAACTCCGCCAGAACTCAAAAGTCATCATCTTAATGGCTGGCTAGCGACACCTCTCAACCACGACTTCTGGCAAAAATGCCATGTGTCCTCCCAACTCAGCTGTGGCCCTCAACAGAGCATGGACTAGATATTTTAGTTGTAAGGTCTGAGTGTCTGCAGGTTCAGGATGATTACAAGAGAAGTTTGCAGAGTTGGCTAAAAGCTTAGGCTAGCAGGGGTGTGTAATGCTTATCACTCAATTCACAGTCTTTTCCCTCTCCACATCATCAAGTTTTATTTTTGTTAATGCTTGGTGGCTTATTGGGAAAGAAACTGAAACTCAGAAAGGCTTACAGTCTTGCCTAAGACCACATATTTATATGAGTTTGGAGGAGGTAGGATGACTCTTGGTTCTGGGCTAAAGGGGTCCTACAGCACTCCAAGGGCTTCTTGGTGTACAGCATTTTTTAAGCAATATGACATTATGATACTTGTAAAAATGTACCCCCATTTACATAGCAAGGATCAGAGCAGTGAGGTGACCAGCCCCCCCAAGATAACACCATGAGTGGCTAGGAAAGAACTTCAGCAGGTAGTAAATGCTACAGAGAAAAATTTGAAGCATGCAACCAAGCACAGGGACCTTCTGCATAAGTCATGCAGGTGAAGAGGTTAGCTGTGGTCCACAGAGCCTGTCATAATTGAAATCACATTGACTGGCACCTAGCGCTCCTCTCTCCTGGTCCACACACTGTGAGGCAGCCTCACCTCTGCTAGACCTGGACTCAACCAGGAATCAACCTCATTTCTCACCAGACTTCCAAAGGCCATGCCTGGCCTCTTCTGTTGTCCTGAAGATACCAATGGATTTTTAAAGCCAGCAACACTCCTTAGGAGTTAGTAAACCTTCCTGCACAGTGAGTTTATTTTTCTCCAGATTTAGTAGCAAAGAAACACAAGTAGGTGCAGGACTGAATGATGTATTTCCTCCTACTAATCAAGAGTGCTCTCTCCAGCAGAGCCATTTACCTGATAAATCGTGGCATTAGGCTTCAGTGCTGATGTGTCTCTCACCTGCAGGCTGCTACCCCATCCTGACACTTAGCAATCTCTCCCTATCATACCTCATCCAGCAGTAGACTGCTCTGTCAGTGCCAATGGAGTGGCCTGATAGGAGCACAGCACTTCACAGTTTGCCTTTTTATTTTTCTCTAGCACACTTGCCTGCACCCTAAGGGCAGAGGGTTTCATTTGCATCTTGTGGGTGAGGACACTGATGGTGGAGAATGAGCACAATTTGTACAATAAATCACAGTGATCGCATTGGGGTTTTTGGTCACATCATCTGCCTCTGACACTACTGTTCTTCCCGATGCTGGCTTGTGATGCTCACATTTATTCTGCACACCTTGCCAACCACTTCTGAAAGGAATTGACTACAGGTTTCTTATTCCAGAATGTACTTCCCTACAAACTCTTATCCTAAAACTCACATGAGACCTAGGAGAGTAGAGGCAAGGGAAAGCAATTGGTTTCTTGTTCAGATCTATATTATGTCAAAGAAGCAAAGATAATTCTCAGACACAGACATACTCCAGTTGGAATAAACAGGAGGAACTAAAGAGAAAAATATGGTAGACGGGCCCTTGTGATTCCCATACATGAGTTCCTTATTAGTTCTTGTTGCAGGTTTAGTTTGTAGTAAGAGTCACACTACATAAGACCTAGCATTTTGATCACTTATGAGAGTCTGGTTCTGTGACATTGGGCACATTCACATTGTTCTCCAACCGTCACAACCCGTTCATCATCCCAATGAGCACTAACCCCCCCGCTCCTGCTCTCAGCCCCTGGCAACTAACATCCTGGTTTCTGTCTCTGTGAACTTGACTACCCTGGGTGCTCTTAGAAGGGAAGTCACAGTTTTGTCCCATATGACTGGCTACTTCACTTGGCATGATGCCCTCAAGGTCCATCCACACTATAGCTCTGCGGTAGCATTTGAGCTTTATATCTGTGACCACATAGCCCTGACTTGCTGGGCATCTTTTATTTTCTAAGTGCTTTACACAATAGCCTTATGGGGAAAAAAACACCATTATTAGCCTTGCTTTTCAAAACAGAAGTATAACAAGGTTAAATGAGCCCAGCTGGGCCACTGACTGGGGCAGGTGGCAGCCACTATACTGTGTCATTGGGGTATCAGACACCAGTCACTGTCACCCTCATTTTTTTATAATTTTGTAGAAGGCAGAAAAATAAGGGTGAGTAAATCAGTTACTTGTCCCTTGCCTGCCAATCTGCTGTTCTCTATCTTCCTGAGGCCCACGGAACTAGGAATTCCTGGAGAGCAGATGTTTCTGTGAGGTCAAGGGCAGACAAGGTTTCCGTCTGCTTTTCTCTGTCACTCATGTAGCTTCCCAGTTCTCCTCCACCTGAATCCCACTTGTCCCTCATATATATCCTTGACCCCTCACCCTTGCCTGGGCAGCTATGGTCAAAGTCCTTGCTGTCCTTCCTCCATCTCAGTGCAAAGAGGAAGGATTGGGCAGCAAGGACAGATTACTTGAGGTGCATTGCCTCCAGCAGGGCCCGCATGCAATACCCTGCCAGCTCAGGGATGTGGCAGACTGGCTGCCCCCTAACAACATCTGTCACTAATGGTCATCAGAAGATGGAAGATGATGTATGAAGACAGGAAGGGTTTTCTAGTTTTCTCCTTCAGATAGGGAGTAAAACTACTTGATCTCTGTTCATCTTAAATATGGATTTCCTCCAACAAGAAGGAACTTAGATTCCAGGGCATCATTTTGTGTAGCAAGAGCAAAGCTGATAACTACCTACACGACATCCCAGGGTGTCCCTTTGAAAATACTTCTTGTCCAATGCTATATTCGTTAATCTAAGTTGGGGAACAAACCAAATGAGGGGGATCAAGCTTTGGTTTTATGGGAAAAAATACGAACATGTTTCTGTTCAAATACAGTCTCCTCACAGCAAGTTCAAGCCCAGACCACGTCTTGTAGGTTAAGGTATTCCAGAGTATCTGCAGTTGACAATCAGTATCATCAGCTCTTCCCCAAGAAAACAAGTCCTGGAAAATAGTTTTTTTGGAGTCCTTCTGCCAAAGCCTGGGAAGTAGAGGTTGAGCACTATAGCACTTGAAGACCACTCATTCTAACACATCTGCCTCCTACCCTCACCCGTTATCTCCATCCCTGGCCTCAAAAATGAACTTGACTGGCCCTTATTTATCTGAATCCCTGGGCTTTTCTGAGCCTAGATCAGGTGCAAAGATGGAACATAAGAGTTAAATGTAGGAATTAAGGCAGGACTTTTCCAACCACACTCCATTAGAGAAGCTAGAAGGAGAGGAAGAAGGAGGAGGAGGAAGAGGAAGAAAGGAAGAAAGAACAGAGCAGGGGAAAGGAAGAAAGAGTTGGAGGGAGCAAGAAAGATGAGGAGAAGGGGGAAGAAGAGGAGGGAGAGGAACAAAGGGAAAGAGAAAGAGAAGAAGGGAGGAAGAAGGAGGAGGAAGAAGAGAGAGAGCCTGTTGGAGATGCCCAATAAGATTTATCCATCTATACGTCATGGAAGTGGCCCCAGGATTGAGCAGCCATTTATGGGACATTACTAGTGATGCAGACAGAATCCCATTCATCACCATCACCGTGCCATCCCCGCCTGACACACCTGTGACTGCAGCAGATTACAGATGTTCCATCTCAGAGCCAGGTAGTAAGATGTGGAGGGACAGGAAACATGGGGACTGTCTTTGCCTAATGCATGCTGTCACTTAGCAGCCCTCTCCAGTGACTGCTGTTCCTAAGGGTGTCCACAGAGCTGTGTCAATACCCGCTGAGATTCAAGACTTCAGTTGCCAATTGGACACTTCTTGGTAGAGTAGTTAAGCTTACCCAGTGTTTCTTGAAAATAGCAGCACTTACTTGCTGGCTTGAACTTCCTGCCCCAAAGCTTAATCGGAGGCTGAGATGTGAGTGTGTGGGAGAGCCTGGCCATCTCCTCTGCAGGCTCCCAGAGCTGAACTGTGAGTTAGTCACCTGGTTGGCGCCATCGCCATGCTCTCTGACTTCCGGGTCTCCCTAGCTGCACGTTGCTCCTTACCATCAATCATGCCTATGGCTGCCTGGCTGGTCTCAGAAATTTACACTCAGTTGGTCACATCATTCTTTAAAACCCATGAAGCAGTTCTGCTCCATCATCCATTTTGTCATTATGCCCCCCAGCTTTCACCCCTGATATTCTTATCCCTTGACTGCCAGAGCGATCCTTCTCCAACAGAACTCTGATCCCATCAGAGGAAGTTCTGGGTAGTGACTAAGAGACTGGACTCCACAATTGGGCTGCCTGAGTACAAATCCCACTGTCCCTTTTGCACTGTGCAATGTTGAGAAAGTCACTTAACTTTTTTTTTTTAATATTTATTTTTTAGTTGTCATTGGACCCAATACCTTTATTTTTATTTTTATTTTTATGGGGTGCTGAGGATTGAACCCAGGGCCTCTACCATGCTAGGCAAGTGCTCTACAGCTGAGCCACAACCCCAGCCCAAGAAAGTCACTTAACTTTTCTATGGTTCAATTTTCCACATCAAATAAAGATGATAATAAACACAGAAATTGGGGTTGTGAGGATTAAGTACAGTTAATATATAGAGAGTGTTCAGTGTTGAGAACAGCACCTGGCTTCTAGTAAATACTCATGTGTCTTGAGCTGCCATGATACTAATAATTCTCTTTCCTTAAAATAAGACCCAGGATCCCTGCCCCACCACCACCCCTTTGTATAGAACCTTCTCCAATATGCACCTGGTTATCTCTGCAGCCTTGCCCTCAATTTCCAACCTGCAGGACTGGTTTCAGGGGCTATATCCACCATGGGCCCCCCTCAGGATTTCCACTGGTCCTTCCTTCTTCTCTCCTCCCTCTCCTTTCCTCTCTCCCTCCCCAGCTTCTTCTTATACCATCTTGATCCACAATAGCTCCTGCTCAAACAGTCCAAAAGGGAAAGTGAATGCAGGGTGGATACTGGAATCATCCTACATTTTAAACCAAGAATAAGCCATTGACAACAGCCTTCCCCAGCTTGTCCATCCATCAACAGGAAACTCACTTAGCCTTGTCTCTGATACACAGCTATAAATGTTCTCCTGGGCTTCCTGTCCTAGCTGATCTTCAGCTTTCATTTTGACAGGGTTGGAACAGAAAAACAGCCAGAGAGGGAGACAAAACCGAAATTGGAATTGGAAATTGTTCCAAATTTTTTTTCTTGAATATGAAATGCTACTGGCTGAAATAGAATGAAGCCCACAATGGTGTTTCCTTCACTGATCTGCTGTCTTGACAAACTCCTACAAGCTTTAAATCAGAAAGGGCCAATCAGCTCCCTCCTAACAGACCTCTGAGTGTGGTAGGAACAGCAAAGTAAAGAGGGTTTGCCTCTCGATACTGTAGTCACAGCCAGCTAATTGGGGGTACCACATATCTGCATGTAGGAACAAAGGTTAAGAAAAAAGAAGCCAGGGGCAAGGGCTTGGGGAGACTGCTTTTATGAGAACAATCTCTCCATACCTGTCATCCTTTTGTGGGTACAGAGAATTCCTTATGTAAGAAAAGCTTTGTACCAGCCAAGCCAACCTGGGAGAGAGCTCTGCCTTGCAAGGTCAGAGTCGTCTCCGTGAAAGGGAAAAACACTCTTTCCAGATCTGGTAGATAGGGTTTGAGAATTTAGAGGCAGGGGTGGGGGAGCAGAAAGCCCAGATAAATGGCATAAGACTATGAATCAGACATGTATTTATAAATATACTATAGACATGTCAGGGAAAACAGGCATATTATCACACACACACACACACACACACACACACAAATATAAAAGTAACAACTGACATTTATTGAGTTCTTACTCAAAGCTAAGAGATATTATGACAAGTAAACAAAAAGAGAATATGTGGTACTTGTCCATAGACACATAGCTCATAGCAAGCTACAAGTCATCTACTTCAGCTAATGAAATAAAGTGTGTTGAGTACAATTGGAGGGCCTGGGAGTTAACAATGGGACCGGGATTGTAATACCTTTGATTAAGATTAAGGATCTTGGGTGTTTTTTTTCCCATCCAGCCATGAGGAACCAGTGAAGGCTTTTGGAGATAGGAGAGACCTGGTGCATTTAAATGATTGCTCTGGCGTAGTTGTTGTTGTGGTTTGGATGTGATACATACATACAAAAGCTCACGTGTAAGATAGTTCAAGAAGATTCAGGGGAGAAATGATTGGGTTATAAGAGTCTTAACCTAATCAGTGATTTAATCCCCTGATAGGGATTAACTGAGTGCTAGCTGAAGTGTAGGGTGTGGCTGAAGGAGGTGGGAATTGGGGCGTGGCTTTGGGGTATATATTTGTATCTAGAGAGCAGAGTCTCTCTCTACTTCCTGATCACGGTGATGTGAGCTGCTTCCCTCTGCCACCCTCTCCCTCCAGGATGTTCAGAAGGATGACAGGTATGGAGAGGCTGTTCTCATAAAAGTAGTCTCCCCAAGAAATGGAGCCAGCCTGTCTATGGACTAAGACCTCTGAAACCATGAGCCCTCAAATAAACTTTTCCTCCTCTATAGTTGTTCTGGTCAGATCCTTTATCACAGCAGCAGAAAAACTGACTAAAACAGTTGACTTTGATACCGTGGAGTGGGAAGGTCCCCCAGCCTCTCTCAGGTAGGTTTAGGAGAACTAAGTAGGTGACTGAGTTCCACAGGCCAAAGACCTCAAACCCATCATTTGGCTTTCTGCATCCACGACAGGCAGGAGGGTCCAGTTGGCAGGTCTGGCACTCTGTCCTGTCACCTTCTCAGTTATTCTTTTGTGTCCAGCAGCCACACATACACTCAGGTCCCCTGAATGGAAAGCAGATATGAAGTGAGAGTGTTGAGTTATGCGAAGGCACGTCAGCTGTGAGAATGTGAACACTTATGGGGATGGCACCTCGGGTCATTCAGCGACGGAGAACAAGTGCCATGCTCATGTTCCTCTGTGACCAACAGGGGCTGACTACAGAGAAAACCGTAATGAGAGGTTGAGTGGCACCAGGCTCAAGCTAGACGGATAGCATTTTGTTGGTCACCAAAGCCTTTGAGGGCATAAGAGAGGCAGAGACACATATGCCAGTGTTTGCCACTCTTGGGTCACTGGAATGACCCAGTGCCCACCCCCCCCATCTCTTTGGAGTAACCTTTTCATTCCCCAGGTCACAACTTTACAGACTATTCTGGAGTTCAAGTACCGTCTCGACTCACCAGACTTCCTGTGTGCTTTTAGCACCTGCTGTGTACACAGGGTACTCGTCCCTCCAGCCTCTTCCTAAAAGGGAATTAGTCCTTGCTTTGTGATGTCTTACCTGTGCTTTTGAGACAATACTAATGAGAAATGACAGCACTGCCTGTTTCATATGTGGGCAATGCTCGGGTAGTGAAATTTTGCACATAAAGACCCGCACAAAAATTAACTCAAAGTGGACCAAAGATTTAGGCACTAGAAAAGAGACCCTGTACCTAATAGAAGAAAAAATTGGCCCAAATCTTCTCCATGTCAGCCTAGGATCTGACTTCCTTAGCACAACTCCTAAAGCACAAGAAGTAAAATCAAGGATCAATAAATGAGATGGAATCAAATTAAAAAACTTCTTCTCAGCAAAGAAAACAATCAGTAATGTGAGGAGAAAGCCTACGGATTGGGAGAAAATCTTTACCACATGCACCTCTGATAAAGCATTAATCTCTAGGATATATAAAGAACTCAAAAAATTTAACACCAAAAGACAAATAACCCAATCAATAAATGGGCTAAGGCACTGAGTGGACACTTCACAGAACGAGAAATACAATCCATCAACAAATATATGAAAAAGTGTATAACATATCTGGCAATTAGAGAAATGCAATAGAAATTACACTGAAATTTCATCTCACTCCTGTCAGAATGGCAGTCATCAAGAATATAGGAAACAACAAATGTTGGCAAGGATGTAGGGGAAAAGATACCTTTATACATTGCTGGTGGGACTGCAAATTGGTACAGCCACTATGGAAAGCAGTATGAAGATTTCTCAGAAAACTTGGAATGGAACCACCATCATCCCAATGGTGGAATGGAACCACCAGGTATCCCAATCCTCGGTTTATACACAAAGGACTTAAAATCAGCATACTATAGAAATGCAGCCATGTCAATATTTATAGCAGCTCAATTCACAATAGCTAAACTATGGAACCAAACTAGGTGTACTTCAATAGATGAATGAATAAAAAAATGTGATATATATACTCAATGGAATATTACTCAGTTTTAAAGAAGAAATTATGGCATTTGCCAGTAAATGGATGGAATGGAGAATATCATGCTAAGCGAAATAAGCCAATCCCCAAACACCAAAGGCTGAATGTTTTCTCTAATCTGCAGATGCTGACTAACAATAAGGGGGGCACAAGAGAAGAACAGTTACCTTAGATGAGGTAGAGGGAAGTGAAGGGAGGGGAGAGAAGAGGATGTGAGGATAGGAAGGATAGTAGAACTGAACAGACATTGTTACTTTATGTATATATGTGACTACAGACCAATGTGATTCTACAACATGTACACTCAGAAAAATGAGAAATTATATCCTATCTATGTATGATCAAAGTGTACAAATGCATTCTACTGTCATGTATAAGTAACTAAAACAAATTAAAAACAAATTATAAAAAAGACTGAGCAAGTTTTGAGAAACTTTGTATCTTTGAGAACTTCCAGGGAAGTTTGGCCTAAGGATCAGATAGTTCTGCCTTAAAATCCTGCCTCCAATAAGTTATGTATCCTCTCTGTGCTTGGTAAATTCATCTTTGTAATGGCAACAAAAATAGTGATGATAACATAACTTTAGCAGTCCATGCCCTTAACCAACTGGCCAGATTGATTGGCATCCCACTGATGGATGATGCTATAACATGCTGAATACTTGTGACCAGGAGCTGTGCTGGAGTTACCAGCTACTTCTGCTGCAAGTGCTAAGATACTAGCTCCAACCCCATTTCTTAGGAGGCTCCTATTGCCCCTCTACTGAGCGGTAGCATTGTAGGAGATCTAAGATCCGGATTCAGAACTGGATTGCCTGAACTCAGATCCTGCTTATGCCACTTACTAGTGGTCTGACCTTGGATTAACTTCTCCTTGCTCAGTTTCCTCATCTGTAAGATAAAAAAGTCAGTCTTACCTCTCTTGTAGAGCTGTTGTGAGGATTAAATGAATGAATGTCTTTAAAGCACTTGAACATGGCTGGTGCATGCAAAGGGTTAGCTCTTAAGTTTTGTGTGTGTGTGTGTGAAAATTAAGCATCTGGTACATAGTGCATTCTTCTCTGTGAAACCCACCTTTTCTTCTGACTCCCATGTCTGAGTCATTTGTCATTTGCTGCTAGATGTTCAAAGATGTTGCACTTTTAACTCTAGCATCTGCCTCAGTGTGGACGAGCTCTCCAATGGCAGGACTCTGGTCAATTACTCCACCATTTTTCTTGCCTTTAGCAAAAATATCCTTTGCTCATGGTATCACAGGACACAACTGGCTGCGTTTGACAAGGCAGAGTTTCTTGGGGAATCTGAATGGAAGAGCGGGTGGCAGCGGGTCAGGAGTAAAGAGCTGAGGGAGGGCTGAGTGGGTGAAAAGTTGACTAGAAAATTGTTCCGTCAATATTAGCAGACAGGCTAATGAAGGACTGCAATTTGCAGATGCCTATCTGTCTCTGCCTTCCTCTGCCTCCAAGGGAGATGGCATATGCTAATCAGGACCCTTTCAGCCCAACCCAGGATCAGTGTGTCCCTGTGTTTTCTGGGGGGACTGTTTCCAGTACAAGAGGGAGTTTCCCTACTGTGGCCAGCGAAGTCCTTTCAATGTTTCAGTCCCTACAGAAAAAAAAAAAAAAAATAGATACCAAGTCTTCTAGTCAGTTTTTTTTTTTCCTACTGTGACTAAAAGACCCGACCAGCACAATTGTAGAGGAGGAAAGGTTTATTTGAGGGCTCACAGTTTCAAAGGTCCTAGTCCATAGAAGGCTGGCTCCATTTCTCAGGGCTTGAGGTGAGGCTGAACATCATGGAGGGAGAGGGTGGTAGAGGGAAGCAGCTCACATTACAGTGATCAGAAAGCAGAGAGAGACTCCACTCTAGAGATACAGAATACATACCCCATAGCCATGCCCCAATTCTCACCTCCTCCAGCCACACCCTACCACTTCAGTTAATCCCATCAGGAATTAATTCACTGATTGGGTTAAGGCTCTTAGAACCCAATCATTTCTTCTTTGAACCTTCCTGCATTGTCTCACCCCGTGAGCTTTTGGGAAACACCTCACATCCAAACCATATCACTAAGAGAACTAGCAAAGAAGTGAAAAAGAAATCAAAGCCTGAAAAAATGAGACAACAGGAAAGAAAGAAGGTTCTAGGAAAGAAAACACCTGCTATTTATGCTCCATGTGACAGGTATTGTGCCTGGCACCTTCTGGTATCTTATTTATGCATCAGTAAAATCCTTTCAGGCAGCTATCAATGCCCCCATTTGACAGATGAGGAAGTAGACCTGGAGATTCCACTGCTGCAGGTCCCATGTGGCTGTGCTCTGAGGAACTACGGGTCCTTCTGACTCCAAGCCTTGAGAGCTTCCTCCTCTACCATACTGCTTTCACGCTGGGACTGAAACAGCTCTCCAGAGCACAGCGCTCATATTGTTATTGGTAGTATGGGGCAGGGTAAGAGTTGAAGCACCAGCCAGGCGTGGTGGCGCATACTTGTAATCCCTGGAGGGATTACTCTGGAGGCTGAGACAGGAGGATCCAGAGTTTGAAGACAGCCTCAGCAACAGCGAGGCACTAAGCAACTCAGAGAGACCCTGTCTCTAAATAAAATACAAAATAGGGCTGGGGATGTGGCTCAGTGGTCAAGTGCCCCTGAGTTCAATCCCCGGTGCCCCCCCATATATATATATATTTGAAGCACCGAAGTCAGCGAGGCCCAGTTCAGTTCCCACCCAACTGCTAGCCAGCTCTGCAGTCTTACCATCTCAGGTTCTGCCAGCACTGGACTGCTCATCTGGGGGATGCACACTGTGCGACAGGACTGCTCTGAGGCCTGAGCAGCGTCTGGCATGGCTAGTGTGCTTGATGATACGGTGAGAGCACAGTGGGCCGTCTCAGCGGGCTCAGTGAATGCCCATTACTCTGGTCCTTTGAGTTTTATTACTTTTATTATTAATTTAGTTCATCAGTGGAGGGGTGGCAGTCTTATCAATGTTGTGTTCCTTGAGGACTGAGACCCCAATTTGGGGAATCAACGAGAATGGAGATGCACAGGGGACCTCGGGAACCCATATGACCCTCACCTGTGCTTCATAGGCAGAACCACTAAACTCAGACGAGAGAAGTAACTTGCCCAAGGGTCACCTAGGTGCTCTGGTATATATCACAGCCCCTGTCATAATCTGGGCCTGTAAACATAGTCTCTAAGCGCTACATACTGAGCTGATTCTGCTTTCTAAGCCTCCTTGAAACTCAGAAAAGGCTGAATGGCCCCTCCCATTCATTAGCCCAGTGAGGAGCTTGTCAGGAGGCCAGTGCTGAATGTGGCGGAAGGCCTCTTGGTGGCCTTGGCCCACCTGCCTGGTGGTTGCCTTCCAGTCTCACAATTCCTGCTGTACTTTTCTCCAGGGGGAGCCAGGGCATTAGCAGCCCTGCCCTGTGAAAAGCACAGCCGTTTTTGTGGAAAACGGGGGAGAGTTTTCAACGTGGTAGTTGTTTGTGGCATTTCATCAGCCAACAATGTAAATTAAATTAATTAAAAAGCATTGTGCATTTCTGATTCCAATACCGGATCCACTCAGTGGCCATGGAAATTCTGAATAATGGGTAATAGTTATCTCTAATTTCTCAACATATGTTTTTTTTCACTTACACAGCTGTGAAAAAAATCATATTTTTGTGGATGCATAATTTTCAGCCTGAAAACGGAATCCATGTTAGCATTCAGCTGCCAACAGGTGTCTTCTTCTTCTTTTACTTTTTTTTTTTCTTTTTTCTGGTGAGTGGAATAATCCCCCTTTTTGGCAGGAAGACAGTATTTTTTCACAGTCATTTTTGCATCCTTAAGAACGTCTTTAAAATTATTTTCTACTTGATGAAACACATCCTCTCAAGGCTTCATTATTTTTCACCCTGGTATTTTCTGATCAAATATTTCAATCACGAAAAACTTGGGAGATTTGAGTTATTCCTACCCAAGACTGCATGACCATGGTGATACTGATAACATTTCGAAGGTTTTTTTTTTTTTTTTTTTTTGCTAAGAAATATCCATGACTTTGAATGACCTGATCACCTCTTAGGCCTGGATTCTCTTCATTTTACATATTAATTAGAACATACTTTCATGTGCAAGGTAATCAAGCCAAAGGCAATTGATTCCTGCATTCTATTCAAGAAGGCTTAGAGGGAGAGAAGGTGCCCCTGAGACCTTGTTGGTTTCTTCAAAACTGCCTTTTTGCCAGTCTAGAGAAAGAATTCTCCTGGACTCCAATAGGGTCGAAGAATTTGAAGCCAAATGGGATGGAAGTTTAACTCTTCTTGCTCTGGTATCCCTTCCCTTTTAGCATTAGATCACCATCTTCATCTACTCCCTCCTACCACCCAACCCCCCACACCAGACGACCTCAAGGGTCCTCTGGCTGTTCCATTTTCTTCCTTGTTTATTTGTCTCCCTCTTTCCCAATCATAGTTCCACTCTGGAATTGAGTACTTCTAAGACAATTCCCATTTAACATGGTCCCTGTCTTGCTTAGTGCCCCAGAACAAACTCATGATTCCATTTCAAGCTTCAGGGACTTTGCTCACACTGCCTTTTCTGCCCTGTGGCCCATGCTTGCTTCTCCAGATGTGCTTCTCCAGATCTGGCTCCAGGGGGTGGGGAGGGGCGCTTCTCCCCAGCAAAGGCCTCTCTGTTTTATCACTAGCACAATTATCACCATGATGTTCTTCCACCTATATTATAGATAGTATCTTTCCCCTGTGAATTCACATTATCTTTTAATTTAACACAAAATAGTTAAGAGTGTGCATTCTAGAGCTAGATTTCCTGAAATCACATCAAAGCTCTGTCATTTATTAGCTGTGTGACATTTGAATCAGTTCCTTTGCCTCTCTGTGCACTGAATTTCCCATTGTGTCCTGGGAGAAATAATCATACTTGTTATATAGAATATTTATGAGAATTAAATGAGACAATATATGCAAATTAAAACAATAACTGGAAAATAGTGAATACATAGTTGATGATTGATATATCTTAGTTCTTATGAGCCTAAATTTATTTTATTTGTTTAGGGTCTACTTCCCCTACAAGACTGTGAATCCATTGAGGTCTGGAATATATGTAAGCTTTATCATCTTTTATCATCAGTGCCTGGTACTGTGCCTGGCATATAACAGGTGCTCAAGAACAGATGTAGGTGAATGAATGAATAAATCACTGTAGACAGACAGTCTGGAAGCTCAGCAAGCAAAGATGCATTTCCTTCTTCAGTTGCGTAATATAGTTATCATTTCTCTGACACGTAGTCTTCTTACCTTTTTTTTTTCTTTTAAATAAAAATCTCCTTTCCTTCCATGATCACTAGCTCAAACATGAGATGAGTGTTTGCTGCACATTTGAGTCCAACATCCACACTCGGGTGGCCTGACTGGTTCTATTTTACTTTCCTTTGCCATTGCCAAAATGAATATCCATTGATCGGGTTTCTAGTATTCATCATATGCAGCCACCAGATGGATCTGAATAGTTTCTCTAACAAGCAATTTGCATTTGGACTCTGTTTCCAAAATGCCTTCCCATTATAGCTTCCATTTGCCTTCCGTGCACTCCAATCATCTTTCCTTCTTTTCTGAAGGCCATAGCTCTAATTTTGGATATCGTAAATCGATTTGGTACCACCGAGCTCTGTGGAGTTAGAACAAGGACTGTATTTTATTGCCAAATCATGACTTGTTCATATTTAAACTCGTACCCATGTAACAAAATTTGTCATTCTATTCTTCTTTTGCAGAGATTCCCCAAGGTTTTGTTCCAAGGCTGATTTTTTTCCCCTGCACACTCATCTCTGGGTTACGATGCCCAGTGGGCATGGCTGTTGAGCCAAGATCTTTTTGTTCAGGTTGTTATGCTTATTTGGGACTCATGTTAGGTTTCATGAACTTAAATGGAGAGTAAGTAATAAATTCATAGAGGAAATTGGGTTAGCATGTGATTAACATCCCGGCTGATGCAGACGGGTGTACCAATGATGGAAACATGTGCTTGTGTCATGATGAAATGCAGATTAGAGGCCCTGGAGTCAACCCAAGGAAATCTGCCCAAAACTGTTTCATCTCTGTCAGCTTTAATCTGATCGAAAGAGAGCGTGCTTCAACACAGCAAGAAAAATGTGAGCGCCTGCTCTAACCAAGTGGAGCTCTCACTTCCTTTGAGATGTTATTAAAACACTCACTTGTCACTGTGGTAGAACAGCAAATATACTGGACTGTGACTTAAAGGACATGAGTTCAAATCTCATCTGAGTCACTGTGTCGTGAAATCTCACAGGACCTTACTTTTTGCATCTGTAAAATGAACGTACTGGGTTAGACTAATGGTTTTCTGTAGTTTTTTTTTTTTTCCTTCACAATACAAATGAAAATGATATTCACACCCTCCCATGAGCAGCCCCGGGGTTGTGCAAAATTACCCACATCCTGGCTGAGGCTCAGTCACTTTCCTTCTGCTCAAATAAGAATATCAGAAAATACACTTGTGAGACTGACATTTCAAGATAGCCTTCAATCCTATTCTAATTGATTTTTTTAAAAAAATTAAAAGGCAAATAATTTGCAATCTGGGGGTACATATTTAGTAATATTTTAAAGATGTTTTTTCTGTAGAATTTTCAGAAGGCATGTCACACAATCCAAGTTGATAACCTAGATGACTTTCACGGGCCCTTCTGAGGATGTTACTCTATGACTCTGAATAAATCAAGGGGCCAGGAAAGTCGGATTTTGCCTATTTGGAATAAAACAGCAAGGAATACATATTTGCCTGCAGGTCACATAGTGGGTATTCCCATGACCCCCTGGAAAGTTGCCTGTGGCCCTAATTCCTGATTCTTACGCTGATCTGCTAAGAAGAGCTGTGTTCCTAAAATGAAGGAAGAACATCATCACTCGAAAGTAGAAGGGACTGTTTTATTTTTTTTTTAACCGAACATACGTAGTATATGACTAAAAACAATAGTGAGCCATATTTTGAAATGTCTTATTGTGAGTATTTTACATGCAAAAAAATAAACTATATGTTGATAGTATAGTGGCTTTTAAATTCTCAGTATACATTTTAATGTTTTTATTGGTTCATTATAATTATACATAACGTTGGGGTTCATCTTGACATAATCACATACTGAAATATCATTTGCTCGGATTCAGTCTCCAGTACTACCTTTTCCCTTCCCCCTTCCAACCCATTTCCCTTCCTCTACTCTACTGGTCTTTCTTCTATTTATTTATTTATGGATTGTTTTTAAGTTACTTGCTTTATAGATATACATAAAGGTGAAATTCACTGTGCTATATTCATAAATGTACATAGAATAACTTGGTACATATCAATTCTCCTTTCCTATCTTTTCCAATCCCCTTCTCTACCCCATGGCTCTATCATCACAATTCCATCTTCCTGGGTTTTGTTGGAGGCTCCTTCTTTGTTTTAGGACTTCAGTATTTCTCCTTTTATTTCTTGTCTGAACTCAGCCTTGCATTTTCAAGGTTGACCTTTTTCAGGTATTTGACACTGAAAAGTTCTTCAAGTTACCTAGATCACCTTACTCTTGGAAATGAAAAATTGTACAGGTCACTTTTATATTGAAGTCTCCCACTAAACTTCAAGGGTCCTTTGACAGCTTTTATTTAAATCCCTGTACTACCCCATAATATAAAACTCTAAAAGAAAACCCAAATTGTCCCTGGAATATGTGGTAGAAGTTAATAGAAAACTCTGTAGCTGTACCTTCAACCCCTGCCTCAGTGGATTTTCATAGAGAAATTTGATGAAAAATTCAAAAATCCAGAATTATAAAAACATAGAAAGAAACGAATTAACATGAGTGAGTGTCAGTAGGCACCAAATAAAAAGATCAAACACCCAAGAACTTTAAGAGCTTAATTATTAAAACCATAAAAGAGAACTGAAATTTTTTTTAAATGAATGAGCAAGTAATGACAAAAGAAAATCTTCCAAATTTCCAAGTAGAGTTTCTACAAACAAAAGATGTGGTTGTTAAAATAAACAAACTCAATAAATGGGTTAAACAGTAGTTTAGGTGTAGTTAAAAATGTAAGTAGAGAACTGGAAATGCAGAAATATCTGGAGTGTACAAAGACAGAAGTAAAGAGTATTTTAAAAGCAAAAAAGATTTGCCTGGTCTGGCACACACAGGTAATCTGAGTGACTGAGGAGGCTGAGACGGGAGGATCAAGAGTTCAGAGCCAGCCTCAGCAAAAATGAGTCACTAAACAACTCAGTGAGACCCTGTCCCTAAATAAAATACAAAACAGGGCTGGGGATGTGGCTCAGTGGTTGAGTGCCCCTGAGTTCAATCCCTGGTACCTACTCACCCACCTGCCAAAAGATTCAAAACTAGAATGGATAGTAGAATAAAATTTCTAACTTGCACTTCATGTTATTTCCAGGAAAAGAAAACAGAAAAAAAAATGAGGAATAAAAAGTATTTGTTCCAAGAGTTAATAACTGAAAATTTCCCAGAATTTATGAAGCTACATGAATCCTTAGAAATAGAAAATAAGAAAGTTGGGGCCTAATCTGACATGATGGACATTTGGACCTACTTTTTCTTTCCTTAGGTGCAAAGTCTCTGGTTTAATTCCTAGGTCCTTGATACACTTTGAGTTGAGTTTTGTGCATGGTGAGAGATAGAGGTTAAATTTTATTTTGTTTGCAAGAATTAAAACCAAGAATTAATAAATGGGATGGATTCAAACTAAATAGCTTCTTCACAGCAAAAGAAACAATCAGTGAGGTGAATAGAGACCCTATAGAATGGGTGCAAATCTTTACCACAAGCACATCAGAGCACTAATCTCTAGAATAAATAAAGCACTCAAAAACCTCAACACCAAATAAATAAATAACTCAATCAATAAATGGGCCAAGAACTAAACAGACACTTCTTAGAAGAGGATATGCAATCAATCAACAAACATGAAAAAATGTCCAACTTCTCTAGTAATTAGAGAAATGCAAATCAAAACTATTCTAAGATTTCATCTCACTCCAGTCAGAATGGCAGCTATTATGCATACAAACAACAATAAGTGTTGGCGAGGATGTGGGGGAAAAGTTACACTCTTTCATTGCTGGTGGGACTGCAAATTGGTGCAGCTAATATGGAAAGCAGTATGGAGATTCCTTGGAAAACTTGGAATGGAACCACCCTTTGACCCAGCTATTATACTCCTTGGTTTGTACCCAAAGGACTTAAAAACAGCATACTAGAGGATCATAGCCATATCAATGTTTATAGCAGCACAATTCACAGTAGCTAAATTACAGAACCAACCTAGATGCCTTCAGTAGATGAACTGATAGGGAAACTTTGGAATATATACACAATGGAATATTATTCAGCATTAAAAGAGAATAAACTCATGGCATTTGCAGGTAAATGGATGAAGTTGGAGAATATAATGCTAAGTGAAGCAAGCCAATCCGAAAAAACCAAAGGCTGAATGTTTTCTTTGATATGAGGATCTTGATGCATAATGTCATTTGGGGGGAAGCATGGGAGGAATGGAGGAACTTTAGATAGGGCAAAGGGAAGGAAGGGGAAAGAAGGGAGTAGGAATGATGGTGGAATGAGTTAGACATCATTACCCTAAGTACATGTATAAGACACAAATGGTGTGAAAATACTTTGTGTACAATCGGTGCCTTGAAAAATTATACTCTATATGTGTAATATGAAATGAATTGCATTTTTCCATCATGTATAACAAATTAGAATAAATAAAAAATTTTAAAAAGAAATATATATGTTTTATAAGTATATTTTCTAACTAAAACACACACACGTATATAATAGATATAAATAGATATAGTGTCATGAGGCTGTAAAGTGGTATAGTCATTGTAAAATAGTTTGGCAATTTCTTATAAGACTAAATACACACTAACCATACAAACCTAGAAATCACATTCCTTTATCTATCCCCAGGGAAAAGAAAATGTTTGTCACAAACCCCCATGAACAAATAGATACATATCAGCCTTACTGTAAGTAACCAAAATGTTCTTTGATAGTTAAATAGTTAAACTATGCCCCATACATATCATGGAATAATTTACTGCAATAAAATGGTTTAAATAATTGATACAAACAGAACATTATGGCCAATGATAAAAATAAGTCAGTATTAAAAGGTTACATACCATGTAATTTCCTTTTATATAATATTCTCAATTTTTTTAAAAAAAAATACAGAGATGAGAACTGATTAGTATTTATAAGGGATTGGGAAAGGAATAGAAAGGTGGTAGTGGAGGTTATAAAGAAGATCTTTATGGTACAGACTAGTTCTATTTATTGATGAGGTGATTACTACATGATTCCATGCATATAATAAAATAGCATAAAACTATACATACATTGGGCCAGTGCAAATTTCCTGGTTTTATTATGATTATGTGCAGCTCTTATGAGAAAATGGATAAAGGGGTACATAGTAACCCTTTGTACCACTTCTGTAACTTTTTGTGACTCTATAATTAGTCTAAAGTAAAAAGTTTAAAGATGGAAAATAACAACAATAAAAATTAGAAAGGAAGAAAAAAATCTAAAAGGTGGCAAAAGAGAAAAGTCAAATTATCTATAAAGAATTGACAAATTAACAACAAATTTATCAGAAGTAATGAAAGCAACAAAAAAAAGTAAAATGGTATCTTCAGAGTTCTGAAAAGAAGTTCTTATCAATTTAGAATTTTGTATCCAGCTAAACTATCATTTAAAGTATGGCGGAGACAAAGACATTTACAGGAAAAAAAAAAAAAACTAAGGAAGTTTACTAAAAGATTTAAGCTGTATACTTTAAGATATATATATTTTAAAATAGTTTAAACCATGAATAATATGCAAGAAAAATAGAAGAGATAATGATAAGCAGGTGAATAAAAAACCAACAAGTGTTATTACCTTTATATTTTTAGTCAAATATTCCTCTTAAAAACATAAATGGTAGAAAGAAAACAAGTACTATAGAAAATTTAATCCAATAGAAGAGAGAAATGAGGGAGAGGTATTTTTTTAAAGCAGAGTAAAGGGCAGGGAGTGTAAGTCAGTGGTAGAGCACTTGCCTAAAACAGAGTAAATAGCACAAACTCTTAAAACAATTCCGTATTTATTAGTAGCCACAATATACAAATCACATTAGATAAAAAAAAAATTAGGGGCTGGGGATATGGCTCAAGCGGTAGTGCGCTCACCTGGTATGCGTGTGGCCAGGGTTCGGTCCTCAGCACCACATACAAACAAAGATGTTGTGTCCGCCGAAAATTTAAAAATAAATATAAAAAAAATCTAAATATGTGCTACTTAAAGAAAGGCATCTAGGGCTAAGGCTGGAACTCAGTGGTAGAGCACTTACCTTTTGCATACAATTCCTAGTTTGAATCTCCAGCACCACACACACACACACACACACACACAGAGAGACAAGAAAAAGGAAAAAAAAATTATCTAAGCTCATTGAAAGATTGACAATAATACATAAACATATTTATATGTACATACATACATGTGTGTGGTTCTGTGTGTGGATGTGTATTCACCATCTGAATATTCTCTAAAACAAACTTTATATGCCTATAGAAACAGGAGACATGACCAGGAAACAAGCCTTTGGGGGAAACTGACTACTTACTTCTTTCTTTACTAGTTGAAATGGAAAACTAGTTTGACTCCTGGAGCATGTTTTTACTCAGCAGATTCATTGACCTCTACTATAAGCAGAACATTTTGTAAAGGATAGTGGTTGAAGTAAAGATGATAGGCCACTGTTTGTAACTACACTGGTCTTGTAATTTTAGTACTGTTTAAATAATACCACACTGAAAGCTCAGATTGTCCTGTCCCCAATCACCTACATGTTTGGTTCTAGAGAGAAATGTCATGCTATTTTCTTAAGTGCCGCAGTCTGGCTGGGCACAATTCAGGAGCCACTTGTCAAAAGAAATGAACTTTATTTTTAGAACCACATAGGCCAAACAAAACAGCTCCTCAGGAAAACCCTCAGAGCCCAACTGCCACCACCAGCTTCCCACAAGCCTCTCAACCTCCCCCACTCCTCCTGCTCTTGAGGCCAATCGGCTGGGTCACATGGGCAGAGCCAAAAAAAGTCCCCCAATGAGCAGCTCCATGGTCTGAAAAGGCGGGGAAACAGCCCAATGAGCATCACCGCAGAGGAGCCAATCAGTTGGCAGCTAGAAGTTGCTGGGGCCTCTGTGAGCCAATCATCAGCTGGCAGCTGGAAGTTTGCTGGGGCCCCTTCAGCTGTGGCTCTCAACACCTAAGCATATACTATTCTTCAGAAGATGGAGTAGGGGGTAGAGCAGGAGGAACTTGATTCTGCAATAATCAGATTAGCCATTTCTGTTCTGGAATTCAGTGGAAAGAGAATGTTAAAGCAGTATTAGTATTACCACCTTGTCTTGGCCTCATTGTTCAATCCAGGATTAGTTCTCAGGTTTCTAACATGGTCTCCAGAAATTCCTGATAATGTAGAAAGAAGGAAGAAAAAAAAAAAAAAGAAAGTGTTGGCAGGGAGTCGGGGAGGGAGGAGAGGGGAGGGAAGGGAAGGAAAGAGGAGGAAAAGAAAAGAAATGAAAATTTCCTAAAGGATCAGAACTTTTCAAAGTTACACCAACTAGTAAAATAGTAAGTTCAATAGACTGATAGATCTATTGGAGATATTTGCATAATGCAATCAGGGATGATTACAATTGTCCTACTTTTCAAATTCAGCTTTCTTTGTCAGATACATATAAAAGTACATATTGATCAATGGGGAATAGAGTTTGCATTATATTCTTGATGTGGTTCTTTCACCACAATAAGTCCTCAGATACTTTAACTGAATTTCCCATGTGACCAAACAGCCAGAATAGGGTATATCTTATTCCTAGCTCCTTCTTGCATTTCTTTCTCTTTCTCTGTTTTCTGGCTTCCAGAGGTAATTACATGTTGACTTGTGGTGATGTGGAAAATAATGCAAACCTGGAGTTCTCCAGGTTGCATTACTAGTCAGGATTGCCTTTTGTTGGAGAATAGTGCAGAGAGTCATACATCTCAAGGGCAGAATAAGTCATTAATAGAACTGAGTTCAGCTCCTATCTTAGCTGATGTCCCACAAATAGAAAGCCCTCAGAGGCCAGGCAGGCTACTTCAGTGAGTGAAGCTGGATGGAGCAATACAAGAGGGGCTGTTGGGGATGAGAAAACCTGGAGAGGGCTCAACTCCTTGGTAATAGCTTCTGTTTAGAAGCTAGAGCAGAAGACTTGAGGCTTGGTCTTCAAGAGCCAGCAATCTACATTTTATGAGGATTTATTAGACTTGTTAACACCAACTTAAAAATGTCATTGTTTTCCATATGCCAAGCAATACTCTAGATTCTAATGGCATAGGTCTAACTAAAACTTGGCCCATGTCCTTCAGGAGCTCACACTATTGCAAAATAAGAAATACAATGAAGAAAGCAGAGTCAGTCTCCAAGTGCTGCTATAGAGGCAGATATATTAGAGGAAAAATGAGAATTCAAACAATTTTTCCCAGTTGAGGAAAGGATAGAAATGGCTTCCAGGAAGAGCTAAACCCTTGGCATTAGGCCTTCAGAGGATACATACTGCTATGGTTTGGATATAAAATTCTCCCCAAGGCTTGTGGTTGAAGGCCTAATTTCCAGTGCGGCAATGTCCAGAGGTGGGCTTTGGGGAAGTGATTGGATAGTGAAGGCTCTGCTCTCATCAGTAGATTTACCCATTGATGGATTCATATTTAAATGAACTAATGAAAGGTGGTGGAAACTCTAAGAGGTAGGAATTGGAGGTATTAGGTCACCGGGGCTGTGCCCTGGGAGGGTATATCTTATTCCTAAATCTGTCTTTCATTTCTTTCTCTGCTTTCTGGCTGCCAGAGGTGAGCAGCTTTCCTCTGCCATGATGTTTTTGCCATGCTATAGGTCTAAAAGCACCAGGGCCAATGGAGTATGGACTGAAACCTCTGAAATTATAAACCAAGTAAATCTTTCTTCCTTTAAGTTGTTTTAAGTAATTTTCTCAGGTATTTTGTCACAGTCATGAAAAGCTGACTAACACACATACCTTTATATGAGGAAAGGAACTGAGTTATAAATAACTGTAGCACACGCAGGAAAGATAAGCAGGATGGAGTAGCTGGAAATAAGGAAAAGATGAAGTAGGCAGTAGCCAGGCTGCAGATGGATATTTACTCTAAGCAAAGGGTTTGCTCTCTGTTACAAAAGGATGAAACACATATAATGATTGTAGAAAGATTTTTATTTTTTATATTAAAATTAATTTTAGTAAAAAGTATTATCAAAGTAAGATAACAGTAGCTCTGAGCACAGATTGGAGAGATTGAACTGGAGCTGGGAAAGCAATTGAGAAATGAGAAAGATCTGAACTCAATAGCGGCTGTGGGAAATGGAAGGAGGCAGATTCAAATGACCAGTTGCACCCGAGGAGTAGCAGAGAGGGAAAAGTCAAAAGAGATGGGATATTGAGTGGCTTTTGATGCAGCCAACAAGTTAGAATTGAGGGAGGATTGTAGGTAAATGATGGAGAGGGGATAGTAATGTAATTTAAATGCCATCTTTACATTTTGCATTAAAAAGGTGACTTACAGGTTTCATTCATGATTCCTTCTCTTTGATGTTTTTTTTTTTTTTTTTAATTGAGACAACTGCATCTCTGAAATGATATCCCTCCATTTTATTTTGCCTCTGCATTATCCCAAGACTCCACCCTGAGGCACTTGAGTATGTGCCAGCACCTGAGTTGGGCGCATGATGGTTATGTGCAAAATGAGTGTTGACCAGCTCAGTGTGATGTGCTTTCTCTTTATTAAACCCTGTAAAGGTAAGTCTGGAGGCAGAGCCTCTTTATAGTTAGGTGACTTAGGACAAGTTTCTAAATTTGTCTCAATTGCTTAATTTTAAAGTAGGAATTAAGTATCCTAACCCACGTTTCCATAAAACATTGTGGAATGTTAGTGAGTTCCATGTAAAGAACTTTCTGGCAAGAATATAGAAAGCACTCAGTGACCATCAATTGTTGCTGATGTTGTTACATTTAGTGATTCTAATGTAGATCATAAATTAATGTGAAGGTCAAGTTAGGATTTTGAAGATATCCCATGCCATTCATTCCTTTCTGACCTCAAGAAGGAGAACTAGAAGCTCCTGTTCAGGGAATAGGCTCATTGTCAGACTGTGCAGACACCTACTGCTGAGGGCAACATGTGATGATGAACACATGGACCCACTACTGTCTAGTTCATTGATTCAATCACTTCTCTCTCCTTCCACCCCCTGATTTGCCCATTCCACAGACAGTTATTATACGTCAGCTCTTTGCCAGGCACTGGGTTAGACATTAAACACCCCAGAAGATATAGCCTTTTTAGAAACATACATGAATAAAATGAGCCATTATAATGTGGTGTGGTGAATGATACATGGAGCAACTATCCAAAGAGAAAGAAGAAAAATCTATCAGGAGCAGAAAGGACTAAGTTGTTTTTATTGGGGGAAGATATTATTTGAATGGAGTCTTTAAAAAGTGGAGAAGTTTGTCAGGCCCCAAAAAAAGATATAATGTAATTCAAGATAAGGGGACCTGTCTATGCAGTCAAAAGAAACCAAAGAGGAAAGTGGTTTTGAGCAATGACCTGTATGTGAATTAGTTGAGAGAAACACGGAAAGAGGGTGGAGAGGCATGTAAGGGTTTGAGCTGGAAATGCAAGGACTTTGCATCTAATGCTAAGGAGATTGGGGTCTTTCCTGTGGGCACTGAAGGGACTGGAGGTATTTGTGTGACAGACTGAAATTTGCATTTCTTCAAAGAATCTCCCTGGTAATACAGAAGGTAAGAGAGAACAGAAAGAACACAGGTGAGTGACAGGTCCTAGGTAATTTCAGTTCCCCCCAAAATACCCCAAGTGATCGTTCACAAGGTGTATTTGTTGAGCCTGTGCAAAATGAAATCATTTCATAACAACTCCTCTCCACTTTTCTTCCAAATCTTTAAATTCAGTTAGTCTGCATTATCTTAGGTCTTGAGATGTTAATGACTTTGACTAATTGTCAACACTGGCAATTACAATGACTGATACCTTATCATTTCTTACAATGAGCAATGCTAATTAAAATTGATTGTGCTAGAGCGTTAGCAGCAATTGTGCACCCCCCTCCCTTTTTTTTTTTTTTTTTGTTTAAAACATGAGCTATTGTGCTGATTTGGTGAACTACACAAGGCAGGCGTGTTATCCCGGAGTTGATTTCCCAGTTCTGCATGTGAGCCACATTAGCAACAATTATGGAGTATCAGGAAAACAGAATCACTGACTTTGTGGCATACGAAATATTTTGATTTTGTATTTTCATTCATTCATTCATTCATTCATTCATTCATTCATCTGACAGACCTTTATGAGACATTTATTAAATGTTGGGAGCTAGTAGGCACAGGGAAAGCAAATGAAGAAGCTGTAACTTGAGGAACTCATAGTCTAGTGAAAAAGACAGACTTATTTACAAGGTAAGTGCCTGTAGTATGTAGGTGCTCCTGTGGGCAGAGTCTCAGCTCTGCCTAGGAGAGCTCAGATGTCATGAAGAAGGCGACTTTTAGGCATGGGCCCCAAAGCATAAACAGGGGATTCTTTCTTTGACTTTTATTATTGCTATCTGTCTTTACCTGGAAAATTTTTAAGAATAATAAAGTAACTCCAAAGAAGAGTTCATGTCTCCTAATGATAAATTAACCAGAGAATTAGAGAACTGAGACCAGGCAGAAAACTTCAGTTCTAAAAATTTCAGGCTGAAAAGAAAGGCAGGGCATGCTAGGCAGGTGGCCCGCAGCAGGTGGACATCTAAGAGGCCAAGAGGAACCGATCACGTGTTCTAGGAGGCACGCGATCATGCCAAGTGTGGGGTGCCTGAGGGCAGTGGTAGGCAATGGCTCTGGCTGGGCATTTTGGGGGTGCTCTGCACAGAGCCTTCCTTCAGGGCTGAGGTGTTCTCATTTTCCCAGGCACTGGGCATGTTGGCCAGCTGACAGCTCACTGAGTCCCTTACCAGGCACTGGTACTGGCACTAGGGGGTTGTTTTGCCCACAGGAAGCCTCTGGCTGAAGAGGCAGCCTGTATTCTATGACTGGCCCCAATTCCTTGCAGAGATTTGAAGCAGTTACGGTCATCCCAGCCCCAGGTCTCCCCATGGGGTCAACTGAGGCTTCTCTTTCCACCGCATCATACTTGAGTTCTCCCTCTGCTCAGCCCTGCTTCCCACATCTTTCCCGGTTATTCTTTCACCAAGCAGTCCAGCAAACCTATTGCCTTCAGAATCAGTGTCAGGACCATTTCCCAGCGAATGTGGTCAAAAACAAGTATTCACTGTGTGCCAGATTTGAGAGATCCAAAAATACAGTAGATAGGATCAAGTCTCATGGAATTTATAGTTTCATAGGAAGGTAAGTCTTCTAAAAGTAATGCAGAGCTTTGAGAAGCTGTTAACTTTAAGCTAAACTATGGGACCAACCTAGGTGCCCTTCAACAGATGAATGGATAAAGAAAATGTGGCATATGTACACAATGGAATATTACTCAGCCTTAAAGAAGAATGAAATTATGGTATATGCCGGTAAAAGGATGGAGCTGGAGAATATCATGCTAAGTGAAATAAGCCAATCCCCCCAAAAAACCAAAGGCTGAATGTCTTCTCTAACATGCAGATACTAACCCACAATAAGTTGTGAGGGTGCTGGGGAAGAATAGAGATACTTTGGATTAGAGGGGAGTGAAGGAAGGGGAGGAGATACAGGGGTAGGGAGGATAGTAGAATGAATCAGACATTATGGCTCTGTGTGCATATATGATTACATGACCGGTGTAATTCTACATCACGGATAATCAGAAGGATATACATGGCGAATTATACTCCATTTAAATATGGTGTATAAACTATTTAGAACAAATTTAAAAACTGTTAACTATTGTCTCTATATTATGTGTGGATCTCTTCAGTGACAAGTGAAGATTTTTTCCCCAGTTCACAGCCCACTCTCCCTAATGTAACACTTAATGTATACTCTTGGTTCCCCGCCCCCCAGTCACTTTTGCTTCTCAGAGCATATTTCTCATCCATTTCATGTCCCATCATCTTAGCCAGTTTTGAAAGACAGTGCCATTGCTGAGCTCACCTTCAACCCACTTTTCTCCCCTACATCCAACATTGATTACATTTGTTTCCTATTCTGAAACCTCAAAGTCTTCAGTGAATTATTGGCATTTTTATCCTAAGCCTTAAGATCTAATTGCAGCTTTGAATTGTTCTCCCTTCGGGACAGTGTTCACAGCAGAGCCAAGTGCTGCCCCCAGACTAGGCTTCCGCTTCTTTAGCTCCAGGGTGGTAACCCTTGCCTCACTCAGAGAAGACAGACTTCAGCTTCCTTTCAACGGCTTCTCCCTTTCACACTCAGCCAATCCCTTTTTCCCGACAGCACCAGCATTTCCCAAGTTCTCAATGATCCTGACGGACTTTGGGTCTGCCAGCTGTGGTCCTAGAACTTTCTCCGTAGAGTTTTCCACTACATTGTTCACATGGCATTTCTCTTTTTGGTTTGCCACCTCATTTTGCAAGGAGCTTCCTAAGAAAGGGGGTGGACATTTTTCCTCCGTTTAAATTAGTGTGGAAAGGTTATTAAAGTGGGAACCCATTTTTCCTCAGAATGTTTTGTTTTGTTTTTAACCATATTTCCTTAACCTCCTTTTCTTATTTGACTATATATTGTCTTTTTCTTTTCTTTTATTAGCCATCACATTTTTAAACTTCAAGAGTTTGTTTTGACGTTCAACCTTTCTATTAAGGGACTCTTTTGCTTTATGGCGGCAATATCTTTTCTACTGTTTTAAAGGAAACTGATTAGATTTTTAAAAATTTCTTTGGGTTTCTGAATATATCTGTTCCTTCCATATTTACACATTTATACCTGTGAATTGTGATCTTCTTCTTTGTGTTGCTGGTCTTTCTCATGGGTCTAATCACACTGGGTTGTCTACTCCTTTTCCAGAATGAGCTATTAAGGAGCCTGGCTCTGAGGAAGTGGGGGCTCCTGGGTCTTGCTGAGACAACCTCATAGGGAGTTGATGTGGGTAAATGGACACCAGGCTCCTGGCTATTTAGCACTTTGGGTTGCAGAGCTGACTCTTCCATCAGCTTCAGTTAATCTCCCCATTTGAACCCTCACAGCTCCACGTCATCCATCATACTCACTTTTCCAAGTATGAACACTCCTGGGAACACAGCGGTGCCGGGAGACTCTCATTCACCAGTCACCTTCCTTTCCTTTCGCTGTTTTTAGAAGCCTTTTGAAACCTCCAATCTCCTGATGATTCTCATTCCGAGTTTGACATCATTCTAGGCTTTATAACCTTTTCATTTCCTTACCATGGTTTCAATCTAGTCCTAAATGGGAGAAGAGTTTAAAAGATACTTTCATCTTTCCATTTTGAACCAGGTGATTCACATTTATTGATTGATAATATATTGACTTGCTTGGTTGTTTACTTGTTTTAATAAAAACCTCTGGTTCTTCCATCCACTTTTCTAATGTCTTTACTGGACACTGCTGAAACCCACAGACAGCTGGGTTGAAATGCGTCTCCCAGTAACTTAAACTCTGACTTTACTTGGAGGTAAGTTTGTTGTGGCCGATGTAATTAATTGGGATTAGGTCCCTTTGGTATAAGGCAGTTCCTGATCCAATATGACTTTTAATAAGAAGGCATCCCTCTGAAGACACAGGTACAGAGGGAGAATGCTACAGGATAATAAATGCAGAGATTGGAGTTACATAGCTGCAAGGCAGGGATTGCCAAGAATTGCCCCCTAAGTCACTGGAAGCTAGAGAGAGGTAAGGAAGGAGTTCTTCCTGCAAGTTTCTAAGGGAGTATGGTCCTGCTGACATCTTGATTTCAGACTCCTCGTCACCAAAATATTATACAGTCAATGTCTGTTGTTTTAAGCCATTTGATTTGTGGCACTTTGTGTGGGAGTCCCAGAAAATTAATGTACATATAGAGAGACAACAACTTAGAACATAAAAATCATCCAGTTTGGGGATATTGAGGAAACCTTCTAAAATAATTCTTTTGCAATGAAAATAACAACAACAACAAAGTTTAAAACTAGCTACCTCTGGAAAGAGGACACAAGCCAAAAAAAGCTGACAGCCTAAAGACACTAGAAAATGCAAGGAAACAGATTCTCTCTGGTGCCCCAGAAAGGAATGCTATACCCTGGACACCTTGATTTTATCTCAATGAAATAAGACTTAGAGAACCGTAAGGTCATAATTTGGTATAAGTCAATAAATTGATGAAAATTTGTTACAGCAGCTATGGGAAGCTAATATATTTATCCTTCTAAAATTGCTAGCTCAAAGCTAAAGCACAGTACCCTAGCTGGGAACTAGCCATTGTTGAACATGCTAGAATTCTCTTTCTTATCCTAGATCTTAATCTAATTATATAGCCAACATTTATTTTTGTAGTTCCCAGCTGATGCCATTTTCTTACATCAAATTTGTAGGAAAAGAAGAAACTGTAAGACTATAAATGTATATGGAAAGATGACACTCATTATATTTTCATCTCCATCGTAGTAGCTAAAAACTCGGAGGCCCTAGACTCAGGAACAACTGGGTCCTAATTCCCATTTAACCACTTACAAGTAATGTTACCTGGAATGAGCTGTTTTAAATCTTAAGCTTTGATTTCATCAGGAAACTAAAATTAGCAATGGTACCAACCTCCTAGGGTAGCTGTGTTGTCTAAATGAGATGATATATTTAAGTCATTTAGCACAATACCTGATCCATCTTAAATTTGAGAAGGGAGGAAGTAGGCTGATATTGGGTTTGCCCCAGAAACTCTATGCTTCCTCATGCTATTTCCAAAGCCTTCAACTAAAAATTATGATTGACCCAGTTTTTGTTATAACCTATATGTGGTAATATGTATGCTACCCTGAAATATATTAAAAGTGTGTGTGTGTGTGTTTGTGTATGTGTGTTTATTCAGCTTGACACAGGCTCAAAAGCACTAGTAATACAACATTTATGAAGAAGTTTAAGTAACCAAAATATGAACTTGAACATGAACTCAGTGGCTAATGAACTCCATTCTCCTTATTCCCATGGTACTCTCCTTCAGACTGTAAACGGAGTCCCTGGTATGGCTAAAGATGATGCAGGACCTCCTCTGTACCTCTATCTGCCATCCTGTCCACATCCCTGTTCTGAACTCTGCAGCACGTCACAGCAAATAGTTGCTTTTAACTATCAACTGCCTACTCATGTTTAAAAACAATCCACCTAGCTGAAACTTTTCTGCTTTCAAGACTTAGAAGAGGGCCTTAATTTCTTTATCTCATTCTCATCCATTTTTCTCTCTATCCCATGCTCTCTTAAGAGAATACCAACCTAAAATTTAGGTAATAGGCTATAAAACCTCATTCGGATCAGACCTAGATTCAAAACGGAACTTGGTTGCTTAAGAGCTGTTTGTCTTTGAGCAACATGTTCCTTCACTTCTCTGTATTCAATGTCTTCCTTTCCAATATGGGGCTAATAGGTACCTTACAGGATGAATGCTAGAAATAATACATGGAAAGTGCTAAGTGAGATGTTAATAATAGTATGAGTAATAATATCATTGCTATTATATTGCTTCTTTTTTCTCTCCAAAGGTACCCTTCAGCCTCCCTCAGGCCTGTTTACCCAATCTGTTCCTTAATGATCCATCTCTAGGGCCTTTTCTCTGCTATGCTGAGTTATAACCTTCACAATGCTAAGTGGATAGCTGGTCCCTTAGTTTATGTTACACTAGTTACTGAATTTAGCCAAGAATGTGCCTCAGTCTAGCATCCTTTAATAAAAGCCTAACCTGTCCCCTACCTGGCAGAGATGATGGGAGCTTATTAAGATGATGACTTCCTAGTATTTACCAGCCCCTTGAAAGACATTCACTAAATAAACAGTGGTATTTGATTTTTGTGTTGTTTGTCTTAGTTCTTAATGTGCGCCCTCTGAGTTGTATTAATAGGTCCTCTGTCATGCCTCTCACAATATGGGCACCTGTTAAGTGCAGTCAAATGCAGAACAGTAGCAAATGCTGCTTCTATGTGCCTCTACTTTGCTCCCCACTCCCCGAATTAAACCTGCGATTCCCCTCTCCCTTCCAGGTTCCTAGCCCACTGATTTTCAACCTTGACTGCACATCAGAATCTCCTGTGGAGCTTTTCAAAAGTCTTAATGACCTGACCATACTTCAATTGTTTTAGTCAGCTTTTTTGCTATTGTGACTCAAAGACCAGACAGGAACAATTTTAGAAGAAAAAGCTTACTTGGGGCTCAAGGTTACAGAGGTCTCAGTCCATAGACAGATCCATTCCTCGGGACTCGAGGTGAGTCAGCACATCATGGTAGAAGAGTGTGGTGGAGGGAGGGATGTGGCTCAAGACATGGCAATGCATATTGTGAGAGGCATGGCAGAGGACCTCCAACTCAGAGGGCGCTCAATAAGAACTAAGACAAACAACACAAAAATCAAATACCACTGTTTATTTAGTGAATGTCTTTCAGTGGCCTGGTAAATACATCTTAATAAGCTCCCATCATCCCTGCCAGGTAGGGGGGCAGGTTAGGCTTTTATTAAATGATGCCAGATTGAGGCACATTCTTGGGTGGATTCAGTAACTAGTGTGAAATGTCTGCCTACAGTTACACCCAGTCAATCCCTATCAGGAGGTTAATTCATTGATTGGTTAAGGCTCTCATAACTCAGTCATTTCACCTCTAAACCTTCTTGTGTTGTGGGACACCTAATATCCAACCGACAACACAAACTTAGTGATAATCTCTGGAAGTAGTGCCCAGATATCAGTGTTTCTAAACTTTTCTAGATGTGTAGCCAAGACTAAGAACTGTTATAATCTCCTGACTCCTATACATCCTACCATATCCCAGACAAATGGTCCTTGTAAACAAATTAACGTTCAGTATTGTATTTCTACTCAACTCTGAGCTTTTCAATGGCCAATAGCATCTGCTATTCTTAGCTCCCAAGGAATAACAGTGTCTGACAAAGAATGAGTGTTTGATCCACATTTCTTTCACTAAAAACATTTCTTTCCCAGACCAAAGGATTTCCTCATGTCTCTGGTGTATCTTCTTATAGGGACACTATCCGTATCCCTTCTGGTCCCTACACCTATGACCTCATTTGACATTAATCAGCTTCTCATAAGACCTATCTCTAAATATAGCCATACTGGCACTTGGCGCTTCCACACCTGGACTTGAGGAGGGGCAGAGATCAGTCCATAGCAGAGACAAGAACATGAGCATAGTAACATTAAAATCCCTCTCCCTCTCTCAACAACTCTTGGGAAGATTCAGGGAAGAGAAATCAGAACTAGATCTTGTTGTCTGAATAGGAACATATCCACTCCTCAGCTGATGGACTCTTAGTTGTTTCCATTTCTTGGCTATTATGAATAGTGCTGCAATTAATGTGGGGGTTCAGATGTCTCTTTGACATAATGACTTCATTTCTTTTGTGTATGCACCCAGTAGTAGGATTGCTGAATCATATGGTAGTTTTATTTTCAGTTTTCTGAAAAACCTTCACAGTGATTTCCATAATTGCTATGCTAATTACACGAATGGATAAAGAAAATGCAGTACATGCACTTGACGGGGTACTATTTAGCCAGTGCCCAAAAATGGAATATCGTCATTTGCCTTAACATGGATGGGACTAGAGTACATTACGTTAAGTGAAATAAGCCAGGCACCAAAAGACAAGTACCACGTGATCTCACACAGGTGTGGAATCTGAAAACAACAGACCTCTTACAAGTTGAGAGCAGAGTGGGAGTTAGACTAGTAGGGAGAGTTGAGTGGGGAAAGGTTATTAACAGGTACTAAGTTCTAGTTAGATTCCACCACTTTTCATTGTTTCACTGGGGACATAAGTGAATTAGGTAATAAGTTCTAGTATGTTATTGCACAAAAAGGTGACTGTAGAAAGCAATAAATGACTGCGTATTTCAAAAAGCTAAAAAAAAAAAAAAAAGATTTAAACGTTTCCCATAAAGAAATAACAGCTCTTTGGAGAGATTGATAAATTAAGACTGATTTAAACATAACAATGTATACATGTATTTAAATACCACTGGACACATCCATTAACATGTACAAGGTTTGTGTTTTCATATTTCAGTTAGATTTTATTAAAATGAATAAATGACTAAATTCAATTTTTTTTATAATGAATTTCTTAGGCAAATAAAGATGAAAGCATTAAAAGCAGAGGAAATATCCAAGTCTGTCAAAAGGCATGGCATAATTGGAGATCAGGGAAAACATCTCTGGTTTTCACCAGAACTTGAAGATGGGACATGACAGAAGATACAAGAGCTGTTGTTTGGTCTGGGCATGGTGCTGCATTCCTGTAAATCCTGCCACCTGGGAGTCTGAAGCAGGAGCATCATGAGTTCAAGGCCAGCCTGGGCAACTTAGTGAGACCCTGTCTCAAAATAAAAAAAATAAAAAGGGCTGAGAACATGGTTCAGTTTTCTGGATTTCCCACCAGGATGGTTGAGTTCTTAAGGGCAATGGTCTTGCTAAATCTCTCTCTAATACACCCATGAGCCTAGGACACGACCTTAAAAGTATAGCATGAATTGCTGCCTGGCCTGGAATATAAAAACTGCCCTGTCTTGAGTTGAAGCCCATCTGGAGCCTCCTTTTATCAAAACGGCCTGAAGCATTGCTCTCTTGAGGCTTCATCACCCCTGTCTGCTTCTGGGCTGCCCAAGAACCATGGGTCTTAAATGTTCCCAGTGGAATGTCTTCTTTTCCCTTGTGTGGGGCTTAGTGCCTGCTCACTCCCTCTCATTACCTGTGGGCACTTGTCCAGCTTTGGAGCAGCTCTGCTTGTCCTTCATTATCTCTGTACTTGACTCCTCTATGCAGTAACAGAGTCTCCTGGCCTATGTTGCTGCATCTTGCTGGCTTGTCTCCTGGTACAGCAAGCTCCACGTTGTCCCTTAAACACTCTGTTGAACGCAGGATGCCATTAGTGGTAACCCTGACTGCAGGCCTGAGCCTTGGTCCATTAGACACACAGAATTATATCTTATAACTTCCTATTTCATACCTCACCATGGTTTGAATATGGTTTGTTTTCAAAGGTTCATGTGCTAGAATCTTGGTCCCCAGTGTAGCAATGAAAAGTGGTGGAATCTCTAAGAGGTAGTTACCATTGGGAGGTGCCATTGGGTCTGGACTGCTCTTGTGAAAGAGTCAATACAGGTCTCATGGAGTGGTTAGATCTCAAAGGAGTGAAGTAGTTTCTCACATAGTGGATTGTTATGAGTGAGCCTGTCACCTGCCCCCAATCCTTGTTTTGCACCTACCATTAGAGAGCGCTTCTTGTACATGCCTTCTTACATTGCGACACAATCTGCCCATGCTGTGACATAGCCAGAAGTCCTTCTCCAGTAGCTCAACAGATGTGCTGCCTAATCTTTAACTTTCAGCCTCTAAAACTGGGAACTAAAAATACCTCTTTTCTTTGCAAAAATACCTAGTGCCAGGTAGTATGGTACAACAACACAAAACAAGCTAAGATACACTTCTAAGTGCTATTTCCCTACTGGTTTGACTATCTGTCTCTCCCAGCCCCCATTTCTCTCTATTTCCCAATTGAATTTTGGAGTATTTTTGTTAATAATCTTCAAAGCACAAAGCTTTCTCCCTCTCTCTCTCTCATTTGGACAATCTGAATTAATTATATTGGTGGGCCTGACCTCTGAAACACAAATGCCTGTTTAAAATAAAAGGCTGCTTATTATATAATGAACTATATTCAGTTTACTAAATAGTTAACTTAAACATAAATATATGTATATATTTATGTTGAATAGATGTATAATTTATGCTAATGATAATTACAAATAATACAAAGGCATAATAACTCCATTGCAGTACTGGTATTTATTACCATCTTCATTTTGCTTCTGCTCAACAGTCATACGGTGACAATTTGACATGCTTCAGAAGCTGTGCTGGGTCCTGAGGACATAGAGAAAGTTATGACATCACCCTTGTCCTCAAAGAGATTAGAATTTAGTAGGGGAGTGACACAGGTATATGGCAATAGCTACAAAGCCCTTGTGAAGGAACGGCCAAGCCAATACTGATTTTATCATGACTTAGCAGAACTGTCTTTTTTGTTGTGTTGTTTCTGTGTTAGCTTTGTATTTATTGGGTATATAAATTGTACCTATCTACATTCCTCTATTAAAACAAAGTTACCCTCCAGTCATTTTGACACTTCAAAGCTTTTCTCTCTCACGTGAAGCCCAATGTGCTGAGAGAAAGTGGCTGTCCCATGTGATGACCTGGGGATCCAGGATCTCTGAGTGTCTTGCTTTTGATAAGAGATGGAATGCTACCACCTCGGCACAGCATGCAGGGGACAATGCATAGCCTACCAGATTTCAACTGGTGTCTCCCAGAAAGAGAACATTTCACTTTTTTCTCATGGGTCATTTGTCAGAACTAGAACCAGGCTCCAGACTAGATACAAGAAAGGCTAGAGAACAGAGGAACCCCTGGGTTATTTAGTGATTACTATTACTGCCAACACAGTAGTGGTTTTAGACCATAAGCTTTAAACAATTTGAATCCCGACTCTCTGTTAGTTATTTTGGGGTCTATGAATGGGAAAGAACCCGTAGACCCCTTAGTTTTCAGCATATTAATAAATAAAATAAAAGAATAAAAATTGAGGCCAAAATATTTTGTGTCTTAATTATCAAGGTCAAGTTATAGAATGTAGCTTTCTTTTTATTTGCCATTTATTTGGAATTCAGAATTCAGCTTGTTTAGGGAACAAGTAAGGCAATGGTGAATCAGGAAAACTCACGTACTTACAAGGTGATTGACCCCTGAGAGATGAGGAGGAGAAGGAGGTAAACCGAATGCCTACTTACTCATCTTGCTACCAGTTAGACAGGCCATCCCACCTCTCTACATATGGTGTAAGTAAAGAAGTTGGAAGAAATAATAATGAAGCTCTCAAGGAAACTCAGGTGGGGAAAAGACTTTTTCATTAACTCCTGCTAGTTGTGCCGTTTGGGTCAGTCACCAAGCCTCTTCCAGTATCTATTTCCTCATCTATAAAATAGCCATCCTACTATCTCATCATACCTCCTCTTGGGTGTTTTAGATCTACTAGAAATCAGGAGATGTGCCGGACTTGAAATGGGGAAGAGCTTTTCAGATACCTTCTATAAAATGCTCATGAATACTTACTGAACTACTTACTGGTTTATAAGAACTACTTACTGGTTTATAGAGACCAGATGGCTTTAAACACATTCACCTCCCCCAACACACACCATTTAAAAAATCTTCTAAGTTGGTTCTCTCTGAAAACCTGGCCTTCTATCCCTCAACAAACATTTCCTCAACAACCCTCTAGGATTGTTCCTATTCCTAACAGTAAATGTCTGAAACCACCCTTTTCCAACAAAAGCTATCCACTTAATGTCTCCATCAGAGTCTCTGTTTTAACTCTTCCATGTCTGTTTCCCTATGGGTTTGACTGGCATGAGAGGATGGAAAAATAACCAAATCAAAATAGTGATTTTCAGAAAAGTAGGCCTTCCATTTCCCTAGTGAAAGAATAATTAGTCCATGGCCTCAAGATCCTAAGGTTGATTCTTCTCAGCTAAGAAATTTATTCTTCAAATCTAAAATATTTTAAAAAGTAGAAATGTTTTAAATGAAAGTATTAAATTACACAATTACATGTGTAGACTCTGTCATTGAGGGAGTTATTCTCCTAGTGTAGGCTGAATCCAGCATAAAAATATTTACTGCTTTGAAATGTCAATATGAAATAATCAGAATCTAAAATTAAATATTTACTATATAATCAGCCTGCATTCATCCATCAACAATGTTCCCTGAGAAACACTGATTACACTAAATCTGACCACCTGGATTCTCTTAATATTTTCAGACTTAGAGAAAAAAGAAACCAAAGTCTCACTCACAGGCATTTTCTAACAACTTGACAAAAAAAAGGGCTTTGTGGGGCAGGAAAGCATGCAGTGGTGATGACTTAGTAAGCCCCAGATTTCACACATGTACTGAAATAGGATGAGTGTGTACCCCCAATACCCACCCCCCAACACACACACAAAATGTACTTGGAAACCTACTCCCCAATGTGATCACATGTGGAGGCTGGACTTTGGGGGGCCTATGGGAGGTCAGAATCCTTGTAAATGGGATTAGTGCTCTTAAAAAAGAGCTCAGGAAAGCCCCTTACCCCTCTGTCACATGAGAACGTCAGGAAGTAGACCCTAGCCAGGCTCATAATTTATCATCACATACGTCATAAACTTCTTAGATTCCCAAACTATGAGAAATAAAATCTGCTATTTGAAAGCTACCCTGTCCATGTCATTCTGTTATAGAAGCCCAAATGGACTAAATCTCTTTCTCCCTCTCTCCCCAAATGATGAGCTCCTCTGCGACCCTCCCTTAGTCATATCTCCTAGGCCCACTCTCAGTTCAACAAGCCAGTAAGTCTTTAGTATTCATCAAATCTGTGAATATATATTTTTTTTTAAAAAAAACAACTATGCTCTGCAACAGAGCTAAACATGTGGTCCCTATTCTTGGGAGACCAATAATGGAGCAGTCAAAGACAATGCATTATGGTAGGTGCCATGTTGGGGGTCATCCTGGTGGCAGATTTAGAATGGTTTTGAAGAACACTATGAAGCCCACTCTAAGATATGGCTCCAAACTAAATTCAATTTTTTAAAAAAATGTATGTAATTGGAAGAATAAACCCAAGTTTGACTTATTGTCAAAAGCTCATTTTCACATTGTATTCAAAAAATGGACATTGATTAAGTCAATTTATTGATGTGGAATAAGGTTAACTACAGGCGACAGCCCTTTGAAAGAGCAGGAGACAGCAAGAAACGATCCGGAAAGTCCTCAACCGGAAGGCAGGAGGTCTGCGTGTAAGTTGTATGATCTTGATTAAAAATTAAGTGCTCTCAAAGCAGCTGTTTTATTATCTGGAAAACAATATAGCTTGTCTAATTGATCTCAGGTTTCTCTGTACCTCTGAAGACTTATGATATTACTACAAACCATTCTTAATTTTGAAAATTGAAACATATCCTAGAAATGGTTCAGCAAGAAATATTTACCAGATTCACTTCCATATTTCATTTGCTAATCTGACAATCAATGAGACAGCCTAACAGGTTAAGAGTATGGATGTTGGAGTCCATCTGAAATGGGTTTGAAAATGTCAGGGAGAATAAAAAAAGAGCTGGTTGTAAGTTTTAACTGTGTCACTTTACTGGCTACAGCCATGAGCAATTTATTTAACTTTTCTTGTCCCTTCATCTGTAAATGAGGATGTTAAAGCTTGCCTCAATTGGGTGCTATGAGAATTAAAGAAGATCATGAATGTAAGAGCTTAATGTAGTACTGGGTGCAAGATGGTCAATAAACTGATTTTTGAGTACTGCTGTGTGCTGCACTGTCCAAGGTGCTGAAGAAAACACCTATTTCCTATTTATAAGCTGAAAGAGACAGATACGTAAATTATATGTAGTCCACTAGAGACCTGAACTAAGTAATATCAGAGTACAGGAGGAGTGACATTGACTTAGAGTATGAGATTGGGATAGAGTCTAGGGAGAGCTGTCCAGAGGAGGTAATCCATCAACTGGAATTAATGTACAAGCGAGTCACCCAGGCAAGCAAGGCGGAGAAGGCAAAGGAGAAAGCATGAGCCAAGGAGCACCGGCCTAAGGTGTATGTGATTAGAAAGTAGTGCGAAGACTGCAGGGGCCACAGGAAAGATAGGTAGGCAGCCTGGTTGCCTTGTTCAAGGTCACACAAAGGAGTTTGGGCTTCCAGAAATGACGACCTATCAAGCGTTGTTTTACTATGAATTTATTTTTAATATTTTAGACTTCAGACTTCTTACTGAGCCAGACTCACTCTGTTGCCTTGTTAGTCTAAACCAAGTTTGGACAAATGGACTGAAGACCAAATCTGGCCTGAGGCTCAAGCTCAGAATAATTTTTACATTTAAATGGTTGCTTTATAAATGTTTATACTAATAACTACATACTTGATTTCACCCCTTTGTCACAATACATAAAACACTTCTTATTTAAATCTTGAAGAATTTTTTTCTGGTCACTGGTTTAATTAAATGGCTCATATTTAACTAATAATATTTGAATTAAAATTCTGAAATATTCACTAAGTTTTATAAATGTATGCTCTATACCTACCATGAGTTTGGAATTGCCATATACCTGCCACTATCTTTCATAGTATGCAACAAATGAGGATTCAGTGGCTATATCTGTTTTTCTCTGTGTTCTTTAGTCCTTTGTGTACACTTCATAGTCTCACAGGTGTTATTATACTGGAACAATGGGATTTTCATGTTCTTCTGTCTTTTTTTTTTTTTTCCAAACCTTTAACCAACAGTATCACTGATGTCTGCTTTCTTTGTCTGAAAATAAAATTTTCTTTTTTTTCTAAGTCACCTAAATTCTAATTTAGCACTAGATTTAATATAGCAGGACTATAGATGTTTGATCCACATCTGGGAAAAAAAAAACCAAACAAACAGCAAATAACAAGAGCTTAAACAGGAAGAATATATTTGTCTACCTCACATAATAGTCCTAGGGTAATTGACAGGACTGAAATGGTGGCCCTGTTCCATAAAAGCTTTACAGAAACCTGTGCTCTTTCCTCATTGATCCTCCCTCCCGACAGCTTGAACTTTTCTCAGTGGTGCAAGATGACTCTCCACCATATTGTCTTCTAAACACTTGAATCAAAGATGGTGCAATCATAATACCTACATTACAACATTATTGCAAAATCCTACATATGTAATACCTCCAACAAGTAGTACTATACTTATCCACTGTTATTAAGTAAGGAATTTCAAAGGGTCTTATGAAATGCCAGTTATTTAGGATGGGATGAATTAAAAATAATTTTAGAGGAGCTGAATTGTGCAATAAATGGAAAGATACATTTCTGATCTTCTCCATGGTTCTAGGATTATGATGGCTTTTATCATACGAAGTGTACCGGTATAGCTAGGCTTAAGAGGAATTTTTTTGTTTTGTTGTGAGCCAAAGATTGTCTTAAGGATTTCAATTATAGTGAATTTTGAATTCCATGCATATCTCAACAGCAGATTCTTCGAATCCCTGTATAATTTTTCAGACTTTTTGCCTGTAGCCAAATCCTATTAAATATATTTCCATGTCATGTTGTGCTTAAATAATGTGGCAGGACAGGGCCTTGACTTAGAAAATGACACCCTTCCTCCAAGGAGGCTTCTATCACAATCATTTCATACAGAAATCATATCTTGTATTTTGCTTCTGTGGAAATGGGCGGTGGTTAAAAATTTATTTCTGCTGCAAGAAAATCCGATTCTTGGTTTATTGCGTCAAACAGCTGCTGGTAGAGAGTGCTGGGCAGCTGTCCAGCTGTGAGGTTCACGTGAATTAATTTAACCCTCCAGTACATTGTGAATCCAATTAGAATGGTCCCTCCAGGTGTGGCAATAAGTTAAAAACAATAATTTGATGAAGCCCAGAGTTCTGTAAGGAATATTTTTTCAAATGACAGGTTATCCTGCAAAATATGTTTATGACAGCTTGAATACATATGTACAAGAATAGTGCTGATGGAAAATCATAATAATATGTAGGTGCACATGTTAGTTTACAGAATTCAGTACATATGCATGTTTCAGAGGAATCCAAAGGAATTGGCTAAAATCATATTGGATCTTCAAAAATTTGTCTTTTTGTCTCATACTCTTCTGTTAGCACTGATCTATTGAGAAAGGGTTGAATTGGCTAGGTCTCTTGCATTGCCTACTTTGAAAATGAAAGTGCAAAGTAAAATCTTGAAAAATCTCTGATGTGCTTCCTATGGTTATCAGGACCTGGTTTTAGAAACATTTGTTCACTCTTGGTAGTTACTGAAACCAGCACAATCATAAACAATCACGAATGTTGGCATGAAACTTTGAGAGCTTTGCTCATTTATTATTATGTGTTCATCCACATGATTTAGTATATGCATATATCAGGGTTTAGGATTAAAATGAAGTATAAATAGGAAATTTTAAATTGTCAAAGAGTTTTTTTATACCAAATAATAAATTCAAAGAATTTTCTAGGAATCTTCAAATGTGGGGTTTTAGAATCACTAGATCAAATCAAGCTTCAGAGTGTCTTGATTCAAGGTTAAATAGACTCTTTTTTAGGATCTGGAAATTCTTCTTTTACATTTGAATTCAGTAGATAGAAGTTTGTTAAAAGGCAACATTATATGATGTTTCATAGCACATACTTTGGGACAGAAATTTCCAAGTCTGAGTTATGTCTCTTTTGAGAATTCTTTGGCCACCACATCACCTGCAAACTACCTTTCTTAAAATTTACATAATCTGTTAGTAATCCCATTTCAGAATTTAGTTGAACTGCATTTCAATATTAAGTCTTTCCTTGACTCAGGTAAGGACTGGTCCCCTGTTAAATGTGCTGAAAGTGCCCTGTGTTTCAATAATAGCAACAATAGTGGTACAACAGTGTCTCACATTTACTGAACCCATCTTATGTCCCAGGCACTACACCAGATGTTTCCCTGTGTTACATCATCTAAGCTTCAAAACATCCCTGGAAGGTAGACGACCCTGATTTTGTTCTTTCACAGATGAAGATACTAGAACAGGGCATTCAAAAGAATATAGTGCAAGCCAGGAATGTCATCTTAAATTTCCTGAGATCCACATTAAGAAAGTAAAAAAGCATTTAACTTAAATAATATCTTCCATAATGCAGTAGTTAACATGAAATGTTGTTCTATTAAAAACAGTGAAGTTGTGTTTAGTGGAAAAATATTGAAGACTGTTTCCCTTTTAAATTTCAATTTCAACTAATTAATATAAAAATTAAAGCTCTTCGGTTTCTCAATCAAACTAGCCATTCTTTGGGTACACATATTATGTAGCTAGTGGCTATTATACTGGACAGCACAAACCTGTCACAAACCAGTCATATATTCTCCTCCAATATGTATTAATATCTTTCATAAAATAGGTGGTAGTCTCTGGAGACATTGTAGTAAGTAAAATAGACAAAATCTCTGGTGAAGCTGTATTAGCCTAGAGATGAGAAAGGCAATAAATAAGTAATTAAATTTAAAAAATCGGGTGGTATTAAGTACTATGAAGTAGAAAGCAGAGGAAGAAATAGCGATGGACAGGCTGGTATGTGCAGTGACAGTCTGCACACTGTGCCACTCCAAGGGGCATGATTCACATCCATCATGACATGAATGATACTGGGTGGAACTGTGCAAAGCAGCAGCCCTGGAAAGAGAGCATCAGTCTTATGTAGGGTAATCAGGGAGGGTCCTCCAACAAGGGAGGATCATTTTGGCAAAGACTTGAAGTCACTGAGGAAGCAAACCACACAGTATCTGGAAGAAGTACTTTCCAATCAGAAGATTAGCCACTGGCAGGAAGACTGCCCAGCAGCTGTTGGAGTGTTGGAGGAACAGTAAGGGAGACAGTATTAAGAGGAGCATATTGAGCAAGGGGAAGCACTACCAATTGAAGTACTTTCTGGCAGTAATAAGCACACTGGCTTTTATACTGAGTGAAATAGAAAACAATTCTCTCTCTCTCTCTCTCTCTCTCTCTCTCTCTCAGTTTATTGACTGCCAAATGAAAACAAAAGTTATACATATTAATAGGGTACCATGTAATGTTCCAATACATGTATACTTTATGTTATGTTTTAATCAAGTTAAATACATCTCCTCAAATAGTTGTCATTTCTTTATGATGGAAACACTAAAATCCTTTCTTCTAGTGTTTTGAAATATATAGTACATATTGTTCTCTCTGGTCACCCTACTGTGCAAGCACTTTCTCCTTTCTAACTGCAACTTAACTTGATCAATCTTTCCCCATCTACTCCCCCACTCTGCCCAGCCTTCAGTAACCAACATTCTACTCCTAACTTATTTGAGATCAATATTTTCAGATTTTACATATGAAGATCATATGAGATTTTACATATGAGATCACATGGCACTTATCTTTCTGCATCTGGCTTCACTTAACAAAGATCTCTAGTTCTATCCGTGTTGTTGCAAACAATGGATTTTCATTCATTATGGCTGAATAGCCTTTCATTGTGTCTAAGTGCCATATTTTCATTATCTATTTATTTGTTGATGGATACTTAGGTTGTTTCCATTTCTTGGCTATTCTCACTTTTTTTTTTTTCAGAAAGTAGCATAGTTGCTTTGTTGAAAAAACACTGACGAAGGATAAGAAGTTATAGGAAAGTACTAATTACACTATTGCAACAATCAAGGATAAAAACAATGTTAGAGAAAGAGAGGGTTACAGTGAGAAATAGTGAAAAATGATTAAACTTTGAATGTATTTTCAAGATGGAGCCAACAGGATATGCTAATGATCTAAAAGTAGAATTTGAAAAAATATCGAAGAAGAGTCAATGATAACTCCATATTTTGTTCTAAGTAACTTATGTAGAATGGAGTACAATTTTATGACATGGGAGATTTTATGGAAAAAAATAGGTTTTTATTGGGGGTGAGCTCAAATCAAGACTTATTTTTTGGCTATGGTTATTAAATAACCTAGTAGAATATTGAATGTGAAGTTAAAGTGATAACAAGGCTAAAGATATAAACTCAGGAATTATCCATATATAGAATCATCTTTACAGTCACAAGGTTGGTAGAATCACCTAGTGAATGTAGCTAGAGCAATCAAAGGACAGAGTCTTGCGGGGCGGGGTGGGGGGGCACAATTGCAACATAAAGCTCACAATGAAGGACCAGCAAAGGCCTTTAAAAATGGAGAAATGGATAAGACAGAAAAAAAAAGAAAATGCTGAGATAAAGGCCAAAGATGAGAAATTTGAAGTAGCAGCTTTAAGGATCACAAATGGGATTGTAACCCAGGGAGACTCTTGCAGCATCACCCTGATCTCCTTGCATTTTCCCCAAAACAGGACAGAGACCATGTCCTGTCTTGTTCACTGTGTTTACCACCACAAATACTACTGAACATCCAATATGTGTTTAATGAACAAAATACTTGTTTTATTATCAGGAAACTGAGTTCCAAGGAAGTTGGCAATGAATTAGTGACAAATGGAATCAGATCTGAGATGAACAAGTTGAATCATCATCTTCTAAGTATCACTCATGCATGAGCGTGAGTTCTCTCAGCTTCTGTTGTCCAGGAAACAAGAATCCAAGCCAAGGCCTCTTTCTTAGGAAGCGCAATGGCTACTTTCAACTTTGTTTGCCCTGTATAGATGGCCCCAATTTGCTTTACATGTCTAAATTAGTAGAGGGAAGAGCATGGATGAATTATAGTGTGCATGCCTGCTTTGGTATTCTATTCTAATGTCTTCTCTGTTCATCACAGTCACCCTTCTTCTTCACCCTATCTTTTAAATGTGTGCTCTTCCCTGAGCACACATTTAAAAGATAAAGAAATATCATTTGTCTTCCTATTTCCTTGCATAGTTTTCTGCAGCTGAATATGCTCCTCATAAAATTGATTTAAAATGCCTCCTAGATTTTAAATTGATTGCAAACTACCTTTAACTTCTCTTTCTTTTTTTCTTGCAACTTTTTAAACTTACATTGTTAAATAAACAAAAATACTCCTCTGGTTACCTCTGTATTGGAGGCTAGTTCGTCTATGCTCCTGGGAGCACAAGAAAATCAGAAACTTTTCTATTTATATTCCTTAGAAGGGGTTTTCCAATGTTAAACAACAAACCCAAAGTTGGTGGGGTAGATCAGTGGTAAAGTGCTTGCCTAGAATATGCAAAGCTCCAGGTTCAATCACCAGCACCACAAGTAATAAAAATTAAAAATAATCCATACTCACTTAAGGAAATTGGAGTAATATGCACATTCACACAAAAACACACACACAGTTAAAAAAAAAAAAGAAGGAAAATTTTAATTTTAAAACCCAAACATAATACCTTAAAAGTTCTTGGTATATTTTCTTGTCATTGACTCCTGTTTGTGTGTGTGTGTGTGTGTGTGTGTGTGTTGTATGTTTAAATGTGTGTACATGTATTCGTTGTAAGTCATGTCTATTCACTTTTTAAAAATCATATCCATTTTATTTTACCAGGAGCATTCTTAAATACTGCATCTGTAGCTACATACTGTTCTGTACTGAAAATACCCTTTTCTTTCCTACAAATAGGCACTTGTTTCCAATTATACTGTCATAGATAATGCTACACTTTACATTTTGTTCATGATATAGATTCTGTGTTTAGAGAATTTTTTAGTCAAAATCGCCCCAAAGTGAAGTCATTCATTCAGTCAAAAGTTACAAATATTTAACTCAGCTGGTACCCATTGCTCATGAATTTCCTATAAGTGTTGTTTGTACCTATAATGTGTGCCAAATCCAATTTCTCTCCTCAATAGTGCTGGGTATTAAGTAGTTGTTCTTCTTTATTTAAACTATTTTCATGCACAAGTTTAAAAAACAACAAAACCCTACTAATTTTTATGTGATTGCTTCTAAACCTGACTCCTTCCCCATGCTTATTTGCTCATGGCATTAAATATTCATGTACTTTATTCATTTATCTATTGGGACATCATAATATTCTTATCAATTTGTTCAGTATTTTATAGAATGGACATATTGCATTTGTCATTGACAAATAGATTTCTATTCAAATCTGCTTTTCTAGAGCATTGCTTGTTTCTCGTGTTGTTTATGGCTGGGGTTTTAGTATAAATTTGAGAGGGTCAGTACCCTGTAAACTAATAAAAAATATTTATGGTGGAAATTTGAAGAAACACAAATAGGCAAAAATAAGATAATAAAATTCTTCCATACTCCTATTATTCAGTGATAACCATTCATAACGTTTGATATATTTTTCTTCATTTTTTCTTATATATGTATTTTATATAACAGTAGGCTCACATTGTACATTCTACTAGACTATGTTTTTTTTCACTTAAACTGTTTAAGGATATAATTTAATGGAAATAGACATTCTTATTCATTATCATTTAAATGGTTTCATAATATGGATAGATCAAAATTTATTTATCTGGACCACTATTATTGAATCTCTTTATTTCTAATGTTTACCGTTATAAAGATACATAGACATCTTTATGGCTAATGAGTCCTTGGACACATCCATAATTATTCACTTAGGAAGAATTTTCTTTGAAGGGGGTCATAGGTTTGACCGAATGGTAAGGTTTTTGTTATATATTACCAAATTTCCCTTCAAATGCATGTCTTAAGTTTATACATGTGGTTTACTTTGACTTAAAGTTGTAAAATATTATATAGTATTTGACATAATTTATAAGGAGCAATTTACCTAGCTCTACATGTGTTGGAAAAGAAAGATAAATAAGTATCCAAATTTCCAGAGCAGGTAGTTTAAAATTTGCAAGTCTGAGAATTATCTGAAAGTACTATTATGGGATCATTTTTAAATGTCCTAGAATAACTTGAATTTTAGAAAATCAATTATTTGCTTTCTCTACTTCTTTACTTCCACAAAGCAATATATTCAGAGTCACTGAAGTTCTGGAGTCAGTGGCTCAGAGGATTGATGAGATATCTACCATATGTTTTCATGAACCAAACTTGCCAACCTCCATTCTTTCATTTAATCCCAGAATAGCCTCATTTTGTGTAAGAGGAACCCACTTTGAAACAGTCAAGGTGCTTCTTCTAGGTCACAAGATGAAGTTGCAAATCAGGGACGACCTGTTTCACTCCAAAACAGTAGATTTTACTACTTGGTAGTGCCTTCTTATGGATTTAAAGATTGTATGAATTTCACCCCTACCCACCCTCCTGTCTTATCAACTTTCACTCATGTTTACAGGCAGATTATCAATTGACCTTTGAGAATCATCCACAGGTTCATGTTGCAACCTTTGTTCTCTTTCATTTCTTGCTTATTTTAGTTGTACACAGTATCCCAAAACAGATGAGTTTAATATTAGTAAAGACTAATCACATGCATACAATAAAATAATATAAATAACACCAGCAGTGTTTGTTTGTATAACCTGAGATATATCATAATATGCTATTATTTGACATAGAACAGTGTTGTGATTTTTTTTAAAGCATATGGTAGAAAGTACGGGGATAGGAAAAGGTTAACTCTCATTACCATAGATAATTTAAAATACATGGACAAACTAGAGCATTGTACAGCGAAGCAAGACACAAGGAACAATTGAGTCATGTATGTTTGGGTTACTGAGGTCAGGAGTCCTTTGAATCTCATGACTTTTTTGTAATGTGTAACTCTGAATAAGTTTTTCTCCTTTCTGAGCTTCTATTTTCCCACCTTTAAGATATAATGATATTTCTGTCAAATATTTCAGAGGGCTGAGTTCAATATCAAACATGGTAGTCCAAATTGCAAAGTGATGTTAATATGTTGGCAAAGGAAACACAGAATGGATTGGAATGCCAATGTATTAGTCAAGAGTGAGTATCAAATGATTTTCCCCCGGCTATTCATTTCCCATAGATGATTTATGTATATGCTTCATCCTCTCACGCCTAGGGGCAATCACCTGAGCTGGTCTCTCCATCTTTACTGCACTATTCCACATGCATATCTCTTCCTCATCTTGGAGCGTAGATAGATTCTGCTTGAGTGTCATTTCCTGGAGAAGTCATCTCTGTGGCTCTGCCCCTAGTTGCACCTGATGTGTTGCTTCCCCAGTGCTTCCTTAACACTTTGTATGTGATTTTAAAGTGTGAAGGTCTCATTGTCCTATGTTTGTGTTATACACAATTTTCTAGACAGAGCCTTTTTCGCTAAAAGATTTGTTTCTCTTTTTATTCAAAAAAGTGAATGGCAGGGAGAGCTCTTACTTCAGAACCCTGAGCAGCCAGGAATCTTTGATTTCCTTCTAGGAGCTTAGCTACTGGGTTATGGAATTAAGAGACCACATAGTCCCCATTCTCGGGGTATTTCATTTTTACAAGCACCCTCAAGCTTTATCGTTTTTTCCATTCTTTGAGGTAAAACACACCAGGACCTTTCCTTCGTTGCTATTCTACAATAGAAACCACTGTATGTCCTCTTCCTGAGTTCAGCAACAAACTCACGGCTGTACAAAAGAGATCCAAGACAGTTTAGGTGAAACATCATCCTGAAAATTTGCAGCATTTAATATCTGAGAGTAATTCTAGAGAAAGGTTCACATCAACTGGTGTCAATATGGGTGGTAGAGGGTCACAATCATCCTGCAAGGTGGATCATCCCCATTTTAACTCAGACTAGTGAGGTTCAGTGCCACCGTCATGGTGTCACGGTTGTACAGGAAGCGGCACATGTGACTGCGGCTCCTCCTGGTGCCAGGTCACTTGTCCTTTCCACTGACACTGTAGTGCCTCCCACCTGCTACCAACGTCTGCTGTCTCCCGTCTTCACGAATCCTTGGAACTCATTCTCCCTTCACAGGGAGTCATTTTAAACAGAGTGACCATCTCTCTACCAGCACTTGGTTTTTGCCTGGACTACTTGAGGCCAAAACTCTCATCTTGGAGAACAATCATTTCCAAGTTGCTCATTCATACAAAAGTACTATGTTGCTCACTGTTTCTTTATCGGAGTTGGTTTGCTGCCTTTTAGTTTTTGAAGTTTGCTCAGCAATGCAAGTCTGCCTTCCCAGGAAGCTGACACTGGGACACATTTACATGTAGGAAGTTCACTGAGGAGTGAAGGAATCAGGAAAAGTCAGAGCAGCAGCTGAAGAGCAATGCAGTGACAACAGAGGCCACAGGAAGCTCGGAAGCTCAGGGGGGATGGCAGAGCTGTGACAAGTTATAACCAGGAGACCAAGCTTTTAGGCACCCCACCCTTGCTGTCCGTCACTGAAAGCTGAGAGAGAAGATGCCCTTCAGTCTAGAGCAATAGGGGAAGCAGGCACTTAGCTGTGCTCTGTCAGAAGTCAGTCTTGCAAATCTCTGGAAAGCAAGTGACCTGGTGCTAAAGGGAAGTGTCACATAACATGTTCTTTCATACCTGGGAGCAATCACCTGAGCTGGTTTCTCCATTTCCACCCCAATTGCCATCTGCACCTGTGTGAGTGCTGTGCAAACAGGGCAAGACTCAGGAACACTGCCCCTGGTACCTCCTGAGAGTCCAGAGAGCTGCAACTGGGCTCCCAATGACAAGCCTGGACTGTCACAGTTTGGTTAGAAAACATTTGACTAGGAAGTAGAAAATCTAGTTTTGCTGTTCTCTGTGGATTTGGCCATATTTTAATTTGTTCTCTCAGTTTTTTCTTGGGGTCGATATGTGAATAACCTTAGCATAACCTTGGTATGTAAGAGACCCTGAATGACTCTTAAAAGATCTGCCCCTTTTCCTCTTCATTTTTATCTGAGATCTCTCTGAGTTCTTATACCCATGTCGGAATAGTATAATGCCTTCTCAGATTTCATTTCATTTTCATTATTCATTCTTTATTGACTGAGTTTATAATAATCCAGCTTTGATTTTCATTTGGTTCCCATAATCATGAAATTGCATAGTTGGAGCAAACCTTTGAAGTAGTCTAACCACCTTATTTTACTCACGATTAAAGAAGCACATTGGTGGGCCTTGGGGAAGAAAATGACTTGTTCAGGATCACACAGCAAGGAAGAACAAAGTAGAGAACACCCACCACATTTTCTGACCCATCCCTAGGCCCATGGTCCCCCCCCCATCTTCCCCTGCTACTGGTACATTCCAGTCTGTAAGGCAGCATGATTTGCTTTTCTTGTGTTAACATTATTCTAGCATGTAATATCTGTGTTTAAGGCAATGACCTGAGAAATACTTTTATTTCCAGGGCTGCACTTATTTTGCAGGGTTTATTAATTTTATTTATGTATTTGATCTCTCAAATGAAATAATAAACTAATTAGTGGGACAATTTACTGGTGTGCTCTGCCAAGGGTGTTTTACAGCCTCAGTGCTGGCTTGTCTAACTGTGGTGTCAGCAGATCCGCTTTCTGCCCTACTGCCCTTAATTTTAGCCATCAGACACACATGACAGCCAGCCCTGTACTGGAGACTTGTGCCTCCAGGGGGCATCGGGAGATGTCAGGTCATGGGCCAAAAGAATTTTCACCCAGGAGTGCTGCGCCCCTCCCCTGACTCAGGCAATGGCAAGGCCCTACTGAGGTGGATGGCGCAAGGCGTTCATCCTCTGGAGGAGCGCAGTATGTTTCTGGGAATGGGCTAATTTGTTTTGGTATTCCTTTAATAATTATAGTTGTGACTTCTCATATGACCATTAAGTATGAAGGAAAAAACATGACTTTCCCAATTAATACAACTACTTCTAAAGAATGGATCTGTTTGCTCTAAATGCAATGATTCAGCTGTGGAGTGTAAATTGTTAATGTCTAATGAAAAACTCCCTGTATTCCTGTCAAGGAAGTTTTTGAGAAATTAAATTAAAATCTAGAGAAGAAAAATTAATGTTAAGAAGACAGATTAGTGCTTAGTACTGGGCAACTTGTTCTTGTTCCTGTGCACAATGGTTTGTGCTCTTGCTCTTGTTTGATTAAAATTAATAACAAGTCAACCACTTGCCATAGCCATGGCACCGGTTCCAGTCAGTAAGTCAAGAAAGAATAGTCAAGGTATAGGCCAATAGTTTGGGACATTTGTAACTATTATTAAAAGTTAACTAAGCAGAAACAGCTCAAAGCAAAACGCGAACTGAAAGTACAAATGTTTGCTTATGCATAAGCCAAGATACATTCTTCTATTCTGATTGTAGCTAGGTAATATTTTGTTTCTTTGAATAATGATTCCTGTTTTGTAACCACAAAGTACTGTGAGCCTGCCAAAATGAAAAGTATATATGATCAACTTCACAAGTAAAGATTGGGATCAACACCTGCACTTTGGTGTCTGTGTTGTTTCTCCACCCCTCTTTCGCCGACTCCTCACCATCCATTCGTCTCCTGAGACCCCCTGTTGGAGCTGGTCTCCGACACAGGAGCCTCCCCAGAATGCATTCAACAGACAGGCAGCTCCTTGAGGCTTACAAGGGTGGGACCTGGGCCTTCAGACAACAGCGCGAGATAGCTGGAATGAGAATTTCTGGAGAGTGAGGGACACTGGGTGTGTCAAAGCATTGGAAGTCACAGCCTAAGAGGGCCATAGTCTCAGAAGGAGAGCAAACCAGAAGTCCATGAAGTTTAACATAAAGGCAGCAGACACTGGACACTGCAAGGTACGAGAGCCAGAGTGGGCAAAATGCCAGGAAACCCAGCCCTGGGAATGAATAGGGCTATTGTGCCACAGTGGTGTTTATTTGCTTTTTTAAAAGTTTTCTTTGAAGAACCTGAACTGCCCACCAAGGTGGCTCCCTATGATCTCTCCTAATGGCCAGTACTGAGCATTGTCCTTGCCATTGTTTACTCTACCTCATTTTACTGTAAATACCATTATTATCAGGGTTTAGACCTGTGTCTATAAGAAGGGCTCAATAAACATTTGTTAGATGATGGATAGATGGCTAAATAAATAGGTGAATCAGTATATCAAAGATACTAGACGTCAAATACAAACTGAACTGTATTTATCTGCTACCTTTACTATAATCAGAACCCAACTAAAGATAACCTTTTCTAATCATTTATATTTGTTATAGGTTTAACATAATAAAGAAGAATCTAACATAAAAGCATTTATTTTCTTTTGACCAAAACTTTCTTTGTATTAATGCACACCACACACATGAACATATTTGAATGGAGTAGGAATAAAAGGTTGTAGTATTCTAACTTGTTGGTAATACCTCTGCCTACCCACTGCTACCTTACAGACATGAAGGCTGTCAGCCAGTGTCCTGACTGCTGCTAAACTGTCACTGTAGATTAAATCCAGCATGCAGGTCTTTGGTGGATCATTTCGCAAGTGTCCAGTCGGAGAGTGGCTGGAGCATTAGCAGAGAGGAAGGTTGGGGCTCCTTGCAGTAGAAGCTATGAAAGCTGAGGAGAGTTTTGCACCTCAGCTATGGGCCTCACACTCTGCCCAAGGCCACTTCCATGTTGTGCTTGGGCTTTGGCTGCTTATCATTTTGCTATGGTTGGACATATGCAAATTAGTAAACCCTGGATATAATTAGTGTACATCTCAGCTCTACTACTTCATCCAACCAGCTGTAGAGATTTTTGGGGATCTGAGAATAAAATAACCCTAGCATGTTGAAGCTGTTTACCTGTGGTGGCTCTCACTGGGGACAGAGGCAGCCCCTGTGTGTTGAAAATGATGAAGTGTTGGAGCCAGAACTGGACCCTGTTTATGGTTCAGACTGGAACAGGCTCCAACAAAGCTATGGTTGTAGACACAGGTAGGTGCCAGGACTTGGTCATGTCTTAGAGATCTTTGTCAAATATCTAGAATTATTCATGTAATAAGCCTAATTGTACAGCCTGCCATTTTTTCCCATGCCTATCAATATGGTACTTAATGTTACAACAAGCTGACAACTTAGTACCCTCTTCAATAAGGAAACTGCAGCTCAGAGGGGGGAAATAATGTGCCCAGAGCCAGGCAAAGTCCATATACTAAATTCTTATCTAGACTATCAGTGATAATGCTATCACCAGTAGCACTGAGGATTAGGTTTCAACATGCCAATTTGGGGAGCAAGTAGACTTTCATATCTCCTGGGTAGGATAAGTTGCACTTTTTACCTCCACAGGGGTAACGGCCCTTCACCAAAAGTTATAAACTATTACAAGGATGAATTTCTTTTTTTTTTTAAAACCAAAGATGTAAAAACTGGGGTAAAACAAATTCTAAAAGAAGAAATTATCCTTTGACTTGGGTAGATAGCAAGGAGAGTGCCTGTTAAATTTTACCATGTGAGACCTACGGACAGCTTGCAAAACACCTGTATTTTGGGAAGCTCTTTCAGAGAATGTAGGGCTGCTTCTTAGGCCACCAGAAGCAGGAGCTTTTTTCAGCTTTCAGATGCTCTCCGCTAACAAATTTCATTGTAAGACCTGCAGCATGAGAAAGGCCACAAGAAAGGACCAGACAGAGCATGCGCGTGTTCAGAACTCTCCTCTATTACTGAAATCGTGTCCGTTTGGGCTGCTGGAACAGAGTTACAGAGAGCGGGAGACTTAAGCAGCAAACACTTCTCATGTTTCTGGAGTCTGGAAATCCTAGACCAAGACAGCAGCAGAATGGACTCCTGGTGGGGTGCTCTTTGGGGTCGCAGGCAGCTGCTTGTAGTTATTCTCACATGGCAGAAAGAGGGCAAGAGAGCTCTGTGGCTCTTCTTTTATAAAAGCACCAATCCCATTCCTCGTGACCTAAGTGTTCCCAGATGCCCCACCTTGTAATGCTATCATATTGAGGGTTAGGTTTTCAACATGCCAAGTGGGGAAGCAAGTAGACTTTCATGTCTCCTGGGGAGGATAAGTTGTACTTTTTACCTCACAGGAGTTGTGGCCCTTCACCAAAAGATGTAAACTCTTACAAGGATGAATTTTTTTTTGTTTTTGTACCCAGGATTAAACCTTGGGGTGCTTCAATCACTGAGTCACATCCCCAGCCCTTTTCTTCATATTTTTATTTGGAGACAGGGTCTTACTATGTTTCTTAAGGCCTTGCTAAACTGCTGAGGCTGACTTGGAACTCATGATTCTCTAGCCTTAACCTCCTGAGCTGCTGGGATTACAGATATGGGTTACCATGTCCAGCTAGGATGAGAATTTTTAATTTTTATTCAAATTCTAAATCTCTAGCTTGTGTTTCTGTCACGTTCGAATTTTAGTTTGTGTCCTAAATCATAAACTAACATGAGCCAGATTTCCTTTCCCTGCTTAACATTTTTCCATGAAACTTATTACCAGCTGACATAATCTACACTAAATTACTTATTTGCTTAGTGTTTATTCTCATCCCCTAGAATGTAATCTTTAAGAGGGCAGGGATATCTGTTTAGGTTATTATTAAATCCCAATGATTGAGGAAGTGTTTAGCAGAGTTAGGTGCTCAACAAGTACTTATGAATGAGTAATGAACAGGCGGATGCAAGGATGGATGGATGGACAGATGGATGGATATGCCTTATTAGTTGTAAAAACTAAGGATGAAATTATAGTAATTAAGGTATTGTGGGCATTTGTACAGGAATAGAAAACAAGATCAGTGGAATAAAATGTAGAGCCCCCAAATAGAGTGTGTGTGTGTGTGTATGTATGTGTGTGTGTGTGTGTATGTATGTGTGTGTGTGTGTGTGTGTGTATTTATATATATAAATATATATTTGAACTTTATAATGATGGATACACCATTATAAATCATTGTAGAAAAGATGAAACTAAGAACTAAATAATACTGTGATCAAGTATAGCTATACAGAAAAATGACTGAATACTGATTTTATGTTATACAAAGAATATTAATTCCAAATGGATTAAATATGAAACATATCTTTAAAACTTTAGAAGGCAATATACATCTCTATATAGATCCTTATTATTCAGGGGTAGGAAAGGATTTGTAGTCTAAAACAAACAAACCCCACCTACCTTAAAGACAAATATATGTTATTACATTAAAATTTAAAAATGTTTAGGTGTTTCTATAAACAAAGTAAATAGAGTTTGGACTAGGAAAAATATTCATAACATAAGTAACTATGAAGGAGTTAGAATCCAAAGCATACAAGTAAAGATAGAATATAATTATAACAAACTCCTATGTACCCCCACATGTATTGGTCAAATTCCAGTTTACCATTTTGCTGTTCCCCTATCTAGAGTGTACTCTTGCTCCCATTGATGCTATAACCTTGCTAAACACCACTTTTCTGGTTTCCTTGACTACACTGTTTAAAATTGAACTCTCTCCCACCCCCAGTACACTTCATTTCCCTTCCTTGCTTCTGGCTTTCCATAGCACCCTCTGATAGATGAGGTATTTCATTATCTAATCATTCAGTTTTGCCTTTGTCCTACAAAAACTTCATAGAAAAATGGGCAGAAGAAAAAACAAACCACAGAAGAGAAAACCTAAATGGCCACTAAAATTATAGAAGAGTATTAATTCTTACTAGTAGTTAGAGAAGTACATACTAAAATACAATGAGATATTTTATATCCATCAGATGAGAAGAATTTAAAGTCTGACAATACCAAATGCTCATAATTATGTGAATTAATACTGACTTAGTCTAAAGGCTACCATTGATTTATAGAGTAACTAGCAATAGCTAATAATTTTGAAGAGGCATGCACTTTATGGTCCATCAAGTCCACAAATTCCACACATATGTACCTAAGGAGTATGAAATGTCCTTTGCAGCATTATTTGTATTAGCACAATTTGGAAAACACCCAGATGTCTGTCAATATGGATGATTGAGCCAAATATAAATGCATGATTAAATACTATTTAAATGTTAAAAGATTTAAAGTTGATTTTATCCAAGTGGCAAATCTTTGGGCAAAGCAAACACAGGCTTCAAATGGATGCCTACAACTGAAATACCATTTAAACAAAGTTTTATAGCATTCAAGATAGTGGTCTATATTGTTTATTTATACAAAGATGTATTAGAAGCAGAAAAACAGGCATAAAAATTTAGAAGTGTCATTATATTTGTGAGGAATTCATGGTTGACTTTGCTTATATCTACAGTGTTTTATTTTAAAAAGAAAAGACCTTAAGCAAATAAGGCAGAATGATCAAATCTGGGCCGACTGGGTGGCAACACATAGGTTTTTGTTATAATTATGTCTATATTCAACTTCATGCTTGAAATATTTAATAAGAAAATACATAGGAGAGTACTTAAGTGTGACTGTGAGGGAATAAAGTTCAAGCCATAGCACGGCAAAGACACAGTGTGATGGGAGCTGCTCTGTGCTGGGAGCCAGCGGCTAGGCGCAGCCGCAGATCTGGAGCCTCCTCTTCCTAACAGATGATGAGATGAGGCTTGGATCTTGGCTCAAACATGCTGGGCTTGGATCTTGGCTCAAACACTAAGATTTCAAAGTTGGGCATTGGTTTCCTCATTTTAAAGTGGACACACAGGGGCTGGGGTTGTGGCTCAGTGGTGCTTGCCTAGCATGCATGAGACACTGCTTCGTTCCCCAGCACCACATAAAAATAAACAAATAAAATAAAGGTATTATGTTCATCTACAACTAAAAAAAATAAAAATAATTAAAAAATAAAGTGGACACATAAACAAAATAGAGAATTGGGAGGAAAAAAAAGAGAGAGAAAATCAACAAAATGGATGATTCTTCAGAGATTAACAAAATTTACAAACTTTTAGCTAAGTTGATGGAAGAAAGATCTGACTAAAATCAGAAATGAAATAGAAAAAAAAATATTACCAATCTTCCAGAAATAAAAAAGGGTTATAAAGTAGAAAATAAGGACCCCCTTATATCAAGTATTGTGACAATGAAAGGAGATAAAATTTGTACAGTGCTTATCATATTTCTGGGCACGTTAAGAAGGAAAACCATTATATATTTTAACTGGCCTGGTCTTATTGTAAATAACTTGACACTGGTTTTCAATGTCATGCTTTCTATTATGCTATTTGGTTTTTACAATAACCCTATTGTTTTTCCATTTTATTTATAATAAAACTGAGCATTATAGAAGTCAAATAACTTGCCCAAGATTACCCAACTCTTAAAACCACATCTTATTCTAGAGAAATATAACTGTAAATGAATATCCTGGTTATATTTCACTAGTTTTATGAGTAGACTAAATTGAATTTCTATAAAATACTGCAATAATCTATCCTGTAGCTTTTTTTTTTTTTCCTTAAAGAGGGAGTCGGCCAGCCATTGCTGATTAAAACTAATAACAAGATCTAGTTTATGTATATGTAACAGCAAACATGTAAAATAACTGAGTTGTTGTAATGGGATGTTACTAGATAAATATTCCTGCCCAGATTCTTGGTCTAGGAATACATTGGAAGATCACTAGGCTGTGATATTCTATTAGGTTGAGGTTTTGCACAAAAAAAAACCCAAAACTATATGCTCTTTTTTCTCCTCATTTTTACTTGTCTCCTCTGAAAAATTGCTACCTTTCTGATTTCCATCTTCTTTTATCTTCTGTGAATCCACATGGAACTTAACTTTGTATTATCCATGATTATTTTGAATGAGCAATTTTCTTAATGCAGTTTTAGTCAGTCCCATTGATTAAGTTCTTCCTGTATTCATTCACTCACTCGTTTCTTCCTTTATGCAGCAAGCATTGATTGAGTGACAGCTGCATGCCAGTATCAGTGTTAGGTTCATGGGAGGCCAAGGTTAATAAAGGATGACAACTTCATCAGAGGAGCTCCCAACTAGAGGGAGGAAGGGGTGGAAATGTGCATTTCCAGTGTAGTGTTGCCTTGAGAATGGAGTGTGACTGGGGAATCCTGGAATAGGGCATCCCCAGCTCCATAGGGGGTGTGGAGGGAGTGGCCCAGAAATTATGATATTGAGGTTGATGCTTCTATTTATTTCTATCTGGAAAAAAATTGCATGATCTTTGTAGAATCTTTGGAATGTATAAAGAAACAGAAGAACAGCCTATAATCATACTAAAAAGATAACCACTTTTATTTTTAAGACTGATTCTTATATGGATGAGTTTGAGCTTTATCAATAATCTTCTTATATAAAATATATTCCTTATATCTTGCAAACTTTTCAATTATTTTTCAAGTGCATAATACTGTTCTATGCAGAAATACTAACATTCACTATGTCATCCTTTTATTGGTTCCTTCCTTCTTACAAATAACAATATGATGAATCTGTGTATAAATATTGGCCTGCATTCGTGATTGCTTCCTTAAGAAATCCAGAGGGTGAATTGCAAACTAAAGAATTGGATCACTTGTAAGACTCTTGACATTTTCTGCAGTGCCCACTTCTTTACTGATCTTGAGGCAAGAGCTGAAGCCCTTCAAAGAGTCAGAAGAATGACAAATGTGAGGAAGCACTTTAAAAATTCTTATGTTCTTCCATGTATGTGTAGATGTGTTTATACGTTTGTCTCAGAAAGACACACACACACACACACACACACACACACACACACATCCTGACTCCCTCTAAAGAGGCATTCTGTGACTACCTCTTGCCTAACACAGTGGGCTGTACTTGTTTTGTTGTTGTTTGGTTGGTTGGTATTTTGATAGGAGGTGTTTTCATTTTATCCATTTCTATATTCCCAGGGCCTGGTATAGGGGAGGAAGCTATGTATTTCTTGGATGAAAAAGAGTAGAAAAGCAAGACCATGAAACAATTAAAGTTTTCCTTTTATTAATATTATTTTTTATTTGTTTTCAGCAATCCATCAGACATGGTGGCGAATCCTGGCTCCCCGTCTTCATGATTGAACAACTGTTTTGCACAACATAAAGGTAAAGATTTGAGTCTGGCTGAATCTGGCTGATGCAACGAAAATCTTTCTTTCTTTTTGGGAAAATAGCTCACCAATATCTCTGGTCTTTGTGAAGCGATGGCTTTTGTGCTTTGTGTTGGTTTCTTGAAACATGTTGGAGGGTTCCTGGAGACTTTGAGAATTAGTGCAGAAGGTGGCTTTTCTCTGGTCTACTTTGTGTTGTTGTTGGAGAATTAATATTGATTCTCTGTCTACTTTTTCTTGAAGTACCTAGTAATTGTCTTTAGGATCCTCAAGTTTTCCTGCCTCGATTTTAGCCTCTTTTAATAGATCATCTCTCATTGATTTGATTTTAAAACCAACTATGTTAGCTCTCTTTTCTCAATTGCCTTCCATCTCAATATATTTACCAACAAAAGAAACCATTCTCAATTGTGAAAAATAAAGTAAAGATAGATGTTTTTGCATAAGAAACAGACTTGGAGATTTATGAGCTTAAGGGACAAGTACTATTATTCTGAGGTCCTAAACTTTTAAATGATGGCAACACTGAATTATGTACTTCGAACAGCAGCCAGGGAGGCACAATTGAAAACGCCTATTCTTTTGACAAATTAGAAACATTCATTCCAATATCTATTTCTTGTTTACTGGGGATAATGCTGAATGAATCACATACTGGTGGATGGATGTCCCTTCCAACACTTTTAATTAGCAGCACTGCCTATTAGGATGAACGGAGTGTTGCTTTTCTGTCATAGATTTCCCCTACCCACCCCCCCCTTAAATGGAATAGAAATCTTATTCTCCACAAGGTAATATTCATCTCTTCCCCAGCCAGACAAGCATAGAAAATTAAACAATGGTCCGTTAAAAAGCCCAGATAATGTATTTATCATTTCCAGTTTATGTGAGTTTGCAAGGCAAATATGAGTGGGAGCGATTTGTTATGGGACCTCAGGGAACAAGGGACCGGAGAGGGAGCTGGGAGGCTGGAAGATCTGAGACCTGTAAAAATTCATTAAAAATATGAGGCACTATTGGAGACAGAGGAAATTAATTACTCTGAGGGACTCAAATGTCACTACTCATTTAAGTGACCTGGCGAGGAGGCTGAGAACCCTTTTTTTTTTTTTTTTTTTCTGAGAGTTTCTGCAGTGGATGAGAGAGGGGGCTGGGATTCCTCAGCTGTCAATTCTTGCATTTCCTTGGTGACTTATTGACACGTTCAGCTGACTCGTGACCCAGCCTCCTCTAATGAGTGGAGTTAAATGAGAAATGCGGGTTGTAGTGGGAGCCCTCGCCCCTGCTAGGCTGGCCAGGTTATTCAGATGAGTTTGCCAGTCATGTAGGTAACTGCTGGACCTGGGGGAAGTCTATAATTTACCACAATGGAGAGAAGAGGCTGATCATTTGAAGCTGGACTGAATTCGGTCTTTTATTATTGCTTTTCCATCCAACGCTATTCTCCAAGGTAGAGTGAATTGGGGAAGACAAATTAAGGTTTTCTACCCAAGGAGGACTGGGGAGCAGTAGCTTCCAAAAACAGTCATCTTTTCTAGATTGCCTGTCTAATAAATCTCTCTAATGCATTCTGCCTATAGACAGAGGTTGGAAATATATAGATATGTGATGACTTCAGAGTTTAAAAATCAGTAAGCACCCAGAGTAATGGAGGAAAAGTTTTCCCAGATATGATCCTTACCTAGATTCAGGAATTCAGAGTTTAATTCTGAGCTGACCCTAAGCAGCTGTGTTCCCTACCCCCACCCCTCACACACATACCAGCTTAGTTCTCCTAACCTCTGTTGGACTATTTATAATGACAGAATAATAATATCTATCTTCTGTGATTGCAAAGATTAATGTGGCCAGAAGAACTTTGAAAGATGGACAGACCATGCAGACGTGTGGTGTCCTCATTGTCTATTGGGATGTTGTGCATTAAAGTCTTGGTTGTTAAACATTGAGGCAGCTCAGTGGTCGGAGTTCCTGCCTGGATCAAGGAAACAGGCATTGGCAGTATTTTGTTGGTTTGTTCAGGTAGGAAGTGTGAATCACCAAGCCAACAACAAAGGAAAAATAAATGTTGCTCAGAGAACTTCTTTAGGGAGAGACCACTCTCTGGTTTGTACCTGAAGCATAGCCTTGGAGGAGGTTGGAACCCTGGATCTTCATCCCCAGGGCAGTTCTAAGGACTACCACTTCTCCAGCCAGAAACAGCCCTAGACCTTTGAAGTGGAGACACACCGTGCATTTGAAGATGTGCCATTGATGAGGTCATGCACCACTGAAAGTGGTGGAGGGGTGTTTGAAGGTCATTTATCTATTCTTGGGAAGAGCTGGTGATGAAATAAACAAGAGTAGGGAGAAAATGATAGAATAAACTGGGGTCCATGGAGGAAGAGAGAGTTTTGAGAAGCCTTTGAAAGGAAGACCTTCCAGGCTTAAGGAGTCAGGGTGAAGTGCAGTGACACCAAACCTCAGCGTGTCTCCCAGGCACTTGTCCTGCTGTTAATGACAGTGTGGAAGCATGCAGGATGCAGGCCTTCCCTCCAGGAGCTCAGAGAAGTAAACAGCTAAATATACAGAGCTGTCATGAATGAGCCCAGAAGAGCAACGTGGCAGCATACTGAGAGGGAAGGTGCCATTTGAACTGGGCCTCAAGGGTGGGCAGCCCTGTCCCAGGGGAGAAGGACTTCAAGACAGGCAGTCTGCAGAAGGTGAGAGACACATGCTCAGCCTGTTATATGGCTTCAGCCACCAGTTTTGTCTACCAGCGTGTACTCAGTGATGCTCAAAGTGTTCTGTGCTCTCCTTGTCTCCTAGAAGTGACCACAGAGGAAAGCCCTCCTGTCCCCATTAGCTCCTCCTAAGCCAGCCGTTTGGTGGTCTAGGGTCTGACCTGTCCGAGAAGGCTCAGAGTGCATCCTGAATAATTGCTAATACCAATGCCACTGTCCCCATTCCTTGGTGTCTTTGAGGATTTGTTTTTGTCACAGACCTTTCAAAATCGTTCAGCTGAGCTGATGGCTATTTATTTCTTGTATTGATTAGATGGATCCATCATTATATTCAGTTCCAGTTTCAGAAGTGAGACACGGTGCCTTTTCATTTAGATAATAAGATAATAATAAGACAAGCAAAATTTTCCTTGCTACTCTTCCTTTCTTTTCTCCTCTTTCTTAATTTACCCTTTGGGTGATTCCAAAATGTTCCTCCTTATTTGTTTTGATTTCCTTCTTGTCCCTCTATTTACCTTCTGACCTTTTCTCTTTCTTCTCATAGAATTATGCATTCTCCAACTTAAAAAGAAGTTCTAGATACCAGGAAGATCTACTCTAAAAGCTTAGAGAGGGTGTGGAACCATGGAAAGATTCCCTTCATCTATGATTTTTGGTGGTGATGATGGATTTGCTTTTTAAAACTGGGTTCAGGGATTCAAATCTCTGCTCTAATCCATAATGGTTTCTGACATTGAGCAAATCCATCTCCTTAAGCTTCATTTTCACATCAATAAAATTGAGGTGGCAATAATACTTTTCATATTGGATCGTTGTAAGAATCAAATGAGATACAGCATATAAAAGAGTCTCGAACACTCTGCTCAATTTATAATGTTAGCTACTCTTTTTGTTTGTCATAATGCACTCTTATAAATCCTTCAAAGGCAAAGGGTAGATGCTTTGATCTTAGGCAACAAGGAAAGGAGAAGCTGAGAAGACAGTCTCCTTCACTATATCTGGTCTCAGTAAATGGAAATCCCTAGGAACAAAAGCAGACAGAAGCTGAGTTATGGGTGCATGGACAGCCCTCCCTGCCTGGAGCAGCCCAGGTGCTGAACGATCGGAGGCCTGCAGGTTTCTGAGTTTCTGCTAGGTCTCCCGAGAGCATCTAAGTCAATCCTCTCCCAGCTATGGGATTCTTTCCTAGAGAGGGAGGGAGCTTTTTAATATGCCAATTTGCTAGATTGACATTACCCAGAATTCATTTTCTTGTATGCTTCTAGTTAGATGGACCACAGGGAGATTCTTGAGAGATTTGAAGGATAGAAGGCAATTGGCAGCCCCTCTGCCACGCACCTACTGTTGCAGATCTGCAGACTCACATAGTTGGCCTGATGCAATCTCTGGATCTGAAACTGCTTTCCCTTTGCTTGGATTCTTCTCAGCTTCCCCATCTCCTTATGTAAATGTGCATGCTAATCAAGTTTCCATCAGTATAACAAAATACCTGAGATAATCACTTTATGAAGAGAGAAGGTTTACTTTGGCTCAGTTTTGGAGGTTGCAGTCCATGACAGTTAGTTAGTCCTGCTGACTGGGCCTATGGCAAGGCAGTGCACCATGGAAGAGAGCATAGTGGGGCAAAATCACTCCCCTCATGGCCAGGCAGCAAAAGAGGAGAGGAAAGGACCAGCATCCCATAATACCCTTCTAGGTCATGTTCCCAGTGACTCTAAGATCTCCAACTAGGCTTCACATCTTATAGGTTCCACCTCCCAATGTCACCACCCTGGGGACCAAGCTTTTAAGACATGGGCCCTTGGGGAATACTCAAGACCCACGATGTGTATATGTTTATGATAATATCTGAATGTATGTATATGTATACACACAGGACATTGGTACACACACATACATAATTATGCTTACTTCCTTGACAAGAGATCCCGGCTTATATAGATAAGCAGCATCAGCAATCTGGGAAGCAGTAAAAATTAAGATTCCAGTTAGCTCTCATGGATTTCAGCTCATGCTTAAGCATTCTGAGCTGCTTCTGATCTCTCCCTTATTCATCTTCCCTTCCTAATGGCCTGCTCAGAAGACTTCAAACTCCAGGACCAGATGTGAGGCAAGAGACCTGGACTGCCTAACCAGCATGCACAACTGCAAAAAGTCAAATCCCTCTAGTAAATAAATAATACACATGATTATTAAATATATATGTGTAATTATTTATTCATTTATTTGAGGAGCAAGCACACCCAATCACTGGAAGATCATATGCATGCACGTGTGTGTGTATACATATATATATATATATGTACACATACCTAATTATATGTGTATGCATATATGTGTCTGTATACAGAAACATGTGTACACACATGCATAATCTACTAGTGATTTTTTTCTGCTCTCCTGGTTGATCCCCGACTGATGTAGATAATCATAAACTTTCTATAATGGGGATTCTCTGCTTCCTAAGGCAACCCATTCATTTTCTGTGATACACCAAAAAAGAAATTAAAGTTGTGATCTATTCTTTTTTTCTGGAGGTGCTGGGGATCAAACCCAGGGCTTCATGCACGCATGGCAAGTTCTCTGCCACCATGCCACATTCCCAGCCCTTTAGCTTGTAATCTAAAACTGTTTTTCAGCCCAGAGTACTTCCCACATCTTCCTTAAGACTTCAGCCTCTCTCTACCCTGAAGCTTCTCCTGACTTCTCATCACATGGACCTCCCCCATTCATACTCCCTCTCTCCAGTCCTCACTGTTCTGAACTTCAAAATTGGGTTCTTAATAAATTTAACCCCATAAATGTGACTGTGCCAGAGAGGCTATTCTGGTCCATCTGTTTCCCCAGCCCTGTCTCTTCTGCCATTCCTGTGTCTTCTGAAGACGGTATCTTAAACTCTGGATGTCCACAGTGTCATGGTACTATAGTGAGAAGGGGGAGAGTCACAGAACAAGACACAGAAGACCGGTGTGTGTATACTGCCAACCCAGAGTGCTGACTGCATCTGCTTATCTATCCTCTGCTGTAAAATGGACACACCCATAGCCAACCTGCCTGTGAGTCCAGTGAAGGCTGAGCCCCTCTGGGTGTTGGAGGCCCTCCTGACTTGATTCCGTCTCCTAATTCTCAGATTAGCTCACATCTGAGTTAGGGAAATGCTGGTTATGAGGTGGTGATCAAATGGTGAGCTTTAGAATTTATAATGAAGTGGAAAATCGGGAATGGTGGCTTTGTAAAGGTTTATTGTGCTTCAAATGAGACACAAATTTTATACACACACACACACACACACACACACACAGACACACATATGGGATACAGTGTGATATTTTGATACATATACCCCTTGTATAATGATCAGATCATGATATTTAGTATATTCTTCATCTTAATGTGTATCATTTCTTTGGGTGAAAACATTCAGAATCCTCTTACTTTCTAGTAATTTTGAAACATACACGGTAATATTGTTGGCTATAGTCACCCTATTGTGTTTTAGAATAACAGAACTCATTCCTCCTAACAATAACTTTGTTCTTGTTTCCCAGTCTCTTCCTATCATCTTCTTCCCTCTATCTTCTCTCACCTCTGGTAACCACTATTCTGCTCTATATTATGAGATCAACAGCTTTTTTAGGTACCACTAATGAGATCATATACAGTGTTGGTGTTTCTGTGTCTGGCTTATTTCACTTAATGTAGTGGGTCCTATGTTTTTGCAAACGACAGGATTTCATTCTTCTTTATAGCTGAATATTCCATTGGGTATATAGACTATATTTTCATCCTCTGGTAGACAATTACCTTGACTACATATCTTGGCTATTTGGAATAGTGCCACAATAAACTCAGAAGTGCAGCTATCTCTTCCAATATACTGACTTCATTTAATTCATATAAATACCCAGTAGTGGGGTTGCTGAGTCATCTGATATTTTTAATTTTTTCAGGAACCACTCAACTGTTTTCCATAGAACCGTACCATCTTACATTTCCACTGATATTGTATAAGGGTTCCCATTTCCCCTCGTAGTACTAGTGTTATTTTTTTTATCTTTCTGATAACAGTAATTCTAATTGAGGTGAAGTGATAATACACTATAGTTTTCTTAAAATTTTTAGTTGTAGATGGACATAATACCTTTATATTATTTATTTATTTATTTTTATGTGGGGCTAAGGATTGACCCGTACCTCACAAATGCTAGAGAAGTGCGCTACCACTGAGCCACAACTCTAGCCCCTCACTATAGTTTCTGTTTGCATTTCTCTCATCTTGTAATGTTGAGGATTTTTTCATATATTATTGCCCACTGTATGTCTCCTTTTGAAAAATGCCTTGATTCAAGTTGTGTGCCCATTTTTAGGTGGGATTATTTGATCTTTTGCTATTGAGTTGCTTGACTTCCTCACATGGTCTGGATACGAATCCCTTGCAAGGTGCTTAGTTTGCCAGGATCTTCTCCTATCCTGTACGTTGTCTCTCTGTTGGTTATTTACTCTGTTGTATGGAAGCTTTTTAGTTTGATGTAATCCAGTTAGTTTACTTTTGCTTTTATACCTGTACTTTTGGGTCTTATAACCCCCTCAAAAATTGCCTAGACCAATGTCATGAAGTATTCCCCCTGTATTTTCTTCTAGTAGTTTCAAATTTGGGGGTATCACATTTAAATATAATTTATTTTGGGTAGATATTTACATGCAGTGGAGACAGATGTTCAGCTTAATTTTCTTGCATGTGGATATCCAGTTTTCCAAGCACCATTTATTGAAGAAACCATCACTTCCTCAATGTGGCTTCTCCATGCCTTTACAGAAAATCAGTTGACTTTTAGTGTGTGGATTTATTTCTCTGTCTTCTATTCTATTGCATTGGTCTAGGTGTCTATTATTTTCTGCCCCAGTTCCATGCTGGTTTTTCTGCTTTAGCTTTGTACTATATGTTGAAGTCAGATAATAAGAATGAAACTCTTATTTTTTTATTATTCAGGATCTACCATAGTACTGCTTTCCTAAACTAAAAAAAAATGAAGAAATTAAATGTATAGTATTTCCTTTTAAAATAGATGCACATACTAAAATTACTTACAAGTAAAAAAATATTACAAAGCTGATCAAAAAGGGCAAACATTTAACTATGAAAGAATGATTAAACATTTCTTACTCAACCCAGTTTAAAACAAAACAGCAAAAACAGAGTAGACATAATAAAACAACCTATTATAAAGCCGACTACAAATAAAAAATCTAAAAACTATCATTAAGAGACCTCAAAGTGATACAACTGATGAAATTAAGTATATACAATAGAGAAGTTGAAGTTGTATGTGTCTGAGCATTTACAGACTTTTTCTGCCATTATTCCCTAAACAATACAGTAATAACAATTATTTACCCAGCACTGACATTGTTTTAGATAGTATAAGTAATCTACAGATGACTTAAAGCATATCTGAGGATTGTTCAGGTCACATGCAAATGATTCATCCTTTTTTATAAGGAACTTGAGCGTTCACAGATTGCAGTATCTTTAGAGGTTCTGGAACCAATGCCCCATGGAGCCAAAGGGATAACTTTATATTTTTCTGTTTGCATTTTTCTTTACTCTTTATATTTTTCTATGATTCTAGGACCACGATTTGGGGGATTTTTTTTAATGCATCTTTATTTCTAGCACCTAGAATTTAAAAAAATTACAGAGCACCCTAATATGCTAATGATGATAAATCTTAGCCCAAACATGCAAGAAAGCTATTTTCCACATTTATAATTAAAGTAGAGGATTAGAAAAGTGAGTCAGTTTTTTCAAAGCCACACAGCTGGTGACTTTATGAACTAAAAGTTGAACCCAGACCTTTCTGAATGAAATCTGTGATTCATCCACTATTCCCTTAAACCTTAGAGCCTATAATTGAGTGGATGTCCTGTAAAGATTTCTGGGAAGGAAGGAAGGGAGGGAAGGGAAGGGAAGGGAAGGGAAGGGAAGGGAAGGGAAGGGAAGGGAAGGGAAGGGAAGGGAAGGGAAGGGAAAGAGGACTCGGGGAGGGGAGGGAAGAATTGGGGAGGAGAGGGGAGGGGAAGGTAAGGATTGATAATTAAAGTGCAAAGGGAAAAATCTGAATGCAGGTAGCCAGAGTCAAAGAGGAGCTGTCCTGAAAGCTAGGTGTTAGATGCAAATAAGTCAAACAGTGTTAATTCAAAGAGGACTCTGGGTAGACTGAACCACAGAAAGAGGCACTAGGAGAAAGTTAAACTATGGACCTTAGAAATTCTTACATAGAGAAGCCAGGATCTTAGTGGAAGTCAAATATAACAGCAGAATAGGAACATGGAATAAGACAGAAACTTGGGCAAAGCTTTAGAAAGCTCTGTTACTTGGCTCTTGTGCAGTGAGCCAACCTCCACTTACCCTTCCTGTCCACTCCCAAGCCTCTGCTTGCTCATCTGTCCTTCTAGCAGCCTTCGAGGAAATGATGATTATGTTTCAGAGGTGAAAAATTCAGACTCAAAATTAGGTATTTGGTTAAAAGTCACTAATGCCAAGGGTGAGTTTGAGTGCAGATCACCAGGATTAAACTCTTGGAGTGCCAAACGTGGTCAGCGTGTTCAGTTTGCTGCAGGATGGTGTCCTCTGAAGGACATCTCTATGGGAATTTTGTCTGACAGCAGACTTTGTTTAAGGCAAGTATGACTCTTCCTATAAGCACTTTCAGGGGAAACAGAAAGACCATCCAGAGCTTATTGGTCTCTAGATTCTTCACCTCCCTGTGTTTAACACATGTCCCTAATGTGGTCCTAATGCCAGTGTCTTTATTTATCAGTGTCTCTTAGCTGGGGACACTAAGGTTGGGTGTCCCATTGAAGGTAATGCTCTCAGATGGCTCACAAATTAAGTTCGATAAGATGTAGTCATTCTTCTCTTTTAGTGAGTCCTTAGAGCTGAACTCATTTAACTTACCTAATATCCTATTTGAGTTGTTACATCCTAAACATGGATTGATTAGAACAGGGGAAGAGGAGCTCAGGGAGAGCAGGGAGCATTTGAAGTAAATAAAAGGTCCCACTTTGGAGCTAAAAAGTCGATTGAAGTTTCCTTTAATACGTGTTGGCTGTGTGGCCTTGATTTCTCTCTTTCACTTGCCTTCATTCTCTTACCTGTAAACACAGGGCTAAAAGGTGGTTGTGAAGAGTATGTGGTGCCATAAATGTGAGATATTTGGTAAAGTGTAAAAAGGTTAGGAAATATAAGTATGATACATTTAGATCTAATAGGTCTAAAATGATTTGGATTACGTAATAGATCCAAAACATTAATAAGAGTTCATCACATCACTGGATGCATTCCCTTCAATTAGCATGTCTGAGAAAAACAAATGGAATCAGAGCTCTCAGGAAGCTCAGAGCCAATGTGTTTCAACTTCCTGTGTCAGATGGGGAACTTGATTCCCAGAATGGGGTAGTAACTTGCATTCCATCACACACACACAAAAAAAAATGGCACTGGGCTCAGCCTAACTTTCACAGATCAGCTTCTCCATTCACCTCATCTGACTAAAGCGCCAACCTCTACCTTACTGCAGACTGTCCACAGTGGGCCATGGTGGAACCACTCAAATCAGGAGCTTCAAGCCGCACATGCCAAGGAGGGGGTCATACTCCAAAATATGTTTTCCCAGTATATTTATCAGACTTTTCTTTTTTAGCTAAAATTAAGAGAATGAATGTTGCAGGTTATAGAAAGACGCTCTATCCAGGATGATCTGATCAGGATGTTGCATTTTGTTGCAGCATTGAAGGGAGAAGCTAATATGACCTGATGATTCTGAAAGAGACTCAAACATTTCCTTTCCTCTCCTGGATACTGCAATGCAAGCTTCCTGAGTGCAGGGATCTTGTCTGGGAACCTTTCACAATGCATCCCCAGTGTTTGGCATGATACTCAGCTCAGAGCATTTGCTCAGTAGGGATAATGATATTGCTTTAGTTCAAACTCACATGCCTGTCTGAAGAGCTTTATCTCTACTCTCAGTTTCCAAAGCCTCCTTTACACTCCCCTCTGAATACCCTGCTCAATTACAAATATGGGGCCACTCCTTGGCTTAAACTTCAAAGGTTACCTTTTGCCTACTAGAGTTGGAAAAGCTCCTTAAAGTAAACTTTAAAGTTCTCCACTAATCTCCTAGACCTCATCTGTAGAATCCTCACTTTCCAATCTTTCAACACACACACACACACACACACACACACATCCACACACACACACACACACACACACACACACACACACACACACACACACCTATATTTATTTTCTCTCCATACTGGAGAGAAACAGCCTGTGTCTGTTTCCTGAATATGATGGACACTTTCCACACCATTTCTTCTACCTGGAACGCTTCTTCCTGCCTCTTCCACCAGGGAAACCTTTACCTATTCCTCAAGCTCCTTCCTCAGCTGCTCTGGTGTCTTCCACAGTTGAGCACATTGACCAAACTCCTCAAGAACACGACCTGTACTTTGAGTCCTGTGGATTAGCGAAGAGGAGACAGTCCTCAGCATTGTGCCCCACCCCAAGTCATGCAGATTGCTGTGAACAACAAGGTTCAACCCAGGCCAAGTTGTGATGCTAAGGGCATTTGCACTAGATCCAAACTACAGGCACCATGGAGAGAAGGGTGGTGTGCATGGCAGGTGTGGAAAAGAGCGGAGGCTTGCAAGCCACATCAGAGGATGATGTGCTTCTCCACAGCTCCCAGCCATTCAACCTGATGCTGCTCACCTAGCACTGCCGACAGCCTGTGCTTTCTAAAATAAAACCAAAGTAAACACTGATTATTATCTCCTCATTTAGCTCTAATAAAGTTATCACACATGATTTATTGTTTTTATTAAGGAAAAGTAAATGTCATGCTTTTGTAAGCACCTTTTTGATTACTGAAGTATACATGAATTTCAATTTTAAAGCAAACCTACACATGACATGGAGCTTAGAAATTAGAGGAAATATCAAAAATAACCATGTGTCTTCACTTGGGTATATTGTTTTCAGTATTTGTTGATGCATTTATTTATTTGCAGTGACTAAGGAATGAACCTAGGGGCATTCTACCACTGAGCTACAGCTTAGCCTTTTTTTTTATCTTTTATTTTGAGACAGGGATTCGCTAAGTTGCCCAGATTGACCTGGCACTTAGTCTTCCTGTCTCAGCCTCCTGAGTAGCTGGGACTACAGGCAGGCTCCACCACACCAGGCTTCAGTCATTAGATTATACATTTTTGCTCTGTTTCAGATTATACATATAAATATAAGCCTGGTTCATTTCACCCATACCATCAGTATTTTCCTGTGGTATGGAATATCTCAGTATCAAGCATTTTAAGTAACTGATATTCCATTAAATAAACGGACTGTTATTGGGTAGATTCACCATCGTACTTGTGGTCATTTCCCTATCGTTGAAGAGTGGTTTCCTTGAAAATTTTTACTCACGTCGGTTGTATATAAAGAAACTTATATACACAAATATTTTCCAGTGTTTGAGATTTCTGCCTTAGCTGACTCTGACACCTAAAATACTCAATACTCCCTCCTACCTGACCTCCCTGCTAAGGTAGCAGTTAATCCTTGCTCCTTTATAAGGAATTTGAGGGCTGGGGTTGTGGCTCAGGGGTGGAGTCCTTGCCCCACACATGTAAGTCACTGGGTTCAATCTTCAGCACCACATAAAAAAACAAATAAAACAAAATAAAGGTATTCTGTCCATCTACAACTAAAAAAAAATATTTAAAAAAGTTAAGGAATTTGAGGAGCTACATATGCCCTGGCCCATTTCCAGCATTATGTCTTTATCAACCTCTGCATCCCACATGATCCCCACTGACCCACGTGTCCTGTGGTCCTGATATACACATCGAGTCTTTCTTTCACTCTGCACTGGTGCTTGGCTGTCCCTGAAACCCCAACAACTTCTCTATGTACCTGCACTTTCCTACCCTTCAGATCAATGGCACCTCCTCTGGGAAGCCCTTACTGCCTTCAGTGGGCTGGATCAGGCATTCTTCGCCTGGAATTCTCTGATTCCCTGGGCATCTCTCTATCCTTATGCTTACAACACACGGTTGAAAATACATGACTGTCTGAGGTTGGGAAAAGCATCTTTTTCTTTGTTTCTTGGTTGTTAACACAGTACCCAACACATAGCTAAGTGTGGAATAGCTGATAAGCAAACCTATCAATAGATCTGGCAATCGGGATATTCCTGTAGTATGTTAAAAGATATGTGAGTATTGACAGATGGTGCCTCCTCTTACTCATTTTTGAATGGCAAAATATATTATTCATAAAGCAAAGCACAATGAGGAAAAAAAAGAAGACGGTGAGATTGCTGTAGAGAAACTGAATATTGGAGGATACCAAAGATCCCAGCTGATTCATACACGTTCAATTTTTCAGAAATTTGATTGTCCTGGTTCACTAAATACCATGCATATGCTAATGGTTTCCACACTTTTATTTCCTATTTTACCACGGTCCTGAACTCGGGATCCCATCGGTATCCTCACACATCTCCATGGGGTATTTCTTGGCAACTCAAATTTCAAAACTTTAGGACCAAACTAGGTCACCCACTTCAGCTGCTTCTTCTACAATCTTCCTCATCTTAGTGAATGACACCTCCTTTCTTCCAGGGACTCAACCCAAAGCTCTGGAGTCACCTTTGACCCCTATCATTTCTTTTCATTCTTTGTTCCACTCTCAGGACATTGTGTTGGCTCTGCCTTCAAACTGCATTGAATTCAGCTGCTTCTAGTCATATTCTCTGCTCCTATCACTGTGGTCTGCATTACTTGTCTGATGACAGTAATAACTTTCTGATTTCTGAGCTTTCAACTTTGCCCCCATATTTTACACACAAAAGCAAGTCATCCTTTCAGATATCCTCCCGTCATTGCTTAAAGCCCTTTACTGCTGGTCCCCCTCAAAAGGGGGCATCAACATATGAATTTGGGAGGCACAGTTCAGTCCCTGGCCAACAGATTCCCATGTGATCCATGGCACTCTCTCCTCATCTCGCTTGGCTGCTGCAGCCAACCTGAGCTCCTTAGAGCTCCCTAAACACCCATCCTGGGGACACTGCACTAAGCATCCCTCCACCTAGACTGTCCTCTTGGCATCTGCGTGATTCACCTGTTGTATTTTTCAGGCTTTTGCCCAGATGCCATCTGTTGACCATGTCTTTCTTGACCATCTTATTTCACAGAGCATACCCTGCTCATCCCAGACCTATCCTCTGTACCTTGCTTTATATCCTTCTAAAATATTCCATCCTCTACTATTATAGGTTTGTTTATTCATCTCCCCTTCCCGTACTCTAGTGGGAGAAATCAGAATTCATTCCAGGAAAACAGGGACTTTATACCTTTTGTTTATGAGTATTTTGTTGACATGTGAAAGATACACGATAGTTTTTGAATGAATGAACAGAAGTTTTTTTTTTTTTTTTTATATTCATTATCTTTTCTCAGCCTCAAACCTGTTACAGAGGTGAGGATAGATGTTTGTTCTAGGGGCTGGGGATGTGGCTCAAGCGGTAGCGCGCTCACCTGGCATGCGTGCGACCCAGGTTCGATCCTCAGCACCACATACAAACAAAGATGGTGTGTCTGCCAAGAACAAAAAGAATAAATATTTGTTCTATTTTCAAAGAATATTTTCAGAAGGGTAAAAAGATGTGTGTGTATATTTTATATATATATATACATATATATATACATATATATTATATATGTATATATATATGTATATATATATAAATATAAAATTTTGTTAGGTGCTTATGAGTGCCATGGGATATATATACCATCCGACTTGTTTCCATTTAATCCTTGGCATAATCCCATTAGATTATAAATTATTATCCCTATTTTAACACAATTATTTATGCCTTAGAATGGTTCAATAACTTGCCCCAGGGAACCACAATCAAGTGACAGCCTAGATGTGAACCCAATCTGACCTCAAAGAGCTAGTTTTATCTGCAATTAGAGCTCATATCCTTTCAGTACAATACCATGCGCCAGGTACAATATTAAATCTGTAACACTGTGAAGGATGCACCCTACTCTCTTCATTTCAAAGATGAGCTTGTGGAGGCTCTGAGATGTTAACTGGGATTATCCAGCTGACCTACAATGTCCAATGCCAGCCTTCTCCCTTAAGAAACCAAGCACTGAAACTAGGATCTCTTACTTTCTGTCTTTTTGCATTAACCACCTAAATTAACCACAAGGTTCGGGATGCCCCAATCATGACAAAACTTAAAGTTTGTATCTGCTATTCTGATCTCAGTAGACTCTTGTGAAATAGAAAGTTTGAGTTGATAAGTCAAGTAAATGTAAACATATTGAGAATAGTGACAAATATTATATGATCTAATTATTTTAAAAGATTGTTCAGTCTCTTCGAGATTAGGTCAACTTCTTTCTTCTTAGATACCTGGAAAAATGGATGTGTGTTTTGCTCAGCCTCTCTCCCTACCTCTAATGGCATGGCTTAGGTTCAATAGTGGAGAAGGATAATTGAATCTATTTTTCAGACTTTCTTTGGTGGGCTCTATTCTGGGCACATATTATTAGAATTATAAGAACCAGTCATTTTTTTTAAAAGTAGGGATTGTTGGGCTGAGCCAGGGAGATTATTAAAAGATATTACAATGCCAGCCTTAGAAAATATATAGGGCACCTAAATTCCTTTCTCTGTCCCTCCCCTCCCAGCAGGCAGCTTATTCAAACACCTTTCCAATATCAGTATTCTCCTTTCAGCTTTCCTCCGTAGCCTGCCCACCACATGTCAAGCCAGTGGTTCTCAAAATGCTGTTCTAGGGCCAGCAGTGTCAATTAGACATGCAAATTTTTTGGCTCTACCCCAGACCCCACTGAATCAGAAACTAAAGGTGGGGTCCAGCATTCTATTTTCACAAGCTCTCCAGGGGGTTCTGATATATGCTTAAGTTGGGGGAGGCCCCTCTTCTCCCCTCACAATCCTTTAAATATTAGGGCACAAGGATACTCACAGCTGCTCTAGATCCTGCTCTGGTTGTAGACCCAACCAAATCTGGCAAAGGGTACCGCTCCAGGGCCTGGATCTTGACATACCTTTGACATCTCCCATACTTGGTACATAGCTTTCAGTTTGGTCCAGGGAACAATATTAACTGTAAAACATGTAGATAAGGCACATTTATGGGTAATTGTTATCTACTTTAAGAAAAATCTCATTACCAACCTTTCCCATTTTGATCATATCTTTGCTCTTATCTAATAGAACATAATAAGAACTACTGTTTAATCCAGTACTATTTGCTTTAAAGCTAAAAAAAAAATCTATATAATGCATTTGAAACAAATAGTACTATAACTCCTATTGAAGAATGGCAGTACCCTGCTTCTCATATATCCACCACTCTGAGACTTGCATCCTTTTTCAGGGATGGGTACTGGGGATTGAATTCAGGGGCACTCAACCACTGAGTCACATTCCCAGCCTTTTTTTTTTTTTCTGTAGTTTATTTATACAGGGTCTCACTGAGTTGCTTAGCACCTCACTTTTGCTGAGGCTGGCTTTGAACTTGTGATCCTCCTGCCTCAGCCTCCCAAGCTGCTGGGATTATAGGCGTGTGCCACAGGGCCCAGCTGATTTGCATTATTTTAATCTTTTTTCTGCAATGTAACTCTACCTTTATAAATAAGCCAATAACATTGCTGTTTCTTGATTTATCAATTTCAGGAATTGTCCCCTCGATTTCCTCTTCCTGTGATAAGAATGTTGCCTTCCTGAGTTTCCCTTCTCCTCACAACACTCACACTCCATGTTCTCCCCACTCTTTCTCAGCCACTGCCCAACATTGTCCTTCTGTCTGTCTCTTCCAGGCACTGGATTCCCCGGGTGAGTGGATGAGTCTATTGTTGGTATCCACTTTCTTCTTCATTTCATCCTAGACATGGGGCTGGGGAGATTCTCTCTATGCTGTTAAATCACTATCATGTTTCCTTCTGGTCTATAAACCACCTTGAAATCCTGTCTGCTGTGGTTAGTCCTGGTTCCATGTTAACTAGAAGTCCACTCATGACAAAGGCATATCAAGCTTTACCCAAATACCACTAAAGAGGAGACCTATTTTCTGGATTTTTAAATTACACTTTATTTTAGTAACTTGTCTGCTGATAATTTCTATAAGAATAGTCTTACACTTTTTATTCTGTTTCAATAAATTAACATTTTTCAATGGATGCTTTGTATTATATAACCTTTTTTGGTGCCTATAAATATATTTAATAGTGGAATTCATTGTTACATATATGTAAACATTACAGTTCTTAAAATTTCCACTTCACTTTGCCATTACTTTGGGATGTGCTGGTAAAGTCTCTGGCTCAGAACAGTAACCCACTAGAGGCATGTTGGCCTCCTGAGCCCTTACCATGGTCTGGGGCTTCTTCCAAACCCTTTACAGATACTAATCACATAATTCTCTCAGTCTCTGTGTTTGTTCAGTGTCATTGACACCATTTCATAGGTGAGGAAACTGAGTCACAATAGAATTAAATAGTTTGTGCTAAGTTCCACATATAGCTAGGCAGCACTACATTAAACTACCTCTTTTTTTGTTGTTGTTTTTGTTTATTTGTTATTTATTCTAATTATATACATAACAGCAGAGTGTTTTCTAATTCATTGTACACAAATGGAACATAATTTTTCACTTCTCTGGTTGTACACAAAGTAGAGTCACACCATTCATGTCTTCATATATGTACCTAGGATAATGATGACCATCTCATTCCACCACCTTTCCTACCCCGTGCCCCCTCCCTTTCCCTCCCTCCTCTTTGCCCTATCCAAAGTTCCTCCATACCTCTCATGCTCCCCTCCCCCACCATTATGAATCAGCATCTACTTATCAGGGGGAACATTCAGCCTTTGGTTTTTTGGAATAGGCTTACTTTTCTTAGCATGATATTCTCCAACTCCATCCATTTACCTGCAAATGCCATCATTTTATTCTCTTTTAATGCTGAGTAATATTGCATTCTGTATATATAACACAGTTTCTTTATCCACTCATTTATTGAAAGGCATCTAGGTTGCTTCCACAATTTTAGTTATTGTGAATTGTGCTGCTACATATATTGATGTGGTTGTGTCCCTATTGTATGCTGTTTTTAAGTCCTTTGGGTATAAATCAACCAGTAGTATAGCTGAGCTAAATGGTGGTTCCATTCCAAGTTTTCTAAGGAATATTCATACTGCTTTCCACACTGGGTGCACCAATTTGCAGTCCCACCAGCGATGTAAGAGCATGTCTTTTCCTGCACATTTTCACCAACACTTATTGTTGCTTGTCCTTAACAAGACTCCTAAAGAGCAAGAAATAAAATCAAAAATCAATAAATGAGCTGGACAAAGAGCACATGCCTGTAATCCAAGCAGCTTGGGAGGCTGAGACAACAGGACCATAAGTTCAAAGCCAACCTCAGCAATGGTGAGGTGCTAAGCAACTCAGTGAGACCCTGTCTCCAAATAAAATACAAAATAGGGCTGGGGATGTGGTTCAGTGGTTGAGTGTCCCTGAGTTCAATCCCTGCTACCACACACCCCACAAAAAAAGAATCAATAAATGGAGTGGATTCAAACTAAAAAGCTTCTTCTCATTCTTCTCAGCAAAATAAACAATCAGTGAGGTGATGAGAGAGCCTACAGAATAGGAGCAAAGTTTTACCACACGCACATCAGAGAGAGCACTAATCCCCAGGATACATAAAGAACTCAAAAAACTTAACACCAAAGAAACAAACAACCCAACCAATAAATAGGTTAAGGAACTGAACAGACACTTCACAGGAGAAGAGATAGACTCAATCCACAAATATATGAAAAAATGTTCATCATCTCTAGTAATGGAAGATTATACTAGATTTCATCTAAGATTTCATCTCACTCCAGTCAGAATGGCAGCTATTAAACTACCTCTTATAATAAGTCTTCGTGTATTGTGTGGAGGCTCTTAGAGACACCTTAATGTTCAAAATTTACAATGTTCTGCAATTTAGGCATAACAGGTCCTTGGCGTCCCTGAGTCCCACATACCACCAGCAATAATTTCCTACTCATTGTAGTCTCTTCCCTCTAATGCCCACAATGAAATATCTGTCGTGTCAGACAGCACTGTGTTCCACCTCACTGACAGATAACTCTGATGTCTCTCCTGAGGTTGATGCCTGCTCACAATCTACCCGAGAGCCCCAGGTCCTGCTAACAGGCAGCAGGGGAGGTGCCAGCCAAGGGCAGATTCCTTGCCCTTGTCGATTTGGGTTACTGACCCCTTCATTGGGTCTTGGTACATTTTCCTGTTCAATGTCATGTTGCTCTCAATTTGATTGAACTGTCTTAGCATTTTCAGTGTTGAGGCAAGATAAGATATATGTTATTTCAGTGTTTATTTTACATACTATCAATATTTTATTTTGAAAGTTTGTAGAATTTATAAAAGAAAAAGCTCAAAGAAACTAAATTATTTAATGTACTTGATATATAAAAGACATACCAATATAAACATTAGGGAAATTATAACTGGATTATAAATTGGGAGATAAAAGTCACTAAAGATGAAGATTCCAACTATAAATAGCACATCAATTAGGAAAATATAATTAATTATGGAAGTTAAAAATCAGAATATTATTTCCTTTTTTTAAAAAAAGTGCTAGCTAAAAAATAAAGTGGGTCAGTGACACAGTCAAGTTGCAAACATATCTTCATGCACACCTTTTTTGTTGCTGAAAGTCTTTCTGATGATTTTCTGAACAGTCAGAAGTATGAGAAAGAGACATAGGAGAGCTTACCCCAAATATCTTCCTCTGAATTTCATTGTTCAATAATAACATTTCTTATTTGATAATTTTTTTGTTTTTGTTTATTATTATTATTATTATTATTACTATTATTTTTAATTCTTGTTTGCCCATCCTATGCCCATCCCAACAAGGACTATAAATGATAAGGAGTTGTACTTCCCCTTGACCTGACCAAAGGAAACATTTGACTGGTCTACATCTTTTGTATTTATATCATGGATAGTTGGCAACTCTGAGGTCCAAGTCCCTATGTTCATTTCCACACTGCCACCTTCCTCTTCTGCTTTCTTGGAAATTCTTTGAACTGCAATAATAAGCATTCATTCAACAGGAGTCTCACCAGGCCACAACATAGTTACTTATTGCAATTTGCAAAGATTTAAGACACGTCTAGACTTGTGCACTTTGCATCAATTTCTCTTTTCATATAATTTGAATAATGGAATCCTCAATCTTGTTCTACAGATATTAACTTTAATTTCAGAGTTAAAGAAAATTGAAGTAGCACATCAACAAATCCATAGGCATTGTAGTACCTAAAATAGCAGAGTACATGATAATACCACAACCTGGTCATCATTCCACCTTACTCCTTGTATGGTGCCCCGAACATGCTTTGAGCCCAGGGTACATTCTTGCACAAATGAAAATGGCACTCACCCAAGAAAAGTAATTATCTTGAGGTCATACAGCTAATGAGGGTCAGCACTGAGATTTGAACTCAGTTCTTTGGATTCCAAGGACAAAGTTAACTTTCACTGTCTCTTACTAACTTATCCTCTCCGTTTTATATGAGTAGACTACAAGTTATCTACCATGTGGGTGAAACAAATAACAGGCTTTTTTTTTTTTTTCCTCAGCAGAAAGTATCACTTAGCTTAGTGCTAAGAGACAATTTTCCTGAGGTGAGGGTTGTCAAACACCTGAATGAGCTCTTCAGGCAGGTTATAAAATTTCCTCTTCCATCATTCTCAAAAAACAATTGAGCTGAAGAGTTTTAAAATTTACACAGGTTCCGGATGACCTCTCAAGGTCTTCTTGTACTTATGATTCTGCAGGTCTATGAAAATTTAAGACAATTGAAATCTGAAGTCAGTTCCCCAGATATTTGGTCCTTTGGCTATTCGTTACCTTACTCTGGATGACAGAACTGAGTGACTTTTTCCTCTTTTGTTTTTGAGCCTCATTGTACCCCCAGATTTTGCTACGGCATTATCAAAGCATCCAGGTGCAAGGGATATCTAGAGAAATTGGAAATAATCTTGGTTGTCTTTCCTCTATTTGCTCCTTTCATCTTTTTTCTGTTTAATAAGCACAAAGTAAATAAAGAACTGATTTTTTTTTATTCTGAAATGTTATGAACATTAAGCTCTGAGTATTATCGTGGGAATGCATTTCATTTGAACTCCAAGGAGCGCTAATGTAATTTTTTAAAGGAAATAAAACTCCACATTCCTAATGCTATGACAATTTCTCTTGGCTGCAATGGATCTAGAAGGCCTCCCTCTGGCAGATTCAGTGTTTCTAAATCTGTTCAGGTTTTCAGAGGAGTCCTTCAGGGATCCAGAGAACTAAACCCGAACAACCTAAGCAGCCTTCCAAAACATTTGAGACCCTCTGGTTATGGAAATTTCTATCATTTGTCAAGCACCTACTATGTACCACACCTCGGAGTGGGCTCTCCAATGAGTTTCTTCATTTAGCTCACACACACTCCTACCAATTAGTTAATAATATCCCATTTTACTAACAAGGCAATTACATGTTAGAACAGTTCAATGACTTGCCCATAATCATACAGTTAAGAAACAAAGCTGGACTTTGCATCAGGGGCTTCTGGATCCAGCAAGAAGGCTCTGACTACTGCAGACTTGTGGTCTCTGTACTTTTGTTCCTGATCAATAACCTTGTCAGCTCCACCCCTCCACTCTGCCTGGATTATCAGACTGGGTTTACACTTGGTCCAATCTTTCCTTTAGCGGATGGTCTACCAGCATTCTGTTCCCTTGATTCATCCCTTTGGATATAAGGTATCTCTCCCTAAAGCTTATGTGTTAGACAATAAGGAATGTCAGGGATGTTCAGAGGTGAAAGGATTAGATTATAAGAGTTGTAACCTAATCAGTGGGTTAATCTTTTGAATAGATTAAAAATTTGAATGGATAGTTGGGTGGTAACTGTAGTTAGGTAGGGCATGCCTGGGGAAAGTGGAGGCACTTAGCAGGGAGGCTCCCATGGGGAAATATATTTTGTTCCTGGCTCCTGAGTGCATATTTATATTCTCTTTTTTCTGTCTATCTCTGTTTCTGTCTCTCTTCTCTCTTCTCTCTCTTTTCTCTTCTCTCTCTTTCTCTTCTCTCTCTCTTCTCTCTTCTCTCTCCTCTCCTCTCCTCTCCTCTCCTCTCCTCTCCTCTCCTCTCCTCTCCTCTCCTCTCCTTTCTTCTTCTTCTTCTTCTTCTTCTTCTTCTTCTTCTTCTTCTTCTTCTTCTTCTCTCTCTCTCTCTCTCTCTCTCTCTCTCTCTCTCTCTCTCTCTCTCTCTCTCTGGCTGTCATGAGCTGAGCAGCTCCAGAGCAATGGACTTAGCAGACCACTGAGATCTCTGAAATTGTCAACCTAAAATTGAACTTTTTCTCTTTCACATCTTTCTTGTGGAGTATTTTGGTCACAGTGATAAAAAGCTGACCAGCACAATTGGCTAAACATAAACTACTCAGTTTGTTTCTTTTAAGAAACCCCGACACCAACACATTCCCATCCTCACTTCTTTGATCAGTCATTTTATAATCTCTTGCTGTACCCACCTTACCCACCCAATGCTGGGTGATGGGGATATAAAGAAGAGAGTTTCTCAGTTGAAACATTAGAGTAGGAAGTCTAAGGGTCAGGGAAGGGGGTGAGTACATCCAGGGGAAAAGAAAATTACAACATGGTGTACTTCATGGTATAAAGGGGAATGGATGGTGTGTCCTGGGAATCCCTGCAATTAACTGCCCGCCTAGAAAAATCTGGAAAGACTTTCCAGAGGGGTTGCTGTTGAAAACAGCCTTTAAGGTTGTTTGTGGTAGGCTGAGTGATGTTTCCTCACAATTCCTATGTCGATGCCCTAGCCCCGAATAGCAGAGAATGTGACTGTGTTTGGAGACAGTATCCCTCAAGAGGCAGGTAAGGATAGATGAGATTGTGTGGGTGGTCCTGATCCAGTCTGATTGGTATTCTCATAAGGAGAGGAATTTAAACACAAAGAATCACTGGCGTGAGTACGAACACAGGAAAGATCATGTGAAGACATGGCAAGATGGCAGCCACTTTCAAACCCAAAAGAGAGGCCTCAGGAGAAGCCAAACCTTCCAATTTCTTGGACTACCAACCTCCATATCTACAAGAAAAAAAAAAAGAAAAAAAAAACTTCTGTGTTTCAGTTCCTAACCTGTGGTATTTTGTTGTGGAGGACTTAGCAAACTAATGTAATGTTTTAAAACTCTTCCTCCTTTCCCGTCTTAGGCTATATTAGCTCCTGGGCAGTGCCCCCAATGCCTGTTACATCACTCTGGGCCCTGCCACCTCCATAGCACCCTACAACACTCAGGCACATTCTCTAATTAATGGTAGGGGGGTGAGTTTTTATATGAATGCCTCAGCCAGGGGTCACATGAAATCCCCATCTGTTTATAAATATTGATATTGGCAGGGTACAAACAGCCCCCAGGCATTTATAAGAAATGCATGTATTTCTGGCATATTCTCTATAATCTTTTCTTAAATAAACTCAGGATTTCTGCAACATGTAACAGTATATGTGCCACTTTTGCGTAACGCAATATAGAGCAGAGGGCTGTTTATAGGAGTTGTGTTTCTGAAGATTTAATTACTTATATAATTTTATGCATTTTTACTCATTTAGGCTTTTAATCAAAGGTTTAAAATTTGTAAGAACTATAAGAACTCAGTGACAGTAGAAAAATGCTAAGGAGACAAGTGAGGAGAGATCAAATAGACTGCTAATTAAGTTAATGTGCGTTCAGTGCTTGGAACAGCACTGGCCACATAGTAAGCACAATATAAGTGTTAGACTTAATTATTGCTTTGAGACAAAAACTGAAGCTCTCCAAAACACAAAGACCCCTGGAAAATATTGAAGAAAGACAGTAAAGACTGGATATGAGAAGAATAAAACTTTGTAAAACTAATTTGAAGAAAATGCCAAATAAGATAACAAATAAGCAGTAGCATGTTGAAACCAAATAGGAAATGTGTATGGCAAAGGTGAGCACTACAAAAGGTAATATTTGGTAAAACAGAATGGATTGTTTTGTAATTGTCCTTCTTGAGTGATTAGTTCAAAAGTCATATATGCCCAAATACTGTTAGGTGTGTTATGAGCTTTCAATTGCCCCTGCTTATCTGCCCAATGACCATGAACTTCCTAGGGAAAGAGATTGGATCACATCTTACCTACTTCAGTTTTTTCGGGGTTCACTGCTTGATATCGAGGGGCCACTCAATGAATATGTGATGAATGAAGCAGAAAAAGAATGAGTGGTGGGACAAATGACTTAAGAGTCATGGGCTCAACAGGAAAGGCTGAGAAGAAGCTAAGATGCCTGCAGCACCTGCCACGGTTTCTGTCCATATCTGGACTGTCTGTTCCCTTGTGCCTTTGATGGTGACTTCTGCCTGACCTCTAAAATTAATAGCTAACACTTGTGCAGCACAGTGCACTTTATAAACGCCTCCTTACATGTCAATGCATTGACTTTGAACTTAAAATATCCCTGAGTGTTAGGCAAAGCAGGAGCCATTATCCATCTTGCACAAATGAGGAAGCTGAAGCTCAGAAAGATTGTGACTTACTCAAGGTCACATAACCCCGTTTACTTAAGGCAAAGTCAAGACTTGGTTCCAAATCATCTGCCTCCTAACAGGTGTTCTTTTCATGGGACCATTGACACGGTTGAACTTGGGTCTGGAACTATCAGTATTTAGCACCTTCTTCTACCAGGGCAGCAAAGAAGTAGTGCAAGGAGCAGTAACCTTGGGCATTTATTGCAGAGGAATACGAGGTACTGGGACTTGAACAGATGAACTACAAGACCTGCTCCACACTCCTTCCCCAGGTATTAGTGTGATGCGGCATATTCTCTAGGATTTACAGTCAGAGCGTGTGTTCACAGTGATTATGAGCATGGGCATTGGCACAGACTTTTGTTAAATTTTACTTAAGCTCCTAAGTCATAAGATCTGAGAGAAGTTTCTTTTTTAAATTTCAATTAAAAATATGTATTTAATACTAACTATCTGCCTTTCAGTGATTAAGTTCTCAATCTTCAATGGTTTAAGAAGGTACTGCTTCTTTCATCACTAGTTGTCTAGTACTTAAAAATAACATAATTTTAGATGTAGTGAAATGGATGATGAGAATACCCTTTGATGCTAGGTCCACAATAATGGCTCTAATAATGGCCACTGTATATAGGTACTTAAGAGGCATGGTAGTATTCTTGAGAAACACAGCCAATAGCATGTATATGGGAAGAGATTTATTATAAGGAGTTGGATCACAGAAATATGGAAGCTTGGAGGCTAAAGAAGTCCCATCACGATCCGCTATTTGCAAGCTGGAGGTCCAAGAATGCCAATGGGTGTGATTCAGTTTGAGTCCAAAGGCCTAAGATCCAGGGAAGTGGAAGATGTAGGTTTTTAATCTGAGTCTGAAGGCCTGAGGACCAGGAGATCCAAAGTCAGGAGAAGATCAAAGTCCCAGCTCAAGCAGGCTAGCTATAAGGGGTGAGTTCCTCCTTCCCTATCTCTTGTTCTATTTATGCCCTCGACTGATTGGACAATGCCCATGAAGGGCAAGTTCAAATGCCAATCTCATCTGGAAACACCCTCAAGGGCACACCCAGAAGTAATATTTAAAATATAGGCACCCTGTGACAAGGCAAGTTGACACCTAAAATAAACCATCTCACATGGTACAGTGGACTAAGTGTTTATGTCCTCTCAAAACTTACATGTTGAAATCCCAGACTCCAAGAGGATGGTATTTGGAGGTCAGGCCTTTGGGAGATGGTTACATCATAAGGGTGGAGCTCTCATAGATTCATAGATTGGATTAGTGCTTAATTAAAGAAGTCCTAGAGAACTGCCTTGCCCCTTCCACCATATAAGAACTCAAGTGAAAAAAAAAAAAAATAGCTGTCTATAAATTATAAAGCAGACTCTCACTGGACGCCTAATCTGCCAGCACCTGGATCTTGAACTTCCCAGCCTCCTCATCTGTGGGAATAAATTTCTGTTGTTTAGAAGCCGGCCATTTCTTAAGGACTAAGGGAAGCTTGGACCTGGCCACACACCCTTCCATGGCTCCACGTACCTCAGCTCACTAGCTGCCAATGTTCAGGATTAGACCAGCCTTTGGTACCAATGATCCCTGCACTTGACCTCTACCCATTTAGATGCCTCCAGGTCTGTTAGTACCTGAACTACCCAAACCATCTTGACCACTGTGATCATTCTCTAATAGCACATGTGGAAACTTAGGCCCCCAGAGCTTGTGACCCACAGAACATGGCCAGCTCGAGGCAGGTGGTCTTGCTGACCTCATAAATGGAGGGCCTTGCTGGAGCGCACTAGTGACTTTCCTAGAACCTTCACTAGCTCCTCCCTGCTGCCCAAACACAAATGTGAGCTACAGGACACTGCCCACAGCATACATCTCTACTTTTCCCAAGCACGGATCCCTGAAATGAGTGGTGATCATGATTCATAATAAGGTTCTCCCTGCTTTAAAGCAAACTTGGGAGGTGGGGATGGATATAACAGTGAGCTTTACATAAATTTAAATAATCCATTTTCAACTAATATCCTTTATTCTTATTATTTATCCTACTACTTCTGGTGCTAAATGTCATTTATTTCATAAAATTATAATGCTAATAGACAGTATTTTGTAAATGGCCCTATTTAGGAAAATAAAAGCCTTGACTGACTGGGCTTTTGGGTTTTATTTTTTAAATTGGACTATGTATCCAAGAGATCATGTTTGGGGTACTGAGCTGGACTGGTGTAAGACCACAAGAACTGTTAGAGCTTCTCCTTGGGCAGCCCCTCCCCCCCACATACCCAGTCATCACCCCTTCCTCTTGACACCCCCCCACCCATCTTCCCTCTCCTTCCTCTAATCTAGCAGCCCCTGACTTAATCTTCCCACCATTTCTTAAGCTCTCTATAATCGCATAAGTCTTTGTGTCTGTCCCTGTTCATCCCTCTGCCTGGACAACTTCTTTTCACCCTTCAAGTATAGTTTGAAGCTTCATCTTTTAACTTCCCTTGGCTTTCCAAGACAGGACACAACCCCAGGTGCTCACTGAGTTCTAGTGCAACGCTTCCCCTTTTTTAGCAGGGTTGTCTGCCTCGTGGTTTTCTTCCCTCGTGAGAACTTGGCCCCATAAGAGCAGAGATGGAGCTGGGCGTTCTTTATATCCACTCCTGGAGCTTACTCCTGCTCCTGCTGATCTGTCACTACAACTCAGTGAATGGGATTGACAGAAGGAGATGAAGTAGGGATGAGGAACACAGAAAAACACAGGGGCACTGAACCAACAGAAAACCATGCACAGGAAAGACGGAACCAGGGATGGAAAGAGGAGGAGGAAGGAAAAGACAGAGAAAGAGAAGAAAGAGGAAAGGAAATATGTTGTGGAAAATTGGAATGAAGGCAGGGGAGGAGGGAGAAATGAGAAAAGGCAAATAGGAGAAAAGGAAGTTCTTGTAAGTGAACAATTTCTGCCTAAAATAGGCACTGGATTGTCTAACCTCCACAATTATGGGACATCTCAAACCTGCCTTCTAAGAGAAAAAAATACTTCCCTTCCCAGCACCCATCTTCAGCCCATGCAGGGAAATTTGACTTTGCTTTTCATCCTATAATTATTTGAATACATTTGCATCAAATTATATTTAGATTTTTTTCATCTCTGTAATATCCCAAGATAAATAGAAAAATCTTCCGAAAAATGAAAATACTATAGACTTATATATTTAATCTTAAAAAACTGGCAATTCATTAGAGAAAGAAAGCATCTGCTGCTTTAGCAAAAATATTTTATTCCAGAGGATAAAATATCTATCAGTATATGTAGGAAAACTCCCAAGCAAGTTTTAGAGTGACAGATCTTGATCTTGACTTACTTAGCTCTAATTTATTTTGGAGATATATATATATATATATATATATATATATATATATATATATATATATATATATATATATATTTTTTTTTTTTTTTGCTTTTGTTACCTCAATTGTCTAGAAAGCACCTAAGTTTCATGAAATTACAACTTTTTAAAGTGCATAATAGTATTTGTTCTAAATTTGCATTTTGAAAAAGTGAGTAAAAATTAACATTTTAAAGTCAATTCCCCAATGGATGCAACGATAACACACAGTTATGGATGCCTTTGGATGAAAAGGTGAGCTCTCATTTCAAGTTGGACATAACCATCATAGCAGCTAGAATGTAGGAAGCTCTTCCCAATAGTATTACACATCTTATCTCAATGAATAAATCCATCCATATCTTTGTTTCTTTCATTATTCCCACTTATATGGAAACTCAACTCTGAAGTTGAGGTCACTTGGAAAAGGCCACATGGCTGTAAGTGTCAGGGATTAGTTTCATTTTGGTGCTATGATACCCAAAGCACTCTTCCTGACCTGACAGATCTACAGCCCGTGTTGCTATAAACCAAGATGGAGGTGGATGGATCCTCCAAACTCTAGTCTTCAATACTTAAAAGATGTAAGAGAAAGAAAGTAATTGAAATTCATTGAGCACCAATTATGCATTGGGCAAGTTAATGAGTCCTTCCACTTATGCAACTGGGATGGTTGTCCTCCCCATCCATCCCGAGGAAGCTGAGCACCTGAGAGGCTGAGCAGCTTCCTGAAACCCCAGAGAACCTCTCAAGTTGTTCCAACACATAACAAGATATAAAAGACCAGTCTCCAACACCTGCCTCACTGGAGGAGAGAAATGTCACTTCTTTGTTTAAAGAGCTCAAATCTGCTGGCGGCTTACTGAGTTCCAGAAGTGTTAGTAAGGGCATCGCATGCATTCTCTCCTTGACACTTTCCAACAGACCTGTGAGGGAAGCATGCTATCTAGACCTTTCTGGACTCTTTCTTCACCCCAGAGCAGACTAGGATTCAACCTCAGGACACAGGCAGGTATGGGAAGGCAATAGTCTCAGAAACGTGCTGGAATCTCGGAGAATGCAGGTCCAGCCTAAGGACATTCAATTTCTGACTATTTTATAATGCCTCCCTGTCCAAAGAAGGCTGTCTCTGGGTCTCTGTTCCTTACCTCAGCCTATAGCATGTGCCACTCAGCTTGCTAAGCCTGACAACACCTTTCCTACTCTTACTGTAAGACAATGGCTTTGACCCTCCCAACTCTGGTATTCCAAAACCATCCATTCCACTTTCCTGCAGCTTTTAAAGTAGCTACACACAGTGCTCATGTTATTACAAGACCCTTAATTGTTATTAATTGCAGTTGGAGGTGATGGTAATTAATGCACTGTAATGAAGTGCTAGCCCACCATCCTGGCCTGTGTATTTAACCTGTGCTTGTCTAAGAAGCTCAGTGAATTCAATAGATACCTTCATGCCTTCTTGCTGAACAAGAGACGGGGTGGATGAGTTAATTTGGACACCCGGAAGATTTCAGCCCCTCCTTCCGTGGAAGATCTCACTGCCTGTGGCCCAGGCCTCCCAACAACGTGCTTTTAGCTCCTCCGGCTCCCTGCTGCCAAGCCGGCTTCACTAGATCAGAACAGCAGGCTTCTTTTGATGACATGCCAGCACGGGTTTCAAACACCAATTACCACTCTGGCGATGACAAATATGAAAGGAAAAAAAAAAGCAGCAATGATCGTTTAATAAATTTATTATGAAGATAAATGGTCCTTATATAAATCACCCTCCCTTACTATTTGAAAAACCTTGCTTATTCAAATACAGAGGCGACAAGGGTTAATTTCAGAATCGTGGAAGCACAACCTCCAGGTTGGCCTTAGGAAGACATTGAGGCATCCCCAGAGCTTGCAACCAGTGGGTCCCATGCTGAGACTCCCTGGAGTAAGGACAGCCATTAGTTCACCCATGTGCCTCTTTTCAGGACCACAGGATGCTGCAGGTAAGAAGAGGACCAGGGAGGAGAGAAGGTGGCTAAGAAGTGCCCTGAGTGATCGCAGTTCCGGCACTCAGTGGGCATTCTGTTGTACACTTCACAGAGCAAATATCCTCTAGTCCTCACAAAATTACCCAAGGGCAACATTTAATAGCATCAGCTTTAGAATCAGGTTGACCTCACTCAAGTCCAAAATCAACTAGACCTTGGCTGTGTGATCTTGGTTAAGTTACTTAGCCTCTCTATTTGTCAAACAAATAGTTGAGCAAATATCACGGTAAATAAGTATTTGAGGGTCCTCTGTGTGTGTCAGGCAATGGACTTGGGTGCTGAAACCATTCAAAAGAGGTCTGAGTTCCTAGTCATCATAAAAGAGTGATGATAATAGTATAGCAACCACAATTTTGGTAATGATTAAATGATGTTTGGTAAATACTTAGAAAACATTCAGTGTATTAACTTTTAGTTATTATTTCCCCACTTTACTCGTGAAAAGACAGGAGCTGGTCAAGTTTAACATCTTATTCACAGACACACAGCTAACAGGGCAGCCTGGATGTAACCCCCATCTGCAACCCCAGTCTCACCCCTAGGGTTGGCTGTGAGTGGGCAGCGCCAAAGACTGCAGCAGGATTGATGGAAGAAGGTGCCTCTCATGGTCACCTTCACTTCACTCCACATGAGAGGGAAGGAACCTCCCTCCGTCCTCCATGCCAATTGTCCTGTGCCAGATGGTAGGACGATTTAAATCCCACCCCCAAAACACAACTGAAGTTATAGGGTCTTATTTCTGAGATCACTTATAAATATGCTTACTCAGCTCTCCTAGTTTCTTGGGGTTTTTTTGTGACTTCTTAAATACTTGCATATGAATTCTAGCCCTCCTATGTCTCCTGTTTCTTGTCACCTGTTGCTTCCCATACTTGGGCTGGCTGAAGGACTGAGAAAGGCATTTGAGTTTGGTGATACTGCCCAAGACTACTGGTGGGCTCTGGATGAGCCCTGGTCCACGTCTGTACCTCTGCTTACAAGTAGCCCAAGAAAAGTAGAAGATTGCTGAACTGTTTATTCTGTCAAACAAATAGTTCATCAAAAATCACAGTAAAGAAGTGTTTGCGGGCCCTCTGTGGGTCAGGCAATGGATTTGGGTGCGGAAACCATTCAATTGAGGAGGCCCTGCTGCTTTGGAAAATGTCTTTTGCTTGTCTTTGGATGCGAGTCAGCAGCTGTCTGTGGTGAGAAACCACTTCACACCAAGGACTGCAGCACTCTTCATGAGTGAACCTCTACTCAGTGGCCACGTGGGCTGAGCCAGGTGCCATGGTTCAGGTAGGACTGGATCACAGTGCACCCTTCCTCCAAGGGGCTTGGAATCCCATTGCCCATCCCTGTCTGGGGGTCTTAACCAAAAACCTCTAGGACAACCTCAGTTTTTCCCCAGCTGTCAGCAGATCAGAACTTCTGGATAGCCCCCACCCTTGTTGACAAATATAAAAATTAGTGGCAGGTGATGAGCAGAGCACAGCTTGTCTCTCCCTCACAACAGAAGTGAAATGTTGAGACAAAGGAAAACCAATTTGCTTTTTCAAACCACATCTTTCCTCTCTCAGGGCTTACACACACACACACACACACACACACATCCCTTTTACCCTTCAGCTCATGAATCAATCGTTTCTGTTTCTTACACACACACACACACACACACAGTTGCTTTTTTTCTCTCAGACACACATGCACACACACAAGCTCAGAAGTATGAGTATTCTGACACACACAAGCTCTCTGTGTTATACACAGAGAAGCTCACATGCATGTGTATGTGTGCTCAGTCTCCACACACAGTACCCACAAGGACTCTCTTGCTTGCCCTGCTTTCTAGCACACACATGCACATGACCAAGTCTTTGAGGTGGGTATGAGAAAGTAGGACAGTCTGCAAATTGTCTTGTCAGGGAGGAAGCAACAATCTGGAGCAGGAGGCATTGCAGACAAAAGCTGTGCCTTCTGCTCTTGCTAATGATGCAGACAGTAGGTGTGTCTGGGGCTGCCCTTGTTCCTAGCTGAGCCTGTGGCGCTGCAGCTGCTGCCTCCCTCCTCCCCTCCGGATCTGCACTTCCTTCCCCTGCTTCTGCACCCCAGGGAGAACAGCAGCATTCCCCTGTGCCTGGCCCCCTGCCACCTGCTAGGGGTCAGTTCATCCACACAATGGCCCCATGAGGACCATATTATCATCTCTGTTTCACAGATAAGAAACCAAGACTTAGTAAGAGAATCTCATGAACCTGCCCTGCAGAGTAGCAGAGCTTAGGTCTTGTTCTGAGTCTGACAGGCCCCAAAACTTCTTCTAAACTCCTCCATTAGACATTGTGGGAGAAGAGAGAAACCCATATGAAAGCAGCTTGGAGGGCGCAAGGGTGAGGAGGAAAGGAAGAGCCATGATAAACCTCGCCCACTCACTGGTCTTGCTAGTCCTGGCCCAAAGCCTCATCACCCTGCCCCTGCCCTTCGCTGTCTCCCAGTTCTGCTGATAGCTGCAATGAGGTCATCCCCAAATATGTTAGTTCCAGCAGTCATTAGTCATTTGTCTAATGAGTATATTTTCTTGAACATTAACTCTCTTACAAAGCTAGCATATTCCTTAGGTCCAGCAACCAAGTCTGCAGGGTAGGAACCTGTTTATATATTGAGTGAGCGAAGGAGTCTTCCCCTTCTCCCCAAATGTATCCCTCTGAGAGAATAGTTGGGACATCCAAGATCCCCGCCTCTGGGCTCTGTGTGAAATCCAAGGCCTGCTGGGAAAGCCCAGACCCCTTCTCACCTCCGCCTCTCCTGCAAGACTCTTTATGAGGCTGAGTCTCACTTACCAGCAAAGGAACAATTCCCGGGCATCACCTTTTCTGTTGCCCCTGAAACCTGCATTTAAGAGAATTACCACTGATGCTGCTGGAAGCAGACAGTCATAGACACAAATGAAGCAAAGACAAAGGTTCTGAGACCTGTTGAACTTCTTCAGCTATTGTTGTCACCGGCTCTGCCTCCCCTGCTCTGACAGTCTCTGGCTTAGCAGCCTTGCTCTCTGGTTCTGTCTCTGGGTGGAGCTCACTTTCTCAAGCCTTGTGCTGGATCCCACTCTGGTCGGGTTCCAGGCGACCCCTCCCCTCCTGGGTATTTTTCCTAACCTCTGCTTTCCAAGGGGGAATCTTGGCAGTTGGACAAAGCAGAATTATCCCTCCAAGCCCAAAAATGCATTATGGAAGATTTGGGCCAAGTTACTCCATCTCTCTGAAGCTCTGATTTTTTATCCATAAAGGGGGTGTCTTAGGAGCCTCCCAAGGCTGTGGCTGGATTAAAGAGGTTAAGATAGATAATGCTGCTATCAGAGCATCGATATACTCTAGTTACTTGTTTTTATCAGTTTTTTATTACTGCGACCAAAATACCCCAAAGAAAACAACTTAGAAGAGGGAAAGTTTATTTTGGGTCATGGTCAGAGGTTTAGTCCACCATGGGCTGAATCCATTGCTCTGGGGACAAGGTGAGACATCATGGTGGAGGGGCATGAGGGAGAAGCAATACTCACCTCCTGGCAGCCATAAAGTAGAAAGAGAAAGGGGAAGGGGGCTTCAGGGAAGGTGCACCCTTCCAAAGCACACCCCAATGACCTGCCTTCTGTAGCCATGCCCCTTTGTCTATAGTTACCACCCAGTCAGTCCAATCAAACTAGGATGAACTGATTAGGTTACAGTTCCCAAAATCTAATCATTCCACCTCTGAACACTTCTACATTAACACAGAAGCTTTGGGGGACACCTCATATCCAAACCATAGCAATACTCAGTAAAAATGAGATAACTCTCTTCATCTTCACCTGATAGGACTATCACTTTAAGCTTTCGTCCTCACCTGACAGGTTCCTCAAGTTAGTTTTCTAACCCTTTCTTGTCCCTTGTCCTGAAGGATGCCCAATGCAGGTGGAGGTGGGAGGGAGTCTAGAACTGTTACCTATCATATTCCTGACCAAAAAAAAAAAAAAAAAGAAGTTAACCCTTTGGTTTCTGAGGAGTCCTGTGGTAAGTAAATTAGTTGAACCTATTTTTTTGAATCATACTTGACAAGGTTAACACATGACTTACTTTGCAAACATTTACATAGTATACTCTACCTGTGCTTATAAAGATTAACTCATCTGGTCTTCATAACAGGTCTGTAAAGTGTGATATTATCATTAGGTTCATTTCAAAAGAGGATGGAACCACAGTGCGGAGCAGTTCAATCACTGGCCCAATGTCACACAGTTGTTGTAGAGCCAGTCTGCCAACTAGGATCTAAACTCATACCCACTCTACTCCAGTTTAAACACTTACACACACACAAATATACACTCGTATACAGTACATTCTTTATTCACTGTTTCAGTTACCTACAGTGACAGTGATCTGAAAAGATTAAATGAAAAATTCCAGAAATAAACAATTACATTTTAAATGGTGTGACATTCTGATCAGCATGATAAAATTTTACACCCTCCCTCTCTGTCCTGCTCAGGACATGAGTCGTCTTTTTTTCCAGGGTATCCGTGCTGTATATGCTACTCCCCTGTTAATATATTGCCAATCCAGCTCTGTTATAAGATTGACTGTCAGGGGATTCAATGCTTGTGTTCAAGTCACCTTTATGTAGTAGCCTAACACCAAGTCACAAGGCCTACTTCATCCACCTGGCTTTATTTTATCACATAGACATTGTATCATCTCACATCATCACAAGAAGAGGGAAGAAGACACAATAAAGTATTGAGAGAAAGAGAGATATGCCACATTCACATAATCTTTATTATTATAATTATCTATTTTATTATTGCTGTGTTTCCCCAGCCTCCTCTCTCTCTTTCTCTTATTGCTATGGACCAATACCAAACCCAGAGTCTTGCAGGTGCTAGAGAAGTACTCTACCACTGAGCTATACACCAGAATTGTTGTCAATCATTTACTATGCCTAAGTTTTAAATTAAACTGTTATAATAGGTATGCATATATAAGCAAAAAGCATTGTGTGCCATCTATGGTTTCAGGCATCAACTAGGGACTTGAGATGTCTCTTGTGAGGATAGGAAGGGTCTAATATATATTGACTCTACAAGTGAGAAATAGTAATACTATTACTGATGTAATATTATGTTGATATCCAACCAAACATTAATTCTAGAAACTGCTGAAATGTTGCCTGAGACTCTCCCTTGCTATCATTTCTTATGACTTGGTCCCACCACAGGACCCAGCATTGCTCATCCCTTGTTGCTAGCCATGCTGCCTTAGTAACCATTTGCTCTCATGGAGAAAGGCAAAGTACCAGACCCACAAGTGCTCTGTTCCTGCCTCTCCCAACCACCCCTGAAGGAGAACTTCCCAACAAGCCATATCCTCTATTAGTATCATATTATTTCCCATTCACAAGATTTTTGCAGGATGGGTTGGATGAATCTCTTTACCCTCTCCAGAGGAGATCTCTTCTCTACCACATTGTTCAGGTGGAGAAATCCTTCAGCTGGTCTTGTGCACATCTCTCCTGTCCTATCCCCATATCAGGTCAGTAATTTCTGGATAAAATGAGAAGCTGTGTTGATGTAGACCACGTCCTCTGTGAGCCCATGCTGTGCTGGGCAATGGCATCTGGGTACCTGGTCCTTCTTGAGGCAGGAGGACGCTTTTTTTAAAGACAAGCACAGGTGAGTTTTAGAAACCCAGATTTTGACATTTCTTCAATGTAAGTACCTCTGACTCTGCTTCTCCATTTTGAATAACAACACAAAGTAAAGTAAACCTGACACGTGTCATTTTATAAAATTTCAGCAAGGAAAAGGACTATAAAGACACTCTAGCTCAGGGTTAGCAGACTTGTTTTCTCTCTAGCGCCAATAGAAAAGGGTTGGGCACACTGCTTGAATTGCAGTGCTGACATTTCTGCACGAGCTGTTTATAGGGCAAGACTATTATGATCAATGGATTTAGTGATGTCTGTCAAAGCATCTGCCTCAGTTTGGGTTCTTTAGAAGCTGAGCTTGAGACAGTGATTCCTAGGGAAGTTTTTTGTTTGTTTGTTTGTTTGTTTTCTGGGGAGGGCTCTCAGAAGAAGGAAGGAGAAGAAAGGCAGGATGAAGCAGGATAGGGAATGTAGTCCTGGATGAGGACTGTCCTGGGCCACTGGGACATGTGTTAAGGCAAGAAAGTGACATTTTGTAACAGCTGGTCAGCCATTGGTTGTGTCCAGTGAGGGTGAAGAAGACACAAAATCTCCCAGCTGGATGGCTTTCTTCAGCAGAGGGCTATTTTCAGAAGGCAGCAGCTGTGAGCCTTTAGCAAGTGGCATTCACAGCAGCTCGGAGGTAGGTGCAATTCCCAGTAAAGGGAGTCTGGGAAGAATATCAGGAATGTCCACTACCCACACATCAGGAGAGAATGATGGCCCATTAGTTAGTTAGCACCCTTAGGCAAACCACAGTCCTCTCATTTTACAGTGAAACAGCTGATATCCAGAGAGAAGTGCTAACCTCTACAAACCCTGCGAGTTCCCACAGTTCAACCTTGGGCTAGGTCAGTGTTCATGTGCCATGCTCAGAGTACAGCTGGCATTCTAGTCCAGCTCATGCTTTGTTGCCCAAAGATGGAGGCACCTCTCTTGCCCTGTGCTTTCATGCATGCTTCTATCAGAACAATGCGTGGATTACTTTTTCTTTCTATTCTACCAAGCAATTATCCATGCCTCGTAGATCCATGCCATAAGCTTTGGAATGGTAAATCCATCATAGATCTAGGGTATTATATATAGCCCCTTTAGAACAAACTGGAAACATTTGTGGTCTCAGAGCAGTGACCTGTAGGTGCCTGTATATTGTCTATAATGCCTGTACTGCCATTATAGACTTCCTATCAGTACTTATAGAACATTATGGATTTCCTGTAGAATCCCATAGATTGCCTTTGGTAACTTTGCCACGTTAAATAGACATTCATTCAACTATCTATTGAGCCCTTAATACATGCCAGACCATGTTGTGGAGAAACAAGATGAACAAAACTGACAAGGTCCTTGCCCTTATTCTAAGCATTAGAAAAACAGCCAATATACAAGAAACTAATAAATAAATAATTTTAGATGGCATTAAGTATCATTGTGAGCAAAGCAAAGACTTGAAAGTTATAGGTCAAGAAAGGTTTCTCTGAGAAGGCAACATCAGAGCTGAGATCTGAACTGTAAGACAGTCATGTTGGAGAAAGCCTTAGAAAGGAAACTTTCTCAAATGTGTCATCCAATGGCAGAAATGAGTGTAATCTGATTCCAGAGAGAAAGAATATCAGAGTACCCAGGGAGTGGTAAGCAAATGAGAGAATGTAAACATAAGAATACTGAGCAAGTATTCGTGGTAAATAAATGAATGCACTTCCTATTAAAGTTCCAATGACCTTCATAAACATAGAAAAAGCAGTTATGGAATTTATTTGGAAAAATAAGAGGCATAGAATAGCTGGAGCAATTCTTAGTGAGAAAAGCAAAGCCAGGAACACCACAATACCAGACCTTAAATTATACTGTAGAGTGAAAGTAATGAAAACAGCATGGTATTGGCCCAGGATAGGCATAAAGACCAATGAAATAGAATAGAAGACACAGAGACAAACCCACAGATAGTTACCTCATACTAGACAAAGGCGTCAAAAACATACATTAGAGAAAAGACAGCTCTTCAACAAATGGTGCTGGGAAAACTGGAAATTCATATGTAACAGAATGAAATTTAACCCCTGTCTCTCTCCCTGCACAAGACTCAACTCAAAATTGATCAAAGATCTTGGTATTAGACCAGAAATCTTGCACCTGATAGAATAAAACATAGGCCCAATTCTCCATCGTATTGGCTAAAGAACTGATTTCCTCAACAAGACTCCTAAAGCACAAGAAATTAAATAAAATAAATCAATAAATGAGATGGTATCAAACTAAAAATCTTCTTCACAGCAAAGGAATCAATCTTGAGAGTAAAGAGAGCCTAAAAATGGGAGAAAACCCTTTGCACCTACACCTCAGATAGGGTATTAATTTCCAGGATATACAAAGAACCCAAAAAGCTTAATGCCAAATAAATAAATAACCCAATAGATAAATGGACAAAGGAACTAAACAGACACTTTTCAAAAGAAGAAATACGAGCAGTTAACATATATATAAAAGAATATTCAATATCTCTAGCAATTAGAGAAATGCAAATTAACATTATTCTGAGATTTCATCTCCAACCAGAATGGCAATTATCAAGAATACAAGTAACAGTAAATGTTGGGGAAAAGGTTACATCATGCATTGTTGGTGGAACTTCAAATCCAGTGCAACCACTCTGGAAAGCAGTAGGGAAATTCCTTAAAAACTAGAAATAGAACTTCCACTTGACCCAGTTATCCCACTTCTCAGTATACATCCAACACACTACAGCAACACAACCACATCAATGTTTATACCAGCACAATTCACAATATCTAGGTATGTTTGGAACCAACCTAGATACCCATCAACAGATGAATGAATAAAGAAACTATGGTATGTGTGTATGTGTGTGTATGTATGTATATATATATATATATATATATATATATATATATATATATATACACATACATACATAATGGAATATTATAACTCAGCCATAAATAAGAATGACCTTATGACATTCTCTGGTAAAAGGATGGATCTGGAGACTATCATGCTAAGTGAAATAAACCAATCTCAAAAAACCAAAGGTCAAATGTTTTCCCTTATATGTGATGCTAACCCACAATAAGCATGGTGGTGGGGAGAATAGAAATTCAGTGGATTAGACAAAGGGGAATGAAGGGAACGGAGAGGGGATAGGGAAGACAGTGAAATGAATCTGCCATAACTTCTTATGTAAGTATATGGATATGCCATAGTAAATCTCACCATCATGTACATCCACAAGACTGGGATCCTAATTAGAAATTAGAATAAGACATAGAATATATTCCATGTTTATATAAACAAAGTAGATTCTACTGTCATGTATTGCCGCAGTCTGGCTGACTGGGCAAACTAACGGGGGCAGGGGGGGCGGTGACGAGGAATTTGTGTAGATTGATACAGCAGGGGTAGGAGCCGTTTATTGTAGGACAGGAGTGGTATTTATACATTCCACACAGCTTATCTTAATTAGCATAAAATAGATACAGCAGTCAACCAATAAGGAATCTCCACACTTAATGGCTCGCTGGTGTTACTTCACAAACCACTCCCTCTGGCATTTTGCCAGGCGCCATCCAGACTTGTTTACAGACTCTAACAATGTATAACTAAAAAGAACCAATAAAAAGGAAAGAAAGAAAAGCCATAGTGCTCTGTCCAGGACACCCACACTCTATTCCCAAGGTCACTGCAGATAGCAGTAAGTCCACTACAGATCACTTGCAGGTCGTGATGGTACTGTTTTAATACCTACAGCTGCCCTTGAAGTTCACCTATGTAGTTTGTATACCACTGTGAGTTTCCTGTGGAAGTATGGCATGTCACCTCAAGTGATTTGGGTTGTGGAAAGGACCTAAAGTCACTATAGTTCCACCATGAACCCTTTATGTGCTTTCCAGCTCTTGATGTTTGCTAACTGTGCTTGCAACATCCTTAAGGATTGCTTACAAAGTATTATTAAACCCAGAGTATCCCAAAGAACATTTTCTCTTTAACTCAGTTTTCCCTTCCTTTTTATTTGGATTAAAATGAGAAATGAATTCCAAACAAGTACTGGGTACACATAATGGCACCCAGTTAAAAACATATCTTTACTCTATCAGGATTAGTTATGGCTACAAGTAACAAAGGCCCACAAACAAAATGATATAAATAATACCAAAATCTATCCCAATAGAAAAATCTGATGTCAAAATCCTAGGGCCAATTAGGCAGCTCTATTCCATGACATAGCCTCACCACCCAGGCTCCTGGCAGCTTCCTGCAGCACCATCCAAGATGGCTCTCCTTGCTCATGGCCCATGGAGCAGGTGGACAAAGATGGAAGAGAAGGCAGCAGTTCCTGGTAGTTATTTTTTAAGCAAAGTTTGAGGAAACTACCTGAACATATTTCTGCTTACTGTTGACCAGAACTTAGTCACATATCCACTGTACATCAAGTGGGGTTGTAAAATGCAGACTTCATTCTTGGTGGCCATGTGCCTGGTAGAACATTCTCTACTAAGAAGGAAGGAAATGAATAATGAGGAGAAATCACTTTTCTATTCCAGTATAGACACATCTCACGTGCACAACTCATGTTAGTAAAAATACCCCAAACCAGCTAGTGGTCACTAACCCTAGAACTATGTTAAGAAATATTAAAATTAAGTTTAAAGGGAAACCATGTTCAATATAGTGCTGCCAACTTAAAATTTTTCCAAGTGAAGTCATGAAAAAACAAACAAGCTGTCACGGTCATCTCATAAGAAAAGTCGACTGTCACAAAAGAGGTAGAAAGGCCTTATTCTACAAATTTCTTAATGGAATAAATTTGGCTTTGGTTGGGATGAGGAATAAACTCATTTTTCTTATTTCACCACAGGGTCATGAAAGCATTGTCATAGACCAGCATTATTCAATGGTGCTGCAAACTGAAGACATTTCTTTAAGACAACACGATATTTTCTGTTTCTAGAAACTTCCACCAAGTAGCAATAATAATGACCATTTATTTAGAATGCAGATCATTAACTGATAGACATGGGGCCAGATTCTATTCATAGATGCTGTTGGTCTAATCGGCAGTGTTGTGTTTGGTTGGTTGGTTGGTTTTATTTTCAAATTTCATCTAAAGTTTAAGAGATTTCACATTTAAAAAAATTTTTAATCTTGCTTCTCTGGGAAATTAGGAAGCTCTGGCATGCCGGAGCCCTTGTTTCCACATGGTCACTCCCAGCTGGATGAAGTCCAGCAGCAGCTGCCCCTTTAGATGGGCATACGCTTGCCAATTCATTACAGGTCCCACCTGCCAGCATGTCTCCTTTCTGCTCTCCCCCAAGGCTCTGTGGAAATCTGAGTTTGTGACTCCTAATTTAGAGCTACTAATGGGCATGGATGTATATACATATTTCTAAACTTCACATGAACCCAAAAGCTAAGCATTATTATCCCCATTTGACAAGATGAAAGACGTAAGATGACTTACTCAAGACCAGACAGATAATAGCTGCCATTCTGGAATTTGAACTGAAAGCCCATGTGCCTCCCACTGGGCAACCCTGCCTTACAGAGGGCCTTTGACCCACATCTCCTTCAGCTCTCACAGTGGTAGAATTCTTCACACCATCTGGCTTATATGACTTCCTTAGAATTAGCTGAGAAAAGTTTTGAATTTCCTGTTTCCCTGGCAGTATTATTTTAGACTCCTTTTTGTATTTATTTTTAAGGGGGGCGGGGATCCTGGGGAAGGAAGGAATGATGGTTCAGAGGAGGACGTTGTCATCTATCATGCAGACACAGCATGCATTTAAACAGCTCTGAGCACATAAATTGGTTACTTAATCTGCCCTAGCTAATCCATGGAGTGCAGAAGCCCAAGTGCACCCTGGGAAACTGCTTTGGCTCTCAGGGAGGGCGCACCTGACAGAGCCTGGGGCCTTGTAGCAGCTGCCTGGTGGGGCTCAAGGCCTTCCTGGCCCACCCACCCCATGTGGGAGAGCAGGAGGGTGAGCTGCATCCTTTTGTTAGAGAAGCAGTTCTGAAACAGAATGAGAATTTTGAAAAGTGCATGGCTTTGAGCTTCCTTTCATTCACGTTGGCACTTCTTTGCTCTGAGCTCCATGCTGAGTGCTTCAAGTCCCACAGTGAAAACAAAAACATCCCACTCTCGGCTACATTCATACTACACACACTCCAGTTTTCCTTTTAAAAGACTATACACGTTCAGGCAGGCACGGTGGTGCACGCTTATAATCCCAGCAGCTCTGGAGGCTGAGTCAGGAAGACAGAAATTTCTAAGTCAGCGTCATCAATTTAGCGAGCAAGGCCCTAAGTAACTTAATGAGACCTTGTCTCTAAATTAAAAAATAAATAAATAAATAAATAAAAAGTTCTAGGGATGTGGCTCAGTGGCCAAGCACTCCTGAGTTCAATCCCCAGTAAAAAAAAAAAAAAAAAAAAGGCTACATATATTCAAAGCATATTTAACCATGACATTATCAACGACTTCCAGATCATTTTATTTGACAAGTGCATGGCTACTTCCTTCATTTCATTGGAGTTGAGCTGTCTGCTGGATGTCAGGCATGAAGGACAATATGTGTGTGGATAGAATTAAGTACTGTCCTTGCCATCACGTACTTTCAATGTGGTGTGGAAGATTCACATGGAAGCAGATATTCAGTATTAATTCCTTGATTCAACAAGCTGTTGTTAATGCCTCCCAAGCTCTCGGTACTTATCCCTATCCACACGAAGCTTATATGCTAGTGGGGGAGGGTGTGTTTATTAGTTTCCTGTGGCCTCTCTAACAAAGTACCACAAGCTCAGGAAGTTTAAAAGAGCATGAATTTGTTATCATAAGATTCCGGGAGTCAAAGGTCTCCAGTGGGTTTCCCTGAGCAAAAATGAAGGTGGTAGTCCTGCATTCTTTCTGGAGGCTCAAGAAGCATTTTCTTCCCTTTCTTGGCTTCTGGGAAAGATGAACCTGCACCCCTTGGTTCCTGGCTCCTTCCTCTATCTCCAAAGCCAGCAGCATAGCATCGTCTCTCTTCTCTGACACCTGCTTTTGTCCTTCTACCTTCTTTTTCTGACTCTGATCCTCCTGCCTCCCTCTTGTAAGAACACTGTATTTAAACTGGTCCCACCCAGATAATTCAGAATAATGTCCCCATCTCAAGAGTCTTCACTTAAACCGGGTGCTCATGGTGCATGCCCGTAATCCCAGTGGATCAGGAGACTCTGATTATTAGGAGAATCTCATGTTCGAGGCCAGACTTGGCAACTCAGCAAGACCCTGTCTCAAAAAATAAAAATACGCTGGGGGTGTAATTAGTGCTAGAACACCACTAGGTTCAATTCCCAATAGCAGGGTGGTATTTATTCACATCTGTAGAGTATTTTTACCATGTAAGGTAGCATATTCACAAGAGATGAGGCTTGGGGGAGGGTGTGGACATGTTTGGGACTCTTATTCATCCTTCTACAGAGATGAGCAGTAAACTAAGTCAATATTCACATACAAAAGATCACGTCATGTGAAATGCAGAATGAATGCCACAGAGTGGGGCAGGAGTGACTGTTTTTGGTAGGGCATGGGCTAAGGAGGAGGCATTTGTAGCTAACTAAAATGAGATCATGAGTCTTGGGAATAGCTGCAGGTGATGGCTGGAAGCTGATATGTTGGTAGGAATAGCAAGTGCAGAGACTGAGACAGGAGCAAGCTTGGTGTGTTGAGGAGAAAACAGGATACCCATGAATCCAAGCAGGGGACTGATATTTATGTCAGGTATGGAGTTTGGGGTGTGTTCTAAATGTGATAGGAAGACCTCAGAGATTTCCCAGCAATGGAGTTGATGTAACTTGACTGATATTAAAAAAAAAAAAAAAAAAAAAATGGCTATCATGAGAACTGACCACAGGGCAAGAGAGAAACAGCAAGGCCTTCTGGGAGCTGCTGCTGCTGCTGCAACCTAGGAGAGGAGGATGGAGACTGGGGATTAGAGAAAATGGATGACAGTTGGGGGAGACAGAGGTGCTCAGAACTGGAGTCATTTGGAAAGGTAGGTCTGCTTGGCTTGTCAGTATACTAAATTTGGAGGCTGGGAGAGAAAATGGATTCACAGTGACTCTTAGGTTTTGGATCAGAACAGTACTATGAATAGGTGTCCTGAAATACAGAGGAATAAACAAACCACATTCACACATTTTGCCAACAATCTTACAGCTGAAAAGTAAACTTTGTTCACTATAATAATGTATATTCAGATTTATTTATATAACCAGATTTTGCCTTGAATTTTTCTCATCTTCTCTCAAAGAAATTTCCAGACTATGAAATCTTTGACCCCAAGGTGACAGAGCAGTGAATGTTCTGGGGGTGTCCTTAAACACGTCCCTTCAGGCTGAGCAGTTGGGAGGCAAGTGGGAGGCTCGCTGCTGGAAGGCGCCCGGTCTCACCTGTGCTCTATGGGCGTCCACACAGAGAACTGCGCTTCCCTGGCCCCTGAGTGTTGGAGGCCAGAAACTTGGAGAGATGCATGGGGAAGAGAGGCCACACCCCATGGGGACAGTGAGACAGCTGGGCAGGACTGTTATTAACAGAATGTTAATTTATCCCACGCAGGAGCCAGTGTGAATAAAGCTTGGGGGTTGCTAGTAAGAATCTATCTTCCAAGGTCAGAATTCCAAAGAAATACAGGCATCTGCAAGTACCTCAAGCTTGGTGGAAAGATAAGTGTGACTTCTGGCCCTGTGTCTTTACTAATGTGTGGCCTTGGGCATGCTGTGTACCCTCTCTGATCCTTTGATTTCTCAGCTCTGAATTGGGGGTAACACACTGGGGATAAGTCTCCATTTCTTAATATCTCATGAAAATTAAGTGAGAAATGAAGGAAATCACATGCAAGGCACTGTAGTTGAGATTGAAATCCTGGGTTCTGGAGCCAGACACCTAGGATTAGTCAAGGCTTTATTGAGTGACATTAGGCAAATCTCCAAAATGCTGTGTGCCTCTTAGGTACAGTGAAGCTGACAGCAGTACCTTTCTCATGGGGCTAAAGTGAGTCAACATGTGTACAAAACCCAGATCAGTACCTGGCTCATGGTGAGACTCAACAATGATTCATGATAATTAATGCACATCAGAGGCCTCTGATTTAAAAGCTCAATAATTGGAAACTGCTTTAGCTGATATTATAGTGAAGCAGCAGATGAGTTCTCTACAATTCAACAGGAGTGTTATAAGCCTACTATGACCTTGGAATGAAAAGATAGAGGCAAGCCTCAAACCAGAGTCTAAGAGGGAGGGCAGATTAATGGCAACCAAATGCAATGAGTGGATAGGGCTCTGGAGTGGGAAGCGCTGGGAAAACCGGGACCCCTCTCTAGGTAAGCACACCAGAGGAGAATTTGAACCCAGTGTCCAGCATTTAGTGGGAGTCCAGTAAGTGCACATTCCTGTAGCCATTTGCAAATATGCTAACTTTGGACCCATCCAGAAACATTATATTTTTCCAGAGTGTTATTTTTTTAAAAAAAAATTCAATGGTACTATATTTCATAGAAATTTATTCTAAGTTTGAGTTGTGTGCTCAAGTGGTTAAAAAAAGGCGTTTTAACATCTGGAGTAAAAAAAAGCAATGGTGAGTCTTTTGTTTCTAAATTTACAGGATTTTTGTTTGTTTGATTTTTGGAGGGGGGTTTACATCATGCTTAAATTTTTGCAACGTGTGGTTTTGTTAAAATAGTGCTTTGGGTTCTATCTGCCTTTTAGAATTTTCAAGGTACTTTCATGTCATTTTATTTAATCCTGCCCCCCCCCCACCACACACACACAAAGCAGTGACTGTCCTGAATGGACAATGATACCAGAATCCTTTTCTGTAGCAAACGGCAAGAAAAAGGAAATACATGAATCACTGTGTAAGGAACTGTGACTTTTTCTGCTTATAGTATGTTTATTATTCCAGGAAAGCTCCCAGCCTCTAGTCCAGGGATTACAAATGCAAATGCCTACAGAGGCTACTCAGAGAACAAGAGATATAAATAGGTTTGGTGTAAGGTCATAGGGATTTGGGATCCTGCTGAACTAGGGAGTATAAGTTACACCCAAAGGCATTCAAATTGTAATTTATACTTATAACTTGCATTTTTATGACCAATTGCAATTTATAAGTTGCATTTTTATGACATGTAACTTTATCAAGGCAGAGTTGAGCATAATAGTTTATACCTTCACAATCACTTAAAGGTGACAGTAGTCAAGAATTTCACCCATTTGATATATAAGAAAACTGAAGCAAGGTGAATTGACTTTAAGCTAACAAAGAGCTTATCTACCCGGCAGTAGAAAGTCATGGTTAAAAGTGGATTGGGAGTTTATATTAAACAGACTTAACTTAAACACCTGGATTCGCAACATATTTAGCTCAGTGATGTTAAGAGGTTGCTTAAACTCACTGAGCCTTAGTTTACCCTTTGTGTAATGGGAATGATAATGTTCACTTTAAATGTAGTTGGAATACCAAATGTAATCATGTGTACAAGTATTTAGCCAAACATCTGTCCTATCACTGGCATTTAATAAACAATAGTGTGTTCAATAGTATTATTAATAAAAAAGAATAACTCAAGTCTACTCTAGATACAAGTTTTTACCCATGGCCTATCAAGCCATTGATATGAGCATTCAAAAGCTTTATTAGAAATTCCTGCAGAATTGACTAGTGATGAAACCCAAGCCCACGGGGACAATGAAGTCTTCTTTTTTTTTTTTTTTTTTTTTTTTAATATCTGTTCAGCAGATTGGTTTAATGATCAGAGAACAGCTATAAATTTGCATGTAGGAGAGGAAAAAAAACCATAGATTGTCAGAAGTGGAGGTGACCTTACTTTCCAGATGAAGAAACAACCAGAGAAGTTAAATTTTAACATACATATTCCATTTCATGTCTAGCCTTTATATTATATTTATATGTGTATTTGTGTGTGTGTCTATATATATGTACACACATACACATATTCATTGTTCCCAGGGAGTGAGTGTGTAATCTAGAGTGTGGAGACTCCTTTTTCTGGGAGTGTGCATGTCTGGCATCTAGGGCATTACATGCTGCATATGGAAGTCGGGGAAGAAGAAAGGGTGTTGGCTAGCTGGCAGCTTTTTTTGTCCCCATGTCTAATGCTCTGATGTACTTGACAAACCTGAATTCTGAACTCTCCATGGTTCCCTCTGGCTGGCGACTATCCTCGTCAGTTGAATCCACTCCTCTCATTCGTAACTGGACTAGTCAATCGAGGATCTATGATCCATCTGCTTTCAGATCTTAAGAGTGCAGAAACGGTGGTATATATACACAGTGGAATATTACTCCACATTAAAAGAGAATAAAATTATGGCATTTGCAGGTAAATGGATAGAGTTGGAGAATATCTTGCTAAGTGAAGTAAGCCAATCCCCCAAAACCAAAGGCTGAATGTTTTCTCTGATAAGTGGATGCTGATCAATAATTGGGGGGGGGGGGATGGAGGAACTTTGATTGGGCAAAGGGGAGGGAGGATAGAGAGGGTACATGGGGGCAGGAAAAATAGTGGAATGAGTTGGACATCATTAACCTAGGTACATGTATGACTATACATATGGTGCAATGCTACATCGTGAACAACCAGAGAAATGAAAAGTTGTGCTGCAGTTGTGTACAATGAATCAAAATGCATGAAGGGGATAGAACAGCCTCGCCCTACTCCAATCTCAGCGTGCTGTCATATATACCTACTTAAAATAAATAAATAATTTTTTAAAAAATAGAGTGCTTCCATCTCTCATGTGCTGGTTCCCTCTCATGTATTGTTTATCTTCCCCTCACTCTTTGTTACTCCTTTAATTTTAATGAGCTCTCTGGAGAAAGAGGAAATAGACATATGCAGTGCAACTAAATTCTTTACACAGGCAACAGCTGAGTGGTTAAATAAAATTTGAACTGTGTGGCACTGAACCTTAGCCAAGAAGATCTACTATCATGTAATACAATGGTCAGTTAAGAGATGATGAGACTCTGCTTAGATTAGGGGGTCCTAGAAGGACGGAAAGAGATACATTGAGGTACCTTGCAAGGTCTAGTTAAAAAGATTTTATGACATCTAGTGTACATGACTGGGTATATAATTACTCTTGAAAATGAGGAAGGCAGGAAAAAGAAAAGATTTGAAGAGAAGACAATGAGTTCAATCTGGCCAGTAAGTTATATTGGGCCTTATATAAAACTAACATTTGCACATGGAAACTGATGGTGTTGTAAACAAAGAAGTGCAACAGGTAGAATATGTAATTGGAGAAATGTTCATAGTTGTAATTTTAAACTTTTAGACTATGACCCAGTATGAACATACACACAACCAAACCAAGACTCAGAAAAAGCACAACTTAAATTTTATATACTATGATGTTTTCTGTTACTCAGTGTAATTTAAATAAAATATGGTCATAATTTCCTTTATGACAAGTTTCATCATGTTGTTTGGAAGATTTGTTCAGGGCAAAGGTTACAATAGATAGAATATTCCAAGTAAGATCCAAGGGCATCACAAACCATATCAAAATGGGCTAACTTAAGACATCTTATCATTAATATACTTGATGTTGCTGTGGGTCAGTAATATAGACAGGGTAATAGGGAAGACTCATGTCTGCTATGAAATCATATCTGAGGTCTCATCTGGGAGATCTGAACATCTGGGGCTCACCAGGAAGCAGTGTCTGCCCGACCATCTGTCTGTTTTTCTCTCCTATCACTCCTCTTTCCTAACATGGGTCTCCTTTCCTTCTTCTCTCTTAAACAGGGAATGCACACAGAATGCCATTTTCCATATATCTTTGTAGTTGACAAAGTGCCTTTTCTTACATAATGTTATGCATCAACACACAGTCCAGGGAACATTACCTCCATTTCATAAATGATGATGTTGAGGCTTGGGGGTGGAAGCCATTGGGTTGAGCTTTGGAGCCTAGACCTGAACCAGCTCTTTTGTTCCCATTTACTGTGTTCACTCCATACCTGCTCACCTTGTATACATGCATTTGGTGCACACACACCCACTGTACACACTGAAGTCTCATGGACTCACACCCCAGGAGGGGGCAGAAAACAGCAGTCCATGGCCTGTTCAGGACAGGAGGCTCCTGGCCCCCCAGAGAGATACCAGCATTGCTGACCTTGAGACAGTGATGGCTCCAGCCAGAGAAAGAGGTATCAGCATTCCAGAGGGATTCAGGAATGAGAAACTCAGATTTTATTTTATACTGTGAGCACACTTCTGATGAATATGCAAATGTGGCTGGTACCAGAAGCAGGAGGCGAATAACATTGACTACATGGCAGTGTTAAACCACTTTGAAAGGGGTGTGTCAGCAGCATGGTAATGAAATTAATCCTCTTCACCTGTGAATTATCAGGGGCTTTGGGCTCCATCCAAAAAACGTCTGACTTGAGTTTGCTTTGCTTAGAGCCTCTTGTGTAAACTTGATCTTAATGGAGAATGAAGCTTCAGAAACTAATACAAAATAGGAAGTGGTAAAAGACACAACTGTAAATTTGCCCGATTAAAGGACTGCAGGGTAAGGGCCCTTCAGTTGTGTCTGCCCATCCAGGATGAGTGTTCTGGGGCATCTTCATAGCTGATGTGGTCCCCACTCAACTGATTTATCAAACAAGAAGACTGATAATTATGAAGATGGCCACAGAAATGACATCAGGCCTTCCACTGTGTGCCAGAAAAGTTGGGAATAGAAAAAAAGGCACTGAGTTTAAGTATTCAAGGGAGAGTTCTGTCTCTTCAGTGGTAGAGCAGGCTAAAGGTGACATATGAAAAGAATTCTCAACCAGATCCTAAAGTAAAGCATTTTGATGGGTACTGTGCCACCAGCTGGTATGCAGAAACAAGGAGGTTCTTGTTCAGGAGAGAGGCCCACTTTTCAGTTCAGGAGCCACTCATTTATTCACTCACTTGACAGTGGACATTTGTTACTTAGGACCATCAGCATTCATACCCCCTTCTTTTGGAAATTGCATCTAAAATTCCTTCTGAAAGGAGCCACCTTTTTTCCCTTAGGAGCAGTCAGAAGGTACTCTACCATAGCCTAGAGCTGGGGGGGTGTGACCCCAGGGGACCAATCAGAGCCTCTCACAAATCTAAAATGAGAAGACACTAGAATGGACTACCCTGGCTATGGTCCATCAGTTCCTGCTCCTTAGGTCTCAAAATCTGCCCTAGTTTCCATCTTTCCATGAGTGTCATCCAGCAGCCTCATTGACAGATTGTTAACTACCTGGTCTCTTCCCAGTAAGTTCATGCTTAAGTTAGCCAAAACCCATTTCTGGTGCTTGCAGGCAAGCAACGCTAACATGCACCCCCTTATCCATTCATTAACTGTCTTTACCAGCTAACCTTGCTCCAGGAATGGGGAAAAGAGACGACTAGGATTCTGTCATTACATAGCTCATCATCTAGGGAGAAAATAAGTCAATGACTCACTGTATACAATAGGACCTGGGCCAAAATCAGGACAAAAATGCTGTGGGAACAGTGTCGGGGAAACTGACTCCTCTTGAGGGATATGAGAAGGCTTCCTAGGATGGTGGCTTCCATCCTAACTCTTAAAGGGTGAATACAGAAATGCGAGGCACAGAAATTAGGAAAGTACCTGGACAGTGGAAATCACATGTAAAAGCTAAAAATAAGATTGGAGCCCAGATTAGAAGACTTGTGAAAGAGAAGGAATAGAATATTTACACTGTATGTACTCAAAGGTTGGCAGAAACAATACTATTGACTTTTTTATGCAATGAATTTTGAGTAGCATTAGAAGACTTTCCCAAGGTCATCCATACAGCCTCAAAGCTCTACAAGACTTATCCCTAATTTCATCTCCTACACATCTCAGAGCATTTCTGCAAGGATCAAATGGAATCAAACTATTTGTTCTACATCTTCCTGTCTAAACTGGGTCAGTTCTTGTAGTGAAGGATGGCATATGGTTCAATTTATTTTCTAGTTTGCATCCCTAGAAATGAGCATGCAGCCTGATACACAAAAGAAATTCAGTGCATTTGTTGAATGAATGATTTAACAAATATTTATCAATAGCAAAAAAAAAAAAAAAAATGACCAACATTTGAAGAGCATTGGCTAGGATACTTGATCTCATAGTGAGCCATCAAGTTCCTATAGAAGTAACAATGGATCCTCCTGCTTTCTCAGGGTACCTACCTTACATAGCAAATTAGGTCTCATTAACATCCACATTTTTAGCCTGGTGGGTAGCATATGCCTATAAGCCCAGTGGCTCAGGAGGCTGAGGCAGAAGATCACAAGTTCAAAGCCAGCTTCAGCAACTTAAGAAGTCTAAGCAACTCAGAGAGATCCTGTCTCTAAATGAAATACAAAATAGGGTTGGGGATGTGACTCAGCGGTCAAGTGTCCCCGAGTTCAATCCCCCATTCCCCCGCCCGCCCCAAATCCCCATTTTTCAAATAAAGAAGCTGAATCCAAGAAAGTTAAATTCAGGCTAACCATGAAGACCTGGAAAGGCCATCTGTGGAGTTTTATTTCCCTTAGGAAGCACAGAGACCCCAAAGATGGATGAACCAGTAAGTTCTCCATCAAAATAAAGGTCATTCACATGTATGCAGGAGTCTCTATCATGTAGTATTGGCGCTTAGAGAAATTGAGACTGTATGCATGGAAAGAGAAACAAATGAAAAATAGCATAGGTAACTAGGCATCCTTTGAAAAAATCCTCTCTTTTTAATTAAAATTAAATGTCCACTGTAAGGGAAAAAAATGGTGAGCAACAAATACCCACCGCCTTGTTTAATCACCTGTGATGAATTATAATTAGGATTTGAAAATTATTGAACTTTTTTCCCCCTGTTCACCTTGGAGCTCTGAAGGTGAATTTCAAAGAGTGCAAGAGGAATGAATATTAAAAAGTTTGTTTTATACTTGAACGCCAGAGCTCCCATCTCATTTTTCCATTAAAGCTCAACTTTTGAAATTTTTCTCCGCTTTGCAATAATTACATCCTCTGCCTGACAACTCATTACATGACAATGCTTATGCTAATGCGATTCTATAGGCGCTGGGAAAGGAGAGTAGTGGCTTTTCAGACAGACACAGGGTTTAGAGGGGCTTTCTCTCCCTGGTTCAAAGAGGCCCTGCCTCAACCCAGCCCTGGCCAGGCTCCAAGCACCTTGCACTGACAAGTCTGGCTTCCTTCTGTTTCTCAACAGATGAGTAGTGTGGGCTGTGGCACCCTCGTTCCATGGCACCTAGGAGCTGGTTTATTTTATTTTAAATCCTGCTTTGTGTTAGAAAGGCTGGAAATGAAATTATTTGTGTAAAGTTCTCTGTTTCAACAATGGGATAAGCCCATTTATCTTATCACCTCGAGTGGTGACATTTTTCATTTTTCTCTGTATTGTGATTATTACTCTGACGGATTTCACACACAGCTATTCTTGAGTCCCTACTCGGTGCCAGGCCCTGATCTGCAGCCCAGGGACTCCCTGCACTACCTTATGTTTTGTGGGGGATGAAGATGTTGCAACTGAATAGAAAACCCACCCCACTGCCACTTGCTCTCCAATAGAGTAGGGTTGTTACAGGAGCAGACACACACTCAAGGATAGATAGGATGGTGTGGGTCGAGAGGCAGCTGGGAGATAAAATTAGTGAACACTACGGGCCAAGCACAAGTCCAAAATGAGGATGGTAGAGTTTAGGGAATAGAAAGGCCCTATGTATCCAAGGCTGGAGAGTGGGTCTGAGGGTAAGGAGGAGCTGTCATGAGCAACAGAGATGCACATTTCAAAGGTGGTGAGCACCAGGTAAAGGAGGACCCCAGGCTGTTTCCATCCCCAGGACTGTGTGCAGCCAGCTGCCGAAGGATTGTAACTGGGGAATGAGTGACTTTGCTTAAAACCTTTGACATGCCTACCCCGAGCTGAGCACCTGCTAACCAGGTGTTCTACATACATTATCATATGGAATCATCAGACCCACTGCCAATGGGTCTTATTATCTCCATTTTATGTTCTAGAAAACTGAGGCTCAGCAGTATTTTGTAACTTGCTTGAACTCCTGCTGCCACTCGTCAGTGACAGAGCCAATTTGATCCCCGGTGGGGAGAACTGTGGAATTCCAAGTCCTGGCCTTGTGCTCCACCTGGCTGTTTCCAGCAATTCTGGAGAGGTTGCCAAATGCATTCGTCAGCTATCCGAGGTGCCTTAGGGAAGGAGGGCAGGGTGTGCAGTCCTGCCCTGTGCATTTTGAAGTCACTGTTCCAACAGAGTGTTGGAGGGGAAAGAGTCCTCTCAAGCTGTAAGAAATATAATTTTTAGTTCCAGGCTCTGCTACTACCTCATAGGTCACTATCTTATTTCCTCAATTATAAGAAAGAATTGTTAAACTTGGTCCTTTGCAAAAGAGGTTTAAATCAACCTGGAAGAAGCTCACTGGAGGGCTGGAGTTGCTGCTCCATGGTAGTTCATCACATGAAAAGCCTTGTTCCATCCCAAAGAAACCTCACTGGAAGCTTCCTCTTGAATAACAAAGAATTTAAAATGCAAGCGAAACTCTCTTGCTTTTAGCAGATGTGAATAATATGGTTGGTGTTGGGGGATAAATGGAATTGAAAAGTTAGAAGTGGCCAGAGGAAAGAAAAGCTTTCCCGGAGGGACCCAGGAGAAAGGCCTGGAGTTGTGTTTGTATTTAAGGGAACTGTGTGGCTTGGTGGAAGCCATATGGCTGGGTGCAGGCCTTGGAGCAGGAAAGCTAGAGGGCTCAGGAAGCCCTTCAGCAGGAGCCACTCCTAGGGAGGAATTGCAGGAACCGCCTCTTGGGGTCCTACCAGCTCCTAAGGGCTGTTCGGATGCTTTACAAGAAACTGTGCCATTGCAGTCCAGGGAGAAGTACTCACACTGACCACTGGAACTCGATATCTTCCCTTGATATGGATCTGAGGTGGTGAAAACAGACATTGCTTCTTGAGAGCCTTCTTTGATTCCCACACCTGGGCCAGGTCTCTGAGTTCCCATCCCCACGTCCCCACACTACTTTTCCCTGAGAACTCCGTATTCTCAGCACCATGCCTGGTACAGAGTGTGAAAGTAATAGTAGCCATTCTTTCTGTATGTGTTCTCTCTTGCTGGGTAAGTCAGGGGCTGTGCTTACAGCTTAATGAGCAGCATTTCATTTAGCCCTTGAAACACACCTATGAGATAGATGCTATTTTCATTTCTATTTTATAGATGAGAAACAGAGGCTCAGATAAATTAAGTGATTTGTCAAAGGACACTCAGTAGCAACAGAGTGATAGAGTCAGAATTACCTGTGCTATTGAACACTGGCATCATCACCGGGGATTTATTTAAAATGCAGATTCCCACCCTAGGCCTACTGAATCAGAAGACATCATTTTTAAAAAATTGCAGTTAATTTATATGCACATTTCAAAGTTTAAGATACATTGATCTGGTAGACTAAAAAATATGTTTGTAGAATGAAGAAATGATGTAAGCTTGATCAGGATGCATTGCTTATTTGCTTTATGGATGTGGGAAGTGGCATGGCTAATTCTCATTTTTCTCATCTGTATTAAGGAATAAGAGAATCTACAAAATGGTAGCTGTGAGGATACAATGAGATCATGCCTGCAAAGCGGGGCCCATTCTAAGAGTGGATGGAAGTTATCTATTATCCTTGTTCATTCCCCTCTGCACTGGACTTAGCATGCTAAAGGTAGAATGTGTTGGAGTAATGGAGCTCAGATTCTAACGTTGTAGCCTCATGATCCTGAGAACCTTAGGGTGGAAATGCCATTAGGTGCCATAGGTAAGAAATATGTTACTTCCTTCGCCTTGGATTGCCCCTCCCACACCCACGGCTGTGTCAAACTGCAGACAAAGCGTTTTGCCTATTTCCTTTCTTCCTTGTGTTGCACAGCCAGGGAGGTAATGTTCCCTGTTGACTCTTGCTGTCCTTGTTCACAGCTCTGACTCCTGCTTTCCCATTTTCCCCGCAAAAGATTTCAGAAAGAAGTGCATGTTGATTTGCTGTATGGCTTCTTGATTAGATGGCAGATTTGTAACAGGGGTGGATGTGACAATCAGGCAGGCTTTGATTAGACCTTTCTGATATGTAAATCCAGGTGGATAAGATAAGTGGCGTTAGGCTGGGGCTGGCAACAAAGGTAGGAAGAAATCCCAGGTGACTGGAATTAAAGAATCGTCTGAGCGGGTGTTTGGTGCGAATGATGTGAATTTCAAAGAGCCCGGGATAAACACTCACTTTCAGATGGGCTAATTTATGCAGGAAGTCATTTGAGAAGCCAATTCTCTTATCCCAGAGAGTTCATAGAAGCCAGCAAAAAATGGTTACACACTGGAGTGTAAACATTGGTAATTGGTAATTAATGGGCACACCTACGAGGAAGGCATATGCCAAATTAAATTGATTGCTTGAATCACTCATTGATTCATTAAATAGTGTATGTGGGGTTTTTTTTGTTTTGTGTTTTTTTTTTTTTTTTTTTTTTGAGTTTCGACTCCATGTACGCACTGTGCTAGGTGCTGAAGATTCAGAAGTAAATAGGATTAGATTCAGCCTTATAAAGACTACAAATAAAGGGAATGGACTGGGGTTGAAAAATGATATTTTCATTCATTCATTCTTCCAAGTTCTGCTCAGGTGGCATACTCGCTGGGCTGGAGGACACTTGGGGAGGAAGACAGGCCAAAACCTCAGCCACCACCATCCCCCCCGCCCCCCGCCAAGAACTGGTTCTGCTACAGTGCCCCAGTCCCAGGGCCCAGACAGCAAGCTCCTCTTAGTCATGTAGTCGGCTCTCAAAAAATATCTATAAATGGATGCATGAATAGAGACAGCCATTAAACACATAATTGTATGGGTAATTGATTATACTAATTTTCCTAAGTGCTAGAGAAGAGAACGATGTGGCAGGGTACTCTCAGAAAACAAAACAAAGTGGCAATGCTATCAGGGAATCCAGAGTCGTTTTCCCCAAGGAAGTGACAGAATGACATCAGAGGTGACAGCAGCCAGCCAGGTATAAGAGTGCAAGGAATACTGTTCCAGGTCAGTGAAGATGGCACGTGTGAAAACACTGAGGGGAACCAGCTTGGAAACACTGAGGAGCTGCAAAGTGTCGGACGTGTGGGCAAAGGGGAGGAGAGATGAGATGAAACCCGGGTCTGCAGAGACCAGGTTATTCTGGGATTTGAGATCAGTGTGAGGAATTCAGGATCAATGCCAGATCTCCTAACGATAACAACATGTGACCGGGCATCGGTGTAGCCCAACGCAGGATCTTTGGAAGAATGTGTAAGTGATGTCCCTTGGAGTTACGCCATGGGAGGGTCTGTGCCTCCCAACACTACCCAGAGCATTGGCCTAACAAAGTCAGTGCTGAGAACCCATGAGAGGACAATGCAAAGGGAGAATCTGCAGAGGAAATCAAAACACAGCAAAATGCCAAGGCATGGGCTTGGAGCCAGAGGGAGGTGCCAGGGGGAGCTCCCTTTGAGTCTTAGAACTGCCACTCATTCACTTTTTGTGTAACCCTGGGCAAATCACAGAATGTTGCTAGGGCTGGGGGTGGGGTTTGAGGGGGTAGGTACTGAAGGGTTCTTTGTGGAAAAGGCTCTTCCTAGTGCATACTATGTGCTCAATTTTCCTATTAATTTTCAGTTAACCCAGAGAAAGCCCCATAACCAGGATTGAATCAAGATGCTTAGGGGGCACTAAAACGCTGATGTCCTTCCAAATTATTTGTTCAGGATTTACTTAATGGAAGTGGAAAGGAGCTTTTTTTGTTTTTTTATAATCAACAGATACATTCGGTGATTTGACTTACTTTAAAATTTGGATTGAAAACAAAACATATCATTTTTCCTGGGTAAACAGTATTGTGCTATGGATCATCAGCTTCAAAATTTCAGCTAAGTTTTTGCTGGTGACTTCAGGCAGCTCCTAACTGGCTGGTCTCAGAGTTGATGAGGGGAATAGGAAGGTTTATAGCTTCAGGAATTGACTTTCATATGCAGATAAAAAAAAATATATACTCCAAGGGGCAAGTGGTTACCAGCAAATTGTGTCCTTTTATATCTACATAAGAGTAACTTCCTTCAGGTCAGTAGGGTACTAGTATTCATCTCTAGTTTTTGTGTCTTTTATCTTCTGATAATGGTGTGTACCCTCTCTTTCTTGAAGGGAATGCATTCCCTATGGTTCATGACAGAAATTCTTTCTACCCATCATAGGATAGGCACACAACACAGGCCCGGCCATGGAGAGTACCACATTCTGCATATCCATAATGATAGGCTCTGAGTTGGGCCCAACCGAACGTGACTCAGACTTTTGGTGGAACTTTTGGAAATGTAATGCATTTCCCTTCCAACATTCCTAGTTGGAAAGACAATGTTAGCTAAGTGCTACCAGAACCCATTCTTACCACCATCTTTCTCCACTGAGTTAAAGCCTTTCTGAGAAAGAAGTAAAGCAAAGTATCCGGTAACCATGATGTAAAGTTCTGATGATGGAACTCAGCCCTCCTGAAGGTCACTGCTTTCCTGAAGTTCCCATGTGTCAAAAGTATTTCTTCTTCTTGTCTTTTAAAACTATGTTGAAGCATAATTGACATCCTGTGATCTGCACCTATATAAAATGCACAATTTGATAAATTTTAATGCTTGGGTACATTCACGAAGCCATCACCACAATCACAGTAAAGACCCATGTATGAGGTGTACGGATTAGTTTGATTTGACAATCATGTTCACTGCAGCAATATTTCACACTTACCAAAATGTGGAAGCAACCCAAGTTACTGTGGCCAGATGAAAATGTAAACAAAATGTGGTATGTCCATACAATTGGGATGTTGTTCATTCTTTAAAAGGATGGAGGTTCTGTTACATGCTACAATGGAGACATTACTAAATGAAATAATGAAATAATCCATTCAGAAAAGGGCAAATACTGTATGATTTCATTTATGAGGTACCTAGAGTAGCCAAGTTCATCAAGCAAACTGTGGTTACTGGGGAGTGGAAGCGGGCAGCAATGGGGAGTGATTGTTCGGTTAATATGGAGTCCCAGTTTTGCAACATGAAAAAGAGCTGAAGATGGTGTTGATGACAGTTGTCCAACATTGTGAAAGTACTTAATGTCATCTAACTGGGCACTTTAAAAATGATAAAGATGGTGTTATGGACATAATGTTTCCCTCCAAAATTCATATGTTGAAGCTCCAACCCTTGGATATGCCTATATTTGGAGACAGACCCCCTAAGGAGGTAATAATGGTTGAATGAGGTCAAAAGGGTTGGGCCCTGAGCCAAAGTAACCAATATCCTTACAACAAAAGGGAAAGCTGGCGAGTACTGGCTCCTGGCATGCACAGAGGAGAGGCCATGAGAGGACACAGGAAGAAGTCACTGTGAAAGGCCAGACACCATTGCTGGCATGGTGGTGCATGCCTATGATCCCAACTACCCAGGAGGCTGAGTCATGGGGAGGAGAGGCCAGCCTCAGCAAACCTAACAAAACCTAGCAAGACCCTGTCTCAAAATAAAAAGAGGCTGGGGATGCAGCTCAGTGGTAGAGCATCATGTGTGAGGCCTAGGTTTCCATCCTCCGTATATTTAAAAAAAAAAAAAAAAAAAAAAAAAGCAGACATTAAAATGCTAACCTGAAGCCAGCAATGTTGACACCTTGACCTTAGACTTCTGCCTCCAGAACTGCTAGAAAATAAATCTGTGCAGTTTAAGCCACTGATTCTCTGGTATTTTGTTATGACATCCCAAGCTAACCTAGACAGTACATTTTATATTTTGTGTATTTTTTGACATTCTTAAAAAAGTAGTTCAACCTGGTTTTCTATTGTCTCTGACCTGAAAACTCCCTACTACTATGACAACCAATTTAAATTTCATCAGTCACCTAAAGAATCCCGTGTGACATCTGTGTTAATTGGAATAATATTTCCAATTTTTTTTTTTTCAGTAAAGCTTTGCATTTTCTGTGCTTCACACTCCAGGCAGCTACCTTTCTGGCTGGCCTTTCCATCCTGCCCCAAATTTCCTGAGGAGCAAAGAGACCCAGGGTACTCCTGAAGCAGACCCAGGGGCTTCATTTGTTAAAATCCTAGGAGTTATGCCTCCAATCCATGATTCCTATGCTCAGAAAAGCCTTCCTTGGAACGCATGGCCTAAGGCAGTGTTGAAAAATGAGTGCTCCTTCTCCTCAGAGCCTCCATTCCATTTCCAGATGTTCCTATTTGGAAATCCACTCTTATCTGACTCTTTAAGGGCCGACACTCAGGAAAAGACCCAGCCCCACTGACAGTCCCCGACTTTCTGCTAAAGGGATTTCACACTATCAGGACTGACACCCCAGCCTATTAGATTGCAGAAATCCTTTCAAGGCAAGTCGGGGCATATTTGTATCTTATCTGAGAAAAACATCACAGAATGTATTTGTAGCCAGGGATCCTTCAGTGTAAAGGTAACAGATGAAATAACATATTAGTTCCCTACCTTCCCGTGAGTCTCTAAAGAATGAAAGACTCCACTACACACCCACTCATCAGAGGTTTTGCTCTAGAAGATTTCTCCACAGCCTCTGATGCTGCCAACATTTGCACACCTGTCTGAGGCAGATGTGCACTGGCATTGACAAACAAATAGATTGTACTTGATAATCTTGTACCGTGGGTAGACACTGCATAGTACATTGTATGTGGGTTATCTTATGTAGGTATGCCTGAGAGTACCAAGGTGAAGTGAAGTTCATCCATCCACTTCACAGATGTAGAAACTGAGGGCTGAGAATGAACACACGTACCTAGATTTATCCACCCATGTCATTTGGTAGAGTCAGGATTTGAATCCAGATCTATTGGTCTCTAAAACCTATACCATTTCTTCTGCAAAGACTGGCCCCCACCTGGAACTTTAGCTTCTTAAAATAACTTTGATATAGATATATCAGTCTCAGTGTTGCCTTTTTAAATCGGATGGTCCCTCACTCCGTGAGTGTTGATGTTAATGATGATAATAATGAGTTTCCTGGATATCTAACACATTCTAGCCACCACATTTCTTAAATTATCTCTAATCTTTAGACCACTGTGCAAGTTAGATATTATATTTTACATCATACAAACAGTGGAGATTGAGGCTCTGAGAAGGTAAAGGATTTCCTCAAGGTCACAGAGTCCATAAGCAACCAGGTGAATTCCAGCTGGACCTGTCTGACTCAATAGCCCTGGTGCTCAGTGTTAGGAGGGTGTTTTAGCAGGATTCCACTGGGTTTAGAGCAGTGGCACTATAGTAGCAGGTTAGACAACCATGTATGACGATTTTCATCATCTTTCAAAAGTGACTTTATCCTCACCTTTATCAGAAGCACTTAAGAAGTTTAATTAAAAAGTAAATAAATTCTTGGACTCTGCTTTAAAACAATCTGATTAGTAGTCTGTCACCAATTTTACCTAAAAGGAAAAAGAAGGTTGAAAATATAGGATGAGAGGTGTGTAAAATTTTGTCTGTTTGTTTTATTCTCTTTAGGATAATATTCTAGAAGTAGAATTGTATGCTTAAGGGTAAGAATATCTGTGTGTGTGTGTGTGTGTGTGTGTGTGTGTGTGTGTGTGTGTGTTTATTTATGTTTAGACTAAACTCTGTCCCCTTCACCTCCAAATTCATATGTTAGACACCTAACCCCCATGTCACTACATTTGGAGACAGAACTTTAAAGAGGTGATCATAATTAAATGAAGTCATGTGGTCCCCTAAGAGTCCATTGTGATTGGAGGTTTGCTCCCCAGGGTGGTGCTGTTGGAAGGTGGTGTGTAACTTTAAGAGGTGGGACTCAGGGAAAGTTCCTTAATCAGGGAGGGCAAGCCCTCAGAGGGATTGTAGGACTCTCTCTCTCTCTGCTTCCTGGCTCAAAATCTGACTTCCTCTCTGACAGTATGCCATGTGCTGCCGTCCATTCCTTACCAGAGGTCAAAAAAATAAGGTCACTTGATCTTGGATTTGAACTTCAAAAATGGAGCTAATAAGCCTCCTTTTCTTTAGAAGTAGCCCGCGTCAGGTATTTAATGACAGAAAGATGACCAATATAAGGCCCTAATCCAAAATGACTGGTGCTATTATGAGAGAAGGAAGAGACACCAGGGAAGTGAGTGACAGGAAAGACCACACAGAGAGGCAACTAGAGGAAGCCATCTGTAGGCCAAGGAGAGAGATCTCAGAACAATCCTGATGACACCTGGATCTTGAGCCTCTGGCTTCTAGAACTCTGAGAAAGTCAGTCGGTCTTGGTTCCCATCCAGTCTAGGGTATTTTGTTAGCCCTAGCCAACCAATATAGTATATAAAGTATCTTTTCTCCAAATTGCCTTCTATAAATTTGTGCTAACTCTTGTTCTTCCAGAAGAGTTTAAGGGGGTCCATCTATCTCCCCCTATCCTTATAACACTCTTTACTATAAGGCTTTTAAAATCATTGCCAAATTGGTAAGTTGTTATTTTTACTTGGTATTAATTTTTCCCTTCTGAAAAGGAAATGTTTTCATAGTTCTGTTGACTACCTGAATTTCTTCCTTCAAATCTTTCATTCACTTTTGAATCAGAGAGCTTAGGTTTTCTTTATTGCTAGAGGATCTTTGTATACCAAAGACATCCTTTGTATTTTAAATGTACCAAAATATGTTCATCATTTAGATGTTTATCTTTCAAGTGTATTTTAGGTATTCTTACCAGTTCATTACTTATCTTTTGGTTTAGTTTAAATCATGTTTTATTAAATCTATTAATTTCCTTTTTTAATAACTATACCTTCTAATGTCTTGCTTTTCATGACACTATATAGAAATAAACACATATATTTTTGTCTAGTTATTTTGCTCTGGATTCTATTTAGGGATAAGATGGAAGGTGGTTATCTTCTCTCCATCAATGAACTAATTGTCACTATACCATTGTTTAATAATCTACCCTTTTCCCCAGTTTTAAAATCCCAACTTATTATATTCTAAAATTATAATAAGCTTTAAACTAGTATTGGCTGTTCAGTTTGATTCCATTGGTATATCTATTTGGTTTAAATCACATGTGAGTTATTGTTTTTCTCTTGTACAATATCTGTTGCTTCCAAATGTTACATAAATGAGAAAATGAGCCCCCAGATTTTGGTATTTGCCAAGATTCAAATAATTTTCTTTATTTGATGTAAGCAGATAAGGAGAGCATTCACTTTTTCCTTGATGTACCTCAGTGATGATAAGACTTTCATCTTCTTTGTATTCATGATTTAATTCTCTAGTATTTACTGGAATGTCATTAATCATTTTAATCACAATAAACTCATTTGATAGTAATGTGGATGTCCTAAGAATTTAGATAGCACTTCCATTTTAATTTCCCAATAATTAACTTTACCATAATTTTATAGCATCATCAGTGCTGAGAACAGAATGTTGCAGATGAACTTTAAGAAAACACCATTCCTCTGTAAGGAGGGGCCTTGGGCTTAAGCAGAGCGAGAGAAGGCAGATGCTTCTTGTTGTACTCTTCCTACAGCTGTGGGACGCACATTCCGTATTAAGTCGATGGTGCCCACAGATGGAGAAATAAAAATGACCCGAATGCCTCCTGTGTTTCTAGCCAGTCTCCCTTCTTCCCGCTGAAGTCACTCAGCAACAAAATATAGCAGCAAACTTGTGGAATGGGCAATGTAATAATGTAGAGACAGGGGTAGAGGAAGACTTGGAACTAGCAGAGGAAACAACAAACTTACTCAAGAGTCACAGGAAGTGGGAGTAAGATGCTGTTGATCTTGCTGAGGTCCCGGGGCTAAAAATAAGTGGTAGGGAAGGAATGGGAACTGAACTGGATGGTGGCTTCTCTGGTACAGGGACAGGCTGCTTGCACAAGCAGGATCCACCTCCTAGCGTGTATGATGTCTGGGTTCTTTAACTGGGTTCCTTAAGGTGTCAGCGTTAGTGACCTTGGGCAAGTCTCTCCACTGCGCTGAGTCTCAGTTTCCTCAATGCTGCAATAGAAGCCATCTACCCTCTCTTGTATACTAGAAGGATGAGAGCAAAGGTTTCAAGCTGACCAGCAGCAGAGTGACTGAGATAGGAACTCCCTCTAAAATCATATCTCCATCATTGAGATGACTATTATAATCTTGTGGTAAGGGACTCGTGGCAGAACTGAGGAAGGGAAGAATTAAGCCATAAAGATCAGGTGGTGCGTCTCACCTCTGCCCTTTATTAGTTATGTGACCTGGAAAAGAAATTATACAATCTTCCTGGGATAGTCTCCTGATATGCAAAATGGAGACTTGTAATCCCACAGCAATCTGTGTTTTAGAGATTTTTTTGTGAGAATAAATTACCTAATGGTTGGGAAAGAGCTTTGAAAACCCTCTAGGTGTTATTTGCCTTTCAAATGTGAGATATTATTATCCCTTAGAGACCTCTTTGCAAGCCCTGGAACTCTGTAGATGTTGCTAGCCCTGACTCTGAAATTATCTGATGGAAGAATTCTCATAGACCCGGCGAACAAGAAATAGTTGGGGGGAAGTTAATGTGAGTAAGATTTTAACTCATTTAGGAAGAACTTCCTAATGACTGAGCCTGTATGATAAAATACATTTGGGACAATTTTTCCAAATGGCCTGAACTGTCCAGTGAGATACAGAGTTCTCTGTGGTTGGCTGAGTCCTAGTACAAAGAGGTGGCTCTCTGTTAGGAGTGCTGCAGAGTGGATACAGGCATTGGTAGGGAGTTTATTCACTTAAAAAGTCTTCTGTGATACATACCAAGCCAAAGAAGATTTGATCATAATTAGGATTCTTGGTTGTAAGCAGAAGAGAAATGAATCCATCTAACTTAAGAAAGAAAGAAAGAAGAGGAAGATATCCAGGAGTTGGGAGAGTTGAGAAAGGTTTGACCTTCCAAAGGAGGAGAGAAACAAAGACAGGTCATTTCATCATGGAACTAGAAATGAATAGACTGCCGGGAGAATGATTCAGATACTCAGTTCAAATTCCTGTTATTTTATTAACTATCAATCTATCTATCTATCTATCTATCTGTCTATCTATCTATCTATTTATTTTGGGTACTGGTGATTAAATCCAGGAGTGCTTAACCACTGAGCCACATCCCCAGCCCTTCTTTATATTTTATTAAGAGTCAGTGTCTCACTGAATTTCTTAGGGCCTCACTACAGTGCTGAGGCTGGCTTTGAACTCACGATCCTCTTGCTTCAGCCTCCCAAACCACTGGGTGGAACCCTTTTGATATTCTTGTGTCACTCCCTCTAAGATTCATACTTCTTTGAGAAAGTATCTGGTCTACATTTTTTTTTTTTGCCCACCAGTAAGAGGTTCTGAGTGATGAAAAGTTTTATCAGCCATCTCATCAGGATCACATAGAATGGAGTGCTGGCCTTGTTCTCTCAAGGAATGTTTTTTAAGACAAAGGGTAGAGGACCCTGGAAAAGCAGGGGAGGGGGAAGACACAGGCATCCCATTCCCTAGTCAACAGGGGAGCCAAAACAGATGCAAACAGGGCAGAGTTTTGGGAACACACATGGACAGCTCTAGCTCCCTCAGCCTTGAGGGCCTTAGGAGAGAGAGGGGTGGGCAGAATTGTGTTTTAAGGGAGGAAGAGAAGGCAGCCAGCTGAAGATGGGGACAGAAGAGGTGCTAAGTCTCATTCTCACTGTAAGATCCCATGGTATGGGGCATCAAGGCCCTGGAATCTCATTCCTCTGGGACATTGTTTTCTATTATTTTGCTTTGCTTCTCCAACTAGATCATCAACAGCCTAAATGTGAGGGCTGTCTTGCATTCCTTGATCAGCTCTCCTGATGTTAGGATTCATGGTTGTTGCTCTGAACTTGAGTGACTATAGTGCACAAGAATCAGTCATACCTTTTCATTCCACGTGGAGGAAGTAAAGCCCAGGTGAACCAAGTAGCTGCCCATGTCCTGACAGCTGATTCAAAGAATAGACCTGAACTGATGAAAAGCTCTTGGAGGGTTTGATGAACCTCTCTTCTTATTTTAAAATGAGTGCAGGGTGTACACACTTAACGAGATTAGAGGCTGACGTGTAAATTTCTCTGTGCTCACGTGCTGACCATGATTATGCTCAGGGGGACATGCCACGTTCCCTGGCTCTGCTTAGATGCTGGGTGTTGGAGGGAGATGTTGGTCATACAGTCTCAAAACTTTGTATGTAGAATGGATCTGAGAAATGTAAGATGGCCAAGGGGCTGGAGAGAGAGCTTAGATGTGTGAACAAGATGCTTTCATGGACCAAGACAAGCGGGGGAAATGCCTAAGTCTATGTACAAACAGGCACTTCATGCACAATTCAAGGGAGGAAGATTCAATTTGGCTGGAACCAATTATTGTATCATGAAAAAATACAAGTTCAATGTTGCCAGAGCTGCTAATTTTCTAGAAAAGTAAGAGCTAGATTTATAGAGAGAATATTATGAGTGTTTCAAAAATATTAGCAGCAAATTAAAAATTAAGTAGAGCACAATGGTGTAATTTGCGCAAATCTCCCAATTTGGGTTGCTTTGCCTGTCTGCCATTGAAACATGAGTCCTACTAAGGAAGGATTTGATGTAGAGGAAATCTCTTCCACACAGGGAAAGGAAAAGAGAATTGGGCCCTTTGTACTAGAAGAATGTGAAAGAGAAAACAGAGTGAGGAAATAGATAAGGAAATGAAATGACAGGATTTTAATTCCTCTCCAGCTTGTAACTGCATCTTGACACTGAGTTGGGGAATCAGTGATGGAAATATCCAGACAGGTATGAGGGGACTTAGGAACACATGAACCTGAAACCCACTTCTCTGGACGCTGCCTGAAAGACTATAAGGCTCTTAAGAGAATTCTGTATGTAGCTTGGCACATGGTCCCAGAAGAGGACATAATACATGTGTGTATAGAAGTCTTTGGGATAATAGTTTTGAGTAATAGATTTGCTTCCATGAGGTCTGTCCAGGAAGGGACATAGTATTTGTGGTTACAAAGTTCAAGAACTTCCTTCAGCTCTAAATATTTCAGCTACATAAATAGCACAGTATTCCCAAAGCCCAGGAAGATGTGCTATATCTTTTCAGACACTGTAAGGATGAAGGGCCACAATCAGCTCTGAGATTCTACAACAGATCTACAAGGAAAAAAAAAAAAAAAAACTTGCCCAAAGGCCATGAGGGCAGGTAAGGCCCAGACTTTAACCCTTGACCTTGAGCCTTTACAAAGAAGACCCAAGATATCCAAGACATTCTTCATACCAGAAGAGATGGAGATGGAGCTGTCAAGATTCAGTTTTTCTCCACTCTCATGGGACTTGGAAGCTCATCAGGGAAGTTAGAAAATATTTAGAAAATCCTAGAGTCACATTTTCCATTTTTCCAGGATGATTGATTTGGTTGATTGGAGGGGCAACCTAAACACAAGTGCTAAGCTGAATCTGATGCTCCAACACAAATGGAATCCAACCCTAATGTGTAATACAAGAGGAAACTGAGGCCCACAGAGAACAAGTGTCTGGAGTCCCAGAGTGAATTTGGTTTGTATGCCTCAGGATGCCTTTGACTGCTCTAACAGATGGTCTGGATAAAAGCAGCTGAAAATGTTAGTGCTTATCCCATCACATAACTAGAATGACCTGGTAGGCAGTTCCAAGGCCTCTTAATTCAACCGCTCAGTGATTTCTGTGTTCTGCCTTCAGTTCTCCAATTTTGTGGGTATTTTCGCTACTGGTTATGAGAAGGCTGCCTTTCTTCACTATTGTATCCTCACTTTCCAGCATGCAGGGAGTAAAAGGGATTTTCATCAGGGGCGACCTTTTCCTGGAGCACCTGTCTTGTGTCAATGGCCAGAATTGGTATGAGGCCCACTGCTAAACTAATTCCTCCAAATAGGAGTGAGACTGCCCTAGTTAATTTTGACCAATCAAGACTTACACTGTGGGCCTGAGCCCAGCTCCCACCTACAAATGGCCAGCAGTGACCTAAACAAAGTCAGCGACCTGTTAATAAAGAAGACAGAGACTGTTGGAGTGACACCTCCCCTGTAGTGGAGACACAAGTAGGGTCCAGGTCTCTTGGCATCCCAGACCGCCTCCCACACCAGTACCCTTAAGGAGGAGGCTCATGTCCACTCAATAGTCACAGTCATTTTTGGACTTGATGACTGCATATGTGTATTTCTCCCCATTTTTGAAATTCATATATTGAAGCCCTAATTCCCAAGGTGACAATGTTTGGAGGAGGGTGGTCTTTAAGAGGTAATCAGAATGTGGCTGAATTCAGTGAATGTGCAGGAATCCAGAGTTTGCTTGCTCGGTGCCATGTGAGGATACACTGGCCTGGTCATCTCCTCACTGGGAGCCAGATCTGTGGTCATCATGATCTTAGGTGCCTCAGCCACCAAAACTATGAGAGAAATTCCTTCCTGAGCCACCTAGTTAGTCCACAGTATTTCATTAAGATAGACTAAGATAGACTGTTTCTTGGGAACTTGGAAAAAAGTAGTGAAAGACACTTTAGGAATCTTCCGAACTAAATCATTTGTCTACTTTGCAAATAAAAGCCCTGTGAATAAATTAAAGGAAAACCTCTCTGTTTTCTTTCAGGACATTCTTGTCACATATCATGCTTTCCATTCATTTGAGTAAATATCAAAGTAATACAAATATTAAATACAGCTTTAATAGAATACATTAGCTATATGACGTTAAATGTTTAATATACATTCAATATGAATCGAATTCATATGAACACCACATCCTGTGATGTCAGCACCAACACCTTATTTTACAGATCATGACACTGAGACCCAGAAAGGTTGCTCCATCAGAAGTGACCCACAGCCACTCAGCTCAGAAGTAGGCAACTTCACATTCAAGCAGGTGCAGTTTACCAGACTGCAGCAGACACTCCAACCAAAACAACTTTCTATTGTATTCAAATCCTTTACAGATTTGGGGCACTCCAATATCCAGCACAGCCCACTCCTTTCAAGATCATAGTATTTAAAAAGAAGAAGAAGAAGAAGAAGAACCATATTTAGGTCGTTCATTTTATTTTTTGTTTCCCTAGAGTTTTCTCTGAAGTGTTTCACTAAAAATATGTCATTCTATTAATGTCTTTTTGATTCCTTTTCCCAATCCTCCAAAGTTTTAAAAGATTTTACCTTTGTCAAGTGCAGAAATTGTCTTGATTTCTTAAAGCGACAAAAATATGACTTCATGTTCAACAAGGAGTTCCACCAGCCCTACAGATGTCACCAGCAGCTATTTGAGTCTGCGGCATCTCTGCAGAGGTCCAAAGAGGGCACCCACACGTTGGTAGACATCTCTCTTGCTTTGGCTCAGATTGTAATTTTCCCAGTCATGTCCATTCAGTGCCTAATGTGACTAGGTCAAGAAATGCAAAGTGCCTTTTTCTGAACTCAGCCCGAGGCCCTGTGTCCTTGTTCCAGCTCTTAGGGTATGAGTCTAGTGACCTTGGACTAATCTCTTCACCACTCTGGACCTCAATGAATCCATGTGTAAATGGGGTTTATTGTTGGGTGGATGAGCAGACTGTGGAGCACCACTGTGACGCTTGGTGGATGATTGGTGCTCAGTGACTAGAAGCTGTAATATAACGATCATTGGTCCAAGCTCCATGGCTAAGTCCCTGTGTGATCTTAGCATCTTTTCAGTCCACTGCCTCTCCTTGCACGGACCAGGAAGTTGAGACAGAGGTAAAAGAAAGAGAGAGGGTTTGAACTTGTCAAATAAAGACCAACTGGAAAATCCAGGGACAGAAGACTCTGGCTTTGGCTGTTGGAAGGGTTAGCATTGTGTGGAAGAGGGTAGGGCTTATGTGTTTTCCAAGGAAAACCAGGAGCAAGGAGTAGAAGCTCTAGGAGGACAGGAATTAGGTGGGGGTCAGGAAGCAGGTTCTTACCATCAGGTGGTCAGAGATGGGTGGAGCTACTGGGGAGACGGTGCTTTCTCCCTCCCTGGAGAGATACAAGCAGAAGGTGTCAGGTCCTGCCCCAGTGGTGAGACTCTGGCCAGAGGTTGGTCATTTCCTTTCCTGAAAAGCCAAAGAAGTCCAGATCCCCATCCACTTTATTCCTCGGTTCTGACACTTTAGGCCACTACCCACCTGCCTAGTCACCCCAGGCCAGGTAGTAGAAACTAGGGGCAGTCCTTGTGCCCCAGAGCATGCTGAAGTTTCTGAAACCAGCCAATCCCAAGCCTGCTTGCCCTGCCCTGCCCTTTCCACCCCAGAAACCATAATGGCAGCTCTTTCCCATTATTTCCTTCTCCCGGTTCAATAGCCAGCCCTGGCACTTCCAAGTGGCCCTGCAAGGAAGGCTGTATTGTCCTCAGGGGACTATGGGTGCCAGAAATCTTTACGTTTTCCCCCTTGATCCACATGCACTCTTTTCACACTTCCTCAAAGAAATGGGATCAAACATGACACCACCAGAGTGCTGCAGATGTGGCCCCTGCTATGTGACTAGATGGGCACCCTCAAGCCTGGCTCCACATCAACCCTGAGTTCCTGCTCCCCACACCTTCCCCCCCCTAGTAGATCTGGGGTGACCCCAGGGATGCTGAATTTGACAGGATCTCCCTGTTGAGTCTGTCAAGGCAGCTCATGAACCTGCGCCCCTCTCCACCCAAGAATCTGTAATTGCTAAGAAGAGAGGAAAATAGAGATCACTCGGGAATAAAAATAGTCACGTTAATTAGATCCACATAGAGTCATAGTTTACAAAGCGCTTTCATGGTTTCCCCTCAGTTAACCCTCACAGCAGTCCTCAGGACTGGATATTGTTATGCCCCCTGATTTACAGGGGGATCCAGAAGTGCTGTTGCCCCCCCTCACCCAGGGTCTGAAGGCCAATAAGTGAAAGGGTAAGATTTGAACTCTGGTGAATCTGTCTTCAAAGCCTTTTTATCTTCCTACCACAGAACAAAGAAACCAAGATTTAGGGAACCTTCATTATTATGGATAAGGCAAAGAGAAAAAAAATGCTAAAAATAAAACAAGCCCTTTAAATTTAGCTCTCTCTGTCATGGGCTTGCTTGGATCTATCAAACACTTGGTTATTCCTTATTGATGTGGGGGAGCAGGTGTACTGGCTCACAGGTGTCAGGTGGGGGCCATCCTCAAGGTCGTTTCTAAAACTAGTGCAGGATCTTTGTACACGATGGTGACCAGAGCTAACCACCTGGCCCTTGGGAGTTCTGAGTTTTTCTTTATTCCGGCAAGTCCCATCCATCAAAGAAGCTGGAGCTTTGAATGAGGACCAACTCCTTCCATGGCAAATTATTCATTTATTCGGGCAGTGATTCAGTAGCAGGCAGCAAATGCTGACTGTGTGCGAAGGGCTTGACTGCCTCGCTCCAGAGGATTAGGAAGGCAGTCAGAAATGCAGGCCCAGGCTCAGGGGAAAGAAGGACAGATGCAAATAAATCCATACCAACCCTCCTAGCAAAAGCAAAGGCATGTGCAGCCAATGAATGTATTACTAAGTTAATAAATTAAGTATTATAAGTCAACCTTTGGCTTTTCCATCGATGCCCGTAATGCATCCTTCCATTGGCAATCATGAGGAATTGACTTACTGAAGCATGGGTAGATGACATGTGCCCGCAAAATGTCAGGCGCAGGCGCAGTGAGAGGGCTCCGTGGATGAGCTGAGACTATGAGAGGTTAAGGGATGTATCTGATGTCTCCTGGCTTCTAAACTACACAGCCCAGGCCCAGGTGAGATCCTGGAAAATAAAACTTTATGAAGGTAAGTGTCCATCCAGGGAGAGTGCCCTGTCTGGGATTAGATCCAATTCAGGCAGGACTCTGACTCCCAACTCCTCAGGGTTTTTTTTTTCCTTTGAACTTACAAAAGAAGCAGCACCTGGTCCTCCCTGTCCAGATTCAGTACAGCTGGAAGCTAAGGCCTGGCTCTGAATCATCAGGACAGGTCCCAACCAAGCAGTAGACACGCCTCACGCAGGGAAGCCTGGCACCAGGAGCCCCTGGATTGGGTAGGAAATTCCAAAATAGAAGCCTCTGAAGGTCCCTCAGCACAGCCCTGCTGGGCCCCACAAGAACCCTCTGGCACGATTTTGACTTGCAAGACCCTGACATGACCTAATTTAACTTCTTTCATTTGCATGATAAATGAGAATGCCAGAATAGGGTCCCAAAGGACTTTCTCCTCTCACCAGTAGGCAGCTTAGTCCCCCGGCTGCCTGAGGGTGGTGGTGGTGGTGGCAGGTGGCATCTCTGCTGAACCCGGCCGGGGACATTCTTCATGGGGTGAAACCCTTCATGAGGAGGAGCATTGGCCTCTGGGCCAGCGGGTGTGTAGTTTGCCTGCAATTTGGGGGACATTTTTGCTGCCACATCTTGGAACTGGAGGAAAGGGAAGTCAAGGCACCCTAATCTGAACTGAAGAAATGGCACTGCCAAGAGAATAGTGACATCAGAATGATCAGGAAATGCCCCAAACCGCACAATCCAGAATCCACACTCAGAAATTCAGATATGGCAGATTTTGTGGAGTACAGAATCTGGGGTTTTAGCATGGCCTCTCCCCATCAGAGCAAATGAAGAGATGGATGGATTTGAAAGCTGAGATTTGGCTTTTGGCTTTCAGTGGCTCTCATTATCTGCCACGTGGGTCATAAAAGGTTATATGACTTCACCGAGACTTGTTCCTTTATGGGAATAACAATACTTAGGTTAGACTGAAAATGAAGTGTTAGAATGTTTTCTTAGTGTCCAGCAATCAAAGTTTAAAAATTATTAAAAGGCTTGTAAACAACTGAATTTTAATTGTTTTTTTTTTTTTACTTTTTCAAAAATATGATGATAGTTTACTTTTTATTTTCTATTTATATTGATTTGTTTGCAGTATTGGGGATCAAACCCAGGGCCTTGAGCATCCTAGACAAGTGCTCTACCACTGAGCCACATCCCCAGCCTCCAAACTGAATTTTTAAAAGCCTTATTTTGTTTTGAATTTTATGATACTTCCAAAAGACAGTAAACCTAGGGGAAGAAGCTCTGGGTTCACGGTCCCACATTGGCATCTCCAATTAGTTTCCTCACATCTCAGAACTTCCGTCTCTTCACCCATAAAATGACAATCTTGCCACCACCCATCTCCCTGTGTTGTAGCGAGGAGGAAATGAAAAACAGAGTGAGAAAAACACAGTGGAAGTTACAAAGCTCTTTGCAGATTTGCTATGATTCGTGTAATAGCAAAAATGATCAGAATGGGTACCACAGTGTCCCCATCAGCAGCGCTGATGGCCTGCTTCCCCGAGCATTACAGTCATTTTCAGCTGAAGCATCCATTTGTATGCAAACAATTATTGTGCAGTAGGCCTTCACGCTGCTCCTGCACGGAAGTCACCAGCTGCAATCTCGTTTACATTATTAATTTGCTTAGTAAACCCTTTCAAGTCAAGTTCGCATAGAGGTGAGCTGGGAAGCAGCCATCGTCCGTGAGCCTGAGGGGTGGGAAGAGAACCTGCAAGAAAAACGTGCAGGAGAAGGCAGAGGGCACGTACTGCTTACATGGAACTAGAAAGCAACCAAGTTTGAGTGTCTCTGGCAATCTTCACCCTGTCTCAAGAAAATGGGATCGGTTTTCCAGACCTTTAAAAATTTTGTTGTTTATGTCATTGCTCTGGACAACATATACCACCACCTGCATTACAGCTACTGGAGCCAAGTACCACAAATTGAGAGCCTTAAAACAAGAGAAATTTATTGTCTAACAGTTTTGGAAGCCTGATATTTGATAGCAAGGTGTGGACAGGTCCCTCTGGAGCCTCTAAGGGAGAATCCTTCCTTGCCTCTTCCTACCTCTAGTGTTGGACAGCAAGTCTTGGTGAACTGTTGCTGGTAAACATCACTCCATTATCTACCTATCTTCATATGACTCTCTTACTCCTGCATATCTGTCCCCTTCCTGTAAGAATGGCAGGCATGTGGAATTAAAGACCTATTTCCTCCAGTACAATCTTATCTAAATTTAAATCATTACACCTGCAACAGCCCTATGTCCAAAGAAGGTCACATTCTGAGGTACTGGGGGTTAAAACATGAACTTCTCTTTTGGAGGGACATAATTAAAGCCATTATCCTACCTAATATACAATCGTTTTTCTTCCTTGTTTATTAATGATCGGAATAGAAACTTCAAGAGAGAGGGGACTCAGATCATTGTTATTCCCTGGTGTCTAGATCAGTACTTGAAACATGAAAGAATTCAATAATAACTTGTTAAATTTAAGTACAACTTAAAATCTTCAGCCTGGAGCAGGGGAATAAACAGACTTTGAGGGGTTTCAGGGTTGGACAGTCTTGAGCTTATTGCTCAGCCCCAGTATTCTGGTCTTGTGCTGGTTTCTGAACCTCTCCACAACACTGTTTCTTCATTTCTACCACAAAGTAATATTTTACAGCATTATCACATTAATTGACTGAGTCAAGCTTCATCTCCATCTGGCATTCTATGCATTTTCTACATCCCATGACATCAATTCTCTATCATCCAGTTTCACTTCTTTTTGCAACTATTTGACCTGAAACTCAATGTATTCTTTCTCAGAAATTTGATTTCCCAGTCTGTAAAATGGAACTGAAAAATAGTATCTCCCAACCCGCACTATGGGGTTGGAAGGAGATGGAGCCATGGATGTGGACTGCATAGAAGTGGGGTTGGCATTATCAATTTAAAGGTGCTGTTAACATCATTCAGCCTTTCTGCTGCTGCTTCATCAGGTTGAAAGAGTTTCATTTCCATTTATGTTCTAGCAATTGCATTTTAGAGTATTTGACTGAAGCCCAGAGAGGTTAAGAAATTTGCATAATATCAAAGAGTTATTTGCATGGACAAAGCCACTGGGTTCTCTGCTTCCTTCACCCTGCTCCAGGTTCTCTGCCAGGCTTGTGATCCCATGGCGGGGCACAGTAATGAGGCCAGGAGTTTTGTCCATTTATGTAAATTTTTGGTAAGTTTCTGAGAACCTCTAATTAGTTCGTTTCACCTTCTCTTCCTCTTTTTTCCTGTAAATTTATCTTTTTTTTTAATGAATGAGAGAGTAAAGATTGCATCAAGCAGCCAGAAAATAAGAACAGCCCCGGCCCACCAGTCATGGAAATTAGGACTGTACAATAGGGTTCTCAGGTGTCATCTGTGAGTTCCTGATTCCTGCCCTCTGCAGAGCCAACCCTGTCCATTACCCATCAGCGGCAGACCAGGAAGTATCCAAGAGAAGAAGGCCCAACAACCAAGAGTTGGGATGCAGGATTTGTCATGTGACTGTGAATGGGGGGCACTAGTCCAGATGTCTGTCTACACAATTACAACTTCCTCCCTAATCTCTGCCTATTTGATTACCTCAGACACAAGCTTGAGAGGTGTAAAAGGTCTTAGAAATCTCTAGGGCTTTGAAATCCAATGAACTTGAACCCCAATCTTCTCTTCCTGAGTTTAAACTTGTGTGGATCAGGAGAAATGCTTACTCTCTTTGAATTATTTTCCTCACCTATAAAATGGATTAAATGAGATAATATGTGAATAGCACTTCATTCTTGGCTCTAAGTAGGAATTCAATAAGTGCTTGCTACTCAGCTTCCTGTTCTACACTTCAGCCAGAACCTACCCTAATCCTCATCCTGTTGAGCAGCTTCATTCCTGACAGGGTACAGTCCTGTTCTCACCCCATCCTTCCCTCACATTTTTCCACTGTGCCCTGTCTGGATCCTGCCCCTGGGGACCAATTAGTTCCTGGTGAAATGAAAGGGTTGCTCCAACTGACTTTAAGTGTGACTTTCTCCCCAGGGACCTCTGTTTCTCTGTTTGCCTCATCTTGGGTATCAGAATTCACCTGGTTTGGATCCCAAGCTTAGGCAAAAATCCCCAGGGACCCTGTAATAGGGCTTCTGTCACCTCCTGTTACTGTCCTTCCAAAATCATTCTTCTTCCTGAATCATACTTTTCTTTCCTTCTGACCATCATTGAACACCAGGAAACCTCCCAGTTCAAGCCATGTGGGTTGTGAGACTGTCTTCTCCCATCCCAAGGTCAAGTAGTACATTTTTTTCACATTCACTCATTTGACAAATGCATCACTCATCAAGTCCTCAGATCGTTATGGCACCCATCAAACATGCCAGGACCTGCACAAGGTGCAGGAAAACAACGTGAACAAAACTGTACTGGTCCCCCCATGGGGGAGAGGCGTGGTCTGAGCAGGTGCAGAATACTTGGGGCCTCCAGCCTCCTCCTGACCGAAGCTCCAGCCTCTGGGCCGCTCTGACCCACAGAGGCTCAGCAGCACAATGAATTCTTGGTGAGCTCCTTCTTTGTGACAAGGGTTTAAGCCACAATGAATATTTATAGGACATGGTTAAGAGATTATCCTAATGTGTATTTCAAGTCCATTGATGTCCAAACTTAGAGACAGAGTCTGTTTGTTCAAGAGCAATAATATGCACTCAAAGTGTTAGAGACCAAACTGCTATGTGGGTACTGGGGGTTTGCTCCCCCTTTAAGTTTTATTCAGGTCTGAAAATATCTGAAGACTGGTACAAGCACAAAGTAGATTCACTAATCCTCACTTATAATAAATATAATCGTGTAAAAGTTCTCACTTACTGAGTACTTTTTATATAACAGGCACTAAGCGTTTATGTGAATTAACTCATTTCAGACCTCACAACAGCCCTATAAGGTAGGAAGTTCCCTGGATACAGACAGGTAAACTGAGGCACCGAGACTCTCTAGCTTGTCTGACATGGTATGGCTAGAAAGTATCAGAACAAGAATTTGAACCCAGGTGTTCTGTTTCCAGAGGCCCCTCTCTGAAATTGGCTATGTGTTTGCACGAGACACTTCAGAAAGGTTAAATTATGCAGGCTCACCATGACTCTGAGGGGATTTGGCTCTTCCCATCTTACAGATGAGGAAGAAAAGCCCGGTGGTTCATGAGCTGCTCTAGATCCCACCGAATAGTGGCAGGGTGGGGATGAAAACCCAGATGGCCTCTGTAGAATCACAAGCCTGGTCACCCTGCAGCAGAGCACCATCAGTGTGGCTTTGGCCAGCCTCACCACAAGCTGAAGCCTTTTGAGCTCCACCCACAGTCTTGTCTGCTTAGACCTCTGAGCCCCCCAAATAAGTCATGTTTTTCCCCTCACCCTTTATCACTAACATCACTCCCAGCTGACACTCCTCTCAGGGATTTTCATGGGCTCTACATTCTTGAACCATAACAATATCCTTTTAGTACTTCAAATTGTATTATCCAAAGCGCTTTCCTAGGAAAGTGAGGCCTCCGCTGAGGATAAGAAGGACAGAGACTGGCGGCTGTTTCACAGAGGAAGAAGTGAGTGCTCAAGAGGCGGAGCTCTTCCCCACCAGGTCACATTTCTCCTTCAGTAGAACTGGCATTTGAATCCACATTGTCAATCTGTTTTTGCTGCGCTGGTTTTCCTGTCTATTTCCTGTGCTGGAAAGAAAGAAAAAAAGATCTGACCTGAGGTTGCTCCCCCACTTTTGACTCCATATTTGTTTGGGTAAGAGATGTCCCCCCCAAAGCTCCTGTCAATACAGGAACATTCAGAGGTGACATGATTAGATTATGAGAGCCTTAATCTAATTGGCCCATCCTAGTTGAAATGGGCCATGGCTGGAGGAGGTAGGTCACGGGGGCCTGCCTTGGAAGGGTTGTTCTTTCTGTGGCCCCTTTCCTCCCAACTTTTGCTTCCTGACCCCCTTCCCCTGCCATAAGCTGAGCTGCTTTCCTCTGCTGGGCCCTTCTGCCATGATGTGCTGCCTCATCTCAGGCCCAGAGCAATGGAGTCAGCTGTCTAGGGACTGAGACCCCTGAAATCATGAGCCCCAAGTAGCGTTTTTCTTCTCTAAGTTGTTGTTCTTGTCAAGCTTTTTGATTGAGTGATGAAAGTTGACTGAAACAATGTGTGACCAGGCGGTTTCCCATCTTTCAATGACTTTGTCACCTGAAAAGTTAGGAACAGACACACTTGTGTGTCATTTTCTAGCCCCACACTCTTTTCCTTCTGGGAGGAGTGCCCCGAGCTCAACCTCAACCAGGACCTTTCTCTTTTAGAAAGGCTTTACCTCCCTCAATTCCTAGAGCACGTTGAAACAGAATTTACAGTAACTGTTCTGTGCCATTCTCAGTCCATTTCTCAAGTGTCGTGGTGCAAGGCCATACTCATGCAGGGAGTGGAGGACTGGTGCGTGACCTTGGCTGTCCCACCTGTAAAATGGCTGGTGCAAGAACACTAAGGGCAGGGAGCCCAGGTAGGGCTGGATCACACAATTCAGAGTCTTCTCTTTCTCGTCTTCTAGTCCTATAACACATCTTGCTTAGAGCATGTCTTGTTCTACATCATCCCTTCTTGATTTGCATAGAAACCTCCCCCTCTGCTGTCCCCACCCCCTACTCCAATCAAAGCTTGGGACCTGTAACTAAGATGTCAGTGACACAAAAATATATAGTTAATTAGCCGATACGACCAAGTCCAATTGCTTATCTGGGAGTGGGAATGAAGGCAGGGTCATTTCTAAGTAGAATGCAAAGACATGAAAGAACAGTATTAGCTGGGAAAATGGATTTCATAGCACGCTTGCCAACATTTCTAAATTTCATTGCAAAGTCCGTGTTTCTTATTAAGGATCAACAGTGCTGGGCTGAATTTAGACCCAGAAATCCTACGCCTCATGTTCCAAGTACTACCCTTATTAACACTGAGACCCTGGATGCATCCCTCTCTAAATCTCAGTGTTTGGGACTTTGAAGAAATCTCTCTCAGTGTCTGTAAGAATATTCTAAGAGTAAGAACCATGTCTTTTGCTCTCTCTGAGCCCAAAGCAAGCCCAGCACCTGGCAGGAGTCAGGCACTGTAAGATCCAGCACACAGCAGTGGTCATTGTAAGGGTGGGCTCACCTGTGTTGACCCCACAGACTTTCCCAGAGGTGATGACGTTGAGTTTATTGTTTATTTTCCATAAATGCGGCTGCTCTGCATTTTTATTGGCTCTTCAATGGAAAGAAAAAGGGCAGGCACAGAAAGAAAGGAAGAAGCAAAGGGAAAGAATAAAGACACCAAATATGGAAACCGCCCACGTGAGAGTTTTATGCAGATGTAATCTGGATTCAGCCTGATCCACCTCTGATGGCGTGACTTTGCTGAATGAGGTGAGACCAGTCCCACAAAATGCTCTGTTTGACGAATAACCTCATCAGGGAGTTCCTACATGCCAATGTTTTCCATTTTGAAAAGATGTCCTAGAAGCTTTTCAAAAAAATCAGCTTTAAAATAAATTCAAGTGGATCCCAGTCAAAATCTTTGCAGGGTGATATTTTATTAAAAACCCAATTTATAAGACTGAAACAGCTAGAAAGTCTACCAGGATTTAAAAAAAAAAAAAAAAACAGGAAGAAAATACCTCCCCATTATTACATATGTGTGTTATTGGAAACATCTTTCTTATTTAAGAAAACAAGCTTGTTCCAAAAGAGTTTATAAGAAAGTTAGGTAGAATTCAGAACACATTTTCCATGTGAACATGGTAACAATGGCTGAGTTTGCTGGTTAGAAAAACACAAAGGCTTGTTGAATCTGTAGTTGAACCTGTGTGATGATTGTACCAAGGACAAGAACCATACAAGTGAGTTGATGTGCTGAGAGCCCTCACCATGCCGGGACCAAGCTAAACACGTCACACACCTGGATCCAGGGAGTTCCCCCTCATAATCCACAGGAAGGGACTGTGCCCACTGTACAGGCACAGTTTCAAAGTGCTCTGGAAATTCAAGGAACTCTCTCAGCTGATGGAGCTACTCAGGGCAGAGTGAGTACTGGGGTTCCCGTCTGCCCGACTTGTTTTTAAACACTGCTTTGCCCTTCTCTGAGGTTATTGCCTTCTTTGAGATTTCACCTGCTTTGCCACAGCCCAGAAGAGAAGACCCGTCCCTCTGGGAGGCCTCCCTTCCTCTATACTCTGAATTCCTTTTTCTGTTGCCTTCTTAAATTCACTCCACCAAATAGCCCCTCTCTCAGTTCTTGACTCCTTCCCTCTTGACTGGCTATTTCCTCTCAGCTTCTAAACCTCCTCAGGTTGCTCTCAGCCTAAACAAACAACCTTCCCTGGATCATCTTTCCCTTTAACTGTTGTTCCCCTCCCTCCTTCTCTTCTCACTGAAGAACCTTAACACTGTCCTTTCCTATTAACCTCCAATCGCTCCTCACACCGTCACCTGGTTTCCACCTGCCCAGATACCTGAGTGTCTCCAGCCATGGTTGCTAAGGGCCACCCTGTTGCCTAGCCTCTGTGAGCATCCTGGTCCTCACCTGGCTGGTGCTGTGTTTGACCCGAGTGTTCCCTGCTTCCCAAGTGTTCTGGGCCCCTGGCTTTTGTTGATGCTCTGGCCTCATGGAGGGGCCTCCTCCTTTGTTTTCATTGAATTGGCTCCAATTTCCACTGCTCTTACCACTCTGCAGGAGTGACAGGGACAATCTGATGGACAGTCCTGGTTAAATGGCCCACAGGCTCTGCACATTCAGAGCAGCAACCCTCGAGACTTCTCCCCTCTACTCACCTCCTGCCCTGAGCCAGCTCTTTTCCTGTCATTGTTATCTCTGTCCTATTGGTATCATCTTCAGAGCCACCTGCACATCCAACCTGGAAACTGGACTCCCTTCTCTTCCTTTCCCCACTGCCCACTTACAGTCACCCCACTGACATACCTTGTCCATTCCTAACCTAATGCTGTCCTCATCTGTTTACCAGATGTTGTCACTGATCATTCTTCCCTCTTCCTGCCTGCTGTAGCACCTCTAACCCCTCCTCCGCCATGCATCTAGGAATGAAATATGAATCTGAATGCTTACCTACCCTTTATAGAATCCTTCGGAGCCCTCAATCACTAGCTCATGAGTCAGAAAGACCCACCTGTGACCTGTCCTCTACCAGTCTCCAGCCCCACCACTCACCACATTGCTCCTTAAAAATGTCTCTCCCTTAACAATGAATGGCTTGAAGTGTCCTGCATACAAGACTCTGACTCACAAGGTCATGTCTGCTCACATTCTGTCCTACACCTGGAGTGCCATCCTCTTTCGTCTGAAACGCTCATTCAACCCCCAGTTCTTTGTTCCACAATCCTTCTGGGAACTATCCCCAAACTTCCCCAAACGGTGGATGGAAGCCCTTCCCTTGAACTCAGATAGCCTCGGGTTTCCCCTGCCATAGCTCCAAGCGTACTTCTTACAATTCCCTCTCTCCTTACCTGTCCTCCTAAACAGGGAGTTAATTGAAAACAGGGATACTGTCTTGTGCATTGGTGTCTCTAGTGTGGGTTCACGCCACCACATGACAGCTGAGTGAGTTTTGCTGACCTCCATAGGCTTTGTTAACCTTAGACTGGGATTTGTCAGAATGAAAACTGATGGATAGTGGAAGCTTCAGGAGGGTCTTGAAAAACTTAGTCTATTTTGGAGTGTCCACACTGTAGGACAGAGTTCATCAGATGGCAGGGCCCACTGTGAAACCAGAACATGACAGTGCTGCCATCCTTATTCTACTTTGGTGGAGGAAAGCGGGAAGGAGAGCCTAGGAAGAGCTTCCCTCCCCGGAGAGGGAAGTGAGTAGCTCTCTCAAGTGCTCTGCATCTCCCCATGAACTCTTTCATTTGAAGATATGAATAAGTTTTTTTCTCTCAGCTAAGGGAAGCCATTCATTGCTGGTCCAAACCCTGCCTTTAAACAGTACTTCAGCATGTGGTCTCCTGGTTAATAATTAGGAGTGCCTATTTCAAGTCTTGGGGAAAGAAGTTCCTTGCAATCTCTTCTCTGCCACTTTTTACCTACAAATTAATCCGTCAAGAAGACGGTGTTCCCCCCAACTCTTAAGGGATTCACACCATTATGCAGGCTCCTGAAGGCTTGAGTCTGGATTGAGATGACCTAATGAGCTCAGGAACAGAGCTTTGTAAGTAGCAGGCTGCATTTACGTATAGAATGATGTTGGTGCAGGCAGCAGTGGGCTCTCAGGTCTCACTCCCCCCCAAATGGCCCTCACATCCTCCCACGATGAGCAAGACTCTCAAGTGGTTTGTTAGGTTGCCTGCACTTGGTTTGCTAATTTTTCATTTTCACTTTATAGGAGATACCAGTCAATCTAAGTAGGTTAGATCTAACTCCGCCTCCTTGCCCCACATCCGATCACTCATTTATTTATCCATCTTTGTCATGGTCATGAGCCTGCTCTGTGATACAGAACTGGAAGTCGCAGAAGGGGAGGACTCCAAGGGAGAAGTTAGCATCCACACTCCACCTCCACCTTTTCCAGTCAGTGATTACAGATGTCTACCATCATGAGACAGCCGGAAAAATAACCCACATTTACTGAGCAGTGGAGACCAGGAAAGAAAGTAGGTAGCACATCTTCTGCCTCTTGTTCCTGCAGTGTCCATGGAAGGCAGTAGAGAGGAATGCAAGTTGGATCCATTTGCTCTTCCTTGTGCAGAAGGAAAGGGCAATATGGCAGAAGTGCATGGTACATGGTGATCACTGCTGACCCTGCCATTTAACATAATTTTGGATAAGAGATCTAACCCCTTAAAGATGCAGATTCTTCAACTGTAAAGTGGGAATAATGATATCATATAGGATTGTTCCTAAAGATTTTATGACTATGTAAAGTTACCAGTGATAGTTTATGACCCATTTTAGGTCTTTTGAGGCATACAAAGATGACTAAAACAAGATACTAAGTTATGCAACGCGATTTACAATGGCCAAATCATGGAACCAGCCTGGGTACCCATCAACAGATGAATGAGTAAAGAAAATGTGGTATATATATATATATATATGTGCATGTGGTATATATGCAAATATACATAATAGATTTTTACTCTGCCATAAAGAAGAATGAAATTATGGTATTTGCTTTTAAATGGATGGAACTGGAGAACACCATGCTAAGTGAAATAAGCCAGACTCAAAAAGTCAAAGCTCAAATGTTTTCTCTCATATGCAGATACTGGTCCAAAATAAATGGGAAAAAATGGGAAGTGGAGGAAATCCCATGAAAATAGAAGGAAGAACAGTGGAATAGAGGAAAAGGGTTGATTTGGAGGGTGAAGGGACAAGAATAGGTGGAATGAAATTGATGAAATTATGCTGTGTCCATGTGTGAATATACCACAGTGAATTCCACCTTCATGAATGTCCATAAATCAATAATTTAAAGTAAAGCTATAAATAAAAAGAAGGAAGACCAGTAGAATAGGCGAAGTGGAACAGGGTAAGGAGGAAGGGAGAGAAAGAGTTCTAAGGACTGGAGTGGAGCAGATTATATACCATGCATATATGGTTATGTGTAATTGAATGCTATGTGTAAATATAGTGCACTAATAAAAACACAAAAGGATACTAAGTTATGACTTTCCAACAGTTGATTAGACACTTTGACTAACAATAAAGGAAAATCAATGTTAAGCACCAAGAAAGCAATGCATTCCTGGAATTCAAGAAGATAGACGTGAGCAGAAGCAAAGAGAGAGCTGTGGAAAAGAGCTAAAAGAAGAACATACAGATATTTTGAAAGGAGGGAGGGAGGGACGAGGGAAGGAGAGAGGAGTAGATACTTGATAGATTAACACAGGCAGACAGATAATCAATTGTGTTAGAAGGACTTCTGTTATTGATTAGGAAGGGGGCTGGTAAATGGTTCGTCAAAAGACCTAAAGGCCTGAATGCTCAGTGGAGGAGAGTGTGTGTAGAAGGTCAATAAGAAATATAGTTGAGCCCAGTGCAGTGATGCACGCCTATAATCCTAGGGGCTCAGGAGGCTGAGGCAGGAGGGTCGCGATTTCAAAGCCAGCCTCAGCAAAAGCAAGGCACTAAGCAACTCAGTGAGACCATGTCTCTAAATAAAATACAAAATAGGGCTGGGGATGTGGCTCAGTGGTTGAGTGATCCTGAGTTCAATCCCCAATACCCAAAAGGAAAAGAACAAAAGAAAGAAATACAGGTGAAAAAGTAATTTAGCAGAGATGGTGTAGAATCAAGGGATCCTATGTCAGAGCAACCAACAGGCCCAATTCCCCATCCATGTGTGCATCTTATTTACAGCATCTCAGCACTAGTGGTCTTGCCTCGGGAGAGCTGAGGGCTTCCCACCTCCCATCCACTACTCTGTGGATGGCATGTGATAGTAACATAACAGCTCCTGTTTATTGACAGTCTTCTCAGCACCATGCTCGTTCTGTATGCGATTGCAAATCCTCCTGAGTGCCCTTGAGGAAGGTATTATTACTTTTCATTTCATAAAAGAACAAACTGAGATGCACAGTTCCTCCAGCTAATTAGGGGACACAGAATCTGCACCAGGTCTACAGGGCTGCACATCTTACTGAGCTGTCTCTCTGCCTTCATAACATATTTCTGTTCACTGAAGAGACAGCTCCTTAGGTGTCAGTCTTGTCCAGCCTCTCCAAAGACTTTCTTGCAATGGAGAAAGATCGAGCCCTCCTCCTAATGACTGCAGAAACTTTATCAGGTTTTTTTTTTTTTTCTTTTCTTATCTGTACTTAGAGCCATTCCTTGTAAATCTCGTTTCTGTTCAAATTCTTTTTCATAAAGTCGCTCTTTCTTCTTTCTTTAAATTAGGAAGAATTATCCCAAGCTAATCGAAATTTTAAAACTGTTCTTGCTCTCATCCATGCTGACCTGAGAAGGGTTGATTATCTGTCCCATTGCACAATCCAATGTCTCCCCTCCAAAAGATGTATTAGTGTCTTTAGCTATTCAAAGGATTCAACTGACTGAGCGTGCTTGGGTCATTGTAATTTGATTTATCGGACACTTGAAGATTGTCCTTGATGGACTCAGGGCCTGCCTGGGAATGTCTAAAGAAGCATACCAGGAGCAATGCCATCTGACCTTCAGAACTCAAAAAGCAGTGGATGATGTCATTGTGTTAGCCCAGCAGTCTTCAGGGAGCCAAGAGTTTCTGCTGGAAGAAGTTCCAAAGTCAAGTGTATTCTTCCTAATTTTTTTCACAGGTCTCTACTGCTGGGCCCCTGCAAGTTTTTATTGCAAACCTACTATGTGTCAGACATTATGGAAAGCACCGAAGGTGTGAAGCTAAGGCATACCATCTGCACTGGAGAAGTTCACTGTAGGCAGCAAAACAGGCTCAGGTGGTGACCACAGCAATCACAACAATCAGAGAGAAGTGCTGAGGGAACCCAGCCAGTGTAGGGACGTTCTCAAAAGCTTCTGCAATACTAAGACTTTTAATCTATATTTCACTAGCTACAATCACAGGGTTCTCAGTAGCCACCAAAGCAGTCCATGTTTTTGAAAGGCAACAGAAAATATTGGTTAAGAGTTTAGACTCTGGCTGGGCGCAGTGGAACAGATGTCTCTGGATATGACCCCTGAGACCCCTGACCTAGCAAGAATGGTACGCTCTATATACCCAGCCACTTAGGAGGCTGAGGCAGGAGGATCACTGCCGCAGTCTGGCTGGGCACAAATCACGAGTCACTCACAGCTTTGTAGATTCAAACAGCAATTCTTTATTCCCGTGGTCACACCGGCCATCTACAAAACGTTCTGGGGAAATCCACGTTCTCTGCCCAAATCCACTCCTCCACTGGGCTTCTGTCTCCCAAAAATACTGTCTGAATCCCTAAGAACTCAAGAGGAACTCAGGCAGCAGGATACACCCTATTCCCGGCAGGAATAATCTTCCTAAACCAAGAACGCCCTAAACTCAGATTATCCTAAACTGGGAACACCCTAAACACGGATCTGCCCTGGTCCTTGAGCAAAGTCACCTTCCACTAAGCAACATGGGGGTATGCTGGCAAGGAAATTGTCATACCTACTTGGCTAATGGCTCCCAGCAGATCACAAATTCAAACCCAACCTCAGCAAAAGCAAGGCACTAAGCAATTCAGTGAGATCCTGTCTCTAAATAAAATACAAAATAGAGATAGGGAGGTAGTTCAGTGGTTGAGTGCCTCTGAATTCAATCCCTGGTAACTCCCCTCCAAAAAAGGAATTTAGATTCTGGAGTCATCTTATGTGGACATGTTATTTAAGCTTTCTGTACCTCAGTTTCCTCAGCAATAAAATGGGAACATTGTCGTATCTATCTCCTTGGGTTGTTATGATGATTAAGGTAATTAATGAGTATAAGTTATTTTTAAAAAAAGAGCCCAGGACATAAAATGAGGTATCTATTAACATTAGTTAAAATTTCTTCAAAGAAGAAATGTTAGGAAAATTCATTATTAAGTCTAAGGTTCCTGAATCTGATATCCACACACTGGGTTCAGTTCCACAGCCTGTGGAGCCAAGCAAACTCCAGGTTCAAGCACTGTGTAAAATCAGCCATGGTGCAAAGGAAGAGAGTTCCTATGCTTTTTTTTTTTTTTTTTTTTTCAGAAGAAAATGCAATTGAGCCCCCATCACGTAAGGTAGTGAGTAACTGTATCAACTGTGATAGTGAAAAAGATGGGAGACCCAAAAGTGGGCTTTGCATATGATTTTTTTGTTTCCTTGGAAGATATTACATTTCTTAGCTAAAGGTATAGACCTCTGTTGAAAGAACACCATTTGCAAAGAGCTCTGTTGTCGGTACAATGGGTATTGAAAAAACTATTTCTTGGTGTTGGTTTAGAAATGGTTCTAAACTTAAATTATGAAGATTATAAAATGATGAGCTCTGCCACCTTCTAGACATGTGACCTTGAGCAAATAAATTAGCTGAGCTTAATTGAACTTGAATTTCTGATCTATAAAATAGGATGGTAATAATGCCTGTTGCAGAGCCTGCTTGTGGGAAATGATGATATTTTTTAAGTTACTTGGCACAGAACTAGAATATGATAAATACCAAGTTAATGTTGGGCAAGTATTAATGCATATTGTCTAGGCTCGTCGCCGGGTTGGGGTGTGTAGAGAGATAAAGACAGAGAGTTATAAATAATTATGAATATGTCTTATACATGTAGTATCCAATGGATGGACATAGACAATGTGAGAAAAAGAAGAAATTATGCCTGAGGAGATAATTTTGCCTCCCATGATTGTGGAGAAAGAGATAAAAAGCTTTTTCCTCCTTCATGCAACTGTGTCTTGTATGCCAGCCATTCGCTGGAAAGATTGGGAATGATTTGCTTGTTGGGGAGACAAAGTCCAGAAAGAGTCAATAGCAGAGAAGAGAGGGAACAACATTCTTAAAAATGAATAAGAATGCTACCAGGGTGCATGAGCTAGGGACAGGGAAGAAAGGAAAACAGAAGACTGGAACAGCAGGAGTCTTTGATACCAGGATGAAGAGTTTAGACTTCATTCTCTAGGCCAGTGGTTCTCAGCCAGGGTGGTTTTGCCCAGCAGGAGATGTTTGGAAATGTCTGGAGACATTTTTGGTTGTTGGAACTGGAGGGATACTTCCAAACTGCTGGATAGAATCTAGGGATGCTGCTCAGCATCCAGCAAGTGCACTGGACAGCTAACTGCACATCAGAGAAAAGTATAGAATGTTAAGGTGCTGAAGCTGAGAAACCCTCTTTACATAGTAGGGAGATGGAGCAGAGTTTTGAGCTGAGAATGAGAGAATCAAGGAATCATATGATTTCTAGGAAGCACATGTAGCAGTGGGAGATGTTGGAGTCAGGAAGACCAACTGAGAGGGATCTGAAATGGCTTGAGAAGAGGCACTGAAAGGACATGGAAAGGGAAGAACTGATGTGAGAGATCTTGTGGGAGTGTATTCACCTAACAGTGTCATCACAGGATCAGTTGAGACTGTATCAGGAAAACACAGAGCACATAACAGAAACTCAGTAAACAAGATAATATTACTAGAGCTGTATTTCCTTTCAGATGTTTTAAACTCAACTTCCTCAATTTGGGGTAATTTTAGAATCACAGGCACATTGTCCAGATAGTACAGAGAATTCCCATACAACATTCACATGGCTTCCATAAAAGTTGATATTTTCCATACCATGGTACAAAATGAAGCTCTATTTAACTTTCACCAGTTTTCCACTCATGTTCTCTTTCTGTTCCAAAATACAAACCAAAATACATGTTGCATTTAGTGTCCATATGTTTTCTAGTTTGCATATTTGTTTGTTGAAAAATAATTGCATTTCCAATAGTTGAAGTCAGCTCCTTCTCTCTGGGGTTCTTCTGAACAGATCCGAATGCAGTGAGACCGTTGTGCTTTGGTAACATCAGCTGTCAAGTTTGCTCCAAGTTCTGAGTTACTCCTATGTTGGCAGGAAATCAGCTGTGCAACTGACATTTTACTGCATACATGGCTAAGTGAAGCTGTAGCTTTAAAAGGTTTCCCTTTAAAAGAATTGAATATCTCAAATTTAGATTCAAATTCAAAGAATCTTCAAATTTCAGGTACTCTTCTTAAAAAAAAAGAACTTTATAAAAATGTAACCCACAATGTAGAAGCAGACTGTGGAGCCTCAGTACCCAAAACACATGCTGGATGTTTCTGAGCTGGTTCTCCAGTTGGACAGCTCTTATCTATGCCTTCCTGCTGTGGCCAGTGCTCTTCTCATGAGCAGAGAAGCCAGGCGTGGGTGACTGGCCACCTGGGGTCTTAGCCAGGACTGCTTTCCCTGCCCCCTGCCCTCTCTTCTCATTTCCCCTGGTCTCAGTTCTGGTTCTTCTGTTTTCTAGCTCAACATTCCAAGTCCTGATACCCATTTCCTTCCCCCGCCTTTTTTTTTTTATCTTTGTTTTTATTAAAAATATGTCCTAGTAATATAATTTTATTACAGAAAATTAGAACCTTCAGGTAAGCATAAAAGAGAACATTTCAATTACCAATAATCCTATCACAGCTAACACCCTCACATTCTGTTTCCTACACATACTCATATATACACTCACATTTATTCTCTCCAAATAGGTCCATACAGTGGTAGGAACATAATAATATGTAGCATTTGTGCATGTATTGAGTCCATTAAAACTCAAAATGTCCTGTAAAGGAACATTCTAATTATCCTCATTGTGCAGAGAAGGCAATGAAGCCTGAAAAAGTAAGCGCCCTGCCGAAGGCCACACAGCTAACAGGTGCTGGCTCAGGGTTCCCACAGTCAGGCTCCAGAACTGTGTGACCTTAACCCTGACGCTACTACCATACTCACCCTTTTCTCCCAAAATCATCTGATTTTTTTTTTCTATTTAAGATGCACGATGAATAGCCTTCTGTATGGAGACATGCTTTTCCTTTTAGATATTTTGTGTGTGTGTCCAGCCTTCGTTTTGGGGGGCAGGGGGTGAGAGATATTGAGGATTGAACTCAGGGGCACTCAACCACTGAGCACTTCCCCTTCCCTATTTTGTATTTTATTTAGAGACAGGGTCTCACTGAGTTGCTTAGCACCTCACTTTTACTGAGGCTGGCTTTGAACTCATGATCCTCCTGCCTCAGCCTCCTGAGCTGCTGAAATTACAGGAATGTGCCACTGTGCCTAGCCTGTGTGTGTCCAGTCTTATGTACAGTGCTTCAATAATTTTTTTTGTGTGTGTGTGTGATGTTGGGGATTGAACCCAGGACCTTGTGCATGCCAGACAAGCACTCTATCAACTAAGCTATATCCCCAGCCCTCAATAAACGTTTCTTAAATGTAAGCCTAAGGACTCATCTTGAATTAGCCACTTGATATTTTCTTTTCCCCATGATTCCTTGGGTCATCTTGTGCTTATGCTTATGCTTCTTAGACTTACCACCTTCCTTGTTCTCTCCATCCCACATATAGATTCTACACACACACACACACACACACACACACGTACCCTCTTGCCCAGCTCTCAGCCCAGCTCTCAGCCTCATCCGTCTCTCATGTTGAAGAGCATGGGCTCTCCTGGCCAAATATATTCCTGCCTGTTGTGCTCCCCCTAGTCATTCCATTAGTAATGAATGAAGACTTTATTAGGAAAGATTTAATTCCAGAGTCTTCATCTAGGCTTACACAAATACTCATTTCAACAAACATTTATTGGGCATCCATTATTTTCAGAGTATTTGAGGGAACACAGGTAAGATAGCTCCTGTCTTCCAGAAGTGTACACTCCTAGTGAACGGCTGACAGATACAACTGACCGGAAGGTAAATTTTAGCAAAATGAAGGTATTAGTAGCATTGAGATGGGAACCCTGGGGAAGAAGCTATGAACTTTGATTGGAAGACTTGAAGAAGGTTTCAGAGGAGATGACCTGGTACCTATCATTCACTTGTCCTGTCTTCTGTGGGTGTCTTATGTGATGGGCTACATGACACAGGGTCAGGGTCTTGAGCCTAGCATTTGAAGGGGAACAACAGTAGGTTGACTAGATGTCATGGAAGGCCCCCAGGACATGAGACTTCCAGTCCTGAGTCTGAAAAAGCCCCAGCCAAACTAGGACAAATTGGTCACCCTAAGTAGCAGTTGTGACAAAGCGGAATACCTAATGGATCTCATGGGAATGGAGGGGTATGACGGCAGGTAGGGGGTACAGTGGAGAAGAAAAGGGCTTCAGGGCTGGGCTGCGAGGGCAATCTGTGTTAGGTTGTTAGGTTGGGCAGTCATGGAGGCCTTCTGATGAGCTGTCACTTAAACAGAGACATGAATATAAATCTAGGGAGAAACAGAGGCATGTGGACATCTGGAAGGAAACATCCCAGACCTGCACAGCACAGGGGAGGGGACAAAGAACTAGAGATGGATCCAGAGAGCTGGTCAGGAGCCTGATAGCATAGGACCCCTTGAGTCATGGAAAGAAACTTGGATTGTATTCTAAGATAGAATTATTGGAAGGTTTGAGGTGCAGCGTGGCATCCTCTGATGTATGCTTCATAAACACCACTCTGGCTGCTTTGTGGAAATAGAGTCTAGAGTGGAAGAGAGGAGACTAATTAGTAAGCTACTGCAATAATCTAGAAGGACAAAGTATATATCAGAAAGTGCAGAGACCTCAGGCAAGTGCAGGCTTAACCCAACCCAGCCATCACTGGGGGAAAGCGCCTTTGCACATTATTTAACTTCTGTTAGCCTTTAATCTTATCTATAAAATGGGGATTAACAAATTGTGAAGTTAAATGAAATCATGTGTATGAAAGAGACAAGCCTGGTGCCTACAGTTCTATTATGAGAATAGTAGGATGCCATAGGAATTAAATTGTTAAATCACTAATATAATTCTTAAGGCCAACGACTGGCCACAAAAACCTGAGTGATTACTCAGACAGAAATGCATGTTATACTCTAGTCCTATAAGTGTGTGTTCTATAAGTCTATGTTTTTCTTATTGCAATCAAAAACATTAAAGGTTTTCTAAATATGCTTAGCAGTTCCGTGCTATAATATCTTTGCATCTATGGTTTCCTCTTTTCAGGAATGTCATTCCTTGTACCCCAAGGCTCTTCCCCCTGGCCCTAATCCAAATTCACCTTCCCTAGGTCTTTCTCTCCAACAGAGTTAATTGCTGCTTTCTTGCTATTTTCCTAAGGCTTAGTTGTTTAGTTTTAACTCTATTTTTATTTTGCCAGCTTTTATTATTTTTATATCCTCCATTATAAAAGGTGCATCCTTTTCCTAATAAAAATAGATGGCAGAGACAGTGTTGAATTTATCTTGGCTATTATGAGGGTCTGTCACTTACTGTGTAGCTTAGTCCCAGGCACATGGCAGGAGCCTTAAGAAGTACTGGTGGATTGGCCCGGAAAAGATTGTGTCTAGAACTTGGTCTCTGATCTACCACTAAGGGAAACAGCAGAAACAACCTGATGTAGGGGAAAGAGTGGGTTTGAAGTCAGACAGACTTGAGAACAGAACTCGTGTCTGACATTTGCTAAGCCATGTGCTCTAACCTCAATCACTTCATCTGTCTGAACCTGTTTCCTCATCTTTCAGCAATATATTAGTTATCTCTCGCTATGTAGCAAAATTACCAAGAAATTTAACACCATTCAACTGCTATCATTTATTGTTTCAGACAGTTCCTGAAGGTCAGAAATTGGGTAGTAGCACAGCTAGGATGGTTCTGATTTAGGGATTCTCAGATCACACGTCGGCTGGGGCAGTGGTGACGTGAAATCCCAAGCTGGCCGAAAGACTGCTTTCCAAGCTCACTCCCAGGGGTGCTAGTCAAGGTCTGGCTTCTCTTGACATGACCTCTCTCCAGTGCAGCTCAGGACCTGGCAGCTGTCTTCCCCACAGAGCAAGCAATCTGGGAGAGACAGAGCAATAGGGATGTTTACACCCTGGTCTCAGAAGTGACATACCAGTTCTTCTGCCATCTCCTGTTATCACAGAGAACAACCAGCTACTTTGTGAGAGAGGATTGCAGGAGAGGGTGAGTACTAAGAGGCAGGCATCACTAGGGCCTCTTTGAGTTTGGCTAACGTGAGTGAGGAGATGAACCCCGTAGCTGTTTAGAATGGAAATCTAAGCATCCTTAGCTTTTCCTGCTTAGGGAACTCTGATGACTCCTGTTATAGTTTGATCTGAAATGTCTCCCAAAGGCTCTGTGTTGAAGGCTTGGTCCCAATGTAGCGAGGTTCAGATGGGGGGCTTTGGGGAAGTGACCGAATCTGAGGGCTCTGATCCCACTGATGGGTTCAACGTTGAATGAACTATTGGGAGGTGATGTTGGGGCCTCGTTGGAGGAAGTAGGTCACTGGTTGTGAACCCTGATGGTAGCCCCTTTTTCGTTCTCCCCTCTCTTGGTCTCTCCTTCCTGGCCACCATGAAGACAGCAGCTTTGCTCTGCCGCTCCTTTCCACCATGATGCGCTGCCCCATCATAGGCCCAACAATGGAGTTGAGCATGGACTGAAACCTCTGAGACACAGCCAAAGTATACCTTTCCTGCTTTAAGATTTTTCTTCTAGGTATTTTGTCTCAGTGACAGAAAGTTGACTAATACTGTTCCCACCCTCTTCCTCTCAGGTGAACTTGGGTCCCTTCATTGTTCTTTAACCTCCAACTCCTTGATCTCCTAGCCTTCACCGTGTTGTTCCCTCTGCTTGTAGTGCCCTTGTTGTCACTGTCTTGTTCCACTTAGTAAACTCCTTGAGCTTTCACCCTTTCTTGCTGACTGCCCCTAACTTTTCCCCAAGGTCTCCTTTCCTTACATCTCCAGAGTCCTGGGGCATGGCCCGTGGCAGACCTAGTAACAGATTCCTCTGCATAGTCTTAGAATAAGCCACCCCTATGCACATTTTGGGTTCAACTTGGATTTAAACCCAGCTCTGATGTTTACTGAGTGGCTTCAGGAGGACAGAAAACAATATGTATTAAACTCTCAGAGATCCAGCTTCTTCCGCGGGAACTTTCTCAGACATTATCTCAGACATTATCTTATTTAATCACATCGTTTTTTTTCCATGGGATAAGTGATTGCACCTCCTTGAATCTCAGTTACCTCAGTAAAATGGGAATATGTCCCAAATATACCCCAGATCCTTCCACTTGTCTGTTCTTGACACTCAAGATCTTTAGCTCGGAGTCGGGCACAGTGCCATATGACTATAATCCCAGCAGGTAGGGAGGCTGAGGCAGGAGTATCATGAGTTCAAAACCAGCCTCAGCAACTTAGTGAGGCCCTAAGCAACTTAGCAAGACCCTGTCTCTAAGTAAAATATCAAAAAGGGCTGGGGATGTGGCTCCGTGGCACATGCACACAAACACAAAATCCATTGCCCTCAGATCTTCTGCTCTACCTCCATGTGTTCACTTACATAGTCCCCTGGGTTTAATCCAGTTGCTCCCTTGGATCTGCGCAACATTAGCAAAGTTACTGAACTTATCTAAGGCCAGAAAAATATCAAGATCGAACAACACTGAGGCAGTTAGAAACAAGTAAATGAGATAGTGGTTATCAGGAGTACCTGATAGTATCTAGCAGATAATAGAGGTCAATCAATGCTCATTCCCTTGTTTCACTTCCTGAAGGACCAAAGCAAAGACTCAGTGTGAGCCCACACCATCCGCTCAAAACCCATTCTATTATATTTTTCTTTTCCCATGAATATTCCCATTTTCAAATTTCAAAAATGTAACCACATACTTCCTAAATAGAAGTACTGCTGAGGGGAGACAGTATGGATCAGGTCCTGCAGTCCTGAAGGCAGCTCTCACAAAAGTCACCCTCGCTACATTGGCACTATGAAAAAAGGTTTGTGGAAATCTCTCTGAGCCTCAATTTCTCTATCCACAAAAAGGGAAAAATAAAACCTGCCTTTAGCAGATTAGATGAAGTACTACCAAGATTTCAAAAAAGAGTCCTTCCACTGAGGCTCAACGCATGGTAGATTTCAACAAGTGTGTTAAGCCCTCTCTGGGGCATGCACCTTCCACTTACTTTAGTCGATGCTTTGGGGCTTCCTAGTTTGCCCAGCTACCACCATGACTCCCCAAATGGGCTATCCATTTATTAAGGGACACCCTCACTAACAGGGCTCCATGCTGGAAAACTAATTAGTCCTGAGCCTCACCTGCTTGGGCCCATGTCAGCCTTGGTCTCTCCCATCACTACAAGCTCTGAGCTACCCTATCACTGTGTCCAAGTTTGTCGTGAAGAGAGAATTCTTCTCATTACTCACCTCATGTAGCTTCATTATTTATATACAAGTCAGAGATGACCTTTGGCCCTGTTTAATTACATTTCTTTTTATTGTCTTCTATAATCCTATCATTAACTTTCAGTTACCTACTCATTCATTCAGAAGTAGATTTCTCCCCTTTTTGAAAGGAGAAAAAAAAAAAAAAAAACAAGCAATTTTGCAAAGTAGCTCAAAGGTTTCTGTTCCAATCAGAATCATTCAGCTCAGCATTCTGTCCTCTGGTTTCTCAGAGAATTTATAGAAGAAAGGTAATTTCTCAGTTAACAAAAGATACCCACTTTTCTTCCTTTCTTGTCAGTTACATACACAGTGACTCAAAATAATTTGAAATCGTATATTATTATTTTTGCCCGAGTTTTGAATGGTAGCAGGAAATAGTCTTTATAAAATAAGTGCTTGCGTCAGCTCGTTTATTCTTTCAGTATGACAAATGAATCCCCTACTTCAAATCTAGAAGAACACCCCCCACTCCATTTTAGGTTTTTTTTTTTTTTTCAAGCTTTTCAGTGATTCTTATTCATTTGTTTGTTTTCCTAATTCATCTAAGGCAACAATGGGTGGCGAAACGTTCATTCTAGAGATTTTGGAGAGAATCAGCATTCTGGTCCTTAGTTAGACACCTTTGGTCTATACAGGCTGAGCTGATGCTCTGTCTTCCCATGACGGCTCCCTGAGAAAGCGGGTAGAATCCTTGACTCTCTGAAGACAGCTGAGCTGAAGCCTGACCTACCAATATCGGGGGCGGGGGTGGGGGAGAAGGGGGAGAAGGCCTGGCAGGTTCTCAAAAGCTGGAAGGCATCCCAGTTAAAAAGCTAAGGCTGCAAACTTGAAGCAAGTTCTTGGCAAAAGTTCATTTGCCCCCTGTTTTCTGTGTATCCTGAGCCCACAGCTCATTGCAGGCCCATGGCAGATGCTCCTTAGCCTCAGTGATCATCAGGAGGGTGTGGCCCCCAAAGAATCCCATAGTCATAATGAATGGATCTGTTCTACTCCTGAGTGTGTAAATAAGTGAGTTCAGAAAGGAGGGGTTGGACTTTTAGTATGATTTGCTGTCCTCTCTACAATTTATGTTGAAATTTAACTGTCTTCATGATATACCAAGAGGGGAGAACTTTGAGAGGTGGTGGGGATCTGCCCTGGTGGATGGATGGATGCCATTCTCATGGGCGTGGATTAATGATAGCAGGAGTGGGTTTCTGATTAAAGGATGGATTTGGCCTCCATCTTTTCTCTGTCTCATGTACTCACTTGCCCTTCTTTCTGCCATGGGATGAGCAGCATGAAGGCTGTCCCCACATGCACCCTTCCACTTTGGATCTCCCAGCCTCCCCTATGAGCCAAACGCACTTCTATTGTGTATGACATATCTAGACTATGGAATGTTTCATAGCAGCAGCAAACAAAATAAAAATTCTCCCAAGGCACTCAGTGGCAGCAGTAGGCCTGGAACATAGATCTTCTGACGCCTGGCTCAGAGTTCTGGGCACTGAATTTGCCGCTCTCTGTCCTTGTGTACTGACTAATGAGACTTGGGCTCAAGGTAGATGGTGTAGCTGAAGATAAATGTAACTCGAAGCGTTCCTCCTCAGTTCTCCTTTTCCTCACCCTTTAAGATACAGGGGTGATGTGGAGAGCAAAGTCATGGGGCACTCAGAGGCCGCTCTTCTCACTGCTAGGGGAAAAAAAAAAACCACTCAGGGAGACAGGAAGCTGGGAATGCCAGCTGTTCAGAAAAGTTACCTGGGGTCAAAGAACAAACAGAATAAAAGCAAGATGTAGAAATGGGAGTCAAGTCAGAAAAGGAAAGCTACTGCCAAAATGCCAAATTACAATAGGCAGAGTGAGATCCCTTCATTCTGCCACACTACTGAGGCCACTTCTATAGCCAGAAAAGATTTGGTGCCACAGAGGATGCCTTCAGGGAACTCACAATCTAAGGCAGAAGGGATGTGATAGGTGCTGAAGTTACAGCAATGGATTTTATTTCTGGCTGCCCTTGAGATTGACATGAGAGATTTTAATTAAAAAAAAAAAAAAAATCCCGAGTTCTACTTATATCAATTGAATCCAAATCCTGAAAGATGGAAAGTTAATTTATTTTTAAGATCTGCACAGGTGAACCTGTGGTACAGTGAGGGTCGGGCATCACCACAATAGAGGGAGCCCAAGGTAATATGGAGCCCATTGTTTCAATATGGAGTAACCATAGCCCTCAAATAATCTGGAGCGCATCATAAAAATAGATTCTGGGACCCAACAAGGACTTACTAATCCAGAATTGCCAGAGAATAGACACCTGTAAACTTTTTTTTGGAAAAGTTCCAAGGTGGTGGGGATGATCAGGCAGTAAAAGTATCCCTCCACCAGAGCAGCTGTATGCAAAGTAAATATCATGAGAGCTGCACGTGTAATCATTCTGTAATCTCTAGCAGCCACATTTTTAAAAGTTAAAATAAATAAGTAGAATTAATTTTAATAATATCCTTTACTTAACAGAGACAGCCACATGTTATCATTTCAACATGGAATCAAGTTTTTTCAAAACATATTTCTGAGATTTTTTTTTCTTATGTGATCACATATTCATACTAGGTCTAAGAATTTTTACTATGGATTTGACACTTGTCTCTCCAGAGCACACTGCCCACTTGCCAAAGGTGACTGTGTGTGATTCATTTCTGCACCCCCAACACTAGTGCCAACCCAGACCTAGCCAAAGTACTGCTTTGAATTTGGATCTCTGTATTCCCAATGATGGGAACCCTATAAATAGAGACAATTGGATGGGCCTACAGGGGTTGGGGAGTAGAAAAGAAGAGGCAAAGAACAGAAAATGAGGATGAAGAAAGAAGAAGGGCCCAATCTCCCAGCAGAAGTTAAGTGGCTTGAGTCTCCTCAAAGGTGCCCAAGGGCTCTTCCTATGCCCTCCAGTTATCTGGATGATTTTTATTGTTCAAGGACCTATCACCAGGTTTTAAGAGTTAAGTAGGAAGGACTTCAGATTCACTCAGATTTTTTTTTTTTCTCTGGGATAGCAAAACTCTAGGGCCTCCAGGACCTGATATTAGGCTGATTGGTTTATTGAGACACTGCCTCAGGGCAGGTTGACTAAGGGGGCCTTTTTGTTGGGAACCAGAGCAGTAATTAGGGAAGACTTTGCTGACATTGAGAATCTGGTGAGCATATGTTTTTTCAGTTTAATTTCAACTTCAGATTTTGTCAGGGTCCTTAGAAGCCTCACTGTGGGTGCATTAGATACATTTTAAGACAATAATAAAACTGATTCAAATGATCCCATCTGTTAAAATCCTTTTACAGAAATCTGTCCTGCTTTCTTGGCACCAACTGACTGAAAAAAAAATTGTTGTGGATTGGTTGAAGGATTTGTCACTGGCTTGCCATCAAGTTCAGAAACCAACTGTTCCCATCCAGGGTCTTGGTGTTATATTTTATGACAGAGTGGGACATGTTGCAGGGCTGGAGTGGAGCAAGAGAGATGGGAATAAGACCACAGTCTAGGGTGGAGCTGGCATTTGGTGATCAAAGAACAAGCTCAGCAGTTTGGAAAGGGAAGTCCAGTCCAGACAGCAGAGCATAGAATGAATGAAGCAACTACTAAACTCCAAGCCATGCTCCCTAGGATTATAAATTTTTCACAAGTATCTAAGGGATACAAAGGGAAGCTTGTGTCTTCTCCTTCTTAAACTCAGCAGAACCATTTTTATCAGTTTTATCTCTTGGATTTCATCACTAGGTTGCATTTCCAATTAATGAAAGGGTTCTACTGAATCCCAAAAGCTTGAAATAGTTGATATAGACACCAATTAGCATTGTAGTTGAGCATTATCATCAAGAACATCCAACAATGTACAATAATAGAATACTATTAAGGTGATAAATTCCACAAATAGCAACTTGAGGCAACTAGGTAGGTGCACCAGGGTTCTAGAACATTCTTTCATTCATTCATCATCCATTCATTCCTCAAGTATTTATTGTTCATCTCTTATGACCTAGATAAAATGTCATGCACTGGGAACATAACTGTGAATAAGTAGATTGTTCCCTGTCCTGGTGTTATTTATGTCATTGTAGGAAAGACTGACACTAAATAGGGACACAAATAAATACGGTACTCTGAGGTTAGGAAAGCAATGCAATGATAGAATTGGTGAGGGAAAGGAAGGCCAGGGAACGTTTTGCTTTGCAGGAGTCATTAAGCTAAACCCTAAAGGATATGAAGATGTTGCCTCTGAATACAAGTCAGGGACCAGCACTGGGGCAGATACCACGATTAAGATATACCGCTGTGAAGCATTGTGGATTGTACGATTAGAAAGGAGAGAGTTCATAAAAGGTGAATTCGCAGCCCAAGGATAAGCCAGGTCAGGCAAGGCCGTGAAGAGGCCTAGAGGACATGTTGTGTTCTCCAAAAACAATGCAGAGGCCTGAGAAGTTTCAGAAGGGAATTATGTTATCTCATTCACATTTTTTCAAAGGCTATGTCCACCTGAATGTCATTAACAAGTGAACAAGGGAAAGCAGAGTGTTTTCCTAGACTAGAAGGCAAGTTACCCAAAGAGACACTTGAATGAGGAACACACCAGGATTTCTATTCTCAGAACCAGGACCCAAAGTGAAACATAAGGGAGAATTCCACAGCTTCAATCTACCCAGAACATGGTCTCTCCCAAAAGAGTCAGAAGAGCTTAAGGCCCATGGTCCAATATGGCCAGTGCCTCATAGACCCCCACCACAGGGCAGGATTGGTCCCACAGTCTGGAGTAAAGCTGAGCTGACAGGTCAACTTGTTTGAGACCCCATAGAGAAGGGCCTGCAGGGAGAAGAAGGGGCTAGCCCAGTGCATGGAAGGGAAAACGGAACCTATTCTTTCATCCACCTTGAGAGTGACTCCATTCTGGCAGCCAACGCAGACTCACATCAAATTCACTTTCCCCACAAATTGCATCCACATTTTTGCAATTTGGTGTGTATTGATTTTCTCTGAGGGACCTCTTGTTGAGTTATTTAACTGCCACCATTGCAAAGGGCAGCAAGTAATTTTCAGTGTGAACCCACTTCTCCTGAGAAACTCTAATCCAGACCAGTTCTATAATTTCATTTCAAAGCACTCCTGGATGATTGTATTATCCAAATCTGGGCATTATTGCAGAATGAATGGTTCAATCATGAGGACAGAGAGAGCATTAGATCTTCTTCTACCTTTCAAAATAATTTATCAAGCAGGCATAAAGTAACAGGAATATCAAGGAGAAAAGGAAATAAAGACTGAGGCGTCCTTCATGATTTCTACTTTAAAGCAAAGGTAGACTGCTGGTGTCCTCAAGATTTATAATAGAACCGACTCCCCTGATTTTATGTTGATATTCCTCAAATCTTGATAGCTCCTAAGAGGTAGTAAGAAACACAAAGTTGACAGCTAAAGCCACTTTTCCTCTAGTGCTCTTGTTGTAGACAATGATGTTTCTTCTCTCCCCACTCTTTCTATACAATCTCCTCCACCAGAAGATATATAGAGATTTCTATTTCTCCCCTGTTTTAACTGGAAATGAGGAATTTGGGGTTAGTAATTGTGCATGCATTCCTTTAACTTTAGCTGTCAGGAAGCTGAAATATACATGCTGCATAAGGGTCATGTGATTGTGGTTGAATGTGTATATGTGTACATGTTTATGTGTATTTGTATGTATTCACAGATACTTAGAGTTATTGTGAATTTTCTTTAAAAAAAATTTAGTGAATTTTCTACTTTATTTATTATTTTTTGAGACAGGGTCTTCCTAAGTTGCCCAGAGTGGCTTCAAACTCATGGTCCTCCTGCCTCAACCTCCTGAATAGCTAGGATTACAGGCATGTGTCACCTACCCAGATCTGTTTTCTATTTATATGTTACATATTCCTGGTATCATTTATCTATTTTCATATTATTTTATCATTATTTTAAGTCATAAATTATTTTGAAAAGCATTAAGGGGTAAATAAATAATAGTTAAATTTTCATAACTTCATTTAGAAACTATCATGCCATGTTTCAGAGAAATATAGGTTCTATATAAGAACCCATGGGACTTGAGGGAGAAACATAGGGAATGCTGAAGTTTCAATACAAGGAGGGAAATATGAACTTTGAAAGGCGATTTGGGGCACTAGGATTTACAGATTGGCCCGAAGATGAGGGGACCACCTTAACAAGATATAACCATGTTGGGGGGTTGGTACAGTCATACATGTTGTCATATTATGGGACTTTGGAAGAGTATCCTCTGGAGTGGAAGTATTTTGATATGACAAAAGAGAATTTGGTCTCTAGAGCCAGAGAACCTGGGCTAGAACCTCAGCTCTGTCCTTTATAAGTGGTTTATATATTTTTGGTAAATTACAAGACTTCTTATGATCTCATTTTCCTTCCTGGCAAATGGAAATGATGGCAGAAATTGCCTAGTCATATTATTATGAGGCTTGAATGAGTTAATACATACAAGGTTGTAATAGTGATGATTGGTGCATGCTAGACATTTAAGACATTCTAACTGCTATTCTCTTAATAGGCACTTTGCCCATGTTGTCCTTTTTTTCTCACAATGCTATGAAACAAACATTGTTACTTCCCCCTTTAAATGAGGCTCAGTGAAGTTAAGCAAATTTCAGGAGATCCAGAGTTGAGAAGCTTGCATTTCACCTATTTCCAAAGCTCATATACTGCTTCTCACTCTGATACCTTTACCTCATTTAACAAGATGGAGTAAATAGAAAATTTCTTACCAATGCATTTCACAAATTAGGTAGTGATCCATTCGTTCAGATATCTGTGAATGCTTTACTTTCCATCAGTCCCATAAGGAAGATAAGGCTCTTTGCAGGCTCTGCCCTCGAGTAGCTTCTAAAGTAATGGGAAAGATAAATATAAACAAAATAGAGTTCAGCATGAAAAATTCCAGATCAAGACATACACAATGACATAAGAAAATAGAAGGGGCATCTAATCCAACTGACTAGAGTCAGAATCTAGAAGATGACTGTTGGTTCAAAACACTTTCCACTCTTGTTTTGGTCAGCTGGGTTTTGTTGTTGTTGTTTGTTTGTTTGTTTGTTTGTTTGTTTTTGCTGCTGTGACTAAAATACCTGACAAGAACAACTTTAGAGATGAAAAGTTTATTTGGTAGCTCACAGTTTCAGAGGTCTCAGTCCCTAGACAACCAGCTCCATTCCTCAGGGCTCAAGGTGAGTTAGCAGAACATCATGGCGGAACAGTGTGGTGGAAGGAAGTGGCTCACATGATCATCAGTAAGCAGAGAGACAGACTCCACTCACCAGATATAAAATATATACCCCAAAGGCCTGTCCCCAATCACCCACCTTTTTCAGCCACACCCTACCTGCCTGCCTTCAGTTACTGCCCAGTTAATCCTGCCAGGAGATTAATTTACTGAGTGGGTTAAGACTCTCATAACCCAATCATTTCTCCTCTAATCCTTTTTTCATTGTTTCACACATGAGCTTTTGGGGGACACTTCACATGAACACCGCAACAGCTATCCTGTGGGATCTTCATTTAAACTGCATTTTATAACAAGACAGAAGAACAATAGCTATTTCCCTTTAAAAATCTGTACCTCTATACCAAGGTCACTCCCTCTTCCCTAATCCCATTGCCAAATTCAGAGAAGCAAATCTCACTACTTAAGGGATGTGTTAAAATCATGGCTTACATTGGCCCAACTACTAAATTATTAGGAATTTCCAAGCCTGTTGTTAAACAGTCATTACTAAAAACTAAATTATATGAAACTACACTTACATAAATTATATTGAAAACAAAGGAAATTAATACTCTAAATGTGTCACATCCGAGCTACTACACTCCTCTCTTTGCACTTGAGATGATTTACGTCTATGGCCTGGGCCTAGTGGAAATGCTACATAATGGTTTGCCACTGCACATCTCTTTCCAGCTCCACATTTAGCAACATCATGTTGTTGGAGGCATACAGTCAGCTGGGCTGGAATTATTTACAGCACAGAAATAGGCAAAGGCTACAAATCAGGGTTTCATTCTCTCACAGAGCTGGTTGTTCGACTTCAGTACCCTACTGGCTGTCATCCTTCCTGTCCTTCCCTGCACACATGCTGCCTGCCCCTCCACCTCATTTAACGCTTCATTTCTTGCTCTCTTGTTTTGTTTATACCATGCCCATCCAATCCCTGATTGGTCTGTATTTTATGATCTTAATCCTGTTTCTCTGATGATGTCCCTTACTCCTTTCCTCCTTCTTCACCTAGAACTTCTTTTGGCCTTGAACATTTTCTGCATGGCTCTTGTTTTCATCAGCTGTTCCATGGCTGTCATCAAAAGACCTGACAAGAACAATGTAGAGGAGAAAAAGGTTATTTGGAATTCATGGTTTCAGAGTGCTTTGTCCCCAGATGGCCAACTCCATTGCTCTGGTCCAAGATGAGGAAGAGAATCAAGGTAGAAGAGGGTGGCCAAGGAAAGCAGAGAGGGTGGGGCGGGGGGTGTGCTTCACTCACCAGGAACAAAGTATATACTCCAAAGGCAGGCCCCCAGTTACTTATCTTCTCCAGCCACACCCCATCTGGGTACAGTTACCACCCAGTTAATCCATTTAAGTGGATTGATTCACTGATTGGGTTAAGGATCTCATAACACAGTCATTTCTTGCATCATCTCACATATGAGCTTTTGGGGGAGACCTCACATCCAAACAATAGCAGTTCTAGTACTTACTTGCCAATCTCTAACTAACCTTAAGACCAAATCTCTTATCACCTAATTTACTAGGTTTGGAGGGATCAAATTGGTGATGTTGACAATAACTGCTTTGCTGCTTTCATAGTGTGGGCATGTAGTGATAAAGACATATACCAATGAAAGGTCCTCTGATCATCCTGAGACGATAGGTACCTAGGCTTGAACCTGGATCCTGGGTCTCTCTGTCCTTGCTTTTTCCTATTCCCAATGAATTCTCTACAGTACTCTTTAGTGTTTTTTAATGCCTTCGCTGTATCATTTAATTGGATTGCAGCACACTAAACACTTGAAAAGAATTCAAGCACAAGCTGCCAGGCTCTCTCTTAATGAACATTCTGTGTGTCGTTGTTTGCCAAGACAGTCATTCATTGGATAGAAATCAAGAGGTTGAATGAAGAAATAAAAATATAGTTTTTTTTCTCTCTTTCCCCCAAATATGACTGCCTCTTTCCCCAAGTAATAGTTCTGTCTCTTTCAAGTCACGTATGGATGGTTTTCCTAGCATAGAATTAGTTAAGTGAATGGCCCTCTATAAATATCATACTTAATTTCATGCCATTACCTTCTTTCATGTATTAATGAGTGCAAAATCCTACTGGGTTCCATTATAAGCTACATTTTCACAAATCCTTTTTCTTAAATGCACAGATGGCATACGTTCTGTCCATAAAATCCATATTGGTTCATGTGCCCAACATGATGATATGCAGTATGGAGCCTAGAGGGAAATGAACCCCTATATGTCACAATTTACATATCACAATATAGTGAGGGTAGAGAAAAAGGAACAGATTCCCAGTCTCTTCTTCAGCACATGAGAAAACAGACTCAGAGTCTGACATGTCAAATGTTGCACAGTGAAATGCTTAGAAAGTAAATTTTAATACATATTAATACCTATAGATTTTGTAGGATCTGATATTGAGTTGCTTTTTTAAGATTTTGCACCAAAATGCTTCCACATAGCATTATGTATAACATTGTATATTTATTCTGGATTCTCTGCTAGGCTGTGAATACTGAAACCATAAGGAACTGTGTTAATTACTTAGTTCTTCCCTAGTATCTGGCACAGGGCATGGCATAAAATAGATGTTCTGTGCACTCATACACCTAATCAACACTTAATTAATCCATCTTGAGTGTGTAGATAGTTACATATCTGCGTCCGAGAAAAAAATATGGGGAAATAGAGCTAGATATTCACAAACATTTATCTATAGAATGATTTCTATATTCTATATCCCCCAGCTCATGAGCAAGGAAGAGTCAGAGTTACAATCCCACATGCAGTTCATAATGCTTTACATGATGGTTAGATTTCACACAGGAGCAGGATATTGCACTCCAGAGTTTGGCTTTCTATTAAACACATGTATATTTAAAGTTGTTATATCTTCCTGAGGAAATGCCCTTTTAAAATTATTACTATAAATGCCTCTCATAATCTCTAATACCATTTTCTTTGATCAGATATTAATATAGCCACACCAAGTTTCTTAAGTTTACTGTTTGAATTGTATAACTTTCTTTCATTCTTTCATTTTGAACTTGTCTGTACCTTACTATTTAAAGCGCATTTTTTATAAATGACAAAGTTTGGTCTGGCCTCACTATTTAGTCAGATATCTTTGCAGTTTACACTCAATTTAATTAAGATAGAGTTTGATTTAAATCTATTCTTTTAGTATTTGTTTTCTATTATTATCTGTTCTCTGTTCTTCTAGTATGATTTTCTTTTTGTTACTCTTTTTTAACACTTTATTTTCTTCATTGTATTTGTCTATACTTATTATATGTTAATTTTAGAGCTTGCTATGTAAATTACTTATGTTGATTAATGACATTTGGCTTAAAATAATATTACACTACTTATAATACTTTTGAGTAATGTAAGTACTCTATAACTGAATAGTTTATGTACATCCTTGTGATTTTATGCTTTATTGGCATATATTTTACTTATACATGTGTTAGACAATATGCTTTGCAATATGCTTTTATTATTTTTGTCTTAAGATATCAATAGTCCTTTAAAGAAGTATATGTGTGCATATTTCTAATATATCTTTTAATATATCTAATATACCCTCTGAAGGGTATTATTTCTCTTGACCTGAAGAACTTACTTTAACGTTTCTTGTAGAGATTGAGCATCCCCTGAAAATTTTCAATATGAAATGTTCCAAATCCAGAATTTTTGAACATCATATTAGCCTAAAAACATTATGGAGAATTTCAGATATCCAGATTAAGAATACCCAGTGAGTAAAATTCATACAAATATTCCAAAATGGGAAAAACTCCAAAAACTGATACACTTCATGTCCCAAGCATTTCAGATAAGGTTTACTCAACCTGTAGTATGATTCTGCTAACACAAGTTGTATCCATTTTTACTTATCTGAAATTGTATTTATTTTACCTTCATTTAAAAAAAAACAGTCTCTGAAATAGAGAATTTTAGATTTACACTCTCTTTTGCCTAAGAATACACCCATTGCCTTCTGCTCTCCCATGATTCCCTTGCAAAGTCTGCTGTCAATATTATTATATTTCTTATTTATTTAATGTGGATTTATCCTTTTTTCTGTTAAGATCTTTATTTGGTTTTCATGTATTTAGATATGATGTTCCTATGGGAAATTTTCTTTGCATTTATTCTTTTTGAGATGAACTGAACTTCTCTTGGATAAGTAGTATGCCTTTAAAAATGAAAATCTGGAAAATACTTTAGCTAATGGTGTGTGTGTGTGTGTGTGTGTGTGTGTGTGTGTGTGTTGTGTTGGTGTGTGTGTGTAGTATTAGAAATTAAACCCAGAGGGACTCTACCACTGAGGTACATCCCCAGACCTTTTATTTTTTTTAAATACAAATAACAAATTTTCACTGAGAATGTACAGTTTGCTAAAGATATATCAGCTAAGTACTTGTGACCTTACAGAGCTTCTATATCCCCAAACTTTTGTTTTTTATTTTGAGACAGATTCTCAATAAGTTGCCAGTCTGGTCTCAAACTAGAGATATCCTACCTCACCATCATGAGTATAACTTTTAATTCTTAAAATATTTTGTTCTGTCAATTTTCTCTCTCCTTTCATTCTGGGGTTGCATTTATACAAATATATAAGTATGAATGATTGATTAATATTGTCCCTTAAGTAAATGAAGCTCTGTTAATTTTTTTCCAAAACATTTTTGTACTTTTTCAGATTTCTATTAACCTTGTATCAAATTCACTAGTTCTTTATTCTATTATTTCTATTTTACTATTGATCTCTTCCATTTGTTTTTAAATTTTATTTTTTTTTACCTCTTTTGAAATTCCTTACCTCAACACTCATTGTGTCCAACTTTTTCTGTCTAGGTAAAAAAAATTCATCAGTAATTTTTTAAAGATTTTGATCAGATAATTCACACTTCTGTGCCATCCATATGCCATTTTTTGTTTGATTTTCCTCTTGACTATGAATCAAAGGCTACCTCTTTATGTATTTTGTTATTTTTTGTTGCATGAGGAATATTGTCTTCAGCAAAAGTAGCGCTTCATAGAAATGATTATATTTGTTTTTTGAGATTGTCCAGATTATAGCCTAACAAGTCAGAATATAATTATCAAAAATCTGTCTGGGTCTCCCTAATACATGCAAAGACTGCTTTTGTTTACATGTATACTTTTACTCTTCCCTGACTTTATTCTAAAAAACTGAGTCTAAATATAAGTTTCTTTTTTAAATTAAGCTTTATATCCTTTCCCTAATTTTCAGGAACCAGCACAGTACAAATTAACCCATTTGCTAAACTTTAATTTAAATCTAAAAATAGACATATGCAATTTTGTGCATGTATTTGGACATTTGTATATGTAGTAGGTGGCAGAATGATTTAACAGAAAAACAATACCAACCTAAAGACCTTGACTTGAAAAATAAACTTACTAGCTCTGCCATTTTGAGGAAGGGAGTTTGCTATCTGAACATTAGTAGCCTTCTGTTTTGTAAGAAGTAGGTGTGAAAATGTATGTTGCATACTTAAAGCATAAAAATGATTATGTCACATAAAAATGATCTTTTAAATTTTAGAAATTTTGATCTAATCTGAATTAATAAAAAATAATGAACTTAAAATTAATGTAGGATTTTTCCAGGTAAATCAGTTAAATCTTCAAGGAGGGATTTTATTGGAAGTGATAGTTCAACAACTGGATAAGGGATTGCTCTGCAACAGGGTCATCTCGGATTTATGACAGTAGCATATCATAGGGGCATAAGTGTTCTGGAAAAGTGGACTTTTACATGAAGAAAGTAAGCTTATGTAAAGATTTGAGATCTCCAGTTTAGTGAAAAGAACACTGAATTTGAATGAAGGACAAAGAACACTTTTATGTCTTAGTTTTCTTACCTAGAATATGAGTATACTAATACTATTTATAAACCTAGGAAGATTATTAAATGAGATCCTGCTTTATTTATTATTATTATGTATTATTATTAAATGAGGGACTTGACTTGAGAATGGCATGAGTATTAAATACTCAAAATATAGCCACTGTTATTATAATTTACTACACCAAAACTTTTAATAATTCCTGTTTGTAAGACTTTGGCAAGAAGAATCATAAAATCACATTTGAGGAAGTACCTTGTAATCTGCAAAGACTGTTTTTAGGTTCAGGTTTATTATTTTTAGTTAGGTAAATATGTATTTTCGTCAGTTTTTTTTTTTTTTTTCACTAATAGGACCAAAAGACATGACAAGAACAGAGGAGGAAAAGTTTATTTAGGGGGTCACAATTTCAGAGGTCTCAGTTCATAGACAGCTGGCTCCATTACTGTGTGCCTGAGGTGAGACAGAACCTCAGGGCAGAAAGGTGTGGCAGAGCAGAGCAACTCAGAACATGACCATGAGGAAGTATAAAGAGAGCTCTCACTCACCAGGGGCAAAATATAAATCCTAAAGGCCTGTCCCCAATGACCCACCTCCTCCAACTATAGCCCACCTGCCTATAGTTACCATCCAGGAAATAACTGCATTGATTAGGTAGAACTCTCATGATCCAATGATTTCACCCTGAACTTCTTTGCATTGTCTCACACACATGAGTTTTTGGGGGACACCTAATATCTAAACTATAACAATATGTGAATATTCAAATGCCGTTATAGATATTAGAAGTTAAGTTCTATAAGGGCTCAAATTTGATCTTTCTTATTGGCCACTATTTTTACAATAGTTGATAGTTAACAAATACTTTCTGAACATTAAATGTAGTTGAGTCACAGAGTTTCTGCCCCCTTGAACCTCCCTTTGAGTTATAGAGTTTTAGATGTTTCCCCAGATTCTTATGGTACAGACTTCATGCTAAACTTGGTGTAAAACCTAAATGGAAATAAATTTGACCTTGTTGGACAGATTCTTGCAAACTCAAGACTTAATTTTTTGTTGGAAAGCCTGATATTATGACATTCTTTAGTACAGTCTTTAATGCTCCAGGCTTTATCTTGTAGATTAAAAAAAAAAATCTTACAAAGTAAACAAATTTCCTAGATAGCCTTTCTAAATTCATTCAATAAAAACAGTTCCTACCACACTAGTTAAGTTTTTGTTGGTGGTGTTGTTTTGTTTTGTTTTTGAATGGAGATTAAACCCAGGGGCACATCCCCAGCTAGCTAGCTTGTTTACTTGCTTGTTTACTTGCTTGCTTGCTTTATTTTAGCTTGAGACAGGTTCTCACTAAATTGCTTAGATTCTCACTAAGTTGCTGAGGCTGATCTTAACTTGATATCCTCCTGCCTCAGCCTACCTAGTTGCTGGAAGCACAAGGGCACTACTGTGCCCAGCTATTTTTAATTTAATATAGTCCTATCTCTATAATTTAAAGCAGTCAGCTCTATGAAATATCTTCTAACAAAATATAGTAGCCTCCATCCCATGTATTGTTCTTTCATTGCAACAAATGTTTACTCTTGTTTGTTTCCCCTTCTAATATATATTTTCATGTGTTCTAATATAATAATAGCATAATGTAATAATATGTTACTTTTGCAGTTTGTTCTTTGGGGGATTGTCTATTTTTGTTTTGATGGTTGGAGTTTTAGGCTTCCTCCATCACCATCTCTACCTCCTCTTTCCTATACTCTCAGTGAATTTATTTTGAGTCATATTAATGTTTTTTTTTAACCTTATTATGACTGAGTTGTAACTGTCGTTTACTGTAAGCCCCCTTTTGTGTAACACAATCATAATTCCTTTGTCTTACATATGTTTGTTTTCCCTAGAATTAAGGTTTGCTTCCTTTTTTCCATTTGCTTAGCTTTCTATGATTATTACTTCTTTTTCCCAGATGTCTCAATAGCTCTCTCAAGTACTTATTAGTACTGTTCCGGAGATCACATGCAGTTCCAAACTTTCTCTAGGGTCTTTTTGATGTTACTCCTCCAACCCTCCATTCTGGACTAGTTTTATTGGGCTGGATACATGGCTGCAAGCTCTGGAATTTCCCATTAGCATTCTCCTGGGCTGAAAGATCTGCTTCTGTGCTATACATTTCTATTTCTTGGTTTACTGTCCTCACTTTACTGAGTCACATACTGCTGCATCTACAATTGTGTATATAAGAGATAAGATTTTAAGAAGTCTTTGAGTGTTTGGAAACATCTTTGTTTAATCCTGTTATCCTATGTATTTCCTTAGTTTTAAATGTGCTAATATCATTCCTGTATTTTCATACAAATGTTGCATAAGGATAGAGCTATAAAAGTATATCACATTATTTTGTATGCTTTCAACCTCCACAGTAAGAGTATCGTTTCACACACATTATTTGGCCAAATATTTTGTTGTTATTGTTGATTTTCTCTCTTCACATTTTTTAATTGGTGCATTATAGTTTTAAATAATTATGGGATTTATTGTTACATATTTGTACATGCACACAATGTAGCAATAAAATTTGGCCAATATCACTCCTCAGGATTTCCCCACTCCCTCCCCACCTATATAAATAGTGGTATATCAGTACTCAGACATTGCTGGTGGGATTGCAAATTGATGCAACCACTATGGAAAGCAGTATGGAGGTTCCTCAGAAGAGCTGGAATGGAACCACCATTTGACCCAGTCAACCCACTCCTAGGTTTATACCCAAAGGACTTAAAGTCAGCATACTGCAGAGATGCAGCCATATCGATGTTTATAGCAGCTCAATTCACAATAGCTAAACTGTGCTGCCCTTCAGCAGATGAATGGCTAAAGAAACTGTGGTAAATATACACAATGGAATATTACTCAGCCTTATAGAAGAATGAAATTATGGCATTTTCCGGTAAATGGATGGAACTAGAGAATATTATGCTAAGCGAAATAAGCCAATCCCAAAGAACCAAAGGCTGAATGTTTTTTCCCTTTGATTTTTATGAGATCCCTGCCCTCCTCCTAAACTTTCTCTTCCTTTTTCCTCTCTAGCTTCCGCATAAGAGAGAAAACATATGACCCTTGACCTTCTGAGTTTGGCTTATTTCACTTAACATAATGGTCTCAGTTCCATCCACTTTCCTGCAAATGACATAATTGACATAATATCATTCCTTTTTATGGCTGAATAAAGCTCCATTTTATATATATATATATATATATATATATCTCACATTTTCTTTATCCATTCCTCTGTTGATGGACATCTAGGCTGTTTCCACAGTTTGGCTATTGTGAATTGTGCTGCTTTTTATAAACATGCTTATATGTGTGTTCACTATAGTATGAGGACTTTAAGTATTTAAGATAGATACTAAGGAGTGGTATATCTGGGTCACTTAGTTTCCATACCTAATCTTTTCAGGAATAGAAGTATCTTTATCCTAGCTTTACATTTGATTGATCGCTTGGCTAGATGTAGACTTGGGGTTGAAAATATCTCTCATCATGCTTCCTTGACTCCCAGCTGTTTGTGTTGCACATGCCATTCTCTCTGTGTGAGAGTGGTGTGTAGCAGGTTTTGTCTAATTGGATGGTTGGTTTTGTTTTGTCTTCCTATCTTTGTAAGTTTTTAGGTTCAACTCTTCACTCCTGCTTTTTCTGAAATTGCACAGTGATATGCTTTGGTGTGAGCCTTTTCTCCCCATTGCCCAAGTTATTATATTGGATACTCAGCAGATACTTGTAATTCACAAACTGAAGTCTGCAATTCCTGGATTGGTCATAAATAATTTTGTGGAAGTTTTTCCTTTATTGTGTGCATCCTTCGTCCTTCCCTCAATACCCTCCCACCACCAAGATCTATTTTTGTTGCATTCTCTGATGAGCCTCTAATTTTAAATTTTTCTCTCCTATTGCTCTTCCTTTGCCTTTAGTTTCTTTTCTTGTGATAATTGCTAAACCCTTTCAGTGATATATTTTTTTAAAGTCTCAATGATCATACTTTTTCATTTCCTGGGAGTCTTTTTCTCTGGTTATTTCTTTGATGTGGATGTATCTTCTTGTCGATGTATAGAATAATAGTTCTTTTTGGATCATACTTTCCCCTCTGTTCCCTAAACTATCTTTGCTTTCTCTGTGCATGTTTTCTATTTTTTCAATTCATGTGAATTGAGAATTTCTTATTGGGACCTTGCCTTAATGTCGAGTGCTCATTGGGACTTTGTTCATATATAATTGCAAGTCAATTAAAAGCTGATTAGAAACTGTATGGTTTCCATTGAGGTGGAAGAGGCAGGATGTTTACCAGCAGACTTCACTTTTGCAAGCCAATTTTTTCACTGAATGCAGTTCATTTCATGTATACATGTGCGTTTGTGTGTGTGTATGTGTGTGTGTGTGTATGTGTGTATACATGTATGTATATTTTCTCTGGAACCAGTTTTTCTCCAAAAACCTTCTCTAATCTCCTATTTAAGAAGAGACAGGCACCTGATTTAAAGTATTCAAGCAATAGGGCATGGAGGATAGAGACGGAGTGTAACATTTTGGGGTCCAATTCTTACTTAATTCCTCTCTGTTTAGCAGGACTTCTCTTTCTCCTCACTGTACCTGGTTCCCCTACATTAGAGCATTTCCTGGTAGATGACTCTGACATATATGTCAAAACTCAGCACAATGTCCTGCTCAGGAAGCCTCCCCTGTTTCTCCAGGCTGCATGGACATCCATTTCTGAATGTCTTTCTATCATAGCATAAACTGTCCAAATCTGTCAAAATTATTAACCTACCATTCTCTATTATTAGCTCGTTGTTTAGAGAAGCTACAGTTACTTTGATTTTGCTTCCCCCAATGTATGCAAAGAAAGAAAGAGTTCATCCAGGGAATGTATTTCTGTTTCTAGCTGACAGAAGTAGGATTACATCAAATACACACTTTCCCAAAGAATATCCTTATTCTGATCATTTTTCCTACCTGAGAATTAGCCCTGTAGACTGATTTTGATGCAATTTTCATGTACTTTTCTAATATTATAATAAAACTTGAGAAAAAATACATTAAAAATTCTCAGATATTTCTAGAATAATGTGCTGATAAGAACTCAAGAGAACAAACATCTTCACACTCAAGTCAAGGAAAATTAATTTCTTCTCTACCATTTGAGGAACCAAATTGAAAGTGGTAGATTATTAGTGAACATGTTTGGAATGAGCGACAGGAAGTATTTCTTATCTTTGTTCATTAAAAGAAGCCTAGTGTGGAGAGTTATGGGAAAAGGAAATAGAAAGAGTGATGAAAAGGGGAACCACCCCTTTTCTGGGGAGCTGCTAGTCTCCAGTGACCCTGCTGAGTGCTGCACACCTGGCTGCTCTGTGAACTCTCCTAGGTCATCATGACAGGTGGTTTAACCTGGACTGTATGTTTCCCACAAAGAAACTAAGACTCCTAGAGGCAAATTCACTTGCTAAAGTCACACAGTGAGTTAGGATCAGAATTTGACCTAAAGTCATCTCATGTTGCTACGAACTGACCTTTCCAACTGTTCTATCTTTGTGAAAACTTCTCTAAGAAGTAATAACTGGATGGTAGAAAGGAGTTATTCATCGTCTTCTTATAGATTTCTGTATTTTCTCAGTTTGCTGTAGTTAGCATGTATTACTTTTACAATAAAAATTACATAATTTTTTTTTTTTAAAGCAATTCCCCTAGATCAATAGGAATGCCGGGGGATTATATTTCTTTGAACAGCTAAGCGTTAATTATAAGGATCCTTATTTTTTATTAATGTACAATAGAAGATAGGATTCAGGCAATTTTCCCAGATTTTTACTATTCGTTATCAAACAAGCCTCCTGGATAACTTATGTCTTAGCACAGGCATCTGTTCTCCTGTGCTTCCAATTTCATGCTTTCAAAGTCCTCCAGGGGCTTTGATGTGGGTAGCTTGCCATGTTTAGGGGAATCTTCCAGCCCTTGGAACAACAGTTTCCTCACCTGCAAACGGGGTCAAGATGCTTACCTGGTTCAAAGCCAGCCACAGCAACTTAGCGAGGCCCTAAACAACTCAGGGAGATTCTGTATCTAAATAAAATACAAAATGGGGCTGGGGATATGGCTTAGTGGTCGAGTGCCCCGGGTTCAATCCCTGGTATCAAAAAAAAAAAAAAAAAAAATGCTTACCTGAAAGGCAGTGAGAGAATTGGATGGGATGATTATAGGTCCTGACCCGAGGATGTGACTCTACCCAGAAATGGCAGAGCAGCAGTGCCAGCAGGGAGAGGCAATCTAGCAAAGTCCTAGGAACATGCATCGGGGGCCGCCTGCCTGCTGATCTCCACTCTGACACTTGTCATCACTTGTCATGTGACTTGGAGCGAATTACTTCTCCTCCCTGGGTCTCAGCTTCCTCATCAGAGATAAGTATTTATTAAGTCAATATAAAGGAAAAAGTAATTAATGCAAATAAAACACTAAGAAGAGTGACACCTGGTTTGCTGAACTGAAAGTAATTGTAATAGGTGTCATTATCACACGAAATACTTAAGAACTTCAGGATCATTTCTTCATTCTTCAGGCACCCTGAAGATAGGGTGGAAAGTCAGAGCTACCACTACCGGAGGACAAAAAGATGCTAAAGAAATTAGTCACAAAATGAACAAGATATTTCAGAAACAGAACAGACTGCTACCCAAAATTTGAAACTGACACCACACCCCTTCTCCAACAGGACATAAAATATGAATTGCTTACATACTAAGGCTTTCTGGAGAGAGCAAGCAGCCTCCCAAACTGATCTGAAAGTGGCTTGAGACTGGTTTGGAGAGTTTAAAGTAGTTATGGGTAAGGATGGGGGAGAGTTTCCCTGTGCAGGTAGGACTTATGTGGTATGAACTTCTGCCAGATGCCAAAGAAGGGCCCATCTGAACTTCCTATCAGCTCTCCTAGATAAGGCAGAAGGAGACAGCTCAAGTTCTAGTTTTAACAACAGAATAATGTGGTGAAGCGCCTGGAGTCTGTGGGGCAGGCAACAAGAGGATAGTTCTATTTCAGTGAATACAGCCGGACAAGACATCTCTGAAAAGGTGGCATTTGAGTTGAGACCTGAATGATAAAATCAAAAGCTGTGTATTCAGAAAAAGTAGCATGCAAAAGCCACAGAGGTGTAAGTAAACTTGCAGATTGAAGCAGAAAAAAACAAGACCAATACCATAAGAGTATGGAGTGACATAGTTTGGAGTATTAATAAAGGGTAAAGGTGACGATGGTGACAACGATGACTATTCAGCAAGAAGATTCACATTGCCATTGTGGAATGTCTGAAGAGCTGTTGATGAAAGAGAAAAATCTAGTTCAGTTCTGCTCCAGTGGGAGTCAAATTATAAGCAGTCGAATTTCTTATGCTCTGTAGGAAAGAGGTGTTTTGGCCAAAGGGAGCACACTTGAAAAATAATGAGCCCCTGCCACGGATGGTGTGACAGATGCTAGATGCCACCACCAAGAGGATCCAGGGGAGGGGCGAGAGAATTGGACCAAGTGTCATTTAAAGCCTTTGAGTTGCTTTCAGCTCTCAGAATCAGTTTTGGGAAAAGAGACTAAAAAGCTGGGCAGGAAATTTCAGAGAAGAACATGGGGAATGTATCCCCTTCACTGCCCTGGCTGTCATTGTTACCTATACTGGCTAAGGCTACCTTCTTTCTATTCACAGGTCTCTCAAGAGCTGTGGGGATTTCTGTTTAAACACTGCCGATTGAAGCCCAGTTCTAGTTAGTGGCTTATTTGCATGTCAAATTAGGGTTCAAAGAAATGCAAATATGAAAGCTTATTTGCTCAGATAAATTTGCTTTAGTAACCTGGAGGAAACAGAAGGGTCTAAAACACTCAAACTGAAATTAATGAGACAACTTTGGCCTATCAGCTTTTCTTCCCCCACCCTACCTTTCACCTTCTCTTTCCCCCATTTCAATTCCCTTCTATTCAGCAAACATTTGTGGTTCCTATTGTGTGGGTCACAGTGCATGGCGGTAAACAGATGCAGATAAGTCAACACCTCTGTCTCTGGCAGAGGAAACAGTCTGGAGAAAGAAAAAAAGATCAGGAATGCAGACCGCTAAGTGCAATAATAGTGATGGAGACAAATAAGAAAACAAACAAGCACATACATGGATGGCATCTGCTGTATGCCTGACCCTGAGCTGGGAACTTTGAAAGCAAAAATTAATTGTGACTGGCTAAAGAAGTCAGAGAAATGATTCATCACACTGGGACTGGTTTGCTTCCCCCACCACCTCCTCTACCTTAGACTAGGGTCCAAACTCCTAGAGCAAAAATGCATTCTTCATTCATCTTGCTATTACCGACATGTGACACTTAGTAGGGTTCTTATTCATAATTCTTGAGTAGATGGATGAATAAATAAGTGGGTAGCCTGGAGCTGGACTTGAGGTGGGGGCAGCATTATTAGGGCAACGTGTTGGGCAATGCATTCTGGTAAAAAGCTGGTCAGTGAGCAAGGATCAGAGGTGAGGAAATAGAAGCTGACCTTTCAGTAGCCCTGCAGGCCAATGAAGCACTTTATGGAAGGAGCAATGGGAGAGAAAGTAGAAAGGGAGACTTCAAGAAGGACATGCAAAAGTATGGAGAGAAGTCTGAACTTCACTACCTAGGAAATTGGCAGCTATCAGAAGTTTCTGAGCCATTGCATGACAAGATCAGAGTAAAGTGGCTTTTGTTGTTCCCACTTGTCATTGTATAAGCAGCAGCTGTCATTAGGGTTAAACTACCACCAAGTGAGAGATAAAGTTTAGAGAAAGAGAAACAGCAGTTAGCTTGAGGGTGGGTGAATATACACTTCTATAATTTTGACTTTGGGTGCTTACTAAATTCTCCCGTCCATGCCTTCATAATATCTTCTGCATAATCTTCTTTTCTTTCCTTTTTTTTTTTTTTTTTGACAATCATGCCCTATCCTTTGCCATTTGAGACTCTTAGGTGTCATTGTGTACATTTTAAATTGACCTGTGGCTGAAATCTAACCTCAGACCACACCTGGTAAGAAATCTTTCTTCCTGGTCCCAATATCCTGCCTCCAATATTTTCTCAAAACTTCCATGTAAAACAGTTCTCTGCTATGTGTGCTGCTTACCCACAACCCTGTACCAGCGTAAACTGCAACACTTGAATGCATTTATTTGTTTGTGTGGATTCTGTTCACCTTACATTCTTTTTGAAGCAAGACAGAATCCCTATCCATGAAATATTTTATATATTCAGCTCTAACCCCTAGCATCTAGTTGTAGGACCTGGCATGTTGTGCTCAGTGAATCTTAAATAGATGGATGGATGGATGGATGATTAGAAGAAGAAAGACAGAGATGGAAGTAAAGAAATAACTGTACTTATTGATAAAAATCTATTACAAAAAATCCTGGCCCTTCATTTCAGTTACCATGAAGATCTGCTCTGCTAGACTCCATGGTAGACACATTGAAGGAAAGGAACATGTCCTTACCACTTCTGTATCCATGGAACTTAGACAAAGACCTGCCACAAGGGAGATGACCTGTGGATATTTGTTGAAGGAAAGAACAAAGGAACCATGAATTTCAGCTTTCTCCTTCTGGCATGGTAGCCCAGAAATAGACCTTCCCAGAAGCCATCTGAATGAGTACCCAGCTCTCCAAGCCTTCTAGAAGATAACTATCTAGCTAATTTTCAGGGGTCCAGCTAGTACAAATATCTTACTTCAATGGTAAAGTGACATATCATGTGTCATTCTGATGTTTGATTACCAATAATATTCCTCCTTACAAAGAAGTGGAGAGCTATGACTGGGATAAGCCAATAATGCTCCCCTCCCTCCCTAAGCAAATCCAAGTATTCTAACATCACTGCACAATGATTTCTTACCCTTTCAATATTTCAGAAAGTCTAAATGGCCTCTTATAATCAGTCCACATGTCTGAGCATATTATTCTAGGGCTTGAATTTCAACATAAGACTGATTCATTGAAGGCAATGAATTGGGGGTATGGTTTTTGGTTTCTTTTTACCTTTCTTTCCTTTCATACGATTTCCTGTCCTTTCCCTTCCTTTCATTTTCTTTTCTTTCTTTCCCTTTGTTATTGTATTTCCCAGAATGATTTCAGCATTTGCGAGTGGTTTTCTAGGTGCCTGATGAGATCTATACCTCTGTTTAAGTCCTTCTGTGGGAAAATTTTACAGCATTATGCTTCAAGGTAATTGATAGTAACTATATAATGATGACAGAGGCAAATAACCATGAATTACTTATGTCCCAGGTATTATTTTAAATAACCAACACATAATAACTCAATCCTTAGAGCAGCCCTAGGAAAAGGGTACTTACATCGTACCTATTTTACAAATTAGGGGAAGGAGGCACAGGGAGATTAGGGTCTTTGCCTAAGATGACAGGTAATGAGGATAGAGCTGATATTGGAGCCTCAATAACTGGCTTCCACCAAACTCCTTCTCTGTACCATTGTGTATTGCTAGCTCTTCATATGACTTCTGTTTTCTCACTTACTTCTCCCCAGAAGCAAGTGAGAAAACAAAAGTCTTCATTCTGATGTGCATGGCTTGCTTCTATCCAAAATGTTTGAATGTTGAAAGTATTGATTTATTCAATGCATATTTAGTGAATACTAGCTCTATGGCAGATTCTGTTTTAAGCTCTCGGTATACATCAGTGAACAAAAGACAAAGCCACGGATTCCATGAAGCTTACATTCTAGTTCAGGAAGAAAGGTAATAAACAAAAACAACATTAGAAGCACAAGCTACATCATTAATCATCAGAGAAATGCAAATTAAAACTACAATGAGAGGTCACCTCACATCCACTAGGATCGCTACTATCAAAAAGATGAAAGAGCAAGTGTTGAAAGGCAACTCTGGGAAACTATTGGTGGGAATGTAAACTAGTGCAGCCACTGTGCAAAACAGTAAGGGGACTCCACAAAGGATTAAAAATAGAACTACTATAAAATGCAGGAATTCCACCCTGGGGTATATACCCAATGGAAATAAAATTAATATGTGATACTTGCACTCCTACCTTTTTTTCAGCATTATTCACACATGTGAATCTTTACTAAGTATCCATCAATGGATGAATAAATAAAGAAAATGTGGTATATGTGCACAGTGGGATATGTTATGGTCTACATCTGGAACGTCCTCCAAAGACTCATGTATTGAAGGCTTAGTCTCCAATGCAGCAATGTTCAGAGATGGGGATTTGGGGAGTTTATTAGACCATGAAGGCTCTGACATCATCAGTGGATTGATCCATTGTTAGCCGAATGAATTATTGGGAGGTTGTGAAGGCTGTAGGAAGTTGAGATGTGGTTGGAAGACATAGGAATATGCCCTGGCAGAAATAGGAGTGTGTTCTGAAAGGTTAGTTCTTGTCCCTGGCCTGTCCTGTCTCTCTCTCTCTCTCTCTCTCTCTCTCTCTCTCTATCTATCTATCTATCTCTATCTCTCTCTCTCTCTCTCTCCCCCTCTCCCTCTCCCTCTCCCTCTCCCTCTCTCTCTCCTTCCTGATTTCCAAATCCTGAGCAGCCTATCTCCACCATGGCCTTCCACCATGAGGTTCTGCCTCACCCAAGACCCAAAGCAATGGAGCCAGCCGACCACGGGCTGAAACCTCTGGAACCATGAGCCAAGATGAGCCAAGATAATGAGCCCACCAGGGGTTGGAGAGGGAAAAAGTTGAAGAGATGTTGGTCACAGTACACAAAATTTCAGTTAAACAAGTTCCAAAGAATAAGTTCAAGAGATCTGTTGTCACGTATAGTGATGGTTATAATTAATAACAATGACTGTGTACTTGAAAAATGGCTGAGAACAGTAATTAATTGTTCTTACCATATATGATAAAGATAAAAAATAAAGATAAATAAGGAGAAACATTAAAATAGTTCATGTCAGGTATTTTGGTCAAGCAGTGAAAAGCAGATGAACACAGAATGCCATGCAGCCTTTTAAAAGAAGAAAATACTGTTTTATGTGACAACATGGATGAAACGGGACATTATGTTAAGTCAAAAAAAGACAAACCCCACATGATCACACTTATTTGTGGAATCTAAAAAAAAGTCAAATTCCCAGAGGCAAAGTGCTCACCATGGTTTGGAGAGGGAAAAAGTTGAGGAGATGTTGATCACAGTACACAAAATTTCAGACTTTTACTCAGAAACAAGTCCAAAAGAATAAGTTCAAGAGATCTGCTGTCACATGTCCTAATGGTTATAACAATGACTTGAAAATGGCTGAGAGCAGAAATTAATTGTTCTCACCACATATGATTAGGTGAAGTAATGTATATTTTAATCATCTGAGTCATTTCTCAATTCAACATATTTTTAAACATCATTTTATAGCTCATAAATGTATCCATTTTTTTACCCATTTAAAAATGAATAATAAAAATTGGAAAGGAAGGTAGGTCTATATTAGGTCAGGTGATAATGTTTGAGGGAGGAAATCAAGGAAGGAAGAAGGTAGAGAGTGAGGGGCTGGGGTTGCTGGGAAGAGCCCCACTGAGAAGATGACAGCTGAATCAGGACTTGAAGGTAGGAATGAGGAGGGGTGTACAGAATCTGAGGAGAAAGCTAGTCAGGCAAATGGAAGCAGCAAGTAAGAAGGGGACGAGGCACTCACTAGACTGTCAAGAGTGTCAATAGATAGGAAGGTGCTAATATGACAGGAGTGAGGTGGAAACATTTTGGATAATGATTAAAAAATAAGCATGCAGTATGGAGATTCCTTGGAAAGCTGGGAATGGAACCACTATTTGACCCAGCTATTCCCCTTCTCGGACTATACCCAAAAGACCTAAAAAGAGCATACTACAGGGACACAGCCACATCAATGTTCATAGCAGCACAATTCACAATAGCTAGACTGTGGAACCAACCTAGATGCCCTTCAATAGATGAATGGATTTTAAAAATTGTGGCATTTATACACAATGGAATATTACTCAGCACTAAAAAATAACAAGATCATGGCATTTGCAGGGAAATGGATGGCATTAGAGCAGATTATGCTAAGTGAAGTTAGCCAATCCCTAAAAAACAAATGCTGAATGTCTTCTCTGATATAAGGGGGTGACTCAAAATGGGATAGGGAGGAAAAGCATGAGAAGAAGATTACCACTAAATAGGGAAGAGAGGTGGGAGGGAAAAGGAGGGAGAAGGAGAATTGCACGGAAGATGGAAGGAGACCATCATCGTTATACAGAATACATGTATGATGATGTGGGGGAAAAAAATAAATGTGTCACATTAGATTGGGTAGAGAGAACTGATGGGAGGGGAGGGGAGGGGAAGGGGGAATAGGAAGGGCAGCAGAATAAAATAGACACTGGTATTGCTGTATGAATATATGTGACTGTATGACCAATGCGATTCTGCAACCTGTACACTCAGAAAAATGAGAAATTATACCCCATTTGATTCAAATGTATGATATGTTAAGATCATTGTACTGTCATGTGTAACTAATAAAAAAAGAATCAATAAATGGGATTATATAAAAAATAAAAATAAATAAAATAAAAAATAAGCATACGATTCATAGTTACACAAACCAGAACTTAAATTCAAGCTCAGTCACTGTTTTGGTCATCTTGACAAGTCATGTGTGCTTTTGGGCTTCAGTTTTCTCCCCTGTAAAATGGGACTATCAATTTGCCATCAGGTGCAAACAAGAAAGTATAATAAGCCTGGCACAGAAATGGAAAGCACAGGCCTGGTCCATGCTGGCTTTGCAAGTGTCCCCAGACGATCCCCAGAGACAGCATCCTTTTGCAATGTCCCTGGAAATGGGTCATGCCCTAGCAGGCAGAAGCCCGCAGGCTCCATTGTCTCACGATGCCTGCCTAAGCACCATGCCCCACAGACCTAAACCAGGCATCTCATTTACCTCCTTATTTGCTTTCAACAGTCCACAGCAAAAGCTGGGGTCCAGGCAATGCTTCCAGCAAGATTGTGCCACTGGCTGCCAAGTGAAGAACAACTTGAGCTGTTGCAAACAAACAAAGCAAAACAGTTTCCAAGATGTAGGCCTTTTGTTTGTGTGAGCAGGGACATGAGCAAACACCGGCATGTTTCAGTTTGAAATAGCTTCTGGAGTAATTGCTGGCACTGTTTTCCCTAATTACATAATGTCTGTCTTCTTTGGCAATGACCTTGGTATTGTCTTTGGTTTGAAAAACATCAAGTCTGGGACTCTGCAAACTTAGCCTAGTTAGCTATTTTGTGTACCTACTTTTTAGAGCCATTCAACCCAATTTCTTTGTTCTTTTTATTTCTGGCTGAAAATATTTATTAATAGGTTCATTAAAATGTTCAGATGTATTTGTGGGTAACTGATTTATTTGTTCCACAAATATTTCTTAGGCACTGTTTCTGTGCCTAGGAGGGGCTGGACCCTGGGTATATGCAGTGCCATATAAAACCTCTGCCCTGAAAAGCATTGGGAGAAGCAGATATGTAAAATACAGATCTATCCTAAAAAACTTGATTTGGATAATTAAATGCATTTGCATTTGAATCCCAGTTTCCGACTTACTTTGTGAAAATGGGCAAGTTAACTTAAGTTCTCTTGGACTTAGTTTTGTCATCTGTAAAATAATGGACATAATTCCTATCTCCTGGTGTGGGTTGAGTTAGGTAATAATTGTTGAAGACTCAACACTGCACGTGGCACAGAGAATGTGCTAAAAAAAAATCAGTGACTGCTATTTTTACTAATGCTGTGATAGAGGGGGTAGCAACCAACCATGAGTTACCAATTTCTGGGTGACACAGACAGAGGAGTTGCTGTGTAGGCTGGATTCAGATGACAAACGAAGCTATGCCAGATGGTCAGAGAGGGATCCCATTCCAAATAAATGGACCAGCAGGTAGAGAGATGGGCACACACCACTTTTCACTCAATAAAAACGTATTGCTTGAGCTTTTCCCATATGCTAGGCACTGCACTAAGGTTTGGGGATATAGAAAGAGGGAGGCAAGGTCTTGACCTCAAGCAACTTACATTCCTCAGGAGATAACTCACCATAAACTAGAAAAAACATAAACAAGAAAACTAATAAATAGGGAAATTTTGTTGCAATTATGTCTTTGAAAGAAATAAACAGTGATTTAAAGTAGAGTAACTAAGCCCTTCTGGGGGCAATATTATTTTCATTCAGCAAGGTAGTTAAGGGAGGCTTCTTTGAGAAAGGTATGAGTAAGCCTTGATTGGAACCCTAAAAGATAGAACAGGTCAGTTGTGGAAAGAGCCAGTGAAGAGAATTTCAAGCAAATACAGGGGCCCAGAGGTGGGAAATCACTTATTGGGTTTAATCCACAGAGAGTGAGCCCATGCCCATGCAATATCATGAGCCAGAAGGGTTAAGTAGCAGTGTGGAGCTGGGGAGGTAGGTAGGGGCTTGTTTTTGTTTTGCTTTGTTGTTTTTTAAAGACACATGGGAAAAGTTTCCAATATGAAAGGGGCACAATTAGACTTATATTTACCGCTGTTCTCTTGGCTGCTGTACGGAGCATAGGTTGTAGTAGGTCTAGGGTCCCCAGTTCGGGACTGTTGTAATCATCCAGTGGAGAGGCGGCCTTTGTGTTGCTTTTAAGAGGGGAAGCGTGCAAGCATGGCTGTTGGCCATGGTAATGATCTTAGCAGAGAATGAAGAGGAGCACTGCCTCATTCTGTTCTTTAGGACTCAGCATAATCAGACCTCCTTCCTAAAGACCCCCACGACCACTTAACTTGAAATAATATGACTCCATAAGTGCCCCATGCATCTATTTCATATCAATCATACTGTTGGTTTCATTCATTGACATAATTCCCTTGTTTATTTTTTTCTAGTTTATCATCTGTCTTCCCCTCTGGCAGATCTTGAGGATGCAAGAGGAAAAGTGGAGATAGATTTGGGAAGTTTAAGCAACAGAGCTTGATAATAGATGAAATTGGTCTGTCATGTGTAGATACTAAAATAAAGTGGTTAAACATGAAAAAAAAAATAGATGAAATTGGGGCAAAGAGAGTGTGATAGAGGGGAGGGCTGGAGGATGACTCCAAGGTGTTTTGCTTAAGCGTGAGAGAGTGGCTTCTAAAGTGTCTGTGAAGAGATTCACTGAATCCTATTAAATTTGAGACCCCCTAATTGGAAAAATCAAATGACATCTAGGGCTCACGGTGTGGTTGGTCTGTTCTGGAAATATAATCTTGAGAATCATTAACATTTATGGTACTTAAAACTGCAATGAGCTCACTTGGGGAGATATGTAGATGGAGAAGACACTGTGCCCAGAGGCTGAGGGTTTGGGAGAGAAGGAGGAGCCAGCCAAGGAGACAGGGAAAGAGAGGCCATGGAAGTAAAAGGGAAACTAGAAGCAAGGAGATTGTGTAAGGCCAGAGAAGAGAGCAATTCAAGGAGGAGGCAGTGGTCAGCTTCGGAGTCCCACCGAGAGATAAAAGGAGGGCAGAGACGAGCCTGTTAGATTATGCAATGTGGAAGGCACTGGTGCCCCTGAAGTGGTGCTGACCAAAGCCAGCTTGCGATAGGTGGCCATGAATGGGAGAGGGATTTTTCAGGTGTGTGTATATATGGCTTTGCTTAAGTTTAAAAATTTGAAGCTAAAATACAGAACCTTATCCTTTGTGAATTATGAAGGTGGATATGTGAAGGTCTGTCTCTTTACATTATTAAAAATAAAGGAGCCATGGAAACAAAATTGTGACAACGATAAGAGACCATTGGAGAAATCTGGCTGCTGAGTTGCAGTGACCTGGGGTTGTAACCGGGATTTGGATGTAGGAGACAGGAGAGGGTTTGTTTATTGTTTTCCTTTTTAAGTGGGAGCTAGGAGATCATGTGCAGTATGTGACGAGGAGGTAAAGAGGAGTGACGTGTAAAGGGCTAAAACCTTTGGCCAGGAGAAGGGAGGGGACCCAGAAAGCTGCGGTGGCACTGCATCCATAGGTTCAGCAGGAAAAACAGGCAGCACAGCTATGGGGTTGGGAGAAGTTTTATAGAATTGGAATGGGAAGGTGGCAGAACGCTGTCATGACTTCTGTTTTCAGGGAAGTCTGAGGTGAGGCTGTCTGCTCATGGCTCAGGGGTGTGAGCAGAGGATATGGGAGGTGTGAGGAGAGTGGAGAAGAGGGGAACGGTTGTCTCCAAGAATGAGAAAGCTGGGGTCCTGGGAAAGCAGGGAGTGGAGCTGGGACTCCAGTGTGCATCTCTGACTCCTGATCTAGCATGGTTTCCACCCAACCATGTTCTTCTCAGTCACCTCAAAGCCTCACTGAGGTCCTTTCTACCATAGGTATCTGCCAAGAGCCTGGTGTGGGGTAACAGCGCTATTTTAAGCAAGGAGAGGGGAAAAAGTGAGACATATTGAGGATCGCCATAGATTAGGCCCTATGCCAGGCCCTTCATCTAATCTCTTGTAAGGAGGTTTTAGCAATCAGAAAACTGCAGATCAAAGTGTCTAAATAATTTGTTCACAATCACTCAGTGTGTATATAAATGTGTATGTGTGTGTATGTTTTATATATGTATGTACTGGACATGTAAAAATGTGCTTTATACATGTACCTACATATATAAAGGCATATATATATATATATATATATATATATATATATATATATATATATATATTTTCATATATGCATTTATACTTTAATGGAATTCCATCCCTCTCTCAAGGAATTTACAATCTAGCCATCTAGCTAAGGAGACAAATTTCATATACAAAAGACTAGAGAAGAGGTCAGCAAACTACCGCCTGTGAGTCAAACCCAACCCCACTACCTGCTCATTTTAGGGTGAGGAGTGTTTTCCTGGGACACTGGGACCCACTTTTTTTCTGTATTGTTTTTGGCTGCCTTTGCATTACAGCAGCAGAGTTCAGTAGCTGCACTGGAGTCTGTATGTCCCACAAAGCCTAAAATGTTATCTGGTCCCTTCATAGAAAAAGCTTGTCAAGCCATGGCTAAAGGAGCTAAGATTGTGGAGATGGGGGTGTTTCTTTGGTAGTGATCCAAGACTGCTTCAAGGACTAATGACACCCGGATTGCCTCTTGTCACACGTCGTCTTTCATTCAACAGATGCGCTTGAACATCTCCTGCAGGTTGAGCATTCTCCTAGGTGCTGGGAGTACTAGAGAAAATGACACAGACACACGTCTCTGTCTTATGAGGGACATATTCATTTGAGTGGGTAGGGCTTCTAGAGATAGAGATGGCAGAGAAGGCATTGCTGTTGAAGCAGAGCTGAAGCCAAGGCACAAAGGTTGGAAAGTTCGGGGAATGTTTCAGAAACAGAAAGCTGTGCCATTGTCCCACCGGATGCAAGCAGGGCAATGATGAAGAACCAGACTGAAATGAGCAATTCTCAAGGTGCCGTCCTTAGATCATCCTCAGAATCACCCAGACAGCATGTTAAAAAATACAAATTCCCTGTGGCTGAGTAAAACTCCATTGTGTATATAGACCACATTTTCTTCATCCATGCATCAATTGATGGGAATCTGGGCTAGTTCCATAGCTAGTGCTATAAACATTGATGTGGCTGTATCACTAGAGTATGCTGATTTTAGTTCTTCTGATAAATATCCAGGACTGATATAGCTGGGTCATATGGTAGCAGTATTCCTAGTTTTTCGAGGGTAAGTAGGACATTACTTTTAGTGGCAAGCAGAAAAGGATGAGTACATCTATGCTCACAGGAGAAACTGCTATAAACGGAGATGGCACTTGTGTGCAGGCACAGTGGACCAACTTGGTGGAAGAGGAAACTCATGTAGTGTAATAATAGATAGTATATCTGAAACCGTTGTTCAGGGCCAGGTGGTGCAGGGTCTTGAATGTAAAACTAAGGACTTTGGCGTTTATCCTGGAGGCAGTGGGGAGCCATTTAAGTTTTTTTTAACAGTGGGGTTTTATGGTTAAGCTGCACTTTAGGGACATTAAACCCATGGAAGAATGGAAGCTAGATTGTAGGTGGAGAGATTAGAGGGTAAAGAGACTCATTAGGAGATCACTGAAAAGGTCTTGGTAGGACATAATGAGGACTTGAGCAAGGTAGAAGCCTTGGGATAGAGAGGAGAGGAAGGGGATTTTGAGAACCAAGCAGATAGAAGCTATAGGAATTGGCAATTGAATAGAGAAATACAGAGAAATGCAGTATTTCAAGGGGGTAAGTCCAAGATAATGCCTAAATTTCCCACCTGGTTAACCATGGAGACATTGGAGCAGTTTACAAAAACTAGAAGAACCAGGAGGGATTAGTAGGGATAGGTGTGGAGCCTGTTGGTTTGAAATGCCAAAGGGGAACTGAGCAAGCAGTTAAGATGACAGGAACCATCTGGAAGTCAACTATGGCAAAATGGGCAAGCACAGGAGTCCCTCTTTCTTGAGGCTGATGGCAAGGTCATGGGACCCCTGATTGGACCCAACACAGTAACTCAGAGGCTTCTCTCTTCATAACACAGAGTCATTCACTGGTTCAATAACTATATGCTGAACCAAATCTTGGGTCACATGTGCATTTGAGACTAGGTTTGTTTTTATCACTCCATGTGGGAAAAGGCATGTCAAAAATCCAGAAAATACAAAAGGGGGGTAAAAGATCTAAGGATAAAGCAGTACAAGTGAAGCGTATAAATGAAGTTAGATATTGCTGTAAAAATACATTCTCCTTTTCATCTTCTACTCATAACAGTGTAATGCAAAATCAAACAATCTCAACAGCCTTGCTAGTTTCTGGACCACTCTGGCAAGTCAAGAAGGACCTCCCTGAAGCCAGAGTTACCAAACCAAATATGTGCCCAAAGACCTCTCTTTGGCAAAAAGATAGCAGAGAACAGAATGTCATTCTCAAAATTATTTCTTGTTTAAGAATTTAAGTATTCATTTCAAAGGCATAGCATTGAAATCAGGGCATGAGTTAGCCCGAAACCTAGAAATACAAGTGCCATAGAAAGATATTAGAAGTATTTGAATACCTGTGATATGCTAAACAGCAACAGCCTCTGCCTGCATCTTCCACAAGGACACCAAATGCCTCCCCTCACTACTGGTCCTCCTCCGGGAGAATCCTACTTGTCCTGGAGTTGCAATATAGCGGCATCACATGATCTTACATTTTGAAGGAAGGTACTCTTGGGTTTGAATCCTGCTTTTGCAATATATTAGCTGTGTGACTTTAGGCAAATCTCTTAATTTCTTTGAGACTCAATATTCTCATTTGTTGTTATGAGAATAAAATAAGCTAATGAGTGAAGAGCACCCTGCAGGGTGCCTGGCATGTAAAGAATACTTTCTTTTCTAATAAACTTTTTATTTTAGAGTAGTTGTATATTTGCAGAACAAAGATTTTACAGTGAATTTCCATATAACTCACCCCCAGTTTTCTCTTGTACAACTTAGTGTGTACATTAGTGTACATTGGTGGCAATGCACCAATATGGGGACATTATTATTCACTGAAGTCATGACTGTCCTACCAGAGACTTCGTTATCTAATATCCTTGTTCTGCCCCAGGCTCTCATCCAGAACACCATATTGCATTTAATCATCATACCTCCTTGGGCCCTTCTTGGTCATGACAGTTTCTCCTACATTCCTCATTTCTGATGGCCTTCACAGGGGTTCTGGTCAAGCAGTTTATAGAATATCCCTCAACTGGGATTTGTCTCATTTTTTTATTAGGATTCAGTTTGGGATATGAGTTTTAAGGAAGAAGGACACAAAGGTGAACTGCAGTTGCCTTTTTTTAATGTTTTATTTTATTTTATCTTATATTTTTATTCATAGATACAATATCTTTATTTTATTATTTTTTTAATGTGGTGCTGAGGTTCGAACCCAGTGCCTCACACATTAGGGAAGCACTTTATCATTGAGCTACAAAACCAGCCCCAGAACTGCAGTTTTCTTGACCCTTCACTGTCTATGTTGACCTGACTGAGGTTGTATTTGTCAGGCTTCCCACTGTACAGTCACTCTCTTCACCAGCTGTCATGTCTTGCTCTTTAAAGGGAAGTCACCCTGCCTAGCCCACTGTGTGTAAGGACTATGGAGCGAGCGTGCTCCACCTCTCCAAGGGCAAAGGATTTATGAAAATTGCTTGGCCTTCTTCTGCACAGGTGATTTGTCAATTCTCTCTTTAGTTTATATATTTGATCAATTATTACTCTCACGGATATTTCTTTTATGCTTTATGTTATAATCCAATCCTATCTTATCTATTTTGTTTCTGGATTATTGGGACATTTTTCACTTGGCTTCTGTGCTGTATCCCTTTGACATACTCTATTTATGTGTGTGTGTGTGTGTGTGTGTGTGTGTGTGTGTGTGTTGCTTTGTTTCAGCTCTGCCTCACTTTCAGGCACCATAGATGCTCCAGGCTTATCTTGTATAATGCTTACCCCAGACCTAGAATTAGCCATCTTCCCAAGGAATCCTGGTTCCTTTTATTGAAATTGGGACTTTTGTAATGTCATTTTTGCCCCTTACCTCAAGGATACACAGTGAAGACACTAAGAATTAATTATGGAATTTTTAAACAATGTTGACAGTATAGACCAATTGGGTGCCTCAAAATATGCAAATATTTATTTTCATGCCTTTTAAGTACCAGATGTGGTGCAAGCTCCACATTGAGATAACACAGAACACATATTGAAAGCTTCCATGCACTATTCTAATCACCTTACATTAACTTATTTAATCCTTCTAACAACCCCCAGAGTCATTTTATAGACAACTATGATACGATTGCCCTGCAATCTAGGGTCTGACCTTTTGATAGATGAAATAGATACGCAGAAGGTACCTAGAACAGGAAAGAGGCACCCAGTTCAGCTGTGGGATCAGGGAGGACTTCTTGGATGAGGTAATACCCAAATTGAGTTTCAATGGGAGAAAAGGATTGATGAATAGAAAGCTTAGGTAGCGATTCAAGAAGAAAGACCTGAGTAAGCACAACAGAATCTGTCCACTACATTTGCATCAGAGATATGCTAAACATGAAGCTAATCCCTATTTAATTACCTTGCTTATTCATTTTATAAATAGTTAAAGGGCTATTCTATGGCAAAGATTATATATGGTCAGAATATAGCAGAAATCTGACGTAGCTCCCACTGCATGGAGCTGATGGGAGAGCTCTACAAACAAACATAAAGCATGATTTCAGAGATGACCAGCAGCTATGGAGGGGAAAAAAAATAACCTAGTAGGCCTAACCTGAAACATGGTCTGTACCAGCTCTGCTTCAGCTGTTTTTCCCAAATTAAAAATTGTTCTTAAATGACTCTCCTACCACAGTGGGCATCTTTCATTTTGAAACCTAGGTTCTCCACCAGTACTGTGGAGAAAAGGAGGAGCTGTGAGGATGTTAGGCAGGATGTTAGGCAGAACAGTCTAATTGTTGGCATCAGTATTTTCCTAAAAGGACTAGCAAAAGATCCACCTTGATTTGGGGCCCCAACATTGTAAAAATCATTTGTGATTGTTCGCTTGGGTTGAAGGAGGAAGCCAAAATATGATTATAAAGAACAAATTAAGGGAAAAAATCATGTTAAAAGGTATAACATATTCCACTATGAACAGCCTTTGAAATACGTTGGTGTCGTTTCTCCATTTTCTATGACATTTAATGAGAACTTGTTTCAAATAAAAATTTTCAAACTGCTGTCACTGAGCATTATAATACAGGCATTCTCATGTCTCCAGTATCTTTCTTCAAACAGATTTGGTATTCTATTGTTGGGTATCACATCATTTATCAATCATGCTACCATTGTTTAAAGTTCAGGTTGTTTTCCAATCTTTTGGTTTATCTGGTATTGATTGCTGGTTATCTATCTGATCCTTGGAGTGTATCATCCCCAAAGAGAAATGCCCAAAGCAGCATTTAGTATTATTTCTCATGCTTCTGTTGATGGTTGGGGTGGTTCTGCTGGTTTAATCTGGGTGCACTCAGCACTGGTTCTGAGGTAGAGGATCAGTTATGTTGGAAAGTCCAAGATGACGCCATCAACATCTGACAGCTATGTGACTGAATGTGGGTATGCCTTCAGTCTCCATGAACATTTTGCCCTCCATGAGTTAGACTGGCTCTCTTCCATGGTGGTCCCAGGAGAGCATTTCCAGAGGACCAAGGACACAATGAAGAATTCTTAAGCTCTATTCTCTGCAACTAATGAAATGTCCCTTCTCTCATTCTTTTCTTATTATTACAAGTCATAAGACCCATCCAAAATCAAGGACTTCATTCCTTCATAGCAGAAGTGTCAAAGTCACATTAAGAAGAGGCACTTAAACCAGGATGTAAGGGACTTGTAGATGTTAGTCTATTCCACAGGATTACTGCACAGTATACTGAAATTTTTGTAAGCTTTATGATTTTATAATCTAAAACATTATTTTTTTTGAGTCAACCCATAGAATTTGACTGACCAGGTAAAAGGATAAGATGCATTTTTAAAGCTCTAGAATCAAAGGGTCTTAATTTTTAGGATGTTCTTAAATGACCCCTCACTATCTCTGTTTTCTAAGACAGGGAATTTAATTGATCAACTCCAAAGGAAAAAATAAAATAAAAACGCGAACTCTAATATCCTATTAGAATTAAATGCAGGATTTCTTTTTAAAGGAATAAAGCAATGAGTTGATTTTTTTCTATGTCTGATTAAGAATAACATTCTTCTTGGCATAAATGAAATCTTGGGTGAGGAGTTGGAGACAGACCAGATTTCAGATCCATCTACCAAACAAATCCCTTGTGATTTGAATGTATGAATTTGTTGAGATTTCCTGATGGCTAACAATATGCCTTCATGTTAGTAATGACAAAAAAACTAATAGCCGGGCACAGTATTAAAAAAAAAAAAAAAAAAAAAAGGCTCCTTTTTCATGTAATTGAATTCTTCAATCTTGCACTGCATTCATTGAGAAGAACTCTTGGGATGAATTTCTTTGAAATCTCTGCTACTGATTTTATTTTCTGATATGTTGACCTTCTTCATCTTGAGACATGTTGCAAGATTGGCAGGCTTCGTTTTCCGTGCATCAGATACAGTGAAAGCTGTGTTAAGGCTCCTGCGGTTGAAATTTATTCAGTGTAGATGCTAATGAAGAATTTTAAAGCCATCTAGTCTGGTTCAGTCCTCTTTTTCTCATCTCTCTGTAAGGGGGAGAAATAGCATTTCTTTAGCAAAGAGAAGTAAAAAAAATAAAATAAAATAATGACCACATCTCTCATACAGAACTTAGTCTGGTTTTTCAACTCATTCTCTTTTGAGAAGCCAAGTATAAATCTGTATCAAGGATGGAGGTAATCAATATTTTTATTAGTATTGATGGAATGGATAAATATCTTACTGGTAATGATCCTGTTTAAATGTCTTTCACATTCATGAATTTATGTAATATATACATTTACCATTTATCAGGTATCTGCAGTGTGAAAAGCACCAAGCTAGGGATGAATTAGTTAGGGTCCCTTCCTTCGAAGTAGTTCCTTCTAGTATTGAGGGTAGACATGGACCAAATTGACCCAAGTGAACATGAATTTCTGATATCTGACCCAGGAAAAGAAGTTGAAATATGTAATAAATACTCCAGAAATAAGAAACGAAGGGAAAAATATCTTCCATCCTACTGTAGGCATAATGAGCAGTACATTCTGTACTCATTGCTCTGCCTGTAAATTGGACTAGAAGAAGCACCCCAGGGCTTCATTTTACTTAACACATTTTCTGCAGTTCTTGCCTCCCCCCTTTTCCCCCCATATGAGCATAGAGATGAACGCCAGTCCTGCATCTTTTACTTGATCTTAGACCTACACAGGTGACTACATGTGTAGAATCATGTCCACAGGTAAACTGGCCTGACCACCAGCCTCAAGAGCAGTCACCCAGCCTCTCTGTTCAAATTATTATCTCACTCTATAGTAAGTATTTTTAATTATTTCCATCTTCCTCAAACTCCTAGGTCCCCTAACTCTGCTGTATCACTTCTGATGGAGCAAATTAATATGCCTCCTATTTTACATTCAAAGTAAATCCATGAAATGAGACCCTCCCTGCCCCCACCACCTTCCTAGCACTAACCATACAAACTTAACTGAATTTCTCCTCTTCTGCTTCATTTCCTCCTATTAAAGGACAGGAGGGTGATCCTGGTTCCATTGCCCAAGGCCAGTTCCCTCACATAGGGTCTGAAAGGTGGCGGTTGGAATAAGCCTCCTTCCCCTCATCATCTAAACATGCTCAAGTCCCTTTAGCCTTGATTCCATGAATACATACCCTTCCAGGGACCTGCAAATCAGCTGTAACATTTTTCTTTATCTCTCTTACCTGCACAGTTCTTTTTAAAAGATGTGTCTTTCATTGCTATCACCATCTCAAATCTTGTTATTCTCCCCTTGGCCCTTCCAATCTGTTTTTTTTTTTTTCATCATTACACTTGAACAACCTGTACAGAAGTCACCAAATGATCCTCATGTCCTTTTGCACAAGGCCAGTCACAGCCCCACCTTTTTGACTGCACCACCATGTGTGATGTGGTTCTTTACTCCCTTATCACTGAAACCTCTCACCTCCACCTCAGTGGGACACATTTTTCTGGTATGCCTATTCATCTCTGGCCATTCCTCTGTGCCCCACAAGCCCATCCTTTTCAACCTGGCCATTAAATGATTTCTTGAGGCTCCACCATAGATCTTTTTATCCCTCCTTGGATTTGCACAACCAGAACCTTGAGGACCATCGAAACCTGCCAGACCATCTCTCCAGTACAGAGCTTTCCTGAGCTCCAGATCTACATTTCTGCCATTTCATATCTGTTTTCAATGTTTCAAAAGCATCTCAAATGTCCAAAACAGGGCTCATGATATGGTCCTCTTTCTGGATTCACCCTCTCTGTCACAAATTTTCATCCAATTGCCTAACTTAAAAAAAAAAAACAAACTGAGAATTATTCTTGACACAACTTCTTCCTCAATTCTCATAGGATCCTCAAGCTAATCCCCAAAATTCTAAGATCACCTTCATTTCCTCTCATTTGTGCTGTCTGCCACCCCTGTGGCATAAATGTATTTTAATGTTGCTATCGCTTCCTCTCTGAGACTGTTGCAGTGGTCTCCTGACGTCATTCTGTTATTTCCTCCTTACTCTCTTCTAGTTCATTCTCCATACGGCAGCCAAAGTGATCATTTTAGTATATAGGACTTATTGATCACCACTTGGATTAAAGTCCATAACTGTTTCCTGTAGTCTATAGGATAGAGGCCAAAATCTCAAACATCCTAAAAAGCATTCATGAATTCACTTTTTCCCACTTCCACAACCCTCTGATTCCTACCCTCTGCCATTGTCCTTCTTGCTACAGGAATGGAGGCTACTGCTTCCTCTATTGGAGCACTCATATTCCTCTCTTTACCTGGGTACACACTTGTGTCCATCAGAGTGTACACTGAAAGTTACTTCTTTAGGGGTAACCTCCCAGAATCTCAAGACTAGTTTGCTTCTCCTGATTGTATGTTTATTTCACCATGTGCTTCTGTGATTACTTGATCAATGTCTAAGTCCATTGCTAGACTAGAACCCCATGAGAGTAGAGCACAATGTCTTTTTGGCTCACTGTTATTTTCCTAGTGTCTGTTGCAGAGCTCAGAACATATTGAACATTTAACAAATGTCTTAATTGGACATTTAATTACATGCCAGGCACTGTTCTAGTGGTGAAAAAAAACAAACTTAGTCACTGCCTTCATGAAACCTGCACTATAGTGAAAGAGACATCAAATTAAATGAGTAAATAAACATAGAATATCAGGAAGCAATAAGTTCTATGAAAATAGTAGAGCAGGGCTGGGGATGTGGCTCAAGCGGTAGCGCGCTCACCTGGCATGCGTGCGGCCCGGGTTCGATCCTCAGCACCACATACAAACAAAGATAGTGTATCCGCTTAAAACTAAAAAAAAAAAAAAATATATATTAAAAAATTCTCTCTCTCTCTCTCTCTCTCTCTCTCTCTCTCTCTCTCTCTAAAAAAAAAAGAAAATAGTAGAGCAAGGATATTGAAAATAGTAGACAGTGGCAGTAGATGGGGCTCTTTTATTTAGGATCTAAAAGGCTATTTTAGATAGAGAAGGTGTTTATATGGTGACATTTGAGCAGAGACTTGAATTAAATGAGATAGAATACAGGGACAGAATTGGGAGAAGACCTTTCTGGAAGTACATAGGGGTAAGAGCCTGGCATGTTTGAGGGCTAGCAAATGGGTCAGTATGGAATGAGAGGAGTCAGTGAGCTGTAGATGAGACTGGAGAAGAGTTCAGGAAAGTCACATGACCAAGTGATGATCCATACCTCCAAGTTGGACACCAGGTTGGGTGAAATACTGGAAAAAGCATTTTTTTTTTTTCCAGACTTCAGGTCATTGAGCTCCAATCCCAGTTCTTCCACCAGCATCTGAGTGGTACTGAATGCAAATCACTTTTTGATTCTCTTCCTTGGTTTCTTTGTGTTGATAAATGAAAGTTTGAAACTAGATTAACTCCAACGTTCTTTCCAGATCTAAAACTTATTCTTCCTGAAGGTGCTTTGATAAGAAGAACCAGTTTAAAGGTTGTAGTCTGCCACGGTGATTTGGGGCAAACAACATTTTCTTTCTGAGTCTATTTTAGTGTTTGGGAAACAGGAATAGAAGAGTTTCCTCTCAGGATGGGCATGGATAAGACACCATGGCTATGAATACAGCATGCTCTACTCACCTGCACCTAAAACTAATGGTGAATATACAGCAAAACAGGCACTGTTTTGGGTTCCATATATGTGTGAGTTCACCCTTGCACCATATCAGGAGGTGGATCCATTTATTTGAGACCAAAAGCAATTAAATCCCTTAGGTTCCCTTATACAGTCAAATGACAGAATTAATTTTGCACCCAGACTGATTGGCTTCAAGACTCGAAGGCTCTTTAGGATCTATCTAATGTCTGAATGCAGCAGCAAGTTGGAGAGGTAAGGATATTCCAATTCCAGGGTCACTGTTGATAAAGAAATTTATCTAACAATGCTAACCATATTTTTCTATCAGTAATAACATGATTCAAACATGATCTACATCAAAATGATGTTTTTGCAAATTCTTATTAAAGAGAAAAATATGATGGGATGCAGAATTCATCATAGTGCAATAGTCATTTCTTCTTACCACCTGTTCACTTATCTACTAAACACCTACTATGTGTCAGGTCCCACTCTAAGGACCAATAGGACAAGAATAAAGATACCTTTGACTTCAAAGGAATCACGAACCTTTCAAACATTTCAAATGTTCAAATCATGAACATTTCAAAGTAAGCATCGGCAAAAGAGTGATATTTTACTATAACAGTTGATGTAAGCAGAGCCATATGATATGTGGAGTGAGAATAGGGGAGCTGTGCAGAAGAAGGGATGCTCAGAGCTCAGATTCATACTTAAAATATGGACTCGTCAGCACTAAGGAAAACAAGGCTTTCATCTCCCTGTGCCATATTTCAAAAACTCTAATGTGCACATTTATTCCACATTTTAATATCTGGGAAGTGAGGATTCATCCCAGAATGGCTGACATCTTATGAATGTTGCTGGCCAGCAGTCAGCCACCATCCCTGTTCGCACACTTGGTCAGAGCTGCTCATTCCACCGTCACTTCAACTGAGTCATGCACGCTGCTGCTATTACATGTGCTGAGTTTGACTGACTGTTCAAGGATCTTTAAAAAGATTATACTGTGATTCCTCTTTGAAAAAAGTCATTTGTACTCAGAAAAGCACAGAAACAGCAGCACAATAGAAGGTACAGACACATCTAAGAGATTTCTCACTGAGAATAAAATAAAAACTCTAAGTGACAAGAAAGTATTGTCATAACTTTTAATTGGCAGCATCTTTTTTTTTTTTTCCTAGTGGCACATGAAATAATAGTACACCTTGCCTCTTAGGTTGGGAAAGATGCTGAATTTTAATTAATCTAGGCAAATCTTGTATTTTTAGAAGCTGTATGAACTTATATTGAGCTTTGGGCTCACTTCACTTTATTTAATTCAAGCTGGTTTTCTAAACACCTGCCATCCTATCCTTATGCAATTGTGTTTTTGAAACCACTTTTGGAAGTTTTTCTTTGCTAGTACATTGGCACCATGTGAAGCAGCTCAATGATGCAGATTGTTGAGGATAACTTAAGTTGAGATTCAGTTATTCTATACTTTAGCCACAGTTTTTGTCATCCATGTTGACTATTCCTGGTCACCCAAGGATGAGCTTATTATTTAAGCATGTTATTTATACAGAATTTCACAGTTGAAACGAGGTACAGAATGACCTACTCTAAAACAAGAGCGATTAGCAAGTTTGGAGCATAGCCAAACTCGAGAACAAGGTTGTTATTGGCATGATTTTAATCATGATAGACAATTAGCCAAGCTTAATTATATTGAGACGGAAAACCAGAGTGAGTGGCAGTAATGAATTTCTCCGGGAATTCTCCTGTGTCTCCAACTCAAGCTGGCTGACCTATAAAGGGTGTAAAATGATAAAAGATGTTTGCCCACATGTACAAGCTGTGTTTACCTCGAGGAGCAGCCTGTGTGGGAAGGGGTCTGAAGGACTCTCTCTTCTGTGGGGACTCATCACAGGACACAAATGGGATTCTCCAGTTCACACTCGCATTTTCCTTCAGGAAGGAGATGCAAAAGAGAGGGAAACATCTTTTAGCTGAACTTGGGCACATTAAATGTTAATGTGATTATGTAGCTAGGGATTCTTGAAATGTCGCCCGTGGCTGAAGTATGACTGCAGTTGTGTGTTAGCACATTTTGGTGTTATAAAGGCTTAATATTTTCACTGACTGTGTCAAGCCCAAATAAAACACCCGGAACTTCAATAGAATCAGAAAGTGATTAAAATGTAAAAAAAAAAAAAAAATTAACAATATGACAGTCCTTGCCTCTAGGTTTAGAAAAGGAATTTAAAAGGAAATTCTCTTTAAGTCTCTAGTCTCTTTTTTCCATTATGGATTTTTAATTGACTTATTATAATTGAAATATAGAAGAAAGAAAACTTTTGCAGAATGATTAAAGTATCTATAGTTTATATAGTTCTTTAGAGTTCACAGTTACCGATATTTAATCCTCAGGCCAGAAACACACACACACACACACACACACACACACACACACACACACATCTGGGAAGAATACATTGTTGTTAAAGATTAAAGATGAAGATGCTGAGGTTCAGGGTTTATGACTTCTTTAAGTCAAATAGCAAAAATACACGCAAAGCCTGATTACAAGACCAGGTTCTTGCTGATCGAAAACCAAAACAGCTAACTCAATCAATAAGGATGTCTTCAAGGTGAAGCTTGAGATTGGCTGCAGTGTGATGGGCTGCCTCAGTAGGAAAGTGAAGTCAATCAATGTTCCTTCAGCCCACCTCCCTGCCTTCCCACTTTCCCTCTTTCTCTTCCTTCTCCCTGTCCCTTTCTGTATTCCCATAAGTAGCATTTGATGTTGGGAAAACACGATGCACAATTCAATTCTAAGACCCAGGTTCATAGCAGTTTCCTTCACAATAGCCAAAGATGGAAGCAAAGTGAATGTTCTTGGCAGGGTGAATGGACAAACAGTGGTAGATGTGTACAATACAACCTTGCCTCTGAAAAGAAAGGCATTCTGACACCCACTGGACATGGATTAACCTTGAGGGTACCATGCTAAGTGAAATAAACCAGGCACAAAAAGACAAATCACCTATGATCTACTTGTATGAGGTTCCTAGAATAGTCAAATTCATAGAGATGAAAGGTTAGAATGATGGTTTCCAGGGGTGGAGGGGAGGGTGAGTCAGGGATTAATGTTTAATAGGTACAAAATTTCAGTTCAGAAAGATGAGAAAATTCTGGAGCTGGAAAGTGATGATGGTTGTACAACAATGTGAACTAAACATTTGCAATAATTAAAATGATAAAATTTTTGTTATGTAAATTTTATCACAGTAAAAAATTTTGACCCCTGCCTTCTGTGAGTGTCTATTCTGTACCAACAGCCTGCTAGGGGAACGGGCTACAGTGTGACATGTGCTCTGCCAGGGCATCACAGAGTAGCATGGGGACAATGTAGAAGGTTTCACAGCCCAGCCCAAGGATCAGCAAGGAAACTGGGAACAGCTCTGTGAATAATGTTTGGAATATGCCTGAATTGAGTTGGAAAGAAACTTAAATTTCTCCAGGGAAAGTTGAGGCCATAGAGGATGATCATTCCATGCAAGAGCTGCAAGGTAGACACATAGGAGCCCAGGAAAGCCAGGTGTGGCCAAGCAGAGGTGAGAAGTCCCCTGTGACTACAGCCCAGAGTTCAAAGAATCCGGCCACTATGATGACTGACCCCTCTTCTTCCTGCCAGACAATTAAAGTGGCTCTCCCAGTAAAGCCAAAGCCATGTTTAAAACCTGGGTCTTTGTTTTAAAAATCCATTCTCTTTCCACTAGGGCACTTGAGCTCTGCTGTCAATCACGGTGGCTACTTATGTCATTAAAATTATATAAAATCAATAATTCAGTTCCTCAGTCACACTAGCCACATTTCAAGTGTGACTAGTGACTATCAACATGGAAAGCTCAAACAGAGTATTTCAATCAACACTGCAAGTTCTATTGACTAGGCCTCTTTTAAAGTTTACAGAGTAATTCTTTTTCCTATTAATTTTTTTTTTTTTTTGCATATTTGAGCATCACACAAAATCCTGCCATTATTTTCCCATTTTGTAGTAAAGGAAACTGCAGCTTTGAGAAGCTGAGTAATTTGCTGATGGCTTCACAGCTATTAAGAAGTGATGCTAGAACATAAATCCCAAAGCCCTGGATCCAGATTCAGCGTGCTCTTCATTAGTCCATAGCCTCCCACTGCCTTTGTGTCTGCTCCACATTCAGAATATTCTTCCTTTAAGAGTCTACTGTACAGCAAATTATAAACATGGCTTTTCTGTGAAACCTGGAGAAAACACAGATCCCTTAGTCTGACAACCAAAGCCTTCCACAAATATGAATAAATGCATGTTGCACAGTCTGCTTCCTGTATCTCTTTTCTAGCATTTATTCTTTACCTCTGGGCAGGACACCTCAGTCACATGCCAGCCCTTGAGATTTTCCTGTTCCTGATGCCCCTTATGGACAAATGTAGTCCTCCTCTCTGCCTACTAGAATCTTACTTACCTTTCAAGTTCTGCTTCCTGACCCACCTCGGTAGAAAGTCCTCCTTGACCAATCTGGTCCCTTTTCCCTCTTATCTGGAAACCAGCAGGTGACTCATGTAACATCACATGGGAATCCACTGCTCTGCTTCTATCCATGCTTTCTTCTCTCCTGGTAACAACCCTTGTGTTGCCCAAGTGAGATCACACCTTGCTTGTTTTAGGGAACCCTTGGTGCCTGTATAGACCCTCCTTGGTAACTGTACTCAGCTCTTACCTGTTGAGTTCATTTCATCCACATTTTGCTTCACTTTGGCTCCTCCTGATGTAAGAAAGCCTATTATGGTTTAGACATCAGGTGTCCCCCAAAAGCTCATGCCTAAGACAGTGCAAGAAAGATTAGAGGTAAAATGATTGGGTTATGAGAGCCTTAACCTAATCAGTACACTTATCCACTTGAATGAATTGACTGGGTGGCAACAGTGGGCAGGTAGGATGTGAGTCCCTGAGGGTGTGTCTTCAGTGTTTATATTTTGTCCATGGTAAGGGGGAGAGCTAGCATATTCTCTCTCTCTCTCTCTCTCTCTCTCTCTCTCTCTCTCTCTCTCTCCTGAATGGTGCCATGTCCTGAGCTGTTTCCTTCCATCACATTCTTCCACCATGATATTCTACCTCACCTCCAGCTCTAAAGAACATTGACATCCATCTATGGACTGAGACCTTTGAAACTGTGAGCACCAAATAAACTTTTCCTCCTCTAAAATGGTTCCTGTTAGGTCTTTTGGCCATAACAATGAAAGAGCTGAATAAAACAATCACTGCACTGGGCATGGTTACATATTGTTCCATACATTCTTTTCCAAGAACCCTGGAAGAAGACACTATTGTTCTGGTTATCCAAATAGTAACCACGACTCAGTGAGGTTAAGTGAGTTACAAATTCAGAGAGCTGTGAAGTAAAACAGGCAGAAACCAAACCTAGAACCACCTGGATCCATAGCCTATGCCTGTATCCTTGTTGCAGTAGAAGCCTTTTCTACACGTGGTGAAATGTTTGAAAAAATGTCTGCCTGCATTTCACACTCAGCACACACAAATAAAAATCTGCAGCACAATTTGCTCCAAGATTCTGCAAGGTCCAGTTCTATCAACTGTCCACCTTGGATTTGGCATGAGGCTTCAGAAACAGTAGAGGTGAGATGAGCACATGATTCAAAGCCCTGGCCTTGTTTTAAAACTACATAACTCATTGTTTAGACACCATCCAAATAGCAGTAGAAATGGATTTTGACTTTTTGTTAAAGGAATAACATTTTCTATCAGAAACTTGGTGACTCTTCCAGTTATTATTAATGGATTCTCTAGTCTGTAAGTTACAACTGAACAAAATGTTCTGCTGTATAACGTGAGGTTTAAGAGAAAACAATTCCTTGACAATTTTATGGGTTGAGATTTTTTTTTAATTTTATAAAAGTCCTGGAGAACTAAAAAGTTCAAGAAGCCCACTCATTTCTATATATTGAAAATGTTATCATAGAAAACTAAGGTGTATGGAATTATGATCACTAGATTATAATCTAGTGCCGCAATGTGGCAAACAGTAACATGAGCACCGAGAGTCAGAAAGCCTAAGTCCTGCTCCCAGGTCTTCCAGTGGTTGAACCAGAAATCAAGTTAATTTCCCTGGGGCCCAGTTCCCTCCTCTAGAGCAGTGTTAGCTGAGTAAATTAATAAATAAAGGTATTATGCCTTAGTCTGTTCAGGCCACTGTAACAAAATACTATACACATAAATAACAAATTCATTTCTCAGAGTTCTGAGGCTTAGAAGTCCACAATCAAGGCACAGGTGCATTTGGTGTCTGCTGAGGGCCTGCTTCCCGGGTCCCAGACCCTGCCTCTTGCTGCATCCTCACATGGTAAGAGGGCGAGGTAGTTCTCCTGAGGCTCTCTATAAGTGCACTAATTCCATTCATAAGGGCCCCACCCTCATGACCCACTCACCTCCAGAATGAAGGGCCCCTCCTCTAATTGCCTCCAATTGGTGATAAGGTTTAACTTGAGAATTTGAGGGATGGGACCCAAGCATTCAGACCACAGAATGTTGGGTGAGATGAGAGCCTCTAAGATTTCTTCCATATGAATGGTTTATGTGTCCTAGCTTCAATTTTGCTGTGTTTAAGAAGAAAGTATTCTGAGTAAAGTGGGAGACTTCTATTATTACAGTATTTAACAAGTTTACCTCTGTAAAGAGAGCAATTGCCTAATTCTGTTCCATGAGCAAGTTTCTTAGATTTTTGCTAGGGAAAAGATAGGTCCTGGATATGAGGACTGAAAGTCAAGTGAAGACACATGAAATTAGACTACAGAACAGATTGTGCAGCCTTTGTCAGTGAAGGTTTGTGAGCATGGTGAGGAGAGATGGTATCATCTTGGGGTCTGGGAATGGAGATTTGGTCTTGTGAGAGAGCTTTAGAGACCAATCTGTTTCCTATGCCCAGACTCCATAGAAATGGTGTTAATGCCTTTCTTTGTAATGGGGCACTGTGAGAATCTAGTGGACACATTGCACCAACTAAGGTCTTTCAAAAGCTGAGGCCAGAGGTGTGCTTTCTATAGGAACCAATGTTTCTTACCCACGTATTTAAGGACCTGGCCTGGGATGTTTGTTGTTTATTTTGTAGCCTCTCCTCTACCTCAGCACAAATAATCTGTGCAGATCTGAAAGGCTGGTAACTTCTTCCCAGTAATGCCCTAGAAATAAAGCAAGCAATGTCAGAAACCACAGAGCTTCAAAACAACCAAGAGACAGCTTATTCTCACTCCTACTTTCAACAGTTGTAGATTTGGAGGCCACAGATTCAAAAGATTGGCCCAGATTGACACCAAATAATGGGAGAACTGGGATTACACATAGATCTTCCATTTATGTGACCTTGGTTTTACAATTTCTGCTAATTGTTTATGATTTGGCTTTTAATAAGAGCAGAAAAATAAAAGAGAGTTCACTTATTAAGCTTCTGTTTGTACCAGATGGCATATATTTATTACCTTTATGCTTCAAAGTAGATATATTCTATTCTGTAGATGAGAAAATTGAGGATTAGAAACTTAAATAGACTTGCTCAGAGTCAATAACTGTTGAGTGGCAAATGAGTCCAGTTGTAAATTTTATCCTCATGTAATTTGGCAGGGTAGTGCCTATAAAATTCCTCAATGTACTACCAGTTGGCTAGTGATTCCATTTTAACTCAGCCCAATTATATTTATGTGCCACAGGCACATAAATATATTCAGTATGTATTATTGATATATTTAATAACAATAAAATTTTTATCTTGTGAGTGTGTATAAGGATGCTTATAGGCTTGTTGTAGCATTAATCATAATGCCAAAGCAAAAGTTGCAACTTCAATGCTCACAATTTTAATGGTTTACTATATTATGGCAACCCTTAACGAAATATTACTGGGAAATAGCATGGAAAATTATTGAGCTGTTACAAGGTTGTGTTGATTCTGCATATGTGTATGTATGTGTGTGTGTGTATATTACATATATACACATTATATGTATATAATATATGTATATATTATATGTATATATATATATATATGAGAGAGAGAGAGAAATGTTCATAATATACTGTTAAAATAGAGGTAGGGAAGCAAGCTGCATAGTAATGAATGTGTTGCTTTTCCTTTATTCTTGTGTGTGTGTGTGTGTGTGTGTGCGCGCACACGCGCAAGTGCACACACTCATCTGTTTAAATGAGGACAAATGAAGACACGAAAGGAGTGTGCCGTTGGCAGGCTGTTAACATTGTTCACACAGAGAGTGGGATAAGATGAGAAAAAACATGGCCAAGCCTAATGCTTGAGCAGATAGCCAGGAGTTGAGGGCCAGAAGGGGAAAAACTAAAGCAGATCTTCATCCCAAGACAGAGTCAAGGTCTGGAGTCAGATAGTAGACAGCACAGATCAAGAGCAGGACTGAAGTAGAGTGGGAGTCCTGAGTGGTTGCTATGGCCTGGGGAATTTCCATCTAGCTGTTCTCATGAGCCAAAGGGTGCCTGGGCATAAACATGAATACGCAAGATAGAGATTGACATCAAAGTTGCTCCATGCTCTGAGGGCTACTTGAAGCTGGAGACTGATAGTGAGGGTGTACAGTGAACCTCCCATGGGTAGCCATGCCAGCCAGGGAGGAGTAGAGAGGACTGCCTCCACACTCCATCCATGGTCTTTTGTCTCCAAAGTCTAGGTCCATCCCATCATTCCTGAAAGCTAACTATCTGGCCTTGTTCTGGGCCACTGTCCAACCAGCTCATTTGAACAACCCTTCTGTGCCCTTCCCAGGAGGTCTCTGACTTCTTGGGGCCTTCTGACTGCTTATTTGAGTGCACATATGCTAAACTTGCTTCACTGGTCTTCAGAGTTAGCTTTGCCTTTTCTAGGATTTAATATTAAGCTCCCAAAGGGAAGGACCCTGACTTTAGTTTCTATTACTAAAGTGCAACTTTCCAGAGACCTGTTCCTGCCCTCTATGGAGCCTCAGAGTGTGGAGGTCTTGAACTTCTCATTTTTCCCTCCTTTCCATGAGTGACTAGGACTCACACTATCGTGCTTCTAGTGCACACTACCACATGGAGAGTTATCACCTCTGGTCCCTGGGCTCTTCCCTTCCCAGCCTTCTGGGGAGTGGACACTCTCCTTCATCATGCTTCATGGGTGAACCTGAGGTCCAGTCCACCAATTCATCCTGATGAAGGGTTTTACCTTCATTTGATTGGGGCAATAATGCTGGAAACAAGGAAGAGAAACACCTCTACAACCATTGCCTTGATTTTCAGTTTCGCAGTCCTTTGCTTCTGTGAGTCAAGTCCTCCAGGAGGCTTCTTTGTAGACATTTCCATGGTAGGAGTTCACCCTTCCATCACGGAGCGGCGAGTAAGACAGTACGTCAGCCCTGAACCACACGGCTTGTCAGAATTCAGACTGGCAGCCCACCTCGCCCTGAGTCTCACTAGGACAGCCCTTTGGTGTATTTCTTCCCTGAAGGTAACAGAAACTAAAGTCAGGGTCCTTTCCTTTGGGAGCTTAATATTAAATCCTAGAAAAAGCAAAGCTAGCTCTGAAGACCAGTGAAGCAAGTTTAGCATATGTGCACTCAAATAGACTGTACCAAAGCTGGGCCTCAATTTGGACGATATTGATGTCCCAGAGCCCCTGAGCGTTAATCAAATGTTTGTAAATTGCATGTGGCTTAACGGTGCTTTGAGAGTGCATGATTTAAAGCACTTGTAAGGGATCCTCTGGTGCTACAACCAATTAACCCTAATTCATCTGTTTTGTAAATCTGAATTTACTCCTAAGAATCCAGTGTTTGGAGAATAAGAGAGTAGACAAAGAACAATTAATTAGGGAAGCCTTCCTGGAGGGGGTGAGCCAAGGCCAAACCTTAGAGGAGATGGTGATCCCTGATCCTGTAAAGGACTGAGAGGGGAAGAGCAGCAAGCTTCAGAGAAGGGCTGCCTCCTGTCTGGGCAGCAATGAATGTCCTCCTGAGTGACAACTGAAGCATCCCTTGTGGGAGCACAGAGGTTTAGTGTGCACAAAGGGCTTCCTGTACATCACCATGACGGTGATAACCATGAGGGCTTGTTAGTGCCCTCTGTACACAGTGCTAAGCGCTCAAACACATTTCAGTTAATCACTAACAACCTGTTGGGTTTAGGATTAGTGTCTGCTTTTTACAGAACGAGAAACAAAGGCCAGGGTGTTTAAAGGCACATATGTTGTGCTGAAGTCAGCTGGTATGAAAAGGAGTGAACATCTGGATGTAGGTCTGTCTTGCACTTCTGTTCACATCAAGCTCTTGGGGCTCAGAAAAGGACTGAGAAGTTAGGGCAGAACATCACGGAAGAAATCAGCATAAATATCAGTGATTTAATTCACATTATTGGATGCCAAGTATGAAACTATGCTAAGCACTTTACATGAATGATGTCATTCATCAATCCCAATAACCTTCTGACACTGGTGACAAGTCTGTTGTAATGATCAGAAAGCCAAGGATCAGAGAGAGCAATATACTCAGCATTACACAGTTGGTAAATATACAGAATAAGCTCTTAACTACTTGGTCTCATGCCCCAGGCCTTTTGCTCAGATACTTGGGGACCATTCAAATGGTGTCGTCATCTTCATGGGCTTCCTGACCTAGAGGTGGAGTCAGACCTGCACACAGCACATTTCACTGCAATGTGCCATGGGAAGAACACTCACAGAGCCTGCAGGAGCGCACAGGAGGGGCTTTTTTAGGCCTGTAGATTTCAAGGTTGGCTGTTGTTATCCCTATCTTACAGGTGACAAAACCAAGATATGTGTCCTTTTTGATGTGTTTCTGTTGACACAAGTTATAAGAGGAGACAGTCCCAGGATGTTATGTCAGGCTCAGCATTTCTGCCCGAGTGGTCCATACCCTCTTTCTTAGACTCTTCTAAGAGATTTTCCAGAAAATGTTGGACATTTTTTTTTTCAGGCAGTTTGTTCACTAGTTTGTTCATTTTCAATATATGACATCAACTCAGTACATTATTCTTTTTTTCTCTCTCTTCCATTCTCAAATAGAGCTTAGAATTAACTCCCAGTTCTGAGCCCTGTGTTCTAATTACTTTCTTCTTGGGTAATCTTAGCCAGCTCCACAGCTTTAAATGTCGTTTATATGCTTGTGTCTCCAGATCTAGACTCCCTCTATGCTCCAGACCACCTACTCTGTACCTCCGCTTGGAAATCAGCCTGTTCTAATTGGCTCTGAAGAGTTGGTCCAGCTGGGCACAGTGGCACAGCCCATAATCCCAGCAGCTTGGGAGGTAGAGACAGGAGGATCATGAGTTCAAAGCCAGCCTCAGCAAAAGCAAGATGCTAAGCAACTCAGTGAGACCATGTCTCCAAATAAAATACAAAATAGGATTAGGGCTGGGGATACAGCTCAGTTGGTAGAATGCTTGCCTTGCATGTACAAGGCCATGGGTTCAATCCCCAACACCAAAAAAGGGGGGGGGGCTAGTGGTGTGGCTTAGTGGTGAAGTCCCCCTGAGTTCAATCTCTAGTACCATTTTTTAAAAATAGTTAGTTCCAGAAGAATGGATAAAGAAAATGTGGTATATATACATAATAGACTATTACTCAGCATTAAAAGAGAAAAAAATAATGGCATTTTCAGGTGAATGAATGGAGTTGAAGAATATTATGCTAAGTGAAGTAAGTCAATCTCAAATAAACAAATGCCAAATGTTTTCTCTGATATGAGGATGCTGATCCATAATGGGGTTGGGGGGTGGGCATGGGAGGAATGGAGGAATTTTAGATAGGGCAAAGAGGAAGGAGAGAAAGAAGAGGACATGGGGGTAGGAAAGACAGTGGAACGAGGTGGACATCATTACCCTAAGTACATGTATGAAGACATGAATTGTGTGACTCTACTTTGTATACAACCAGAGATATGAAAAATTGTGCTCTATATATGTACTATGAAGTGAAATGCATTCTGCTGTTATATATAACAAATTAGAATAAATAAATTTTTAAAAAGGAGTTGGTTCATCTTCACTTGGGGGGGGGTCCTGAATCAATTATTTTTCACCATCTCTTGATGAGATATACATCAACTATGCAAACCAAGTCAGTGTCTTCTTCCTTGGACTAGACCGCTTAGCCCACTGCCATCAGCGTCAATTTGGTCTCTGATTCTTCTTCTGCTCCCTCCAAACTGTTTTCTAAAGAGCAACCAACAGGGTGTTCACAACATGTCAATCAAATCATTCATAATTCTCCTAACCCAAAACCCGTATTCAAAAATTTCCAATGGTGCTGATCATATGTGAATAAAGCCCAGGTGACTTACATTCCCCCAAGACCCAATATGATGTGCCGTCTCCCCCGCTCATATCCCCTGTCCTTGTCACCACTCTACTCTATGACACTGGCTGGTAGGCTGTGCCTCTAGAACTTGAAGCTCTTCCCACCTTAGGCTTTTATTCTGATGTTTCCTGCCTGGAAATGCTTTTTTGAAATTGGGCAGTATGTCTTTTCCCATCCTTCAGATTTGGGCTCAGGTTTGCCCAGCTTGCCCCCACCTCTATCCTGCGTATGTATTTCACCTCACAACACAAGTGACAATGTAAACTATTTTTGTAGATTGATCAATTGATTGATTTTCCTATTTATTGTCCATGTCACCTCTAGAAAGTATGCTGCATAAGGGCAGGGATGTCATGTGTATCCTTCGCTGTACATACAACCTGTCTCAACAATTCATGGCACCTAGGAGACACTCAATTCAAAAGTGATGCAATGAGTTATTCCTTTCAATTATTGAAACAGGACATGGCTATGACAGGAAACTGAGAAATAATGGTATAAAAAGAGAAATGTACATATAGACATATTTCTCTCCCATCATTTTCCTGTGTATATTTTAAAATAGAGATTATTAAATACATTTAATTTATATCCCATTTTTTGCATTTAATATCCATAAGCAATTTTCTTGTGGCTCACCTCCATACCTCCATCACCATGTCCATCACCAACATCATCATTATCACTATATTATAGAAGAGAAGACCTGAGTGTTAAATTTCACATAATATACACTCAAACCAGCATTAATTTCCTTTTTCTATCTTGACTTCCTTCCTGAAAAACATTTTTACAGGTGCCCTCTGGGTGCTGTGTTTTGTTTAAGTAAGACAGTATGTGCATCTGGAAAACTATAAACATGAGCAAGTTATTAACCTTTCCAGACCTCAATGTCTTTATCTACAAAATGGGGACAGTGGAACCTGCCTTGCTTAATTTACAGGACTGTGCAGGGATCTAATGAGGTATTAGAGCAAACATCTCATTAGATATCAAGATATCTCATTAGATATCAGGGTGAATGTCATTTTTAAACCATAGCATTGTACGAGTGGAATAAGATTTACAGGAGGGAATATGACAACAAGTAATTTGTAAAGCAATTCAAAATTTGTGAATAAAAAGCTTATTGGCAATTTTCTGTGCTGTGTGCCACATGTCTTAATGTTTGTGTTTAGTATGCTAAATGGTTGCCAATGCCTAATTCTAGGTTCATACCCTGCAATAGCTTTTTTTTTTTTTAATTTTTTTTTTTATTTTTTTACAACTTTCAGCTGGAAAGCTAGGGTCAATTATTTTTAGCCATTTCTTCAGCCTGTCTCATTAGCAAAGTACTTTGAGGTAATGACTTGGGCATATTTGATGATTGTTCATTTTGAAAGATGTCATTTTAAGACTTTTCTGGAAATTTCAAATCCGCCTGTGGGAGATCTGTTTTATGCCAAAATGTCATTTCAAATTCAAGCCTACATACTGCCTTACACTCAGCCCTTATAAATGTTTCACGGCACCTGCATTTTTTATCATGGTCCTTTCATGTGAACTTGGATTTCTTGTGGCTCACCTCCACACTGTGTCTGAAGGGGAGAAAATGATATTTTTAAATGGCCCTTTTCCCCCTTTGTCATAGAAGATAAAATTCCCCAATTATTTTCCCCTCGTGCATAGATATTTATATTAATATTTTAAAGAATGGGTTCTTTATAGTGTTATTCATGAGCTCATGAATTAAATTTAAAATAAATCTATCCTAAAAATGAATATCTAATCTGTGTTTAATACCTGAAGCCAGATTCATGTTGACTTAATTTCTTTGGTCATAAAAGAAATTTATGAGATGGTTCTGATTCTTTTCATTCACTCAATAAATATTTTGACAAGCTTATTGAGGACCTCCTACACTCTCTATTTTAATCCTTATAATACATGACAATACAAGGGTTATTATTATCATCACCATCATCCTCATTATCACTATATTATAGAAGAGAAGACTGACCCTTAGAACATTAAAGAGCCCCATTAGATGGCCCTACAGTTTAGGGCCTGATGTTTGGGTAGATTGTGTGTCTAATCCTTGGGGTCACCAGTCTGGGGTAAACCTATAAAGGTGAAGGAAAGAGTGGGGAAGGCAGAATGACTAGAGGAAGTTGATATGGAGAGAGAGATTAAATTGGAGAGAATTGAGAGGTCTTAGCTTCCTAACTTTTCCTCGCCTTTGTTCACCTGGGTATTTTTACAAAAGACAGATGTTTGCTCCCCACTACCAGATGTTGTGATGTGATCGGTATTGAATGCAATCTGGGCATCAGGACTTTGTTTCAAATTTCTGGTTATTTTAGGAAGCCACTAACCTGCGTGGTGCCTCACTAGCGTGCAAATCAGAACTGAAATGCTGGTTTGACCATCATGGGTTTTGACGTTACACTACTTCCTACTGGTTTATAGGCTGGTGTTGGAATGCACATCACAGAAATAGAAGATAAACATCCCAACTCACTATGAGAAGAAGACAGCAGTGTGCTTCAGTGGAAGAGGGCAGTAATTAGTCATTATTATTTCTCTGATCCCAGCTTCCTTGTCTCCTGGTTATGATGCCTATCAAGTAGGTTTGTTGTAAGAAGTAAATTAGGTGCAATTCCTCTTATCCAGTAATGTCAGAATCTTTAGTCAACTCATTGAAATAAGTCCAAGTAAGCGTAGTAGATAGGATTCTGCAAAGATCATCAAAAATATCCCATCCCACATGTTCTTTTTAAAATATGGCACTGGAACTTTCCCAGCCCAGGTAGAGTCTAAGTTTCTTCCTCTTAAACCTGGTGTCCATCCAGACATGCCCCATCAATGGCTTGTGGTGGAAATGACACTATGTAGCTCAGGAGTTCAGATCACACAAGCTGTACACTTCCACCTGGCACTTGCTCTCTTGCACCATGTGCTTTGGGAGCTCTGAGCTGACATGTGTGGAGTCTGGTTATTCTGAAGCTGCCATGCTGTTGAGACCATGTGGAGATGCCACATAGTGATGGCCCCCTGCCCTTAGAGTCTTCTCAAAATCAGAATTTTCAAGAGTACAAGCAACAATATGTGTTGGCAAGGATGTGGGGGGAAAGGCACACTCATACATTGCTGGTGGGACTGAAAATTGGTGCAACCAATCTGGAAAGCAGTATGGAGATTCTTCAAAAAACTTGGAATGGAACCTCCATTTGACCCAGTTATCCACTCCTTGGTCTATACTCAAAGGACTTAAAATCAGCATACTACAGTGACGCAGCCACATCAATGTTTATAGCAGCACAATTCACAATAGCTGAACTGTGGAACCAACCTAGATGCCCATCAATAGATGAATGGATAAAGAAACTGTTATATATACAAAATGGAGTATTACTGAGCATTAAAAGAGAATAACATTATGGCATTTGCGGGTAAATGGATGGAACTGGAGAACATTGTGCTAAGCAAAATAAGCCAATCCCAAAAAACCAAAGGCCAAATGTTTTCTCTGATATATGAATGTGGATCCATAATGGGGGGGAGTGGAGGAAATTTGGATTGGGCAGAAGGGAATGAGGGAAGTGGATTGGGCCCGGAGGTGGGAAAGATGGTTGAATAAGACAGACGTCATTACTGTAGGTACATATACAATTACATGAATGGGGTGATTCTATATAGTATACAATCACAGAAATGAAAAGTCTTGCTCCATTTGGGTACAATGAATCGACATGCATTCTACTGTCATGTGTAACTAATTAGAACGAATAAAAAATTTAAAAATAATAATCTGTGAGAAATGTGACTACAGCAACCTTCAGAAAACACTACTCCCAACTTTCAAACTGCCCATATTAGCATGAAGCATTGACAGAGAAGGGGTGTCCCCACTCAGCTTTGTCCAAAATTCAGCTTCATGAGCAAAATGAATGTGACTGCTATTCTAAGACACTGAGTTTTGGGCACTTTGATATGCTGCCTTGGCTATCCAGAACAACAGGGAATAAAAAATAATAATATACATAGACATTAAATATCTTATTTCAAATTAAAACATGTAGTAATTTTTGTATTTAACAACTTTATGATGTAGAGCCAAGGCCTTTTCTTGGAAATGCTGGACAACTGGCCAGAATCTGGGCATGAATCATATCCATGAAGCATGTGTGTGTGGCTGTATGTGTGTGTGTGTGTGTGTGTGCATGTAAAATTCCTAGTGTTCATTTCTTTAAGATAGGATATTGCTGAAAAACACCTAAGAAAATTTTACCACTTATGTCTATCTTTTATAGTTTCCTATTCTGGCATAATTCAACATTTTATTAGCCATTTCATTTATTTTTCCCAATCTTTTGAAAGATTTTAACTTAGAGTTCACAAAAAGTTTCTTTTTGTAAGTATATTGCATCGGTGTACATGTTGTTTATCTCAGGATAAAAATAACGAGTACAATTTGAAGAAGCAAATGCATGGTGAGCTGATATGAGCAGAAGTGTGTAGTTTCTTAATGAGAAGTCTACTAATCTTGTGTTATTTAAAGTTGTGGATGCTAGTCAAAAGAATGGGAACCTGTTAGCCTATCAAAGTTAGTCAAATGAAGGTTGGTAATGAGAACATCTATCATAACATGTATAAAGTCACTTGCATGTAAGCACTCATTAACTGTTAGTTTCTCTAACCACTAAATTCGTGTTTGCCAAAAAAATCTACTTGCAAGTAATCCCTACCGCCAAATACCAGCAGAAGAATTTTATTAACAAAGTCATCTTTGATGGCCATCTAAATTTCATACTATTTCAGAAAATGCATTACATTCCTATTTATGGAAAATCATTTCTCATGGTTAGAGTTCAGATCAGGTGCATAATATTTTCAAATCACTCGTTAAAAATAAAATACCTCATGACAAGTCCCTTTAATACTGGAACTACTGAATGCAAATATAGCGAGAAAGAAAAATCTACTCATGTGGCCCTGAGATTTCTCTAGCTCCCCAGCCAAATCTTTGTACAACCATCAATAGGACAGAGAGTACAGCATTCTGGGAAATGCACTGCATTTTAGGATGAGGTGTGCAATTTACCGTAAAGTTTATCATAATAGAATCTAGCAGTTATTCACAGCTTTCATCAAAGCATAACTCTTTGCCACCCCTTTAGTTCTGGCCTCTGCTGAGCCATCCTGATCATCAACAGCTGATATGAGCAGAAGTGTGTACAGTGATCATCCTGGCTCTGAAAACCAAACCATGGAAATTCTGCAGTTGTTCCTCACCACCTGCAGGATGAAGTCTGGCCTCTGTAAAATAGTTTGAGGGTCTTTATGAGAAAAGTCCTCACATTTTTTTTCAACCTCATCTCTAATCACTTGTGTTAGGACCTAGAACCAGTGTGTAGCAGACTCAGTTACTCCGCCCTTTTATGACCAGCACCACAGATATATGTAAAATACAGACTTACAGTATCCTAAAATAAGTGTTTTTCAAACTATGGGCCTTACCCACCTCAGGGTCATGAAATCAATCTAGTAGACCTCAACAAACATTATTTTTTAATCATAACAGAATGGAATGGAATAGAAGTAGAGTAGATTGGAGTATATTGCACATGGCAGATGTTGTTTGATTAAACTTTGGTTGTAGGTGTGTTTGTGTATACTGAATTAGGGTGTAAAGCATATATTTTTTACACAGTGGGTCATAAAATTAAAATACAAAAACCTCCCATAACTCAACTATTCTTCGGGTTGTGCATTCCACCTATAATTCCTTGTGCTTGCTATGCCTTCCTTTGTCTGACAAAGTCCAACTCTGTCCAAGACATAGTTTCTTCTACAAAGTCTCACTCAGGCTTCACTTCAGGTGTTACAGGCCATTCTGATCTTCAAAACAAACTTCCGAGGTAGAAACTATTATTCCCCCTATTTTATTGACAGGAAAGTGAAAGGTGGCAGATGTGTGATGTAAGTTGCCTAAAGTCACACAGCTGATATGTGGTCAAGGAGGGATTTGAACCTAGGGTCTCTGAGTGCGGACACTCTGCTCTCAGCTGGTAAATTGAACAGCTCCTCTCTCATTTCCTAATGCTTCTCCTTCTGTTCTCCCTTGTCACACAGGTAGTCTTCAGGAGGACACTTTGTACAATGTATGAAATTTTCTGAGTACATGCCTATTTCCCATGCTGTAATAATAAGTTGTAATAACCACAAGGACAAGAACCATGTTCGTTTCCTCTCTTTTGCCTGTAGGATCTTGTATATCTATGTATGGCACACAAAAGCTCCAGATAAATCTTACTCTCATACACCTCACATAGGGTGCCAGCGTGAGGAATTACCACTATTTACAGTTGAAGAAACAGAATTATCCAATAGGTTTGACCCTTGTTCCTTTTGGCTTCTTTCTATGACGATAAACTCATTAACAAAGCTTAATCGAAAAAGTGATCATTTCAGAAGAAGGTCCCGGAAAGTCAGAGATCTTCACAGAGGCATAATATCTTTTGTGGCTAAAGGCACTATGAGAAATGTTACACAAAATAGAAAATGTGCATTTCTTTTTCATTTTTCATTCATGACCATACTGTTTATAGGCATGCCCGGGACCCAAGTTCATTCTTCTCTTAGATATCATTTTATTTGGTCCATTGGCTGGCTCATTCTTTCATTCAACAAATATCTTTTGAGCTAAGCACTGCGATTCATCCTGGAATGTGAGGATGACAAGGCACAGTTCCTCCCCTCACAGAGCTCACAGTCTGTGATGGAGCCCAGTGACCAAACAGGCCATTAGGACATGTGTAGGCCAAGGTCGTGCAGCAGTGAAGGGCCTGGACTGAGGAGCCAGTCAGCCTGGGCTCCCCCTCAGAGGGACCTGTCATACCTCTAACACGTAGAGGAACTTCTGCAGACCTCTGTTGTCTCCTCTCCTGGCTCTGTCATAGAGAACCTGCCTAGAGCATTAGCAGAGAGCCTGGCACCTGGCAACAGTAACTTTTCTGGTGCATATGTGCTCTCTGGTGTTTTGCTTGATACTTCTTTCCTTGCTGTGATTTTCTGATCCAAATAGGAGGCCTCTGAGTCTGAGTGCTAATCACTACTCACGGGTCACCCTCCACGTGTCAGTTGTCCCAGGCAGGCACTGTGCTAAGCCCTCTTCATATATGTTCTCACCAATCCCCTAAAGCAGGCTGGTGAGAGTGTTCAGCTATGACATGTTGGGATACTGTTACACTCCCTACGTCTGGGATTTGGGCTGAGGTCCTTCTTACTTATCTTTCCCTTTTCACTGAGCACAGGCTCCCTAGACCTGGAGCTTCCTCTCTCAGTGCCCAACACTTTCAGGTTCCCATTTTGCATTTGTTCAGAGCCTCTAACATCACTATAACATATTTATGTCATAACACCCCCAAATACACCTGGTAGCGCCTGTGTTTTATCTACCTCAGAGACTAACATAGCTGAAGGGAAATTATTTATCTTGGACTATGACGTTCCTCTTAGAAGGAGTACCTTTCTGTTGTCCGGCCATGGAATTTCTTTATAAACATAATAGGGAAACTCTTATGTCTCATAATAGAACAATTCCTTTTTGGCTAAACACAATACTACAGAGCTATGAAGCTGAACCACTCGTCCCCAACATCCAGCGTGGGCTTCTAATGCTTTCTGGAACAAATTACGGGAAATGTAAGTTCATACTTCCTAATGGAAGCAAAAATTGAACCTATAGTCATCAAATTAATTCACTGTGATTTCCTCTTTCTGAATTAAATAAATGGGTCTATTTAGCAGACATAAATGGGGGAGGGCAGCAGAATGAGAGGAGTCAGACTTGTTTTTGTAGCTATGAAAATGGAAGCAAACTAGAAGCAGTGCTCATTTTCCCAGCAGAAGTATTCAATGAGTCATGACACCTGAATCCTCAAGTGTCAGCTTCCTGTTTAATTTCAGTATGTTTTTACAATAGCCGTGCTGTCTGCAAGCACCAGTTCACCCGCTATTTGAATTCCTCAGATTATAGACTCAATATTATGATTATGCCAGTATTTTAAAGAGGGGGAGGAAAAAAGGAACTAACTACTTAAATGTATCAATATAATATTAATGTGGCTATATATAAACCATAACCATATAAGCAGTTTGATATTTTATTTACTAAATACTTCCTGAAGTCTAATGATATACATTTTTTTTCTGTTGATTTCAAATCCAAGAATGCATTTGTATTTCTTGAGAATGGAAGCTGTATTTTTTTCTCTCTTCACTATGGGCACCATGTCATTGGGAGTACAATAGACATTTTTGTGGTTATTGTGGTTAAAGAAAAATACACAGGAATGGGTCAAGGTAGATGTGTTGTGCGTTACTAGGAGGAGATGACGGTGATGGAGATAACTTCAGGCACCCCAGGCAGGCATATCCCAGATCCCATGCATAGATGACAAAATATGATTTTGGGTTGTTTCACTCTGTTTGATTTATTGAGCAGCTCTAGGTGCCAAAAATTGTTCTAAAGTTTCCAGTTATATGGCCAATAATATAATAAAGAGCTACCATTTAGGAATGTTTCAAGTATGCCAGGCAATGTCCAAACCGAATCATCCTTTAATCTTCATGACTCTACCTTCAGTGTGTCCCCCTAGAATCAGAGCCTAGGAAGGGGATTCTGAGACAAATGATGTGCTGCAGTGTGGTGAGTGAGGGAAGCAGGATGGAGCCGGGGACAGGAGTCAGTCAGGATGTGGTCTCCACAGCTTATTCTCAGAACTTGCCCCACCTTGAGTCAGTGGTTCAGGAGAATCTCCCAGGGAAGGACCTTCCAGCAGAGCAGGGCAGTAGCTCAGAGAAGGGAGCAATCAGCACTCAGGGCAACTGGGAAAGGGAATCCAGCCCAGGGAGCAGCAGCATCTACTGCCCCCATATTTTAAATGTGGAATTAAAGCTCCATGAGTTGAACTTCCCAAAGTCATTGTTAATAAGCTGGAATTTGAATTCAAATCTATCTATTCGACTGCAAGCTCTTGATCACACTGTCTCTACTATACACATAATCACATAATTACGGTGATGGTTTCTAAGCCAAATTCATGTACAGAGTCCAGAAGTAACGTAGAGGAGAGGGTGGTGAACTTTCCAGAGGGGGCAAAGAGTTCCAGTCTCATCTGTGGAAATAAAGCAAAACTTCCTTACTCTATGCATTAAATGGGAAATGACTGTGTCCTTAAAATTCAAAGACATAAAGGCAAGGAAGTAAGCTTTCACAGTGTTTTCTGCTGCGGTATCCAATTCCACTGTGCACCATAAATATAAAGGTCTGAACATGCTAAGCAAAATGGTACGAGCGTCATTTCTAAGTAAAAATATATCCCTAATTAAATCAAGCTAGTAACAGCATAGTTTCTCTTCTCCTGGAACAACCTTCTATGACACTGAGAATTATCATGGCCAGTGTCCTTGCTCCTCTCACTGGCCAGTCCTAAACGGCCTAGACCAGAACCTGACTAGGGAACAAAAAATACTGTGCAGGAAGGAACCTGCCTAGATTTCATTCCCAGGTAGTTCTCCTGGATCTGTTACCCACGAGGTGACGGGATAATATGTATCTCTGGGGTTTAGTTTTCTTGTTTATAAAAGGGACATCTTTTTTTTCCTCATCTCCTGCTTCCTCTGGTTTTAACTGAGATCAACTTCCCCCATACCTGACACCCAATTCCATTTTTTCTTCTCCATTACTTGTTTTCTGTAGCCTACCCATAAGGCCCCTTTTAGCCCTGTTATACTTCTCACACATTAACCTTGATAAGCACTATATTTACACTAAACTCATTTAAAGTGATTTTTAGCTATGCTCTAAGGGGACCAAAGCAAAGATATACAATGATTTGGAGGAGATCAGACAGCATGTGCATCATACTCTAATTCCCAATATTTTCCAACAAGGAAGTACACTGGACATTTTAAATTGCACATATAGGAAATTTTATTAATCTTGCTCTTGGTTACGATACTTTTTCTTTTGTTACCCCAAAACCAGACATTTCAGAAGTACCTCCCTCTCTTTGTCCCTGTTTGAAAGGTGTGCATCTGTCTTATAAGTTTAGTTGTCATTATCTCAGATAGTTTTGAGGTTGGGTGGTAGATCCTATTACCAGGTAATATTAGGCTATTTTGATGGTTGTTGTTTGGAATTTGGATCATTGCCTTCTCCTCAAATATCTGGGGGAGAAAAAATAAAATACGAGAAAGTAGGAATTGGATGCCAACTATCTGCTCCTTTGATTCGACTCCAGTGTGGTGATTAAATGAATGTTTGCCTTGTTGCAGATCAATTATTTTGAGAACTCAGAATTTCTTGCTGTGTCTTGAATTGTGCTGATGGTTTTTAAGTAGGCCATAAAAATTCCTGCAAATGATTTGTTTAATTATTGTCTTGCTCCTCATTTACATTTTTATCTAAAACTCTAAGAACTGAAATCTGTATTCAATTCCATTTCCTGTGAGCTACAATTTGCCTTGTTGGGAGAAATATCTAGACTGTGCCTTATGTATGGAATAATATCAGGCAGGCAGTTAAGTGTCTGTGACATTGCTCTGATGGCCATAGACATTGTTCTTTTTTGCTGATTTTTCTAGGATTTAGGATAACGTTTGACTGGCCTTGACTGTCTCCCTTGAGCAATCGTTAAGGTCTTCATATGTTTGGACTCTGTTTTCTGGATTTGGCCTTGGGAGAATGGAGGATTCCCATTATACTAAAGACAGTTTTTTTCCCTGATTTTTGGGGAGCTATCACTTCCATGATGCATAAATAAAGATGTAGAAAACGGTGAATTCAATCCATCCTAAAGCCCTAGAATTGGAGATATCTGCATTATTATCACTTTAATATAGCAGGAATTATAGTGCTGTAGTAGAAAGAACACTTTTAAATGGTGGTAGGATTTTGCTATACAAACATTTCTGTGAGGTTCGACACAAGTGCTTTTGAAATTCTGGAGTCTTGACTGAAATAAAAACTGTGAAGAAGCATAATTCTGGGGGTGAAAAGCTGCAGTTGTAAAAGAAACAAAACAAAACATTCCTGAGACATTTGTACCCCAACTGCCAAGACTGCTTATGTTGATGGAAGTCTCAGAGTGTGTGTTGCATTGAGACTGTGAGGAGTGAGACAGACCACGTCTCCAGCTCCCCGGTAAAGACTGATGCTACTGGGTGAGACGTCCGCCCAAGGTCTTCCATGAGTTAGTGGCACATTCAGGAAGAGAAGTAGCAAATCTTGAGTCCAAGTCCAATGTTCTTTTGCCCTCGAACTGCTGTAAATGTGACAAATTATCTTATTAGTTTAGCCTAGTTCAGCATTTCCTCAAGTGTGGGATGTTAATAGGTGTTACATGAAATAATAGTTTCATGGTCAAATGAGTATAGAAAACGATGTTAAATAAAATTAAATACATTTCTTCATTTCAGGCTTCTCTGAACCTTTAATATGTTAATATATATTGTGACTCTCCAAGAGGGAAATCAAATATACATCCTTTCCCAAATAATGTGACCATAGAAACCTGTTTGTTCCAGAATAACTTGTCAAAGATATTTTGAGAAGTTCTGGCTTTGCTGGCATGAGATAACCTCTTTGTATCAGACTAGGTACTGACAGGAACAATAATTCAATTTAGATTGTTCAAATAATGAGACTAACAAAGGGAATACATACAGAGATCTGTGCAGTGTCAAGGAAACAAAAAAAAATTTTTTTTTTGAGGAACCCTTGAATAAGCAATGGAAGAAAAGTTACTAACACAGCTAGGAAAGGACCCCAGAGTACTCTCAGAGTGGAGCTGGGGCTGTTCATGGTACCTAGCAGCTCAGAGGGATGTGGCTGCTCTGCCAAAAAATGGCACAGTAACAAAGGAGGGAAGAAGGAGGGAAGAAATGAGATGGAAATATCCCAGCATCTTTCTCTGTTTCCTCCTCCGTTCTTCTTGGCATAGTCATCAGTCAGCCAAATGTCACCAGAGCTGGCCAGCCTTGGAACCCTGGGGATGCAATTTCTAGACTCTGAAACATAGAGACGTGTGCCCATGCACTTTCCTATGTGCTTTGCAATATGTTAATCATTTCCTGAAATTTCATCACAGCCCTGTAACATAGGAATCATGCCCACTTATGAATGAAATAGACACAAGCTCACATAGCTAGTCAGAGGTGGGTTGAGCCCCAGGTTTTATATGTCTGCCTTGGATTTTACCACATGGCTGAGCCAGAAATTTTCAGGCTTTCAACAAAAACTTACAGAACTTGCAGAAGGAGGTTTTCATCTTTAGTTTTGAGCAATTTCCTCTTATCATGAACATGATGAACCCTCTGACAGAGTGAATAAGTTTAGAGGGGCCACTCCACCTGCAGAGAAAGAGACCTTATTATGTCCAGGCCCCGACCCCAGCACAGTGCTGAGCACAGAGTTAATATTTGTTGAATGAAAAAAAAAATTGAATGAATGAATGAATGAATGAATGAATGCAGTAATAAATACATGAGTGAGAGAACTGTAAATCAGCATGCCAAGGAGGTTTTCTCTGAGCTCTGTTGGGACAGAGTTGGCTTATCAATCTATTTTTAAATGTTCTGGCATGTTTGAAATGGGAACTTTTCCATATTGAGCATCTGCTCATGATTTTTTTTTTTCTTGGATGGCTGTAATACCTCACTCCCTACAACCCCCAAATATACACATTAAACCCACACACGGGTGTGCACATGCCCACATGTTGTGTTTCTGCTTCCATTTCTGCTATACTAAACCCTCCTGTTCAGAACTACTAGCTCTCTAAGATTCATCTTCATAGGGTACCCAAGATCACCCCATCATATGCCAGGCCTCTTCTATTTCCCTCAGAATTCTGATTGCTCATTAACTTAATACATATCTCTTGAATTTAGCTAAAGATTATACATTCCATCCTAAAATTCTAGTTTTTTTATACTCTTCACTCTACTGACCCTTATACCACCAACTGTTCCAGAAGAAATCCTTGTATCAGATGGGGCTGGAATCCACTCTCTAAGCCGCTGTTCTCTTCTCTCCCTTCGTTCCTTTACACATGCATGTCCCCCACCAGAGCAATGCCCTCTTCTTCTAGCATTCATTCATCTAATCAGTCATTCAGGCGTTCACTGAGCCGTTAGCATATGCCAAGCACTATCATGCCAAAGCAAATAACAAGAAAAATGTAGCTTGGTCCCTGAGCAATGTACGGTCTTTCATGGGAACCTGAACAAGTTAGCAAGAAAATATAATGCTGTGTGCTAAGTATTACAATAAAGAAGTGATGTTAAGAGAGGCAGCGAGGAGTTCAGGAACAGCCTCTACTCCAAGTGCCCAGCACATAGTAGGAACTCAATAAATAATTATTGAATGAATTACTGAAAAAGGTAACATTTGAAGCAGATTTTAAAGAATATCTATCTATATCCTTTAAGACCATCTCAAGTTCATCTGTCTTCTTTATTCTAAAATAAAATGCCCTTACAGTTCTCCAAGTATTCTATCAAGCATACTGCCTTGAATCATCTCTATTCAGTAATAGTGAGAACATCTAGTAAATCCAAATTATTACTCACGATTTTCCCCCATATACCATCTAGCATGGTGCTGGATATACAATAAATGGGAGGAAATGGGTTGGGATTCAGTTTAGTGAATCTAAAAGAATTGCAATGCATATATAGACACATCTATTTGAAAGTGATGAGTTTTGATAGGATTTTAGGGTTTGATTATACAACTCCATTCTGGAAGAACTTTCTAAAACAGTGTTTATAAAACTTTAGTGTTTTAAATGACCTGGAGTTTAAATACTCAAGTTCTCAGAACCTGCTCCTATAGATGCTGATTCAGAGTATCTGAGGTTGAGAAAGAATTTTTTTTTATATATATACTGGGGCCCTCTCCTGATGAGCTACATCTCCAGCCCTTTTTAGTTTTCATCTTGAGTCAGGGTCAAGCCAAGTTGGTGAGGCTAACCCTCAAACTTATGATCCTCCTCCTCACCCTCCCAAGCTTCTAGGATTACAGGTGTATACCACCACACTTGCCCCCCAAAATATCATTTTTAAAAGGTTGGGAGGTGAGTCTGATACATTGTAATTGGAATTCTGAGAATGATCCTAGCCCTTGGGCAATTTCCCCCCAGGTAGGCAGAGCCTGTGGCTATGAATCCTCATTCTGTTGATTATATCCTGTTACCTGGCAAACGGGAGATTATCTGGGTGAATCTAATCTGATAACCCAATCCTTTTAAAATCAGAATTTTCTCTGACTTGTGACAGAAAAGAAGTTGGAGAGATTTCAAATGCAAGAGGGAGTCCACACAACTGATGCTGGCTTGAATGAGGAGGGGTCGAGTAAGGGGACGCTGGTGGCCCAGGACAGAAAGTAGTCCCCAGCTGATGGCAGCAAGGAGACAGAACTTCAGTCCTTCCACTGTGTAGACTGAATTCTGCTGAAATTGTGAACGAGTGTAGCAGCTAATTCTTCCTCAGAGCCTCCAGATAAGACCTCAGCCCAGCCTAGAGAACGCCTTGGCCTTGGCCTTGGCCAGGGAAAACCCTAAGCAGAGAACTCAAGTCAGGTCTGCTCAGACTTTTAATTTGCAGAACTGTGAAAGAATAAATGGGTTTTGTATTAAGCTGGTTAATTGGAGGACATTTGTTATGCAGCAATTAAAAAGCCAAGCAAGTTACATACTTAAGTTTGGAAACAATTATATTAAGTAATACAATCCTCCCTCAAGCTCTGATTCATAGTCATTATTATCCTTCTATTATAGATGACCAGGTGGGATTCAGAGGGCTTAGAGCCTTTTCTCATCGTCTCACATCTAATGGCAAAACGATCATTTGAATTTAGATTTTTTTTCTTCAAAGTTTCCTAACTCTCAATTTTTTTTTGAAAAAAGGAAAAAGATTGAGCATATAGGAAATAGGAAGACTGCGTGAAGCTAAAGAAGAAAGATCATAGTTAGTAGACATTGAGAAAATGAGTCCCGTTTCTTTGATGTGGCTTTAGAAATTCCAAACTCTGATCTGCTCTTTGTACAAAGTACTTGAATGGCCTCAACAGATAAGGGAAGGTTGAAATATTGTCTCTGGCTTAATGTGGCCATGATTCACGGGCTGGAGATGACTGTACGGCCAGATGCTGCTGATGGTGGCCCTGTAGGTTGGCAATGCAATCATGTCAGGAAGGCTGGGACAAATGGCCAGGCTTGCTCTTTAGCCACGGTCATATGTGTTCTGGTTCGCAAAAGAAAATGAGAGTATTTAGGTGTGATTTTGACCATGTTTAGAAGCCACCAAGAACAGGCCCGAAGGCAGGGTAATGTCAGCTGGAATAGAAAGCACTGAGACTCCAAGAAACTACTGAATGAGGAGCAGCCAGTCCTCGGAAGGTACAAAGTATAATGTGTATTTGCTTCTACCTGATCTTTTCATTCTGTTTTTTTTTTTTCCTCTCTCTCTGTTGATTCAGAATCTGAGGGAAGCTGAGACAACAGGAAGACCCACCTTTCCATCCATTCATCCATTTATTCCTTCACCCATCCTCACCCATCCATCCTTCTGACCTGGGACTGAAGGTCATGCCTGTGTGCACATTAGGATGGGGGCCACTTGGCTCCATCAGACCAGACTTGGCACAAAATAAAAATCATCTTCTCTTAAGAGAGAGTAAAAATAAAAATCTATCCCCAATCCAATTCCATCTTTTGAAAAGGGGTTTAAACTATATTAAGATATTTGCACAGACACGTTCCAAAAGTAGGTAAAGAAACTCTTCAGAAATCCATCCAAGAATAATTTATTGAGCTCTTTGAAGTAGGACTGCATTGACTTCACTCACTACTATTCATTCATGTTGCTCCTTCCTTTGCTCAGGGACTATACATTGAGAACCTTCTGGTTACTATTCAGGGAGGCAACTACTCAGGGAGGCAAAGGTAGTGAATGAAACAAGTACTTACCCTCAATGTCTAGCACAGGTGACTAAATTATATTAAGAATAATAACATTTAGTGTGAAGAGTCGGCTGATGGAGGACAACCTGTGTCCGCAGCCATAAACTCCCATTTTGGGAAATATAACCTGCAAGCCAGAGAACTGTGCAAGTAGATGTTTCTGCTTGGTTGAGATTTCTCTTATTTAATCTGCTTGTAGAACCCTCACTTCCCATTTCTACAGCTGCTCCATGAGGAATTTTGATGAACTAGAGGACAGAGAGCCTATCTGTATGTAAAAAAGCTGCGGTGTTGCACAACGCCTTGTGGATTTTTCCTCTGACAAGTGGTTGGCATCTGCTAACAACACTTCTTTTCTTGAGCTTTGTAACGTTGCCAGACTGAGAACTGAGCTTTGAAAAAAGAGATGGAGCTGTTAACAAACGCCTTTGTTATCTCTGGAATTGATTATTGTACAGTGGTTCACAGGAAAAAAAAAACTTGATGTGTATCTTGTCTCAATATTTACCTGCTCCTCCCAGGAAATATTGTGCTAAGAGAAATTCCCCACAGTGCAACAAATGTCAACTTGCCTCAGATAACTGGTGGATTTCACCAGTCGACTGCCCTTTTCCCATCTAGGGAAGCAGTATGATAAGACCCCAGGAAAAATGCTTATGAAGTGCTTGGAGGTCTTCTGAATTTGATGGCCATTTGAAGTGTTTAATATTCCTCCCCCCTCCTCTTTTTACTTGAGAAGATTGTGTTGAAACCTTCTACGTGGCAAGCCCTTTGCTGGCCTCTTAGAATTGACTAATGAATGAATCAAGCTCAAGACTGAATGGCTGTCATGAAGATGACATCTGGCGCAGGGAGAAGAAGAGGGAGCCTCTACAAGCAATTCCAGTGCATGAGTTGCATCAAGATTTCCGAGTACACGTGCTATGAGAGGTAGTATAGCAGGAGATCAGAGATGACAAATTTGAGAAAGTTATTTGTAAACTAGAACTAGAAGGGTAGATAGGGGTTAGGAATAATCTATGGAAGGAGGCCATGAAGAATAGGGATGAATCATGTTCTAAGCAGAGAGGAGATATATATAATTTTTTTAAAAATTCAAAGGGAAAAATCCCTAAAATGGGAATGAATGATGATAAATCCTATATGATAGTATTGTTAAAACTAGCTGGATAGTTCATGTAAAACATTAAGTTTAGTGCTTATGAATAAATGCTCACAAAATATTAGCTAGTATTCATGCACTTAGAGGCTTTAAGAAAAATTCAAGATCAGTATGGCTGAACTCCCTGATATTTTCTCCCAAGTTTGTTTGCCAGGCTTCTATTACAATTAGCATGTAGCCTGAGCTGTACCTGAGGAGCTTTAAAATGAATAGAAATAGCAAATGTTTGTTGTCTATATATTTGTGTATGACTCAACAGTTACCAGGTCTTTGTGGACAAGTGCCATGTCTTATTTGTTTCACTCACTGAATGGCACAAAATATTTCCTCAGTAAATACTTCATGAATGAACGAATGGAGGAAAATAGGAAAAAAAGAATAGAGTAGAATAAAATAGAATATAATCCCTTTGAATTTTGATACTGAGATAAGTGCTGCAGGAAATTCAAAGAAGAAAAGCTCTTTAATTCAGTCACTAAGATACTTACTGTACAAAGACTGAGAGGAAGCTCTACTGCCCGAGGTTGCCAAATGCTTGGATCAGCAGGACAGTAAAATGGGTGCTCACCCTAGGCGTCTTCCTTCTTGCCTCAGAGAATAAGTCTGGGGCATTGGATATGCACCCTGGGAAGCAAAATGAGTGGTTGAACTGTGCTACATGTAATAACAACCAAGACCCCCAAAATACAACCTCATTATATTGTTATTTTGAGAGCTATGTTTTATCATATGGGTATACGTTTTATAATATTGGTATTAAAAATATTTTAGATACACTCAAACATAGCAATAGTATTGGTGCCATTACACTGTATTCTAAACTATACAGTATTTTTGTATCATTTACTATCATTAATCTTGTCCTAAAGATGTGGGGACTGAGGCTAAAGAAAGTCACAGGAGCTGTTCAGAGTAGCACAGTTGTAGGAGGGGCAGCTGGTCCTCAAACCCTGACTAGGTCTAGTATATGCCATAACAAGAGAGGACAAATGGATTTTAAAAATAAAACATGGAGCCCTTGCTAGTTTGGCATTTGATAAGCATACTCACTTTATATAGAATAGAATAGAATAGAATAGAATAGAATAGAATAGAATAGAATAGAATAGAATGGAATAGAATAAAATAGAATAGAATATTCCATCAGATGGAATGAGATGGGATAGGGATGGAGTGGGATGGGGATGGGGTGAGCCTGGGATGAGATAGGTAGGATACGGCTGGATTATATCAGACTCCCTTTCTCCTCTATCTAATGGTTCTCCCCCATCATCCAATTACCTGGGACTCACTCTTCTTTGGAAGTTCAGCTTAAGTTTACCTCCTCCAAGGAGCCATCTTAAAAGTGGCTAGACAGAATGATTGCAGCCTCCTCTGGACTGTGTCATTAGGCCATCCTGTGGACATCACTAGTTTAGTGCTTTGCAACCTCTCTACATACATAGTTATTTTAAATTTGCATATAGACCCTTAGCTCAATAATAAAACCATCAAATTTCAGACCTGAAAGACCCCTTAGTTCAAATCTTAGCTCTTCTTTTTAAATAGGAATGATACTATCGCAGAGTTGTTTTAAGGAGGAGATGAGTTAACATATGCAAGGCACCTGGTGGTTTTCATTAGCTGTTAGATATTTTCTTAGACCAGGGGTTAAAGATCTAGAACTCACTGTTGAAATGAATCTGGATCTGAGGAAATATAATATAATAAATATAAATATAATATATATATAATATAATATAATAAATATAAATATAATCTGAGAAGATATTGTTGTTCTGTCTGTTTTAATCAAACCCTTTGTGGGTACACTTTATTCCACAAGAATCCCTGGAGTTCCAAATAACACAGCTTAAAAGTTCCTGATTTCTAACATTCTTTATACACTGAGTATATAAATAACTAAACAGTACCTGCATTTGTGAAGCTCATACTGTGGGATGGGGGTGAATAGTAACCTAACTGCTAACTATGATGGAAGAGAATTGGAGCTATGATAGAGGTATGCACAGGAACAAACCATAATCATACTCTTTCTGGACCCTGTCTAACAGATTAAAAAAGCTGAGGACCAGAAAGTTTATGACTAGCAGGTTAAAAGAGCAACAGACCAATTGGGGGCATTCCTGGAAGAGGACACAGCTTGGGTAAACATGTTGGGGCAGGGAATAGCATGACATCTTCCAGGAGCTGCAATTTCCTTTTCCTACTAAAGAATGAGTAAAAGACAGGATGTGGGAAGAGATGGGGCTGGAAATCCAGGGCTCACATCTGGGGGTAGAATCCCATGAAGAGAAGGGGTTATACATATAGACTATGGTGGAACATCTGTGGCTTCGTTTTGATTTCTGGTACCACATATTTCAATGTGAGGCTGAGCAGATTTATATTTGAGGGGAAAAAAAGAGAAACAACGAATGTGTTGGCAGAGACATTAAAACAGAACAAGACCAAGTGTACATTTGTGTCTTTTAAAGTGATAGAAAAGAGAAAATTCCCCCCAACATTAGGCCAGTGCAGAAGTGCTGAGAGTCAACAGAATTGAGACATTGACCAATGGCTCTGTGTGTGTCTGTGGTACAGATCCACTTTGATAAATGGAGACTCAGTCATGAGGAGAGTCACCGGATCCTGCACAAAGCTACCTTACTTAGTTAGGAACACATGTTTTCCATTCTAGGCAAGAACAAATTTTTCAAGTCAGATAAGGTGAAAATTCTGCAGAGCTTGAGAAAAGACAATGAATGGATGTGTTTAACTCCAGCCAGATGTGGCAAATGACAGTTTAAGATACGGCAGCCCTGAGGTGTGCAGGTCTTTCCCCAGTGTGGCTGAGAGCTGAGGAGTAGACTCAGAGAGAAGGGGCCTCTGTGGCTGTGACAAGGAGTCCTGGCAGCTAAACTCTATTTATTAGTGTCTCTGCTCCTCCCCTGCTGTTATATTAATATAATGAATTGTTCACAGGTGCATCAAATGAGGTTTAGATGATCACTGGGAGCTTCGTTACCCAAACAGGCCAAATTAGCAAGAGCAGATGCAGCAGGCAAACATCAGTCCCGTAGCAGAAGTACAAAGCTTGAGTTAAGGAAGGTCAGAGATCACATTCAACCTCCATGGCTTTCTCAGCAGTGGGTCTTGGCCCCTGTTTAACTCTTGCTTGCCAAGAAGTGCTCTCTGACTTCACTTTTGTGGGGAAAGGACAGATGGGGTGAGTGTTTCGTGGAATGGTCTTCTCAACCTGCTAAGAACAATGGCAGCCATGGATTGGGTTTGGCTATATAGTTGTGCAGATTTTTCCCAGCATGCAAAGGCTCCCAAACAAAGGGACAAATGAGGGCCAACATCCATCCTGTGTTATTCTTGCCTAACTGTGTCTTGCATGGGCTATATCCTTGGAGGAAAGGATACCCTTTATAAGTGACATAAAGGTCCTGTCTGTCCAATAAATGGGGGGGGGGTCTCTAGCCTTGCACCTTTCCAAGGGAGAGCCTTTTGCTAATCCTTACAGAAGTGCCCCGTGGGATGCTGATGTCCCTGAAAATATTCTCTTTCAGTCTTATAATAACACCATGAGGTCAGCATAGTGTTTGGACCCCTGACTAACAGATAAAAAAGCTGAGCACCAGAACGAATATGTCATACAGTAAAACTTATTCATAACAAAGCAAGCATTTGATAGAATACTGAAGTAAAGTCCACTCCCTCTGCTGACTTAAAATAAACATGATTTCCTTCCTTCAACTCTAGCTCCAGGAAGAGGAATGATAAGGGAGGGAGACAATAGGTTGGCCTGGTAGCCTAAGAAGAGCACTTAGAAAGATCTAAGTTTAGTCTTTGTTCTATCTGCAGTAATTTGCTTTGGATCCTAAAGTCAGCAATAGCTCTGAGTCTCTGTTTCCTTCTCTGTAAAATTGGAATTGTGCTAGATGGATAATCTCCAAGGTCCCTTCTAGTTTAATACCCAGGAAGCCCAATGGGCTTTTCCTTTAGTTCAACCTATTCTCCTGTAAGAGACTATTAAGATTACATAAACTCCATATATTTTGGAGGATAATTTGGCAACTCATACCAACACCATAAAAAATGTTTATATATACCCTTAAGTACAATAATTACAATTCTGAAGAATATCCCAAGGAAATTATAAAGAAGAAAAGAACTCTGAGTACAAAGTTGTGACGTATGGCATTGTGAAAAACTGCAAACACCTAAATGCCCCAAAATAGGAGGATGGCTATATAAATTACAACACACTCATGCATACGTGCGTGCGTGTATACACACACACACACACACACACACACACACACACACACACGGTGAGATGGTTTACCATTATAACATGCCAGATGTGATACCTCCCTATGGAGAAATATGCATATGCATTTCTGAAATAAAATTGAGTGGAAAATAGAGTTTAAAATCGCATTTGAACTGTAGCACAAGAATAAAAACCATTTACAGATTGTTGAAAAGAGAACACAACCTAAAACAGTTTATTTTGATAATATTGATTGTCATTTTGTTTTGTGTTGTTTTGTTTTTCTCTAAGTAAAGTTTTCCTTAATTTTATTTTTGATGATGGATTTTATTTCGGGAGTTCTCATGGGCTCCTCAGGTAGCCCTGGGATTCTTAGGTTAGACTTTTGTCTACTGTCGTCTATCTTTATATCTTCTTCCCTCTTATTTTGAATTGTCTTTGACCCTTCTCTCCCTGTGGGAGTTTCCAAATCTTTTCTTTCCATCACAAATCCAATTTTTCTCACTGTCAGTTCTCTTCTCTGCCACTTCCAATATAGACCTTCATTTCACTGTCCCGTTTTGTGTATACTTCCATCTTCTTCTGACTTTTGCCTCCAATTCCATGGCAATAATGCCTTTTTGTGTACATTAAGGATGCCAAATAGAGTGCCAAAATTGTTTCTTCTAGAGATTCTGCCACAGGATGTTTTCAAAAGACTTCTGAATATACAACCCTTTTTCTTTATTCTATAGCACTTTTTCACCCCCTAGATTGATTCCCCATGTACCCATCCATGTACAGAAGAGAACTATTTAGACTTAGTATTTGCCAACAAATTTGGTGTGTGGGTTGTATTTGACCCCAGTTTATGTCCTCTGAAATGCTGACCAAATTCTTTTAACAGGTCTGCATGGCAGATTGATACACAGAATTCTTAGTCCAGTTCTCCTATCTACTACATATTTGTTGAGTCCTGAACTGGTACAAGATTTTCTTATTCTTCCTCCTCCTCACAAGGATCGTATAAAGTACATATACAGCAATCCTCATGACTCATGCTTCAGGCTTCCCTATTTCCTCCTTGTCATCTCAAGAAATTCTGTAATTTTATTTGCAGAAACCATGAACCCTCTAAGGATCCATGGAACTATCATTAACATTTTGTTTTTCTCTTCCTAATTCCAATCTTGTCGGCTCATCTATCTAATTCTTGGCGTTGTGGGTTGGAGAGGTTATAAAATTAAATTCTGATACAGAAGGTTAGGAATAGCACTCTGGGTTGGTTCCACTTTCCTCTTTCAAAAATGGAATCCATTTAGGAGAAGGATGTCAGCCCAGTTTTCAAACTGAAACAGATTTGACATTTTGGAACTACAGTGGAGATACCCGGGGAAAGCCTAAAAAGCATCCTTAAGCTTCCTTCATCCTTCATCATCCTTTAGAATCAGAAGGGCATCCCACAGATGGAGCATTGATTGTGTTTACAAATATTTCAATGCTTGCAGCTAATGAGCAATATTTGAATCATTTGTCACTATCTCGATACTGATTATCGGTCTATTTTATGAGAACTCTTCCCTGTGGCCTAAGAAGGAAGTCCTAACTCTCATGGAATGATTAAGAAACAAAGCTCCAGAATCCGATTCAACAAGTTTAGATTTTGATGCTCTTAATTCCCAACTGGGTAACATCGGATAGCTAGATATATCTCAGTTTCCTCATCTGTAGATGTTGAATAAGAAATGATAGTATCTAAATTCTATGAGAATTAATTCTGTGTATCAATATTCACAAAGAAAAACTGGCTATTTCACGAACTGACCCATCTTTTCCTATTCGGTTCTCATCACTGCTACTCCTTAGTAATTACATACATGCTACATATAAACTTACCCTTTGGATCTTTTGTATATGCCAAGCAATGATCCTTAGCTTGAACATGCTTTTCCCTCAACTTGAAATCCCCTTGACTCTGCCTCTGGATTGTGATTTCTTTCCTCTTTGCAGTCCCAGCCCTTTATGCCCTCTTCTTTCCCTAATTTTCTCTCCCTGTTGAAAGCAGTTGCCTCTTTCTTTTGCACCAATTGCTGTTCTTTTTCATAAATCTTTATTACAGCACTCACAATACACATTGAAATAATTTTGATCTCTCTTTGAAGATAAACATTTTCTCCTTTATGCATAATTCCTAGGGCTCAGCTTAACTCTGGGCACATGATAGATGTACAGTGAAAAAAAAAACACAAACAAAACCATTTGGTGAATGAAGGGATGAACAGAGAATCATATTCCAGAGTCCTTAGCCACAAAAGCAACTTTCCTTCCCATCTAGATGGCCATCTATAATGTTCAGTGACTTGTCATGTTGGTTTATGAGGACTTACCTCATTCTCCCCTTCCAGGATCGTCAGGTATTGGCTTTGGGACCATTGGATAAAAAGAAGAGAAGCCACATTCACTGTCAGTCATCTGAGGATCTGGAGAACACAAGACCCAGTTTAGCAAACCAAACTCACATGCACCTTATAGTGAGTTAGGTAAGGGGCTCCCAGGCATTCTCCCTTCCAGCCTGAAAGAAAGATTAGACAGAGGGGAACACCCAGGGCAGGGTCTGAGAGGAGCTGCTGTAGCAAGGACCCAAGAACTCACAGAGTTAAAGAGATTATCTTCTTTCAAAGGACCATTTCCTAAACTAATCAGTAGGATTTTGTTTTCCTTCTTTTGTGTATTTAGAAAAATAAAGAAGTCATGTCTCCCATAAGCAGCTATAACATTTTTATGAGATAAACTAAAAATACATACAATGCCACATAATGCACTTACATCTTAGGTTGTAATTAATGCAAATTATGCAAGATTCATATACAATGTGATTAGACTCCTCTAGCACATAATTTATGGTTGAATTAACAAAGAAGCTGATTAAATGGGAAAATTGATTTCTGTCATTATCCTTTTTTTGGTTGTTTTTATTAAGTACATATCTGAGGACTCAAAAAAATATTAGATTACATAGTTGGAGTTGGAGTTCAAGGGGTTTGTTCCCTTTGACTTTGACTTTCTTCTTATGGATCAGCAAACCTATAGAACTGTAGTAGGCCTTCTGATAAGACACTTTGGGACAAGTTTCAGCAGAACTGTGGGACTCTTGTATCTACAAATACAAACCCATGGATTATTCACCAACCAACACGAATAGATTTTTTTTCCCCTAGAGTTTATTGACAAGGAGCATTTTTTTGGTAAAGTCTTATTTAAAACATTTCAGCAAGTTTTCTCAGATGTGAATACAGAAATGTTTGTATAGTTAAATGTCCTTGCTTGTAATTTGAGTGGTGAAACTGAATATAAATTTTGGAATAGAAAAATAATTAGAACACTTTCTCATGTAGTAGAAGAGTACACTCTGTAAAATGATGATCAATATTCACAGACATAACTTTCATGTCCTAGACAATAAGATTCTTGATGATCCACAGCTACACCCTCTTAGTTTCTCTTCTTTCTCTCCATCCTCTTCCCATGTTATCAACTCCTAAATTGCACCAGTTTATTTTGACAATATTTGTTTCTTTCCTTTCCTCCCTCCCTCCTTTTTCCCCCTCCTTTCCTCCTTCCTTTCTTTTCCCCTTTCCCACTGTTAATGAGTTCCTGCTCTGGGCCAGTCACTGAAAACACAGTGGTTTATAGAACAGCAAGTTCTCCTCTCTGTTCATGAGATGCTTGTTATAATGTCCCTTAAATTTTATATTTTCCTCAGAAATGCAATGCAATGTTCACATTGTTCCAGGTATCATGTGGCTCATAAGATAGTAAGAATCTAAGAGAAACCGTGAATGTACCTTTTCCAATCATCATAGGAGCTGTAGCTATTTAAACATGGACATGAACAAGTCAAATAAGCTAACTCAAGGGATGGCGTGGCCTGGGAGGAAGAGAGTGTTGCCCTGAAGATTTAGCTCCAATGCTTACAAGCCATGTGACTCTAATTGTGTTAACTTTAATAAGATTTCAGTTTCCTCATCTATAGGCAAAGAGCAGCACTCACCCTGCAAGTTTGCAGTAAAGATCACGGGGATTGTGGGTGTACTTGACCCTTGAGAAACCCAAGACAAATTCCACTCTGACCCTCTTTTCCCTTCCTCTTTCTGGATGTTGACTCTTTCTGTATCAAGGACAAGACTATTAAGGTTCCCTATATTAACAATAACTGGTTATACTGGCTCAGGAGCTGTCAGCTCCCTATTGTGGCCAGAAGTAATTGAATTAAGGACTTCAGGTGAATGGCATTCAAACAGAAACACTCAGGAAATTCTTTATTGAAATGGTTCCCATGCTATTTGCTAAAGACAGCATATCCTGCATTTGAAAGTCTGGTTCAAAATGATACAGTTCAAGTCTTTGCATCTAAGGATGCGAAGCCTTGGGAGGACGAGATTGGCAGAGGGAAGGAGGCACAATTTCAGTGATATGTTTGTGTCCTGGGAACAGCCATGCCATGCCAGAAGAATGTGCCAGATCATTGTTAGAATTCTGATCCTCCTCACCAAGCAGAGCAGTGCTGAGGGTGTTATTTCACAGCCCTCCAAGGATATGAGAATTACAGAGACCAGGTTTTCATCTTTCAATATTTATAGTCCTTAGATTCAGTGGCTGAGCTTCTGCTTCCTTCCCAATATGGCACAGTCCCCAAGTCACAAACCTCAGTGCCTCAGATGTTTCAACAACACTGTCATGTGAGTCATTCGTAAGAGTGATTATCCAAGCCAGGGGTGGTGGCGTATGCCTTTAATCCTAGCAGATCTGGATGCTGAGACAGGAGGATCGCAAGTTCAAAACCAGCCTCAGCAAAAGTAAGGTGCTAAGCAACTCAGCGAGACCCTGTCTCTAAATAAAATACGAAATAAGACTGGGGATGTGGCTCAGTGGTTCAATGCCCCTGAGTTCAATTCCCAGTTACCTTTCCCTAAAGAGTAATTATGCATATTTTTAGGAGGTAGAAAATATTTTTATAAGTCAGACTGAGAGCCAAGTGTTTAAATGTTAGCACTGATTAACAAATGAGAAAAGGATATTTGGCCAAGTTAAGACCCTCCTGGAATTCCCTCAACACTCCCAACAGGGCCTCTTCTTTCTTCTACTCCTGAACATATGGGCAAGGATACAGACTCGAGGGCCAGACTGTCTAAATTAATTACCGCCTCTGCTGCTTTTCCCCTGTATGACCTTAACCTACTGGATTGTTTTCTCTATATCATAATTCCCTCATCTATAAAATGGGAATAATAATCGTATAGACTTGATGTGATGGTCCAAAGCATTAATACATTTACAGTTACTTAGAACAGGGTCTACCACACAGCCAGCGCTCAGTGAATATTAGGATTCTTATTTTCCGTGACCTCTGTGTTATAGCAGCAACACAGGACCTGAAGCCCACAGCGGGGATTCAAGTCTGGCAATGCTGCTTACATCCCGTATGTCCTTGCCAGAGTGGTGTAACATTCTCTGAGTCTCCAGTTTCTCTTATGAAAGATGGAGATAAGAACTGCTACTCCGCCTGCTAGAAAAGTCACATCCTGGTAAGCAGAGTGGACTGCAAGCTGTCACCTAAGTCCAGGAAGGAAAGTCGCAGTCTGAGGGCCCAACTCTAAGCCTACAGAGGTCAGCTCAGAGCAGAGCTAGGCAAAGTCACCATAGTGTAACAGGGTCCCCCTCCCAAACCAGCACCACATGACTATGTGTGAATGAAGCTGGAGTGCCATCTTCTTGCCCAAAAGAGTGGAGGCAGCAAAGAAAAACAGGAGAAAGACACCAGGGTCCAGGGTGCCCTTGAAAGCACTGAACACAAGAGAGGGAACCAAGCTCAAGGACCAATCCCGCCCAACCCTGCTACCCTAGTCCAGGAAACAGAATGTTGATATATATGCTCCACTCACTAGTTGAGGGACTTGTGGCAAGTTCTTCTCTCTGATCCTCAGCTGTTTCATGTTAAAAATCAAGCAAACTTCTGTTAATCTGGCCATTCTGGAACAAAATGCTCTGGTCATGCTAGTTTACCCAACTGGGGGCTGGGGTTGTGGCTCAGAGGTGGAATGTTCGCCTAGCATCTGTGAGGCACTGGGTTCAATCCTCAGCACCACATACAAATAAAATTAAGATATTGTGTCCACCTATAACTAAAAAGTAAATACTTAAAAATAAAAATCTGAACCTGGAACTCTGGTGTATTTATCCGTCTCTCAGGAGGTTTGTTATTCTGAGTCAGGATTCTAAGTCTGCTTGCTTCTAAGTTAGGACAGGATTTATTTTATGGCTCTATGTCTGGGGTCAGGTATTAGCTTAGGATGATTTATCCAAGGTAAGTGCCACTGCACGAGGCTTATGGACAGCAGGTCAGTCTCTGGATGATGTCCTGGAAAAATGTCCTTTCAGACTTCTACAGGTAGCTCTGAGGGTCACATGCAGTAATGAGTAGAAAAGGGTTTTGTAGAGTTATAAAGTGCTTGGTATACAGGAAGTAGGGGTGGCTATCATGGGACATCACAGCCCGCAGTAGGAGTCTCAGTCTCAGGATGCAAAATGGACTGGGTGTCTGACAGGAGGAGCAAGGGACAGTGAGGGCATGGGAAGAGTTCCAGTTGACAGTTTCACTCCCCCACAAGGATTTTCTCTCCCCCCAAAAAAGAGAAAAAAAAATCCTCATTTTTAATATCGAATCCTCCCTGCTGTTTCTGTGAAGGCCTGAAAACAGCAGGTAACAATATGTAAGTGACTTTGAATTAAGACTGAACTCTCTGTGTCCTTCGCTTCTCCCACAAATGTGGAATGATTTTCTAAGAATTTAATTATCTAAGAACACAGCATCAAAGCTGTTAGACCCTTGTTAGTGTTAATTCAAACTTAATGTGCATGAGATTTAGAGATCTTGGATACTAGGAAAATGATTTCAATTTAAATAGCTCTCTTTGTCCTACACATCACAAAACATCCTTTAACATAGGTAATTTTTTTAAAATAGAATACTATTACCCAGGTCTCTTCCACTGAGGGGGTGTCTCACTATGGACAAATTGGAAGCTCTATAAATCAGCAGGATGTCAAAAGTACAAACATGGGCTTGGTGCCTCCGAAACCTAACTTTAAATCAGAGTTTCACCTTTCCCATGTGTCTGTGGGCAGAAGCTTAATTTCTTGGAAATGCAGTAAATTAACCTCTGAGTAAGAACTCCCAGCTAAAGGCAAGAGGCCATGTGGGGAGAGGTACTGGTACTGAAGAAGGACCAGTGCAGGGGTGTGTCCAGAAGCTGGTGGTTCTGGTGGAGTCTGGGGCCTCGAATCAGCTGACCCATCCCAAGACAAGGAGGAGACATAGATATAGATGAGGATATGAGGGTTTAGCAAGCCCACTGGGTTTCACCACTGCAACTAAGTCACAGCTAATGTGATACAAGAAACAGCCCTTCTTTTTAAGTATAACTCTTTAAAAGAATAATGATGATTTAAGTGAAGCACACATGCATCATATATGTGAACTATGAAATGATCAGGTAACAGAGACCCACGAATCCTATGGTTCCTACTAGAATACAGTTCAAAAGGGCCAATGAGTTCTGGGACATGGTGATTTTTTTTTTTTTAAGAGAGAGAGAGAGAGAATTTTCAATATTTTTAGTTTTTAGTTTTCAGTGGACACAACATCTTTGTTTGTGTGTGGTGCTGAGGATCGAACCCAGGCCACACGCATGCCAAGCGAGCGCACTACCGCTTGAGCCACATCCCCAGCCCAACACATGGTGATTCTTTTCAAGGGTGTGACGGAATCCTATGTTCATTGTAATCTGAAAGCAGAGTTTCAAGTAAATGGATGTTGATTGTTTTAAAGTTTGAGATTAGAACATTTTATAATTGAAACAACATAGAAGATTGCTATTGTTTAGAATAGATCGTAAAGCAGTCCCCCAGATGGCTTGTTCTATTCATGGTTTCAGGGTACTCTGAGGTACCCACCACTGTGTATGGGTAACCCTACCCTGGTTCACGGGTCCATCTGTGCAGCCCGTGCTCAGTACTATCTTCCTCACTAATCTCTGAGGTCAGAGGGTGAATTGTTGCCCCTTTTTATAAACAAGCAATTCAAGACTCTCTTTAAGAGTTTAGGTGCCTTATATAGAGTTCTTCAGTAAAGGATTAGAGCCCACATGAGAACCCAGAATTCTGATTCCAAACTTACTCTTCTTTACAGCAAATAATACAAAGGGCCCACCATATGCTAAATTGTTTGGTAGGCAAGTTCTCCCTTCATAACACCAAATTTATTCCAACCATTATTCCTTTATTTTAGAATCCAGTGTACTTCTTCTTGGCCCCTCTGCTATTCAGAACGTTATTCATAAAATAATATCCCATATCAGTCTTTTACACATTAGCGTGAATTCAAGTCAATGTGGTCTCTCAGATTAGGGAAAAGTTCATAAGTGTATTATTAGCTATCTTATCACCAGTAGGTGCATTTATATCCTTCCATAGATTCAGTGCTTCAAATAATTCTAGAATCAATAAAACCAACCTACCAGGTATAGCAAAGGATGTCAAATATGTTGTGGTTTCATAAACTGGGTTCAAACAGTACACTTAATGACATTCAGAAATGAGTTTGTTGGCCATTGGTAGGGTTGGTAAGGTGTCTCTTATCCACAATTATTCATTCACTGGGAATCACTTATTTAATCAGGTCAAAATTTTTTTAAAAAGGGAATAGGTGATGTGGTGGCAATATGGATTGGGGGTTGTTCAGGTTACTATTTTAATGTAATATGTGTGTGTTAATAGTATTACAGAACAAGCTGAATCCCGACTTGTTTCATGTCCTGTAATATTTATTACATATATGCATTTAACCTTTAAAATGTGGGGTTCTTATGCTGGGCTGTTAGATGAAGCCATATTATAATATGATGGACAGGGGGAAGTTGTCCTCCCCTCTGTGATAGCCATTGACCCCCAGATCAGATGGGACAAAGTATATCCAAAACAAGTTGAAATGGTGTCACTCAGGAGGAATCAAAATCCAGGTCAAAAGTTGAGCACAGACACAAAAAGTGTGACTATAGAAAAACAAGCCTGAAGGTCAGGTTTGGGGAGATGAAGACCTCGCCAACATTGGGAGCATAAAATAGAAGTTAGGTGTTTCGGGACTGAAGTCATCAACAGTGGGAGGCTTATTTTTAATCCGGGTTGGCAATGTGGTGGCGGGGAGGGGCATCGACTTGATAGCATGAAGGAATAGGACGGACCAAATTGTGTGGGTTGTTTTTTTAAATTTAATACTAGCAAAATAAATGGAAATACTCTGCTGTTCAAAGGCAAGGACAACGTCTTAGTCAACACTTTCTTTGTTGCCTAACAGAAAAGATACTCAGTAAGTAAGTTTTTATTGAATTAACAAATCCACCAAAGGAGACAAATCTGGTGTAGTTTGTTCAGTAAAATAATACAACACTCAAATGTTATTAGTTACAGATTGGATTATTATGACCCTTAATTCTCCAAGTTGCTAGAGATTTGTTTTGTTTCTGTTTTTTTGTTTTGTTTTGTTTTCATATGACAATATTGCCTAATGGAGAAGAACGGTTTGGTCATTGCTTTACCTGGTTTAAAATTTTTCTTGATTTTTTTTTCCCACAAGAGTAAACTCAAGATCAACACAGTGATTCTTTTTGAAAAATTCTGAATTCAAGGCGCCCTTGATAACTGGGCGCAGAAAATTATGGCAACAACTGAGCACTTATAATAGGTCCTGTGTACACCTGTCTGAACCTGTGCACAATGGCTGAGACATACAGTGTGCTATTGTCAACAGACCATTGGGTTATTGGGCAATTTAGGATTTGTCAGAATTCCCAGGTATCTGAGAATCCTCTATGAATGGGCACTGGGATGACTCAGGGAGGCTGACCTGGAACCTTCACGTTGACATTTTGATGGGAATGCTTTGATGTTATGTTTCTAGGGAAAGATTCTATGAACTTCGTCACACTACATTCTTTATTTTTTGCTTACGAGTTGATGGCCTGCCTTATTCCAAAAGGGTTTTAAAGAAATTGAATTATGTATGGATTGTTCAGTACACATGCTTCACTCAGAGAATGTGGAACATGCTTTATAAAATGTAGATCAAATCTTATCACCTCTCCACTAAGAGCCCTCCAGTGATTTCTCTGCCCACAACCTTAAGGAATTCCACCTGGCTAGCAACTAGCATGTAGGGAATCTTGGTTAAAACCCCTACTACAGGGTAGGCAAGGGCTTGTCATGGGGGCTCTGAATGACAGACTAAGGAGATTCCATTGTATGCTGCAGGCACGGGGGAGCCACGAAGTGATTTTAAATAAGGGCTTTGGATTTCACATTATATAATTACCATACAATATTCTTTCTCTAGGAATCTGGCTTCTTACTGACCCCTCTAAAAATAAAGCCCACAGAAGGGGCAAATCTTCCTCTTAAAACCAATGACTGCATTGAGGCAGTAACAAACAGAGTGCACATGTGACCTCAGACAAAGGTGCCATGATTATATTTCCACGAGGCAAGAGCCACACTATTGCCCGGAGAGTGATAAATATTCACAAGAATATCTCTCTTTGGAACTTCTTTGATAATGTTACCAGGTGACTGCTGTCACTGGAAAGGATTAAGTTGGAGAGATCTTTGAGTGGCAAAGAAGTCCATTGGGCCAGTGGCTGTGGGATGACTTTTGTCCTAATAGATCCACAAGGCTCTCTCTCTTGAACCCTGCAAATCACTCTCTCTCTCTGTGAGGAGGGGGAATTTAGAGCACTCAGTAGCTATCTCTGTTAATGGGATGCTCCAGACACTGTCTTAAATGGTTTATCTTTCTCTCCCATGCTTCCATGCAGGACTTTGGAATAGAGCTGGCCTTCCTTCCTCTTATCACCAGTGCCTACTGTAGAGAGTCATCCACGTGGAAGGTGAAATCCATTCACTCAGGAAAGCTTTTGAATAAATAAACATATGAATGATAAAAATGTGCACTTTGAAACTGGAACCAGGCATAGTTGCTCAGAGCAATCAGTTCTAGGGGAGGATTTTGAAGGTTCTAATCCCAAGGGTACTTAGGAGTACAATGGATAAGCCTCCATAGGTATGGGGAAATTAAGGATAGAGCTACAGCTTGAAACCTGAGAAAAGGACCTTCCAGATTGCCCCCAGCTACAATGGGATTCTCTAGATTTAGTCATATTTAATAAACCAAAGGAAATAGTATGTCCAATTCTAGCATTCGCCATACAGTTCAATTTATAGACTAGTATTAACATAGGTTAATGGTGCATCTAGACTGAAGAGAGAACTGTTTGGAACACAATGAAAAAAAAAAAAGAACATGAATTTTGTAACCAGGTGATTAAGGTTGAAATTAATATTTATTAAATTCATACCAGAATGGCTGGAAAGGTAGATGGATGAGCAATAGCATAAAAGTATACATGTGAAATAAATAAGGATATTCCAACTCCCTAGAACTATATTGTTCATTTCCATACAGAGAAGGAAAGAGAAAAGAAAGATCAATTCAAGACACTCCTTTCATATTGACAGAAGTGGATGCAGTCTTTCCTGCCATGCACCATGTAATATGCATTAAACTGAAACCATAATTATTAGAGACTCCTCAAGTGGAGTGATCCCTAAGTCAGAAATTAAATGGGAAAGGCCTTAGTTCTGAAGTGAATTAGTTTATTTTATGCATTTTAATATATTTTGGGATACATTCTTAAATGAAAAGATAATGCCTGATAAGCTGCTTAAATATTTGAATACTAGAAATGAAATCATAATTAAATCAAGTAAAATGTAATAGTAAATGTCTATCTCATGTTGATATTCCCTTTTGGATTCCTTGGAATTTGAATGGATAAAATTTTTTATCTTACAATTCTTGGAATCTGGTTCAATATTTATTTCGTTATCAATGTGGTCCTACACATACTAACGAGTTTCATAAAAATGAATGGCTGGTGTCTTTGACAACAGATAGCAGCAACATTCTAAGTGATTAGAATAAGTTAATTAGAATGGTGTGATTGTATTTAGAGAAGTTACCAGAGTAGATGCTGGTATGAGAATTACATAAATAAATGCAAGTTATCTCAGTCTAAACTTGCTTTGTGACCTTGGGTTGGTCAGATAACCTTTTTCAATTCTATTCTCATTTATAAAAGAAGGAATTTGCCTAGCTTAATCTTTAAGTTTCCTTTGCATGTGTAAGCTCCAAAAATGACATAGGCCTATATTTTTATAAAAAGAGTTCCAATTCAGCCAGGCACAGTAGTTTATGCCTGTAATCCTAGAGGCTCAAGAGGCTGAGGCAGGAGGATTGTGAGTTCAAAGCCAGCCTCAGAATTGACAAAGTGCTAAGCAACTCAGTGAAACCCGTCTCTAAATAAAATACAAAAAAGGGCTGGGAATGTGACTCAGTGGTTGAATGTACCTGAGTCCAATCCCTGGTACCCCCCAATTTTTTAAAAGAGTTCCAATTCAATGCAAGTTAATATAGTGATTTTGACTCACTATGGTAAGTTCTGCTACACAATGATGAATGTGTATTGTGTTTTCTTTGATTAAGGCTCATTTGTTCACTCTCTGGCCACAGGTTAATGACCAGTGCTAGGAATATACAAGTGACAGAATGTATTAATTTCTTAGGGATGCTATAACAAATTACCACTAATTTGTTGACTTAAAAGAATAGAGTTCTGCAGTTCTTCAGGACAAAATTCCCCAATCTAGGAGCTGGCACAGCTGTGCTCCTTCTGAAAGATTCTGGTGGCTGCAGTTGTTCCTTGGCTCATGGCCACATCACTCCATCTATCCCTCTGGGTCACATAGTTTCCTCTTCCATTTGACTCCTGTGTGTGTGTGTGTGTGTGTGTGTGTGTTTGAGGACACTCGTAATTGGACTAAGAGCCTACCTCATCTTCACATCCTAACTTAGTTAGGTTAGCAAACCATCTTTCTCCAAACAAGGGAACATTCATCCACAGATTCCAGGAATTAAGACATGGATATATGTTTTGAGTCATTGCCATTCAACCTACAATAGTGACCAAACAAACAGAAAAACAACAAGCAAACAAAAGCATTCCTTTGTTTGTTCTTATAGAGCTTATGGTCTACTGAGAGACAAGACATTAGTGAAGACATAATTATAAAACTAAATCACAGTATATATATATTATAATACATAGTTAGTTATAAACTATAATTTGGTCCATGAAGGTTAATTTCAGGGTGCTTTGAAAGATATTAATAAAGGGACCTCATCAAGGGTGAGGAGCTGGTCAGACCTCTCTGAACAGGTGATATTTAAGTTGATCATCAGTAAAAATGTAGCTGTTGGGGCTTAGGAGAAGCTGTTAGAGAGGTGGGCTAGACCGTTCCAAGCAAACAGAACGTTACTTGCCAAAGCCTTGAGGTGGGGACCCATGTAAGTGAGAGAAGGTCACTGTGGCCAGAGCATGTGGAGCAGGGGAGAGTAGTGCACATTGACACTGGGTCAGGTGATGATGGACTTTGAAATGCAAACTTTTTTCGAGATTCTGAAAACTTAAGTCTAATGAGGAACCATTGATGTGTTTTAAACACAGCATCATCAAGATCTGAATTATGTTTTAAAAGATGTTACTGTGGCTAGCATGTGGATTAAGCAGAGGCAAGAGTGAAATAGTGCCTAGGAAATAGATGGATCTGGCGTGGTCTGGGGTGATGGTAAGAGAGACGGCAGGAGTGATCAAAGGTAGACTTAGGATGACTTGGAAAGGACTGGCCAGAGGGAAGTGAGGCAGAGGACAGCTGCAGGGATGCTTCCTAGTCTGTTGAAGGGACAAGCATTAAACAAAAGACCACAACAAGGGAATCCATAAGATGATAAAAGTGATTTTGCTTTAGCATCCTTTGATAATGTTCTATAAGCCAGATGAGAGACAAGTGATAGTTCCTGAGATAGAGTTGGGGGAGGGTTGGTGAGTGTCAAGGAAGCTTCACTTGGGTTAGACTTCAAAGAACGAGGCAAGTAAAACAGCAGGGAAGTGCATTTCATGCTGATGAAAAAGCTCAAGGAAAATACCTAGATATATGAAAGTGCATGGCACATTCAGGAAGCAAATAGGATCCCTTGAAGAGAACAACAATATTTATGTTCTCAATAGCATCACTTTTAAATGGCCCTGTTTGTCATGGTCCATATTTCAACCCTTCGTATGATCTGGGCATTCCTACTATAAACCCATTTGAACAGGATGTGACCATCCCAATCAGGCCACACACAGCAAAACTCAGATCCCTGTATAAACCTTATGATTTGAGTAGATCCAAATATGGAAGATTCCCAATGACTAAGTGTCCTTTTTTTAGAATTTGGGAGGAAATATTAACTTTTTTTTTTTTTTGGAAATGGCATTACATACCCCTTATAGACTTGCTGAGTTGCATTTGTAAATGAATAACACATATTTCAAGATTCCCTGTTCACAGGGTTCATAGTCATGAACTACTGTGCTGCTGCAGGTAGTTAAAAAGCAGGGCGTCCCTGACGTAAGGGTGACTTAGACACCTTACTCAATGTTGCTTCTACAAATAGTTGGCTCTATCCTTCTGCTTCTCAAAACCCTTTGACAAATTCCAATCACCTGAATTAGCAGTTTCCAAAATAACTCCCATTGATACACATGTGGCAATTGTTACAGGGCAGTACTCCTCCGTGGATAATGCTCAAGGCCACTGGTGCTTCTGGGCATACCAGTGGCAACTCTGCCCCTTTTCTCTCACTTAGGAAAACCTGAGAATGGAAAGTATGAGAGCAGCGTTTCTATGGGGCGACCTTGAGTCTGATCTGCTATAACAGGCCACCCAAGGTAAGGTGTGCCAATTCTCACAATTTTATGATCAGTGACTACTTATTGGTTTTAGGTGATAGAAGCATACTCAAATCATAAAATAAAAATAAATTTCTTAATGCTTATCTGGCAGGGGTAAGATCCCTTGTTTTAGGAAATTTGAGCACTAGGCTTGACAGCAGTGTTGCCACAGTTCTTCCTGGCTTTACTGTGAAATGTGGGTGCTTATTATCCCCAGGGTCACTCTGATAGACACAGCTGAGTGGATCAAAGACAGAAATCCATGTCCAAGCTAATGATTACTACGACAGCCTCTGTTCCTGACAGCCACTGACTTGCTAGGCTACCACATACCAAGGACTATGACAAACTTTTAAAAATATTATTTTACTTAATAATTACAATAGGTGCTGGAATTAGCTATTATTGTCTACAATCTACAGCTATTATTATTCCTAGTATTGTGTCAGATAAATGAAGCTGAGAGTTAAAAAAAAACTCACCTAAATTCCCATCCTGATAATATCAGAACTAAGATTAGAAATGAGGCTGTAGGATCACATTATGTATTCTTCATCATTATTCATGTTTTATTCTATATTTACAAATATACAATAACACTACTAACTGGGATGCATATAGAAGACACTATTTCTAATTACTCTAGAGACACCCCTTGGAGAATAGCATGTCTAATAGACCATCCGACCATATCTTATCTCCCTAAGACATAGGAAGACAGACAAGAGCTATAGAGAATTTTGCTATAGCATACTTTAATAACATTCCATAAGCCCTTCCCTCCCTTCCCCTCTCCATTTCCCCTCCTCCCTCTCTCCCCCCTCACTTCCTTCTTTGTTCTGTCATTGGCTCTCCTGACTCTTCATGGGCTCTGATTGGACTATAGCATGAGCATTCCTAATTGGAAGAAGTTTCCATCTCTTCCTAAGGTGCTTCTCGTGTGCTTTTGGTTGATGATGTTCAGTTGTGGACTTATGGTCACATGGGTGGAATCATCCTGGACGTTAATGCAGTAGCAGATGTTGCATGCAGCTCTTTCTATCTGCAGTTTGTAAGGAGCTTAGCATCTACTCTAAGAGATTACAATTTCGGTGGGGGCATCAGACACATAGAAAATGGCAGGAATCAAGATGATAGGTGGGTACAACATGTAAAGGAAGCAGAGAAGAGAACGAGCAGAGGAGGCTTCATTTAAATTAGGTTTTGCAGATTGGGAAGGTTTTCAACAAATAGGAATAGCAAAGATAATCCTGGAGGAGGAAATAGCATGAGATGAGGAACAGAGAAAAACAAGTAGAAGGTGCGGTCAGGAAAGATCCTGTTCTCCTGCAGGGTATGATGGGACACTCACAGGAGTGTGCTGCTGAGGATGACTATAAGATGAAGTGAGGAAACACAGAGGACTGAACCATTTCTTCTGTTCCACATGAGTTGCTGCCCCACATTTGTTGAAAAGCCCTCCCTCCCTTCTTAACTCCCTCCTCATCCTGGTCACTCTTTTCACAATGACCATTGTTTTTATCTTATGCCTCTGTAGCCTTTTACAACTTCTCATTCATGACTTCATTATGTCTGTAAAGCCTCTTTACCCAGTCAATGGGGTAGTTTTAGTAGAAAGTGAGAAAAGTTGCAACTTATGCAGGTTTAAATGATAAAGGAAATAGACTGACTCAGATGATGTTAAGGTACTCATGGCTTCCGGCAGGGAAGGACTTAGATGCCACAGAGATGTGATTTCTTTCCATCTCTTTGACCTCGTGGGGAGCAACTTTATCCTAAGTCTGTTCCCTTTGGGATGCTAAGCTGGCGCTTCTTTAGCTATTACATTCTTCCTCCTTCATTTGGGAAAGATGAGGCAATTTTTACCTTAGTGTTTTGACTCAATCTGATGGGACAGAGTTAAATTCTCTGCCAGTCCCTGCATCAATCACTCTGGTCAAGAAGTTGGAAAATGTTGAGATGTGTACTCCACCCAGAGCTGAAGGTGCAGTCAGCCTCCAAAAATGGGCATCTTCCTCTAATGGGAATGGAGGTTTGTTTTGTTTGTTTACTGTTTTTTTAAGGAAGGAGGAAATGGGCAGGGCCTAAGCAGGCTACTGCTCAGTAAAGAGAGAATTGATGCACATCCTTTGTCGATAGTGTTACCTTTATTTCCATCTTACAGCTGAGCTAGTGGAGGTTCATAGTGCTGTTAGTTACACAAAGATGAAATAGTACCCTTTCCCTACAAAGACCATTTATGTCAAGAGGAAGAATTAACTACACATGTTATCATGGAGCTTAGAAAACACAAGGATGTGACTCTCCCCCACTGGATAAATAGCACAGACGGCATCACAGACTGGGACCTTGAGGATGATACTTAACTTGTCTTCTATTTTTTTTTCCAAAGAGGCAAATAGAGATAATAACAGAAAAGACTACCTCATAGGGTAGTTTAAGTGAAACACTTATAAATATGGGCAACCAAATACCTTTCCATTCATTAAGATCAGTCCTCACAACATCCAAGGAGGTAGCAGAGGGCATCTCAGCTAAGAGGTGACCCTGAGGGCCAAGGAAGGTTGTTAGCCACAGGAAACACCAAACCAAAATCTCATGATTCTAAACCCTTGCCCACTCCCTTCCACTGCCCTGTGTACTTAATGAGATCCCAGCTCTCTGTATCAACGCCTTGCAGTTAATGGGATCTACACTGAAGAAACTACACATGCAAATTATTATTAGCATGAAAATGGGTAATTATTATTTTTTACATTTGCATCATCACAGATGATCTTTGTGTTAGACATTCTTTAGCAATGAATGACTGAACTAAAGGGCTTGCGGTTCATTCAGATGGTCATTAATTCTAAATAAGAAATTCATTTCCTGTCACTCATGTTGCTTAAACAATGCAAAGGGGAGGGTAACTGCAGAACAGTATGTAAGGGCTGGCATGGAAGCTGGAAATCACCTGGCCCAGGCTTTCAATTTACAGAAAGGGAAATGAGGACCAAAAGGGGAAGGTCACACAATTCATTAGCAGCAGAGCTGGGACTAGGACCCCTTTTCTTTACTTCTATGCCAGGCTTGCCACTAAAGAGTGAATTCTGATAATCTGACTCCTATTTGCTTAGGGACTCCCTGATTATTCAGAATATTGAGGGCACAGGATAGAGAGACACTTAATGTGATAAAGGTTCCCAAATGAAAATATATTAAGACTCCTTCTCAAATTCCCCTGTGCTGTGTTAATTTATCTTGATTTTTTTTTCTTCAATGCACTTGTGGGATAGGGGGTGGGGAACAGGTATCTGTCTATATTGAATGGTCTCAATTGAGTACTTCCAATGTAAAGGTATGAACTAGAAATATTTTACATTAAAACAGAGCAAATTGCTTATGGTAACCAATGCATAATGAAGGAACACAATGAAGAATTACAGTTCAAATTACTTATCAGGTCTCTTCCATTTTCTAAGTTTTTAAAGTAGAAAATTGCACAGTATAATTACAGTAAGTTAATTTGCATTCATATTACAATTCAATGAGCAATTACATTCTTTTTTATTTTAAAAAAATATTTTATAAAGTGTGATTTGCATCAGTATATTTCCAGGAAAGAGTGGTGACTTTTTCCTTGTGAGCATTTCATGCGAATTCTACCATGCAGCTAATGTCTGCAGTACAGAGTTGCGGCCTCTTCATCATTTATTTTTTGGGACAGAAGAGAAGAGAACCCACTTTAAGTGTGACTATGGCTTTCAACACTTATGAACAAGAACCCTCCAATAATCATTGAATATTGAGACTTAAAAAGAGAGCCAAAAGTTTTTATTGTACCTGACCCTTTACCCCATTCACTTCACCCTCTGAAACTTGAATTTGTCTGTGGAATTCCTGCGGATCCATCATCCAGTCTATGATCAACCCTGAGCCAGAACCTTCTAGTGACATCTGCTTTGTCAATGGACAATGCTTCCTTTTTATGGAGTGTGTGTCCATTTCTATCCAACCATTCTTGCTCTAATGAATTTAAAGGGCATTTTTTTTTTACACATCTATTTCTGTGACAGTGCCATGAATGAAAGTGCACTTTTTATATTGGGAATATAATGTTTTTTTAAGTCCTTGCTCTTTCAGTATAAATACTTGAGTTGAGCCATAATAGAGTAGTGCACACAACAATTTTAGGGGCCTGTTTGTTGTTCCATTTTCTCTGTCTACTCTTTGTGATAAACTGAGATAAAGATAGACATATGTTAAAGTGCTCATATATCGAGAATAGTTTGATAAGGTCTGATAAATGTGTTTGCCTATATAACCAACGCTGCATTACAGATATAATATATTCTTTTATTCCAGAAATTTCCTTATACCCTTCTGCAGGCAATTCCTCTCTGAGCAAGTAGTATTCCATTTTTTCTTATTGTAGATTTATTTTGCTCAGTGTAGATTTTCATATAGATGGAAGCATAACAATATCTTCTTTTTGGCTTCTCTTTTTTCATTCAATATATTTTAAAGATTTTTGTCCATATTGCTACCTATGTCAGCAGAGTATTTTATTCTTGCTAGTAGTATTTCACTGTATGAATATTTAACAATTTGTTTAGCCGTTCTGCTGTGTGTAAGCATTTGGATGGTTTCCAGTTTGACCTATTATGAATAAAGCTGCTATAAACTTTGAAATGTGTGTGCATGTGTGCATGTTTTATTTCTCTTGGGTAAATACCTAGGAGAAATAAATACCTAAATACCTTCAAGTACTCGTGAAGTGGGTATGTGTATAACCAGATAAGAAAGTGCCAGGTAGTTTTTCAAAGGAGAAAACTGTTTTATGCTTTTACCAACAATATATGAGAGCCCCATGACCTCACCAGTTATTTGATGTTGTCAGATTTTAAAATTGTTGCCATTTTAGTGGGTGTGAAGTGGTATCATTATGGTTTTATGTGGATATTTTCATGATCAATGGTACTGAACACCTTTTCATGTGCTATTTTCTTTTGTAATGTGTCTGTTAAGGTCTTCTGTCTATTTTAATTAGGTTGTTTGTCTTTTTCTTATTAACTAATAAGATATTTTATGGATTAAGTCTTTGTCAGATATATGTATTATGACTCTTTTCTCCAAAGTTTATAGTTTACAATTTAATTTTCTTAATGTTATCTTTATAAACTTTTTAATTAATGCATTATAGTTATGCATAATAGTGGAGTTTATTTTGATGTAATTTTGCAAGCATGGAATTATGATTTGCTCCAGTTTGTCCCTAGAACGGCTAAATTCCTTCCTCTCTTCAGTCCCCCTCTTCCCTTGCCTTCCCACTCTATTGATCTTATTGATCTTTCATATATATATATATATATATTGGTACTGGGGAGTGAATCCAGGGCACTTAACCACTGAGCTAAATCCCCATCCCTTTTTTGAATTTTATTTAGAGACAGGGTCTCACTGAGTTGCTTAGCATCGCAATAAGTTGCTGAGGCTGACTTTGAACTTGGGATCCTCCTGCCTCCATATCCATCTAGTCTAGCTGGGGAGCTAATGCTGGGTTCACAAAAGCTGACTATTACAATAACTTAAGAAAATGACAAAGAAAGCACACAACCACACAGAAGTACCTTTTCAATGCTCCAGGGATGGCTCTGCAAACTTAAGTGTTCCTGGAAAGAGAGAGAGAGCCATTGGGGACACACAAAGGAAGGTTTTATGGAACATTCTATCCCCAAAAGGGCAAAGGAGTAGGATTACAAAGGAACAGATGAGTATAGCTCAACCCCACTGGGAAGACCTACTCCTGGAGCCACGCCTCATTATCCCAGCAGAGGTAAAGCCCAAGTTACTGCTGAAGGCAGTTATCATTTAGTGCCCCCAGGGCATCAAGACTTAAAGGTGTGTTCATCCAGGGCAGCTCCAGACACCTCAACTTCCAGAGCTGCTGGGATTACAGGTGTGCGCCACCATGCCCTGCTAATGTTGTCTTTTGATGGACAGAAGTTTTAAATTTTAAAAAAGTCAGTGACTCTTGTGTACTAAGAAAACTGAACATACCTCCAAATCATGAAAACGCACCAAAGGCTCTTCTCTAATTGTAAAATCACTACATGATAACAATTTAGCCATTGCTTCTTGATTCTCAGACAATGTAAAGAAGAGGTAGATATTTGTTTTTCTGATGGTCCATTTGTTTCAGTAACAGGTTTTAAAGGCTTTCCCTTACTCTTGAGCTGCATTAGCACCTGTGAGGACAAATCAAGTGCCTGAATGTGTGCTTGTCTACTTCTGGGTTCTGTGATGTGTTCCAATGATTAATGTATCTATCTTTATTGTCATTACTATACTGTCTTGATTACTACAGTATAGACTAAGTCCTAAGTCAGAGTTGGATATACCCTCAAACTTTAATCTTTGTTTCCAGGATTGTTTTGGTGATTCTACAACACTTTGTATTCCCATATACATTTTTAAGTTAACCTGCCTATTTCTTTTTAAAAAATATGCTGGAATTGTTATTGTAACTGTGCTAAATATGTATTTCACTTTGGGGATAATTGACATTTTGTCAATATCAGGTATTCCAAACCATGAACATTGTATACCAATCCACTTATTTGGGTCTGCTTTACTTGTTTTCATCAAAGCTTTATAAGTTTTGGTAAAGAAACCTTGTACAACTTGTGTTTAATTTATGCTTAAGTATTTTGTGCTGGATTATTGTATATAACATCTTAATTTTTTTTTTCAGTAGTGACTAGCTGTGTAACTTCAGGTCAAATAGTGAATGTTTCTGATTTTATGCTCAACCTATGAAATGTGAGTTCTTGTTCTTAGAACAAGGACAAATATACATAAAATTACATAACTATACTGAATACTTTTCTGGGGAGCTCTAAATATTAAATTGAGTAATATATAGAAAATGAATATTACAAGACTTAGACTATTCGATTTATTTTGATTGAAAGTGAAAATAAAGTCCAGTAATGCAAATTGCCTCACATAATACAGGAAACGTGCTTACTCCTCTAATAGAAAGTTGTAGGGGAAAAAGAGTAGTTTGTTTTAGGCAATACTAACCTTCAGTGATGCCCTCATAATTGTCTTCCCATCTCTTTCTCCTCTGCGAGCTTTACTCCCTGAAGGCTATTTTCCTAGAGCAGGTTCTTTAATCTGTAGACCTAATACTTTCCAGTTTCTAGTCCAATGGGAAGGAGACACTTTCCTCAGCTGCTCTGTCAAGAGGACACAGTTCATCACAGTTCATGGGAGATCATCCCTTTAATCCTCTCCAAATTGTGGCCAAGAAATATGCTGCCCTGAGTCACCTGTCCATCCCTGCAGACCAAATGTAAAAATAATAATAAAAAATTACAGGGTGGAGAAATGGTTTGTCAGTGAAATCTTGATGTTGTGACAGAAGAAGGAAGAATGCCCCACAGAGAGAAAATGACACAAACCTGACATACCTCCAACACAGAAGCCACAAAACACGTGGCAGCTGTAGTATATGCTTTGCTGACTCTTCTCGGCTCATTCTTACAGTCTCCCAGCAGTGCCAGCTCTGTCATTTTCTGGTATCTTTTAGTCTACTCCTTTTTTCAAGACTAATATCACCTTAAGCTCCACTTTATAAGTGAAAAAATTGGGGGTTTGTATTGGAACATAAGAGTCCTTTGACAATCACTTAAACTCTCCACTTTGTTTCTAGTGTACATTTAGCTAAAAAGAGCAGACCGGAGGTATAAATATGATTCCCAGTGTTGCTGCTCTCCTCTACCTTCTCCTTAGAAAAATAAAAGAAATGCTATTTATAGTTACTATAAACCAGAGTCAAGTTTTGTAATACTGCCACACAACCTTTTCCTGGGAATCAAGCAAGGCCAGGAGCACAAAATAAGGGATCTTCTGTGTTCATGAAGCCCAATAGAAATATTTTTTTCTTTGCCTTTTTGACCTCACAAGAGAAATAGCAACTGTATGTTTTACTTGTATCCAAGGCATACAAGAAAAGTAATTGAAATATGGTTGATGTAAGGATTACAAAATATTTTTTTCTTCTTTTTTTTTTAAGTGGATCCCTTTCTATTCATTCGAAATTCCAAAATCCTAAGCATGGCAGATAAGATCTTTTACAATTTGTTCGTGCTTGCTGCTTTAGAATTAATTATATTTATTAGAATATAATTATATTGATTCTCTACTGACCCTCGTCTCTATGTTTCTCACCCTGCCCCCTGGTTGGCCTGAAATGTCTTTCCCTGCTTCAGCTGGGTATCCAGTTATCTTTCAAAATGATGTTACTTGCTTCATGAAGTCCTCATAACATCCCATCACGGGGTGAGTGCCCTACTTGGCATTCTCTTAGCTTCTTGTTCTTGGCACTATCATAGCACTTATCTCAATACAATATGATGATGTGTTTAAGGGCAAGGTTTTGTTTGTTTGTTTGTTTGTTTTTCTTTCTCTGCCAATGCCTACCATTGTGCTATAGGGTAAGCATTTTTTTAAATTAAAAATGTTTAGTTTTTATTAAATTTTAATGAAAACTAAATGTTTTTAATTTTTTAAAAAAATGTTTATCCTATAGCATCAGTAAAGATTTAAAAAAATTTTTGCAACTTTATTTATTTATTTTTATGTGGTGCTGAGAATGGAACCCAGTGCCTTACCCCTGCTAGGCAAGTGCTCTATTACTGAGCTACGACCAAGCCCCCAACATTCTTTTTTTATTATTAAAGGAGTAGAATTTTCTTCTCAAAATACAGAATGTACAGATGAACTTGAATAAAAGGAACAGCAAGAAACTTATGCACCTTTGTTTTTAACCTTTGAAATTTCGTGATTTCTGTGGATAAGTATACTTTGAGCACATGATGGCTCTAATAAGTATGGTAAGAATGTTCCTATAAACATTATAAAAATGTATTAATTTGAGAGCTTTATGTGTGCATAAATATTACCATTTTCCGGGTATATGCAACCATTATACACTGTTTAATAAGTACTGGCTATGTTATAATTTATTTTTGAAAACTCCAAAGCTAAGGAAATAATTCTATTTACAATAGCAAAAAAAAAAAAAAAAAAAAAAAAAAGAATAAAATACTTAGGGATAAATTTAACCACAGAGATGAATCATTTCTATGCTGAAAATTATAAAACACTGGAGAAAGATATTAAAGAAGATACAAATAAATGAAAACAAGTCCCGAGTTCATGGATTGGAAGAATTTGTAGTGTTAAAATGCCCATACTTCCTAAAGCAACCTATGGATTCAACACAACCCCTTTCAAAATTCTTTTATTTCACAAAAATAAAAACAAAATCCTAAAATTCATATGGAATCACAAAAGACCCTGAATAGCAAAAACAATCTTGAGAAGAACAAATCTGGAGCATGGGATTGGATTTGATTTAATTTGATTTCAAAGCATACTAGAAAGCTATAGCAATTAAAACACCACAATACTGTTATCAAAACTGATTGTGGCACATGCCTGTAAACCCAGTGGCTTCTGAGGTGAAGAAGGAGGATCCCAAGGGCAAGGTCAATCTCTGCAATTTAGGGAAGCACTTACAAACTTAGTGAGATCCTGTCTCATATCAAGCTAGAAAGCTTCTGCACAGAAAAGGTAACCCATGGAATGGGAAATGAATAATTATAAATCATATGTCTGATAAGGGTTTAATATCTAAAATATATAAGAAGTCCATACAACTCAATAGCAAAGCACAAATTTTAAAAATTAGGCAAAGAACCCAAATACACTTTTTTTTTTCTCCAAAAAGACATACAAATGACCAGCAGATAATAAAAAGTTCTTGGAAGTGCAATCAAAACATATATAATGGAGGAAATGGGGGGATTTGGGTCAAAGGCTGCAAACTTTCAGTTATCAGATGAATAAGTTCTGGAAATCTAATGTACAATGAGAATGAATCAGACATAACTTTCCTATATTTATATTTGAATACATGCCCAGTGTAACTCCACATCATGTACAAACACAAGAATGGAAAGTTATACTCCTTGTATGTATAATATGTCAAAATACACTCTACTATCATGTATATCTAAAAAGAACAGATTTTGAAAATTAAAAAAAACACCATGAGATAAAAACTTACCCCTTTTAGGATGGCAATTGTCAAAAAAGTCAATAATAACAAGAATTGGCAAGGATGTAGAAAAAGGAAAACCCCTGCATACTGTTGGTAGGATTAAAAATTGATATACTCACCTTGGAAAATAGTATTGGAGTTCTTCAGAAAAGCAAAAGGGTAGCCAGAAGCAAAAATGTAACAGTATCTATTCCAGCAATCTCAGTCCTGGGAATATTTCCACAGGAAATGGTATCAATGCCTCAAGGAGATACTTGAGGCATTAATCCCAATAGACCCTGCAGAGTACCTGTTGAGAGGTATATGGATAAAGAAAAGGGCCCATATAGCTCCAAAGGAGTATTAGGCTTACAGAAGAAGGACATCCTATCATCTGTGACAACATAGATGAGCCTAGAGGACATCATGCTGAGTGAAAAGGCCAGACATGAAATTCAAATTCTGCATCATCTCACATACACGTGGAATCTGAAGAAGTCAAAGTCATAACAACAGATAAATGAGAGGTGGTTGTCAGGGACTAGAGAGTGGAGAAAATGGGGGGATTTGGGTCAAAGGCTGCAAACTTTCAGTTATCAGATGAATAAGTTCTGGAAGTCTAATGTACAGCATTGTGAGTATATTTAATAAGAAGGTACTGTATAGTGTTTTTTTTTTAAAAGGAGTAGATTGTAAGTTCTCTCATCACACACATAAAAAATAGTAACAATACTATGTGAGGTGATGCATGTTATTAGCTTGATTGTGGTAATCATTTCATAATGTGTACATATGTCAAAACATCACATTGTACATCTTAAATAGATATAATGCTTATTTATCAACGTACTTCAATAAAGCTGTAAGAAATAAAACCTGTAATGCAAATTCATTTTATTACAATCCATCCAATGAAAGGAATGTTGAAACAATTGTAGGAGTAAATGAAATTTTATATAATATATGAATTGTCCATTTTCATTCATTCCTTTGTAGGAGTTACTGGGAGTAAGATTTATGATTTCTCACAGTGAGTTTTCTTTCAATCATTGGTCAGTTTCCAACAGTAGTTATACAAGCTCCCCACTTTGAGTTCTTGAGAATCATGTGCAGAGGGTTCACCATGTGAAGTTCAAAAACATGCCATTTTGTCTATCTGTATGCTATTCATGTCCATGACTCTGAATTTCTCAAAGTCAGATACTGTTTCTAATTTGCCACCATTATTCTCAATGACTAGCACCGTGTTTGATATATAGAATGGACTCTATCAAGGCTTCTTGAATTAAAACGAACTATTTTGGAATTATTCTGGAAAAAGAACCAGTATTTACTGAATGACTTATTTGATGTCAGTCATGTCCAACATATTATCCCATTTAAGGCTCACAGCAATCTCATGAAGGATGTATTATTCATCAACACTACAGAGTGGAGAATTTGGAAATAGAGAGGTAACCTGTGAGAGAAGAAGCCAGCCCATCAGATCCCAAAATCCATGCTCTATATTTTACAATAAGAGTGCCTCCCTCCCTGACATTAGATGTGTGATAGGAGAAAAACTCCTAAATGTGCCTAGTATATAAATAACATGCACCTTTGCTATTATTATTATTATTTGCTATTTCTCAAAGTAGGTGATAAAAGAATGTTTATAGCTTTTTTCCCCTATTCCATGCTTATGACATTGGTATTTAAAAAGAAAAACAACACCTTAACTTTTTGATAAGTTATTTTTTGACATGTTTAGTATAACAACAAAATATTCCTTTAAGAGTGGATTTAATTTAACCCAGAAGGCCTTTGGATCCTTGGCATGCAATTACCAACTATAGATCATGCTTTCTTCCAGCCTGGACTTGGGAACAGCTGCTTGTCGCCCATGTTGAACTTTATGGGAATTTGCCCAGTTTCCTTGGTGGACTTTTTACATTCTCTTACATTTCCATTACTTAACCAGCTCAGCATCCCTTCAATTCTGTAACCACAATGTCAATTGAAAACAGATCAAGGTGGAAGGCAGGTGAAGACCGCATCTCTTACATGCAGCATCTTAAAATGCATGTAAATGGCTTTGGTGTTCCTAAAGCATTGAGAACATTCAAGTGTTTAGACATAGAGACAGTGAATAAAAAGCAGGACCTACGCTCCGTTGTCCCAGATTTGACACTTCTCCAGCCACTTAATTTGTCCAGGAACATTTCACTCTTGATTTCTCAGATTCCTTCTGTTCTCTTGGTCTTGACTCCAAGGGTATGCCTTTATACATGAAGAAATTTAAATGTTTTATTCCTCTTAATGGAGATGGTGACCAGCCTGAATTGTCCTACACAATGCAGAAGAGTCCCTGGTGACAACTCATCCTACTTTTTACAACTTTGGAAAAGTTGGAGAAACTTGAGCCAGTTGACCTGGTCCCCACCATTAGATCTGCTGTTCACAGGAGAGGTAGCAAAAAGCTGAATGTTATTAGGGATAGCACCTCCTTCCTACCTTGTTGGGAGTTTCCTTTGATCAACTATTCTCCCAAGATTGCATCCTGTCAATGACCTCACAAATTTTTCTTGTCTCTATGTAAATTGCTATCTTTTCAGGAGGTGCCTGACAGTCAAGTTTGCCAGGGCTTCCATTTGTACAGAAGCTGTTATTATGGAATAAGTTTAATGGGTCGTGAATTTTGTGGAAAAAGGGAGGGTCTCTCTATGACTTTGAATGTACCAGTCATGGACCTATTGGCTCCACAAGGAGTGCATTAGGGTAAATATTTTTAGCCCATTGACTCTGGAGATAATAACCGAAAATGCTTCATTAAATTTTCATGGGTGACAGAAACTATTAAGGGAAAGGGGGGGAAAACAACCAAAAAAAAAAAAAAAAAAAACATGAACAACAAAAAAAGTCCACCACATTGGCTTTATTATTACACATGGAAGACAGGAGTGTGGCCTCTGAAAAGAATAAAATAAACTTTTTTATAAACAAAATTGATTTTATTTTTTAAATACATGACAGTGGAATGCATTGCAATTCTTATTACATATGTAGAGCACAATCTTTCATATCTTTGTATATAAAGTATGACCATACCAATTCATATTTTCATATATGTACTTTGGATAGTGATGTCTATCACATTCCACCATCATTGCTAACCCCCTGCCCCCTCCCTTCCCCTTCCACCCGTCTGCACTGTCTAGAGTTCTTCTATTCCTCCCATGCTCCCCCTCTCTACCCCATTATGGGTCAGTCACCTTATATCAGAGAAAACATTCAGCATTTGTTTTTGGGGATTGGCTAACTTCACTTAGCATTATTTTCTCCAACATCATCCATTTACCTATAAATTCCATGATTTTATTCTCTTTATTGCTGAGTAATATTCCATTGTGTATAATTCATTCATCTATGGAGGGGCATCTAGGTTGGCTCCACAGTTTAGCTATTGAGAATTGTGCTGTTATAAACATTGATGTGGAGTGTCCCTGTAGTATGCTGTTTTTAAATCCTTTGGGCATAGACCAAGGAGAGGGATAGCTGGGTCAATGGTAGTTCCATTCCCAGTTTTCAAAGGAATCTCCACAATGCTTTCATATTGGCTTCACCAATTTGCAGTCCCACCAGCAATGTATGAGTGTGCCTTCTCCCCACATCCTCACCAACATTTATTATTGTTTGTCTTCATAACAGCTGCCATTCTTACTGGAGTGACATGATATCTGGAGTAGTTTTGACTTACATTTCTTTAATTGCCAGATATGATGTATAGAGACTCTGCCTCTAATAGAAGAAAAAAAAATAGGCCCTAATCTTCATCATGCTGGATTAGGCCCCAACTTCCTTAATAAGACTCCTATTAAAACCAAGAATTAAAACCAAGAATCCACAAATGGGATGGACTCAAACTAAAAAGTTTCTTCTCAGCAAAAGAAACAATCTGCCTACATCTTGGGAGCAAATTTTTACCCCTCACACATCAGATAGAGCACTAATCTCTAGGGTATATAAAGAACTCAAAAAGCTAAGCACCAAAAAACCAAATAACCTAATCAATAAATAGACCAAAGACATAAACAACACTTCTCAGAAGAGGATATTCAATTAATTAACAAATACATAAAATAAACTCTTTAAAGGAACCCTTGCTTGGCTCATCCTTTTTTCCTTGGTAGCTGGATCCAAGGGGCAGCACTTAATTTGATTCCCATCCACTTCCAATAGGGCCACTGGAAACAGGTATGCTGTGATAGACATTGACCAAAGTTGAATTCAGTCTCAGAGTGAAAGAGTTTTCAGACTGACCCAATATTTTCTGCAATATGGTGTTCCTAGGATCTTTAGTATAAGTTAGGATCTGAAGTAGGGTGCAGTGTATATGATCACTGGAGTCTTCTCCTGCACAAGTTCTGATCTGAAGGTGGTTTACTCCGGAGCATTCCAAGAATGGAGCACGTGCAGGGAAGAAGTAACCGGGACCTGCACACCCTCAGGGACACGGGTCTCTCTTTAGGACTGATGAAAACGTGGCAGTTGGGAAACTTCTTCCTTCCCTAACTTTGCCCGCGAAGCTTCAAAGCTTCAGCGAAGACCACAGCCACCCAGCCACCATTGGCCCATGGGACCGAGCGCCCTCTCCTGCCAAGGGACGTGGGGGCAAGAGGGAGAATCGACCTTCTTGTCTTCGCCCACTGGCACTCTTTAAGCTTGGGCATGAGTATGTTTAGAGGTTTGGGTAAAAGTAGACTCAGAGAAAAATGAGAGGCTGGGCTGGGGCTTTTGCTGGTAATGGTGGCGCAAAGACTGGATACTTTGTGAACCCTCCTCTCCCTCCTCCTCCTAGCCAGCGCAGCTGGGGCGGGGACCCCTTGCTCTCTGCTCGGCTCTCTACGCTGGGATGGGGAGTGAGCGCAGGGGCTCTAGAGACGCGACTGCAAGCCGTGGCGCCCCCGCTCGCTTGCTCGCTTCCTCCTTCTCGGCGCCACCTCGACTCTTCTAAGCTCTCGGAGCGCACTCGGGCAGCGCGGAGAGCGACCCGGAGGGAGCTGGTGCCGGGAGGCTAAAGGCGAAGGTGCGCTGCGGACGGCCAACCGGCGGCGGCGGCGGCCAGAGAGCGGGCAGGTGAGCGGCGCCGTGGGGCGCCGGGCGGGCGCGGGGAGGCAGGACGGCGGGGCGGGGGCCGCGGGAGGAGGCGGGTCTGCGCGGGCCCGGTCTCCTCCCCCTGCTCTGACGCGGGGCCGGTGGCTCCCGGGGAGGATGGACCCAGCTCCGCGCTCGCCGGGGCTTCCCCGGGCTGGAGAGCGCGCCTGAGTGCCGCCGCCCGCCGGGAATGGGGAGCCGCTTCCTGGGCGGCTGCGGCAGAGGAGGAGGATGCTCTGGGCGAGCCGAGGTGAGGCGCGGCGGGGGCACGGGGCAGCCCTGGAGTTCAGCGCGAGCAGGTGCCCGGCGGGGACACTGCGCCAGCGGGCCCGGGTGGCTCCTCTGGACCCTTTGAGCCAGTGTGAGAAGGAGGGCTGTCGGGGCGCGCCTCTTGGGAGTTTGGCTAGAGGTTCTGCGGGATGGCGACTGCAGCAGTTTTCGGTCCTCTCCCTCTACTTACTGCGAGGCAAGGGGCGACCTCTGTTCACCCCCAATCTCCCACCTCATTTCCCTACTTCTGACCACCGGCGATCGTCTAGTCTCAAGACACTCATCTCTCTCCAGGACCCCCTGCATCCTACTCCTTCCTGCGGTCCCGGCTCTATCGTCCCGAGCTTTCTTTCTCCCACTCCAGAACCTGCCCTGTGCTCCTCAAACCACTTCCCAGCCTCGCTAGTGGCGCCCGGGGGCTGGACCCTCTTCCCCACTTGGCGAAACCCGGTTTCTCACTCCTCTACTTCATGGCAGCGCTGCGGTCCTGCCTCGACCTCTGGGAAAACCGGATCTATCCCAGTGACCCCAACCCTTTGGCGAACACTGTCAAAGCTGGATCTCGCGTTCTTCGGACCCCAGCCCTTCTTCGGGTTGTCCATCGCCTCATTTTCTGCCGCTTGTCCTCCTCCATTCCATTCCCCGGGTCTCTTGCCATCTCACTGCTCCCCTTCCATCCTCACCAGCCCGCACCAGTTCTCTCTGGGCTTCTGACTCCTCTCTCTGCCTCGCGTGTAGAGCCTTTTTTTTTTTTTTTCCTTTTCTCTTACTGGGGAAAGTTTAAACCCGTGTGATTCTAGTCATCAAGGAACCATAAAAGGGGATCTCAACCGCCCAGAGAATCCCGAATTCAGGGAATCCGGAGAAGCAGGGAGTGGAGTCCTGGCATCGGGAAGGGGCAATGGTTGTACATACAAAGTGAATTTCCAAACCCTGGCTAGTTGCTGCCTCCGCTGGTTGCGTCCCGCGGAGTATTATTGTGAGCCCTGGTGGGAGGGCGCTTCTTTTCTCTGCACTTTTTAAGGCACTTTTTTTTCCGCCTTTTCCTTTTCTTTGGTGGTGCTGGTGGATCAGTTGGGGGGGGGGGCAGTAGGCACAAGGGAAAACTGCCTGGCGAGGCCAGTGCTACTTGGCTAATGCTTTGCCTCGTCCTGGACCCGCCAGACTGTGTACGTTTCACTCCGTATAAACTATCCCCAACCCCCAACTGCATCACACAAGTCCTCATTGTTGGGGGTCTGCTGGGCACTTCCGCCTGGGCTGGGAGAGTCTAAAGGAATGGGGTGGGGGTGGGGAAGCCTGGAGCGATTGGAGACCGCCGGGCTTTCGGTGGCAGCCGGAGTAAAGAGAGCGCCGCTGCGCGGGCATCTGCGCGCTCATGGAGTGTGTGTGTGTGTGTGTGTGTGTGTGTGTGTGTGTGTTGCAGAAGCTCGGGTGCCTGTCCGCGTGGGTGGGTGCCTCCATGTGCGTTTAGATGTCCGCTCACGCCTGTGTTGAACTGGGTTAGCTAAAGGGGCAAGTCGAGAGCCTGCAGAAGGAGTGCGCCTTTCTCTGCCCCGGGGCTGGGCGCGCGGGCGAGGCCTCCTCTAAGGCGTAGGCTACAATGCTTCTCCCAGCGAGCCGGCGGGGACCGGAGCGAGAAGCCTCGCTGCAGCTTCTTCCACTGGCCCCCCTCCTGCTGGCCGGTGAGACGCACTTTCACAATGTTGATGGCTTTGAATAAAGGCCTGGTGGGGGTTCCGCTGAAGCTTCACAACACTTAACATGTTTTCAAGTAATCATATAAATTAAAGGTGGCTTACATTCAGAACCTCCTAATTATCCGGTTCACGTTTGTACATTTATGTGCCAATTATAGGTCTTTGGGAAATCCATAAAATTATAAACCATCCCCACCCCCTGAATTAGCACCCATTGTTTTTATTATCTCAGCGATGAGTGATTTGGGATGGAACCCTGAATTGCACAAGAGAAAAGATCCAATGGATTGGGGGAGAGGTTAGTTGGAGTAAGAACGCTCCACTACCTCTTCCCCATCTCTTTTGCTCCCTGTCCCGACAAGGCTTGGTAACAATTCTGGAAACTGAAAGGGATCAAAGATTTTCTTGATTTCCCATTGAGAAGGGCGACCTAATCAAAGCTGCCTAAAAGTCAACTTCTAAGCAATCAGAAATTGTCTGCTGATGTCCTTGATTGAAACCCTAGCATTCAAATGGAGTATTGAAGAACTCGCAGGAATGGCTTTTGAAGCGCTATTGTTCTTTTCCATACACAGAAACCCTCTTCAAGGTTTAGGAAGTTCAAAATGCAGTGATTTCAAGGGACTGATGTTGTAACTATTTGGCAACGCTGGCAGGATCGGCGGGGATGAGGGAAGAGGCCAGGTGGGAAGTGCAAAAGTGTTGTTGCTATCTTCTTGGGAACAGTGGCTCTCAAGTGGGGGGTTCAGCTCTACACATCAACTTGGCAATTAAATCTCTTCCTAAAGCGGATTTAGAAGATGATTTTTAGTAGTTTTTTTTATGGTTTGCTTAAGGTCTGAATAGGCGTATCAGAAACATTTAATCATGTTCATTGTATTCAACAATAAAATCTGAATAAAAATTACTTATTGTTGATGAAGCTCATCTCCCAAGCTGTTTCACAGTATGTCTCATTTGCAAGACACACCATTGTGTGAGGCTGCAGGGAAGAGATTGTATCACTTATTGTTCATTTTCTCCTCCCAGAGCCAGAGAGGAATATGGTTCTTCACTCCCCTTTGCCCTGTAAAGTAATTTTTCTTAAATGGGTGGGTGTTCAGCTTGGTACCTAATAGTACCCATCTAAAAATGGCATTTGGTGGATTTCTGAGGCTTGGAGCCACCCTGCAGGCAGATGAAGAATCTATTTGAGGCAGTAATTCATTTTGATATTTCACTCAAGTCAAACATGTTGTTTTTGCTGGGATTTAATCCTTTCAAACTAATAAAGCAAACAAAACAAGAAAATCACAGTTTATGTCTTTTAGATGGCACTTTAAAAAATAGCATACATTAAAGGGTGTTTCAAAAATGTTAGGTGTTATTTAGGACTTACTGTGAAAAAGGATGTTCACCAGTTAAGCAATTGAGGAGAAATCACTTCACTTCTCAGAACCTCAGTTTCATCATCTGCAAAACAGGGACAATTATTGGGTCTTTGAACAATATTATGGGAAAAAATTCTTTCTAGTGTACATGGCAGTATTCCAAGAGAATGGTATTTTTTCAATAATGGTATGGGATTCTGTTGGGGGAAGAGGATGATATTTGGAATTGGAAGATCAGGATTGAATCCAATTACTACCTGTCTTGTGATATTTGGCAAGTCATTTCACATATTAATAAAAATAAGAATAAGTAATCTTTATGAAAGACTAGAGCACTTTGCCCTTCATTTACTTAATCTTTAAATAACTCCAGGAAGTAGAAACTTGCATTCTCATTCCTATTTGATAACTAAAGGAACTGGGCAGATTTGGTAATTGGCCTGAGATTAGCTGGCAAGTAAGGGAAGGAACTAGAATTTAAACCCACTCATTCTGGTTCAGAGTGTGCCCTAACCACATGTCAGGCTGCATCTGAATGGGGAGCTGGTACTAGCCATCTCCCAGGCAGGTTGTAAAATTAATGAGGAGTAATGAGATAGTAAGACTGGCTAGTAAGAAGGGAGCTACAGAATTCTCTCATGTTATATGCTAACATAAAATGGGTGGAACTCAATGGCCAATGAGACATTGGGTGATGGTGGGCATTTTGAATACATATGACTTTGAGGCAGCCTCTAACAGGTATTGGTTTGTATTGGTTCCCATCTAGCCATGTATCTATGAAAATATTTATTAATTAGGTAATTAATTAGTAAATAACTGATGTGGTAATTAGTAATGCAGAAACTACATTATTGCTATCTTCTATTAAGAGCCTTGGTAAGCAGAAATTCTCCAACTATGAGGTGATATTAGTCAGTCTTAGTCCTTCAGCTCTGTAAGCTGGGTGGCCTGGGCTAGCTTATCAAACTTCTCTGTGCTTTGCTTTACTTTATAGTAAAATAACAGGCACTACTCATAAGATTCCTGTGAAGACTACAGGAATTAACAGAGTGCTTAGAACAATACCTAGCAGGCAATGGGACTGTTATTTTGCGATTAATATTACCCTTCAAATGAGATAAGAATCCTTCCCCTTGTAATAAGAAAGTAAGAAAGTTATCTGCTTTTTTCTTTCTTTCTTTCTTTCTTTGCTAGCCAGTGGTTGCAGAGAAAGAGATACATTTCAGGATTCCAGGAAAACATTTTTCTTTGTTCTATTTGGAATATTTCCTTGCAGAAAAGAAATTCTGGAAGTGCACATCATGCTAAGCTCTCCATGACATTGTCCTGTTCAATAATAATTTTGAGGAAAATAAAAAGACTTTGATTGATTATTGAATTCTAGAAGTGGATTAGTCAACTTTGCCAGTTGATAGATGGGAAAAATCAGACTTGAGGAGCGACATAAATTTATAGTTGAGGGGCACCATTGCAACCCAGAATTCTTGGACTCCTTGTCCAGTGCTCCTCCAAGGCCAGATTGTCTCCGGAACATAGACAAGTAGCTTGAAAATATAAATAAAACTTGGCAGGGGAAGGTGTTGTCAGGGTAAGACATGAGCCAGCCAGACATTCTGTACTGAAAAGAGTGTCAGTAGGAAATGCGTGTTCATATCCATGAAAACTAGCATTGCACTCTGTCTTCAGAATGTGTGTCAGGATATGAACGCCTGCAAACACAAAATAAAACAACCCATTATGCCAATTAATCACCTGAATGTTTCCCTTAGGTTGGAGAGCAAATGTTCAGGTTTCTTTTTTTCTGTGACATTCTCTTTGTGTCGTCATTCCATTTGTTCCTCAGATATGGGAAGGTTTTGGTTCAGGAATCATAAAACTCCTCTGGCTTCTATTTCATGAAATATGCAGCATATTCTATTGGAAAGAAATTGCCAGCTTGCTTTTATTATTATTATTTTACTTTATTTGAACCCGACATATAGCCAATCTACCATGCCAGTGGGGGATTCTCATAAAGAGAACAGAAAACAGAAATAAAATTCTGCTGAATAGAAGAGCTCACAGCTAAAATTATGAAAGTTTGGTGGTGGTGAAAGTGAGTTGATTAGTTTAGGGGGTTAAAAAGAGGGGTGGGTCCTCTCAGACAGGAGTGACTCCTACAGAGTAAACCCAGGCCAGCAGTATTGACCACATACAGTGAGTCTTGGAAAACTACGAGTCCCCCATGTGCCGGCTCCAAGTGACACAGCAGTCTCTGATTCTGCAGGTCAGTCTGTCTCTTGTCAGCTTCATGATCTGTGGCTTTACTGTCCATCAGTTCAATCATTACCTTCTTTCTCTGTGTCTCCATTCCTCCTTATTTCTGTCTGAGTCTTTGTCTCAATGTTTCTATCTGTTCATTTTTATTCTTGTTACTGTTTGAATGAAAATGAAGATTGAAAAGTTACAAAGATGCATTGAAAGCATGAGGTTTGGGGTATGGGTTCTGTGTCCCACAAGGCTCCATGGGTTGAGATTTGATCTCCAAGTGTGAGGTATTAGGAGGGTTGAGAGGCTGAGGCAGGAGGATCGTGAGTTCAAAGCCAGCCTCAGTGACAGTGAGGTGCTAAGCAACTCAGTGAGACCCTGTCTCTAAAATAATGCAAAATAGGACTGGGCATGTGGCTCAGTGGATGAGTGCCCCTGAGTTCAGACCCTTCTGTCCTCCAAATAAAGAAGTTGGAAGCTTAAATCTGAATGTAATGTTTAGAGGCGAGGCCTCTGGGAGTTCTTTAGAATTAGAGAACGTTATCAGGACGGAGGTCCCAGGAGGGAATCCTGATGACTCTGTATGAAGAGGGAGAGAGACCACAGAGACACACATGCATGCTTCCTAACTTGTGCCCTGTGCCACTTCGGCACTCTGACAGCAAGAAGGCAGTCACAAGATGTGGCCCCTAGACCACGAACCTCCAGACCTGTGAGCCAAAATGAACCACCTTTTACAGAAAATTAAAGTGTGGTATTATGTTATTAACTACAGAGAATGCACTAGTACAGAGAATATCTAGGAAAGGAAGGAAGAAATTCCTGGTCAGGCATGTAAACAGCACTTCTATGTCCATTCATGTTTATTGAGCACCTACTTTCTCCTGGTCCAGCTTTTTGCTAATATTTTGAACAGTACCAAGATCCAAAGGTGCAATCTGCCATCTAGGGACCTGGCTTGAAGGTCACCAGATCCTGAAGGTTGCCTGGGAGTTCCTCAGGATTTAAAAGGAGTCCAGACTGAAAGAAGTGCATGAGCAAAAAACATTTGGGCATGAAAGTTTGTTATTGGTTTAGGGATGGATATAGTTGGCTGTGGTCATAATGTAAAATACGAGGTGTAAATGTTTGTTTGTTTAAGGGGGGGTGAGTATGAGGGAGTGAATTCGGGCACTTGATCACTGAGCCACCTCCGCAGCCCTGTTTTGTATTTTATTTAGAGGTAGAGTCTCACTGAGTTGCATAGCATTCACCATTGCTGAGGCTGACTTTGAACTGGTGATCCTTCTGTCTCAGCCTCCTCAGCCACTGGGATTATAGACATGCTCCACTGCGCCTGGCGTAAATGTTTTTTTGAATAGAGCATTTTCCAAGAAGAGTCCCAGGTAACAATAATTTCCCTCAAATTTGTATGGATATTTCATAATCAGGGGAAACATGTACCACATGCAACAATTTTTGGAAGGTATTATACATTCTGCTTAGTGTATCATGACGCTTACTGATATGTTAAAGGTTTAGAAAATTTCTGAAGTAAAGAAACTCATTTAACTCATTAAGAATTTGCTAAACTCATTGCCATATCAGTTAGTCAGTTTACTGTTGCTATGACAAAGTACCTGAGATAATCTATTTAGAAAGAGGAAAGATTTACTATGGCTCATGGTTTCAGAGGTTTCTGTCCATGGCTCTGTTGTTTGTGAGCCAGAATATCAGGAGCAGGGAACACCACAGTAGAACAAAGCTGCTTGCCTCATGATGACTAGGAAACAGAGAGAAAGAGGGAGAGAATGGACAAGTCCCAATATCCCTTTCAAGGTCAATCCCCAGTGAGCTAACTTTTTTTCTATAAGGCCCATCTCCCAAGGGTTCTTTTACCTCCCAATATCATCACAGGCTGGCCACAGACCTTTAACGTGTGGCCCTTTGAAGGAATGTTTAAGATCTAAACCATAACATCATAGATCCTTTGATTTCAAAAACCAACTCTAGTGTCTATGAGGTAGTTTGGGGAAAATGCAAGAACTAATAAAGATTTTTAAACATTTTTACTGTGAAAGTAATGTGATTTTGAAATGTAGATAGACTATTGGGGGGGGGGAAACTGTACCTACCACTCAGCTAATGAGATAAAACCATCAAATAGCATTGAAGCCTCCTAGTTATTTTTTCCAGATCATATCACCCTTCCTCCAGCCAGATGTAATCACTCTCCCAAATTTGATGTTCATTACTCCATATGATTCTTTTGAATATGCTTATCAGAAGAATGGACCTAACTAGAGATCTGATGATTTCTCATCCAATTTTAATCTAGTCAATAAAAGATAATAAAATGAAATATTATTTGGTCCAATAATTGTCCTAGAATAAAAGACATTTATAAAATGTTTAGAGGAAAGAAGTATGGCTTCTGCTTTTAGCTCTACTGTCTGGAATATAGTAGATGTTCAGTAAATTTCTGCTGAATTGAATTAAATGTGTGCTGTATTGGGGCACACATCAAATAAATGTGGGTAAAAAAAACTAGAAATATATAAAAAAAGAAATTCAAAAGGACTAGAGTAAATTAATTGTTTTCCAAAGACAGTAGTAAATACTTTGTGGTCAGTGAACTTGAAAAACTGTTTTTGCTACCATTCTTTATTTTATAATATGTGTTTGGAAGTGAATAGTAACGGTCACTTGTTGAAAGTGATGTTTATGTCTTCTTAATGTCTCTTGGAATAATTAACAGCAACTACTTACCCAAATCTGTCCTGTTAAGATAGCTGGTTCAGTAGAGCTACCCACTGCTGTTACAGGAAAGATTATAAATATCAATACTTCCCATCAAAAAGGAAATTTATAAATTGCAATGCAGATTCATTACTCAGTACCCTGACACTAAATACTTTGAAGGTTTATGAGGGTGTTATCCTTGGAGTCCTCAAGAAATAACTTACTATCAATAACAGAATGTCACAGTTAGGCACTGTCCTGCCAGCACCAGTGTCTCTCTGGATATGTGTGAGGGACAACCTCTTGAAGCACAAGTCATACCTGAGAGACGTTTTCCTTTTTATTATCCTAGCCTATATCTGTGTGTTACTGTCCGTGTGTTAGCATGTGGGGCGAATGACAGAATATGGATGTGGAATGTGTGGTAGAAAGAATGAGAGCAGGAGGTGGAAGACTCCCCTGCTCGCTGGGGCAGCTTTTGGTACCAAGTCCCAGCTGTGTGGGAGATGGAAGATTGACTCCTCCCATGGGGCTACAAGATGATGATCACTACTGGGGTTCTCTGTCTTTTCTTTTGGCTGGTAGAAATTTCTCCTGGCAGTTTCAGGAGTGGTGGATAACACCCCAGCAGTTAGCACAACAGAAGTGAACTTTGCCATGTGGTTGATCATAAATAAAATTAAAAAGTGCACCCAGGGCCTGGGAGAGAATCTGCACAGGCCCTTTCCCCAGGGGTTGCTTGGTGGTACCTGTGCACTAGGGCAGTGGCATGTCATGGGGCTTGTCATGATGTGAATAAAGGCCACGTTTTTTCTGGGAAGTGTTATATGGTACTCCCCAAATGTCCAACCGTAAACCACAACCATTCAGATGGACTAGGTAAAACCAGAAGTGCCAGTTGTGGATAAAGCAAGAGAGGGCCAACCGTGTGCTGAATCTGAGCTGGGGCATGCATTGTTAGAACAGAGCCATGGTGAATGCAAAAAGGTTACTGTAATTTATTCCTTTGGGAAGCTGATTAGATTTATGGACCACATAGAAGTTGGAGTCTTGCCAACCTTCTGCTATCTAACTTCTTAATTTTAATGTAGTCAAATTTATCAATCTTTTCTTTTATGGTTGGCACTTTTTATGTCTTGTTTAAGAAAGCCTTTTATTTTTTAACCCTGATGTCATGAAGATATTCTCCTTTATTATCTTCTAAAGCTTTATTGTTTTGCTTTTTTACATTTAGGTTCTGTACTCCACAGGGGTGTGTGTGGGGTGGTGTGTGTGTGTGTGTGTGTGTGTGTGTGTGTGTTGTGTGTGGTGTGTATGGTGTGAGGTAGGAATGTATTCAGTGCTCTTCCATATGGGACAATTATTTTGGCACTACAGTGAGTTTCTAGGCATATGTTTTGTCCATTCTTTTGCACAAACCAAACTTTATTGTTATTGCTCTGTAATAGGCCTTTGTATTTGGCAGGACAAATCTTTTACTTTGTCATTCTTCAAATGTGTCTTGGTTTTTTCTTGGCCCTGTGTCTTCCATATATATTTCATAATCAGCTTTTAAAGTTTCAGAAAAAATACTCTTGAGATTTGATTTGCATTACATTGAATTTGTAGACTGATTTAAGGAGAATGACATCATTAGGATGTTGTGTCTTTTCTACCTCATAAATGTAGCAACTCTTCATTTATTTAGTTCTTGCTTAATGTCTTTCCATAGAGTTCATAGTTTTCCTCCTCAAATTGAGCTAGAATAGAGACCGGGGTCTTCTTGCACTCAGACCAGGGCTCCTTCCACCTCACTCCAGTTGACTTAAGTTCTTCAAGTGCACTGTGATGGTATATAGTGAAATGTTGCTGAAAATGTGGTTATGTGTGGAACTGTAACACTCACCTAACATACCTGCAAGAAGGATGTCGAGTGTGGCCCAAGTGGTGGTTATTACCTGGCAATTTCTCTCTCTCTCTCTCCCCCTCTCCCTCTCTCCCTCCCTCCTCCCCTCCTCTGTCTTATCCCTTGCACTATTACTCTTTTTGTAAATCTGCTTATATTCTTTTCTCCCCCATTCCAATAATATCTCTGTTTTGGGATGCAGGGCAGATATCCACTTCTCTTTAAAGGTTACCCCTTACAACATCAGGATGGATAAAGTTTCACAGTCCTCCTGCCTGCTTGCTGGGTGCCTTGCCTTCCTATTATCAGCACAGGTTTCACTGTGTTTTCAGAGATGAAGGTAATATGTGCAGCACTCGTTTAGGTTGCTATAAAAGAGGTCGCGTCATATCAAACAAGGTTACGGAAGAGAACGGCTGACTACTTGGTTAGCCCCTGACGCTGTATATTTTCTCTTTGCTGTCTGTGGGTTCATGTGAGTAAGGCCAGATATCATTCTGCGTACTCTGACTGTCCCAGATGTCTTGGTGGAGAATGAAGTCTTGACTTGTTTCAGTAGCCATAAATCAGCGTGGCTGGGAGGAAGGACGTGGTTGAAGGGGGCCAGCATTGCCCTCTTTAAAAAATAAAGGTCATAACAACATAGGCTCAGCCTGAGCTGGACACCTCCCTCCTCCTGCCTCTCAAAGGTATGCATGTCATTCTTTGTATCTCAAATACTGGATGCTGTTACAAATCCTCCACCCCATTATGTCCTCCCTTGTCTGACATAGGTTTGTTCATCTGGATTTCTCTAAAGATTGAAAATTCTTGTAGGGCACTGTCTTTCATGTTCTTTATGCTTGGCTTTCGGGGAAAGCGCACCATAAATTATTGTCATCTTTAATTTTTAAAGTCTAGTATAGTTCCTTTGCAGTAGAGGAGAAATTGTCCCTGTAATAAACTGTTTTGGGTTTATGAAAACAAAATAAGTGCTTTGTTTAAATATGTCCCTGTGAGGCATGTTTTAGACTCCAATACTGCTTGCTCTTCGCAGTCCTTCCTCCCCTCCACACCCTCTCCTCCTTCTGTCTGTCCTTCTCTTTCTTTCTATCCTCTCCCAATGCTCAATTTTTCCAAATCAAAGGAGTTGCATGAAATCAAGAACAAAGCCTTCTTCACCTAAAGGTTTCAGGGGTGATTTTATAGTCAATAGAATGTATTTGTTCCCTCTTTTTAGGTACTTTTTTTTTTAATTGGGGGAGGAGGTATTTGAGGAATAGTAAAGAGGAGACTTTGCTAGTTTCTGGTCAAATTCCACAGGAATCTAAGTATCTTACAGGTGCACGGATGTGATGGCTGGTTCTGTGGCTTATCTGCATCTGGTTTAAAATCTCAGTCTAAAGACTGAAACTTTGACAATCAGTGGGTGTCAGGGGTGAACATACCTCTCTGTGCTGTCCCTGAACACATTCAGAATAGCTCCTGGCCACTCTCATGACCCCCAGGGAGAATTTCACAATTTTAATAACCTCCACTGTGTCAGTGACCCGTCTGGTCAAGAGCTCCACATCACGTAGTTTAGTAGAGAGGATTGAATACAGGGAAGTAGTTACAAAGGTGTTGGAAGGGCTAAAAGGATGATAAGGAAGCAAGAGACAGAGATTAGCAGTAACAGGAAGCCAGGCTACCTCTAGATCTGCAGGGGCAGAGGCTGTGGTGTGGTGTAATGTGAACCCGGGAGACAGCTCCAAGGAGGCTGGTGGAACCCAGAGGACAAGCCACATGGGGAGAAAGGCCAGGAATTGAGGCTGCAGGAAGCATGAAAGAGGCTGAGTCATAGGAGTGGGCTCCACGCAAGGACAGCCTAGAACCAGAGAGGAGACTTGGCCACTTTTGGAGATGCCCCCTTGTAGCAGAAAGAGAGAAAGGAAGGGAATACCCTGGCTTCTCTCCGCTCCTCCTGTCTCCTGCCAGTCTTTCCCATTGTGTGAACCTAACTGGAAGTCTCTTGGCAAAGGAGCCTGAGAAACGTAGTTGAGATCAACTTCTTGTAACACCCAACAGAGCGGGGCAAGGGGCCAGAAGTGGATCTGAGAGAAACAGGCAAAGGACTTGTTCAGACACCAGGAAAGGAGAGTCACACGTTGCTTCCCAACAGAGATATGTGCTGAGCAATATGACTTAGGCGAGTTCTTTGTGCAATCGTGGATTGTACTTACACAAACTAGATGGTGCCAGTCAATCAAAATGTCCGGCTTGACTATAAATCTGATTCAGAAATGTTTATTAATATTGTGATGTTAAAGGAAAACAGTGAAATGAAGCACTTAGTTTTGGCTAGTTCCTTATTTTTCCTTTCCCTGTCCTCTGATGCCCTCCCTTCCATCCTCCCTGGCAGGAAATTGAGAGGATTCTGTCCCTAAAGGAAGGTCTGTCTCACCAGGCAGTCTCTGTTAGTGCTCTGTGCCCTGGTGGGAGTGACTGAAGTAGTGGAACTGTATAGTTCCTTTTCTTCAATTCCAGAATCTGAAAGACCCTGATGACCCAGAAGACTTTGGTGATTTTGTTAGTGGCAAACCTGACCTGACCCTAACTGACAGGAGGCTGCTTATAATCTGTATCTGATCCCTCTCAGTAGTGTTGGCCACACATCTTGCTCCAGAGTAGTCATGAGTTTCTTTACAGGGTGTCTCCCCAAACCTGGGTAGGGATATTACACAAAGATACGTTCTTGCTGCCTTTCTAAAATCTAAACTCAAATCTGCATTCTGAACATCTCAGGTGCCAAGAATTCAGGGTAAGGGACTGTGAGCCTATGTTCTAATGTGATGAGGAAGAGTGGACACATGGCCAGTGGCACAGGGTCATAGCCCAGCTTGTACACATCAGGCCCCTTTGAAATCAGGCACGGCGGGTGCCAGGTGGGCTGCTGGACTGCCAAATAGCCCACTGCATCTGTAGATGAGGAGACCGCTCAGTCCGGAGCCATAGCACCCCGCTTCCCAGACTGCCAAGGAGCACAGAGGAGCCAGAACCACTTATTCCCCTTTTGCAGTGAATGACTTCTTAGTTCTGAATTTCAGCTTACATATATCCAAACGTGTGAGTGCTGGACAGACTACAGGAGGCCAGCAGGCAAATGTCTAGGGAAGCCCCCCTTCTGATGTCAGTCATACACATTTGTGGGGTGTTTCATGTGTCTACACACGCACACACAACCTCTTTGGACATCTTCTTTGATCTTCAGAACAGTCCTGTCCCATGGATGGGGTGGGCTCTACCAGCCCCATTGTTATGGTTTGGATGTGAGGTGTCCCTCAGAAGCTCATGTGTGAGACAATGCAAGAAGGTTCAGAGGAGGAATGATTAGGTTATGAGAATCTTAACCCTATCAGTGAGTTAACCCCCTGATATGGATTAACTGAGTGGTACTGAAGTGGTAGGGTGTGGCTAGGTGGGAATTTGGGTATGGCTTTGGAATATATATATATATATTTGTATCTGCCAAATGGAGACTTCTCTCTCTGCTTTCTGATTACCATGTGAGCTGCTTCCCTCTGTTGGCCTCTCCTACCATGATGTTCAGCCTCACCGCGAGCCCTAAGGAATAGGGACTGTGAGCCCTCAAATAAACCCTTCTTCCTCTATAATTGTGCTGATCGGGTCCTTTAGCCACAGCAGTGGAAAAGCTGACTAAAATACCCATTTTACCAATGGTCAATCCAAGGGCCTGGCTGAAAACTATCTCTGGCGGCAGACAAACCTTGTACTTTCAGGGTTCAGTTGAACAGGAGCTCTTTTTGGGTTGTTTGCAAACCCATCACAAGCAGCACAATCAGAGTCATACCTGATGTGCAATGACCTGCCACAATTGGTGGTTCTTCTCCCTGTCCCTGTCTACCTCCAGAACAGTGACATCCATTGTACCAAGTCACATAGTCCTTCCCTTGTAAAGGATCTTGATAGTCCCTGTTGTCTTCACAGGTTAGGAGACTGTACGATGTTTTCTGTACTCCGAATGCGACTGGAGAGGGGGAACAAGTACCACCACACACACAGTTTGCAGCAGAGAGCAACTTTATTTCTTGTCAGCGCACATGGGACTTTGTAGGCCATAATTCACTTTAGATGGGAATAAGAAAATATTTTCTTTTTCCGAATATTTTGCAAGATTAATAAAGCTGCATTCTTAGGGAAAGTTTATTAATCCATAACTTACAGAAAACTCCAGAGGAAGGAGATATGAGATATGTTCAGGAGGTAAAAGACATCAGGCATGTCACTGCTAGAATTGAATTCTGCAGACATTGTTCAGCTGGCTGTCTTCTGGGTGCAGTTCAGGGTGCAGATCTGATGATGCCTTTGTCTTGTACGTCACCTACACATACAGGTTTTCCATTTTTTCTTTAAATTGAGAGGGAGTGCTGGGGTTGTAGCTCAGTGGTAGAGCACTTGCCTAGCGTGTGTGAGACACTGGGTTCAATCCTCAGCACCGTATATAAATAAATAAAAAAGGTCCAATGACAATAAATAAATAAATAGATAGATAAATAGATAAATAATTTGGGAGGGAGTGAAGGAGTGGGTGGAAATGTGCAGAATAATCAGGGTGTGCAGGATTCCTACCCTGCTCACTCCGTTGGCTGCATTTCATCTGCCTTCGATAGGAAAACCTGTGTTTGGACTCTGCCCTCCAGATGTGCAAGCTTGTGGCAGTTGTGGTGATAATGGAGATGATGGTGATGAGGAGCATAGGGGCAGCTTCAGTGTCCATTCCAAGAAGTAAAAATTTATACTAAAGGACTGCAACTCTATCAGTTCATCCACTCATTCAGGTGTTGAGCTGCTGCAGGATCCTGGGCACAAGGGTGGGCTCCAGGGATACAGCCATTAAAAGATAAAAACTTTCTCCCTCAAGACCCTGGAATGTCAGGATAGAACAAATAGGTAATGTGGTGGCTAATGACCACCCAAAAGGTATTCTTTTGGTGAAAAGGCAGAGGGAGGGTTTTGCCAGGGGAGGGGAGGTCCAGGTTAGCATCTAAGTGTCAGTCTTTCAAGGGTTACTTGGAATTTGCTTGTGAGTCTATCATGCAACAAATATGGTACTGTTCTGGATCTGGGCTTACAGGGTGAGTGTGATAAATCATGGTTGTCCTCGGGGTGTGAACAGTCAACTGGGGAAGGCACAGAATTAACACTCTAGATCAAAGGAACCATAGTAAAGGTGGAGGTATCCACCGTGCCTGCATGGGGCATGTGAAATGGTTTGGAACAAGCAGATCCTACAGTGGTAGGGTGGGAGGGGCCAGAGAAAGTGACAGGAAAAGGTTAGCAGGGCCACGTTGTGATTGGGTAAATGATGGTGAAATTGCCTTTCCCGATTCCACGTTTGCCTGGTGTCAAAGAGCACTCTAAGGAAAAGTACAGTCATATTTGTTTGGGTTAGACTAGGCTGTCTTCATATCAGCTGTGATATATTTTAATGGTCTTGCAGGTGTCTTCTATTATAAGACCTGCAAGCTTGGGGACCAACAAGGGCCAGGCTGATCTTAGATTAGATGGGAACTGGATGAATCATGGTTGAACTCCAACCAGTGGGTCACCAGAAGGGAAGGCTGGACTGATGCAACCAGGGTTTTCTTTTCTTTTCCCTCCCTCCCTCCCTTCCTTCCTTATTGTTGTGTGTGTGTGTGTGTGTGTGTGTGTGTGTGTGTGCATGTGTGTGTGAATATCCCTCTGTTTAAAAATTTGGCATTAAATCAATTAAAACAAATCACAAACAAAAAACATTTTGCGGGCTGAAGATCACTGGCCTGTGAACTGCTTTTATCTTACGTACCACCCACTGGTGAATTCTGCCTATTCTTTATACTTAGTATGTTGTACCTACAAGCATTTTTATGATATAGAAGTTGGGTCAATATGCCAAAGGGTAAAGTGGGCCATTTTTGGTAAAGGACAAAGTTTCTGCAAGACAGTTGAATGGTGGAAATTGGTCCTCCTTTGTTTGCTGTTTCCTCAATCAACTATTTGTTTTCCTGGATCAAACATTATCTGCTACATGGTAAAAGCTTCAGTGGAACCTGTGTCCAGGGTAATTCTGGCATGTTCTTTGCTGTTTACTGAGTAGTACTGAAGTTTATATCTGTCAAAGGCTGCAGCAGCCTTAATTAAGCTCGTTATGTACTGCTATCAAGGGCATATCCTTATGGTGAGTCAAATGAGTAGTTTTAGGGTCTGTAATGACAGTGTGTAGTGGCTTTCTCATTTAGGGTTGAGACTCCCAGCCACTGAAATATGCACATTTCAATCCAGAGTGAGAACATGAGCAACTTAGCTGTTACTGTGGAATTGAGTGGATGTCATAAATATTTATTTATCTTTTTCATAGCTGGCATAAAAATGTTAGGATATAAAAAAGTTGTTCAGTATAAAAACAACAGAAAATTCATTGGCTATACATCTCCTGAATGCGTGTGTCTCTTTGGGTTTTCATTAGTGTCTAGCAATATACTTTGAGAAATTAGATTTGAACAGAAGCTCCAGCAGAATACGAAAGCTCCTAGGGCTCATAATTAACCCGTTTTAAGCATGGATCCTTGGCTCACTGCAGCCTCCTTTTAACCAGCTGGTGGATATAGCCCAGTCAAATGGCCTTTCTTGCAGAGGTCGTAAAATAAAGTGGTCCCTTTTGCATTGAATTTGGAAAACTTTGAACAGTCTAAGAAAGGGGGAAAGTCGCTTACATTATTTCTACCAAGAAGCAATCACTGTTCATGTTTTGGACAATGAAATCGAAGGTTTGAGGTCAAACCAGCATGGATTCCAGTCCTGATCTTCTACGTACTTACCCTAAGTCTTATTTTCCTCATTTGTGAAGTGCAAATAAAGATGTTATCTATTTTATTTGCTGTTTTGATTTATTGAGTCAGATAATGCATCTGAATGTTTAGCACATTACTTGGTACATAGAAAACACTAAAAAGTTTATCTTGTTATTTTCCTATTCTTTTTGCTATGAATGTTTTACTTTATGGAGATCATGCTGCCAATAAACTATTTTTTCTTTTGTTTAAAAAATCCTACTTTTCTAAAAAAACACACACACGCACTATACTTTTTACAGGTACAGAATATCTTCATGCCTGCATCACAACTTAACCCCTCTCTTTGCACATTTAAATTGTTGTGAATTCTTTATTTTTTTATTAAAAACAATGCTTTGATGACTATCTTAACATTGACTAACAACTTCATTTATTAATATGTTGTGGCAGCTTGATTTTCTGGCTGGGGTATTAATTGCATTTCACCTGTGGAGTGGGCAGAGCTACCGCCAGCACTCTCCCCTGGAACTTTTGGCAATGGTGGAGGTGTCTGTACCTATACTGTCCCATCTGGCTGCCACAAGTCACCTGTGACTGCTGAGCATTTGCAGTAGAGCTAGTGTGACTGAGAAACTGACATTTAAAACAAATTCATTTTATTTAATTTTGTTTTAAATAACCCTGTGCGGCCAGTGGCAGCCATATTGGATAGCAAGGACCTGTAACTGTACGGGTTCAAAGAGTAAATCATGCACTTGGGCTGAGATTTTGGTTTTCATATAAATATGTCATAAAAACATTTGGTCTATCTCTTCTGGTCTTTTAACCCTGATATAGTGTGAGGATACTGCCTTTTGCCTTTGATTATGTTTTTAAAATTCTAGCAAAAGGTAGATAGAGGGTGTCTCACATGCTGCTACCATTTTAAATTAGAAGTCTGAATTCAGAATATTCCCTATCTGTAGACCCTTGAGGTTGTTAATGACCAGGATCTAGCTTAGACTGACTTCAGTCTGCAAGGGAACGTCTTGACTCTCATACACACCAGGTATAATTTAGCTATAGGAATGGCTAGAGTCAGGGTTCTATCGGCTCGATTCTCATGTCAGCTTTACTTTGTGTTGGATTTTTTAGTAGGCTGTCCCCAAGCAGTGCACAGATGGCCACCAACAATCCAAGTTTACATCCTAACTAGCTTAGCAACAACCCCCCCACCCCCAGAGAGGGCGTCTTCCCTTCACAGAGTACCTGAGGGCTGTATCTCCAGGGGCTTGGTCTCTTTCCTGAACCAGTCACTGTGGTCAGAATTGACAACATAGAATTCATGCTCCTTGTCCAATACTGGATGTTAGGACTACCTCTGAGCCAGATGAGGTCAGCCCTACCAAACTGCATAGACTAAAATTGGGGTTAAGAAGATGAGTCCCCAAAGGAAAATCAGAGTGAGACATGCATGCTTGGCAGACAGGCAGGTACACAATACACCACAACCTCCCCACCTGTGTGTACTGCATTGGGCTCTCACTGGTGGAAAACAGCTGCGATAATCTGCTCCATCTCTGGGGCATTCCTGGTTCTCCAGGTTTTTTCTTGGAGAAGCTGGTCTGTTGGGCAGGAAGTGAGGAAGGAGGAAGAAAGATAGGTTTTTGTCCTACAAACTGCTATCAGTTATTATATTAGCCTTTTATCATTTAATTGGCCCATTCCCTTATCCAGAGGGAGGGTTCTGAGATGTATCTTACAATTATCAGAGCTTGGGTTGTTTGGTTTCTGCCTAGTCTTTCTCTGTCTGTTTATGACAGTATACCCAGAAGCTAATTTCTCCTCTTTAGGGAGTAGGTAACTGTGCCTCAGAGACTTAGCCATGTAAGTAAATTGATGCATCTATCGTGATTATTTTTCTTTATGAATTAGGCAAAAGATATATTGCCTAAGCCCTTTCCTAGAAGAATCTGAATCAAAGCTGATGGGATTTGCATGTCAGGCTCCAGATAATCTAGGCCTCAGGTAGAGAGTGGGCACTTCAGTCCCAGCTGGTGTATTGCAGCAGTATCTTGGGACTTACGGGTGTAATTAAACTATCCCTATTAGTAATTACAAAAAGGGACTCACTGCCCTTAAACGTGACTGTTTCATATCAGATCGTCATAAAAGCATAAAGCTATTTATTTAATCAGCCAAGTCTATGCAGGAAATATTTTATTAATATTCCAATTTTCTGATTCAGCTCTTTGCGTAATAAAATATGGTGACTAAAACAGTCTCCTTTTTACTGTTCCTGCTCAGCTTTACAAGAGAGGCTGAAATTTTGTAGCACCATTTATGCCCGTCTTCCTTTGACTCTTCAGCATAAAGCATATCAGCAAATTAATATTTCCAAACTACAAGATGAGATTGACCTCACAGGTATAAGTTCATTTCTCCTCCTGACATCTACTATATTGTGAAATTAGGCATCTTTTTCTTCATCTCCATTTTTTTTTTTTTACTTCATTTTCATTGTGGCAAGAGTGCTGACAGATGATCAGCTTGTAAATGGCACTCACTGTTGTATAATGATGTCATCATTCAAGGTCGTGAACACAGCTTACTTTTCAGAGTTGTTTTATTTTAACTTGGATCCCAAACAGGCTCTCTGTATTTAAAAGGGTTCTAGGTGATGGAGCTCAGTCTTAGCAAATTTCTTGTCTCCTTGGCTGAGTCACTTGTGCTGGATTTCATCTGTGTGCAGATAAAAGAAATGAAGCCCTGATGGGCTGTATTGTAGAGCATCCTAGGATAGGGCAGAAGATCTGAGTGTCGTTAGGCTGCTTACTTGACCTCTCTGGACCTACATGTTCTTACCTGAGGATGAAGAGTTTGGATAGGTGATGCCCAAGATCCTTGCCTGCTGCAAGTCTCCATGGTTATATGCACACAGATGTGTAGTGTAGGACTGCATATACACAACTGTCTCTCAGAAGACCTTCCTAGATTCCCCTGACCTGAGCTCTTTCCTCCTATGTTCTTCCTATACTTTTTTCACAAATGGCCTTGTATATCAGAGTGGGAATATTTTTCACTTTATTTACTTGTTTTTTTCCATTTTGTGTTGGTGCATTATAATTGCATGTCATGGTAGAATTTGTCGTTACATATTCATACATGCAGAGTGGGCATTTTTATATACCTGGTATCCTACCAGGCTAAGAGCTCCTTGTGGGTTGGTGCTTTTTCATACATTGGCATATCTGAAAAGCATTTTGAGTTAGACACTCAATAATTTTTTGGCAACCACAAGAATAAGCTATATTACATTTTTGAGATCTTACAGAGAAAGATCAAGCAAAACCAGATCAAATATGGCAGGAAAGAGGACTTCTATATAGTTGTGGTGAAACTGCTTAGGAATCCAAACCATATAATGTAAATTCAATAGTTTCTCTGGGAGGTTTCATTTTAATGTATATGAAATGCCAAATTTTTGCAGTTGAGTGGAGAGGTAAATCATTTCATGCACATAATGGAATCCTTTTATACATTTCTGATTATTCAGCATCTTATGGTAGAACTATGCTGTGTTACTTCCCATCATGTCAAAACGTGGCCTTCTTGGTGGGAAGGTCAGTGCTTTTATAAAAGCAAAGAGAGCTTCACCATCCTCACTGGTGTTTTGATGTTTAGAGATTGTTTTTACATGGACTCTGGGAGAGCTAGTCTGCAAAGTAAGACAGTGTGCATATCTCTCTCCAAATCAATGAGAATTGCGCTGTCCTCTAGAAAATTAGGTTTGAGCTGCGTCAACGTCAGTGCCTGTGACTGAATAAATCCCATTTCATGATTGCACTGTGTGTGTGAGTCGTGTAACGTGTCTAGCTGGGCCCCAGCTATGATTGCTTCTCATTCCTCGGCATTACTAAATGGTAATGCAGTGGATTCACATGGGAAGTGTCTCAAGCAAACAGCCCAGGCCACATCAGATAATCGAGGGCCTGCACTTGGGAAGTCTCCATTGAACAACGTGAGATGTGAGATGTGCTATTAACCAGAGACAAGGTGAAAAACACTCTTTTGGGCTTGTTAAAAAAAGAAAAAGAGACTGATATTGGCATGAAGTACCTGAACAACCTTGCTTCATGTGGTATCGTTGGAGATCCTCATGATATAATAGTGGAAAGAAGCTACACTTGCACATTACCAGGAGTTCACGGGCAGGTCAGGTGACTTCCATAAACTTTGTTCATTCAGCTACTTGAAAGAAAGGCCTGCTATGTGTCAAATACCGCTTAATGAGTAAAGAGTGTTGGGGATGTTTAGATAGGAATAACTTCATGGAGGAGCCTAATTCTTGTCACCTTGAATGTTAATTTTTTTTCTTTTCTTTTTGGTGCTGGGGATTGTACTCAGGATCACTCAACCACTGAGCCACATCCCCAGCCCTAGTTTGTATTTTAAATAGAGACAGGGTCTCATGAAGTTGCTTAGCGCCTCACTGAGGCTGACTTTGAACTCTGGGATGCTCCTATTTCAGCCTCCTTAGCCTCTGGAATTAGAGGCATCCACTGTGCACGCAGGGCCACCTTGGGTCTTAAATATGAATCTTAAAAAAAAAGACTACAGTCCTAAAACAGACAGTGCATTTCTGCATGCACCTGCAGATGCTCAGCAGTGGCGTCTCCCCTCTCTAGCAGTTCATTCATATCAGAGGTGAGCACTGTCAGGGACGAAATCTGGAGCCGTCAAACACTAGTGCTGTGACGAGTTTGAAATCATTTCAGTGATAATCCCAAAGGCCCTCTTATCTCCTAATCGATTGGCAACAAACTATGATTTCAATACAGTGTGCTAGGCACAGGCAGCCACTCAGCAAGCACCCCACACTTCAGGAAGGAGGATGGACTGGGATAATCCAGCACTGACCATTTAGTGCAATGATTTCTAACTCATCTCTGGCTCCCAGTGTCTTAGACTTGTTGGGTCTTCATTGCAAGGCAGGAACCTTGGAGTTTATTAGGTCTATTATGACTCAGATGAGTCTTATTATTATTGTTTTTACCTTAAATATGAAGGATTAGTTTCCATGGGAAAGCAACAATAAATTCAGTCCTAGCTATATATCTCACTATCTATGTGACCTTGGGCAAGTAACTTTGCTTCTCCCAGCTTCATTGTTCTCCTCTGTAAAATGAGAGCTTCTTACATTTACAGTCTAAGAAATATACATAGGATTCTGGGCCTTAGTGCTGTGTTTACTAGACTGGGGAGCCAATGAGAGGCATGTGGGTTACATGCACTTCTCAGAATGCTGGGGTCCTCAGACTCACCTGCTTTCTGAAGCATATACACATTACAAAAAGTAAATATGCTTGTTAATTCCCTAATTCATTTCAAAAAATGATATAAGCCTAAAATCACAGGCTTTCATTAATAGTTTACTTAATTAGGACGATACCATTTTGATATTAGAAAACAATGTCATCTATCCATCCATCTTTCCATGTATCCATTATGTTAGCTTCTTATTCAGTATTTATTAATATTAAGCACCTGCTGTATACTTGGTGCTGTGCACAATGCTGAGAAAACAAAGACAAATAAGATAAGGTCCCCGTCTACCTTCTCCCCTCCATGAAGGATAAAGACTCCGGATCAACCCAGGTGCTCTTAATTGTATAGCCTTTGGTTCTGGGTGGCAGGAATGATGTTGGTGAGTTGGTAATCTCCAATGGAAAAAGAAGAAGAAAAAAAAAAAGTCCCTCAACTCTGGCTCCTGCAAATGTCTTTAATCATTTCAAGCTTCAACTGGAGACTGAATTGGAAGGAGAAGCTGTGAAAAGCCCATTTATAAACAAAAGCCCGGCCAGAGGCAGGCTGCATTTTTCTTAGCGCAGGACTTTAGTATCAGAAGAGCACACGTCAGAACCCCGACCCAGCCTTCAAGTCTGCTTTCAAAGGAAGGGAAGGCCTCACAGAAAATGAAACGTAATTGGGCACCCTGGGAGGAAGGGCACAAAACCCAGGAAGCATTGTGCAGCTTCAGTGTGGGCCTGGAGCCAATGTCTCCAGCCTTTCAGAGAACCAAGCACACGTGTAGTGCAGATGTTCCCAGAGCTGTGAACAGGCTGGAAGTGTTGCCTCTGACTTGGTGCTTTTGCGTTGTTTTTTCTTTTGGTCCCTAGGATCAAACCCAGGGGTGCTTAACCACTGAGCCACATCCTCAGTCCTTTTTATTATTATTATTTTTTATTTTTTTTTTTATTTTAAGACAGGGTCTCACCAAGTTGTTTAGGGCCTATTTACATCGCTGAGGCTGGCCTCAAATTTGTGATCCTTCTGCCTCGGCCACCCGAGTTGCTGGGATTACAGGCCTGCACCACCACACTGGGCTGCTTTGTATATTAAGATAGGAAAGAAATACATTTTATTATCAACTCCCAAACCAAAAAGATGGAAGTAGAATGGGCCATTCCTGGCTAAGTATAGGTCTGTGAGACTACTGTGAACACTGTTTACTTCTCCACAAAGTTCCCAGGGAGGAGAAAAATACTCCTAAACAAACAAAAAAGGTTACTTGCACTGTTTTCAGCAGGTTTACATTATATCTGTTTTCCCATGTCTGCTGAGTGTCCCCTTATCTGTAAGCACCTGGTTTGTGGCCTGCCCTCTCTCAGCCTCCTGGAGTCCTCTGGGTCAGAGTGGATGGCTCTGCCTTCCTGTCCTATGATCCTGGGCCCCAACTTGCTGTTAGGCACATACACATTAGCCTCCGCCCTAAGACTGTGAGCCTCTGGGCTGGGGATATGACTCAGTTGGTAGAGTGCTTGCCTCACCGCATGAGGCCCTGGGTTCAATCCCCAGCAGCAGCAGCACCACCACTACCAACAAAGACCTCCCCCTAAGACTGTGAGCCTCCCAAGCACAGGGGCCATGCCTCTCTTACTTAGACTCCATTCCTCTGCCCATGGGCCTAGTTTGGATTGATTGAAGAAATGAATAGATGCACACATGGAAAGCCCATAGTGACTGGTATCTCTGGCAAACTTGGGCAGTCACAGAGAAGTTGCTTTAGTTGTTAACAACTTTGTCAGAAATGGGGAGAAAGGGAACAAAGTATACCTGCCTGACTGGCAGAAAGCAGAAATGGGAGAGCCAACTTAGCAAGCTAAAGTGACCCAGGAGAAGGACTGACTGAGGCAAACAAGGTGAAAATTTAAAGGGCTAAGTACAAAGCCTTGTACTTCCAGGCAAATCATTAACCTTAACAGTAAAATAGAATGTAGTGAATTACCTGGCCATTCTGGTGAAGGAGAGGGGAGGTTATTGATTTAAATCCACATGGGGCCAACAGTCTACACAAGATGCCTAATCACTCTAGGGGTAAATTAATAGGAGTCTGGTGCATAAGACATGGATTCAGTCTCTGCCCCCTGGAGATCCAGTGCAAGTTCAGTTCTGCATGGACACATCTGCCTGTCCCACCTGGCAGTGCTGGGTAAAGGAGGCCTGGCCACATTTTCTGACTCAGTTGCTTCTCAGAACCTAGCATGGGGCTGGCAGGTAATAGGTTTGGATAGAAGTTAGTGCAAGAGCAACCAATCAAGCTACAGTGTGTCCAGAAGGAAGAACAGCAAGAGGTGAAGAAGGAGAAGAAGAAGAAGAAGAAGAAAAGATTATATCTTAGGGAAGTATTAGAAGCAACTGGAAATGCTTATACTTTGAACTGTGCTTATTGTGAGGGATGAGTGTATGGGGGAAAATGGAACATGACTACCATCTTCAAATATTTTTTTAAAATACTTCCATGTGGAAATGTGAAACATGAATTAAGATTCTTCTCTTTACCACCAAAGTGGTGGAGGGTAGAGGAGGCAGACTTTGGCTCAAGGAACTGTTTATGGGATGTGCCCCTTTCTCAGATCTCACAAACCCAAAAAAGCTCAGGGAAAGGGTACTGTAGAGATTCCTGAATTGGATTGGGGGGTTGAATAAAATAATTTTTATGGATCCTATTAATTCTAATATTTCATGAATTTCTTTTAGGCCCTAGAAAAAATATATGTTAATAATATTTAGAGTGACTGTTTCTTCAAGTTGCTTAAGACCTTGCTAAGTTGCTGAGACTGGGTTTGAAATCATGAGCCTCCTGCCTCAGCCTCCCAAGCTACTGGGATTATGGGTATGTACCACTATGCTCGGCACAAGCAAAAAAAAAAAAAAAAAAAAAAAAAAAAAAAAAAAAAAATTCTGAGTGAATTCTTTCTGGGAGAGTAGCTTGTGTCCATAAGGAAATATTGTCACTATCTAAAGAGTATATTTTCCAAGCCACATTCCAAGGAAAATAAGATCCACAAAGGCTTTCTTTGGTCAAATAAGTTTGGACAACTCTGGATGCACAACGCACAAATTTAAGGCTCTGAAGTGTCCTTCTAGAAAGAAATATGTTTAACATTTTATGGGCACAGAACCTCTTTCTGTTCTAACAGAATACCTGCTAAAATAGTGTTCACAGGAATATACCACTCAAAAAGCACTATTTTTCAGAGACTTCTGCAGAGAAGGTTCATTGAAAAGCATTTTCTTCTGTACTAACCCCTAATTCCCATATAACAAAAGGGATGTGGGGGCATCCAGCTCAGTCACTTTTGTAGTTCCTTAAGGAAAGGATAAATCTGCAGCTGGTTCAGGACCTCAGAGTAACCCATTTTGTCAAGGTTTAAGGTTCAGTAAACAGCGATTGAGATCTCTTGTATTTCAGACAACCACAAAGGCAGTTTTTGTGCTTCGAGACTAGAGGCTAATGTAACCATGTTTCCATTGGAAAGCAAGCAGTTTTCCAGGCTTTCTGCCTTCAACAGTTTGTCTTTGCAGCACAATGCCCATTGGGTCTGACGTTGGTCTGACAGAAGAAAGGGAATGTAATTCAACCTGGGTAAGGGAAAAGATTGCTTTGAATAAAGTGCTACCTGTGTCAGCTCTAATAACCTGGTAAGATCTAAGATAACGGTCCCACCTTTATTCTCTCAGTGCATTAAGATGATAAAGATTGGCACACAGACCTATACACATAAACAATCACAGTGTGATGCTACATGGAGAACGACTGGTCTAAAGGTAATGACCAAGGCAGGAAAGGTTAATGAGAAAATTCACGAACCAAGAGTCTGGATCCCAGGTACACAGATGTATCCATCTGTATGGATGTCATTTGTCTTGATCTTTTTTAGTCATCTATCTCAGGGGTCAGCAAAATTTTTCTGAGGAGGACCAGATGGTAAATATTTTTTGGTCAGTCAGGCCATATGGTCTCTCTTGTAACTCAGCTCCACAACCACAAACAATACAGGATGAATAGATGCTGTCTAAGAAAGTAGGCTGCATGCATTAGGAAACATTGTCACCATCTAAAGAGTACATTCCCCAAACACATCCCAAGGATAAGCAGACCCACAGAAACTTTCTTTGGTCAGATAAGTTTGGATAACTCTGGATGCACAATGCCCAAGTTTAAAAATTTACTTCTAAGACAGGCATGGGGCTGGATCTGTCCTATGGACCATATTTTCTGACCTTTGATCTATTTCTTTGATAATAATTAACATCAGTGGTTATGAGTAGTTTCTGAAATGCTTACCTCAATCAGATTGCTGTGCTGATATAGATCTTTGGGAAAGCCAAAAATTTGTATGTGAATCACCAGTAATAACCACTTTGCAGCAAACATATCAATGTTGCTAACAACTAATGATCAGGTATTATTCTAAATGCTTGTTTAATGGTCACAACAACCCTAAACATTAGGGACTCATGATCATCTCCCTTCTGCAAAAGAGAACAAGGCCAAGGAGCTAGCTTTCTCAAGGTCCCACTATAAGAAAATAGTTGAGTGATCCATGCAACAGTGTGTATGTCAATTAAACCATCTGTTGTGCACTAGGAATATTAAAACAAAGTTCTACTTGTCAATTTAAAAAATAAATTTAATATAAGAGAAAAAGATCATACAGTGAGGATGTGGTTGATCCTGAATATGGAGGCCAGGTGGTAATAGCACCAGGACTTATACTCTTCCCCCAACACCACCCTGTCTCCCAAGGGAATTTTGGAAAAAGTGATTCTTCCATGGTTTAATTGATAGCAGAACCCACTCTCTCCCAGTGCTTTGTGACTTTACTCTCTCCCTTTAAAGTGACTTTACAGGCCTCTGTCTCCATCAGACTAGTCTCACACACAATTTTGCTTGAGCTATATTGCTATTCTGTCTATTTTCTGGACATTTCCATCCCCTTCACAAACCATGGTTTGGAAATGCTGTTCCATATAATGATTCCATTTTCCATACCCCATCCATTTTCCTGGACAACTTGAACTCATCTTTCAAGACCCATCAGCATATCTGCTCTTCAGTTTCCTCAAACTTCTCTATAAGAGTCAGTTGCTCTCTTTGTCTTGTTCCAACTGCATTTGCTGAAGCTGAATTTGTTGGTGTAAGTTTCTTCCCCAAAAGGACTGAGCTTTGTCTCACTCAGTGCCTAGCACAGTGCTTGAAATTAACCTAGCAACTGTTCAACAAATAGGTTTGAATATAGGAATGTGAGGGAATGACTTCAGCATAAGCCCAACAAGTAGGAGTATTCATTACACGTTTTGCTAAATGACTAGAGAAGTTTGGGTTGGTTTCTATTGTGTGAAAGTATCCCTAAAATGTACTTGGAAGAGTCTATTCTAGCTTTTAAAGATCATCAAGAAATTATTGGACCCTGATCCAAACTAAACTCCTCTAGGAAAGGCAAAGGAAGGATAAGAACTGTGCTCAGAGGCACACTTGGTATGAATCCTGTATTTTGCTTTAAAAATTATAACTTTTCATCCACATGAAATTGCACCTTGTGTTTGTATGTGTGTTTATTCTTCTCCCTTAAATGTGTAGAATGAACAGCTATATTAATGCTTCAAAAACATGATATATAGTTATTTTCATCCAGCTGCCTCCCATGTACCAAGCAGGGAGCTAGATCATTGAGGAATACAGAGGCTAACAACCGGCTCTACTGGTCCTCTTGATCATCTCATGTGATGGACTCTATGATGTAAAGAATTGTGAGTTACTGTACTCATTAGTGTTACATCCTTGTGGCAAAATATATCTTGAAGAAGGAACAGGTGCTTCTGCTCAGTCTCTTCTTTATTCAGCGTCTTGTATCCCTCTGGTCTCTAAGACTGAATTTCTTGAGTGTCCCAGTGTTAAACATAGTATGGGGTTATTAAATATGGTGTTTGTGAATGAATAAACATTCTCAGAACCACAAACATGAAACTCAAGTGACACGTCATGCTAGATTTAGCTTTGGTTTTGGCAGGGGAGCTGGGTTCAGTCCCAGGTCTACCCCTAGCTGGCTGTGGTAAGGATCAGTTCAGCTTCTCCTGTTCATTTGGGGGAATAGCATGCCCCCCCTCCCCCCAGAACAAGCTTGAAGACTTGAACTATTTGCAGGAAACATTGCATGGGTCCGGAGGTTAAAAGGTTGCAGGAAGATGTTCATGTGAGCTCCAGGGCAGACAGATGTGAGTGGAGGAGGGTTGGAGGCTATAGCTTCAGTATGGCTCACATTTGTGAACAGGAAGTTGGGAGAAGAGACAAAACAGAAAAAAAAAAAAAAAGAAATCTCTGAAGATCATAATAGGTTGAAAAATGAATTGAAAAGGTGCCAAAGCTGGGACTTTCTTTCTCTTTCTCCTTGATTTCTCCTTGCCTCATCCTTTGGGGGAGCTGAACTCATCTCTGCAGGCTCCCTTCAAGGGAAGATTTGAAAGGAGGAGGAACTTAATACAGGATAAGAGTTGTTGTCCAAAAATGGTTGTCTACAGGGATTCTGATTATTTATGCCACTGGGATAAATTTAGGGCACAAACTTGTAGAATTTTAGTTTCCATGAATTAAGGAGCTCCAGGTAATCTTGCTATCAGGAGAATAATCATGGTAATTTTGGTATCTGAATAGAACTGCTAGGATTGAAAGGATCCCTTCTGCAAAATATTTTCATAGACATTATCTCATTTATACTTTAGAGCATCCCTCTGAGGGTAGGTGTTAATATCTCCATTATAGACAGAAATTGAGGTCCAACTTAAATGATTTGCCTAAGGCCACACTGCTAATGAGTAACAGATAGAACTTGAATCCCATCAGGTCTTTGGAATCAAGCTCCATATTCTCTGCACCATCATGGGCTTCCAAAATAATGTTACAGTCTACATCAGAGGGCCACGCAGGACTAAGTCTTTCATTGCCCATAATAAGACAATGGGCATGGGAGATAGTGAGAGCTTACTTATGTTTGGTAGGTGTTAATAGCACCGATTCAAATAGAAAACCATGGGCACACTGTTGGTGCCATTGATCATCAATTTGGGGACCAGATGATATGTGTTAGCACTCTGGCCTTCCATGAAAAACTGTATGGCTTTGAGCAAATTGCTTAATGTATTTGTATTAACTTGGCATTTACTGAAGAGTAAATGAGTTAGTATAGGTCAAGAACTCAGAAGTTTTCTGCAGGATGGTTTATTAACTATTATATTTGTTGTTATTATGCTGGTTTGCATTGAGGCATCTAACTATCCACATGGACTACATCAAGGGAAGGATAGGGCTCATTGCCACCAGACACCCTTTATTTGGGGAACAATTTAGTTATAATTGATTCAGGATAGTTATTGGTCAAAAAATTTCCCCAGTTTTCCATGCAATTGCATGTCCCCACCTTCTCCTGTATTTGAGGCATGCCCACATGAAATACCACAGCATGGTTTCCTTAGTTGTACCCAAGGGGGTGAAAAATGGTTCCTTATTACTACCCCAGTGAATTTGGATGATACTGAGCAGGGTGGAGCTACAGTGAATGCTAATCAGTGACCAGATCATGAAGTGCCTTGGGTGCCATGTTGGACAGTTTTGACTTCATGCTCAAAGTAATGGGGAGCCAGTGGAGTTGAGGGTAATTAATTGGTCAGTTTTGCTTTTTGGAATGTGTCTGGAGTAGAGAGTGTGAAGGGCAGATGGAAATTGACAAGGAATAAGTTTGGGATGTGGGTTTAGGAGATTTGAAGGAAAATCATTAGGACCAGAGCCAAGATAGTGACAACAGGAACGGTAAAGAGCGTGTGTGCCATTGGGGTTCCAGCTCTTCCTGCTCCTTGAAATAATGGGGGGAAGTAGAGGCATGAATTGCCTTGAATTGCCTGTCTCCTGTGGTGTAACAGAGGAGATCTTTGAATTTTTTTTTTTCCTAAAAGAGTAACATAAAAAGAGTAAAAGACCTCAGGCCCAGCTGCAGCAGCCTCCTGAATGAAAAAGCAGCAGGACACAGTGAGTGGCGTGGAGAACAGTGCTGGGGTTTCAGAGTGGGCAGGAGAAGCAGAAGTCACAAGAGAGAGAGAGCAGCGGTTACGGGGAAAGAGACTCCTGGTCACACAGAAGGAAAGTGATCAAGCCATGAGGGGTAAATAAGAGGTCTCAGAGGAGAACCGGAGGGCAAAGGTGCTGTGAGGACAGGAGGCTGAGCTCACTTCAGAAAGGGGTCTCTTTCTGTGCAGTGGAGGCAGAACTGGAGGCTGAGATGGAGCCCAGGAAGTCAGGAGGCCAGCTGCAGCTGGAACCTCCGTAGTAGCAGGTGGAGAGAAACAGGAGAAGAGGACCCAGGGCTTGTGATGAAGCTGGCAGGCAGTCCGAGAGAAGCGCGGGCACAATGAGAGCCTTGAGGACTTTGATGAGATCACGTCAATATGGGACTGAGCAACCTACACAAGAATGGAAAGCACAAATAGCACAGAATGGCAGCAGCGTAGGGGGCTCTGCCCTTTCAGCGAGGAGAAAGCCGTTATAATTTTAGCACAAGGGACAAAGCTGTCTAGGATGATGGAATTGTTCTGGGTGAGCTGGGACTGCAGGGCCAGTCAATAGGAGAAGAATCACATAAGGACAGGATTCTTGTTTAACAAACATTGGGTGGATGCACGAAAGGAAATCTTTGTTGAAAGATGTATGATCTCGATGCTTATTTATTTGGAAGGAGAAATAATCACATTTAGGCACAAATGAGCCCCACAAGGAGAACTGCATAAGGGGAAATGTATGCAAGGAGATGAGGTCGTAAGTGCTGGAGGAACGGGCAGTTATGAGGAAAGGAGTCCAGGAGTCCAGCAGTGTGCTTGGGGATGGACTGAATAAACCTCTGGAAATTTTACATGGAATAAGTTGCAGGACACAGAGCAAGACAAGGCAGGTGGACCTTGGGCTGAGATAAAGAAACCTAATTTCTCATGCCTTTCTAGTGGAGTGACCTGCTATCTGGCATTTAGCTATCAAACCTCAGTTTCTCCTGGGCTTACCATGTTACTCTGACTAGAAGTGGGCTGGAGTCATGTGCATGCACACACAGAGAACATGTCATTTGGCACTGAGACATTTTATCACTAAATGTAAAAGGTATGACGTTCAAAACTTGAAGATGGACCCTGAGGGTTTCCTTTGGTGGTTTTGGAGAAGATGTAATCCTGACACCGTGGGTAATGCTAATGCTAATTCTATCTCCTCCTCCTCCCCTTTGCTGCGGTTATTGAGGGTCTATCCTTCCCCAGCCCTGGGCTGGCTTTACATATACCATGTTCATCTTCACCAGAATTTACAGAGGGGAAAATGTACCCATTTTCCACCTGAAGAAACTGAGGCTTGGAGAGGTTTGGTGACTTGCCTGAAGTCTCTCACCTAGTCAGTGGAGAAGCTGGATTCCAACCCTGGTATGACTAAATCCAATCTTAAACCTTCAACCTGCGTGTGGAGAAAGAGTGGAGGGCTGGATATTTTTAGAAATGGGATTCAACTGATCATGTGGACACCTTGGCCACAATTCCTATGAATTAGCTTCATGTCCTCCTCAGCAGCACGCTAGTGGATGGGAGGTTTTCTATGGCCTTGTGAGCAGAAAGCACCCACAGGCCTGTCCCTGAAGAAGACATAGCAAATTGTTCTCTAACTCAGTGCTGCCTGGGCTTCTGGTTTGAAAAGATGCAAGGGGTAGAAACGGTAGACAGTTTTCTGATATTTTTCAATTTGATTTCCCCTGCCCATTGGACAGAGCTGGTGTGAAGGGCACACAGAGGATGGGGAGCAAGGCTGTAGGATGGGAGGAGGGGAAAGAGGGCTGGTGTAGGAGCAAGGACTCAAATTCATGGAATAAACTTAGGTGAATCTTTTGACCCTTTGAGTCTCAGTCTATTCAGGTGCTTAGTGAAAGATGGAGTTGATCTGTGTGACCTCTAGGACCCTTTCTGATTCCAGCAGGTCCTAGCATAGGACACAGAGCCTGTAGTGAGTTCTGTTCATTCTGTTTTGTTAGTAGGTTTCCAGGACCATCCTTAAGTTCCTGTGGCTCCATTAAAGATCAGAGGGATTTTGTCCTTTATTTCTTGTGGAAATCAAAAAGATAGGTCTCTTCTTTTAAGTGGCCTGAATTGGAATGGGAGAGTGGAGAAAACAAATTGCCCTTCTTTGGGTCTACTATATAACTATACTTATCTGACCACCACCCTGGAGATTCCTTGAGGGGTGAAGGTCTACCTTCTTGTTTTCTCATTTGTTTGTTTTACTTTTTATTTATTTATTCAGGGCTGGGGATTGAACCCAGGGCCTTATACATGCTAGACAAGTATTCTATCACTTCGCTATATCCCCAGTCTCTGCCTTATTTGCATTTCCATCTCTAGGGTCTCCAACAATGCCTTTCAAATCTGTGGAAGGAAAGAATACGTGGTGAACACCACCCATACCACTACAAAGTCCTTCCCCTGTGCTGAGCACTCAATAGCCACCACCTCGTTGGACCCCATAGCCGCCCACTGAGGCGGGGCCCTTCTGTTACTCATGCTGTACTCCAGGGACAGGTCCTGGGTAGCTCAGTTGCTCACCAGGGACCTCAAAGCTGGAGAGTGACAGTTTGGGTCAAAACCATTGCTGTTGCTAACTGTTGTAACCCATGCTCTTAACTGACTGGGCTATGTCTCTTTCAAGAGGTGGCTAAGGACACATTTAAACAGCTCCCTAGGGGAGTGATCAGTGAACCATCCATTCCTTTGTAAGCAAAAGGAAAATCAGAGATGAAGCGGAGCACCATTTGGTAGTCTCCATGGTCCCTTACCATCTTGGGGACATCTTTAATGGAAAACATTACCATATGGCTAGAGTTAAATTGCATTTTGTTCTAACCCAGTAAATTTTTAGCGCTTCTCTTTCTAGTTCACTGCCCCGAAGCCTGTATTCTACCCTCCCTGA